>NC_050575.1:268045281-270445281 GCF_011100635.1 Trichosurus vulpecula | reverse complement strand
TGCATCCTCAAGTACAAGATAATTGGCAGATGTGATTGCTGAGCTATTCATTGTCAGTGATATATAAAAGCCCATGGAGAATAGGAGAAAGTACCAATGGATTGGAGAAAGATGAATAAGTTTTGTCCCAGTTTTTGTTGGTCGATGAGCTTGTCTTTGATTCCTGAGAAAATTCTGCAATGGTTCGTTAACAAGTGGCAATCGGCAATTAGAAAGACCCAGTATGAATTCATGCCATTCTAACCTTATTTCCTTTTTCTGACAGGGTTGTGAAAATGCCACATTAGGAGAATGCTATAGATGGTTTACTTGTATTTTAGTGTAGCAGTGGTTGTATAGGCTGGTTGTTCAGCCACTATTATTCACTGCCACCCTACTATTAATTCTCTGTCTAGCTGTCTTTCCCCATATAAACATCTTCTTTTCTGTTGCAAGAAGTAGTAACAAATCAGTCTGTAATGTATCTTTTTTCCAGCTCCAAGCCCCTAAGTAGAGGTAACACTCCAGAAAAACAAGTAATTTTAAATGTCTGTCTCTCTGTGTCTGTGTCTCTCTGTCTGTGTCTGTATCTGTCTCCCCCTCCCCTCCCCTTCCCTCCTCTCCCCTCCCCTCTCCTCTCCTCTCCTCTCTTCTCTTCTCCTCTCCTCTCCTCTCCTCTCCTCTCCTTTCCTCTCCTCTCCTCTTCTCTCCCAGGAGGTTCCCCTAATCACCTTTTCCCAACTGCATTCCCAGTAAATATACCCGGATTAGCAAATGGTTGCTGTTAACACTAGTTTATTGAAACTGTTGGCTTAAAAGACAAAATAAACATTTAAAATAAAGAAAGGTAAGCAAATTCTTAAGAAGCAGACTTTCCCTGTGTGCAGAAGACTTTAGGCTGCAATAAGGAAACTGAACAGGAGAAAAGAAATAAAAAAATATTGCTTTGGGGTCTGTGGTAGGTATGGGAGAAGAGATTCAGAATGACATTCATCCATATAGGCATCAGGCCCAAAGAGTCCATGGAACTTTTGCTTCCAGAGCTGGGGCACACACTCTCCCGCCATTCCTCTATGTGTTTCTTTGGTTTGTTTTATTTTTATTTAACAGCACCTACCACCCCACATTCTCCAGCTCCATGCATTTTCTATTCATCTTGTGGAGAACTGAATGCCTCTTTGACTGAGAGACAAAGCAGGAAGGCTTGTTTCTTTTAAGGCTCAGTAGAAGCATGGTCAATCTTCACTCAGTCAACTAATCCTATTCTTCAGATTGTCCTGAATATACAAGTGAGATTTATTGGTCTTTCATTCTCTAGGTCCCTTTATGAGTCTTCCTTAAAATCAGTAATAAGCCCCTACTATGTACCATTCATCTGAAGTACTGCATTAGCCTCCCTACATTTAGTCTCTTCCTTCTTCAGTCCAGACTTTGCATTCAGTGTATCCTTTATTGTAATGAAGATCTAACCCTGCCACACTGTCTTTCAAGAAGCTACAGTAATTTCCTATTGTCTTTAGGAAAAAAATAATAAACTCCTCTAAGAACTTGACAGTTTGGCTGCAAATCAAGTAAGGTTTGATTTCACTTTATTATGATTACTGTGTTCTCCCCTCCAGACAATCTGTCCCATTTGCAATTCTCCCAATACATTTTCTATCACTATGCTTTTGCACAGTCTGTCCCCTGCCCATGCTTTGCTCTTCTCCTTTGTGCCTCTTAGAATCCCTAACTTTATTCAAAGCTCAACTCAAGTTCCACCTGCTATAAATAGAATTTTCCTCATTCCTCCCAATTCTTACTATCTTCCACAAATGATTCTGTACTTACTTTGTATGTACTACGTATTTACTTTTCTATGCTTGTGCTGTTTAGCACCCCTCCACACCCACCTCCAATAGAATGTAAGCTCCTTGGAGGCAAGGACTTTTTTCTGTCTTTGTCTTTGTATCCCTACAGCCTAGTACAATGCCTTTCATATAGCAGGTACATAATAACTGCTAGTTGTATGAATGAGAAACTAAAATTAAGGGGTTAGAATAGGCTGTCTCTGGGGTCCCTTTCAACTGTAACATTCTATTAGTACTGATATCTGCCTTACTTTTCTCACAGAGCTTCTAGTGAAGCTAAGTTTTGAAGTACTGGGAAAAGTAATAAGGGATATACCAAAGTAAAATACGATGATGATGATGATGATGGCAATGATGATGATGATGATGGTGTCCAGATCTGAGATTTCACCAACCCGGGGAACTCTTAGTGTAGAAAACTTCCTCCACTAATTCAAACTAGCAACTAGTCTGTTAGACTCTAAGACCTAAAGTCTTAGAGAGTTGTTCAGCATCCTGACAGGTTAAATGACTTAACTCTGGTCACATGGCTAGTATGTGTCAGAGGCAGGATTTGACCCTACATTCCTGAGTCTGAGTGGGTCCACTGCAGCACATGGCCTCTCAAAAGATTATTTTATTGTTATTACCATAAGATACTGTAGGGTGAGAATCAAAATACAGAAGCATTATCCTCAATGACATGGGCACATTTTAATAATGAGACAAGGAAAAATCAGGGAAGTATACCTTAATATTTTAATTTACCCCTTGGCAAAGGTAACAAAATACTAATAATAATTGGTAACAGCCCCAGACTTATCTCTCGCTGTTTATTTTCTCTAAATGTTGAAGACAAGGGCTTAGGAACTGTGTCAGCAAGTTTGACTTTAGTTACATGAAAGCTACTGAGTAGGAGGATAAAAAGCTTGATGGTAAATCAGTCTTGAGGAAATATTTGTCTCAGCATGGTTTTACAATGAAGGTCATGTCTAATGACCTGCCATAAGTATTATTATAAATCATTACTTCCTCACATGCTAAGTCAGTGACCTCCATTCCTCTCTTTAAATAAATCTTCAGTCTTTGAGAGAAAGTATAGTCTTATAAAATTCCAACAAAGGTCTAAATGAAAATATGAAACCTGGTGGCTCAAGAATACAATTCAGTTCAGCAAACATTTACTACATACCTGCTGTATACATGGAAGACACTGTGGTAGCCTCTGCATGGGATTGAGCCAGACTGTAAAGCTCTGAATAGAGGAGTTTGTTATTATTTCCTAAAGACAATAGGAAATCACTGTGGCTTGAGAGAAGATGTGATATGGTCGGGCCTATGTTACAATAAAGGATGCATTAAATTCAAAGACTAGATTGAAGAAGGTAGAGTATAAGTAAGACACAGCTCCTGGCAGCCCCTAAACAAGGGCAGCTAGGTAGCACAATGGATTAAGCACTGAGCCTAGATTCAGAAAGACCTGAATTCAAATCCTGCCTTGGACACTAATTAGCTCTGTGACCCTGGGCAAGTCACTTAACCTCTGCCTGCCTTAGTCTCCTCAATTATAAAATTATGATAATAGCACCTAAAACTCAGGGTTGCTATGAGGATTAAATTTAATAATATTTGTAAAATATGGGACACATAGGTGCTTAATATTTGTTTCTTCCTTCCTGCCCTCAAGAAGCTTACGATCTAATAGGGGACTGCAACAAGAATGTAAGTAACTACACAAGGCAGTAATGATAAGTGCTAGAAACAAGGCACAATTCATATTCATAGGGGAGAGGGAATCAGAAAAGGCCTCATGTTTGAGGTTTCATTTGTGCTGGTTCTTCCCTGAAGAATGGTAAGAATTTTATAGGGGTGGGGGTGGAGCCAAGATGGTGGCTGGAAAGCAGGGACTTGCCTAAAGCTCTCCCCCACAATCCTCCAAACACCTATAAAAATGACTGAACAAATTCTAGAACTTCAGAACCCACAAAATAGCAGAGGGAAGCAGGGCTCCAGCCCAGGACAGCCTGGATGGTCACGGAGTAAGGTCTATCACAACATGCTGGGAGCAGAGTGGAGCAGAGCCCAGTGTGGGACATGCCCAGACCAACCAGACCTGGAGCAGGGCAGAACAGGCCCTACCGCCCTGAATCACTGAGCTGTTGCAGTTACCAGACTTCTCAACCCACAAACACCAAAGACAACAGAGAAGGTTAGTGGGAAAAAGCTTCGGGGACAGAATGAAAGTTGTTCATGGTTGGCCACCACCCTGGAGGCATCAGAGGTGGTGCAGCTAGAGCTGCAGTTGCTTCTGGCCCCAGGCCCACCTGGTGGGAGGAATTAAGGGGCAGGTCTGAGCAGGATTGCAGAGCCTGCTTAGATCTGAGTCTGAGTTGCAGTCCAGGTTGGCGGTTCTTGGGGGAAGAGGAGTACTGGTGTGGCAGAGCTTGCTGTATAGAAATAGCTCTGAAAACAACAGTGCATCCCCTCAAGCTTGGAACAAAGTACTCTCTACTCTACAAGCAGTCATACCCCGACTAAAAACTCAAGGGTCAAGCAGTTGGCTGGGAACATGTCCAGGCAGTGAAGACAGACTCAGATTCAGATTCAGACTTTGGAATCTTTCTTTGGTGACAAAGAAGACCAAAACATACAGCCAGAAGAAGTCAACAAAGTCAAAGAGCATACATAAAAAGCCTCCAAGAAAAACATGAACTGGTCTCAGGCCATGGGAGAGTTCAAAAAGGATTTGGAAAGGCAGGTTAGAGAAGTAGAGGAAAAATTGGGAAGAGAAATGAGAGTGATGTGAGAAAACCATGAAAAACAAGTCAATGACTTGCTAAAGCAGACCCAAAAAATACTGAAGAAAATAATACCTTAAAAATAGACTAACTCAAATGGCAAAAGAGCTCCAAAAAGCCAATGAGGAGAAGAATGCCTTGAAAGGCAGAATTAACCAAGTGGAAAAGGAGGTCCAAAAGACCACTGAAGAAAATACAACCTTAAAAATTAGATTGCAACAAGTGGAAGCTAGTGACTTGATGAGAAATCAAGATACTATAAAACAGAACCAAAGGAATGAAAAAGTGGAAGACAATGTGAAATATCTCGTTGGAAAAACCACTGACCTGGAAAATAGATCCAGGAGAGATAATTTAAAAATTATTGGACTACCTGAAAGCCATGATCAAAAAAAGAGCCCAGACATCATCTTTCAAGAAATTATCAAGGAGAACTGCCCTGATATTCTAGAGCCAGAGGGTAAAATAGAAATGGAAAGAATCCACCAATCACCTCCTGAAAAAGATCCCAAAAAGCAAACAACTTGGAACATTGTAGCCAAATTCCAGAGCTCCCAGATCAAGGAGAAAATACTGCAAGCAGCCAGAAAGAAACAATTTGAGTATTGTGGAAACACAATCAGGATAATACAAGATCTAGCAGATTCTACATTAAGGGATCAAAGGACTTGGAATACAATATTCCAGAGGTCAATGGAGCTAGGATTGAAACCAAGAATCACCTACCCAGCAAAACTGAGTATCACACTCCAAGGCAAAATATGGATTTTCAATAAAATAGAGGACTTTCAAGCTTTCTCAGTGAAAAGAGCAGAACTGAACAGAAAATTTGACATTCAAACACAAGGATCAAGAGAAGCATGAAAAGATAAACAAGAAAGAGAAATCATAAGGGATTTACTAAAGTTGAACAGTTCTGTTTACATTCCTACATGGAAAGATGATGTGTATAATTCATGAGACCTCAGTATTAGGGTAGCTGAAGGGAATATACTTACATATAAGTATATATATATATATATATATATATATATATATATATATATATATAGACAGAGGGCACAGGGTTAGTTCAATATGAAGGGATGATATCTAAAAAGATAAAATCAAATTAAGGGATGAGAGAGGAATATGTTGAGAGGAGAAAGGGAGAGATAGAATGGGGTAAATTATCTCACATAAAAGTGGCAAGAAAAAGCAGTTCTGTAGGAAGGGAAGAGAGGGCAGGTGAGGGGGAATGAGTGAATCTTGTTTTCATTGGATTTGACCTGAGAAGGGAATAACATACACACTCAACAGGTAAGAAGGAGGAAGGAGATAAAAAAGGGGGGACAATAGAAGGGAGGGCAGATGGGGGAGGAGGTAATCAAAAGCAAACACTTTTGAAAAGGGACAGGGTCAAAGGACAAAATTGAATAAAGGGCGATAGGATAGGAAGAAGCAAAATATAGTTAGTCTTTCACAACATAAGTATTGTGGAAGGGTTTTACATAATAATACACATGAGGTCTATGTTGAATTGTTTGCCTTCTTAGGGAGAATGATTGAGGAGGGAAGATGGGAGAGAATTTGGAACTCAAAGTTTTAAAAGCAGATGTTCAAAAAAAATTTTTGCATGCAACTAGGAAATAAGATATACAGGCAATGGGGCATAGAAGTCTATCTTGCCCTACAAGAAAATAAGGGAAAAGAGGATGGGGGGAGTGAGGTGACAGAAGGGAGGGCTGACTGAGGAATGGGGCAATTAGAATATATGCCATCTTGGAGTGTGGGGGAGGGTAGAAATGGGAAGAAAATTTGTAATTCAAACTCTTGTGGAAATCAATGCTGAAAACTAAAAATATTAAATAAATAAATAATAATTAAAAAAGAATTTTATAGGGTTAGAGAATCTTTTGAGGAAGGAGCAGCTCAAGAAAAGGTACAAAAGATGAAAGAAAGGAGTATGTATGAGGAACAATCAATCATCTTGTTTCGAAACTGTGAATCTGTTACATAGTTTTTAAGTAAATAATAATTTTAGACTGTTAGTTTCGAAGCATTTGCTTGTCTGTGTCTCCCTCTGACCTCTCTTCACTTCATGCATTTTTTAAATGCTTCACTGATGCTTTTATTTTTTGAGCGGAGGGAGGATTACAATCAACATCCTCCTTAACCTCCTCATTCTATTATCTTCTGGTATATTCCTATTCATCCCACCACTCCTTTTAAGGCAGGGAGACCAGAAAGCTATAATAATGGTCCAGTGAGGAGCTGAATGAGTAAAGAGAAGGGGATGTATATGAGATATTGTAAAGAGAACTGGCAAAATTTGGCAATGGATCTGGTATAGGCTGACAGTGATGAGACACAGAAGTTGGGTGACTGTTAGAATAGTGGTATCCTTGACAGTAACAGGAAAATTTGGAAGGCAGGAGATTTGGGGGAGGGGGAGAATGACTTGTCTTGTGGACATGTTGATTTTGAGATGCCTTGTCTAACAGGCATTTAGTGATATGTGAATGTAGCTCAGCAGAAAGACTAAGGCTGCATCTCAGAATCTTCTGATTAGAGATGTTAATTGAATCCATGGGAGCTGATCCTTGCAACAGGGGTGGAGCATGGTATGGCCTCAAGGCCACATATGACCCTCTAGGTCCTCAAGTGTGGCACTTAGAGGATGCCCATACATGTTTCGTTTTGATTTAGATTCTCTGAAGTTAAGCTGCTGCTTTCTTCTGGTATTAAGTAATGAAGGATCTCCAGGCTAGTTCAGGCTGAGAACCTGAAAAACTTTCAGTGTTCTAAGAGACTGAATGCCCTAACATGTCTGATATAGTAGAAAGGCTATTCCTGATTTGAGATTTAATAGTTTCTAACCCCAACTTGGATCTGGGCTTGGCCCTGGTTAGACCTCCAGCAGACTGCTGCAGGCTCTAGTTTCTATTACCTAGTTGGGAGACTTCCCAGGTTTGGAGAGATAAGACTGCAGTTTTCCCCTTCATGTGACCCCTCTTCCCTGGCCACTCAGGTCTATGAGTTGAACCTATGACCCCACTTCAGGGTCTGTGGCACACAATTGCTTTTTGTTTCTGTTCCTACTCCTTGTCCAGCACATATTTACAAAATTAGGTAAATAGCCGCAAGTCCAACCTGCATCTAGCAACAGATCCCCTCCTCAGTCCCTTTTGGATCTACAAAAAAATTACACCCTCCCTGGCCCACGGTCACAAGTTCAGGCCCTGTGCTGGAAGGCTCTGTGAGGGGTCTTCCTGATGGGCTCCCCTCCCTAGTGCTCAAAGGCCTCTTGCTGTCTCCCTCTGCTGACCTGGGCTAAAAAGAAAATGGCTCACTGTGGATTATCCAATCACTACTTTGTCTAGTGCTCTTCCTAGATCTTTGTTAGAGTAATCATTGTGGGGGGGGGGGGAACTGAAGTGTACTGCTTCCACTGCCATCTTGGTTGGACTTTTTCTCTAGAATTTATTATTAAAGGAATGCTTAGTCAAAGTCTAGAAAAGAAGCCTTGATCCCAGACTCAGCCTGGCTTCATCAAGAACAGCTCATGTTACAAGTGATGTCTTGACTTGTACATCAATTGGATTTAAGTAAGGCAGAGCTTCACAAAGCCATCAGCCTCACTCTCTCTTCAAGAGTCTTAAAAGTCTAGTGTCAAGACAAAAGTCAGGATGATTGTGGTGACTCAGGATGCAATGGATGACCTTGGTGTCTTCCAGGTTTGACCAAACTCTAAAAATTCCACAGCACCTGCTTCAGCCACCTTTGTGGCTGTTGGAACAAATTGTTCTCATCTGACCGTTTTGCTGGGAGAAGTCTTGACATGGTTGGTGTAGACATCTTCCCAACTCACAAAAGGGTTTGAGGCTTGTCAGTTACGTAAGAGTCTGAGGCTAGATTTGAACTCAAGGCTTGCTGTCTCCAGGTTTACTGCTTTATTTTGACATATATAGAAAAGACCTCAGCAGCCATCTAGTCCAACTCATACACAAGAGAAATCCCAACCATAATGTACCCAATTTATGATCATTCAGTTTCTGCTTGAGGACCTCCAAGGCAGGAAAACCCACTACCTCTCTGGGTAGTGCATTCCATTTTTGAACAGATCTAATTGCATCCTGGGTCATCTCCAGTCATCCTGATCACTATCAAGTCACTAGATTCGGATGGCTCTAGAGGAAAAAGTGAGGCTGATGACCTTGCACAGCCCTCCCTCACTCAAATCAAAGTCAAGTGCAAATCATGTCATCATTTCCCTGATGTCATGGTCCTCTTTGAAAACCAAGGACAAACACAAGAACAACAATTATCAGGAAGTTTTCCATCAGACTTCTCAAGTCAAGCTATGTACATTATTATTCTCAGGACCATTATTTTTTGTTACAAATGAGCACCCCTTTTAATATGTGTTGACCTTTATATATAATATATAATGACATGGTCATATGTAGTGATAACATTGAGCTCCCACTTATAGCATGTTTACATGAGTTACAATGTATAAAAGAGTGCATGTATGTATAATGTGATATGTGTAGGTTCATCTTAGGTAATTAATTGTTTGGAAAGGATATTCTTTTCTGTTTTCTGCTATTTTCTTCCCTGTTATTGGGATTTCTAGATTTTACTGAAACCACTGGGGACAAAGCTTCCTCTTCACCCACCAAGGAATGTAATTTTTAAAAATTCTGTTTCTTTAATTTGAGCAAAAATATTGGTCTGACTTGTTTGTTTCTTTTGAGTGAATTTTTTCTGATTTGTTGCTTTTGCATTTTCCAAATGCACATTTAAATTTTTTTTTCTTATCTATGTACTATACTTTTCACAGATTTGGTTCCAGGAAAGTCTTGCCTTTTTCAATATTATCTTCAGTTTTGTTTTGGTGGCATTTTTAAGCTCATGAAGATATAATCCTTCCACAATCAATCTGCCACTATCATGGAAATATTATTACTCAAAATATTTTGTTGACACTACTAATTAATGCATTATGTTTGTTGAGGTTTTTAGCATGAGCAAGTGATTTGGATTTATTGCATGTTATTTGCTTAGTTATTAGCTAATTGTCGGTACATGAGAGAATTTGTTGACACGTTTTTCATGATCTAATTCTTGTTATTTCTATTAAATGAAATTCCTACCAATTTGCATATTCGTTAATGGTTTTATTCATTGAGCATATCTCTGCTTTATCAGGCTTTTGTGGTGTAACTGCAGGTTTAGTGCCTAAGCTGGTATTATTTGTTTGCAGAACATTTTAAACATGGATCAAACTCTTGAAAAGCTGGGTGCTAAATTGACTAAAAATATTATCAAGTTATAGACAATGAAATTCATAGAGGCCTCTGGATTTTAGGCATTCAAATAGAGTGTAAGAATAAAGATATTACCAAAACTCTGAAAAGAAATGTAAATTACTTGGAAGATTACAAAGTAATGTACAGTTTGCTGATTATTTCTAATTAATCCTGTATGTAACTCGCTTATACATCACTATTTGCATGTTGTCTCCCCCATTAGATTGTAAACTCATTGAGAGCAGACACTAGTTTTTGGTTTTGTTTTGGTTTTTGCCTTTCTTTATATCATCAGTGCTTAGCACAGAGCCTGGCACATAGTAGGTGTTTAACAAACGTTTATTGACTGGTTGACAAATAAGTTCCTGCCAAGGAAGACCATTCAGGAAGTACTCTATGAATTACCAGACCATTTCATCTTTCAAAAATTCTTAATTAAGAGCAAATCGTAACAGACAAAGTTTATTTCTTTTTCTTTTTGTCAAGGTTAGTAAATTGTTAGATCAAGTGAATGTTGTAGACATAGTTTATCTAGTTTTTAGCAAACTTAGTAAAAGCATTTTGATAAAGCATCTCATGTTATTTCTGTGAAAAGGATAGATTTGGACCAGGTTGAATTGGTCAGTTGGATTCAGAGTAGTTTCTAATTCTCCAGTTGATGGAAGGTTTCTACTAGAGTGCATGGCTCTGTGCTACATATCGTTCTTGTCAATGACTTACATAAAGGCATAGACAACACATTTTCCAGCTTTGTAGATGACATCAAGATGGGAGGAATTGCTACACGCTGATAGCCAAGATCTTTTAATAATCTAGAACATTGAGCTGAATCTAAGATGAAATGTAACAGAAGTAAATATAAAGTCTTCTACTTGAGTTTAAATAATTCACAAGTTCAAGATGGAAGAATCATGAGTGAAATTAATAAACTAATGTTTATTAGTTTATGCCTACTACATATGTATAATGTATAATGCCTACTACAAGCAAGATATTATGCTAAACACTGGGAAATAAAAAAATTAGATAGACCTGCTCTTCAAGAAACTCATGCCCTCATAGATAATATAACACATGAAAGAAAGTTTAGCTACAGAGCAGATGGAAAGTCTCTGAACCAAAGTTCTAAGAGTTTAAAGCGATTAAAATCCTGAAGTATTTTAGAAGGCAGTGGGAGGGAGGATAGTATTCATCTATATCATAAGGGGGAGTGGATTTGTTGACTCCCAACTCATCCAGGTCTTATGTTCTTTCAAGCAGCTGGAGGGAAGTGGGAAGCAAAGGATTCAGGTGGTGGTGGCTCTGCCCACCACCCTACCATCCAGGATGAGTTCTGGTGTGGCTGAGTTTGGGAAGAGAGAGCGACAAGGATGTAGGGTTCCCCCAATCATGGCAGCTCGCCTTGATACCCAGCTGTCCCAGATAAATACAATTAGCAGTTTTCCTAGAAATGAAAACTGAGGGTTTTAAACAACTACAAGTCTACAATCTAATATGGCAGTTAAAAATGTTCTAGTATCAGAAGCACTGCTTCCAGGGGAAAAGAGGTGATGTTTGGTACTCTGCCCTGGTCAGATTACATCTACAATCTTTGTGTTCAATTCTATAATTATTGATAAGCAGGAGAATGTTAACATGAGGGCAACTTTGGTGTTGAAAGGCTTTCCATCTATGCTCCATGATCACCGTAAACTTGGAGAAGAGAAAATTTAATGGCAATATGATAGCTATTGTCAACTATTTGAAGGGTCATTGTGTGGGAGAGTGATGTCATGTTTTCTTTTACCCCAGAGGACAGAACTTAGAGCAATGGCCTACTAGTTTGTATACCTAAATAAGACATTACTAAAAATCTTCAAAGATCCACCCCTGAGGTTAGTCCTTCCTCGCAGCCCAACATTGAAAGATTCAGTTGTTCCTAGGCCAACTTCTAGATGGCACTGGGGAAAATGAGAAAACTGAAGAAAAAACTAAGGAGAGGAAGGGATAAAAGGAAATAGCAACTATATCCTGTTAAGTATAGACTTGGTTGGTGACTTTGACATTTTGAGGATGAGATGATATAAAAATCATTAGAAATTGTAACATCCTTATTATAGCAAGCTGAATATCTTTTCCTTCACATCATAGCACAACACACTAACAAGCTGTTTAGTTGCAAATCTGCACACTAGTGAGATCTCTTAGGAAAAACTTGTTGAACTTCTGTGGCCAAGGTAAATAGAGATTGCCCCAATAGGACTGACATTGAGTTCAGAGTGAGTTATGCAGTGACAGAAGTCAGCAAAGTTATGAGGCAGCTTCCCACCGTGTGGATTCCGTGCTACATCATAAACCACTCACCTGGCTGAAATGGAAAGCAGAGCTGCCCAATAAACCATTTCAAAGTCACACCAGGCCAAACCTTTGAATCACCATCAGGTTACACATAATTTGCAGCAGTGGCCAGGCACATGAGTGATGGAGGAGGAATGCTGAGGCTTAAACAGCGTCTTGGCCAGATGGATATCTGTACGGGAGGTGGGAAACTTTCTAGTCAAGGAAAGTAAATATGTCACCCCTGAAAGGTGATAGTCCTACAAACACCAAGGAATGGAAACCCTGTATTCAGCTCTGGGCCACTGATCCCTTTCTGATTTGGAAAGAAGCCTGAGGTGCTTACCTTACTTCCCCCAAATGAGATGGTTTGTTTTGTAGTACCACCTGATGTTTACTTGAGTACCTAAATCATTATTCTCAAGACTGTGAAGACTTCTATAAATTCCAGATATCCCTCCTCTCACCTTCCACTTATTCCTGCTAGTTCCATATACCCCCTTGCCCTGATATACCACTGATGCCTAAGTGAGCAAAGTGTTAAAATGAATAGGGACAAATGGCAACTTTAATGATAGAAATGACCACATTTTAGCCCAACATTCTAATGAAAGAATGTAGGTCATGTGCTACTCAGATACAGAATATATATAAACACATTGTGACCCAAGGACACACTACATCAATCACTATATCCAATCAGTAACAAAGTTCTGTCAGTTCTCTGGCCACAACATTTCTCATCTTCATCCCCTTCTATCCATTCACACAGCCTCTATTCTAGTTTAGATCCTCCTTATCTTTCCCCTGGACTACTATAATAGTCTTCTGCCCATATCTACCCTCTTCAATCCATCCACCACAAAGCTGCCAAACTGATACTTCTAAAAGACAGATCTGAGCACATCGCTGTCCTACTGAAAAGTCTTCAATAATTTCCTCATGCCTCTAGGACAAGATATAGACTCCTCAGCCTCACATTTAAAATCTTTCACAATCTGGCTCCCATACATCTTTCCAGTCTCTTTTTCTGCATTAGTCCCCTTCATACACTCTATGTTGTTGTCAAACAGGCTTTCTAGCTCTTCTCCATATGTGGTATTCTATTCATCATCTTTATGCTTTTGAACAATGATTGCGTCTGGAATGCACACTCTTCTAAGCTCTACCTTGTAGAATCCTTAGCTTCCTTTAAGGTATGGCTCAGGTGCTACTTCTTGCACTTTTCCTCTAATCTTTTCCTGATCCTCACAGTTTTTAATATTATTCACTTTTTTATTTTTTTATACTTTAATATTTTACTTTTTCTACATGTAAAAACATTTTTTTAATATTCATTTAAAAATTTTTTTTTAGTTCCAAATTCTTCCTCTCTCCCCTCCCCTCTCATGGAGAAGACAAGCAATTTGATGTAGGTTTTACATATATGCAGACATGCAAAACGTATTGCCATATTAGTCATGTTGTGAAAGAAAACATAGACAAAACCAAACAAGAAACACAAAGTTTTTAAAAAATAGGCTCCATTCCACATTCAGACTCCATCAGTACATT
Organism: Trichosurus vulpecula; assembly: GCF_011100635.1. Lineage (NCBI taxonomy): Eukaryota > Metazoa > Chordata > Mammalia > Diprotodontia > Phalangeridae > Trichosurus > Trichosurus vulpecula. The sequence continues at coordinate 270,431,511 of NC_050575.1, read as the reverse complement.
CTCTGAAGGTAGATAGCAGTTTTCAGCATAAGTTCCTCATTATTGTCTTGGATCACTGTATTGCTGAGAATAGCCAAGTCATTCACAGTTGATCATCATAAAATATTGCTGTTACTGTGTACAATGTCCTTCTGATTCTGTGCACTTAACTTTGCATCAGTTCATGTGAGTCTTTCCAGGTTTTTCTGAAACTATTCTACTCATCCTTTCTTATAGCACAATAGTATTCGATCACATTCATATACCCCAACTTGTTCAGCTATTCCCTAATTGATGGGCATCCCTTCAATTTCCAATTCTTTACCAGCACAAAAAGAGTTGCTATAAATATTTTTTTGTATGTGGGTCCTTCTTTTTGTTTTTTAAGCTCTTTGGGCCTTGTAGTGGTATTGCTGGGTCAAAGGGTGTGCACGTTTTATAGTCCTTTGGGCGTAGTTCCAAAATGCTCTCCAGAATGGTTGGATCAGTTCATTACTCCAATTTAGTGTCCCAATTTTCCCACACCACCTACAATTGTCATTTGCCTTTTCTTTCATATTAGCCAATCTGTTAGGTTTGGGGTGGTACCTCGGAATTGTTTTAATTTGCATTTCTCCAATCAATAGTGATTTAGAACATAACTTTCTGAAAACTGCCTGTTCATATCCATTGTTGTTCACTTGTTTTCACTTGTGTCCAACTCTACATGACCCATTTGGGATTTTCTTGGAAAAGATATTGGAGTGGGTTGCCCTTTCCTTCTCCAGCTCACTTTATAGATGAGGAAACTGAGGCAAACAGGGTTAAGTAACCTGCCCAGGGTCACACAAATAGTAGTGTCTGAGGCCAGATTTGAACTCAGGAAGAAAAGTCTTCCTGACTCTAGGCCTGGCACTGTCTCCACTGCCCCACCTAGCTCCCCTTCATATCCTTTGACCATTTACCAATTGGGGAATGATTTATATTCTTATAAATTTAACTCAGTTTTCTATATATTTGAGAAATGAGGCCTTTGTCAGAAAAACTTGATGTAAACAATTTTTCACAATTATGATCACTGTGTATTTCTCTCCATCATACTTTTCCCCATTTCTCTCTCTCTCTCTCTCTCTCTCTCTCTCTCTCTCTCTCTCTCTCTCTCTCTCTCCTCTCCTGCCACCTCCCCAAATCTGCCCTCCTTTCTGCACCACCGCCCCATTCTCATTCCCTTTCCCTTCTACTTTCCTGTAGGGTAAGATAAATTAGTATACCCAACTAAGTGTATATGTTTTCCCTCTTTGAGTCAATTACAATAAGACTAAGGTTCACTTGCTCCTCCCCCTGCCACTTTCCCCATCTTCCCCTCCATTATAAAAGCAGGTTTGTTCCTCTTTTATGTCAGATAATTCACCTCAATCTATCTCTCTCTTCCCCATTCTTCCAGTGTATTCCTCTTTCTCAAACCTTAGTTTTATTTTTTAAGATGTGTAGCACCAACACGATATTCACAATGCCTATAGTGGCTATGAATATGCTGGCATAGTTCTGAATCACAATATATTTGACATTGTCTTCCATTTTTTCATTCCTTTGGTTCTGTTTTATAATATCCTGATTTCTCATAAAGTCACTAGCTTCCACTTGCTCCAATCTAATTTTTAAAGTAGTATTTTCTTCAGTGGTCTTTTGGACCTCCTTTTCCATTTGGCTAATTCTGCCTTTCAAGGCATTCTTCTCCTCATTGGCTTTTTGGAGCTCTTTTGCCATTTGAGTTAATCTATTTTTTAAGGTGTTGTTTTCTTCAGTGTATTTTTCAGTATTTTTTTGGGTCTCCTTTAGCAAGTCATTGACTTGTTTTTCATGGTTTTCTTGCATCCTTCTCATTTCTCTTCCCAATTTTTCCTCTACTTCTCTAACTTGCTTTTCCAAATCCTTTTTGAGCTCTTCCATGGCCTGGGACCAGTTCATGTTTTTCTTGGAGGCTTTTGTTGTAGGCTCTATGACTTTGTTGTCTTCTTTAGGCTGTATGTTTTGGTCTTCTTTGTCACCAAAGAAAGAATCCAAAGTCTGAGACTGAATCTGGGTGTGCTTTCGCTGCCTGGACATATTCCCAACCAACTAACTTGACCCTTGAGTTTTTCAGTGGGGTATGACTGCTTGTAGACTAACGAGTTCTATGTTCCACGTTTGGGGGGGAGGTGCCAGCTCTGTCACCCCAGCACTCCTCCTTCCCCAAGAACCCCCATCCCGAACTGGGCTTAGATCTTCAGCAGGCTGTTGCACTCCTGCTCTGATCCGCCACTTAATTCCTCCCACCAGGTGGGCCTGGGGCCAGCAGCAGCAACTGTAGCTGCCCCACCTCCGCTGCCCCCGGGGCTGGAAGCCGAACCGCGAACTCCTTCCACTCCCACAGCTTTTCCCACTAACCTTCTCCGCAGTCTTTGGTGTTTGCGGGTTGAAAAGTCTCGTAACTGCCGCAGCTCACTGAATCAGGGTGCTAGGGCATGCTCTGCCCGGTTGCTGGTCTTGTTGGTCCACGCCGCTCAGGCTGGACTCTGCTCCACTCCGTTCCCAGCTCCCAGCTTCCAGCTCCATGCAGGATAGACCTCACCCAGAGACCATCCAGGCCATCCTGGGCTGGAGCCCTGCTTCCCTCTGCTGTTCTGTGGGTTCTGCCGTTCTAGAATTGGTTCAGAGCCATTTTTTATAGGTTTTTGGAGGGGCTCGGCAGGGAGCTCAGGCTGGTCCCTGCTTTCCAGCCGCCATCTTCTGAATCACAATATATAACAGACTCTCCACATGGAAGACAGAACCAAAACATTTGTTCAAATACCAAGAAGCCAAATCCATCATAGCAACAAAGAAGTCTATACACAATAACAATGGAGGGGGCACCACTGTCCCCAAGCCTTCCCCCTGCTAGGGCCTTCCCACAAACGAACACTCACAGGTAGCTGCCTGCTTCCTCTCTCTCTGTCTCAGCTCTAACTGCTCTAACCAACTTCCTTCCTCTCAGCTCTGCTCCACCCTTTCCTGTTCCACCTGTTCAGCAAGCTCCTCCCATCACAGACTCATGTGATTCAGGCTTCTGTGTGACCCAGGCAGGTCACATGGGCCTATTAATAGATGGAAAAGATATTCCCATTAAGCAAAAATACATCAACAATACAAGATGTCATCCCATTATATTAAACTCACATCTGTGCTCTCTGTCTATGTATACTTGCCTCTAACTGCCCTAACAATGATAAAGTTCTTCTTCCCATGTAAGAATGTAAACAGTTCAACCTTATTGAATCCATTATGATTTCTCTTTCCTATTAACCTTTTTATGCTTCTCTTGAGTCTTGTATTTGAAAGTCAAATTTTCTATTCACCTCTGCTTTTTTCATGGGGAATGCTTAAAAGTCTTCATTTCATTAAATGTTCTTTTTTTTTCTCCTGAAGGAATATACTCAGTTTTGCTGAGTAGGTGATTCTTGGTTGTAATCCTATCTCCTTTGCCCTCCAGAATATTATATTCCAAGTCCTCCAGTGTGGCTCCATGATATTTGAGCTACAATATTTGTTTATTTTTGGCTGCTTGCAATATTTTCTCCATGACCTGGAAGCTCTGGCACATGACTATAATATTCCTGGGCATTTTCATTTGGAGATCTCTTTCAGGAAGTGATCAGTGAATTCTTTCAAGTTCTATTTTACCCTCCAGTACTAGGACAGGGTAGTTTTCCTTGATAATTTCTTGAAAGATGATGTCTAGGCTATTTTTTTTGATGATGGCTTTCAGGTAGCCCAACAATTCTCAAATTATCCCTCCTTGACCTATTTTCCAGGTCAGTTGTTTTTCCAAAGAGATATTTCACATTTTCTTCTATTTTTCATTCTTTTGATTTTATCATTTCTTGATGTCTTGGGGAGTCATTAACTTCCAGTTGCCCAGTTCTAATTTTTAAGAAATTATTTTCTTCAGTGAATTTTTGTATATCTTTTTCCATGTAGTCAATTATGATTTTAAGGAGTTCTTCTCATCAGTGGATTTTTGTGCCTCTTTTACCATTTGGCCTATTCTGTTTTTAAGGTGATATTTTCCTTATTTTTGTGCCTATTTTACCAAACTATCGATTTTGTTTTCATAATTTTCTTATACCATTCTCATTTCTTTTCCCAATTTTTTTTCTCTCTCTTATTTTATTTTTAAAATCTTTTTTGAGTTCTTTCAGGAATTCTTTCTAGGATTGAGACCAATCCACATTTTTCTTTGAGGCTTAAGATATAGCAATTTTGACTTTGTTATCGTCTTCTGAGTTTGTGTTTTGATTCCCTGTCACCATAATAACTTTCTATGGTTAAGTTCTTTTTTGTTGTTGTTGTTTGCCAGCCTATTTCTTGACTTTTAACTTTATGTTAAAGTTGGGCTTTGCTACTGGGGTGGAGGGTACACTGTCCCAAGCTTCAGATTTTTTGTGCTGCTGTTTTCAGAGCTAGTTCTGGGGGCTCTGTTTGTTTTCAGTTTTTTCAAGGTAGTATGATGCAAGGTAGGATGAGAGGTATGTTTACTACTCTCTTGGCCTCTGCTCTGGTCTGTGAAGAACCATAAGCCCTCTTTTCTGTCCTGGGAATTGTGACCAGGGTCCCTGCCCCACTGTGGCTGTAAACTCTGGTGTGTTAGTGGTCCTCCTTGCCCTGAGACTACAACCTAGGCCCAAACATAAGCAATGCAACAGAGTCCTGCACCCAGTGCCAGAAAAGGGACCCCAATCTCCTTCTGACCACTTTTCTGACCCCCTTACCATCTATGGGCTGAGAGTTCTAGAAGCCACTGCTGCCCATTCAATCACCCCCAAGGCCTGCAGAAGAGGGACCTACTGATGTCTTGCCCAGAGTTGCCTGCACTGGACTGGGCTCCCCTCTCATTCCAGTGAAACAGACTTTTCCTGCCAACTTCCTAAATTGTCTTGTAGTGGAAAATTATTTCACCCCATCCTTTTGTTGGTTTTGCTGATCCAGAATTCATTTTGAGGTGTTGTTTTAAAGTTGTTTGGAGGGAAATTTGGAAGAGTTAAGGCAAGTCCCTGCCTTTTCTCCTTATTTCACTGTTGAAATTATTTTTATTACTTTGCAATACACCATATTTACTTATTTGTGCATGTTTTATCTAATCAGTAGAATGAAAACTTCTTGAGTGGAGAGATTGTTTCATTTTTATCTTCATATCTCCACGACCTAGCCCAGTCCCTTGTACCTAAAATATACTTAATAAACATTTGTTGCATTGAATTGAAACATATCTGAGTTTTATCATTGGGAAAATCCTGGTGGAATAGCTGAGGCATTATGATCTAATGGAAAGTTGGAGGGAAAAAATTTGCATTTGAATATAAGCTCTGGCACTTACTAGCTATAGGATGATGAACAAGTCATTTTATTCCTTTAATTAAAACATTTCTTAGAGGAACCTGAGATTTCTCAATCTGTAAAATGGGAATAGTAATATTTGCACCACCTGCCTCACAAAGTTGCTGTGAGAAAACTATTTTGTGGAGTAAGCTAAATTTGACTTGGAAACTCTGAATTTTGGTCTCTGACATTTCTGGGCATGCTTAATCTAGGACTTCTTTTAGGCACAATGTAGGTTCTTTCTATTTTTTTTATTTTGCCATCTGTTCTAATAGGTCTGGAAAGTTTTGTTTTTATGATTTTTGGAAATATAATGTTTGCATTTGATTATGGTTTTCAGGAAGTCTAATGATTCTTAAATTCTCCTTGTAATGATTTCTACGTTCATTGTTTTTGTTAGTAGATACCTCATGTGTTCTAATTTTTCAGTGTTTTGATTTTCTTTTAATATTTCTCATGGCTTAATTAATCAATGGGTTCTATTAACATTATTCAGTTTTCTAAGGTGTCTCCTACTTGGGTAAGGTTTTATGCTTCATATTCTAAGTTATTCTCTTTTCAAATGCTCTGGTAGGTATTTTTTGGTTCATTATCCCAGAGCCAGGCTGGTTACATCTCCCCTCTCAAGGTTCTAGGGGTAACCCAAGGAGGTTGTGTCCCTCCTCTGACACCACTTATTGAGCCCCCATTCTGAGGATGTTCTGACCATATTAAGATGCCAGTGACTATTCCCTCAGATTCACTGAATCAGTTAACATGAATTTGCTTTTACAAAGTATATTTATTCAAAAAATGTGGCAAGAACAGAAAGAGGAACATTTACTCCCAACACCTCAGGAACGCATTCTTCCCTATGTCACCTGGTCTTTAGGAAGAGTGCTCTCCGACTTACCATAGTTTCAGATCACACCAAGTTCACCAAATGTGGCACAGTTGGGGTAGGTCCTGAAAGTTACTCCTTGGACCATTAATGCTGGACTGGCTGCAAAGTCTGGCATAAACTCACCTCTTAGACCTCTGCTGGTTAGCTCTCCTGATCTTTTCTTTTTTAAATTTAATTTTATTTATTTGATATATTTAGTTTTCAGCATTGATTTTCACAAGAGTTTGAATTATGAATTTTCTCCCCATTTCTACCCTCCCACCCACTCCAAGATGGTGTATGTTCTGGTTGCCCCATTCCCCAGTCAGCCGTCCCTTCTGTCACCCCACTCCCCTCCCATCCTCTTTTCCCTTCTTCTCTTGAAGGGCAAGATAAATTTCTATGCCCCATTGCCTGTGTATCTTATTTCCTAGTTGCATGCAAAAACTTTTTTTTGAACATCTGCTTTTAAAATTTTGAGTTCCAAATTCTCTCCCCTCTTCCCTCCCCACCCACCCTCCCTAAGAAGTCAAGCAATTCACCATAGGCCACATGCGTATCATTATGTAAAACCCTTCCACAATACACATGTTGTGAAAGACTATGTTTTGCTCCTTCCTAACCTATCCCCCTTTATTGAATTTTCTCCCTTGACCCTGTCCCTTTTTGAAAGTGTTTGTTTTTGATTACCTCTTCCTCCTATCTGCCCTCCCTTCTATCATCCCCCTTTTTTATCTTCTTCCTCCTTCTTTCCTGGGGGGTAAGATACCCAATTGAGTGTGTATAGTATTCCCTCCTCAGGTCAGATCTGATGAGAGCAAGATTTACTCATTCCTCCTCACCTGCCCCCTCTTACCTTCCTACAGAACTGCTTTTTCTTGCCACTTTTATGCGACATAATTTACCCCATTCTATCTCTCCCTTTCTCCCTCTCTCAATATATTCCTCTCTCATCCCTTAATTTGATTTTATTTTTTTAGATATCATCCCTTCATATTCCACTCACCCTGTGCCCTCTGTCTATATATATACATATATATATACACCTACATACACACACACACACACACACACACACACACACACACACACACATATATATATATATATATATATATATATATATATATATATATATATATATATATATATATATGAATATTCCTTTCAGCTACTCTAATACTGAGGTCTCATGAATCATACACATCATCTTTCCATGTAGTAATGTAAACAAAACCATTCAACTTTAGTAAGTCCCTTGTGATTTCTCTTTCTTTTTTACCTTTTCATGCTTCTCTTGATTCTTGTGTTTGAAAGTCAAATTTTCTATTCAGCTCTGCTCTTTTCACTGAGAAACCTTGAAAGTCCTCTATTTTATTGAAAATCCATATTTTGCCTTGGAGCATGATACTCAGTTTTGCTGGGTAGGTGATCCTTGGTTTTAATCCTAGCTCCATTGACCTCCAGAATATTGTATTCCAAGTCCTTTGATCCCTTAATGTAGAATCTGCTAGATCTTGTATTATCCTGATTGTGTTTCCACAATACTCAAATTGTTTCTTTCTGGCTGCTTGCAGTATTTTCTCCTTGACCTGGGAGCTCTGTAATTTGGCGACAATATTCCTAGGAGTTTTCTTTTTGGGATCTTTTTGAGGAGGCGATCTGTGGATTCTTTCCATTTCTATTTTACCCTCTGGCTCTAGAATATCAGGGCAGTTCTCCTTGGTAATTTCTTCAGAGATGATATCTAGGCTCTTTTTTCGTTCATGGCTTTCCAGTAGTCCAGTAATTTTTAAATTCTCTCTCTTGGATCTATTTTCCAGGTCAGTGGTTTTTCCAATGAGATATTTCACATTGTCTTCCACTTTTTCATTCCTTTGGTTCTGTTTTATAGTGTCTTGATTTCTCATCAAGTCACTAGCTTCCACTTGCTCCAATCTAATTTTTAAGGTACTATTTTCTTCAGTGGTCTTTTGGACCTCCTTTTCCATTTGGCTAATTCTGCCTTTCAAGGCATTCTTCTCCTCATTGACTTTTTGGAGCTCTTTTGCCATTTGAGTTAGTCTATTTTTAAGGTGTTGTTTTCTTCAATATTTTTTTCAGTATTTTTTTGAGTCTCCTTTAGCAAGTCATTGACTTCTTTTTCATGGTTTTCCCGCATCATTCTCATTTCTCTTCCCAATTTTTCCTCTACTTCTCTAACTTGCTTTTCCAAATCCTTCTTGAGCTCTTCCATGGCCTGAGACCAGTTCATGTTTTTCTTGGAGGCTTTTGATGTAGGCTCTTTGACTTTGTTGACTTCTTCTGGCTGTATGTTTTGGTCTTCTTTGTCACCAAAGAAAGATTCCAAAGTCTGAGACTGAATATGAGTCTGTTTTCACTGCCTGGACATGTTCTCAGCCAACTACTTGACCCTTGAGTTTTTCATCAGGGTATGACTGCTTGTAAAGAGTACTTTGTTCCAAGCTTGAGGGGATGTGCCATTGTTTTCAGAGCTATTTCTATACAGTCAGCTCTGCCACACCAATGCTCCTCTATCCCCAAGAACCACAAACCTGGACCTGACTCAACTCTTAAGCAGGCTCTGCACTCCAGCTCTGATCCGCCACTGAATTCCTCTCACCAGGTGGGCCTGGGGCCAGAAGCAACTGCAGCTGTAGTTCTATAGCTGCACCACCCCAGCTGCCTCTGGGGTGGTGGGCGACCTCCGAACTCTTTTTACTCTGTCCCCGAAGTTTTCTCCCACTAACTTTCTCTGTTGTCTTTGGTGTTTGTGGTTTGAAAAGTCTGGTAACTGCCACAGCTCACTGATTCAGGGTGCTAGGGCCTGTTCTGTCCGGCTCCTGGTCTGGTTGGTCTTGACGCCACCCGTGCTGGGCTCTGCTCCCCTCCACTCCCAGCTCCGTGTACGATAGACCTTGCCCAGTGACAATCCGGGCTGTCCTGGGCTGGTTCCCTGCTTCCCTCTGCTATTTTGTGGGTTCTGCAGTTCTAGAATTTGTTCAGAGTCATTTTTTATAGGTTTTTGGAGGAACCTGGAGGGGAGCTCATGTAAGTCCCTGCTTTCCAACTGCCATCTTGGCTCCGCCCCCCACCCCACCCCGATCTTTTGAAATTCATGAGTTGTAGCTTCCAGATTAATGTTCTTAACCTAAAATGAAAGAACATACACCAAGGGAAACTTCTAAGGCCTGTATTCATAAGCCTACATTTCTATTGGCATCAGAGGGAGAAGGCTTGAGGTATTTCCCCATATAGTATTGTCTATCATTGGAGGAAGAAGTCACCTCAGAAGAAAAGATCAAACCAGTAGAGGGCTGACTAAGCTTGCAAATGGATTTTTAAAAATTTTTACTAATTAATTTTTTTAGTTTACAACACTCAGTTCCACAAGTTTTTGAGTTCCAAATTTTTCTCCCTACCCTTCTTCCTCCCTCCCCCCCAGATGGCATGTAATCTGATATGGGTTCTACATATACCTTCACATTAAACTTCTTTTCCCAATAATCAAATTGTAAAGAAGAATTATAACCAATGAAATGAACCACAAGAAAGATGTAACAAAACCAAAAACGAAATAAAAATTTAAAAAAGAGAGAGCAAATAGTTTGCTTTGACTAACGGATTTTGATCCCCTATCTCCCATTTCTTCCTTATGTAGCCAAAGAGACTCCTATTCCCCTCCTAGCAGACCAGAACTAATTACAAAATGTCTACACATTCTCCAGAATCTAAGTTACTTTAATTACATGTCATCACAATTCTTGTAAAAGCAAACTCCCCAATGTCTTCCACATAGGGAGCTACATGTGTACTACTTTGCATGTGTTCATAGAGACTTGGACTATGTGGCCAGTTCCCCATTAAAACTAGTTTTATTCTTTCTCTCTTACTTCAGTTCTTCCTTTATCTCTTTCATCAACACTCTGAGTCCTTATGACTAATTCTTTTTCCCCCCTGGGGTTCTGCTTGTAATTGTTGTTGGATCATTTTCTTCTCAGTTTTATCTTGTAAGTCTCTTAATCTATGGTATTTCTTCACTATGTTAGTTTTCTTTTGTTTACTCCTACCTTTAGTCTCACCCTCTAGACAGAGATTTGTGTCAGGTTCATCCTCTGCTTCCTCATAAACTCTTGAACAAGGTGGCTGGACCTTGCCTTGTCTTCTGCTACAAGGCCAGAGTAGGAATCTGATATAAATTTTTTCCTACTCCTTCTTATGGTCTAGTTGTCTAGATAATGTGGTGGGGTCTTGTTTCTGCATGGGGCAGCTGAATCTTGTTCTAGATTTTTCCATTTTTATTTCTGGTTGGGAAATTTTCTGGAACCAGTCCTTGTTTTCTTTCACATCCCTCACCTATTGCCTGAAGCTGTGAGTCCCACTTCACTGCTTTAGTTACTGTTAGTACTGAACTTAATCGGCTACGCTGTTTGAATTCAATCTCTTAAAGTAGTCCTGACAGACCTCGATAGTTACACAGTCTTCCAGAGGGCTTGGACATACGCACTTTTTTGTCCTCTTCTTTTTTTCCACCTTCAGACTTGCTTCTCGGAGGGTCAATGGTAAACTTCCCCCCCTCCCCCTTTTCCTTCAAGCTTATCTTTTGAAGGGAAAATTACTGGCTTTCTCCCTTTCTTCTTCAAGCACCTCCTCCTTACAGGCTTTTAAAAAAACGATTTTAAAAAACCAAAGACCCCAGGCTCCTCGAGCTGGCCGGGAGGGGGGCGGGGTACCCTGCCCCCTTGCAGGTTAAAAAAAAGTTCCGGCATTGTCTCCTCACAGGTGTTTTTAGTCTTCAGGCCGTTGCACATTGCGTGGCCTGTCCTCCGTTTTTCCCTTCCTTCCGGCCGCGCCCCCCGCGGCGCCCCCCCCCACCCCCATTCTTCTGCTCCCTCTTCCATAAGGTTGGTCTTTCTCTTTCCTTTTTCCCAAGCTCCTCAGGTCTGCCTTGAGGGTCACACAGACCCTCACCTCCCACCCTGCCCACCCCGGGCCTTTGCACAGCAGGGTAGTAATAGGCTTTCTCCCTTTTTGCACCTCCATGCCTTCTGCGTTTACCTATCAGGAACCAGGACCTTACAGACCCCGGTCCAGTTTCCCACCTCATCCTCTCCGAGTGCTCCCTCCCCCCCCTTCCCACCCTGGGTAGGTTCACCAGCCCAAGGCTGTCGTACACTTTAAAAGAGAGTGCAGGGCCCTGGAGCCTCTTTCACCAGCTGCAAAGAAGTGTTTATTATTGTTTGTACTTTTTTTTTCTTTTTAACCCCGGACTCTTCCCAGTTTCTAGACTATGAATATTGCAAAAGGAGGTATCCATTCTCAAACCTGGTCAATGAGCTCGTCGTTTTGCTGGATGTTAACATGTTATGAGGTGGGGCTTCTATTTGGAGAGGGATCCTGGAGAGGGAGGCAGGGTGAGGTTATTGGATAATGATAGATGTGCAAAAAAAAAAAAAGGCATCAGTAAAAACATTTTTTTAAAAATATACGCTGAAAAAACCAAAGTGCAGAAAGGTATACAAACCACCAGTATTTTTGATACTACCTTGTTTAATATATGGATATTTGAAAAACAGCAGCAACAACAAATTATCTGCTATAATTGGTCAGTAGGCTTTTATTAAGCACTTATTACGTGCCAGATGCAGCTCTGAGAGTCGGGGAAGGAAAGTAAGAAAGAAAAAATAAAACTGACGTCCCTCTCTTCAAGGATCTTACATTCTAATAAAGGAGACAAAATATAAATAACTATGTAGTATTCAAGAAATATGTAGTATTAACGGAAGGTAATCCCAGAGGGAAGTCACAAACTGAAAGAGAGGAGAGAAGAGGGAAGGAAGGGGAGAGGAGGGTCAGGAAAGACCTGAAGAGAGTGAGATTTGAGCTGGATCTTAAAGGTACGCTGTCAATCCAGGAGGCTAAGAAGGGAGAACAAATCCAGGCATGAGAGGCAGTGGATGAAAAGGTAGGGAGTGGAGAGTTGGAGTGTTGTGTGTGTGTGTGTGTGTGTGTGTGTGTGTGTGCAAAGAACAGCAAAGGGGCCAGTGCCACTGGATCCTACATTACCCTAAGGGAGTCAGGTACAAGAAGACAAGAAAGGTAGGAAGGGCCATGTTGTAAAGGGCTTTAAATCCCATAACCAGAGTTCAGTTTCTTATACAGGATGTCCCAAAAACTTTAGTGCAATTTTAAGTAAAGGCTTTTAGAATGTCTTGTATAAATCGTTTTTTTTTCTTTTTTTAACTAAATAAATGTTTGAGTTTATTGATGATAAAGTTCACAGCATCTCATTTTATATTAGATGTCTACAGAGATGATGTGAACTGAGAGGGCACAAGAAGTAAGAGATTTGTTTCTTTCCTGATTTAGGCCCTGGGTTAATGGAGAAAACATCCTACTCTGATCTTTAGATAGGGGATGTTGTATGTAAGTAGAACTTACATATACATACACTAGATATTATATATAAATATAATTTATATAATTAAATCCTGTTTTCCCACTGACTTGCATTCCAGTTTCAGAGATTACACAAGTTGTCATTGTCTACAGACCTGATTGAGCAGGTAGATGGTATCTTCCTGAGTTTAAATCTGGCCTCAGACACTTACAATCTGTGTGACCCTGGGCAAATCACTTAACCCTGTTTGTGTCAGTTTTCTCATCTGTAAAATGAGCTGGAGAAGGAAATGGCAAACCACTCCAATATCATTGCCAAGGAAACCCCAAATGGGGTCAGAAAGAGTTAAACACAGTTGAAACAACTGAATAACACAGACCTGATCATGGTTAATTCACTGTTTGTATTACTGTTGCTTGTACTCTTAAATTTCAGACACAGACACTGTACAGGTAGAAGGGTCCTTGGAAAGTACCTTCAATTACAGTAATTTGAGTGTAAGCTTTCTGCCAGTTCTGAGCATTGAAATAGATAAGCAATGGATTTTCAACCAATAGAGCTTTGATCAAGGGATCCATGAACTGATTAATGTAGGTCATTCTCCCGAGTGGGTCAGATTACAATCCCCATCCTTTGTTATCCTGTGCAACTTTTGTCAGTATAGTCCCATAAATTGAGGCCTTGCTCTAGAAATCCCAGCATTATGTGGGTATCGACGTAACACAAAGCAGCTACTATTTAAATGAATATTTAATTTCCACAGCTCACCAGTGAGCGTTTACTGTTTTTTCAATTACTGAGATCTGTCTTTATTTCTGTAAAAAGTGTTTTGGACTTTATACACTAGTTTTATGTATGTCTTGGTAGGTTGACTCCCAAATATTTTCTGTATTCTGTTATTGTATTGAATGGAATGTCTCTTCCTATCTCACCCTACTGTGTTATGTTGGTAATATACAGAAATGCTCATAATTTATGTGGATTTATTTTACACCTCGCGCCTTTGCTGAAGTTATTAATTATTTCAATTGATTTTAGTTGAATTTTTAGTTTTCTCCAAATAGGATATGTCAAAAGTGATAGTTTTGCTTCCTCCTTGCCCATGCTTATTCAGTTTCAATTTCTTTAGCTTGTCTTATTGCTACAGTTAGCATTTTGAGAACTATACCAAATAACAGTGGTCATAATGAACATCTTTGTCATACAAAATCAGGAACACCTTTACCCTTTCTCTATTACATGTAAAGTTGGCTCTTGGTCTCAGAGAGATGCTATTTACCATACTGAAGAAAGGCTCCTTTATTTCCATACATTATGTTTTTAACAGAAGTGGGTATTAAATTTTGTCAAAATCTTTTTAAAATTGTGATTTTATTAATGTAATTAATATGGTCCATCATGTTTATATTTTTTCTTAATATTGAACCATTTCTACATTAATGGAATAAATCCAAAGTGGTCATAGAGTATTTTTTAACATGTCATAAACTTTTAAATAATATTTTATTCAATACTTTTGCATCATTCAAGACAAAAGGCATTTAATCATGCAATATTATAATTAAACTAACCAAAAGAATCATTCCATGCACACAAAGGCTACACAGAGAACTGGTACTCTGAGGGAATATACATGGAGGGCACACTTGAAGGAAAGAGGGTGGCTAGGATATAGGCACACAGTGCACATATATAGGGAAAACATCTAGCCAAGATATATTTATAACCAAGGCAACTCAAACTGCTGATGTTGTAAATGCCAATGTTGATGGCATCATGCAGCTATCTTCTTCTGGGCTTCAGCTTTTCAGGTCTACCTATGGGCTCTTTATTTCAGTCTACTAAGATGTGATGCCCAGAAAGCTTCTTCCTGACAAGGACAAGCTGAGTTCTTTTAGTCAAGGTCAAAGGCCTGGGTTAAGGTCAGTCCTTTAGTCAAGCATCGGCATACCTAGGTAAGGGCAGCCAGCCAGAATGGCTCCAAGGTAATATTAAGTCTCCTTCTTTGATGCCTGTGTGTAGTGCTTGTTCAAAGTCTGTTGGACCAGACAATTATCTAATTTAGAATGAGAAATTCTTTATTATATTCTTTATTACTCCCATTTAATCTCTTATGGAGATCCTGTGCTCCCAAAACCCATTTTAGGAGGTTATGACAAAGAAGTCCCACAGGAGCTGTTTGGAATTTAGGGCTACAAAGCCCATCTTAACCACCCTCTTACACCCCCTCCATCCAAACTCTTTACTTTTGAGTTTAGTGTACAGGTAGAAGGGTCCTTGGAAAGTACCTTTAATTACAGTAATTTGATTGTAAACTTTCTGCCAGTTCTGAGCATTGAAGTAGATAAGCAATGGATTTTCAACTATGAGAGCTTCGATCAAGGGATCCATGAACTGATTAATGTTCTTTGTTTGTATGTGTACATTTATGTTTGAAGTACGGTTCATATAATGCCAATTCTCACCACCTCTTCTTCCATCTTTGTATATTTATTATTCACTTTGTGCATCCCTTATTTGTGATCTAGTAAGTTCCCTCCCCTTCCTTTTCCTTTTTTTCAGTAGTATTTCCCTTTTCCTCCCCTTCTTCTTCCTTTACTCTCCCTTTTCTTTCTTCTTTTAGGAAGATCAAAATAGAACATCATCCCCAGGCTCTGTTTGTCTAATTTAACTCCCTTAATGACCTTTGAAGACATTAGGAGTCTCCAAAGAGAGACTTGTTTCTTCTCCCTCTTAAGAATAAAAGTGCTTCATCATGTAAAAAGTTTTCTCAGTGTATTTACCTGTCTTGGTTTCTCTTCTGCTTGCATTTCAAAGTTTCTAATTAGCTTCCATCTTTTAATTGGGAGTGCTCAAAAGTCCTCCATTCTGTTAAGGATCCATTTTCCCCCTGTAGGATTATACTCAGCTTTGCAAGGTAAGTTATTCTCAGTTGTAAGCTTTTATCTCTTGCCTTTTGGAATATTGTATTCCAGCATCTTTTATTTATTGTAGTAGTTTCCAAGTCTTGTTCCTTAGAATTTGAACTCTTTCTTTCAGGCTGCTTTGCAGCACTTATTCTTTAAACTTGAAGCTCTGGATTTGGCCTAGGATATTCTTGGGAGTTTGTTTAAGGGTTTCTTTCCTTAGGTGACCAGTGCTTTCTTTGCATTTTCACCTTGTCCTCTTGTTATAATGTATCAGAGTAATTTTCATTTATGATTTCTTAAAACATAGTATCCAGGCTTTTTGGGTTTTTTGTTTGTTTTTGGCAATGATTTGCAAGGTAGCTTGATGATATTTAGTTTATCTCTTCTTGACATCTTTTCCATGTCAGATGTTTTTGATAGGATATGATTCATCTTTTTTCTGTTTTCTAATATTTTTATTTCAGTTTACTATTTCTTGTTGTGTCATGAAGGAATTGAGTTCTCTTTGCACCCTTCTAATTTTCAAGGAGTATACTTCTCGTGTAAAGTTTACCACCTTCTATTATAAGCTATTAGCCCTGTTTGCCTCAGTTTCCTCATCTGTAAAATGAGCTAGCGAAGAAAATGGCAAACTACTCCAGTATCATTGCCAAGAAAACTCCCCAAAAAGGGGTCACAAAGAGTTGGACACAACTGAAAACAGTTAAACAAAAAAAAATCATGAACTGTTACTTCTTTTTTCTCTGTAGCTTTCAATATACTTAACATAACGTTTAAAAAACAATCTCATTTTATTTCTTTTTTAAAAATTTATTTAATATATTTAGTTTTCAGCATTGACTTTCACAAGTGTTTGAATTACAGATTTTCTCCCCATTTCTACCCTCCTGCTGACTCCAAGATGGCATATATTCTGGTTACCCCATTCCCCAGTCAGCCCTCCTTTCTGTTGCCCCACTCCCCTCCCCTTCTCCCTTACTTTCCTGTAGGGCAAGATAAATTTCTATGCCCCATTGCCGGTGTATCTTATTTCCTCATTGCATGCAAAAAAATCTTTTTTGAACATCTGCTTTTAAAACTTTGAGTTCCAAATTCTCTCCCCTCCTCCCTCCCTACCCACCCTCCCTAAGAAGGCAAATAATTCAACATAGGCCACATGCATATCATTATGTAAAATCCTTCCACAATATTCATGTTGTGAGAGACTAACCATATTTTACTCCTTCTTAACCTATCCCCCTTTATTCAATTTTCTCCCTTGACCCTGTTGTTTTCAAAAGTGTTTGTTTTTGATTACCTCCTCCTCCTATCTGCCCTCCCTTCTATTGTCCCCCCTTTTTTATCTTCTTCCTCCTTCTTTCCTGTGGGGTAAGATACCCAATTGAGTGTGTATGTTATTCCCTTCTCAGGTCAAATCCGATTAGAACAAGATTCTCTCATTCCCCCTCACCTGCCCCCCCCTTCCCTTCCAACAGAAGTGCTTTTTTTGCCACTTTTATGTGAGATAATTTACCGCATTCTATCTCTCCCTTAATGTAGAAGCTGCTAGATCTTGTGTTATTCTGATTGTGTTTCCACAATACTCAAATTGTTTCTTTCTGGCTGCTTGCAGTATTTTCTCCTTGATCTGGGAGCTCTGGAATTTGGCAACAATATTCCTAGGAGTTTTCTTTTTGGGATCTTTTTCAGGAGGCGATCGGTGGATTCTTTCCATTTCTATTTTACCCTCTGGCTCTAGAATATCAGGGCAGTTCTCCTTGACAATTTATTGAAAGATGATATCTAGGCTCTTTTTTTGATCATGGCTTTCAGGTAGTCCAATAATTTTTAAATGATCTCTCCTGGATCTATTTTCCAGGTCAGTGGTTTTTCCAATGAGATATTTCACATTGTCTTCCACTTTTTCATTCCTTTGGTTCTGTTTTATAATATCTTGATTTCTCCTCAAGTCACTAGCTTCCACTTGCTCCAATCTAATTTTTAAGGTACTATTTTCTTCAGTGGTCTTTTGGACCTCCTTTTCCATTTGGCTAATTCTGCCTTTCAAGGCATCCTTCTCCTCATTGGCTTTTTGGAGCTCTTTTGCCATTTGAGTTAGTCTATTTTTAAGGTGTTGTTTTCTTCAGTATTTTTTTTGGTCTCCTTTAGCAAGTCATTGACTTCTTTTTCATGGTTTTCCCGCATCATTCTCATTTCTCTTCCCAGTTTTTCCTCTACTTATCTAACTTGCTTTTCCAAATCCTTTTTGAGCTCTTCCATGGCCTGAGACCAGTTCATGTTTTTCTTGGAGGCTTTTGATGTAGGCTCTTTGACTTTGTTGACTTCTTCTGGCTGTATGTTCTGGTCTTCCTTGTCACCAAAGAACAATTCCGAAGTCTGAGTCTGAATCTGAGTCTGTTTTCACTGCCTGGACATGTTCCCAGCCAACTACTTGACCCTTGAGTTTTTCATCAGGGTATGACTGCTTGTAGAGTAAAGAGTACTTTGTTCCAAGCTTGAGGGGATGTGCCATTGTTTTCAGAGCTATTTCTATACAGCCAGCTCTGCCACACCAGCACTCCTCCTCCCCCAGGAACCACCAACCTGGACCTGACTCAACTCTTAAGCAGGCTCTGCACTCCAGCTCTGATCTGCCACTGAATTCCTCCCACCAGGTGGGCCTGGGGCCAGAAGCAACTGCAGCTGTAGTTCTATAGCTGCACCACCCCAGCTGCCTCCGGGGTGGTGGGCGACCTGCGAACTCTTTTTACTCTGTCCCCGAAGTTTTTTCCCACTAACTTTCTCTGTTGTCTTTGGTGTTTGTGGTTTGAGAAGTCTGGTAACTGCCACAGCTCACTGATTCAGGGTGCTAGGGCCTGTTCTGTCCGGCTCCTGGTCTGGTTGGTCTTGACGTCACCCGTGCTGGGCTCTGCTCCCCTCCACTCCCAGCTCCGTGTACGATAGACCTTGCCCAGTGACAATCCAGGCTGTCCTGGGCTGGTTCCCTGCTTCCCTCTGCTATTTTGTGGGTTTTGCAGTTCTAGAATGTGTTCAGAGCCATTTGTTATAGGTTTTTGGAGGTATCTGGGGGGGGAGCTCATGCAAGTCCCTGCTTTCCAACCGCCATCTTGGCTCCGCCCCTATCCCAGCTGCCCATTTTATTTCTTCTAGGTACTCTTGTAATTCTTATGATCAGGTGTTTCTTTTTTTCTGAGGCTGTATTTGCTCTTGTTGTAGTTACTCTTTTTACCTGGTTCTACCTCTTGGTTTTCATTCAAATCATAGCATTTCTTCGTTGTGTTCATTTTTTCTTATTTACTCATATCTCCAACTCATTTTCTTTATTAGAGCATATAGTATTCTATGTTTTTGATTGGGTCAAATTCTTCTCTTTCCCATACCCTTGGTTAGTGTAAGCAAGCCCACCTTGGTCCTACCTGTAGGTTAGACTAGGCCCCACCATCTGCAAAAGTGCTTGAGTTTTGACTCAGTCTCCTGGTGTCTCCATTTAGGTTTGGCCTTGGCCCCTTTTTTCTCCTCCCTGCATGGTGCCAAATCAGACTTGTCTCAGACCCTGACAGACCCTAACCAGATGTAGTTAATTTACACTGGTAGCAGGCATCCTGCAAGACCTCAGGTTCTTTACTTCCCAGATGCCACCTTGGCCCTTATTCCTGCTATTGCTGTAATGGGGGCTATTTGGACCCTGGTTTATCCCTGTCTCCCTACTGTCACTGGGGCACAAGCTGCCTTGTAGCCTCTGATAGGCTCAGTTTCCTCATCTCTAAACAGGGAATAATGATAACATCTTCCATCCAGGTTTATGGTGAAGATCAAACATGAAAATGTGTGTAAACCACTTTTTCAAAGCCTAAAGTGCTATATAAATATTAGCTTTTTTGTGACTTAGAGAAGAGTACCTCTCCCTCCTTCAGTGAGGCTCCTGTGCTCTGCCTAGCGTTGAAGACTTGGGTCACTGGACAGAATTTTCTTGCATTTGTTCCCTGGAGAGCAGAATCCTTTTGTGGGGTCCTGCCAAGTCTCCTTCTTATACCAGAAATCCAGCCCCTTGTGGTTTTTCTGTCTGGAATGAGTCTTGGCTCACGGACTCTTGTCTAAGACAGAGTGATCTGAGACCCTACCTTTACTTAGTAATAGGAGTACTGCAAGGGAACCAGGTGGGTATGACAGATTTCATATTTATGTGAGAGGCCACAGACTAGAAGAGAAGTTGGAAGTTGAAAACCTGTATCCCTTTCTGCAGAGGCTTGGAGTTAAAACAGGACCCCGGTGCCTCTGGTGCATTTACACCAACAGGGGGCTCCATGTGACATGTTCACTTCTACCCCATCAGTAGCTAAGTACTCATCAGCTGCAAGCTTACTTTCATATGAATTGTAATGAAGCATAATTAGGAAAATAACCTGGGGGGAAATACATTAATGCATTTTTAAAATACAAATGAATACACTTAACTCTTGATTACCCATTGTCTTAGCTGATCTATTGTTCCCTACATTAATGCAGACCATTAGGACTTAACTGTAGGAAGAAAGTTGTCCTTCAGGGTTATTTGTTTTTGGGTTTTTTTTTTGGTGTTTTTAATTTGTGTCTGGACCTGTCATGTATTATTATAGGGAGGTGAGGAAATGCTACACAAAAACAAATCAGCAATTCTTCTACAACTTCTATTTGTAAAGTATATCCTGGGCATTGGGGCATTGAGTAGTTGTTATTCCATCAAAAAGCATTTATTAAGTTCCTTATTGTGTGCCAGGAATAAAGATAAAAATGAAACTCCCTGTTCTCAAGGAACTAGCATAGGAGAGAACATGTGAAAACGTAAGTATTTAGGCAATAAATGCAAGGTAGTTTAGGGAAGGAAGGTGCTCATAATTGGGGGCAGGGATCAGGAAAGCCTTCAGGTGACACAGCTGGTATGTGCTGGAGACAGAACTTCACTATCTGACTTTGGGGCTGGATTATAACCATTGTACCACAGTGCCTGTCAACACCCTTCAATTTCAAAAATGACAATAGTGGTGTATTTCTTAAAAAGGTCAAGATTGTGCTTGAGCTGAGGAATCATAGGGGATAGGAATTTTAACTCTGGGACCTTGTAGTCTTTCTTAGTTCTCCTCTTTATTCGGAGAATAACACAAAAGTAAACTAAAAGACTAAAAAAAGAGGTAGCAATTTGGTTTTAGCAGTGGATGGTACTCTCGCAACAGCATTTTGCTAGTAAGGGAAAGAGACAGCATGAAGCCAGAATTAATCTTGGCTCTGCTTTTGGGGCCCTGCCAGAGGTGCCTTTTCACTATGAAAACCCTATGAAGGCACAACAAGTTAGCCAGGGTTCTCATTGGATCATATGTCCACATCTTATTGTAGCTGAAAGCAGAAATTGAGATTCTTGTGGTCCAGAAGCAGCAGCTATGGGTACTGTGGTACCCTTATTGTGTTTAGCCACTGTCCACCACAAATGTAGTATCTGATAATGAACTGAGAAGCTGTCACTCCTCTGGAATAAGATTGACTGGGGAAATGAGAAGAAAAAAGCCCATGTTCTCCATCCCCTCATTAAGCTCTGAATCAAACCAGAACTGGATTCTCTCAGACGCCAATCATGGCTAACTTCCTTCAGACCACCTGTTTGTTGGAAAATGGCCCTCCTACTGCTAGAGGACTTCTCAAAGACTTCGGATGATTTGACCAACTCAAATGACAACTTAAAGCTAACCATCTTGCTTTAATTGAGTACTGTCAAAAATACCAACAGGTTGGCGGCAGGAGCTGGGTGTTTTGCACGTATACCTCATAGGCTCTTTTATAATCCAACATATCTTTTCTCTGCCTGGTGTCTCCCTCTGGAAATTATTGTTTTCATTGAGAATGAGTATGAGGCAGTATACAAGCTCCTTGTTGGGCATCTTAGCTCATTTGCCATGTGTCATCATCCTGGCAGCAAAACAGGAAGAATCATGGTTGCTTTTGACCAAAAATAAGGACTAAGCACAAAGTTCAGAAGCAATGATGACAAGATGCAAGGCAGTCTTTTAATTAAGACTGACCAGCAATAACATCCCTGTAGCATTGTGGCCAGACACTTCCTGAAACATACTCTTCCAGGAGCTAAAAATTCTCATCAATCAAGGAATAAACCTTCCCTCTACCCCTGAACAAAAGAGCGACCCAACATTTGATTCCTGGAGAATTCTGATTTGCTAAGTTTCTTTGATGCTATTTTTCAGGTATTTCCCTATGGATGCCAGCTTTGGAAGGATAATGGATAAATTGTGTCTAATATGATTTCTATGCTTTTAAATCCCCCTCTGTGGTCATTGATACCTCTGGAGAAAATGAGGAGCTGTTTAAATTAAATCATTACTTTCTCAGCCAATTGATATGCTCCATCTCATTAATTTTGAAACCTTTGAAACAATCCTAGGTTCTACTATCATCTGCTCTGTTGATGGATACTGTATGTGTTGCTAGAAAGCTACTGTTGACATTAAGATAAAACATTTGCATCACTATTTAGAATAAAATACTATTTATTGCTCAAGAAAGAATGCGTTGCTTCAGGTAGAACTAATTTCTGAAGAAATAAAGAGACCCTTGGGGACAAATGACAATTAGGGTTTCTGATAGAGAAGAAAAGGGATGGCAGACATAGTTTGGCATGTACCTTAGTTTTGGAAAGAGCATGCTTCAAGGGTTCAGAAAAAGGATAATTGTAACCTAATAACATAAAATTTTTTGAGGAAATCTGTCAATAAATTCAGTGGCTCCCTGTTATTTCCAGGATCAAATAGAAAACATTCTGTTTGGCTTGTAAAGTCTTTTGGGACCTGACCGGTTTCTACCTTTCCAGTCTTCTGCACTTCACTCCCCTCCATGTGATCTTCAATCCAGTGACACTGGTCTCCCTAGTATTCTTTACATATGTTACTCCATCTCCTGACTCTGGCATTTTCTGGACTGTCCCCCATACCTGTTATTCTACGCCCCCATTTCCATTTCCCAGCTTCCTTAGCTTCCCTCAAGCTTCAGATAAAGTCCCAGACTTTCTCAGTTGTCCTTAATCTTAGTGTCCTCCCTCTGAGACTAGTCCCAATTTTCTTGTATGTATCTGTTGCCACATAAAGCTGTTTGCATGTGTTTTCCCTGTTAGCCTGTAGGTTTCTTGAGAAACAACAGGCATGATTTCTGTCACATCTGTTGTGATCTTTTCAAGACTGTGGAGAGTAGAAGAGGTACCTTGGCAATAGAGAATGGTAAATGTCCTGATTTTCTTTTAAAAAGCAGAGAACAAAGTCCACAAACTATAAGCCAATGAGCATGACTTTGATTCATGACAAAATTTTGGGTATATTATCAAGCATTTGGATATTGATTATCAAGCATATTTGGATGTATTAGCAAACATTTCTCTACATCTCCCCTTCCCCATTGATATAAAAAGAA
This sequence comes from Trichosurus vulpecula, assembly GCF_011100635.1. NCBI lineage: Eukaryota > Metazoa > Chordata > Mammalia > Diprotodontia > Phalangeridae > Trichosurus > Trichosurus vulpecula. The sequence goes on along the minus strand of NC_050575.1, from coordinate 270,408,539 downwards.
AAAAGAAAAGCTAAATCCTTCAACAAAATGTATATAGACAAGCAATGCAAATTCTCACATTGGCCATGTAAAAATTTATGCCTCATTTAACATCTGGAATTGATTCCTTCTCTTCCAGGAAAGTGTAGCATCCTTTATCATCTTCTGGTACTATGGTTGGCCACTGCATTGATCAGAGTTTTTAAATCTTTCAGAATTGTTTGTCTCCACAATTTTGTTGTTATTGTATAAATTGTTCTGGTCCTGCTTACTTCACTCTGCATCCATTCATACGAATCTTCCCAGATTTCTCTGAAATTATCCCTTTCATATTTTTTTGGCATAATTTGTTCTTCAATTCCCTAATTGATGGACATCCCCTTAATTCCTAGTTCTTTGCCTAAGCTACTATGAATATTTTTATACATATTTTTTCTTTGATCTGTTTGGGGTATAGGCCTAAAAGTGGTTTTGCTGTGTCAAAAGATATACTAATTTTAATAACTTTGGGACCTAGTTCCAAATGGCTTTACAGAATGATTAGACCAATTCACAGAACTGCTAGCAGTGTATTAATATGCCTGTTTCCCCACAGCCTCTGCAATGTTTGTAATTTTCCTTTTTTATCAATTTTGCCAGTCTAAGGAGTATGAGGTAGAACCTCAGAGTCACTCTGTTTTGCATTTATCTAATTATTAATGATTTGGAACATTTTTTCATATGAGTATTGACAACTTGGATTTCTTTCTTTGAAACATTCCAGTTCATATCTTTTGGCAATTTATCATTTGAGAACTGACTTTTCTTATAAATATAAGTTATTCTCTTATAAATATAAGTTATTTCCCTATATATCTTGCAAATGAGCCCTTTTCTTCAGATAAACTTTCTACAGTATGTTCCCCAGTTAACTATTTCCCTTCTAATCATGGCTGCAGATACTTTTTTTTTTCAATGAATGAAAATCTATCCAATCTCACTTCTACCTTCCCACTCCCCCATTGAAAAATAAAGAAAAATGAGACCCTTGTAACAAGCATATGTCTAGCAAAACTAACTCTTATACTGGCTATGTCCAAAAAAGTGTGTCTCTCAAACTGCACCCTGAGTACACCAGCTGTCTGTCAGGAGATGGGTAGCATATTGCATCACGATTTCTCTGAAATTGTGGTTGTTCACTGCATTGGCCAGAGTTTCCTGCCCCATCTTTATAAAGAAGAGTATGGAGAGAGTAGAGTGTTCTCAGCACCAGAGCTCCAGGTTTGATACAATCTGTATCTCTCCTCTCTTTCTGACCTGATACTTTCTTTCCTTTCAGATTCCTCATTGTGACCCAGCTCCATGGTTAAAGTTTGTTTTGATTAGGACTAATTTTTCTCTTAAATTGTCCTAGTTATTTTTTCTCTCCCTTAATTCTTGACTTTTCCTGCTGTTTTTACAGTGAGTGAAATACATTCTTCTGTCGTTTGACCAGTTCATACAAAAGTGAGATTAAAGTGTTATCTGCTCCCCAACCCCTTCCTTCTTATTTATATTGCCTTCTACTTGCCACCCAACTTATGTAAGATAATTTCCCTCACCCTTCGTCTCACTTCTCTCACACCATACATTCCTTTCCCCCCTCCCTTTCGTTTCTCCTTTTAAGATAATCAAAATGTTAAAAAACACTCCCAGACCTTTTTTATTAGACTCCCTCTATATTCTGCAATGATGATAGGGTTCAGGAGGGACAGATGTATCATCTCACCATATTAGACTATAAACAGTTTATCCATATTTAGTCTCTTATGATTGTTCACTTATGTTTACCTTTTTATGTTTCTTTTGACTCCTATGTTTGCACTTCAAAGTTTGTACTCAGCTCTAATCTTCTCATTGTGAATACGTGGAAGTCCTCTATATCATTAAGGCCCATTCTCTCCACTCCCACCCCCAATTATACTCAGTTTTCTGAGTAAGCTATTCTTGGTTGTAATCCTGTAGCTTTGGACTTCTTTCAAAGGCCAAGTTTCCAAGATCTCCATTCCTTTCTAGTAGTAGTATGTGTGAGATCCTGACTATGGCTTCTTGGTATTTGAATTTTTTTTCTCGCTTTTTGCAGTAATTTTTTTAATCTTGAAGCTAGAATTTTAGGCTATAATGTTCCTGGAAATTTTATTTTGAGGTTTCTTGCAGGTGACCAGAAGATCCCTTCTATTTCCATTTGCCCTGTGGTTCTAAGACGTCTGGGCATTTTTCTTTTATGATTTCTTGAAATATGATATCGAGACTTTTTTTTTTGGTCATGACATTTAGGTAGTCCTGTGATTATTAAATTATTTCTCTTTGATTTGTTTTCCAGCTAAGTTGTTTTGGCTATGAGATACCTTATACTTTATTCTATTTTTTCAATCTGTTGACTTTTTATAACAAGTTTTTATTTATGTCTTCTGTTTCTTACATTATTATTATATCCTTCCCTCTACCCCTCCCAAAGAGGTATCCCATATAACACATAGTATTTTTTAAAGAGGAAAAAGTCAGCACAACTGATTGATACATTGAAAAAGTCCAAATCATATGAAAAATGTAATAGCTGTGACCTCCCACCTTCATGAAGGAGTACGTTGTTGCTGTCTTCTTATATCTCTGCATTTGAATAATGTTTAATCTATATAATTTTGTTACGTTCACTTTTGATTGTTTTGGTGTTCTTTCCATTCACCTCAATGTAGTTATGGTGTATATATTTTTCTTGGCTCTGCTTACTTCATTCTGTATCAGTTCCTGCAAATCTTCCCATGCTTCTCTGTTTTTATCACACATACAATTTCTTATAGCCCAGTAATACTCCACTGCATTTACATATCACAATTTGTTTAGCCATTCCCCAAATCATTCACATCTTGTTTTCAATTCTTTGCTATCACAAAAATTCCTGTTATAAATATTTTGTTGTATATGGGGACTCTTTTCTTATTGATACTTTCCTTGGGAGTATGAGTCCATGCTCACTTTATTTTAATATTTCTTGTTTGCTATCATCATTAATTTGTATTTTGGTCCATTCTCATTTTCAAGGAGTCTATTCTTGGTATAAAATTTTATACCTGTTGGGCCAAGTTGTTATTTATCTTTTCAACTGTTTCTTCCGTAACTCCCACTTCTTTTCTACTTTGTTCCCCATACATTTTTATTTCTTTTCCAAATGTTTCCTTTAGTATTTTCATTTAATTTATAAAATAATTTTCAGTTCTTAAAATAAGAACTCTTGCTTCATTTCTTCCAGAAATTTTGGTTGAATTTGTTTCCAAACTGTTTTTTGTTGAGGCTTTGCTTGTAGATGTTTTGGAGTCATTCTCCTCTTGAGGGTTTATGTTTTGAGCATCACTATCACCATACTAGCTCTTTATGGAGGAATTATTTTTTTTTGTTTGCTCATTTTTCCAGCCTTACTTCCTGACATTGGATTTTGCATTAGGAGTCAAGCACTGCACATTTTTATAGGAAATGGCTGGTCAGCACTTGGTCTTCTTTTATCTACTCTTTGAGTCCTGTTGCTGTTTCCTCAGGGTCTGGAGTGTTGTGTTGTTCTCAACTCAGGTTGGGGACTTGTGGGTTTTCAGTACACCAAAAACATTCTGGTTTGTGATAAAGTTTGAGTGTTGTCTTCTTGGTCTGAGCTCTGCAACTTCCTGACTTGAGGAACAGAACTATTGGCTTGCTCCTGATTGGAACTCCAGTAGACTGAGCTAGACTTAGCCAGTGTCAGCCAGCTGGAAAACTCTGTAAGTTCAGAGTGATAGAAATACAGGCTCCCCTTTGGTCTGGGTTTCCTGCTCTGATTATTTCACTGCAGACTCCAGACTGGGACATGAATCTTACACCTCGCTCTACTTCTGAGATGTGCTAGCTTCTGTGCTTTCTCCTCATTCAACCAAGACCCTAGAACCATTCCTTATCCTGGACTGTCAACCCTAGGCATGGTTCCTCTCTTTAGTTCATACTGTGTCTGTGACTCAACAGTGAGGTAGCGAATGACAGAATAGTCAATTGGTACCTGTTCCTGCACAAGGTCAGATGTCTTGGTGCTGGATCTGAGACCTCTTCTTACCATGGTACACAGCTTTAGGTAGACAGGCTATCATTTAGTCACCACTCTGTAATGTTCTGTATAGCACACTTCTGACTAAATTTCATCCCCAGCGTCTTCAGACCTCTCTTTCTGTCTTCTTGTGCTGACCTGGGATGAAAAAAAAAGTCTGATTTTTTTTCTGGGGTTTCCTAATCAGGACTTAAATCTGGTGCTTTTCTAGATGTTTGTAGAGGAGCTGTGAGGGACAGTAGAGCTGTACTACTTCCTTCTACTCTGCCATCTTAGCTGGTTTCCTATGAAGGGGGTGATTAGTGAACCTGAAAAAGAAATGTAGTAATATGGCATTCAAAGACAGATTATATCAGAATAATTTCATTTCCTTTTTTGAAAAGGGTTGCCATACTGGTTGATCAAGAGAATGCTACTGATATAGTTTACCTAAATTTTAGCAAAGTATTTTATTGCTATTTTTGTGGACAAGATGAAGAGATGTAGATTAGAGAATGGTATAGTTAGGATTTGAAACTAGCTGAATGGCTTGACTCAATAGTTTGATATCAACTTGGAAAGAGGTCCCCAATGGGGTGCCCCAAGGATCTGTGCTTGACCCTATTCTGTTTTAACAGGTTTTTGTTATGGTTGTTAGTTTCTTTTACTTCTCATTTTTTCCCCTCACAAACTACTTAGATGAATATGTGTATAAAGTTTGCAGATGATACAAAATGGAATAGGCTGCTTTGGGAGCTAATGGATTCCCTCTCATAAATGAAGGTACAAGTTGGTTTAATGGCCTTTGAGGTTCTTTCTATCCTGAGCTTCTCTAATTTTATGACATGACATTTTCTCTGGTTATAGGGATTGTTGCAACAGACTATGGAGAAAAGTGGTCTTTAACAGTTGTTGGTAGCCTCTAGATATTGCACCAGAATCAAAAGTTCATTTTATACCAGGAAGCTATTGATACCTTTTCCCCCACTTCTTCCCCAACTTAAACATGACCAAAAAAATACATGAGTTGTGAGGCATGAGACAGGTTGCCAAGGGTAATATTTGTATTTGGAAACATGGTCTCTGCTGTACAGAGCAGTAGCCCTATAGCTGCCTCCAACATTTCTTTTGGCCAGTGTTTATCCAAACAGTCCTACTCTTCATTCATTTTTTACAGTTGAGAGGGAGCTGAGTGTTTTTACATGAACAGGCTGGCAGAACACATTGATGGGTGCGTCAATGTTAGGGTAAGGAGGATAGTCTGAGATCCTGCTGAATGTCCCCCAAATGCCCCACTCTGGGAAGGTAGGTGAGTGAACATAACACACTGGGGCTTTGGGGAACTGTAGGGCTGATGCATGTTGGCTCAGTTAACAAACACCCCAGTGTTCTACTCACTGTAGGTCATTTGCCAAAGGTCCATCAAAGACACTGAAGGCTCTATTCTACTGAGTTCAGCTCCTCATGTTGCAGATGCTTTGCGTCATTCCAGTGGAAAAAGGTGCGTGATAGACCACCCCCTTAGCTTTTCTGGGGAGTAGGGTAGAGATCACTCTACTCCTTTTGGTTTAAACTTTATTCCTGAGAGTATTTGCATTTTACCTGTTGATCTGTGGGGGGGAGGGGGAGGAGGTAACCAAAACTTTTGTGTGTGTGTGTGTGTGTGTGTGTGTGTGTGTGTGTGTGTATGTGTGTGTGTGTGTGTGTGTGTGGTGGTGGTGGTGGTGGGGAGAGAAGGTGTGGGAGGCATATCAACAAAACCTGGAAACTCTGGAGCATTCCTAATAGCCTGGTATCATTGGTAGTTGCCTCCTGTGATTTGTTGAGGTTGTCTAGTTCTGGTTTTGGTGAAATGGGGCCCTGAGTTCTTTTAGGTCCTTTGAGAATATCTCTGCAGGGTTTAAAGAAGAGTTACGTATGTAATTCTCACCAGATATTTTGACTGTAACATCAGCATGGGTCAGTAGCCTGAAAAAAAGTTCAGCCCCAGGGATATTGCAGATTATTGGCCATTTTCACTGGAAATATTTTCTTTCTACTATTTGATATTTTTCAGGCCTGTCCTAATTTCATCCAGGCTCTAGATCTATGGGTTCATATTTAGTTAGGTTGCTTTTGTGTATTGGAGAGTGATATAATCAGTACCTTACAAGAAACCTTTCTGTGATTCTGTCTCCTAATAGAGTTGCCTATTTTCCTGTGTAGGTTCAGAATGAAATCTGACCTCTCCTTTGCTGGATCCTTATCCAGATAACATCCTATAAACATAGGTGTCCCACAGCATTCTGTATTGGGTCCTCTTCTCTTTGGTGATCTCCTCTCCTCCTTGTTTTTAATTACCATCTCAATGTTGATGATTCTCAAATCTATCAATTCTTCCCTCACCTCTTTTTGAAGTAGACATCATAAACTCAGCATGTCCAAAATGGAACTCATTATCTTTCCCCCTAAACTCTACCCTCTCTCCCTACCTTCCCTATTACTGTGGAAGGCACCACCATTCTCATTCTCTCAGGTTTGCAAAGCTCAGTCCTCAACTCTTCACTATTTCTCTCCTCCCCATTTCCAGTCTGTCTCCAGACTTGTCAATTTCACTTTTGCAACATCTCCTAATTACACTACTTCCTTTCTCCTGACATGGCCACTCCACTGCAGGACCCTCATCACCTCACACCTGGACTATTGTAATAGGCTGCTTCAAGTCTTATTCTACACCAGTCCGTCCTCCATTCAACCACACAAGTAATTTCCTAAAGTGTAGGTCCAATCATGTCACCTTTCCCTACTCAATAGACTCCAGTGGCTCCCTATTATCTCCAGGATCAAACGAAAAGTCCTGTTTGGCATTCAAAGACCTTCATAACCTACCCCTCCACCCTCACGCCACCACCTTTCCAATCTTCTTACAGTTTACTCCCAACCACATACTCTTCAGCCCAGCTCCACTGGCCTCCAGGTTGTTCCATGAACAAGACATTCCATCTCTCAGCTCCAGGCATTTTCTCTGGCTGTCCCCCTTGCCTGGAATGTTCTCTCTCCTATCCACCTACTGACTTCTCTGGCTTCTTTTAAGTCCCCTCTAAAATTCCAAATTTTACAAGAATCCTTTCTTAACTCCTCTTAATTCTAGTGCTTTCCCTCTGTTAACTAGTTCCTATTTATCTTGTATCTAGCTTGTTCATACATATTTATCGCCTCCTCCATTAGATTGTAAGCTCTTTGAGGGCAGGGACTATCTTTTGCCTCTTTTTGTATCACTAGTCCTTAGCACAATGCTTGACACGTAGTAAACACTTAATAAATGTGTATTGGCTAACTAAAATCACAAAATCTCAATGTTAGAAGCATCCTCAGAGGTGTCCAACCTGCATTAGAAGAAGCATTTCCCCTATAGTTACCCCACAAGTGTTCACCCAGCCTTGACTTAAAGACTTCTAGTAAGGAGGAACCATCATGTTCAGCTCTAGTTAAGAAAATTTTCTCTTTGACCTAAAAATTTGCTCTCTACCCCTACTACCCTTGTTCCTATTTCTGCCTAATTACTTCAGTTGCTTCTTTTAAGGAATAATCTCAAGGCCTTTCATCACACTTCCTGTCCTCTTCTGTATTTTCTCTTAATTGTCATCGCCCTTCTGAAAGTTCATGCAATGCTCTAGATGTGTTCTGATTTGGGGGGGGGAGGGGAGAGTGCAGTAGGACTATCGCATCTCAAGTCTTAGATAATCAAACAAATCGATCAGTAAACAAGTATATATTAAGCACTTAATATGTGTACTCTCCATACCCCAAAAAGAAGCATTAGAGTTTTTTCACTGATACAATGCATGGTTTAATCAGATTGAGTTTTGCAGCCCACTAAAACACCTAGATTTTTCCACAGGAAGTTCTGTCCACCCACATCTCTGGCATCTGTTTACATCTCTTTGGATCCTTACTCCATCATCTAGTGTGTTAACAATTCTTCCTAGGCTGGTGTCATCTATAAATTTTGATGAGTGTAGCATGTATACCCTAACTCCCTATCCTTAAAATCAACCTTGGCTAGATCCTACCTTACCTTATCAGCCTTGAAAAAAGCTATCTACTCTCATTGCCTCCACTTTCTTTCCTTTCACTTATTCCCAAACCCTTTGCGTTCTAGGTTTCACCTTCATCACTGAACAGAAAATATTTTCTTCAAAGTTACCAAAGATCTTTTATTTGAAGGGGGGAAGGCAGAGCAATTGGGGTTAAGTGACTTGCCCAAGGTCACACAGCTAGTGTGTCAAGTGTCTAAGGCCGGATTTGAACTTGGGTCATCCTGACTCCGGGGCTATTGCTGTACTCACTGCGCCACCTAGTGGCCCCCAAAGATCTTTTGATTGCCAAATCTGATGGTCTTTTTTCAGTCCTAATCCTTCTCAATCCATCTGCTGCATTTGGTACCCCCTCCTCCTAGATAATCTCTCCTCCTTGATAAAGTTTTGTGACACCACGCTCTCCTGATTCACCTACAACCTCTCCGACTGTTTCAGTTTCCTTTGCTGGTTTATTGTCCGCATCACTTGCTCGAAACTATGGATGTTCCCCATGGATTTGTCCTGGGTCTTCTCTTCTTCTATATTCTTTCTTGGTAACTTCATCAGGTCTTGTGATTTTAGCTATCATCCCTACGTATTTGATATATGTATGTATGCATGTATGTATGTTTAGGGGTATGTGTGTGTACACACATGCACACACACACACACACACACACACACACACACACGTAGTTTTTTTTCCACTCAAGTCTCTCCCCCAAACTTCAGTCGCACATCACCTGTTGCCTATTGAACATTTCAAACTTGATGTCACAGGACATCTGAAACTCAGTATGTCTAAGACCAAACTTCTCTTTCTCCCTAAACTCTCTCTTCTAAATAAAGTTCCCTATTTGTCTCTAAGGCACCACCATCCTTCTACTATCTCAAATTTGAAACCTCAACATTATTTGTGATTTCCTTCATTCTTCCTCACCCCACATATCCAATTAGCTTGTTAGATCTTGCCAAATCTATCTTCATACCATCTTTCAGTCTGACCCCATCTCTCATACAGGGGCCATATCCAGTTGTGCTGATCTGTATCTGGCCACTGGACCCAGATGGCTCTGGAGGAGAAAGTGAAGCTGGTGACTTTGCACATCCATGCCTCACTGTAATCCAGTTCACTTGCAAGTCATGGCATCATCATCCTGATGTCATGGTCCTCTTTGAGGACAAAAGACAAACCACAACCACAATCACCAAATCTCTCACACATCTACCCCCTTAGTTGGGGCCCCTATCACCTCTTGCCTAGATTATTGCAATAGCCTCCTAATTAATCTCCCTGCCATAAATCCCTCCCCATTCTAGGCCATCTTATACTTTGCTGTCAAAGTAATATTCCTTAAGCTGACCTTGTGATTTGCCTACTCAAGCAACTCCCACAGCTTCTTACTGCCTCTTGGATAAAAACATAACTTATCTATTTATCTTTAAAAGTCTCATGCAGTCTGATCCCAACCTACCTCTCCAGCCCCCTTGAACTTCACTTGAACTTCACTCACTTCTAGCCAAACTGGGTTTCTCTCTGTTCCTCACTCACAGTCATCTGGCTTCCATCTCCACACCAATGTATGCTTGTCGCCCTTTCTTAGAACGCACTTCCTCTTTACCTCTGCCTCATAGTGTCCCTCTTTTCCTTCAAGATTGAGCTCAAAGACCATCTTCTCTGCCTCTTCTGATCCCTCAACTGCCAGTGTCTTACATTTCAGACTACCTTGTATGTAATGATTTTGTATATATTTCTATTTATTAGCTTTATATTTATGCTGTATAAATTTTCACATGTACTTATCTGTCCCATTAAAATGTAAACTCCTAGTGAGGGGAAATTGTTTTACTTTTTGTACTTCTTTACTTTATAAACTAAAGTACTTCTGTATTTCTTTACTTGGTACTTCTAGGCCTAGGCATTTAATAAATACTTGTTGACTGCTGATTGAATGATTCTTCCCCTCTCCCCTATCTGAAAGTCTTCAGGTATGTTTACTAAGGTTTGAGTTGGTTTCCCTTGTACAATCCCTCTGCCAGACACTGAAGGTTTTTGTCTTTTTTTTTCAGTTCTATCCTGGATAGTGGCACCTACTTCTATTTTGTTTTTATTTACTGTTGTTTCATCCAGCTTTGCTGAATTGGACTTGGAAGAGTTCTTTATACCCCTTTATGCTATCTTCTGAATCAGAAGCGTGTGATAAATTTGGTTGTTCAGTTTCCATGAGGTTTGTTTGCAGGGGGAAGGCACAGGGATACTGCAACTTAGTTACTCTACTGATCTTCTGGGATGAGTGGGAACTGGTTAAGTGGTGTGGAAAGACCTTCCAACCAGCTGGAGGATGGTCGACTATTTGCTGTCTCCTACAACTTGGATTATGGGCAAGGAGCCAGGAAGAGTACATCTGTAGGCCATTACCAAGGCATTGGTGGTAGGAGAGGTAGGAAGAACTCTTTTTTTAAAATATAAATTGGTTGGTGGTTATAGACCTTTGTTTTATGAAGATTATTTTGAAAGCTATGTAGAGAGTGAACTAGAAAAGGGAGAGACTAGAAGCTGGGAAAGCAATCAAGAAGATATTTCAAGAATACAGGTTAGTGGAGATCAAGGTCTGAAATAAGCTGGTGACCACATGAGAAGGAAGAAAGGAAAGAAGGAAGGAAGGGAGGAGGCAAAGGAAGGAAAGAAGGAAGGAAAGAAAGATTTATTAAGTACCTACTATATTGCAAGCACTCTGCTAAGTGCTTTCTAGTTATTATCCTCATTTGGTCCTCATAACAATCCCATCAGGTTGGTGTTGTGATCTCCATTTTACAGTTGAGGAAACTGAGGCAGATAAAGGTTAAACACCCTGCCAGTCACACAGCTAGTGAGTGTCTGAGGCAAGATTTGAATTCAGGTCTTCCTGATTACAGGCCCAGGCTCTATCCGCCATGCCACCAACTGCCTAAAATGTACTGATCAGAGATGTTATGTAATAATTCATTAAGTCAGGTGTTTTTTCTGACATACTTACTACATGTCTGATACAGTTCTAGGTATTGTGTGATAGATACAAAAGAAGGATGTAATATGGTTCCTATCAGGGAGTTTATATAATAATAGCTATTGTTTATGTAGCATTTTAAGGTTTAGAAAGTGCTTTACAAATAATATCTCATTTAATCTTCACAACAACCTTGGGAGGTAGAGGCTGTCATTATCCCCATTTTATAGATGAGGAAACTGAGGCAGAAAGCAGTTAAGTGACTTGCCTGGGATCACATAGCTTATCTGTGTCTGAGGTGGGTTTCCAACTTAGGTCTTCCTGACTCCGAGTTCAGTGCCATCTAGCTTCCTCCTTGGGGAGAAAGGACATATATAAATGAAATAATTAGAGGAAAAAATAAAGAACAAAACTGCATGCTATTGACTATAGATGCTTTTGGAATTTAAAGAAAGGAAAGATTACACAGATTTTTGGAGGAGGTTTCATACGGGGAATGGAACTTAAGTTAATCAGTAAATGTTTATTAAACAGCTACCATGTGATAGATACTAGGCTAAGTGCTAGAGATATAAAGACAAAAGGGAAATACACCTTGTCCTAAAGTAGTATATATTTTAAAAGGGGAACACATTTTCCCCATGTATAAGTACATTATGCATATATGTGTGTGTACACATATAGGTACATTCAGAATATGTACAAAATGAATGCAAGGTAGTTTTGGGAAAGAGGGCACTAGCAGCTGTTGAAGGTGTGGGATCAGGAAAGACTTCATGTAGAAGATGGCACTTGAGCTGGATTTTAAAGGAAATCAAGACTTCCAAGAGGTCAAGTTAAGGAGAGAGAGAATTATAGGCATAAAGGATAACCAGTGCAAAAGCTTGGGGATGGGAAATGATTTCTTGTCTGTGGGCAAAAACAAATAGGCCAGTTTGGCTGGAATGTAATGTGTGAAGGGTAGTATATGGTGAAAGAAGACTGGTAAGGTAGGAAAGACCAGACTATGAAGAAAGAGCTTTGCCTGAGAGGAGTTTATATTTTATCCTACAGGAAGCCATTCGTTTGTGGAGTATGGTCTTATGAAATGAGGCAAGAGATAATGAGCCATCCTGAACCAGGCTAGTGGCTATGTGAATGAGACCCTAAATAGAGAAGGAGGAAGAAAAAATATATTCCAAGAAGGGAGAATAGCGTGAGCCATGGCATGAGCATGGCACATATGGAATAGTGAGTAGAATTACCTTTCTTGAAGAGGAGAATGAATGCTAAGAGTAATGAAAAATATAGATCAGCAGCTGGGGTTAGATCAAATCATCATGGAAGCAGCAAAACTGTTCATATATGGGTCAGTTTATTGAAGTCCAGATTTTCTTTCTCCTAAACTTATGGCATTGAGATGACTGCCCAGCTGAGCCCACAGGGCCGTAGGGCACTTACCCCCTGTCCCTGTTCTATACCCAGTAATTTCAGTTTGTTCTGAGTTCAGCCCTGGGAAAGCCTGCTTCTAACTAGGGGGGTAGATTCCCCTTTCTCACACTGTTCTGGTCTTTAAGTCCTCTATTCTAATATACTGAGAAATAATTTCCTTATGACCCATGACTAGTGCCTTCCCAAAAAGTGAGATGTAAAAAAAGATACTAAGTGAACATATATGAATCATATGGGACATGTAGTTTATTCCTACACAGAAAGGACTGTAAAGCATAAGAGATTCAAGATTGGTCAAGTCAACAAGCATTTATGAAGCGTCTACTATATGCCAGGCACTATGCCAAGTGATGGGAATACAAAGGCAAAAATATGGTCCCTGATCTCAAGGAGATCAATCTAATTTAGGAGACAACATGCAAAAACTTCATACAAACAAAAACTACACAAGACAAATAAGAGTTAATCTCAGAGGGAAGGTTCTAGCATTGATGTGGCTCAAGAAAGTCTATTTGCAGACAATAAGATTTTAACTAGGACTTGGAGGAAGTCAGGGATATCTGGAGGAGGAAAAGAGTTCCAGGCATGGGAGACAGTTGGTGAAAATCCATGGACTCAGAAAATAGAGTATTTTGTGTAAGAAACACAAAGAGGCCAATGTTCCTGTATCATACAATATGCAATGGGGAGTAAAGTGTAAGAATACTAGAAAAGTAGAAAGGGGAAAGGTTAGGAAGGCCTTCAAAAGCCAAATGATTTTATATTTCATGCTGGAGGTAATGGTGGGGGGGTATGGTCAGCCCTATGATTTAGGAACATCAGTTTGACAGCTGAGTAGAAGATGGACTGGAGTAGGGAAGAGACTTGAGACAGGAAGACCAGGCTAAGCATTGTTCCAGGCATGAGAAGATGATGTCCTAAACCAGGATGGTAGGAGTATCAAAGGAGAGAAGAGATATATTAATAGAATGATTAGATCCGAATTTAGCCACAGCTTATAACTATGATTATAGTTAATAAACCTCACTAGAACACAAAACAGTTTTTTAAATACTGTTAATTAGGCCTTTAATGTTTCACTGTGAGTTTGTGTTGTCCAGACACTTAGCTGGGAAAGCTTACTGAAGAAATGGTCAGACTGGGCCAGTCCTCTTCACAGTGGCCATTCCATTGGAGGCAGAAGCTTTCTATACAGTCAATCTGCTCCTGCCACTGCTGCCATTTAAACCATTCCAGTAGACCATTCTGACCATTCAAAGATATCTATACTTTTTGAGGTCACAAGGTCATCTGCTCAAGGAAAGGAAATATGAAAGAGATAGAGGTAGCCATAGACCCAAATGCAAGTTCACCTGGTTATGACCGACAGCATTAGTCCCTACATGGGCAAAATCACTGTCGCATCAGAATAGAGACTCCTAAAAGGAACCACATGTTGCCCTTTTGAGATCCACTGACAATTAAAGGGCCCTTTGTCATCTAAATTGTAAACTCTTTAGCCCTGCATCATACATGGCCAGAAGGTGGCCTCAGAGCTCCAACGTGGTTGGCAAGAACCAGGCCAGGAATGTTAATACATGTTTTAAGGAGAGGCCTCTTTTATCTCAGTCACCCTTGTGACGATAATAAGAGGTAAAAGAATTAAAATTAAAGAAAAGTTAGGGATTTTGGTGAAAAAAAAAGTCATCATTGGGCTTTAGTTTTCTCACCTGTAAAATGAAGGGATTAGAATTGATCGTCTTAACTCCCTTCCAGCTCAAAATCCTATACTACTTTGAACTCTAGAGTAAGCACAAATGTAAGGGTGACAGTGAAAGCACATCTCTCTGGCCTTAATTTCCTCCCCTGTAAAATGGGAGGGTCAAAGTGACCTTCTCCCTTCCAGCTCCATCATTCTAGAATTTTATGAAAAAATGCATGAAAAGTGATGGAAGAATAATGTCATTGAGTTTGGTGAGGAAGGGAGGAAGTAGAAGTCACAGTCCATAGGGTTTAAGGAATAAACTAAGTCTGTCATTTAATTATAGAAGGCATTTTAGTGACTTAATTGAAGGAGAAACCACAAGCCCTTGGGAGTAGTAATACCAGTTGTCCCAAGTGATCAAACTAAAACCAACAGGGAGAACTGGATAAAGCAAAAACTGCCTTTTTTGCTTTTCCTCTTGTTTGTTCCTGGCCCCATATGGTTTGAAGAGTGAATTTTGGATGTAGCAGCTTCCATGTGGGAGAAAAATGAAGTAGGCATTGTCCCCAGAGTGAAGAAATAAGGGCATGCTAAATCAGATATAAGATAATGTCCGAGTAGCCCAGTACTGTCTTCAGACAAGAGATGTCTCTGTACATACACCTTTTCCACCTCACTGTGGAGAGCTGTTGGCAGAAGGTAGCACTGCCAAAAAAAACCCCTTTGTTTTAGTTGAAATTTTTGACTTGTTAGAATTCATAGGCGTTGAGTCTTATCTGATCCTGGACTCTTCTGGGACTTAATTAAATACCTATGCGTGGGTGAGGAGTTGGCATTACTATTTCTCATTCTGCCAGGTAATGGAGGAATGCAATAAGAACAGGTATGAGAGTGGGGAGCGAGGATTCCCCCCAACTTAAGTAAGAGATTCCTCCAACCAGATCAGAGAGGCAAGTTGGCCCCCAGGCTGGCTGAGAACCTTCCCTTTCGTCTCAGGGCTGTTGCTGTGTTGCAATGTTTCCTGAGGAGGAGGCAGTGTTCCTAATGCATTTGCCAGCAAAGAGCACGAGAGTGATTTTTTGCTCTCCTGGAGACATTCCTTCCTGCAGTTCTGCCAGCAATGTCCTCCCCGCATCCTCTTCTGTTTACTCCCTGCCCGGAGCCCAGATGGATTTCTGAAAATGGCAAGAAGTTGCCTGAGCAAGTTGTGTGTGCCCATGCACGTACATGCACACGAACACACACGTATGCACGCACACATCATCCAGAGGCACCAAGTTAGAAGAATGCAAACCTCCCCAAGGGCCTATGTGTGATTTCATCCAAGTGGGACATTCCAGGCCACTCTGCAACCTTTCAAGTCTCTTGTGAAATCTCTAAACTTGAAAGCAGACAAAAGCATGTGCCAGCCATTGTCATCAGTATGCTGGAAGCTCAACATATTAATCAGCCCAGGGTTGTCTCCAATTAGTTTGTGAGATTAACTCATCCTGTCACCTCTAGGAGGGTACAAGGAGGCGTTGTTCCTTCAACTTACATAACCCCATCTGTCTGACAGGCTCTCGGGGGAAACTTCAGAGCCCAGAAAGGCTGTCACATTCTCACCTTGTACTAGGACCTCTGCCTGTGAAGC
The DNA here is from genome assembly GCF_011100635.1 of Trichosurus vulpecula. Classification (NCBI taxonomy): domain Eukaryota; kingdom Metazoa; phylum Chordata; class Mammalia; order Diprotodontia; family Phalangeridae; genus Trichosurus; species Trichosurus vulpecula. The sequence continues at coordinate 270,392,704 of NC_050575.1, read as the reverse complement.
AGCTCTGACATGACAACGTGGCAAGGGGAAGATGTCAGAGAGAGTTAGGACCAGTTTTCACTGAAAGAATATTCCAGTTTGTGATCTTAGCAATGTGGGCATTCTCTCCAACAGTGTAGATTCCCAAACCTTTCATCCCTCTCTATTCTGTGTGATTCTTTTCCATGCCCTCCCATAAATCTAAGGGAGGAAGAGGACCCACCCAACATTCTAGAGACCTTCTGAAACACCCAGGCATCCTGGAAATAATGAAAAAAATAAAATAGCTATAAATAAAATAAAATAAATAACTAAAGCAAAATAACAGACATACACAAATTGTAATATGAACCAGGCTAAAAACCAAAGATTAGATGGTTTCCTTCATCTGGGCTGGGTTTTATATTTGTCTTCAGATGACCAGGTATATCCTCAGTCTGTGTAGAGACTGCATGGTGTACTGAATTGGATGAGAGATTTTGAACTGCAGGGACCTTGGAAGACATCTGGTCCAACCCCCTCATTTTACAGATGCAGAAACTGAGGTCAAGAGAGGTGAGGTGACTTACCAAAGGTCACATAGCCATTGTATCCCCAGTGCTTAGCACAATGCCTGACACATATAAACCCTTAATAAATACTTGCTGAGTATCTGATTGACCTATAAAAGAAATAGGGCATTCCAAGATGTCAAGATTTTCAATGAGATCCAGTTCCTTCCCCTTATTTTTGGTTGGCTCAGGTTCCATTTAGGGCTTTTGTGCCTCTGACCCTGAGTCATATGGGACCATATCCTCCCTGCTTGACAATTCATAGCTGTGGTGATGGTGTTGGGGGTGGTGATTTGCTTTACGATTGACAAATTGCTTTATGTATATTATCTCATTTTATCCTTATAACAATCCTATGAAGTAGGTAAACAGAAACCACAGGAAACATTTAAGTATGAAAAACCCACAAGGGTATGCTGGAGACACATGGAAAAAAGGAATAGGTTTCTACAGGTACCATACTTTACAGATGAGAAAACTAGGGCCTCAGAAGGTTGAATGATTTGTCCCAGCCCATAAATCCCCAAAATTCTACAAAACTGGGTGACATTTCTGGGGCTTTGTGATCTTCTCACTAGTATTTCTAGAAGCCAGCAGATCTGGGTTTTGGCAGGTAGAGATGACCATGGAAAAATACGATTCATTATCAGCCATCTTGCTTGATGCCTAGCTACAATTGGGGAATTAATGAAGACAGCTTCTCACTGTAAACCTAATACGAACCCTTGGATAAATAAACTCAGTGTCAACATGCAGAATCTTGTAAATCCAATTCAACCGGCATTGATTATGAAATCAAAGGATGTGAGTTCAGATCTTGGTTCTGCCAATTGTGTAAACTTGGACAAGATAAAGAGCTTTTCTGGGTCTTGGTTTGCTTATCTCTTCAATGAAGGAGTTAATACTGTAGTGATTTCCAAGGTCTCTTCCAGTTCTCAATCCTGTAGTTCTTAATACAAGCTGCTTTGTTCAAGTGAGGCCAGTTCAGGGGGACCTCACTGGAGTAAAGCAGCTTATAGATATTTAGTGCCTGGCCCTGGGCACCTACCCGGTTGGTTAGGAAAGCCTGTATGTTGTATGACTGAACATGTATTCAGACTCTCCAAGTCCTCTTTCCTCAGCCCCCAGGTGACTTCACTAAGGTCATTTCTTAAAGACTCATTTTCCTAATTTTTAAAATGAAGAGGCTGGGTTGGATGATCACTAAGGTCTCTTCTGGCCTTAAAAGTCCATGTTGCTTTGATTCTATCGCATACAAAAGGCCTTGTTCCTGAATGTCACCATTTTGAGCAAAATTGAGAAACTGTTCAAATTAGCTTGCAAGCTTATTGACTTGTCATTACCTCTATTTTTCTGCCCCCTACATGTGAAAAGATAATAAAGTATCACATCTAACTTCTGTCATGTAGGGAGCAATCTCTTTTAATTGGATGCAGTTGAATATAGCACCTAACATGCTGTTGCATCTATGTGAATATAGACTTAATTTTTTTGATATTAGTGATTATAGTGGTTTGCTCTTATGGCTGGGAGGGAAATTTTACTTTATTTTGTTGAATGGTAGACTCACTCTTTAGACTTTAATGGAAGTCATGTCCATTCAGTGAATATTTAATGCTTGACTCCTAAGCACCAGATACAGTGCTAGATGTTAGGGATACAGTGATAAAAAATGAGGCAGCCCCTGCCCTCAAGCAACTTCCATTCTACTGGGGAAGGGGAGGAATGCAGCACACATTTACAGGTAAGTAAATACTAAGTATTTCTAGAAGGAGAGAGCAACTAAGGACTAGTGATATCAGGAGAGATCTTGTGTAGGATGAGACATCTGAGTCTTACTTTGAAGGAAGCTGGAGGTTTCAAGTGGCAAATGAGAGAAATGAGAATATTCCTGATAAGAGGGATGCCTTTTGCAAAGGTGTGGAGGGGGGAGGTGGACTGTTGTGTGTGGTCCAGTTTGACTGGAACTGAGATTGAAATAACTTTATAAAAGTGGATGGGAGCCAGACAGTATAGGGCTTTAAATATCAGGCTGTTCATTTTGTATTTTGTTCTAGAAGGAATAGGGAACTACAAAAAATGTTTGAGTAGGGGGAGTGATATGGCAGTTCTATGTTTTAAGACTATCCATTCAGCAGCTCTTTCGAAGTAATCTGTAAGAAGTAACAGTGAGTTTGTGTCCAAAGGAACAATGTCATAGTTTGAATGGAAAACACTTTCAAGTGTAGTGTTTTCTAAGTGTCAAAACTTGAAGTGTATCATTCATTTAAATCTTATATCTGTCTTCCAGAGCCCACAAAATTTACCCCTAATATTTGACAGAACTGCTGGTAAGCAAATAAAGAAGGTGAAAATGACCAACTAAGCAGATGATGCAATCTGCAACATGTTGCAGATTAGGAGGAGACATCTTAGCCTATGAAACATATTATAGTGAGAGGGTAAAATGTGGCTTGATTTAAAGCTAATGATATCATGTGTCTAGTCACTTAAGATCAAAAGGAGCCTTAACTATAAAATATTGCTAATGAAACCAGAGCAAAGGGGGCAGGCTCCTACTTCAGATGCATGGAAGAGAAATCTCACTGTGTCCTGTGCCAGAGGGGTGTGAGTCAGTAAGACTTCTTGGCAAGGGTGGTCCTTGACACAACAGTTAAGGCATATCCTTACCAGGCATGCACTCAATGAATTTGTTAATTTCACTCTATGTCCCTCAAGCCTTTGGGTACACTTGGGCATGGGGGGCAGAAGGGCTATTCTCCTTTTCTAGGCTCAGTGACTCAGTATCTTTAAGGGTTAGGTCGGATGAAGGTTTTTAGGAAACTAGGTATTGTGGGAGAATAGAAATTACTCTGATATATTCAACTTCCAAGTCCAAGTATTAAGCAGTTCATCTGTGAGGGAGCATCACTTCCTATCTTCTTCCTGAGGGGTGGTGGTCAAGGACTAGTGAGATTTGACTGTTCTGTCATTTTCACGAACTGGTGCATTGTGCATCTTAGAAGAAGATAAAGAATCCATGAGGAACTGTAATGCCAAATAATGAGGCAAGGTAGTACAATGGAAAGAGTAGAAAGAGTCTCTGAACCCAGAGGATCTGGATTCAAATCCCCCCTCCTTCCTCTCATATGGTTATCAACTGCATGACCTTGGGGAAGTCGCTTACCTTCCTCATCAGTAAAATGAGGTTTAGATCCTATAAATCATTTAAAGTCCCCAATGATACGTCCTTCTGGAAGGTAAAGGATTCCTTAAAAAAAAAACCGATCAAGATACCCCTGTACCCTAAAGCACGAGGGGATGAGGGGTAGGATGGTAGAAGCAGAACATAAAAGGATATGTACGTACAAATCCCTCCCTAAGTCTAGTAGAAATCTTCAGTCTATATGGGTTTTCTTAGTTCACTGCAGCATAATTTCCAACTTGAACTCACAGCCACCATGCCACAGAGGCACTGAATAACTGTCAGGGTGTCACTCACGGCTCAACCAAAGCACTCACGTTTCCTTTCATTCTTGCCTCTAGTTACTGAAAACATTTGCTAAAAAATTGCTGCCCCACTCAGGAGCTGTCAAAGGTAATTGTGTTGCACAAAAGTTACCAAGAAGCATGGAATAATATGGTTACCACCTGGAGACTGTGAGTTAATAGAACCTGTCTGATGACCCGCCAAGTCTTGCCACATGTGAACATGCAGTCCTCTGTCTGTAAACCACTGCAGCATAAATTTGTGGGGGAGAGGTGGATCAGATGGTTCTTAGCAGCAATTTACATACAAATCTCTATGTAAGAGCCTTAAAGTTCAGTAGCCAGGTCATCAAACCCAGTGAGGTCTGAGGTTTGGTTTGGTTGTGTGTTGGGTTTTTTTGGTGGGGGGGGGGAGGGTGTTTGGTGGAAGTTGGAAGACGGCACAGCGTTGTAGGATAGAATAAAGGTGGTGAAAGCTTGGCACCGTGTGTGCTCCTTACCACAGAAGGCAAGAGCTCTATTTTACTGTCCTCATAAGCTGGTGGTGACAAATAGCCTTGGTGTCTGAGAAAATGAAAATCAAAGGATCAGAAGGTTAAGAAGGATCCTTGAGGGGCCAATAGTCATCCTCATTCCAGAACAATAGGAGTTTAGTATCTTTATTTTTTAACTATTCTATCTTGCCCTGACAGTCAGTTCCACTGTTTCACATGTCAAAAATAAAGGATTATTTTTATTTATATCTTGGAGCCCCCCCCCCCCCCCCCCCCCCCCCCCGCTCTCCACAAACTCCCAGGGTGTTAGTACTTTCCTCAGCATGTTGGGGAAGGATCATGAATCTAGGGCCCAAAGGGATGTCAGAAGCCAACCTCTTTATTTTACAGATGAAAGTAAAGTCATGTAAAGAGCATTGGACTTTGAGCCGGTGGGGGCGGGGAGGAGATAAAGGAACAAGCATTTGTAAGGTGCCTACTCTATGCCAAGCTCTTTACAGATATCTCATTTGAGCTAGAGGACCTGGGTTTGCAGCCAGGTTCCAATACTTAATCGCTGTATAAATTTGGGCAAGGTGGGTTACCTCTCTGGGCCTCAGTCTCTTTATTTGTGAAATGAGGGGGTTGTACTAAATGAGCATGAAGATCCTTTCCTGTTCTGACTTTGCTGATCTAATTACTCAGAGGCTACAGGAACTTGAAGGTAGACAGTTTTTCATCTGAAGTTGCCAAGTTTATTGCAGGATTTAAAACCCTATTGGCCCTCTTCAATCCAGGTCACACTCCTACTTACTGTCTTTGAGTTAGACAATAATCGGTAAGAATTAAGTATTCACAAATCCTTTCATAATATAACAAATCTCCCTGATTAATTAGTTTTGTAAGTTCAAATATTTCTGTACTAGGTTTTCTTAAAGTGAAACTCCTGTGTATCTTTGTAACACAAAACATCTCAGCACTTTGATGCAGAACGGTGTAACTGCCCCTTAGTTAAGAATCACTGAGACAAGAGTTTTTGAATAAAATTATGATTAATCATGAGCTTGCTTGTTTTGTCCTAGGTTAGCTTGATCCTAAATTTATAGGTGTCCTACATTATCAACAATAGAAATGACAATATACTTCTTGGTCAATAAAAAGTGTTGGTCAATAAGAAAGCTGTCTATTCCCATGCAGAATTGGTCCTAGAATAAAATGAAGAAATTTATTCCTGCTTCATTTCTTTGGCAAAGAAAGAAGGCATTAAGGGCAAGGGGGAGGAGAACATAGGGGAAAGCTACAAAAGTATTTTTTGAATGAATGATGAAGGGAATGTCTTTGACATATTGGGAAGAGCACTGTATAAGGAATCAGGAGATACGAATTCTTATCCTGGCTTTGCCACTAAGTAGATCTGTTACCTGATCACGCAGTCTCTCTGGGCCTCAGTTGATTCACTGATAAAATGGGTGAATTAGTGTTGGCATGTTAAGGAAGCCAAGGCAGCTGAGGTATGAGGTAACAAGCAATAGCTATAGGCAATAGCTGTGAGGAGGTGACCAGTTTCTCTCCTGTGAGATTGCCTGCAGGCAGTAAGTAAAAGCTAGAAGAACTGCTATTCATGGTCTGGTCTACCATGCTGCATTTTTACTGAAAGGAAGAAGAGCAAGTGAGCCAAGCAATCTTTCTTTGGTAGAGAACTATGGGTCCACAAGTCCAGTATTCCTGGATGTCTTTGTGTATCTGTGTTTGTGTGCCTCTATTGTGTGTGTCTCTGGAGAAAATTTATGTTCCAGGACATGCTGTTCTTGATAGCACCTTCTGAATCTTTCCCTGTTTTCTTGCATGTACCTGTCAGAAGCCATGGGATCCTCAAAAAGAGCCAAAGCAAGTGCAAGGTTACTCCATAGCACCTAAACTTTGTGTCAGCGGACAAGGAGAATCCAGTGCAGGGCGAAGTGTTGAAAAGAAAGGGGTGAGTGGGTGGGTAGTCAGAGAATGGGAGGACTTACAGGTAGTTTGTGATGACTGTGAGTTCAAATAATGTGAAATTCAATTTAGTGTGAGTTATAAAATGATTCCTGGCCACATTTAATGCAAGCCAATTTCAGTTAATGTAATGTGTGTGAGCTAGTCACGTGTTTTAACATGGTTCTGTACCTGCTTTTGGAGCAGTGGATAGAGTGCCACGCCTAAAGTCAGGGTGACTCAACCTCTTGAGTTCAAATATGGCCTCAGATGCTTACTAGTTTGTGACCCTGGATAAGTCATTTAATCCTGTTTTTCTCATTTCCCTCATGTGTAAAAGGAGCTGGAGAAGGAAATAGCAAACTGCTCCAGTATCTTTGCCAAGAAAATCCTGAATGGGGTCACAAAAAGTCAGACATGACTGAAAACAACTCAACAATAACATACCTATCATTGCTTGTAGATGTACTATGCTGCTGCATATCACTATTACCAGTTTTTGTATTGATTTTTTAAAGTAGGCCTTAACATGGCCAAATGGAAGAATATTTCAAATGGAAATGCCACCAGTACAAAAAAGAAGAGACATTCCTATATTAGAACAAAAATTTGATGTAATTGGATGACATGCCAATGTCATGGTAACTTCAAAATAGGATGGGGTGTTGGAATTTCTGAACCTATGATACGGAATTTTTTTTAACACATACAAATGAAATAACAGAAAAAAGGCAAGGCTTGTCATCTGTAAACAACTACAAAGAAGCAAAGGCCTACAGTGATAGAAGGGAAGCTTTTTTCAGCTGTAGGGATTGAAGAATGCAATCAAAACACATTCCTCTTAGCAGAGCATCCATTCAGACAAAAGCTTTAAGTTTATTTAAGACAGTGAAAGAAAATAGAAATGAAAGGGATAATGAATAAATGTTTTGCTGCAAGCATTCGTTGATTCAATTGCTTGAAAAATCAAATTCAGTTGCATAATATTAAAATTGACAAAGAGGTGCCAGTACAGAAGCGGCTGCAACAGCTACATATTCTGTTGTTTTGAAGTAAATATGGAAGAAGGTGGGTACTAATTGACAATCTTTGTTGGTGAAAAAGCCTTATCCTGAAAAGAATGCCTCCTAGAAATTAAATTTCTAAGAAAAAAAATTCATCCTGGTTTGAAAGTATCTAACAATCTCCTAACAGTTTTGCTGGGAGGTAATATGGAAGGGGATTTTAAATTAAAACCAATGCTTGTTTTTCAGTCTTGAAATCCTCACAATCTGAAAGGCTGAAACCATCAATTGCTTCCAGTTCTTTGGTGATCAAATTAGAGACAATGAGTGACCAAGCTGTTTTCAAAGACTAGTTTTCAAGTTCTTTTACCCCAGCTGTTAACAAATATTACAAGGACAGAAATATCACATTTCGAGCATTACTGATTTTAGATAATGCCCCAGGACATCCAACTGCACTTGATTCATTGCGTGAGAGTGTGTGTGTGTGTGTGTGTGTGTGTGTGTGTGTGTGTGTGTGTGAAAATTGGCTAAGATGTGGATAAAGTTCTTTGCTCTTATTGGTAAATGTATAAAGATGTAAAGAAAGAAAAGACAGTTCTAACTCCACTGCTAAAATGTGTACATGACAGTAACAATTTTTTTTGTCATATTGTCAACGTAGGCTTATATTTAAGTTTTGTTGTTGTTCAGTCATTTTTCATGTCTGATTCTTCATGACCCCACGTGGGATTTTCTTGTCAAAGATACTAGAGTGGTTTACCCTTTCCTTCTCCAGCTCATTTTACAGATGAAGAAACTGAGGCAAACAGGGTTAAGTGACTTGCCCATGGTCACATAGCTAGTCAGTGTCTAAGGACAGATTCGAAGTCAGGGAGATCTGTCATTATCCATTGTGCCAACTAGTTGCCCCAATATTTAGGTATGATATGCAGTCATTTTTTATTTTTAAAATTTTGCTTTCTATATTCTTTTCTTTGTAATAAACTTAAATAAGAAATAGAGTTTTCATTATCCTTTGTTGCTATATTATGTTAATAAACAGGTACAATTTTTAAAAATTTTTTGTTGTATATTTCCATTTGGCTGGAATTAATTACCATATTTGACATAAAATTATAACTTTAAATAGTGTGAATTCAAATAATGCAGTTGAGGAGGCAGGCTTTCTTTCAAGGTTAATATGAACTGGCCACTATATTTGGAGTCAGAAGACATGGGTTCAAAGCTTGGCACCACATTTGTTGCATGTATGACTTTGAGCAAGTCATTTAACATCTTTGGTCCTTATCCATTAAATGAGGGGGTTGGATTAAAACTAATTTCTGAAGTTCTTTTTAGCCCTAAATTCACATGTATATATAGATAGGTAGATAATATTTTATACATGTATATATATAAATATAATCAAATGTATATATATGTACATATATACCTATATTTGTGTATATATACATACCATGTACATATACACATGTATGTATATGTATAAATTTTTAGAACGATATCTCCATGGTTAATACCATAGTGGTCCAGCAGCTCCAGGAATAGCCCATAATAAATCTAAGAAAAATTATATGCTATATTAAATATTGGGCTCATACATACACATATCCATCAAAATATTTATAGTAGCCCTTTTTGTGTGTGGCAAAAGAATTGGAAACAAAGCACAGATACCTTTCAACTGGGAAATGGCCAAACATTGTGATCCCTGAATGGAATGGAATGGAATGTCACATCATTATGAGAAATCATGAATATGAAAAATTCAGAGGCGCAGGGAAGTGAAATAAGCAAAGTGAGGGAGACAATACACACAGTAACTACCACAATATAAGGAAACTACAATGGAAACAAAACCAGATTCTCTATAATTGAAATGATCAAGCTTGGTCCTTGCAGAACACTGCATGTCATGTTAGACTTGGTTGATGCATTGGCTAGTTTTACTAAACTACTTTTCTCTTTCATTTTTATTTTTTACAATGAATATCTCTCTGGAGATTCAAGGGGATAACAAACTATTTGGAAATTAAGGTGATATTTGAAAAGTTATTAGTAAAAATTAAAAACCATATTGGGCCTCAATACATTGGGTACTAGCAGTAACCACATGGGTGGAGTGGTATATGTATTTGCATGGAAGAACAAATAGCAGGATATGAACTCCATTTGAAATAAAAACTGGGGGTGGGGTATATATGTGGGTATTTTTATTTCTGAAAGCATGTGCAGAGTCAAAATTGGCTTATTTGATAGTCCTTTCTTCTGGAGAATGAGCGTATGCCTCTATCTTTGAACTGCAGTTCAAAGCTTCCTGCTCTGTTTAAAAAGGAAAAAAAAATATTTCATAGCCTCCAGTCATTTTATTTCACAGAAATTATATACCTCCCTCTTAACTGTCCTCCAGTGTCTGTCCCGTGGGCAATCTGTCATCCTCTGGCCCAGCCTCCCCATCCTGTGTCTGGCTGACAGTCTGTCTTCCTAAACCCTTCTCTAACCCTCCTAATGGATGAGCAGACTCCTTTCCGTCTCTTTACAACTGTTTACTGTGGAGCCAACCAAACTGTTCTTCACTTCTTCATCCCTCTCCTCCATCTCTTCCACCACACACTTTGCTCCTGTTGCTTCCCGATTCCTCTTCCCCTCAGCTGCCCAGGCCTGGTTTGCACTGTAAAACATCTGGGAGGACCCTAGGCAGAGAAAGTGTCCACAAGAGGTGACCCTGCACCTTTCTCACTGATGTCTCCTTTGATCTCAGGAGATTATGAAAGAAAAGTGTGAAGAAATGTAGCTGCTAGGGGAAAAAAATCTTTGTGATTTATACCATCATTACCTAGTAGGGTTAGAAACAAGGGCCTATTTATTCTAATAAGCCAAGAATCCTCTGGCTCTCCCCGGTGTTTTTTTCCCTTCTTTGCCAAATATTTTCTCCCCCTGTGGTAGCTGGGAGGACAGCATTTTGCCCGGGGTTTTTATTCCACGTGGAATGTTAAGAGAGTTCAGATGCTGAGACAGGTCATGGCAGTGGGGGTGGGGAGAGGTGTGAGCTTATCCAGATCTATGTCTAAGGCAGGACTGTTTTTAAGTTGACACAGTGCTAAATAAAAAGCACCTTTCTTTGATCTCAGTGACTTCCTGGGTAGACTGTCTGATTAGATAAAGATCACGTATCCCCCCCATCCCTTAGGAAGCTGTAACCTTAGCTTGGCTGCAACTGCTTGTCCCATGCCCCTCTGTTTCCCTCTCACTCCTAACTTGTTCCCTGTCTGTCTGTGTCTCTTCCCTTGTTTCTAGTTTTTCTTTCAATCTGTGTAGGGAAATGAAGGTTGTAGAACTGGGGCATCGCTCTGATCCTCAGAAGACATTGGGGAGACTGGTTAAAAATGAAACAATAGATTTTGAGAGGCTCAAATGTACTTCATCTGGTTCTGGGCATCAAAGGAAAATCAGTCTCTTCCTGCAATATGGTTAAGCCCTCAGGATGCTATGAAACAAATTGGTTGGTAAGGGGAGAGGGAAACTCAGCCCTTCAACAGGGTACATTAACAGAGAAAAGAAAAGGCGGGGGGGGGGGGGGAGGAAGGGAAGAAATGTGTTTCCTAGGACTGCTTGTAGCACTTAGTATTAACCCAGGCACCCAGTGGATGCCCTATAAACATTAATTGAGGGTGATGAGCTGCCTCATATGGTTGGACCATATGTGTTTTAGAAAGGTGACTTAGAAAAGTGGTTAGGAATAATGAGCTTTTGAGTCCCAAATCATTTTGCTGATGAGACTTTGAATGGCTCCTATAAAAGCCAGGATTTTAGGGGCTCCTCTATTATTTTCTTCTTTAGACCCAAGCATCAATCAATCAATAAAACATTTATTAAGCACCTGCGATATACTTGGAACCGTGCTAAAACCTAGGGAGATAGAATCCAAGGTTTCTACCAGTGTTCCAGCTAAACTACCCTCACGCTTGGCTAAGCAGTACACAAATACCTTGGTTTACAACTTTGATTTGCCTCTTAGAATTTGAAGGTAAATGGGATGACTTTTTTCCCTTCAGTTCCTTTCTTTCTCTTCCTTTTGCCCTAAGACTCCCAGATTCAAGGTTGTTAGCCGTCAAATACCATAGTTACCTGTTAGTAACTTGACAAAATTAGAGAGAACATTGGTCCCTGCCCTCAAGGCACTTATAATCTAATTGGGGAAACAAACTGCTTAGAGAACAATACAGTATAATATAGTGTGTAATCAAGAAGACACTATATAATCATGCTAAGTGGTAAAGTGCATATAATGTGAGGTTTGAGAAGAGAGGAACCAGTGTGGGTAGAGCTTGGAGTGGTGGTGGTGGGGAAACGGGGGGGAGAGGGGACGGGACTTCATGGAAGAAGTGGGCTTTGAGCTGGGTCTTTTCTCTGGATTCCCATTTCATATTTTACTTCCATGAGGCTGAGGCAATCTCTTAAAAACTTCCAGACAAATTGTCAGGTTTTTTTTTTTTACTCTTGTTGGAATGATGGCTCCTTACTGTCCCCTTCCTGCTACATGCACTGCTACACTTGGTCATGATCCAGGCTGTTCAGGAAGATTTATCTTTTAAAGTGGGCTCCTCATAATGCCACAGTGAAATTTTCTGCTGTTCTTCAGTGATGCCCAAAGACCATTGCTTCTCAAATATCCCTGTATCCTCCCTTGCTCCCTCTATTCAAGAGCCTAGTCCTGACCGAGTATACATTGGAGAGAAACAGGAAGGGAACAGAGTGATCCTAAAGCTGGCATCTTCTCAGAAGGAAGAGACCAGTAGCAGACACTCCGGACTTCTCATGTCCATCCTTAATTTCTGTAAAGTTACGCCCTCTGGCTTGCCAAGGGGTGAATGGAATCTATCATGCATCGTGCCATTAGGATTAGATGACCTCCTCAAAACAGGCCAGGAAAATACATTCTCAGGATGCCAGACCCCTAAACAGAAATTCCAGATGTATTAGACCATGGTTGCTTTGTTCCTTCCTTGAAAAATGCAGAGCGAGTGCAGTTACCCCACAGGCCACCAGGTATAAAGGACCAGTTTCACCAGGAGATAGCCCTAACTTTGCCTCTTTGAAGAGAGCTATGAATTTCATTATGGGCAGGCAGAGTCACAGTTTAGCAACTCGTCATTACAGGCAAAGGGGAAACCATAAAATTCTGGAAACTGGCCCTCTAAGACTTGTCCTGCTAGCAAATATTTGAGTTGGCTGAGGTGGGGAAGAGTATGTGTGGAATTACTCTTTAAACCTTTCAACCTCCTGTTCTCCTGTCACCTGTCTTTTCCATGTAGCTCAAATCTGAGCCAGACTTCACTTTCTCCCATCTCTCTCATGGGTGAGTGTTCTCTGTTAGGATTAAGGAGGGATCAGACCTCAACCCTTGGCCTCTGTTAAACCCAAACATGATGTGTATCAGGAGCACCTGACATGCAGTGCCTCTGTCTTATTTAGCTTCCAGTTTCTGACTGGAACTAGAAACACCTGGGGGTGGGCAAATGACTGCAGGGGAATCTGTTCCTGTAGTTTTTTTCCTAGCTTTGAGGGCAAGATCTGTTATAGTTCAGTTTTTTTTAATTTTGTAAGTTTTTTTTTCTTCCCAGAGGAATAAGTTGTTGAGTGTATTTCAGGATAGAACTTTAATGTCTGAATGTTGAAACTTTGGTTATAAGGAGAAGAGAAGAGAAAGGAATAGAGAATCTATTATATGCCAGGCACTATGCTAAGCTCTTTTACAAATATTATCTCATTTGGGTATAAAAAGTGAGGGAGAAAACTCAATGAATGTTCATTAATTTTCAGATAGAATTCATTTGAATTCTTAAGATTGACAGAAAAGGATAAAGTTTGCTTTTTTTTCTGTTGCAATTTTTGTTTTGGTTTGCTTTTGATCACAAAACAACCAAGTGTGCCCCTTGGGTACAGACCATTGAAGTAATGGTGATGAGTGAGTGAAGAGCTTTTGGGAAAAACAAAATAAATTCGCAGAAAAATGGCCATGGTGTCAGAGAAAGTATCACCAGCAGATTATAGTACCTGATAATGCTAAAACTTTATCTTTTAGAGTTATTTGTACTTTTCAAAGCATTTTCCCATCTATTATTAATTTGTTCTTTACAGCAGCCCTGTGAAAGAGACAAGAAAAATCTTAAAATGTATGTAAGGTATGCTCTGACCTTGTTCTCCCAGGGTGAGACTGGCCACAATTCCCCCTCAGTATCCTAGGGGATACCCCAAGGGTTTGGGGGTGATTTGAAATGTGAACATTAATGCTTTAAGGTGGATCCCTGTTCCAAAGTAGTCTCACTTCTGTTAGCTGTCAGTGATTAATGCCTTAGTTCCATTTAACCAGTGAATACCAACTAGCTTTTATAATGGGAAATTTACTTTGAAGACATAAAGAAGTACCAAAATACCAAAAATATCTGGCATAGACTCCAGTTACTGACCAGGATCCTGGTCTATTGCTGTCTTAATCTTTCAGAGTCATAGCTATCTCTAATGCTCTTCACTAAATAGAAAATATCAAACACCAAGGTCTTTATTCACTGGCCATATGTTGGCCTTTACATCCAGGCCGTCACAGCATTATTTTTCTTTTGTCACCGAACATAGGGAGGCAGAAAGGTATTAGACCAATTATATACCTACATAGGGACAGGCCTGGGTTGACAAGTGGCTTTTGAATGTACCCCAATTCTGGTTCCAGAGCCGGTCAAAGAGGGTCTCTTTCACTATGTGACTAATAGACCAGGACCAGGTACAGAATGTCTGCACGTGCTCCAAAGTCCCACATAGAGATTTCCTTAGCCAAGCACTCTGCACATGCTCGTAAGGGCTGGAAGCATTGTCTAGTTCCATGTCAACCCAACAATAAGTATTTAAGTACTTGTTGCCAGCCAGATACTGTCCTAAGCAGTACAAATAGAAGCAAAAAGGAAGCCAGTCCTTGCCCTCAAGGAGTTTATATTCTAAATAAGAAAGACAACACATAAAAGGAAGCTAAAATATGGAGTGTATGGGGTGGGGCAGATGGTATATGGTGGAGAAAGAGGTCCAGAGAGTCAGGAGAGCAATGAAGGAGTAAACATGGATAACCTAGGCCCTTCCTTAGAATGGAGGGTCCAGAAGGAACTGACCAATCAGAAGAGGGAGGTGCATCAGCAGAGGGATCTTCCAGGGTAAGAAGGCTGATGGTGAATGATGGGGAAAGAAGTGTGGAGAATCAAGAGCAGAGGCCAGAGAGGCATGAAGGGGTGACATGCAAATTTTACACATGGAGCCCGAGGCCCAAAGAGTCTGAGTGCCTTTTAAGATCATACAATGAGTTTGTGGAAAACCAGAACTCTCAGGCTGGTACTATTTCCTTTAAATCGAGCACGAGCTTCTTTATTACTAATTTCTGCCCTTGATAGATTGGAAATGCCCTGTTGTTGATGTAATAGCAGGGTTTTTGGAAGGTCTGAGAACTCTAGCTCTGAAACACTTTCCTAATTTTCCCCAGGGTCAATGTGTATATTCAGATTATGTCCTGAGCCCCCATCTACTACAATATTCTGTTACTAAACTGTTTAAGGGTATTAGAGTCAGGACTGGAACCTAGCTACCTTGACACCAAGTCCAAGTCTCTCTCTCTGTCTCTCTGTCTCTGTCTCTTTGGGTTGCCAAAGAAAGACATGTGCTTTATATTTTTGTCTAATAATATTTTTGAATAAAAAGTAAAATTATGAATCAATGAATTAATTAACATTTATTAAGCAGCTAAAACACTAAGGAAAACAAAGACTAGGAATATTTACTTCATGTAATTGTAATGTAGCAATGTAATAAAAATGTAAATACAACCTATATTGTTTTACAGGTTTAGTGCTATACCAATCAGACTGTTAAGGAGTTATTTATAGAGTGAGACATAAAAATAGCACAATTCATTTGTGGAACAAAATGCGTAGAATCTCCAGGGAGATGATTTTTTAAAAATGAATGTAGGGATGAATAACATTTTCAGACTTCAAATTAGATTATAAAGCAATAATCATGAAATACATTTGGTACTGTTAAAACAGAAAAGTACATATGTGGAATAGCTTAGATAAAAGAGAAACAGACACAGTTAAACTCAATAGCCTAATGTTCAGTAAACTAAAGAACGCCAATTACTTGGCTAAGAACTCCCTGTCAACAAGAATTGCTGGGAGAACTGGGATGCTGTTTGGTAAAAAATTTTAAACTACCATCTTACACCATATACCACAATAAGATCCAAATGGATGATCAGCCTAAACATGAAGTTACATTATATAAAAAAAAGAATTGGAGTTAAATCAAAATAGATGCCTCTTAACAACTATGGCTATGAATAAGATTTTTGAGCAAACAAGGAATAGATAAGGTTACAAAAAGCAAAAATTGGAAAATTTTGAATACATGAATTTGAAATGCCTTTGCATAACAAAATCAATGTAGCTTGGATAAGGAAGAAAAGTGTTGATTAGGAGCATAGTCTGGTATTAAATATCTCTGATAAAAGTCTGATATCCATAGCATATAATATTTTTTCAAAGGATCATGTATTTAATTCAATGTTCATGATAATATAGGCAATGAATGTGTTTTTAAAATGTATTTATTTTTAGTTTACAACGTTCAGTTCCACAAGTTTTTGAGTTCCAAATTTTCTCCTCCTCCCTCTCCTCTCCCCCTCCCTACCCAAGACAGCATGTAAGCTGATGTAGGTTCTACATAAAGCTTAGCATTAAACATATTTTCACAATAGTCAAGTTGTAAAGAAGAATTATAACCAATGGAATGAACCCCGAGGAAGAAGAAACAAAACAAAAACAAAAAAGAGAGAGCAAATAGTGTGTTATCTTTTTTTTAATGAGGAAATGAGGTTTTTTTAATGAGGAAATGAGGTTCAGAAGAGGTTAAAAGATTTTCTGATCATTACATGTCTAGTAAGAAAGGATCTGAAATTGAACCAGGGTTTTCTAGCTCCAAATTCCAGACTCTTCCTACTATCCCATCATGCCTAGAAGTTAAGACTGGTGGAGAAAGAGAGAAATAGAGGAGAAAAAGATCTGGTATAATACAGA
Source organism: Trichosurus vulpecula (assembly GCF_011100635.1). NCBI lineage: Eukaryota > Metazoa > Chordata > Mammalia > Diprotodontia > Phalangeridae > Trichosurus > Trichosurus vulpecula. The sequence continues at coordinate 270,376,142 of NC_050575.1, read as the reverse complement.
GGAAAACAAGGAGTAGCATATATTAATTGATTGAGAGAAATGTTCTTGTCTGTTATCATTCTTGCATTCTTATTGATGCTTCTGGCATAGACATTTTTTTCATAGGATCATAGATTTAGAGATGGAAGAAATTGTAGAGTTTATCTTGCCCAAACCTCTCAATTTACAGACAAGGAACCAAAGATCAAAAGAATTCAAGTGGCATGTTCAAAGTAAGTGGTCAAGTCAGAATTTGAACTCAGGTCTTGTTCAAGTTCAGTGATCTTTTCACTAAACCACTGCTGTCTCCCATCTGGCATCGGATGGGATTTATGAAGCTATTCCTGTTACTCCAGTAAGGAACTAGGTACTGTGAAGGTCATCAGATCATATATTGAGAGTTTATAGAAACCTTGGAAGGAATGGAGTCCAAAACTCTCATTTTAAAGATGAAGAAACAGAAAGCCAGAGGAGCTGAGCAACTTTTCCAGGGTCACCCAGTTCTTAAGGGTCTCCAGCAGGAGTCAAATCCAGATCTTCCTGCACAAAGTCTTGCTGCTATTCATTATACCTTGCAGACCTTAGATATCATCTTGTTAGGATTATAAATTTAGAGCTTGAAGGATCCTTAGAGACCATCCTGGTACATTGGGTTCTGGGCTAGAAAAAAGAAGTATCTAATTAGGAGATATATATTTGGCCAACTGGTCTAGTTCAGCCTTTATATTTTATAGAGAATAAAGCAGAGCCCAAAATACTGGAGCAACTGCAGAGCTAGTTGAAATCTGGAAAAGCAACTTGTTCATGGTCTCAAAGCGACTAAGTAGTAGAGGCATAACTGGGATCGAATAGCACTTCATTAAGTAACTACCAAGTCCTCAGAAAAACAGAATGCACCCACCCTAAATCTGCTGCTAACTAAAGCAAGCTTATTATGAAGCAGGATCCCGAGTCAAATTCTCTATCCTGGCTCTCGAGGTTTAGGTAAAGGGATGTGATGTACATATTCCTGTGATTTTACTGTTTGTTCTAAGTTCTTTTAAGAACCTGGATAGTTTTATCAGATATTTTTATTGCTCCTGTCTATTAACCTGAATGACCATGTTCTTGGTTTACATCTCCCTCTGCACTTGCCATGCTTCTTTTTGTGTTCTAATCATTTGTGTATGTTTTATTGCCTTGCTAGACTGTGAGTGTCATGAGAGGGAGAATCTTATCTTTCCTAAGTTTATCCCCTTCAATGTCTGCATATGATGATCAAGGACTGTTTTTGAAATTGTTGTTGGTATAGAGTGTAGTGGAAAGCCCCGGGAGGCATGAGTCTCAGCTCAGCCCCCAATTTACTATGTGACCTTGAATAAACCACTTGACTTCTCTGGGCTTCAATTTTCTCATCTGCAAAATGGGGTTGTTATTACTTCCATCTCTAAGTTTCCATGACTCTACAAAAATCTCATTCTCTCTCAAGACCTGGGTACAGAGCAAGAGGTATGCAGTTAAATGGCCCAGAGATAAGAAACTTGATGCTGTGTTAGTCTCTTTATGAGGCATCCTTGTTTAGCATTAGTTGAGCACGATTGTTGATGCCAGGTGTGAGAGTATTTCTTAGGCATCTCTTTTCTTTCTTTTGTCCAAAAGAAAAAGGAAAGGAAGAAAGTATGCTTAAATATGTACTTTTAGTCTATTACCTCTCTATTTGAAGGTGGATGGCATGTTTTGCCATGAATCCTTTGGAGTTTGGGTTGGTGTTGTGTTGATCAGAGATATTAAGTCTTTTAAAGTTGATTGTCTTTACAACATTGCTGTTGTTGCATAAAGTATTCTTCTGGTTCTACTCACTGTACTTTGCATCATTTCATAAAAGTCTAATTAAGGCCTCCCTTAATCTACCATTCCTCTTATTCTCCTCCTTTCCTTTAACCGCTTTCCTTCCTATTTGCATGTTGGGTAAAATGTGTTTCTACACCCAACTATGTATATATGTAGTCTTCTCTCCCTTAACTAGTTCAGATGGGAATAAAGTTCAAGTGTCATTAATTCCCCCCTCCTACTGCCCCCTTCTTGTATGAATTCCTTTTTGAGCATCCCATTTATGTGAGATAATTTTCCCCATTCTTCCTCTCCTTTCTTCCCTCTCCCAGGGTATTCTTTCCTGCCCATTCCATTCTTCTTTTGAGATATATGAACAAAAAGAATCACACCCAGGCCTTCTATTTAATTAGGCTCTCCTTAAGACTCTTGATGACGATCAAATTCTGAGGCATCTACATTTATTATCAGTATGTATAAGAATGTAAAGAGTTTAAATTTGTTTAGTCCCTTATGACTTCTCCCTTATATATTCCTTTTTATATTTTTCCTGACCCCTGTGTTTTTATGTCAAATTTTCAACTTAGCTCTCATCTTTTCGTAAGGAATGCTTGAAAGTCCTCTATTTTGTCAAAAATCCATTTTCTCCCCATAGAATTATACTGAGTTTTGTTGGGTAGGTTATTCTTGGTTGTAAACTAAAAGCCTTTGCCTTTTGAAATATTATAATCCAATATTCCCACTCCTTTATAGTGGTACTGGCTAAATCTTTTGTGATATTGACTATGGCTCCTTGGAACTCTTTTCTTTCTAGCTGCTTGCAGTATTTTCCCCTTGATCTAGGAACTCTAGATTTTGGCTATAATACTCCTAGGAGTTTTCCTTTGTGGGTTTCTTTCAGGAGGTGACCAGTGGATTCTTTCAGTTTTTACTTTGCCCCTGGTTCTAAGATATCTGGGTAGGTTTCTTTTATGATTTCTTGAAGTATGATGTCTAGGCTCTCTTTTTGTTGTTGGCTTTCAGGTAGTCTAATGATTCTTAAATTAACTCTCTTCAATCTCCAGTGATTCTTAGATTATCTCTTCTCAATCTATTTTCCAGGTGAGTTGTTTTTCCTATGAGGTATTTCGTATTTTCTTCTATTTTTCCAGTTTTTAACTTTATTTTATTATATCTTGATGTCTCATGGAGTCATTAGCCTCAATTAGATTGTAAGGTCTTTGAGGGCAGGAACTACCTTTTGCCTCTTTTTGTATCCTCACTGCTTAACACAGTAAGTGTAAGCCTTAACAAATGTTTACTAAATGAACGAATCTGACCAATTCTAATTTTTAAGAAGTTACTTTCTTCAGCTCAATTTTGTACACTTTTGCCCAGGCTGCTAATTCATTTTCATATGTGGCTTTCCTAGCTCTTGTCAATTTTACAATTTTTTCCTCTATTGTTCTTATTCTTATCACTTTTTTTAGTTCTTTCTTTAACTATTGCTTTAACTCTTCTAGGAATTCTTATTGGACTTGTGTCCAAGCTGCATTTATCTTTGAGGATTTGGTTGTAGATTTGTTCTAGTCATTCTCTTCTTCTGTGTTTATGTCTTGAGTTTCTCTGTTGTCATAATAATTCTTTATGGTCAAGGTTTTGTTTTGTTTTGTTTTGTTTGCTCATTCTTCTAGTCTACTTCTTGACTTTGGATTTTGTGTTTGTGCTGGGCTTTGCACACTTCTTGGGGGAAAGGGATGTCTGGCCCAAGCCTGAGTTCTCTTGCAGATTTTTCTGCTTTCATAGCCCTGATTGGGGGTCTTACAAGCTTTCACTATTCCCAAAGTGATATGACCCAGGGGGAGGTCTGTTTATTGCTCTCCTGATCTGAGTTCTGCAAGTTCCTGGCCCAGGTTTGGGTCTGTTGGTTCCTGGGATCAGAGCTATACAACTATAATTTGCTCAGTATATAGCTAGGGCCAGAGTTTGCCTTCATTGCTCTCCACTCTGGATCCATAATCTGGCACTGGGTGGTGGGTGACAGAGCTGCCAGATAGCACCTGTTCTGGAACCCACTGTTCATTCAGGGATCCCTTTCTAGTATCCTGTCTCTGCTTTCTCTCAGTCCTTGGGTGCTAGAATCCCTTCTGCCACTGCAACATCCATGAGCTCTCCCATGTAGATGTCCTCCCTAGCATCCACAGACCTCTTTGTCTGCCTAAGCCTCTTGAGGCTGGGAAAATGACTTACTGTGACTTCTTTTTGGCTTTATCAATTAAAATTCAGTTTGATTATTTGTTGAAGGGGTGTGAGAGGAGAGCTAGACTCTGCTTCCTTTCACTCTACCATCTTGACTTGGCCCACACTATTGTTTTCCTAAACGAAGAGACCCTCAGAGGAGCTTGTGAAGTTATTTCAAGAGAATCATGGAAACAGATTTGAGTTAGGGAAGAGTAATGTTTCAAGACTTTTTCTTACCATTTCTTCTGATGAGGTGGAAGTAATTTTACAGTGTTTCTAGAGTTTATCTTGATCTTTCTCTCATGGCATTTCCTCCACCTCTTCTACTTCTTTTCCTTCCTTCTAATCTGAAAGGTGGTAGGAATGATGGTTAGAATTAATCCAAAGAGGAGAGAATGTTATTTTACTCCCCTGACTTCACCTCAAAGATATAGAATTTCCAAAATTTTTGTTGGGGGTGAGGGTAAATAGTGTCCTTTAAAAACTAGGTAGGTTTCCTTCCTTTATCTTCCTTATAAAAATGGCAAGATCTGACAATTGATTGGATTTGTGGGGTGAGAGAGAATGAGGAGTCTTGTACAAAGCCAAGATTGTGAAACTAGGAGACTAGAAGGATAGTGATGCCTTCAGCAGAAGTAGGAAAATTTGGGAGAGAGAAAGGCTTAGGGAAAAAGATATTTAGTTTTAGATTTGTTGAGTTTTTGATGTCCAGTTTGAAATGTCTGATAAGCAATTGATGATGTGGAGCTCAAGGAGAGATTAGAACTGGATGTATAGATCTGGGAGTCCTCTATATAGAGATGATAGTTAAAATCACGGGATCTGATGAGGTTTAGCAAGACAGAATATAGAGGAAGAAAAGAGGAGGTCTCAGGAAAGAACCTTAGGGAGCACCCACTGTTAAGGGATGTCATGTGGATGAAGGATGATTGCCTAGACTGCAGCAACAGCCTCCTAATAGCTCTCCCTGCTTCAACTCTCCCTAAATGTCAGTCTACTTTACACCCTTCTGCAAAGGAGACTAAGGAATAGTTAGACAGGTGAACCTCAAGAAAGTAGTTTTACAAATACTGGGGAGGAAAGACTAGCTAGGAACAGGAGGTGGTCAACAGTGTCAAATGTAGCAGACAGGGCAAGAAGAATGAGGTCTGAGTAAAGACCACGTGGTCTGACAATTAAATTAGATAAAACAAATTCAATTAAGTGATTAAGTTGGAAGTGAGATTATGAATGGTTTAGCAATAAGAGGAGAAGACGTGGAGGCACTGAGTATAACTAACTTTTTCTGGGAGTTTGATTAAGAAAGGGAAAAAGGATATAAGATAGTAACTATTGAAGATTTTTAAGGATGAAGGAGACTTTAGCATGTTGAAGGCAGTAGTGAAGAAACTATTTGATATGCAGAGGTTGAAGATATGAAAAAGGAAATGATTCAGGGGAAAATCTGTTGGAGAAAATAGGATGTGTAGAGAAGTTGACCTTGGAAAGGAGAGGAGCCATATCTTCGTAAAAGATAGGAAGAAAGGAGAAGAGGCAAGTATATGTATGAGTATATGCAGAATAAAAATAAAGAGAATAAATACAAAGTAGCTAATTACAATTTGATTTGAGATGGAGGGATGGCACTAGCAGCTGAGAGGATGACCCAAGCATCTATTAGAAACTAGACTTTTTTCTCCTTGAGGGGACATGTATATCAAGAAGATCAATTGATTCTCTGTGCAGTAGAGCAGTTACAATGCTGGGTAAATGTTACTGGAAAATCCTGCAGTCTGCCTGTATAAAGCCCACTATTAGGTGACTTAGCCTACCTTGTCAACAGTCAGTCAGAAAGCATTTATTAAGCACCTACAGTGTGTCTGGCACTGTTCTAAGTGCTGGGGATACAGAGACAGACAAAAGACTTTCTAGGAACTTGAAGTCTAATGGGGGAGACTACATGCAAAAAAAACTATCCAAACCAGGTATATAGAGGTTAAATTGGATACAATCAGCAAAATCAATGGCTGTTGGAGAATTCTGTAGGTTAGGAGACTTGGGCATCTCACAGCTAGTAAGTGTTTGAAGCAGGATTTGAATGCAGGTCCAATATATTATCCAGTACAGGAGGCTCCCTGTCATATGGTGTTGTTAGTAAAACATTCTTTCAGATTTTTAGTAAAAAGCTAAACAGACAACATGCTTTTGGCTAGGGTAACAACAAGATCTAATAAAGTGTTCCACTTAGATTCAAGAAAGCATTTTTTAAAGTGCCTACTATGTACAAGGCACTCTGGTAGGTGCTGGTTACTCAAAAGCAAAACAAAAAGTAGTATCTGCTCTCAAGAGGCTTATATTCTTCCATGAATATAACATTTGCATACATAAGTACCTTCAACATGGTTTGCAGAGAGGGAGATCACTATTAACTAGGGAGATGGGGAAAGTCTTCTAGAAGGTGATGAGTAAGTCAAGTCTTGAAAGAAGTTAAGTATTAGAAGAGAGCAGAGAGGAGAAGGAATCCATTTGTTACATGAGGGACAACCTAGTAAAGAAAGAACAAAGGCTGGAGATAGAATGTCAACTTTGGGAATAGCAAATCTATTAGTCTGACTGGAGTTTGTGAAGGAGAGTTATGTAAATGTAAGTGCCAAGCTCAAGACTTTCTATTTTATCCTCAAAAAAAATAGGCCAATGGAATGTCTTGAAATAACTCTTCTTTAGGAATATTATTTTAGCTGCTTGTGGAGGATGAATTGGAGAGGGGATACCCATTAGGGAATTATCATTATTCTCCAATGAATGGTGAATGAGAGCCTGGACTGGGATGGGGGTTTTGTAGATGGAGCAAAAGCATCAAAGTAAAAGATTTTATGGAGATAGACACTATTTTTCCTAGTTACTCAAATAGGAAAGAGAAGGGGAATGGGGCAAATATTCCAGCATTTTCAATAAATGAAAATATAAGGAGTTTTTCCTACTTGCATTTGTCACTGAACTCCTATAAAAAAGCCATCTGTATTTCCTCAGCTCTTGTGCTTCACACTCAACCTTTTTCCTATTGCTTAAATGAGACTGCTTACTCCAAGGAAAGGAAAACAACATGTTTGGCCTGGGCATCATCCTTAAAAAGAGAAAAAAAACATTATGCTCCTCATCCCCTTCTAAGAGTCAAGAAGTTAGGTGAGCCTTAACAGAACTTTTGGGGAAGGATCTGGGTCAGAGAAACTCTCATATTCAGACTATGATTATGGGGGTGTCTATACATCTTTGAGACTAGTGAAGCACACTGAAAACCCAGATGCATCATTGGTGTCCACATCAAGTGGAGAGAATTTAAGGAAGGCCTCTACAAGGTAGATATTTCATGGAGGATAGGGCATCTAGGTGGCACAGTGGGTAGAGCATTGGGCTTGGGACCAGGAAGACTCATCTTCCTGAGTTCAAATCCAGCTTCAGACACTTACTAGTTGTTTGACCCTGAGCAAATCACTTAACACTGTTTACCTCAGTTTCCTCATCTGTAAAATGAGATGAAGAACCAGTATCTGTCAAGAAAACCCCAAAATGGGTTCATAGTCAGACATAACTCAAATGACTCAGCAACCAAAAGGGCAAGCATTTCTGGTTGTGATTTCCATCGCTGGAAGGAATACCCACTTTGATGAGCTCATGTATTTATTGGCATATTGGGATTAATAGCAGCTAGTTAATAAGAACAATAACAATAGCTAGCATTTATGTAATACTTTAAGTGTTATGGAGTGCTTTACACATGTTATCTCATTTGATCCTAACAACAATCCTCGAAGGTACATACTATTATCATTATTCTCATTTTACACATGAGGAAACTGAGGCAGATGGATTAAAATGACTTGCCCAGGGTCACACAGCTAGTAAGTGTCTAAAGCTGGATTGAAATTAAGGTCTTGCTGATTTCAAGTCTAGCACTCTCTCCATAGTACCATCTATACTTTCCATTTTATTTTCCTCTTTTTAATAAAATTTTCTTCTATAAGGTTATGCACTCTGATTTACAAGTTGAGGAGTCTATTTCAGTATAATATAGGGTACCATGTATATCTTTTCCCCCTAAAATTTTCAGAATGGGTACTGTGAGCCAAGGGAGGGAAGAAACTTCTCAAGTATGTCCCTAGGCCCTCTGTGTCCTAAGCCAGTGTCTGACACAAGAGTCAGTCTTTCTCTTTATCATTTTGGTCAGTGCTCCAGGGGTAGAGAACAATTGCAGGCACAGAAGGTGTTGCAAATAAAGTTAGTTAGAAAAATCATGGTCATTTGTCTAATTTATTAATAATATCTGTTAGCACTCCATTTCATTAGTGACTTGAAGGCTGACAATATTTAGACTGTTATCTTTAGAGGACAGATACATAGAAGAAGGGAATATTTAGCCGTGTAGAAACTTAGCTGCATAAAAATGCATTTAGACATAAAATAAAAGAAGCATTCAGTTTTCATATACTTTAAATATTATATATGTATATAATATTTATATACATTATATATACACATGAATCAAATGATTCTTCTTACTGCCTAATTCTAGGAATTTTGCTCTCTGGTCAGTCTAAGACATATTTCAAAAATCATTCATAAGCTGTATGGCTAAGAATGAAGCGATTTTCTGTACTATTAATGGGCTTTTCATTTTGAAGGCAAACATGAACATCCATATAGGAGACATTTATTATTCCCAGAACTGATAGAAAATTAGCCAGGTCATAAAATCCATGACTGGTTTTGCTATTGCAGCTGGGTATCTCAAAGAAAGCCAATAATCCTGTCGCTAAAATGGTTAAGGATGATGTTGTTTTTGCTAGTCCAGGCAAAGCAGTGGTCCCATGTGTTTGACTTTCCAAATCCCTACATAGAGATCTAAAAGGAAAGATCTGTATCTAAACTTTGTTCTTCTGGTGGGGTCCAAATGGAAGTTGCCTTTGCTATAAATTTGTTCCTGTAGGTCTTCAAGATCCTGGAAAAAGTCCCCATTCTTCTAATCCCTAACCAACCTGAAATATTGGATCAGCTTTAAAATGAATAACCAAATACTTTCTGTATTAATTTATAACCCTGTGCATAGAAGTACATGCATAAACCTATGTGCTTAGATTCACTACAGAATTACTTAAGGATATCTGAAATAGTAGAGGCATGGTAAAAACAGTGACTCATACTCTCTTCAGTTTTTCGATTGAAAATGGAGGTTAAAGCAAAGAATGCTCAATTATTTGTAGCTGTGTGACCTTGGACAAATCACTTAATTTCTCTTGGACTTAGTTTCTTCATCTGTAAGATGAATTTATTGGAGGATTCCTAAGGTCACTTCTAGCTTTGAAAAACTCTGATCTACAAAACCCACTCTCAACAGACTTTACATAAATCTTTTTATGCCAATCAAGGATTGTTGTTCATGGGAGTTTGATCAGTGTGGCTTAGTTTGTTCGATCAGCAAACTAATGAGGACAAGGTCATGGGTATAACTCCCATGTGGACTAGTTAGCTTTGGTCTTTTCTGTAACTGTTCACCATCTTCATAAAGGATAATATCACATTGTCGTTTTTTCTCAATAATAGTCATATTGCTTTAATTGTTCTAGGATTCTAGTAATAGAAAAATAGCTCACATGTATATTTTCCACAGATTTGGATAGATTTTTTTAAAACTCCCTTGATCTATTTTACCCCCCTCCATATCTAATATCTCTTCTCTTATTAGGAGCATTGATTGTGGAGTCAGAGGACCTTGATTCAAAACCTATCTCTATCACATATTTCCTGTGTGACCATAGGAAAGTCACTTAGCCTTCTTGGGCTTCAGTTTCCTCATATGCAAAATAAGAGGGTTGGACTAAATCTCCTTTAAGGCCTTTTTCATCCCTAGATTTCTATCATCTATGATCATATCCTTTATGATCTTGCCTTTATGGAAAAATCACTGACCAATGGGAGTCAGGAGACTTGTTGCCAAACCTGTTACATCCCAAATCTGTTGAGGACTTGAACACTCAGGCCTTCTAGGCACCAGTCAGTAACATGCCTGAATATCAAATCCTCTAAACTAAATATACAGTTTTGCTTAAGAAAGATGTAACATGAGTAAATATAGGGGTCAATATGGAGGGTACAGGAAATCATAGACTAATAGATTGTCATCATCCTTTCTTCCCTACCCTCTTTGTCTCTAGAGATGTGACCTGCCTATTGTTACAATATTTAGTTCTTTTATATGTCTAGGGACAATATAATAGACCTCCGGGTTCACATGGTTCCCTCCCCTGCTACTTTTAGGAATTTATAGTAAAAAAAAATGGGGATTACAATCACAGTTGCTCAGAGCCCCCAGTTAGGGAAATTCCAGTCATTTAGGCAGAGGCTTGGCTATCTGCTTCAATTTAAATTTATATTTATCTCTAGCTAACCTTTGTTCTCTCCTTGGTTGAGGCAAAATTTAAGTCACAAGAAACATTTGAGCAAAGAAGCAGAGTACTGCTAATAGACAGGCACCAGAAAAACAGTTTGGGAAAAGAGCAGATCTTTTCTCAGAACTTTCCTTTTCTCTCTTGAAGAGGTGCATACAGACCTGGTAGCTTCAGTGGAAGACTTCTGCTCTGAGATAGCTATAAAGTTGATAGCCCAGCTTGATCTCTCCCTTCTCTGTCATAGTTCAATCTTTCTATTTCTTTCTCCTTTTGCCTGTTGCCCCAGGGCCACCAGCTCTTTCCAGATAAGCTTTTATATCCTTGTTCCTTCCTCTCCATATCCAGACATTTTGAATTCTTGATTCCAAACTAACTTCCTGATTTTATGTAAGCCCTGCAGATATGTGATCAAGTCCTTCAACTGGTCCAAACAGATTTCCTATACAACATTGCTTCATTTCTTCCAATGGCTTTCAAGGACTTCTAAATTGACAAAGGCCTTTTTGCACTTAGCACTAAAACAAGTGCTCTTAACATGGGTCTTTGGACTTTTGAAGAGGGCTCTTTGGAAAAGTTTCAGGGGATCTGTGAATTGAGCAGGAAAAACATTACATCTTTATTTCAGTACAATCAGTTTACTTTGCAATGCTTTTTTTTGGTAACTCATATTAAAACATTGTTCTGAGAAAAGAGTCCATAGATTCCACTACACCAGTACTTCTTAAACTGTGGGTCACGACCCCATATGGTGTTGTGTAACTGAATGTGGAGGTCACGAAAAATTTGGCAACAGTATAAGGTTTCTAAAAGTGCAATGACCAAAAATTAATTCAAAATCAAACATGTAATGAATCCAAGGTATTTCTGACAGCGCTTGCCCTTGGTGCTGTTTCAACAATCCGGCTAGCAATTGTTGTGGGGGTGAAAGACCAACACAAGCCCAACAACAAGCACACTGCCAAAGCCCAGGTTCTTTGATCTGCTTTAGTAAGGAAAGCAATGTTAAGGGGTTGACAAGTTTACTTTGATCCAGCATACACATATCACTCACTTAGTTCAGGGGAAAAAGCAAGCACCCTGAACTTCAGAGCAAAATACAAACAAAGTACAAACATTGACAGACAGACCTTGTCTGATTCAAATCCCAATACATAGTTACCAGGGTTTATCAAAGTCCCAACATCCGGGTTACGAGATAGAGGGCTCTTAGCTACAGCTTCCCGGAGTCTCCAAATCAGCTCGCGCCACCAAGAGTGAGAGCCCCACGCAAATAGCTCTGTCTTCTCTTCTTATAGAATTTCAGACGTCATCAAATGTCATCTGAATGACCAGAACTTAGGCTCCTGTGATTGGCTCTTGAGTTAGCACCTCCTTAGTACCCTGGGAGCTTTACACCCACATAGGCTTAGCACCTAATAGGGGTTTGGGCCTGGGGCTTAGCACCTAGTAAGACTCAATGAAATACACTGAATTACTCAAAGGAAACAAAAGCCAATCTCTTCAAGGGCACTTGGTTGAACTGAGTGCTAAGAGCCCATTTTGCTTATCAACACAAGGTGCATTGCACAACTTTACTATGGCCTCGGTTCTGAACATGCAACACTGCACATGCCAAGTTGCCACACAGCGCCAACAAATACTGCCAAAAACACCTTGGCTCAGATTTAAGACTATCATAGGCTATGAATTGGAGTGTACTGTACGTACAAAATTTTCTGCTCTTACAGAAACGTAATAGTTTAATTACAGAAAATAAAGACTTTTAATATTTTCCTATTGTCATTCCTTAGCATATAAGTATCAAATTAGTATATCTTTGGATTATATTGTGTTAGAATGTTTGATTTAAAAATTGCTGTTATCGCCTTCTTTTACAGAAATATAAGTGTTTAACTGCATCAAATAAAGAGAAAAGATGTTTAATAATATTTCTCCACTATCACCGTTGTATATATATGTAAGTTTGAACGTCATTTTTTAAAATTAAGCTCAAACAAATGTAACTTCACTAAAGCTAATATTTATTTGAAAAATTATTAACAGTTTTATTTATATTTTAGTACAGAAATATTTTTTGGTTGTGATTAAGTGACTAAATTTAGTCAGAAGAGGTAAAAATACTGATGACAATGCAATAGAGTCTTTGCTATCAGGTTGCAGTATACCTAAATTGACAGGAAAAAAATACATTGAATTATTTTTGCAATATGGATTTACTTTTAATAATGACGATAGTGTGGGAGAATCCTCTTTGCTTAATTTGCAGTGAACTTTCAGCGGCAGAGAGCATGAATCCAGCCATACTAAAACATCTTAATACCAAGCATGCAGCATACTACATATAGAAAAACAATGTTTTCAGAAATTTATTACTGTCAACAAAAAGTATTTACTTGTATCTTTCAAAATTTCTTATTTAATTGCAAAAACTAAAAAGCTCAATGTGATAGGAGAAGATCTCATGTTACCTGCTGCTATTAAAATGTCAGAAATAGTTGATGGGAAAAAATATGGGGATGAAATTTGTAAAATTCCTTTATCAAATGATTCCAGCAGCTTGTCCCAGTCTTAAAGGGCAGCCCAAAGTTTGCAATTCAGTTAGATGAAACAACTGATATTTCTAACATGACACAATGAAGAATTATTGTTTTGTCACTCTTTGGAAGGGCACACAAGAGGGGAAGATATATATCTTAAAGCTGATGAATTTTTCACAAATGAATGTTTACGGTGGGAAAATTGCATTGGAGTCTGTACACACAGTACTGGAGCAATGATAGGCAAGAATGTTGGATTTGTAGCAAAAGTTAAAGCTGGTGGCAATGAATATACGCACTGCGTGATCCATCTGAAGGCACTTGTAACCAAAAAAAATATATACGACCAGAGTTAGATGTTGTGCTTCGCAATACTATCAAAATCATTAACTTCATTAAAAGCAATGCCCTTAATAGTCATTTGTTTTCAAACCTTTGGAAATACATAGACTCCAATTACAAAAGGTTATTACTACATGCAAAAGTAAGGTGGCTCTCAAAAGGGCAAAGTTTAAACAGATTACTGAAATTGAAAGGTGGAGTTGTTATGTTTTTGACTGAGCAGAAATCTGATTTTGTTCATTTTTTTCATAATGACTTGTGGCTTTCAAAACTGTGTTATTTGTTGGATTTTTAAAAAGAAACTCAATGATTTAAACATGTCACTTCAAGGAAAAAATTGTAACATATTTATGTTAAAAGATACAATTGAAAGTTTTACTAAAAAAGTAACATGGAAGAATAACCATGGAAAATAGGGGTTTTTTAAGGAATATTTATAGGTACAGATGATTTTATAATTGAAAATAACATTCCCAAAGATTTAATTGTAAGAGTTATAATTGGTCATCTGAATTGTCTGGAGACACAGTTTCAGAAATGCTTCCCTTCAAATTTTGATTCTAAAAAACTAAGTTGGTTTCATAAACCACAGTCAATTGAAATAAAAATGTCAGTCATCTGCCATTAAAAGTTCAAGAAAAATTTGCCAAGTTATCAAGTGACACCAGTTTAAAACTTGAGTTTCCTAAAGAAATCATTACATGAATTTTGGCTTGGGATTAGGACAGAATTTTCAACAATTTCCGAAATGGCCCTAAACATACTTCTGCCTTTTTGTACTATGTATTTATGCAAAGTAGTGTTCTCAGCATTGACAATTATAAAATCAAAATATCAATCAACTCCAAAAAATATTGAAGATGCTCTGTGTCCTGCAGTGTCAAATATTCCACCAATATTTAATTCTTTAAACAAAATAAACAAGTAAAAATAAATAATCAATCCATCTCATTAGTAGGCAAATTTGCTTTCCTCTTTAATAAATGTTAAAATTATGTATACCAAAGAATTATTTTAAAATAAATTTCCTCATGATTGATTACCCGTGTTTGATTTGTGTACCTATTTTATATATGTATATACCCAGGGACATGTAAAAATTTTTTGGGCAAAAAGGGGTAGCAAGTGAAAAAAGTTTAAGAAGACCTTCCCTAGACTGCAAAAGGGGTCCATTACATTAAAAAGGTTAAGAACCTCTGGCCCAAGTCTTCAATTAATTGATTGATCCATTCAATCAGTAGCAGTATTCTCAAATAGATGTGTAGCATGAGTGGGGTATGCAGATTTGATTGATTGACTTAATTGACCCTCCATGACTTTCACCCTTACAAAGGTAATTAATGGGAATTATCAGGCACATAGGGGAATTTCTTAGTGTTGTAACATACAAATATGTCCAAAATGATTCATAGGTAATAAGAATAGACTTAACCACTAACCTTAAAAAAATATTACATGCAAGTATTTCTGAAAATGTAGCAAAAGATTTTTCTGTGCTTAACTGGTTTTATGTTGACATGGGAAAATGAGAGGGGGGAGGTGGGAGAGGGGGGGAGGGAGGGAGAGAGAGAGGGAGGAAGGAAGAGAGAGAGAGAGAGAGAGAGAGAGAGAGAGAGAGAGAGAGAGAGAGACAGAGCTCCTTGCTACTCTTCCAGTATCTTCCAGGATACAAAAAAGCAAAGTTCATAAGTTTCTGTTCTCCTGACCAACAACTAGAGAAGAAAATGAGAGCAAAGCCAGGAGACTTTTATTTTTATGACCAATATAGGAAAGCAAGCTAGCTACCTAGATAAGAGTTGAGTGTCACAGTGACAGAGCTTTGGGCTTGGAGTCAGGAAAACCTGAATTTAAATCCTGCCTCAGGCATTTAACTAGCTTTGTGAACTTGGGCAAGTCACTTAACTTCTCTACACCTCAGTTTCCTCGTTTGTAAAACAAGGGGTTTAGACTTCATGGTTTCTAGGGTCCCTTTTAGCTCTAAATCTATGATCCTGTTATCTATGACTTGTGCTTTGAAGTCCTGCCTTCTACTTCCAATTATGCTCTTTTCATTAAGATCCAAGCCTACTTGACTCTGTCCTCTGAAAATTAGAAGCAACTTCATGTCATATACACTCCAAATTCTATTGGATCTAGAGGTCCCTTTTCCAAGAGAGGGGTCAGTTTCGGGTGAAAGAGATCATGTCTTATTCATAATAGAAAGACATATCCATGAGCATTAGGTACTACTCATTCCTGGCACCTACTGTCCTAGATGGAGTCAGTTGAGGGAGGACTGAGATATTTTTGTCCCATTTCAAATAGCTGGGAAGTAATTTTATCTCTACTGTTGATTGCAGTATTGCCCAGGATGGCTGAGCTGGCAGTCCTGAAATGCAGTCCTATCTCTTCCACTGACAAAACCGGTGACATCTGTCAAATAATTACAACTTTTTGGGCCTCAGTTTTCTTACGTGTAAAATGAAAGGGGTAGGCTAGATTATTTCTCAGGTTCTTGAAAGCTTTTTTCTTAACTATATGCCTATCTAGTTGTTAGAATTACAAGTATATTCCTTCCTCAGCATTTTATTTCAAGTAAATTTAAACATCTCAAATTTCAAGGGTACCTAATTTAATTTGCCTGATAGTTTGGGTCTACGTAAAGTGTTGTGTCAATGGTTTCCCCTAACTTGGCCAACATCCAAGATTAGAATAAAGTTCCTTCAGCCTGGCTAATTGTCCCATAAGAGCTCATAATAAGGGGTAAATGGAAGCATGTTTCATTCTTTCAGCTACACAATTTTAGAATGAGGATGGGTGGGACTGTGGATAAACAGTTCTGTGTTTACTGTGAAAAAGAACTGGGGAGTTCAGAAAATATGAATTACCATTGTGATTGGCAGTCAAAAATACTGTGCAATACTAGACTGTATTAATAGATGCATAAGTGTCTAGGACTAGCAGATGAGAAGTAGTTCTGCTGTATTCTCTCTTGATCAAGCTACAACAGTTTTGGCCATCACATTTCAGTGTGTCAAGCATAGGCCAAGTATGAGCATAAAGGACCTGGGAACTATACTATATGAGAAGTGGGTGAAGGAACTGAGGATACTTAACCTAAAGAAGTGAAGATTGGGGGGAGGGGAATATTTGACAGGCCATTATATGGAAGAAGGATTAGATTTGTTCAGCTCAGACTCAGTGCATGGATCTAGGAGTAATTAAATCAACAAACATTTATTAAGCACCTGCTGTATATAAAGTACACAAGTAGAAGTTACAGAGGGAGATCTCTACTCAATAAAAGGAACAGCTTTCTAACTACCAGAATTGCCCACAAATAGATACGATACCTTTTAAAGTAGCAAATATTCTATCACTAGAAGTCTTCAAATGGAAGCTGGGTGATTTGTCAGGGATATTGTAGACTGGGTTCCTATTCAGGAGTTCAGTTATGGGTTGTACTTTTTTTTCAGATAACAGAATTGATTAGAAATTTGATGGTCTATGGCCAGAATAGAACCAAGCTCAGAATTATGATGGTCATCCTTTTAGGATGACAAATTTAAGATTACAGGCATTTTTCTCCAGGAATGAATATGTGTTGTGACTTTCACTTCCTTGGAAAAAATGTAACTTGGTGAAGGAAGCAGTATGGTACTAGAGAAAGAGCCCTAGCTCTAGGGTCAAACACCTGTATTCAAGGCTTGCCTCTGACAGTTCTACCTGTGGGACATTGAGCAAGTCACATACCCTCCCCAAGCCCTGTCCCTGTTCTGTAAAAATGAGGAGGTTGGACAGATGGACTCTAAGATCCCTTCCAATTCTAGAAGCACTATGAATGACTGGGCTTCTTTGTCTATCCTAAGCGTCACTGATTGATTGGATTATTTCTGAAATTCTGTGAGGTTATACAGAAATTCCCAGTATTTCATTGGGGGAAGAGAGAAATAATTCTTCTACTCTTGATTATTTAGGGATGAATTATAGTTAGTGGACTGTCTAGACCCATTTTATTTTCTGTTTCCTTCCATCTGCCTGTATATTGACCACTTCGCTTCTGAAGCATAAGCAAGAGGGTGAGTAAGAAACAGGAAAAGAGGCAAAAACTCTGTTCAGTTATTGTAATTGTACTGATGGGGCAACTAGGTGACTAAATGGATAGTGTTGGGCCTGGAGTTAGGAAGGTTCATCTTCATGAGTTCAAATCTGGCCTCAGACTTACTAGTTGTGTGACCCTAAGCAAGTCACTTAACCCTATTAGGCTCAGTTTCCTCGCCTGAAAAGTGTGCTGGAGAAATGACAAACCACTCCAGTATATTTGCCAAGACAACCCCAAATGAGGCCATGATAAGTCAGACACAACTAGAATAACTGAAAAACAGCAACAACAAATTATGCTAACGCTATACTTAGAAACTATTCTTGTAAATGACTTGATAAACAGGGAGAGAGAAGGTAAGTCATTAGCCAAAAGGAAGTTCAGAAATTATCTGTGGACATTAGTCATTTGTCTCATTGTTTCAGGAAATTGAGAGTTGATTCTTATCTTTAGTAAAAAAGCAACAAACTCCAGCATATTTGAATCTCAGAGCTTCTATTTGTGATTTAAAATTAGAAACTTCTTTCCATACAGTCAACAGAAACAAAATATTGTCCTCCCCATGACAATAAATATTTTTAATTTGTATATCGTGTTGGCATAAATGTAGGCTGCTCTCAAATATAGACTGCACCTCTAAAATGAGATCATAGAATCCCAGCATTGGAGTGGATCTCAGAGGTCATCTTGTCCTACTTGTAAGCTTGTGGGAATTACCTTTGCAACAAGTAGTCATCCTTGATTAAAGTAGACCCACTTCTTCAAGAAGCAGCATTAAAAGTTAGAACATTTTTCGTTTTATTGAACCTAAATCTGTCTCTTTGCAACTTTCCCTATTGCTCCTGGTTCTACCATCTTGGGCCCTCTTTACATGACAACTCTTTATGTCTTCAAATATCAAAGGATAACTTCCATGTCGCAAGTTAGTTGTCTTCTCTACAAGCTAAATATTCCCAGGTCTTCAACAAGTTTTCATATGGCACAGATTCTAATCTTCTCATTATCCTGGTCATCCTCTCCTGGACATGTTTCTCTTTATCGATTTGACTGTGTTGAATCGTTTCAGTTGTGTCCAATTCATTATGACCCCCTTAGGGGTTTTCTTGGCAGAGACACTGGCATGGTTTGCCATTTTTCTTCTCCAGCCTATTTTACAGATAAGGAAACTGAGGCAAATAGGGTTAAATGACTTGCCCAGGGTCACACAGCTAGTAAGTGTCTAAGGCTACATTTGAACTCATGAAGATGAGTCTTCCTGATCCTAATCCCAGTGCTC
Source organism: Trichosurus vulpecula (assembly GCF_011100635.1). Lineage (NCBI taxonomy): Eukaryota > Metazoa > Chordata > Mammalia > Diprotodontia > Phalangeridae > Trichosurus > Trichosurus vulpecula. The sequence goes on along the minus strand of NC_050575.1, from coordinate 270,357,476 downwards.
TATCCACTTAGCCACCTAGCTACCTCTTTCTTGATCAATATCCCTCCTAAAATATCATGTCCAAAACTGAACACAAAAGTCTAGAAGTTTTCTAACCAGTGCAGAGTACAATGTAAACATCACCTCCCTCATTCTAGATTTTAAAAGGAAGGAAGTATATACAGGTATATCCTGGGGAAAAGATACTGATTACAGGAAAGATTTTTATTCCTACTTTACAGATGAGACCCAGATGATTGCATTTCCAGAGGAAAGCAAAGAGGATTGGAAAAGGCAGGAGGAATGTGCACTTTGCTTACCTTTCAACTTCTTGGGCCCCTGCTTCCATTGCTGCTGTTTTTCTTCACCCACTTTATACAAGCAGGAAATTGGTTTATATACTTCCTTACTGGGTGCTCAGATTAATATGGCATCTTTAATAATGGAGACAAGGATTAGGAAAGTGGAAAGAACCTGTAGTTCTTTCAAGAACAAGTAGTCCCAGTCCTCTCTCCAGTAATGGTTAGAACACTATGGATTTTGAGCTATGTTTCCTGTCCTCCTCCGTCTGCCATCCTCACTAGAGCAAGGCCAAATATTTAGCTACAATTCATGTAAGGGAGTAGGGGAGGAGGCTGATTCCATCCCCATGAAATCCCCCTATCCCTCAGCTCATTAAGAAAATCATAATTGCATACCACTTAAGGGTCACAGTCAGAGAAGTTGAGGTAACAGTTAATACTCAGAGAGAAGCTAGCCAGATTATGGACAAGTACAATTTACTCTTCTTATTAGAGATGAGGTTGGTATAGTTTTAAGTGTTTGACTACAACAGGCTTACCACAGCTGGGAAATAATACTGAGAGTTTGGTGAGATGCAGAGCTTCTGTGAGATATTCCCACTTCTTGAACCTTATTCCAGGATTTGGAATGTTTCCTTATTTCACCACAAATTTATTGGTATTAGAAGTTTCTGCTGGAGCCAGCTTATACCAGCATTCTTGAGACGTGACTGTTAAATTTTCCGTGTGGGCATTTATACCTTAGAAGTGGACAAACGCTGCAAATCAGAGCTTGACTTAGCATTTTGTTGATTGTCTACACTTAAGAAAGCAATGGAGAAAATGTTCATGCAGATTAAGCTTTAAAATGTATTCCGTGTACCTCTTAATTTTTTTTCCTGAACTTTTACCAGAATGTTGCTGCTTCTAAGTAACTAGAAACAGTATGAGGACTTTGGCAGCAGATTTGGGTTAATGATAATACAGTTCTGTACCTCAGACTTCTCCCTTTGAATATCTTCAGTGGTGGCAATTCTTACTCTGTGGGGAGGCTTTTTTAGTTTTGGAAAGAACCAAAGTAATTCACAACCAAATCTGTCAAATACATTGTGTGATCAAGATGGTTCCTATGGTAGGTTCCAGTAGAATGAGTTCCAAATTTATAGGAAGAGGACATGGACTCAAATCAGACGCTACTAAAGACTACTTATGTGAACTTGGGAAAGGTACAGAATTAGCCTGTCCAGGTCTCAGTGTCCTCATCTGTGAAATGAGAGGGGTTGACTAAGGTCTTCATCTCTAAATCCAAGGATCCCCACTTATCTTTATGGGCTCCCGAGTCTAACTCATCTTTTTCATGTCTCTTCAGGCTGAGCCACTAGAGGGCGACTGGTGTCTGTTTCTCATGATAGGGCTCTTGCTACATTTTGGTGAGACTGGCCCTTTGGGGGTCCCCGGGCATTGCAAAGGTATCTCTTCTCCCCTGGAATTGCAAGAGAGCTAAATGTGACTTAAGAAATGTTGAGGATCGGCATATCAGTAACATTTTAAGTTATAGGCTACCACAATCTTTATTCCATTGCTCATGATAACATTTGCAAAATGTCCATATATATTTCATTTGGAATTCATAACAACCCTGTGAGTCAACTAGTATAGGTATTTTTAAGGGGTCCAGATTTGTGATACCATGAATGCTAGGGAATTCCAGGTGAAGAAATTCAACATGTCCAAAACTGAACTCATTACATTTGAGGTACTACCATCTTTCCAGTTATTCAGGCTCTCAACCTAGGTGTCACCCTCAACTCTTCACTCTCACCCCCCATATCTAGTTGTCAAGACTTCTTGATTTTACCTTTCTGACATCTCTTGCATACACTCCCTTTTCTCTTTTGACACTGACCTTACCCTGGTGTGGGCCCTCATCCTCTCTGCCTGAACTACTGCAATAGCCTGCTAGTTGGTCTGCCTACCTCAGGTTTCTCCCCGGTCCAATCCATTTTCCACTCAGCTGCCAGTGATTTTCCTAAAGGACAGGTCTATGTTACTTCCCTCACTCAATAAAATCCAGTGGCTCCATAGCACCTCTAGGATCAAATAGAAAAGTCTCCTTTCATGACCTTCCTCCGCCCCTGCCCTTCCTCCCTGCACTATCTTTCCAATATTTTTACACCCTCTCTCCCAGCTCCATCTCTACTCTGCAACACAATGACACTGGCTTCCTTGCTTTTCCTCAAACAAGACGCCCCATCAGTTGACTAAGAGAATTTTCACTCTGTCCCCATGCCTAAAACTCCCTTCTCTTCTCTGCCTCCTTGCTTCCCTGGCTTTCTTCAAGTCTCTGCTGCAATTCTACTTCGGCTAGAAAGCTTTTCCCAATCTCTTTAATTCTAATGCTTTCCTTCTGTCAATTATTTCTTATTTATCACATATATAATCTTGTCTGTCTATAGTTATTTGCACTTTGTCTCCCCCATTGTACTTTTGCTTTTCTTTGTCTCCCTAGCACTTAGCACAGTGCCAGACACTTAATAAATGCTTACTGACTGACTGCCTTTTCTTAGGGCAGATTAATACCTGTTTTGCAATTTATAGTCTTAGAAGGTTGCCTGGTACACTGAGAAGTTAAATGATTTGCCTAGGTTCGGAGAACCATAATGTAACAAAGTAAAACTTGAAGCCGGGTCTTCCTGGTTCTGAGGCTAGTTCTCTATTCACTCAATTATGCTTCCTTTCTGGGAAGCAAATGCAGGTTCTGCACTCAGTCTAGTGCCATTACAGAGTGTCTTTTCTCTTTGATCAGGACAAAGACAAATGTTCCACTTAGAAAACTTCCAAGAGGTAGCTCAGATCACTGACTATTCCCCTCTTTTTTCTTACTGGGCTCTTTTGAATAGGAACTCAGTTACTAAGTCACAAAACCTCTTGTGCCTATGAGGTTTTAGAACCAGTATTTTGTTCCAGGTTGGTCTAGATCAGAGATCGACAACCCTTCAGAAGTGAGGTACTAAGAAGGTGGGGAAGAACTGAAGGGTTCTTCCAATAGGGAAAGGGCTACTTTACCCATGATTTTAATTCCTTTGTTGCCCAAATTAGAAATCTGTTTGGAATAAGTTATATTGCTTTTAAAATGTAAATTTTAATAAAGAAGGGTCAAACCTATCAGCCATGTATTTACACATTCACATAAATCAGAAAAACGGGTTTGCTTTTCTCCAAGCACCTCCCTGAAATCAGGCTATGAGATAATGGAAGTTCTGATTAGAGTAGGAAGGAGCTGGATGGATGATTTGGAAACACTTTGGGAAGAGGAGAACAAGGAGTGCACAAAGTATCATGCTGAAGATAGAGTTTCCATTTTCCTTTTTTTTACTTGCTGACTCTGTCTTGCCTCTGGCTATGGGTTGCTAATTCCTGGTATAGTTTTATGGACACACTCATCTTGCTTGTCTTTGGGCTTTCAGAAGGTTGAAGGAAAAGAACCTAATGCTCCAATCCATCTGGGGTGCTTATGTTTACAAGCAAGGAGGGAGTTTGGGGATTTTACTAAATGGATCTGTGCTCTCCCCTACGTCCTGTAACTACAGGAAGCTGCTGCATGGAGAAAGTCATGAGCAGAAGCATAATTAGAATTTGTGAAAACAGTGCAGGTGAAGAGCCCTTCTGGGGGGTTTATGGGAGGGGCAATTAAAGTGAAAGACAAAGGGGAATTATGTTATGGTGCTAAAGAATGGAGAGGCTTGACATAATAATTAGCATTCATATAGTGTTTTAAGGCTTGCAAGGTGCTTTACTTATATTATCTCATTTGATTCTCACAACAACCCAGAAAGATAGGGGCTATTATTATTGTCTTTTTCAGATGAAGAAACTGAAGGAGATAAAGGTTAAGTTACTTTCCCAGGGTCACACAACTAGTAAGTATCTGCTGTTGGATTTGAATTTAGGACTTCCTAACTCTAGGTCTAGAGCTCTATCTACTGCAACAACTAGCTGTTTTAATTTGTAAGTTGACTATTAGAAACCACTTTTGGTTTCAGAGGAGCAGTCCAGGTACATACATACATACATACATACATACATACATGTACACATTCACATGAGGAGCAGTGTGTGTGTTTGTGTATACCTGTATATGTTGAGGCAAGGTTGTGGGAGTGGTGAGGAAGTTATGGCACACTAATATAACTCATCATCCCACCCATTTTTCCATTAGGGCTAATCTCCAGAACTTTACCTAAGGATGACAGGCAGTTTTGTCTCCTACCTAATAATTACTGCTGTCCAAGATTTCTTTAACTGTGAAAAGGACGTACTCTACAATGAATTAAATTCACACTAAAATAGCAATGACTGATAATACGCCCTTCCTAGGGTGGCCCACTGCACTTGGAATCAGAAAGACTTATCTTCATAAGTTGAAATCCAGCCTCAGATACTTACTGACCTGGGTAAGTCACTTCGCCCAGCTTGCCTCAGTTTCCTCATTGGTAAAATGAACTGGAGAAGGAAATGGCAAACCACTTCAGTATCTTTGCCAAGAAAACCCCAAATGGAGCCATGAAAGGTGGAACACAACTGAAACAACTGAACAAAAGGGGAGGCAGGGAAGAACCAAAGGCCATATGTTTTGGGGAAGAAAGACCACACCAGAGAGAAAGAATAGAAGGGGGAAGATCAGAGCATCAATAATGCTAGATAGTGGAAAGAGCGCTGGATTGAGATTCAAAAGGCCTGGGTTCAAGTTCCAATATCTTCTACTAGCACAGACAAGTAACCTAATCCTAGCTCTGTCATTTACGGTCTAGCAAGTCACTTGAAAATGAGTTTTGGAGTAGATGGCTTCTAGTGTCCCTTCCAGCTCTCAGTCTATGATCCCGTGATCCCTTTGGTTCATCAAATTCTGTGAAAACCTTTTTAGTTCTAGCAAGGGGATCTGAAGACATAACTTAAGCCTTATTTCAAAATAAAATTTTTTATTTACAGATGAGGAACTGAGGTAAACAGGGTTAAGTGACTTACCCAGCGTCACAGGGCTAGTCTATGTCTGAGGCCAGCTTTGAACTCAAGGAAAATGAGTCTTCTTGACTCTAGGCCTAGCACCCTATCCACTGCACCATCTAGCTGCCCTGACACATGGCAGAGCAGGAACTCAAATTTGAGTCATATGACTCTTCTTTTACTATACCAACCCACCTCTCAAGAGGTACTAAATAATGTTATAAAATAAAAGATGCAGGCATACATACTATGATGATTTTATTTATAGATTCTCTTTTTCTGGAGTTTTGCAAGTAAAATATTCCCTACATATCAGTCCTTTACTTGCACCAAATCCCACCCTACAGAAGCAGAACATATCAAAATTGCCTGATGCATGAGACACAACAACTTAATAAATACTTTACAAAAATAATGCAGTTTTTTCTCAAAACATTAAAAACAATTTAGGATCCCCAGCCCCGAGCCCTTCTTAAACAACAACATTTACTGGCAAACTGCAAACTGGAAGCATATGAGGGTGGAGGAGAGGAGAAAGATGAGGTGATATAAAAACAAAACAGTGAGTTTTATTTTCTATTCATTTTGTTCTTCTTTCAAAAAAGTGCTATTTCCTTCTGAATGCTCAAAATTCCTGTGACTTTCAGCCTCTGCTAAGGCATGGATGAGAACTCAAAGTTTTGGTGCCTTTATGGCTTTTTCTAGAATCATCCAAGTAAACAAATATTGACCTTACACTCCAGAGGCTTTTGATGGCATCAAAAAAATTGGGCCCCAGATTTGCCATGAAATGCCAAACTCAGCACTAATTTGAAACAAGGGGCCTATGGAAACCTGAACCTCAAGAAAGTGCCTTAGGACTAAATAATATTTGGTTTGAGGTTGTTTTTCTTTTTCATTTTTGGCATTTGTGTTTGGTTTTTTTTTAAGTCATTAATATTCCCTTTCTCTTCCACTTCCCCAGGACAATTCCTTTCTCTATTCTTAGAGATGTGACTAAATATTTTTATGAATATAGCTCCAGAGAAAAGGTTATGCTTGTCACATTCATATTAAATAAGTTATATATAAAAACTGTCTATAATGTTTAAAACTTTTAACCTCTCTTCCCCCTTTCCCTCCCTATACTCTGAAATACTGGGTCAAAGCACAAGTTTAATCACATCAACTACTTATTCCTGTTTATTTTCCTGGCTTTTTTTTTCCTTTCCACATAGGTTTGATCACCATATATATTATTTTTAGTATGCATACAGGGTGTGTATGACTTCATATAAAAAGTCCCATGGCTCTATGCATACCCATACTGTAACTTATGGAAAATACACATGTATTATATACAAATATACATATATACTATAAAAAGAAGATTAGCCCCATTTCAAACAGATCAGTGCAGAAAATTTGTGTCACAGGTGCTAGGTATGTACGTATTACCTTCCCCCTCAAGGCTGAATAGCCCCACTCTATTAATATTCCCTAGCTTCCTGGAACTGCTTGAAATAGTCTTCATCAGAAGGGTTTTCTGTACATTTCTGACCATTGTTTGGAGGCCGGGCTTCATTATACCTGCTCCAGTCTCCCTTGCAAATTATCCAGGGCAAAATGTCTACTTTGTAATGGAGCTCTGCAGAGAACTCGATGCTAATCAGGTTTGGCGTCCCAGCGCCTTTTCCCCTGGTGATGAGTTGCATATTGTCATCATAACAGCAGTGTTGTGCTGCCAGTGTTGTGCTTTCTAAGGAGAGCATGGATCTGATGCAGTATCGGGCTGTTGGCTTGTAGATGTCCAGCTTCTCCTTTGGTCCACTTGCATCCTTCCAGCGGAAGTCTTTCCTCTTATTACGGTCAAAGATCTCTGCTGTGCTGTAGGCAACTTCAGTTGGGTAGGAGCAAGGGCAGCTAGGAAGGTCATTGATCACTTTGTGCATATACTTCTTTAAAAACTCACTCTTGCAGCTCATCCATCTCTCACAACTGTCAGTGTCTGAAGAAAAGCCAAAGGAAAATCATCTGATCACATGCAGAACCACAATGACATATTACATCCATTCAAGCTGTTAGATGAGTTTAGAACCAAGAATGGCCATGAATAGCTTTCCTATAATGGATGAAAAAAAGTGTAATTGGTCATTCTCAGGCACATCAAAGGATGTTTGGAAAATTCCTCTATTACATTGCCTTATTTAAGTGGCTTTCCAAACATTGAACATGGAGTGACAGAAAAGTGGAAGTCAGGAAACCCAAGCTCTAATGCTGATGTTCTCATTTGGTTAACTGTGTTGTCTTGGGTAAATCACAGTCTCTTTGGTGCTTGTTCATACATACAGCAAATATTTAGTGACACTGTGACTAATAAAAAGACAAATACATATGATCCGTGATAGTGGGAGAGATAAAACATGTGTAGCAATAACTAAATTACAAAGAAGAATGGGAGATGTATATACCAAATGCAGTGGTAGTTCTGAGGACAGAGGAATTGCTGGTAATTGAAAGTAATCAATGAAGCCTTCACAGAAGATGTGGTATTTTGAGATGGCCCTAGAAGGATGGGTAGGATTTCATAAATGGAGGTGGAGGAGGGGGGAGTGTACTAAATATACAAATATACAAAATTTGAAATATACAAAAGTTGAAGGAATAGTAAACAATCTAGTTTGACTGGAGCATGGGCACAGGGAGATAGAGAAAAGTACATTGCAGGTACATCATGGAAGGAGAGCTTTGAATGTTAACCTAAGGAGTATGGATTTTATTTGGTAGTCAATGGGGAACCATTAAGATTTTACATAATAAGAACTTTGCACTGGGAAAATTAACCTGGCAGTGATGTATAGGATGGATTGGAATGGAGAGAGCTAGGAAGACCAGTTAGAAGGCTTAGGACAGTAGTGCCTGCCATTCAATAAATGCTAGTCAACTTGAAGGCTACTTTGAAGCAGTTGGTAGGAGGGAATAAGTAAGAGCCTGGACCAATTATGTGGGCTGTTAGAAGGGGTGTAAAGGGAAGGATGTGAGAGAGATGGAGGTAAAATCAATAGGATTTGACAGCCAATTGTAGGAGAGGGGTCAGAAAGGAGTCAAAGGTGATGCTAAAGCTTGGAGCCAGCATGAAAGGTAGAATGTTAGTGCCTTTGACATAAATATAGATGCCAGGAGGAAAAACAGGTTGGAGGAAAGAGTCTGTTTCTTCACCTGTACAGTGAATGGGGCTAGATTAAATGATTTCTAAGGCTCCCTCTATCTTGAAATTATGTGCCTTCTATAGATTCAATTATCTACTTGAGTAATCAGAGTGGATGATAGCTCCTGTGAATTATACATCTGGAATGCCGCTGAAAATTTTCCAGTGAGAGTCTGCACTTCAAAAGCAAAACTAAACTACATTCGGAACACCATCAGAAAGTCCAAATGGAGGAATTTGCTTGTTTTCCCCCAGGGTAAAGTTTCCTAAAAGCATGACATTTATGATTGTATATTTAGAACATGCGTAGTTTATATTGATTTTCCTCTCTGATGGAACTAGGCCAATATATTAAGCTGTCCAAAGACATATTATTAAATAGATTGACTCAACACAGAATTTTAGAGCTGATGGGGATCTTAGAGATCACTTAGTCTAGATGAAGTTGGTATGGTTTGAAAAGTATCAGAAGATTCTTCTCTCAAACTACTGCTTTTACTACTAGTGCCTTTGATTTTAGTTAGAACCATGCCTTTGGAGTAAAGCACTGTACCTCCATAGAACCCCTGTTAAAAAGAAGTTTCTTATCTGGAGAGATAATACATTAACATAATAGCACTAATGTGTTAGCACAGAGCCCCAGGACAAATAAAGGGAAAGAAATGTTCCCACTATGGAGTATGAGGCTACACTGTGGAACACCCCCTGGCAAATGAGGAGTGTTTGGGACAATAGGGTGGTACTTTGTATGGAGAAGAGAAAATAACCTTGGGTCAGGCCTGTAGACAGTTAAAAGTTCCATATCCTTCATATATTTTCCTTCTCTCTTCCCAGTCCTGATTCTGTAGTCTCTCACAGAGAAAAGACACTAAGTGGCATTTGATGCATCTTCAAATCCTAGACATTTGGCACCTAATTATAGTGTTTAGTCAATGATTATCACTCATGCAATAAGGGATACTGGGGAAATAACTAGGATGTTCAGGGAAAGAAGGAGACTGTATTGAGGAGAAGTAAAGGAAGAAAAATAGAACTAGTACATATATACCAAAATATCCCTCTCATGGGATTGAGAGTCCCATTATCCAGATAGTCTAAGTCAATACAGACATGCAAGCACATGGGAGTGCTTGCTTTGGCCTAAAAAACTATTGAGCTGCCCTCACGTTCTCAGATTCAATGGCTAAATCCTCTGCTATCTGTTGACCATAAATTTCATAAGATCATAAATGCAGGGCTGGAAAGGGCCTATAGGTCAAGCTCCTTAGACCACTGAGAAATTCTCATGTGGGAAGTTTTTGAATCTTTTCTAGCAAGAACAAAGCCCTGACTTGGTAAGGACACCATTATAGAGCTGATGGGAAAAGGTATAATGTTTTGGAAGGAGGCTTTCTGCCAGCTGGCAAAGTGATGAATGGAAATGGAAAAGAACACGCTATTTCTCAAAAATATCCATGTAAGGAATTAGAGACCCATAAGAGAAGATATTTTATCCAGGCTAAATTTTATAGTGTGTGTTCATGACACTATTTCAGATATTTTCTATCTCTAAGACTAGTACTAACAATGAAATTATGATAATTAATTTTCCCTCTTTCAGAGAGTGAAAAGTGTGAGGTAGTACATTATTAGCTCCATTTTATGGATGGAGAAAATATGGCAGAGAGATTCATATGGTCTGATAGAGCCAGGGCACATGATTCTCAGGTCATTCACTGTTTTTTACTTTCAGCCTGATTGGTATTTCAAATTCAGCAAACATTTATTAGCGGATTAATATGTATAAGGCAGTGTGTTAGGTACTTGTGGATATAAAGATAAAACAAAATAAAATTCTTGACCTCAAGGAACTTTCTTCCTGGGGGAATACAATGTTTGCACAGGTAAGTAAAGATAATTTGAGGGTAGTGAGGCACACCAACAACTAGTGAAGATCTGGGAAGTTCTCTTGTAGGTGTCATCTGACATGATCCTAGAAGTAAAGTAAGGATTTGAAGAGGTAGAAGTGGAAAGGGTGTGCAGTCTCAACAAGGGTGGGATTGGGTCACCCATCTAGGCAAAGGCATGGAAGTGGGAGAGGGAACCACAAGAAGGTCAATTTGGCTGCAATATAGTATATGAAGGGGAATAATGTAAAATGAGTCTGGAAAGGTAAGTCTGGAACTACACTGAGAAGGTATTTAAGTGTCAAGCTGGAAAGTTTCTGTTTTGTCCTAGAGGCAAGAGAGAACCACTGAAACTTCTTGAGCAGGGGACTGACATGGTTAGACCTGTTCTTTGGGAAGATTATTCTGAAAGCTGTGTACAGAATGTATTAGAAAGGGAAGAGACTAGAAACAGGGACACCAATTAAGAGGTTATTGCTATAGTCCACATGAAAGGTGATGAGACTGCATTAGGGTGGTAGATGTGTGAACAGAGAGATGGATTGGATTCAGGAGCTATTGTAGAGAGAGAATCAATAAGTCTTGGCAACCGAGAGTTAGGGACAGTGAAAAGTTATGGATAACTTCATGATTATCAGCCAGGACGACTGGAAGAATGGTGACACACTCAACAGAAAAGGGAAGTTCAGAGGTGGAATAGATTTAGGGAGAAGATGAGCTCTACTGAATACATATTGAATTTGAGATGCTTATGGGATGGATAACAAAATGGGGGTGGCAGGTAGGCAAAAGATGATGTGGCACTGGAAGAGCTCAAGAAAGAGAAGGGCTGGAGATATGGATTTGAAAGTAATTCAGATAGAGATAAGTACTGAACCCAAGAGAGCTGATGAGATCACCACAGAAGGTAGAGAAAGAAGACCCAGGATGGAGCCAAAGTATCGTAACAAGGGAGACAGAGATGACGATTCAGCAAAGAAGACCAAAGAGTGTGAAAAACTCACCAAGGAATGTAACTGCCTAGCCCCTCAGTTATGGTATCAAGGCTTGTATCCTTAGTCTGGGGAATCTTTGTGGTTGAAATAATTTTCCTTCTACCATAAGCTTGACTGAAGTGATAGCATAGAATGAACATATACTATATTGAGGAATATACCTATAATAACCATATCACCCTATTGATGATTGTAATAGCTTCTTAGTTAATTAGGAGCTAATTAATATGTGCATCATTCTAGCCCATGCATGCCTTTTCCTCCTACCTCTTACCTAGCCGCTGCTCATTTAAGGCAGCTTAGTTAGAGGCAGGGAAAGTAACACAAATTCAAAAATCAGTCAACATGGTGACTGATAATTAGTCCTTTATAAGTTGTAGTATAGGAGAAAAAAAGTGGGAATAAATGGCCAAAAAAATATTTCATGCTAGTTCTGTTACCAGTTACTATGACTAATTGAGATCTGGGAGTTTACATATTCCTGTGCCTCATTTCATGTGTTTTCTTATTGATTTTCTTGATTCCCTTACTTGGGGAAAGAGAAAGTATTGCAGATCTGAAGCAGTAAAATCTGGTGTCATCCTAGCCCAGACCTGGGACTCTTCCTACCCCTACCTACCCCGCCTTCAGCACCTACCTCTCACCCACTCACCCCGGCATGGAAATGGCCAGGGATAGGGCTCCCTTGAGCCTTATGGCTCAAGCCTGAACCCTACTATTCTCTTTCTGGGAATGTGTGCGGAGAAGAAATAATGTTCTGGAAAAACTGGGCCCAGGGAAAGGAAAATGAGGCCCTAAGATGAATCCAAAGATTTCAAAGGCAGAAAGAAGGAAAAAGCTAAATCAATATTGGGATAAAAATCTTACAGCAACTTACCAACTTCAAAGAGTTTGGTGGCATTAAATTCTTCACTTCCTGCAAGCAGGCTTACTTCTGTGGCAGCTGTCCGAAAGGTGTCTTCAATTCCTAAACACAGACAGAAGCTCATATTTTTTCCAATTATATGAAAAAGAGAGACCGCTTTAAAAAAACCCAAAAGTCGAAACAAAGATCTTTTTATGCTCTACATTGCTTTATTGGCATGAATTTGTGGACAGAGAGAAAAATTGAAGGTAGATAGAACATAAAATATACTAAAACTGGGATATAGTTTGTAGCAGAAATTGCAACATAACTCAAATAACTCTGAACCAGTCCCCAGGGAATGTCCATCTTGTTGGTTTTTCTGTAGTATGGAGCCCAGGGCAAGATGGTACATGGGAGAAAGAGAGCCTAGAATTTTCCTAGGGTAGTGAGTGCTGGCAAACAGGCATATACTTATGTGTAAAGAAAAAATAATTTCACCTTACATATTTGTAGCACTTTCATACACCACAGCCCTGGGGAAGGGGAGTAAGCATGGGGTGGCATGGTAGATATTGCCATTTTGAAGGAGAAATGGAGGTTCAGTTTGGTTAAAAGAATGGTTCAAAGTTACACAGGTAGTAAATGGTGGATATGGGACCAGAACTACTTTCTTCAAATAAAACCAAAGAAATATAATCCCTTTTTTACTAGGCTACTACTGCCCTAATTACTCTATCTTCTCTTATGCTGAAAGTACCAAGCAATACCAATAAGGCTTCCAAAAGAACCAACAAGATTGAGGGCAAGATTCCTCTTTATCTTCTGAAGATTGATGTAGCTTTGAAAATTATTTTAAAATGTTCCTAGGCTGCAAAGCATCCCTTTGACCTGAAAAATCCTCCTGTGCTGGCCTTTTCCATGTTTACCAGCACCTGTCCTATCTATCCCTTGCACATGGTCCTGCCTACTTCTGCTATGGCTTGTAAGCCTGGGCTAAGAGAATCATTGAATCTTAGAACTAGAAGAGACATTAAAGATTATCTAGTTAAAGTTTTACTCAGGTAGTCAATCTTCTATATAATATCCCTACCAAATAGTTTAGCCTCAGCTTTAATGCGCTGATGAAAGGGAACTCCTACCTCATTCCAGTTTTGAATAGCTCTAATTATTAGGTGGTTCTTCTATATTCTGAGCCTAAATCTGTCTCTCTACAGCTTCGAACTTCATCAGCTCTTTTGGGCTTAACAGTCATGTCTATGCAGATGACAGATGTGTGGATGGATAGATAGATGATAGATGATGGATAGATAGATGATAGATGATAGATAGGTAGATAGATAGGTAGGTAGATAGGCAAACAGGTAGATAATTTATGAATATATCCTGTCCCAGTCTTTCCCCTCAGTCCTGCCTTACCAGCTACCTAATAGACATTTTCAACTGGATGTCCCAGAGGATTCTTAAACACATGTCCAAAACTGAATTCATTTTATTGGCCTTCAAATGCTTTCCTCTTCCAAACTTCCCCATTTCTGTCAAAGACATCACCATCTTTTAGTCTCCCAGGTTTTAAACTTTGGCATTATCATGGACTCCTCACTCTCCTACACTCCACATATCCAATCAGTTTCCAAGTCTTGCAATTTTTTACCATCACAACATCCTTTGCTTGTTAACACCTCTCCATTTGCCAGATTACACCTTAGTTTGGGATCACATCACCTCTCATCTATTTTTCCAATGGCCTCCTAATCGATGTCCCTGATTCAAGTCTCTTACCATTCCAGTCCTTATTACACATTTTTACCAAAGTTATTTTCCTTACATGCAGATGTGACCATGTAACTCCCCTACCCAAACAATTTCAGTAGCTTCTTATTGCCTCTAGGATGAAACAGTAACTCCTCAGTTTAGCTTTACAATCTGCCTGCCCCCAATCTATTTTTGTAATCTCATTGGTTGTTACTCCCCTTCCTTCACTCTGCAATCCAGCTAAACTGTCCTTTCTGTTACTCACATATGACTTTCCATCTCCTGTATCTGTCCCCCATACCTGGAATGCATTGTCTCCTGTTCTCTACATCATAGAATACTACTCTTCCTTCAAAATGCAGCTCAAGCACCACCTTCTGCCTGGAACCTTTCCTGATTCCCCGCAACTGCTAGTGCCCTCTGACTTAGACTTGGTGACCTTAATGACTTTGTATATATTTATTTTATTAACTTTATATTGATGATGTATGTATTTATATATACATGTCCCCCCCCTTTAGAATATAAGCTCCTTATGGGTAGGGATTATTTCATTTTTTTGTACTTGTATTCTCAGCATCTAGCACAATGCTAGGCACATACTAAGTATTTAATAAATACTTATCAACTGATTGTTTATCCCAGTTCTGCTCTCCAGAAACACATAGAATAAGTCTAGTGTTCTGCAATCAATTCATCAAGTTTTCCTATAAATACACAATCCCACAAAAACAGAAACCAAAAGAAAATCTTCACCATCAATAAGCATTTATTAGGTGTTTACTGTGTGCTAAGAACTGATGATACAAGAAAGGCAAAAACACTGTCTCTGCAACAAGGAGTTCATAGTCTAAAGGGGGAAACAACATTCAAACAAACAACTATGAATACACAAGATTTAGAAGATATATATGTATGTACGCACACAGTGTAAATGGTAGATAATCTGAAAGGGAGGGCACTTGAGGGTGTTGGGGTGGGGAGCAAGAATGAGAAAGGATCATTAAAGGCCTCTTGAAGAAGGTAGGATTTTGAGCTGAGCCTCAAAGGAAGCCAGGGAAACCAGAAGGGATGGCATTCCAGGCATGGGGACAGTTTGTGAAAAGGTATGGAGTTTCTTGGGTAAAGAACTCCAAGAAGGTCAGTATGACTGTATCATAAAGTACACTGAAGGGATCTAAAGCATAAGAAGACTAGAAAGGCAAGAAGGAATCAGGTAGTAAAGGTCTAAATGCCAAACAAGATTTTCTGTTTGGTCCTAGAGGCAATAGGGAGCCATTGGAGTTTATTGAGGAGGAGGGTGACATAGTCAGACCTACACTTTAGAAAAATTACTGGCAGCTGTGTGGAGGATAGATGCAGAGGGACTTGAAGCAGGGAAACCCATTATAAAGCTATTATAATAATCTAGGTAGGACATAAGGAAGGCTGACATGAGGCAGCAGCTATCTGGGTGGAGAGGAGGGGACATATAAAAGATGTTGTGAAAGCAGAAATTACAAGACTTGACAACAGATTGGATATATAGAGTGGGTGTCAGTGAGGAAAATAAAATAAAACCCAGATTGTTGTGGTGTTAATGTGATTAAGGATCTTCCCTGTGCATCCAGTAGGCCTCAGGTAGAGCTAGTTAAGGGAAGCTTGATTAGGAGAAGCTTGATTGTAGGCGGGCCTACACCCTTTACTTACCAGGTGTGAGGCCCCAGGCCCACACCCTTTTGCTCATAAGATAGCCATTGAGAAGTGAGAATTCAGAAGTCAGAAGAGAAGCCAGAATTCAGCCCAAGGAGAAGGAGTAAGAACTCTGAGTCGACAGAGCTGCAGAGAGTGGAAACCAGTGAGCTTCAGAGAACAGAGAACTGAGTGGGGAGAGAACAGGGCAAGCAGATGGTCAGAATTTGTGAGTGTTTATGGGGAGGACCCAGCAGGGGGTAAGGTTACAGGATGACTTGGGTCTCTGCTGTGATATTGTGCTTTAAGTTCTTTGCATGATGAAGTGGACTTATTGGTTTTGGGATATAATTGCTAAGTCGAATTGGAGTCATTGGTTTTGGGGTTTGATCCTCTGGTGTTTGAATAAATGCTTTACTTCTGCCTTCTATATGGAGAGTCTCATGTCCTGTGATACAGAACTATACAGGCATAATCATAAACATCATAAATGTTGCATTTATTGCCTTAATGATACATTGTGAACCTGGGTGATGGGGAGGATGGTGGTACACTTGACAATAATAGGGAAGTTTGGAAGAGAGGTTTGGGTGGAAAAAATGAATTATATTTTGAACATGCTGAATTTGAGATGTTTATGAGACATCCAGTTTGATATATCTAATAGGCAGTTAGTAACACAAGACTGGAATTCAAAAGAGAGGTATAGATCTCAAAATAGTCTGCATAGAGATAATTATTGAATCCATAGGAGCTGATAAGGTCATCAAGCAAGATGGAGAAAAGAAGAGGAGCCAAGACAGATCCTGGGGGCACATTCACAATTAGTGGGGGTGATGTGAAGAAGATCCAGCAAAAGAGACTGAGGAGTGGTCAGACAAGTGTATAACTAGGAGAGAATAATGTCATGAAAACCTGGAGCAGAGAATATCCAGGAGAAGAATCTGCAGAGGGCAAGAAGAGGGTTGAGTAAAGGCTATTGTGTTTGGCAAGCAAGAGATCACTGGTGACTTTCAAGAGAACAGCTTCATTTGAGTCCTGCATTTCTAAATCCCTGCACAGGGGATTTAGATTTAGAAAAGGAGCAAAAGAGTGTAATAAATTTCTTTGAGGTACAAGGTCTGATTTTCATTTGACCTGATTTCTTTTTCAAAACTTCCTCTGTAATACACTGATAAGAGTTTATTTTCAAAATGGGTTAAAAGCTATTATTTCTCAGTGAGTTCTCTGCCTACCACGTTAGGGTTCTGCTCTTGGTTCCTCTCATACTTTATCATAGAAAGCAAGGGCATGGTAAAAGAAAATGGGGGGCTGAAATTCAACAAACCAATGGAAAAAAGCAATGGTTTCACTGCGTTCTTATAGTGGTTCTGCCACTAACTAGCAGCAAGTTATTTAACTTCTCTAAGCCTCAGATTCCTTTCTTGTGTGATGCAGGTCTTGATTTCTTTTTTTTAAATGCATTTTTTTTCTCAATCAGCAAATATCTTCCTTCTTTCCCTGCTAACTACTCCCTTCCACAAATTGAGAAAAAGAAAAACAAAACCCCTCTTATAAACATGTGTAGTCAAGCAAAAGAAATTTCCACATTGGCCAGGTCCATCAAAAAACCTCATTTTATACTCTGAGTCTTTTACGTCTGTATTAGGAGGTAGGTAGCATGTTACATCATTCCTTTGGAATTGTGGTTGGTCATTACCTTGATGAGATAGCCCAAGTCTTCAGAGTTGTTTATTTTTACAATATTGTTGTCAATGTATAAATTGTTCAGTGGCTCTGTTCATTTCACTCTGCATCTGTCTATACAAGTCTTCCTCAGTTTCTCTGAAACATCTCCTTCATCATTTCTTGGAGCAAAATAGTACTCCATCATATTTATAGACCATAGTTTGTGCAGCCATTCATTAATTGATGGGTGCTAGAGTATTGTCTTATTCCAGGATCACAGGAACAGCTGAGGTTAGGTACCTGCAAGCTCTCCGTAAACCTAAAGTGGTCTGATCCGGGGCAAAATCTGATTGTGGTCCCCCTACAACCTCCCCACAATCTGAGCTCTGCAAATTACTGATCTGTAACTGAGTTTGATCAACAGGCCTGTAGGCTTGCCTCCTTTAGAGGTCAAAGACTGTATTCAGTCACTATCAGCCAGCTGAAATGATTTATTGGTTCAGAGTAGCAGAATAGGTTTCCCTTTGGTTTGGGACTCCTGCTCTTGTTATTCATCTGCAGTCTTCAGACTGGGCTAGACATTGGAACTGAGACCTTGTTTAGCTCCTGAGGTCATAGTCCCACAACTATTGTTTGCTTTGAAAACTTCTAACTCAGCACACAGCCTAGGGCTCACGACCACTCCTTACCTCTGAATTCTAACCTTCCATCTTCCCTGGATCTGTGATCTAGAACTGTGTAGTGAGTAACAAAGTTGCCAGTTTGTACCTGTCCCCGTCAATGTACCTTTTATGAGTCTGGAGGTGCCCTGGTAAGGTTGTAGGACCTTCACTTCCCCTAGTGCACCACCTCTCCCGGGGCATATGCTCCTAGCCAGACCCTATAGTACAGTGTCTGGATATGTTTCCCTCTCTCTCCTTGTGCTGACCTGGGTTGGGAAAATGACTAACTGTGACCTTTTAAAAAAAATTCCTATCAGGATTCGATCTGGTGCATTCTGTTTTGAGAAGTGTTACTGAGGAGAGCTCAATATACTTCCTTCTGCTTCTCCACCATCTTGGCTTCACCCCTGGATTAATTGGTTTCTATGAACCTTTCCAGTTCTGATGTGCTATGCCTCCATGGAATAGTTCTTTCAAATAGAAAATGATGGCATTTTGGGGATAAGCAGAAAGCAGAGAAGTTTGGAACAGGTAGCAACAGAGAAGACACTGTGTGTGTGTGTGTGTGTGTTTGTGTGTGTGTGTGTGTGGTGAGAGAGAGAGAGAGAGAGAGAGAGAGAGAGAGAGAGAGAGAGAGAGAGAGAAAGAAACAGGTAAGAAGAATTAGGACAACACATCATTTCTACTAACCCCTTGAGGAGGGCACAGAAGGGAAAAGCCTAAAATAAACACAAGTGGGAGTGGGCATTCTAACAGTAGGATAACTGAATCCATCATCTTGTTTCCAGAACTTGGTAAGGAAGAGGAAAGTCACTGCCTTAACCAAAAATAATAACCAGGATTAAAAAAGAATCACTTTTTCAAAGTGGTTAATTTTACTTAAAAAATTTAGATCTGTCTGTTTTTAGCCATACTTGTTTGTTACTGGGCATTTTCCACAATGTAACTTCCTTGTATATTAAACATAAATGTGAAAGATTGCCCCTTCTCCCTTGTCAGGAGGGTGGGGTTCTAGCCTTGACTCTGACATTGTCTTCACATGTGACTTTGGGAAAATCATATAATCACTTTCAGCTTTAGTTCTCTTACCTGAAAAAATTAGAAAGTTGGACTGTATGATCTTTCAGCTTTTGTCTAGGTCTAAATTCTATTATTTTAGAGTTATAAACAGAATAAGGTGATTGTTTGTGGTCCATCACTCAGGGCATGCTGGTCAGGTTCCTCTTCTCCCCCAAATATTCACCCTACAGTTGTCCCATCTCTCCCTTATATTCTACTATTAGTAATAATTAATTTGATTCTGGTCTTTGAGAATCTCCTTATTAAAACAGTGAATATATCTGGTGGTGGAGAGAGGATAACATCCTAAATTGTTGTTAGCTAAAACCTTAGATTAATTACCAGTTTCTGAGAACAAGATAGATTTTGGAGTGGGGAAGAGAAGAGAGGTCAAGGGTTATTATATTTCTGTTCAAGGTACTTGGTGAGAAATCTCTTGGGACAGTAGGACAGAGCCTGTGATTTTTTAAAAATCTGGCCAAGGGATCTATTATCTAATTTTTGTCACTATGGTTAGGATCTTAATAAAACCAGAGCTGAAAGGGACTTTAAAGTTTATTTAATTCAACCCCTTAATTTTACACATTTGAAAACAGACCCAGAGAAGTTAACAAAACTAGCATCTGAGGCGGTGGCTCCTTGTCCAGCATCCTGTGCGCCATTCCACTCAGTTGACACTAGCAGTGTGACAGGGATCTGACTGCTCTATCAGATCAAATGAAACAACATATGTAATATAGAAGGATTTGCAGAACCTTAAAATACTTCATAAATGCTAGTTATTGTTGTTGTATCAAAATTTATTGTGGATCTGATCTGGTAAGAAATATGTACTCAACACCTATTTTCAAGCTGGTATAAAATAATATAAGATGAAAATCTATTATACATGTGTAAATTGCTTTGTAGTTTAATTATGGTGGTTGGTCAGGTTTTCATAGTTAAGAAAACATACATCAGGTTTAGTTGTTAAGAAAATGAGTCTAAAGTGTATTTATTTATTTTGCTTTTTGGCAGGGCAGTTGGGGTTAAGTGACTTGCCTAAAGTCACACAGCTAGTAAATGTGTCAAGTGTCTGAGGCTGGATTTGAACTCAGGTCCTCCTGACTCCACGGCTGGAGTTATGTGGTTGGAAGGAACTTCTGAAGGTGGCATCTTGCCCATAGGAAGGAATATATATATATATATATATATATATATATATATATATATATATGTATGTATAAATATATATGTATGTATGTATGTATATATATGTATGTATGTATGTGTGTGTGTGTGTATATATATATATATATATATATATATATATATATATATATATATATGTATATGTATATCTTCATGGATACTTGAACATTTTTCCTATTTCTGAACACCTCCGGAAAATTTTTTTGAAGACAAATAGAATAAATAACCTATACACTAGTGGTAGTGTCTATAGTTCTTTGGGGTAGCTCCCTGACCTTAAAAGCACAATCACTGGAATAGGGAGGAAGAGCATCAAAGGGAGAGCAAAAATTGGGCAAGAAAACAAGGCATTTTCATTGGCTTCTAAATTTTTCCAAACCTACATCGGGCTGTTCCTTCCCTTGTGGCCCATACATAGATATACACGTACAACACATACATGTATGCAGATACACACACACACACACACACACACACACACACACACACACACACACACCTTTTCCTGACATGCACATTCAATACTGATAAATCTTTCATTGTTTCTCCTCCAACTACACCTTTCATTCAAAGTCCCAATCTCCACTTCTGTGAATAGGACTTCTGTGTGCAGGAAAAAAAGAAACTTCTAGTGAAGGATTTTCTTTCCCTGAAATTCTGTCCCCTTTTCCTTTTAACCCTTTGGGATTTGGAATTTCCAGAAAGAAGCACACAGTAATATTTTACTGGCGCTGAAGGGACCTAAGGGTGACAATACAAAATGAGACAATAGGTGTTTGCAATTGTGTAGTGTTCCCTGAATATATAAATTCAGTAGCCTAGCAATTTGGTTTTGTGATTAAGAAATAAAATGGCAAAACAACAACAGTAATTAAACAACAAATTGCCTTAGATTGTAAGTTCATTTGTATCCATGATCTGTATTTAGTGATGGCTCTGAAAAATCCATGTAGATATCTATAGAGAACCAATAATAATATGACCTTATATTTACCCAAGGCTTTATAGTTTACAATATAGTTTACAAATATAATGTTTATATTCATGCTCTGATTTAAGAAAATTTAGTAAAAACTCAGTTGAGTATAATGGTTGGATCTTTAATTGAATGCATTCTATTTAAAAGTTTGTGTAACAGTTGGGAATCACATATGAATTGTGTTAATAGCTTAGTCTGAAATTTGTATTTATCTGTGGGTGGCAGTAAAACCTCTTGTGATGAACAATGTATTTGACCATAATTTTATAGTTCAATATTCTCAAAAAACAAAATGAAACAAAACAAATCTAAGGCCAAGGGCTAAGATCAAGATCAGGATAACAAATTTAGACCTGGGAGGGATCTTGGAGAACAACTATTTCAACACTCTCGTTTTTATAGATAAGGAAACAGGCCTGGAGACATGAAGGGACTTTTCCGAGATTATACAGGTAGTAAGTGACACATGTGTTGATTACCTTCAGTTTCTATTTTAAAGTTAATATATAACATTATGGCTTCAATTGTGTCATTTTTATGCACGGTAGGTGCAAAGCTACCTTTTTAGGATTGATATTGTTTCTGGGCAGCCCTAATCTTTCTCCTGAACTCTAGCCATTAATTACCAACTGTCTGCTGGATGGTTCTTCCTGGTTACCTTGTTAGCATCTCAAACTCAGCATGTATAAAATGGAACTCGTTATCTTAAATCCACACCTTCTACAAACTTCCTTATTTCTGTTCAGGGCAACATTATCCTTCACTTGCTAAGATTCATAACCTTGGAGTTGTCCTTGATTCTTTCTTTGCCCTCTCCCCATATCAAATCAGTTGCCACATGTGTCCTCACATCTCTCCCATCCATCCTATTATCTCTACTCTTACTGCTACCACCCAAATTCAGAGTCTCATCAGCTTTTGCCTAAACTATAGTCATGGCATCCCAGCAATGAAATACTATTGTACAATAAGAAATAATGAGAGGGACACTTTCAGAGAAACCTGGGAAGACTTGTGTGAATTAATGCAGAGACAAATGAGTGGAACCAGGAAAACACTTGGTATGTGCTACCTACCCACTGTCAGAGAGGTGATGAACTAAAGATACAGAGTGAGACATGTTTTTGGACATGATCAATGTGAGAATTTGCTGTGCTTGACTCTGAATATTTGTTACAGGGGTTTTCAATGAGTGTTTGCATGTGTGTTGGCAGAGGAAGATATGGGAGAGAGAAGAAATTTATTAATTGAAAAAAAATTAAATTAAAAAAATTATTCTCTCTGCTTCCATTTCATTCTATCCTTCACATAGCTCTCAAAATAACTATCTAAGACCCAAGCCTA
Source organism: Trichosurus vulpecula (assembly GCF_011100635.1). NCBI lineage: Eukaryota > Metazoa > Chordata > Mammalia > Diprotodontia > Phalangeridae > Trichosurus > Trichosurus vulpecula. Next base: position 270,334,971 of record NC_050575.1, on the reverse strand, counting down.
ACCAGTAGATCATTTCCCTGGTCAAAAACATCCAGTGCCTCACCACCATTGCCTACGGGATAGAATATCCTCAACTTAGAATTTAAAAAAAGAATGTTAAAATTTTTATATGTAATTAGGAAATATTTAACAAATAAAAATATATTTAAACTATGTAAAAAAAAGATGGTGGTAGTCTTCATAACAATGGGCCTTAGGAAGTTCAAAACATATTTCCATATTAGCCAAGTTGCAAAAACATGCACACGCAAAAAATAAAAATAAAGTTTTTTTTTTTAATATGCTTCAGTCTGCACTCAGAGTTCATCAGTTCTCTCTCTGGAGGTAGACAGCATTTTTCATCATACATTCTTTGGAACTGTCTTAGACCATTGTCTTGATCAGAGCAGCTAAGTTTTTCGCAGTGATTGCTATTTCTGTAGAGTACTAGCTAACATTTACATAGCATTTACTATGTGCCAGACACTGTACTAAACACTTTACAGTTAATTATTATCTCATTTGATCCTCACAAAAGCCCTAAGAGGTAGGTGCATTTTTTTTTTTAAACAGAGGCTAAGTGACTTCCCCAGGGTCACACAGCTAGCAAGTGTCTGAGGCCAAATGTGAACTCAGGTCTTCCTGACTCCAGGCCCAGTGCTCTATGCACTATACCACTTAGCTGCCTAATCTTTCCAACCATTCAAGCTCACAACTTAAGTCTCACTGAACTCCTCACACTCATCCTACACATCCACATATTTAATCTTTTGTCCAGTCTTCTCATTTCTATCTTTACAACATATCTTATCTACATCCCCTTCTCTTCACTCACACTACCTTGGTTCGGGTCCTCACCCTTTGTCCCCTGGAATACTGCATTAGCCACCTAACTGCCTCAGATCGATAGCCAGTTTTCCACAGTGCTGCCAAAGAGATTTTTCTGAAGGATAGAGAAGTGTTACTTCCCTTTTCCAGAAGAGACAGTAGCTCCCTATTACTTCCTGGATCAAATATGGAGTCCTCTGTTGGGCATGTAAAGCTCCCTATCTTGGCCCTTTCTAGACTTCTTAATTCGGTTTTCTCCATGAACTCTTACAGACCAGCTACACAGTTATTCCCTGAATTAGATTCTTTTGCCTCTGTGCATTTTCATAAATTGTCCTCCACAGTTGGAAAACGCAGTTCCTGCTCACTTTGCTTCTCAGATGTCTTACTTGTTAGTTAGTGTTTATAGATTTCTGAAGGGCAAATGCTCACACTGAAAATTTAACAGTCAGCTCTAGTGAGCCTCTACAGCCTCACTCCAGCACACCCCTTGGTCCCATTCCTCAACAAACCTGGGCAGTTTGGACGGTCGCATGTTCGGGACTCTGTGGCCGTGCACGCATAGCCACATGACCTGGTTCGCTTCTGATTGCCACTTCCACAGGTTACACTGCAGACAGACCAGGGGCTCCAGTCTCCTTCACCATCAATGTAATCTGGATGGGATGAAAGGAGATGGCCTCTGAGGCTAGATGTATACACTCTGACATACCACAGGCACACATGCTTTTACAACTGGCCTTGGATATAGATTCAAATTAGCCAGCAGATTCCCTGCTGGCTAATTTCATACTTACCAGGGGCCACAGTTGAAATGCTACTGGATCAACTGGAACCAAAAATACAGTGCCTGGCATTTCACTTTTCACTAAAATTTTCATATTCTTAAAGCACAGAATCACAGAACTTTGATGATGGAAGTAGCTTTAGACATCATCTAATCCAACATTCTCTTATTTCTTTTTGCAGATGAGGAAACTGAGGTTCAGACTGGTTAAGCAATTCCCATGAGGTCACACAGGTAGTGGCAGAGCCAGGACCAGGGCCCCACAACTCCTACTTTGGTGAGCTTTCTGCTCTGTCACATGTCTTCATGATTTCTACTCAGATTGAAGAGGTTTAATCAAAATGAAGACTGTTAGTGAACCTATAGGTTCCTAGGGGTGCTCGACACCCCAAAGTACCGACATGCCGGGTCCTGCCGAAAGAATTTGACTCAAGCCTTCTCAGCCAAGGGAAGAGACAAAGTTTATTAGGGATTCACCATAATGGGCTGTCTTAAGAAATCCCACCCTTTGTGATGCCTGTTTCCACAAGCGGGCCAGATTCAACCTACTGAGCTAGATTGAATCTGAGCTGAGCTAGATTGAACCTGAGCACCTTCAAGGAGGCAAGATGGAGATTATATACACAATGGTTGTAGGAGGGATTGAGGGGTGGTCTGGGGTGACTAGAGGAGGGCTTTAGGGAGGGTCTTGAGGAGGAGTCTAAGGAGGATGAGATGAGGTCAGAGTCCAAGAACCAAGAGAATGGAATTAAGGGTTGGAAGTAGCTGAAGGCATGGATACTGATAGTATCTAGGCAGGGAAATAGCTGGACAATAAAGGGCGAGGCTAGGTAGAGATTTGGGCCTAATGATAATGTAAGGCTTATGGCCTTAGGAAAAGGCCAGATCTAGTTGGAAGATTCAAGGACAGTTCAAGGGGGCTCCCAGAGACTGTATTCTAGATTCAAGGGGGTTCCCAGAGACTGTGCCCTCATCAAGATCATCCTAATTTTTTCTATCTTTGAGGTTCTGGGCCTTTGCTCATTTGAAAAGGGGATCTTCGTATGTGGAGATGTTTGTGTGCCTTGATGAATACATACTATGAGTATACAAAGCTAACAAATCTTTGGGGCTGGTATTACGTAGACAGAGCAAGAATGGAATCCACATGTTTCTACCTGAGAGCTAGGCCTGGTGCCAGCCTCACAGCCTTCCAATGTTCCTAAGGGCAGTGCTATTTCAAAAAAGGAATTCTCTCATCTTGATTCTTGGCAGGTGAGAATCTTTACCATTAAGCAGGGTGAAGAGGCATTTTATGGCTATGTCTTGCTCTCTGCTCATGAGAGGAAAACAACCCTGTCATGTACTGCCCACCACTAGCCCCATCTGAAGATCCCCCTCTCTTCAACCCCCTAACAAAAGGAATTTTTCCAAACTTTGATTTTTCTGCTGTGTGGAATTAAGTTTTCTAATCACATAACCAAAATAAGTATTTAAAGCATCTTCTTCCTATAATATCAGGCTATTTTGGTCTCCTTTCTCTCTCTCCCCAATAACTACTTGTCTTCATTTACTTATTTACTTCATTTTACTTACTAAAGCAAAAATAAAAGTAGAGGACCACACATATTCTGCATGAGCAGAATTAAGGAGCCAACTTCCTATAATTAATGGTAAAAGCAGTCTTAGTTTGAACCTTGACCCTGACACTTACTTGTTATATGACCCTGGTCAAGTCATTCAGCCTATGAAAGTTAAGTGAGCTTAACTTTAGATTTCTCCACACTCTATGACAGCCTTCTGAGCCTCAGTTTCTTCATCTGTAAAATGAGGCTAATAATGTTTGCTCTTCCTAGGGGCATTGTGAGGTAAATGCTGTGCTATAAACATGCAAATTGTGGTTAGTGAGTGATTTGTTTTACCTTTCAAATCATGGGTTTTAGAATTAGAAAGGACTTTGGGAATCATCTGGTCCAGCCCCCTCATTTTGTAGGCCTAGAGAGATAAAGTGACTTGTTCAAGGTCAAGAGTGCTGGGCCTGGAGTCAGGATGACCTGAGTTCAAATTCAGTCTCAGACATGTTAGCTGTGTGACCCTGGGCAAGTCACTTAACCCTGTTTGCCTCAGTTTCCTCATCTGTAAAATGAGCTGGAGAAGGAAATGGCAAACCACCCCAGTATCTTTACCAAGAAAACCCCAAACAGGATCATGAAGAGCCGGACATTACTGAAAAGACTGAACAACAACCAAAGTCATACAGGTAGTAAATAACAGAGTTGGGATTTGAACAAAATTCTTCTTGCTCACCTTCTTAACTAATAGAATCCTGCCACGAACATCAGAGGTATCCCTGGGGCATTAGCATGCATCAGGCAGAATATCCAAGGGAAACGCACCATATGCACATTTGCGTGCAGACACACAAACACATATACACACACATTACTCACAGACTGCACAGTTTGAACTTTTTTTTAATAACTCAGATTTTTCCACATTTTTAAGGGAGAGCCACATTATATGAATGTCAATGAAAATACCTTTATTCTTGGAGATCATGCATGTCTAATTAGATTTTGTAAGACAGAATGGAAATTTCTGAATGTGGAAAAAGCTAGAAGGACAGCATTGACTTTATAACATTGTCACTATATATAAAATGAGACCTGCTTCATTCTCTTGCCTATCACAAATGTTTACTTAAAATAGGAAATTCACATAGGGATAATCTTTCATTTATGTGGTACTTTATACTTTTCAAAGACAATAGTTGTCTCATTTAAGTAAAAATCAAAGAAGATAGTAAAGAAAGAAAAATAGGCCACTTTAGAACAGGATGTAACTTTTGTTTCACAAATGCCTTTGGGAGATTTAAAAAAATATCTATCATATTTCAGCATGCTTCAGGTACCAGATTTCTATGAGATGGTTTCAGTCTCAGTGTTAGGGCAGTTGAAGTCACTTGACTCTCTTAACTCACCGGATGGGGAAGAAATCACCAAAAAGGAAAAGCAGTTTGATATAGCAGAAAGTTCACTGACATTCAAGAGACCTGGCTTTGCCACTTATTAGCTGTGTGACCTTGAACAAGTTGTTTAACCTCTCTGGGTCTCAGTTTTCTCACATGTGAAATGTTTTAAATGATCTTTACAATCCATTCTAGCTAACGTGTTCTATTATTCTATGTGTTCTGGATTGGGAATCCAAAGAACTGTCTCTACTACTTACTAGACTTGTGACCTTGGACAGTCTGCTTAACCTTGTTTGAATTTCAGGTTCTCCATCTGTATAATGGAGGTTTTAATACTCATAGTACCCAAATCACAGAATTTTTAATGAGAACTGAATGAGATAATCTCTGTAAAACTCTTTGTGAACCTTTGAATACTAAAGAAGTGGAAGCTACTATTATTATTAGGATAAGTTGCAAAGGTTGTATGATTCTTACCAATAGGGAAAATGAGTTGCAGAAATGGAAATGAAAGGAACCTAGGGAGCATATGACCACCCCCTTCTTCAAGTTTCTGATAGAGATGAAGAAAAAAGCCAGGTGTCATCTGACATGCATCCTAGATCTGGGGGGAGCAAATTTTATAGAGTTCAAAGGAAGGTTGAACCATAAGGACTACAAATTCTACACGTGAAGTCAGCTGAGGAGGGGAAGGAAACTCAAGAACGAAATCCTGAAGACACCAAGGGAAGCAGTTTTGAAGAGGAGGAAAAATGGGAGTCTTCAAGCAGAGGCTAGATGACCACTTTCCAGGTATGTTTTTAGTGGGGATTTATTTGTCTGTAGGGGCTGGACTAGATGGACACTGAGGTACCTCTAAAATTCTGTGACTCTAAATTGTCTGAAGCAACTAATGTAGATGGACATGGATCTCAACAGCCAACTTAGGTTTTGTTTCTTTTGTTTTGAAAAAATAGGTACAGAATTTGGGAGCAAGGGCAGTCAACAGAAGTTAAATATAAAAATACATCATGGACCTGTAAAAATAGTGTCAGGAACGGTAAATTCAGAATGAGCTGAGGCTGGCAAGCAAAAGATGAAAAAAGAAGAGGGTTTTTTGTTTTGTTGTGTTGGATAAAAGAAGAGAGAGGACAGTTGCTTGGGGGTGGATGGGATGATGATAGCTGACAACAGAGACAAGGCAGAGCTGCTTAATTATTATTTTGCTTCTCTTTTCTCTGTAAAGAAAAATGACCTTTGCCCTGGAAATGACATACAATAATAGTTAACAGGTAACTGATAATACCCAAGACAAGTAAGGAGATTTATAGTAAGAAAACATCTAGATGCCTTTGATGAATTTAAATCACCTGAGCCAGAGGAATTGTGACCTCACCTACCAAAAGCATTGGCAGGTGTGATTGCTGGTGATTTTGAAGGTCATGGAGAATGGAAGATGTACTATCACACTGTAAAAGGGGAAATGTCCCAATTTTCTCCCCCCCCCAAAAAAAAATTAGTCATGTTCTAACAACAAAAGAAAAACAAGAAAAGAAAGAAAGAGGAAAAGTAATATGCTTCTGTCTGCACCCTGAGTCCATCAGTTCTCTACCTGGAGGTGGATAGCATTTTTTATCATGAGTCCTTTGGAATTGTGGTAGATCATTGTGTTGATCAGAGTTCCAATTTTCAAAAATATGAGAAAAGAAAGGAGTCAACAAACTAAAGGCCAAACATTGGCCATTGATTCCTGGGAAAATTCTAGGAATGATCTATAAGAAATAGGTAATAGAGAGCTAGAAGAGGAAGTGGTCATTGGAAAGAGCTAGCAAGCATGAGTTTATCAAGAATAAGTCATGCCAGAAAAACCTTATTTCCTTTACTGGGTTTAAGGTTACTAAGCTGCTACACATATGGCTTACCAAGATTTTACGAAAACATTTGCTAAAGTTTTTCATACCATTCTTATGGAAAAGATGAACAAATGTGGGCTAGATGATAAATGCAGTTAGCGGATCTGGATTTGGTTGAATGGCTGGATTCAAAGGGTAGTCATGAATGATTCAATGCCAGTTCAGCAAGAAACCTCCATTGGATTGCGTGCCCTTCCCCACCCCCAGATTTGTACCTGACTCTGTAATACTACAATGAATTGGATAAAGGCAGAGGTGAAATGGTTACCAAATTTGTAGTTGACACAAAGCTGGTAGGAATAGCCAACACACTAGCTAAACAGAGCAAGTATCTGAAAAGACATTTATAAACAAGAATATTGGGCTCAATCTGAGAAGAAATTCAGTGGGAATAAATATTAACTCAAATACTTTGGTTTAAAAAAACTACATTACAAATACAAGATGGGGAGGCATGGTTAGATAGCAGTGTCTAAAAGTCTTCGAATTTAGTGGACTTCAAGCTCAATATTAGCAGTGTGATGGTCTTCATTAAGAAAGTCACAGCTTTTAATAATGAGGAGACAGTCCCATTGCACTTTGCCCTGATCAGACCACATCTGTATTATTGTGTTCTGGGCACCACAATTTAGGAAGTTACATTGAAAAACTAGAGAGTATCCAGAGGAAGGCAACCACGATGGTAAAGGGCCTTTTATTCCATGCCATATGAAAATAGGTTGAATGAACTAGGGATGCTTAACCCAGAGAAGAGAGGACTTGGAGTGACATGATGGCTTTCTTCAAGTATCTGAAGGGCTGTTGTGTGGAAAAGGCTTTAGATTTGTTCAGTTTGCCTGTGAAGGACAGAAACAGGAGCAGTGGGTGGAAGTTTCAATGAGGCAAATTTAGCATGATGTCAGGAAAAACTTCCTAACAATTAGATCTTCCCAAAAGTGGAATAAGCTTCCAAGAGAGGTGGACAGGTTCCTTCTCATTGGAAGTCTTCCAGCAGACTGTTGTAGGAAGATATCTTTTGGGGATTTGCATTGAATTAAAAAGACCCTGAGATCCCTTCTAACACTAGAATTATGTGATTCCATTTTGTAACCTGCCGAATGCTATGCAATACATCTTACAACAATTATTATGTTATGTAATTATGTCTAGTTTAGAATGTTATGCACACATATATCTTTAAACATATTTATATTGATGAAACTGTTTTTCTAGCCCTAGACCCAAGGCTTCTTTGATCTAGGCAGAAGGATCCTCTTAGAGTTTATGGTCATGTGTCTATAAGTAAATTTTTTAAAATGAAGGTTATCTTTCAAAATTTTTCAAAAATTTCAAAACAAAAATAATTACAAAATGTTACTAGTTAGATTCTTAGCTACCATCAACTGCTTCAAAATTATTTCACTTTTAGCAGCTGTTTGCTTACCTCAAGCAGATACTAAACTTCTTGAATGGTTCTCAGATCAAAATCCCTACCTATAAGTTTCCTTAAGAGTATACAGGTTAATTAAAAATTGTTAGTAAATCACTTTATCTAGTCAGTCTTTCCTTTCCTAACCTTAGACAAGCCCAAGGTATTGAAACCATGACAAGTGCTACGGTAGATGATCAATTCAACCCTACATTCAGCAAGCCTGCAGCTGTTAAAATTCTGAGCTACATGATTTTCTTCATCTTTTTTTTCCTGTTTCTCTGGAACTGTACTGAAAGTTCTTGGGGTTATTCTAATTATGGACATATTTAAGGACATTTTCAGGAGAAGTATGTTAGTGTCTGGCACAAACATCCGTGGCTTGCAGGCTCTTTTCTTGTACTGACTTCTTTGAAAACCTGAGGAAGTCATCTTTGATGCAGTATTAGTTGACATGTTGATGCTTTGATGTTGGGATATATAGTGATAATAATAGGATATGTGACACAAGACATCTTGGTGTAACAAAAAGAATATTGGGTATGGTGTCAGAGGACCTGGATGTGATTTATAATAAATCTATTATTTATGATTGCCTATATGGCCATGGAAAAGTTACTAAACTTCTTTGGACCTCAGTTTCCTCATCTGTACAGTGAGAAGGTCATACTAGATGGTCTCTAGTTTCCCATTTCACTTTGAGGGCCTATGAACTCAACTTTAGACTCATGTTTTATGTCCAGAAACACTTTTGTTTCCTACTTTACAAGGTATTCATTTTTTAAAAAATTGTTTTAATTGATTTCTTTTATCTTTATGTCACCTACATTCTCTCCCCCCTCCCCCAGAGAGCCATCTCTTTTTATAAGCACTGTATTTTAATTTTTGCTTGAAAGTTTCTGCAATAATCTTTGGTTGGAATCATTAGAGTTCTGATTAAAAATTCTGCCCCTCTCTCAAACACCAACTTAAGTCCCACATATCAAACCAAACCTTTCTGATGATGCCAGTCCTCATTATTCCCTCTTCTCTACACTACAGCTGTTTTAATTTATACCACTCAGTGTAACATTTGTAGCATTCTGGTGTTGCTTTATGAGTGAGAAATTATGTTCCTTGAAGGCAGGTACTCTATCTTTAAATTTCTTTGTATGCCTCACAGCACTATCAGCTGAATGGTATACGCTCCGTAAATGCTTGCTGATAGGCCAGTTAGAATTAGGAATTACCCATTTGTCATAGGCTGTATAACATGTGGCAAAAATGTAACTTTGGGATGAGCTATTATATATCCTATTCTCCCTGGCTGCCAATCTGAAATGCCATGTTAGCATGAACAAGTAAGACACATATATACACAAAATTGCTCAAGTAATATTCATGTACTTGCAATCAATGTAAACCATAGTATAATATGGCCCAGGCAAAGGAAGAAGTAGAATAAATTTTTTAATGTCTCTACTGTAACTAAATTATTTTTAGCATGGGTTTTTTTTACAGTAAGACATCAATTTAGTCCTTCATCTTTAGATATGAAACTCAATTTTGCTTCGAAAAACAGAACAAAACAAAAAGAAAGAGCCCTAAAGACCCCTAGCTAAAAAAAATGCTTCCTTCATGGGGTAATTGGTATATATTTTACAATTGAAGTCTTACCAGAGAAATGTGGCTCGCTAGTGTCTCACTGGGGCTTCTGTTAAGTTTCATCTTTATGAGGTATGCTTCACAAATGAACAAAAGCCACACACTGGCAACTGGGTTTTACTTGGCTCTGTGTCGATAATGTCTCATCACTCTCAGTTCTTCCCCTGAATAGTTGTATGACACTGAACGGTAACTCACCATATTCTGGCTGTTCTTTGGTTTCAAAAGTCCGATGGCTCGGGGCATGGCGATCCCATCCCCTGGGGGGGTTGAGGAAGTTGCTATCTTCTGTAGTGCTATCAAACTTGTAGTCCTGGTCACCACTGTTTACCCTTGTCAAGGTGGAAGACCTCTGCCACCAATTACGCCAATCAGGTGATGGGATTGGCCAGCTGGGCTTGTTTTCTGGGTGCAAGTCTTTCTCTGACTCTGTGTCTGGACCATCAACAACCTCTATGGTAACCTGGGGGATTCAAAGCATGCAGAGAGTGAGGGTTCATTATCCCAACTCACATCTCTAGGGAGTGAGGGTCTTGGGAGACAGTTTGTTGTAGTGAGAGGAACAACGGTTTGGGAATCAAGAGACTCGGGGCTTAGCCTTATCTCCTAGTTGGTTGAACATGGGCAGGTCACAATTATTTAAGACCTCAGTTTCCTCACTTGTATAAGAAGGAGTTAAATCTTTAAAGTGCTCTGGTAGTAAAAAATTTGATGTTTCTATGACTTTAAAACTTGATATTGTGAAGGGAAATGATGAACACCTTATTAGTTAAGAGATTCTTAGACATAGAAAGATAGGTCTTGGTTTCATCACTAATGAAATTCAAAACTTGGTGGAAGCCAAAATATGGGGCTAATGCAGGGTGAGGTAATCTATAATACTGGGTCTACTGAAGCTACCTGCCCTGCTAATGGACCCTGCAAACTCCCGGACATTGTCATCTGCCCTCCCTGCTCCTTACTTGTCCTAAGGATGTTTAGACCCTTCCATCCCCATTTCAGTTGAACTCTCCTATATGTTGTCTGTCTCCCCTCCCCCAACTAGAATATGAGGTCTTTGAGAGCCCAGATTGTATCACTTTTTTGTTTCTATCCCCAAGACTTAGCACAGTGCTAACACAGCAAGCGTTTAATAAATGTTTTTTTTTCATTCATTCATACTGAATGGCAGGCAGTTTGTGGCCCCATACCACCCGTAGACTCTATTTAGCCCCAGTGGTAAAATACAAAGGTACAGAGTTGCTGATCTCTGGTCTAAGATTTACAGTTAAAAGACCTAGGAAGTTAGAGATCTGGGCAAAATTTCATAGATGTTCAGGACTTCTTGGTGATGGCTGCTATTCTCCCTGCAGCTAAAGCTCATCACAGATTAGTGATGCCAAATTCCAGAACGAAGCCCCTGAAGCCAGGGCAGGTAAAAGAAATACCAAGGTTAGAACCTGCCCACAAGTTAAGGCTTCTGCATTTTTAAGCCCACTATGCTACAGCCACAGGGCTGACAGAATGGAGCTTCTTGGCTCTGAGAGACAATCAGCTTAGTGAGACTTGTTCAAAAGACTTGTCAGGCTTCTTTGGACATCACACAGCTCTTGCAACATCACTCTGGATGAGTTATGTGTAAATGAATAAGAAACACGCACTCCAAAATAATAAGGGCAAGCTGTGCTAGGCAGATGCCTTTTCAGTTTTGCTCTAACCCAACATTTGAAGAGGGAATGAGGATGTCCTGCCAAATCAAACTAGTCTTTGCCCATCTATGAGACAAACAGACCCTTCCCTTTCTGTTAAGAAGGGGGAAGTGTGTTGACTTTATATTGCTTTGAAATTTCCAGCTAAATTATTCGGATGGACTAGTTATGTTCCTTACCTGTTTAGGAAACTCATAAGGCCTCTCACCAGGTGGGACATTGTGAGTTCCCTGAGACAGAAAATGTCTCCTTAATTTCTTTCCTGGTTCTACTGACTCTCCAAACTTATCCTCCATCCTCCAGAAGCCTTCTCATCCTGGAAGATCCTTCTACCCCTGAGGTCCCATCGTCTTATCTGGCAAGTTCCTTCCAGAACCTCCATTTTGAGGAAATGGCCAGGCCAACCCCATGCCCACTCCTTTATTCCTCTCCTAGCTCTACTCTTGACTCTCTTGATTTCTCCTCTATGACTCTGCACAAATGTCTTCTCTCTTTTCTCCCCTTTCCTTTTCAGCCCCCTTTTATGTGTAGTCTTTTCCCATTAGAATATAAGTTTACTGAGGGCAAATACTGTCCTTCTTTTTGCTTGTATCTCTATTCCCAGCACCTGGTACATAGTAAGTGCCTAAATAATGTTTCTTGACATGTATAGAAGATGCAGCATTATCACGTTATAAAGCTATTCACAAACAAAGAAGGCCCCTGGCTGACTATCCAATTAGGAGATTTACTGTTTGTCTTCTACTTAGGTAAAGTGTTCTAACCAAATGACGATGATGACAGTAATGGTAGTGGTGATGATGATAGTCTGAGGAGGTTGTCAATAAAGGCATGGAAAGGAATGGCAGGAGTCTTCTGTCTCCAAATTCTCACCACACCCTCCCCTAGTAATTATGCAAATGCAGAAACATCTGCATCAAAATAATAATTAATCTTCTCCTTTTTAGGACCTAGCATAGGCAGAAATCGAGTGCAAGATACTTGTGCCAAGAGATGTAAGACTAACCACATAAATATAGTAAAAGACTATTAAAACATTTCAGTATAGCACAGCAATCCATGAATGTGTGTCATTGGTTAGGCTGCTTGTCAAATGCCAAATAATGCATCTTTCTCACTCAAATACAGAAAATCTGTAAGTCAGGTGTTATATTGGTACCCAAGAGGAGAGTCATGTCAGAATGTTGTACTGCTTTGATGCCTAACATCTTTTCTATACATTGGTCTTTAGAGTCTTTTTGCAGGTCCCCCAAAAGAGAAGGAACAAAAAAGAATATATTTCAGTACCTATTGTTTCTATCTGCAATTAGTGGCAGGGGGTGGGGAGGAAGGATGGGGGTGGAGAACATAACCCAGGAAGTGGAAAAGGCTAGAGCTGAAGAATCGTTGCAGTTCAGTAGTGCAGAACCAAGTTGGGCAGTTACAGGACAATGCACATATTTCCTCTTTGGTGACATAAAACTTTGCATTTACAACCTTGTTCCCTTTTGACTACAGATGGAACAATTGAGATGCAGTGACTGTGAGGCTATTAAGAGACTGCAACAGTCCTAGACGGCCACAGCCATACAGACCTGCAATTGTGGTAATAAAAGAAGTCTCTGGGTAGGAGATAAGGTGGACTGTGCCCAATGGTTTGGCATTACATTTGTATGCAGACTGGAGTCAAAGTGATTACTTCAACAAAACAGGCCCTGCAATTTCTCCAAGTTGGGAATAAAAACAATTTCATGTTTAAAGCTATTACCGTCAATCCATGTGTTTAGAATTGTGACACAGATCCAAACAAAATAGGTTTGCTAGTTGGCCATGCAACGAGTAGCAAAATAAGAGTTTACTCCAGTTGTTATATCAATGACTGAATCTCAGCAGTGTAAGACTTTTCTTTTTTCCCTTTAGTTTGCACCCTCTCTGCCCCAACTAAATTTTTTAAAAAAACCCAAGGATCCTTCTTTCCCCTTATTAAATTAACAATATGAAAATTTCACAGTAGTATTTTTTTTTTAAAAAAAAAGACTGTTTTTAACCTAAAATTCTGCTAACTCAGGATTAGAGGTTCTTCATTAGTAAGATCATTAATTTTATTTATTTATTAAACCTTTTAAAATTCAGGGTGTCCCAAAAGTCTCAGTGCGGTTTTCAAGCTTTAATATTTTCAGAAGTATGAAACCTACAAACTTACAAAAGCATTATTTTAAGATTAATTATTTACATTTCTCTTATACTCTTAAGTTCTGTTAACTTTGCATAACAACATTTTAATTTTTAATTTTAGCAAGATGGGGCATTTTGTCATTATGCATTACATGTATGATAAATGACAAGTTTTGAGGTGATGCTTTCTCAGACTAGTGGTTGGATAGTGGAGGTCCTTTTGCTTAACCACCTTGATTATTTGCTCTATCTCCGTTAGAGTTTTTCTCCTATAGTCGTGTCAAAATTGTCACATATGCATCCAAACTTCATTCTTTTGGTGACCTTAAGGCTAGGCTTACTAATTACAATCCCCTTTCTCAGTCACTAAACTTTAGCCAATGAAAGTGTTTACAAATTTTGAAAATTGACTAGAGTAATGCATAACACAAGACAAGAGTTATGTTGAATATTAATTTTTAAATAGCAATATTTGAAACTTTTAAATAGCCTTTCCAATGGTGTTTTTGTCTAAGTGTATAGGATTTATACTTCTTATTAAAGCTTAAAATTGTACTAAGATTTGAGACATGGTGTAGAAGAAAAGAGTCTTATACCTTTATTACAACAATAACTACCAACAGAGTGCTTTACGTTTCACAGAGAGCTTTAGATACATTTCTCGATTAAACCTCACAAGAACCTTGGAGAGAAGGTACTTGGCCCCATTTTATAGATGAGGAAAGCAATAAGCAACCTACCTAAGTTCTCACAGCCAGTGTATGTCATGGGCATTTACTCTGGATTTGAATCCAGATGTCCAATGTCTTTTCTGATTTCCCAAGTACAGTACTGCTTATTGTCACTATTCACCTATCTCTTCAGTGTCAAAGAATCTTGTTTACACACTGCCAGCTGAAACACTAAATGTGGGGAGCTTAATGTTTGCGTCAAAGCACAGCAGATTTCCAGCACTGATAGAGGCACCAAGTGTTCTTAATCCTTCTTCTTCTCCTTAATGCAATTATTTCTTTGCATTACAAATACATCTTGTATTCATCTCCTCCGTTACCACATGTGAAGGAAGCACAAGAACTAAAGCTCTCAAACAATACAACTCTTGGCAGAATCTCTCAGATCCTTAAGGGAATTTACCCACCTTGTGTGCTAGTCTGGACAATTCTGTCTGGGAGTCCTGTCTTCCAAAGCCAAGAGATGCATGGGAGAATCCTATGTAACTCTTTGGCTTCTTCCCACCTCTTGAATATGGAAGTCCTTTGGAAAGAAACACTTGGCTTCCCTTCGGTTCAGAAGGGTCTTCTAAAGGAAAAGGGCAACTTCCACTCATTGGGGCCTGTTTTCATTATTGCTACTCACAGCATAAGGAACATACACACACTCTTTCAAAGAGGATAAAGATCTATCATCTTGTTGATCATCTGAATATATCTGTGATGTAAAGAGAAGACAGGCCTCATTTTGATGAATAGGGAAATGAATTCCTCCAGATCACAGTAATCAGCAGTGGGACTGGGACTAGACTATGTCTTCAGGTGTTACATACATTATTCTGTCCCCAAGATAATAGCACCACTCTGGGGCCCATTTCTGGACAATCCTAGTTAAAAATATCACTAAAGAGACTTTGGAAAGAAAACTGACTATACTCAACATGTTGAGATTACCCCCAATTCTCATTTGTACACAAGCTGGCAGCATATTGTCTTCCCCATTAGACTGTGAGCTCCTTGAAAGCAGGAACTCTGCCTTTTGTCTTCTTTGTATGCCCAGAGCTGAGCACAGTGCCTGGCACATAGTACATACTAACTGACTGACAATGGAACTTTGGCTATACCAGAGATAACAGCATTTGGGAGACACAATAAGGGGCAAAGTCTGTTGCTCTAAATCTGTATCTTTTTGAACTGCTTAAGGAACATTTCAGGCTCTTATTTAAGACCCATTGTCAATGTTGACACTCCAAAATAGATTCTTCCTCCCCAAGGGAGAGAAGAAATCTGAAGCAAAAGTACTAAGAGTGTTGTAGTCTGACTCATCTGATTGTATGGTGTGGAGCTTAAGAGCCTTGTGGTTATGTAAATACATTTTAGCAGGAAAAAAAAGCATTTGGATGGCTGGTGTGTTTTTTGTAAGTCTTTTTCAATGTAGAGAATGGAAGAAAATATGTATATTAGTTTAAATGAATGTTAATCTCAGATCATTCCAGAAAAGAGAAAGTTTTGGTGGTTAAAAGCTACTGTAGCAATGAGTCAATGCCCTATACCTAATTATAAGTTTATTTTAGGGATTTTATCTTTTCATTTGGGATTTGCTATCTGACAATCACTTGTATACTTAAAGCCAATTCAGTACCATGGTTCAAATAAACCAGTCCTAGGTGATTTACTTTCTTAAATGCTTTTAAAAAAAATTAACTTCTATCATTGTGTCAGATTTAATATTGAGAGTCAATTCAGCAGTTTGAAGCAATTTATTTTTATTTTTCACTTAGTTGGTTTTTTTTTTGCCTCCAACCTACGACTTGCCACTGCCCTAAAGCCAGACTTGGGACTATTAAAGAGAAGGCCTGGTTAATTTGGAAAGGAGACTGCTTAACTTACTAGGAAAAAAATGTATAAAGGGATCTGGGGTGTTGTGTCCTATTCAGTATCCCTCTCCCTAAAGGCTAGAGGAACAGGACTGGGCGAGGGGTATCCCCTGGATCTCCCTCTGTTTGCAAGTTTCATCTTGGAAAGGTATAGGCAGCTTCTGAGGGTCAACAGAGATGGGAAAACAACTGCCTTGCAAGACCTATATTTCCTCCTCCCACCCCACCTCCTAACCCCTCCCCACAGCTCTATAGTACAGAGCGTGGGAATCCTTTCTAGAAACTAGAGGGGCAAGGGAGTGAGCAAGTTTAGTTGAAAGTGGAGTATCAAGTTCCAAGCTTAGGCTCCCCATCAGAAGTAAAGGATAGGTGGGGGCAGGAAGGGAGGGGGCAGGTTGCCAAGGAAAGAGGGACAGAAAAGGGGGCATTGGTAATGGAAACGGATTCATTGATAAACCCCTTCACCTGGCTTCACTCTGCTTCACATAGGAAGGAAATGCTTTGACTGGCCCCTGAAGTCACCAGCAGGGCTGTCTGCCCTGCTGAATCAACCATGTGTCAAACCAGTGAATTTCAACAAAAGAGTGGAGCTGTGAGGAAGGGGAGAGTGTTGCCAACACGGAAACATATCACCCCCTTTTAAAATGCACCTCATATTTTAAAGGACCACCAGGGAATTGGTTTACTCAAGTGCAATGGTGCATTCGGCTGCAGCCGCCACCCCAGCAGTCAGACCAGCTCCGAAGCAGCCCCAGCCTGCACTGGATGTATCTCTGTGCATAAGCAGCCCCAAAGCCGGTGAAGCAGCAGCTGCTCCATTCTTTCTCGATTGACCAACGTTCAACGACTATTCTTTTGTGGTCCTCCACAGCCAGAAACTGAGTTCAAAAAAATTTTTAAGGGCTGAGAGGTCATCAGATCAACAAAACACTCACCTCTGCCTGCCAGCAAATGGCAAATAAACAGACATAAGAACTGTATCCAGAAAAAATAGGATGGCACAGCTGGGAAGGGTAGGAAAAGGGGGTGTCTGTTGGCTCTTGCCCATATTTTTAACTTTAATTGTCTCTGGGCAGTGATCATCTGTGTTTCTAGTCCAGTCCACCAAGTGCTTTTTGGTTTTGAAATGATGTAATCTTTGCTAGCCTTGGGGCAACCAGTATTCTTTTGGCAGCCTGGTGATCTCAGTTGTCCCTAATCATAACCTAAGAAAATGTGGCAGTGCTCATAAAAATGGCGCATCCCATTCTCTAGCAGTAGCCTCAAAAAGGATCACAGAAGTGCAACCTCAAACATCTTTTCACAGGTGAAATCTTCAGAGAATCACGATGCACACATTTCTTTCTCCCAGGGAATGAGAAAATGAGATTGTAAATATAGTCACTCAAAGCCATCATAGGTGTACATGAGCCTGTTTAGATATGCCTAAAGGGTGGCACAGTAGATACACCGCTGGGCCTGGAGTCAGGAAGACCCAAGTTCAAATCCACCCTCAGATACTTACTAGCTGTGTGATTCTGGGCAGGTCACTTGACCCTGTTTGCTTTAGTTTCCTCATCTGTAAAATAAGCTGGAGAAGGAAATGGCAAACCACTTCAGTATCTTTGCCAAGAAAACCTCATATAGTGTTGCAGTGCAACGGGACTGGATAGCAAACAACAAAGAGAGCAGCGCTACCTATTTCTATTTGTATCACAGCAGCAACCAAACCTTCACAATCTGAGGCAAAAGGAAACTGAATTTTGAAGGAGATTGCCGCTAAATAAGTATGAACAGCTGAGTTATGCCTTCTCACACTCTATGCTATTTTTGAGATTTAGCTCCACCTCTGTCTCTCTGTCTCTCTCTCTCCCTTCTTCCCTCTCTCCCTCCCTATCTCTGTCTGTCTTTCTCTGCCTTTCTCTCCTCCTCTCCTTTTCTCCTTTCTTCCATTTCTCCCATCACTCCTTTTGTATACCCTCCAACCTTTCCTCTTTCCTAATTCTACTCTGTTCTTCTACCTCCAGCCATGAGAAGGAATGTTTCCAAAGCATTCTTCACTTCACATTCAGCTAAACAAAACAGCTTATTATGATGAAAAATGAATTGTAATCTTGCACTTTGGATACTCCTCACACAGACAGATTAGGTGTGCAAAAATTAGGGGCCATTCTTGTTTGTCGTCTCCTGCTTTCTTGGAAAAGAAAGTTTCTCAGTTGTGAATTCCAGAGCAAGTAAAGCTATATCCACTTTGTACCAAAAAATCCAGATGTCATGTAAAATGTGCCCAAGTAAATTCTGGATAGGCTGTACCAGCTTCTAGGCTTACTGAATTATCTGGAAGAGAGAGGAGGAAAGCTGAGAAATCTTCTAAAACTCAATCTTGGCTACAATTCTGTATATTTAATAACTTCTCGACAAAGGAATACTTCACCTTCCTTCCCCCCCCACCCCCTGCCTTGCTCCCACCTTCCTACTTTTCAGTAGCTTGTTTTATTATTTGGTAATCTTTATTTTTATTTGGTAATTTTTTACACTATCCTTAGCTCACTCTGGGGCATCTAGGTGGTACAGTGGATAGAGTGCTGGGCCTAGAGTCAGGAAGACTCACCTTCCTGAGTTCAAATCTGGCCTCAGACATTTATTAGCTGTGTGACTGTGAGCAAGTACTTTACCTTGTTTGCCTCAGATTCCTCATCTATAAAATGAGCTGGAGAAGAAAATGGCAAGTCTCTCCAGTATCTTTGCCTAGAAAACCCCACATGGGGTCACAGAAAGTTGGACATCACTGAAAAAATGACTGAACTGAATCCCTAGTATCTGATGCAGGGCCATTAGTCTGTAAAGTCTTTTCAATATCCCTTAATATTAATGCCTTTCCTCTATTTTTTTAAATTTAATTGTTTTCAATCATCAAAACCCCACCTTCTCTCCCTGTAACAACTAAGAAAAAATAAAACAAAACCTCTGATTCAAACATGTATAGTCAAGCAAAATAAATTTCTACGTTGTCTGTGGCCAAATATGTAAATACACGTACAAACACATAAAATCACTAAGACATAAAGAACATAAATGACATAAAGAATATATGTTTATATGGATATATATGCATGCATATATGCATATGAATGTATGTGTGTATACAAAGATATATAAAGCATATACACATATGTATGTGTATGATATATACATGTATATGTGTATTATATATATACATACATATATATTCTCATTTTGCACTCTGAGCCTTTTACTTCTCAGGAGATGGGTAGCATGTTTCATCATTAGTACTCTGGAGTTTCTGGTGGTCAGAATTCCCACATCTTTCAGAGATGTCTTTACAATATTGTTGTCAGTGTATAAATTGTTCTGTTGCTTCTATTCACTTCAGTCTGTATAAGTTCATGCAAATCTTCCTAGGTTTCTCTGAAACCATCTTCTTCATTTCTTAGAGCACATTAGTATTCTATCATGTTTATATGCCATAATGTGTTCAAGAGTCATTCCCCAGTTGATGGCCAGTGCCTCAGATTCCAATTCCTTGCCACTTCAAAAAGAGCTATAAATATATTTGTACTTAGAGTTTGTTTTGTTTAAAACTAATCTGTCCCTTAATTTGCCTTCCCTCTAATTCTAACTTTTTCCTTCTCCCCA
Organism: Trichosurus vulpecula; assembly: GCF_011100635.1. Taxonomy (NCBI): domain Eukaryota; kingdom Metazoa; phylum Chordata; class Mammalia; order Diprotodontia; family Phalangeridae; genus Trichosurus; species Trichosurus vulpecula. The sequence goes on along the minus strand of NC_050575.1, from coordinate 270,315,418 downwards.
TTTCCCTCCTATTTCCCTGTTGAGTGAAATATATTTTTGTCCTCAACTCTGTGTGTAGATGTATGTGTGTTCTTCCCTCCTTTGACCAGTTCAGATGAAAGTGAAATTCAAGAGTCAGATGCTTCCCCTGCCATCTCCCACCTCTTCCTCCTTGTTTGTATGGATTTCCATCTCTACACTCAGATTACAGCATATTTTTTACTAATTTTCCTTTTTGTTCCCCATCTACTATATTCCTTTTGCCTTCCCTTTCCACTTTTCCCACTGGTTCTAAAAGATCTGTGCAGTTTTCTTTATGATTTCTTGAAATATGATGTTTTGGCTTTTTCTTTTTTTGTCACAGCTTTTTAGTAGTCCAGTGATTCTTAAATTTGTTCTCCCTGACCTGTTTCCTGATCAATTGCTTTAGCTATGAAATAACCTTATATTTTCTTCTATTATTTTTCAGAATTTTGAGTTTGTTTTAATATTTCTTGTTTTTTTCATGGAGTCTTTGGCTTCTGTTTGGACTATTCTAATTTTCAGGGACATTGTTGCTTGAGCAAGGTGTCTCTGGTGCTAAGCTAATAATTGTTTTTCCAATTCTTTCTTCCATAACTCTCATTTCTTTTCTAATTTTTCTTCTTGCACTCTCATTTCATTTATAAATCATTCTTTAAGTTTTTTAATACTCTTATTTCATCTCTTATAGGAATTTAATTTGTACCTAACTTGTGTTTTTCTTTGAAGCTTTGCTTATAGATGTTTTAGAATCATTCTTACCTCATGGGTTCAAGTCTTGAGCGTTCCCTCCTCCTATAATTACTTTTTATGGGATTCATTTTTGTTTGCTTATTCTTCCAGCCTACTTTCTGACTTTGGACTTTATGTTAAGGCCAGGCTTTATGCACTTGTGTAAGAAAAATCTGGGCTGGTTCTGGTGTTACTTTCTTGGATTATTGTATTGTTATTCCAGGATCTCAGGGACAGTTTTTGGTCTGATCCAGGGCAAAATCTGAACACTGAATCCCTGGTCTGAGCTTTCCAAGTTCCTGACCTGGGTTTGGGTTTGCACAACAGGAGACTACTGATGTATTCAGTCATTATCAGCTAGCTGGAAAGTTTGCTGGTTCAGAGCCATAGAATATAGGCTTCTCTTTGATCTGGGATTCCTGCCCTGCTTATTCCTCTGCAAGCTTCAGATTGGACTGGGGGCTGGAGCTAAGACCTTGCTCTGCTGCAGGGGTCAGAGCCACGTAGCTGCTCCTTCCTTTTGAATTTGTTTCTTGCTCAGAATACAGCCGAGGGCCAGCAACCAACTACTTGTAACCCCAAACTTCCATTACTCAACTTCCACCCTTAAGGTAGAGGTCCCCTTTTCCTTCAGCTCTGAATCTATGACTTAGAACTGGATAGTAAGCTCTTTTGCTATTTGGCACCTGTTTCTGTACCCAGCACAAGGTTAGGACCCTCTGTCCTAGAACCTGCCTTGATGCACAGCCTCTCCTTGGTACAGAATGGCCAGACCCCATTCCCAGTTTCTGTAGACCACTCTATCTCCCTTTGTCAACCTTGGAAATGACTCACTGTGATTTTTTTTCCCTGAGTTTTCCAATCAGGATTGATCTGGTACATTTTTTTCAAAGTCTCTTTGGAGGAATATTTTGGAGAGGAATTCACTGTACTTCTTTCTGCTTTTCCACCATCTTGACTCTGTCTCTGTGTCTACTCTGTGTTGATTATCTCCAGGGTATCACATATATATATATATATATATATATATATATATATATATATATATATATATATATAGAGAGAGAGAGAGAGAGAGAGAGAGAGATATAGATATAGATAGATAGATATAGATATAGACACACAAACATATATGTATATGTGTGTATACACACATACATATATGTATATATGTATGCGTGTGTGTGTATGTGTATAATCTTGTTTGAACATAGTTGGTTTGTATGTTGTCTCCCCCATTCAACTATGAGCTTCCTGAGTGTAGGGATTATCTAAGCTAAGTGCTGCAGATACAAAGAAAGGCAAAGACATAGTCCTTAACCTCTAGGAACACCTGTTCTAATGGAGGACACACCATGCAGACAACAATATGCATATGAGATATATACAATGCAAATCAGAGGGGGCAGGACAGGGCTGGGAATGGCCTCTTGCAGGGGGTAGGATTTGAGCTGAGTCTTGAGGAGGGAAGCCAGGAGGTGGAGGTGAGAAGGGAGAACCTTTTAGGCATGGGAGAAAGCTAGTAATAAGGTATGGAGTAATTAGGCTAGTAATAAGGTATGGAGTCAGGAGATGGAGCTCCATCTTTGAGGGAAAGCAAGAAGACCCATTTCACTGGGTTGTAAAATACACAGAGAGGAGAAAGGTATAAGAAGACTGAAAAGAGAAAAAGAGGCCAGGTGGTGGAAAGCTATAAATACAAACATAGGTTTTTATATTTCATCCCAGATGTAAGACACTGGACTCTACTGAGTTGCAGGGGAGGGGGAACATGGTCAGATCTGTGCTTTAGGAAGATCGCTTTAGCAGCTGAGTTCTGGACAGACTGGAGTGGGGAGAGACTTGAAGGAGGGAGACCAACCAGCAGGCTCTTGCAATAGTCCAGGAGTAAAATTATAATGGCATGCAACAGGGTGGCAGCTACATGAGTGGAGAGAAGGGGATGTATCAGAGAAATATTAAGAAACAACAAGACTTGGCAAAAGGTTGGATGTGTTGGAATGTGAATGTGGATGTGAATGGAAGTGAGAAGTCAAGGATGATGCCAAGGTTGTGAGCCTGGGTGACTGGGAAAATAGTGGTGCCCTCAACAAGAACAGAGAAGTTGGGACGAGGGAAGGGTTTTGTGAAAAAGATCATAACTTCTGTTTTGGGCACGCTGATTTCACCTCACGTAAATAAATCTTATTTTGTCAGAGGTTTTTCTGTTCAGAGATAGCCCAACAGAAAGAGTAGATACTAGAGAGATAATATTGTCTGGAAGGGTCTATACTTTGAATGGTGCAACCAACAAGTCAGTACTGATTGGAAACAGTATTTAGGTAGATGGTGATTTCACTTCATTCTATAAAAGAGTCCTAACCTGATATGCTTAAAATCCCCCGAACCCCATCTCTGCTTTTTTCATGGCTACTTCTCCTCCTCCTCTCCTTTCCATCTGTTGAAATCTTATTTACCAATTCTTCAAGGTTTAGCTCAATACACACCTCCTGCTGTGAGGCCTTCTATAATTAACCTACACTATAATCTCCAATAGCCATGAATTATCACCCATATATTGTCCCCTGGGCCTATGTGCACCAGAGGGTCCTGTCCTAGGCCCCTTCCCTTTCTCTCTCTACACTGTGTCTCAGTGCTCAGTGATCTAATCAGCTCTCATTGGTTCAATTACCATTTTACATGCAGATGACTCCCATATAGATATAAATAGCTTTCATCTTGCTCTTCAGTTCAAGTTATAATAATAATAACAGCTAGTATTTCTATAGTGCTTTGTGATGTGCAAAACTCTTTAAAAATATCTCATTTGTTCCTCACAACAACCCTGGGAGGTAGATATTATTATTACCCCCACTTTGCAGATGAGGAAACTGAGTCAGGAAGAGGTCAAAGTGACTTGGCCAGAATCACACAGCTGGTATCTGAGGCCACTTTTGAACTCAGGTCCAGTGCTCTATCCACTGTGCCACCTAGCTTAAATTGGCTGCTATACACACTTAAATCAATGTCCCCTAGTAGGCATCTCAACCTCAACAAGTCCAAAACAAAAATAATTATCTTTATCCGTAAACCTACCCTTCTTCCAAATTTCTCTGATTCTTTTGGAGGCTCCACTATTCTTTCAGTTTTCCAATTTCATAACTTCAACATTATCTTCCATCCCTTCATTCTCTTATCCCACATATCCAATCAGTTGCCAAGTCTTATCAACCTCCACCACATCTCATCCAAGTATACCTTCCCCTCAAGCCAGCCATGACTCTACTTAAGATCCTACTCATCTCTTGCCCATACTACTGTAGGAATCTCCTAATTGGTCTCTCAGCTTTTATTTTCTTCATTCCCTTCTTCAAGAAGGCTCAGTAACTCTAGCTCCAACCTTGCTTTCTAGACTGATTGCACATTATTCTTCCTTACACACTTTCAGCCAAACATATGTTACATCATATGTCTCACTCCTGTGCCTCTTCATTTGCCACCTTGTGGAATCCTTAGCCTTCTTTAAGACTCAATACAAGTGCTACCTCCTATACAGCACCCTTCCTGACCTTCTCCCCTCAGTTGTTAGTATATCCAACTAAATTACTTTGTATTTATCTCTCTCTCTCTCTCTCTCTCTCTCTCTCTCTCTCTCTCTCTCTCTCTTTTTCCTAGAAGAATCTAAGCTCCTTGAGGAGAAGCAAAGTGGTGCAATGTATAGAGAGCTGGGCTTGGAGTCAGGAAGACTCATCTTCTTGAGTTCAAATCTGTCCTCATACACTTGCTAGTTGTCTGACCCTGGGCAAGTCACTTAAATCTGTTTGCCTCAGTTTCCTCATCTGTCAAGTGAGCTGGAGAAGGAAATGGCAAACTACCCCAATATCTTTGCCAAGAAAACCTCAAATGGGGTCACAGTGTCAGATGTGAATGAAATGACTGAACAACAAACAACAAGCTTCTTGAGGACAGGATTTTTTTTTTATCTTAGAAACCTTAGAAGCCTAGCACGTTGTTTTTTGGCTGGGAAGGTTCCAGACTTGTGATTTCATCTGTGTAAGCAACCCCTAGTGTGGAAACTCCACCCCTCTCCCCAATTGTTGTTCAGTTGTTTCAGTTGAGTCCAACTCTTTGTGATCCTAACTGGAGTTTTCTTGACAAAGGTAATGGAATAGTTTGCCATTTCCTTCTCGAGCTCATATAAGGATAAGGAAACTGAGGCAAACAGGGTTAAGTGACTTGCCCAGGATCATATAGCTACTAAGTGTGTGAGGCCAGATTTGAACTCAGGTCTTCCTGATTCTAGACCGAGTGCTTTAACCACTGTGCTATCTAGCTTCCCCCTCTAATACATATCAATAACTCATCTATAACATAGTTTTAGAGTTAGCTGGGGTACTGAGAGCTTTAGTGACCCAAGGTGCTATTATATGTCAGAGGCAGGATTTGATCCCATATTTTTCTGAGTCCAAAGCCACTTGTCTATCCTCTATGAAATGCTGCATCTCACTGCTTAATAAATGCTTGTCGAATTGAATTGTCACATGTATTACCTTACACTGTTACCTTTTCAATTACTTTGGGAACCACTTGAGAGCTGGAACCTTAGAGTTTTTATATATCCCACAGTACCCAGGTATAGTATCTTATATACAGTGACTTACATACAGATGGGTACTAAATAAATAATGTTTTATTTTAATTCAGTTGTGGTTCTGCTTAGAACTCAAGGAAAGCTCTTCAATTTCACTTTTTCTTGTCATTAGATTGTAAGCTTCTTAAGGGCAGGGACTGTTTTGCTTCTTTTTGTATTCTTTCCTAGTGCTTAGCATAGTGCCTAGCACATAGTAGGTACTTCGTAAATGTTTATTGATTTTTCAAACTAGCATCTTAAACAAAATAACTGTAAATGTTTATTGATTTTTCAAACTAGCATCTTAGACAAAATAGATCTAAGAAAGGATATTTGGACTCCTACTGTACCTGGCAGAAATTTTTTTTAGAATGAGGCATGAAAACACTGCCGCTAATTTAGTAGTGATCAATCATTGCAGTTTTCATTTTGATGCACTCTCTGCCTTGACTTATTTCTGGCACTTGTTGATGAGAGAAAGAATAGGGAAAGAGTGGGCAAAGTTACCCGCAGCTTATTGAAAGGAACTGAAAATAACTTTGAAAATTAAGAGAGCATGAAAGTGGAAACATCTGCTGGGGGTCAGGAAATTATTATCATCCACCGAGCCAAAGCCCTATTCTGTGCAACTAGACAAACTGGTGATTGAAGATCACAGTGGAGAACTAAGGTTCAAAGCAGGGCTTGGTCTTTGTAAAACTGTGAAGCTGACGAAGTCAGTGTTTTTGTCTTTCCAGCTCCCTGTTTGACTATGCACTTTGTTAGTGTCACCCTCCTCCAGGTCACAAGTTCCCTTTACTTTCTTTACTTAACTTTCTTTTTTAAACCTGCTCTCTGGAAATTTCTCAGTCACTCATACCTCAGAGTGAATGAGTTTAAGTCAATGCATTACCTTTCTCAGGGATATTTTCACTTTAATATGCTACCCATTACTATCCCTGTAACTGGCAATATCCCACTAACTTTTTTTCTCTCCCTCTACCTGTATCACTAAATCAGGGGCCACAGAGAAGCAAAATAACCCCCTCCCCCATTCTCTCATTTCTGCCCTCAACTTTTTCCAATCCAAAGTCCACTACAATCCTGTCCACTCTTCAGCTTACCTTCTGGGATTCATATTCTGTCTTCCCTTCATTCTGGACCTCTTTCTCTCAAATTCCTTCCACCTACTAGTCCTCACTAAGACCTGGCTTCCCTCAGATGTCCCTGTATCACATACTTTTACATGGAGCTAAAGGAAGCCACATAACCAGACTGCCTGAGAACATTACAAATTCATGTTATCCACCTCAACTGATCCCTCACATAAACAACTGGGGCCATTCAGTAATGAGTTCCCTCTTTTCCCCTTCACTTCATCTCAGAATCCCCATTCTCTCCTCAATTTTCTCCAATCTCTGACAATGAGGTAGCCCTACTCTTTGCCAAAGTCAGCCCCTCTATGTGTATCCTTGTTCCCATCCCCTTCCATCTTCTCCAGAAGATGGCCCCCCAAGTCACTATCTATGGACATACCATCCTGAATGTGCTTGGATAGGAGGCAGGCATTAATTACTGGTTGCTATGGGCTTTTGCTTAGGCAGCTAGGTTGTAACTGGGCTTGGAGTCAGGAAGCTCTGAGTTCAAACATTGCCACTTACTAGCTGTGTGATGGTGGGCAAGTCATGTAACCTCTCTCTGTCTCATTTTAATTATCTGTAAAATAACTCAGTGATCTCTAGGATTCCTTCTACTTCTGGATCTATGACCATATGATCCCCTCTCCATAACTACTGGTTTTTCTTCTATACTGTCTTTAAATATGCCCATTCTTTAAAAAAAAACCCTCTACTATATTTTGCCCTCCTCTCAAGCCTTACTCATATATCACTCTTCCCTTTCTCTGCTAAACTCCTCAAAACAGCTATCTATATTCACTTCTTCTCTTTTTTCTTCTCCTACTCTTCAACCCTTTCTAATCCACTTTTGTCCTTCAAAGATGCATAAAGGCATAGTTAGCTGGGAAATGACTTAGAAGCAACTTGGGAAAACAACTGGGTCACACACTCCATTTAACCCCCAATAGTTCCACCTTCTGATCACAGCACTTTACCTGAATATTTGGATTTTGTCCATTGATATCAGCTTTTGAGAGATCTGGAAAGTTTGGTAGATCTAAAAGGAAGGATCTGGGGCCATCTCTCTGTAAAGATGTATGGCTGTGCTCCTGCCTGAATCGTTGCTTGGGGAATGGTCTGTGTGCAGCTTGGTGGTCAGGATACTCCCTCTGTTCTTCCCTGGTGAGTGAGAAGCTGGGCTCTGATAAAGAGTGACTGTCCACATTGAGGTTGTTCTGGTGGGGAAAAAGAAAAATATTAAGAAGTAATTAGAGAAATAACAAAACAAACAGGCTACCAAAGTCAATCAGTCATATAAGTTCACAGGAGCCCTCTGATGGGATCAGAAAGTTGGCACATTATTTCTAACACTGTAACTGACTCATTTTCATTCACTCATCAAGAAATGTTGCCTCTCCATGCAACATTTGTTTCCCTGTCTTCAAATATTAAATCATTATTGATTCCCCCAGTTTACTTGAAGATTTTGTGAGGATTACTGAAGTAATGGTTATTGAATTAGTACTTGGTTTGAATGGAAAGGGTAGAGACCACAAAACAAAAGTACCATCTTGAACTAAGACAGATAGTCTCCTAGAACTAACTTAAGTAAAGCCAATAGGGGTCACCACCTAAAGAAACCCTGATATTCTAGAACCAGAGGGTAAAATAGAAATTGAAAGAATCCATCAATTGCCTCTTGAAAAAGAATCCCAAAAAGAAAACTCCTAGGAATATTGTCACCAAATTCCAGAGTTTCCAGGTCAAGTAGAAAATACTGCAAGCAGCCAGAAAGAAACAATTTGAATATTGTAGAAACACAATCAGAATAACACAAGATCTAGCAGCTTCTACATTAAGAGATCAAAGTGCTTGGAATATGATTTTCTGGAGGTCAAAGGAGCTAGGATTAAAACCAAGAATCACCTATCCAGCAAAACTGATTATAATGCTCCAAGGCAAAATATGGAGTTTCAATAAAATAGAGGACTTTGAAGCTTTCTCAATGAAAAGACCAGAGCTGAATAGAAAATCTGACTTTCAAATACAAGAATCAAGAGAAGCATGAAAAGGTAAACAATAAAGAGAATTCATACGGGACTTACTAAAGTTGAGCTGTTATATTTACATTCCTACATGGAAAGATGATGTGTGTAATTCAGGAGACCTCTCTCAGTATTAAGGGAGTTGAAGGGAATATAGACAGAGGGCACAGGATGAGGTGAATATGAAAAATGAAATAAATTGAAGGGGTGAGAGAGGAATATATTGAGAGAGGGAGAAAGGGAGAGATAGAATAGGGTAAATTATCTCACATAAAAGTGGCAAGAAAAAGCAGTTCATTGGAAGGGAAGAGGGGGCAGCTGAGAGGGAATGAGTGAATCTTACTCTGATCGGATTCTACTTGAGGAGGGAATAACATACACACTCAATTGGGTATCTCACTCCACAGGAAAGTAAGGGGAAGGGTATAAAAAAGGGAGGATGATAGAAGGGAGGGCAGATATGGGGAGGAGGTAATCAAAAGCAAACACATTTGAAAAGGGACAGGGTCAAGGGAGAAAATTGAATAAAGGGGGACAGGATAGGATGGAAGGAAATATAGTTAGCCTTTCACAACATGAGCATTGTGGAAGTGTTTTGCATAATGATATATATGTGATCTATGTTGAATTGCTCGCCTTCTTAGGTAGGGTGGGTGGGAAGGAAAGAGGGAAGAGAATTTGGAACTCAAAGTTTTAAAAGCAGATGCTTAAAAAATTAAAAAAAATTTTTGCATGCAGCTGGGAAACATAATATATAGGGCATGGAGCACAGAAATCTATCCTGCCCTATAAGAAAGTAAGGGAAAAGGGGATGGGGGGGGAATGGGTTGAAAGAGGGGAGGGCTGACTGGGGAATGAGGCAATCAGAATATTTGTCATCTTGGAATGGGGGGGAGGGTAGTAATGGGGAGAAAATATGTAACTCAAAATCTTATGGAAATGAATGTTGAAAACTAAAATATTAAATAAAATATATACACAATTTTTTTTAAAAAAAGAATTAGATTATGAAAGACTTTTAAGTGTCAAATGGATGAGTTTGTAACTAATCCTAGAAGCAATGGGGAACTATTGAAGCTTCTCAAGCAAAGGTGTAATAGGGTTAAATCTGTGCTGTAGGAATATTCATTTGACAGCTCTGTGGAGGGCAAATTGGAAAACAGTGATTGGAAGCAAAGAGGCCAATTAGGAGACTATTACAATAATGCAAGCAGAAAGTATGAGGGCCTGAAATAGAGCAGGGCTTATAAATGCTGGAACTGAAGGAATAGAGGTAGAAAAACTAAAACTACAGCATGGGGATATCAGCAGACCAGTTTGCCTAGAATGGAGAATTCATGTATGAAAGTAGTTTAAAGGAAAACACAATGGCAGCAGATGATGCCCAAATCTTGAAATTATACTTTGCCCTACTCATACAGTAGCTAGAATATTGTATTCTATTCAGGGCACTGTTCTTTAGGAAAGACCCTGATAAGATCGACAGCCTGAGAAAGGTAATCCTAATGGTGCAGGACCTGAAGGCTGTTCCACGTGAGGATCAGTTGAAGGAAATAGGTCTGGTTAGCCTAGAGAAGAGAAGACTCCAGGGAGGACATGATAACTGTCTTCAAGTACTTGCAGAGCTGCTGCATAGAAAATGTTTTAGATCTTTGGTCTCGTTTGGTCTCTCTCTTTGGTCTCAGAGAGCAGAATTAGGAGCAACAGGTAGAAGTTGCAAAGAAATAAATTTGGGTTCATTATCAGGAAATACTTCCAGATAGCAGGATGACAAGTGGAACTATCCTGCTCTAGATACCATGAGAACTATCCAAAAATTGAATGGGATACCTTGGGAGGTAGGGAGTTTCCTCTCTTTGGGTGGGTGGGATGGGCAGTCTTCAAGCCAGAGCTGGATAACCACTTTTCAGATATGGCTACTAAGTTCTCCCCCAACTCTGAAATTCTCTGTTTTTGGAAGTCTTCTCATTTCTTTCCTCACCTCTAATAACAATAATTTCCTTATATTGGCCAATGTAAAATTCTGTGTGAGCTTAAAGATGTAGAAGGCAGTGTTATAGAACTCACTGACTTTTTTTCTAACCAATCCTAACCTTCTTTTCTTCACCCAGTTTCCTTAGTCTCTCTCATCTGAACTTTCTTTGGAAGATTCCTCTGGGATGTCATTTTCATGTTTTCATAATGGAGATGGGGTAGGGGGAGGGGAGAAGATAGGATTTCACCAAGCTTTGGGTCTGTGGTTAATGCTTTTGTTTTTGTTGAATGTGTTTTGGGGTTTTGCAGTGTACATTAAGGCCAACTGTCTCCACACATGGGCCCCTCCTCACCCCAAGTAGGAGAGTTGCCACTGCCTTTGACCCAGGCAAAGGGACACATTTAATATCAAAACATTCAACATCCTCAAGCATATCCAGGGTTAGGAAAAGCCCAAAGACAAGAAGAATCCGGTAGATAATTATCTTCTTAGAGAGTTAAAAATGAAGAGATTCAGTAGATTTTAAGTTAACAAAGATGATTCTTCATACAAAAAGAATGAACTTGAAAATGCCCTTTTAAAATTAATGGTTCTGAAGTTCAAATTCATTATAAAACATCTGTGTGTATGAAGAAACACTTCTTGAATCAATAAGAGACAGGGAGGCTGAGGCAAAATATGAAAAAAACCCTACATTTCTGTCTCCTTTCACAAAATGCAGGCTGAGTGGGAGAAGGCTGGCTGTCCTTCAATGTGTTTTGGCTTGCCTTTGCCTTAAAAGCCAGAGACATGGCTAGGGGCATCGTTTTTTGTTCACCTTTCAAGCCATCTCCCTGCTACGATTTTTGTCTTTTGGCACATCTACACTGAGTAAGCTCCCTTGGCATTCTAAGGCATTGCACAACAGAATTCAGGGCCCAGTGAGTAATTGAACCAAACTCTAGGGTAGCGAGGGAGAAAAATCTTTCCTTCCAAAGGAAAAAAAAATCTCTTTCTAAAGCTCAACACGAGCTAACTGGATTAAACTATTTTTCCACTTTTTTTCAACATTTGCTTTCTGCATGCCATCCCCCTTCTCCCAAACATATAACCTTTCCTCCTCTGGGCCTCCAACAGTGCTGAAGGGGGCAGGTTTTCTTTAGACCCTGGGTGGTTGTATGCACATAGGTGTAGGAAGAGGTTAGTCTCAGAAGAAGCCAAGGATTTGCTCTTCTCTAGCACACATATTCCTTAATTAGAAGAGCTATATCCATTTGGTTAAAAATGGCATTAAAAAGATAAAATACATCTCTCATTTGCCACTTCTTGGCATTTTGATTAGTTGATTAAAAATAGAATTTTATCTGATTAAATTTTTATTTTAGTTGTTGGATTTTTCTCTTGGTAAAGAGCCACACACTCTAATCTCAGCTCAGCTACTGACTTCTATATGACCCTGAGCAGATCACTTAACCTCTCTCTAGTTCAATTACTTGTTTTGTAAAATAGAGCTGATAATACATACTAACCTCTCAACCTTCCCAGCAGGACTGTGAAGATTACTTAGATTGTGTCTACACAGTAGAAAGGAAAGTGTAGAGTTAAGGCAATTAGCTGGGTAATTCAGGCCACAAGTACTTTTGCCGGGAATATTCAGATAATTGAGGTAGATGTATTTTTTGGCAGAGGTTAGACACACAATTGCTGCATTGCTCTTTTTCTCCCCAACATTCCTCCCCCCATCCTTCACTCTCCAACCCCAGCCTGACTCTCAAATTTGAAGAGCAGTTAGAAGATGTGATGTAATATAGAAACTCAAACTCTGAGCCTTGTTCAGGGCTGGCTCCCCATACAACTCAAGAAGTGATTCTAGAGATCTGCCTGTTCTCCTGGGGACCTTGCTATAGGACTGCCTAATACTCTACATTCTCTCTCCTCCCTTCCTTCCTTCCTCCCTTCCTCCTCCTATCTTTCTTCTTCCTCTCTTTCCTCCTCCCTCCTTTCTCTCTTCCTCTCCTCTCCCTTTTTTCCTTCCTCTTATTCCTTCCTTTCCTTCTTCCATCCCTCCCTTCCATCCATCACAAATACACAAACTTACATCCCCAACACATGGAAGGCACCCCCCACCCTTATACCATCTCAGTCCCTGAGAAAAGGAAGGGGATTACATTTTTTCTACTTCAGCAACTTGACTCTCCCTTAACTATATTACAAGACAGACTAAAACTCTATATTGTGTTATAGCAAAGTTCCAGTATAGTGAAATAAGATAGGAAAATCCTTTCTCAAATTATAGAATGAAAAGTCTGGCAATCACATGCCAACCAGAATTTACTAAAGATATAAAATGGGTCTTTACCTGTTCTCAAACAGCTACACTGCCTATTTTCCTTATAAAGCACTTATTTTATGCTGAGCTTTTGTTTGGTAGAAATCTATCATTTATTTACTATGTTCATTAATTTTGTGCATGCATTCATCAACAAACAAGTGTCTACTATGTATAAGACACTGCAGATACAAAACCAAAATAGTTTCTGCCCTCAAGGTATTGGGGAGGGACTAAGGAATAATTCAATAAAGACTGATATGTGCTGCAACTGGGAAATAAGATATACAGGCAATGAGGTGTAGAAATCTATCTTGCCCTACAAGAAAGTAAGGGAGAAAGGGATGGGGGCAGTGATAGAAGGGAGGGCAGACTGGGGAAAGGTGTAATCAGAATACATGCCATCTTGGGGTGGGGGTTAGGGGAGAGATGGGGAGAAAATTTGGAACTCAAAAGCTTGTGGAATATTGAAAACCAAAGTTAAATAAATTTATAAAAAAAGACTATGTGCGAGGCAGTGTGTTAAGCACTTTTAACAAATACCTCATTTGAGCATCACAACCTCCTTTAGAGGTTGTTATTATTTCCATTTTACACTTGAGGAAACTGAGGAAAGAAATTTTGTGACTTGCCTAGGGTCACACAGCTCAGGTCTCCTTGACTGTAGTCTCCCCTCCCCAATCCAATACGCCAACAGCTTCCCCCCCCCCCCCGCCCTGGCAGGGGAGGTATATATACAGCTAAATAAACACTATATGCAGTTAGTTAAATATATTGTCTGTGATTCCATGAATGTAAAGAAATTGTGGCAATGGGAATGAGCACCTATTTCACAATTTAGTTTTACCAAGTTGCTTGGAAGCACTAAGAGGTTGTGACTTGCCATGCGTCAATTGGTCAGTCAACAAGCATTGATTAAGCCCTTACTATGTGCTAGTCACTGTGCTAAGCTCTAGGGATACCAAAAAAAAAAAAAAAGGTAAAAGATTCTTAGATTACAGTCAAGTGTGGTCGCGTAGTTTATTTCAGAAGCAAAATTATGGCCTCCCGCCATGAAAGTTGGCCCTCTAGCCACTAAGACAAATGCAGGCCTTTCTCCATTACTGCCTTAGTTAAAAGGGTATTCATGAGACATAGCATATTTGGGAAAGTGCTTTATGATCAATCAGCTGTACTTGAAACTGGACATTGAACTGGGAGATAATTATCAGCACTGGGGCATCCTTGCAGCAAAAATAAAAATATTCTCCCCTTGTGGCTTTAAAGTTGTGAGTATACCAACAAAGCACAAAATTAATATAGCTCTATATGTATGTATAGACACACTCTTTCTTAAGGCAAACAAGCTTTTCTGAAATTGTCTTAATTGACTCTGCACATTGACCCAATTATCCAAATATTACTCATTGTTTAACAAACTTTGTGTTGGAGGGGAAAAAATCCCACCCTAGTTTTAAAGCTTCTTTAGAACATAAGAAAATAGCAAATTCTATGCTTTACTGTAACAATGATGTATTAAGCCTAATTTTCTGTCTTTGGTTTCAAGAAACATCTTATGTCCTCCATAGTGGACTACCAAAGGTTAGTCAGTCATTCAGCAAGTATTTATTCAGAGCTTACTGTGTGCCAGGCACTATGCTAAGCCCTGGGGATACAAAGAAAGGCAAAAAGTCCTTGCTCTCAAGGAGCTCACAATCTAATGGGGAGATGACAGGCAAACAACTATGTAAAAATGATAACTACAAGGCAAATTGGAGATAATCAACAGAGGGAAGATATTAAGAGGATTTGGAAAAGGTATAAGGTGAGATTTTTTTTAAATTTTTTTAAATTTTTTTATTTTTTATTTTTTTTTATTAATTTCTTTATTTATTTTTAGTTTACCACACACGGTTCTACATGGTTTTGAGTTCCAGTTTTTCTCCTCTCCCTCCCCCCTCCCTCCCCAAGATGGCATGGAATCTCATATAACTGTCATGTATAACTTCGCATTGAATTAATTTATGCACTAGTCAAGTCGTGGAGAAGAATTTTGACCAATGGAATGAATCATGAGAAAGAAGAGACAGAACCAAAAAAAAAAAACCCCAAAAACAAAAACAAGAAAAGAAGCAAAAAAGGCGAGCATGTAGTGCGCCTCGATCTGTATTCAAACTTCGCAGTTCTTTCTCTGGATGAAGATAGCATTCTCCATCGTGAGTCCCCTGGAGTAGTCCTTGCCCCTTAGGTTTCTGAGAAATGCGCAGTATGTCAGGGTTGGTCCTCACGGAATCCATATATCTGTGGCTGTGCACAACGTTCTCCTGGCTCTGCTCCGCTCACTCAGCATTATGTCGTGTAGGTTTCTCCAGGTTGTTACGAAGTCTGCATCATCCCCATTTCTTATGGCACAATAGTATTCCATCACCTTCATATACCACAGCTTGTTCAGCCATTCCCCAATTGATGGGCATCCCTTTGATTTCCAATTCTTAGCTACCACAAAAAGAGCTGCTATAAATATTTTTGTACATATGGGTCCTTTTCCCGCTTGTGTGATTTCTTTGGGATACAACCCTAGAAGTGGTATTGCTGGGTCAAAGGGTATGAACATTTCTATAGCCCTTTGGGCATAGTTCCACACTGCTCTCCAAAATGGCTGGATCAGCTCACAACTCCACCCACAATGCAACAATGTTCCAATTTCCCCACATCCTTTCCAGCATTTATCATTTTAGATGAGATTTGAAGGAAAGCCAGAAAGCAGAGGTGAAGATGGAGAGAATTCCAGGTTTAGACAGGTAGAACAAAGGCCCCAAGTTGGGAAAAGGAGTGTCTTTTTGAAGGAATAGCAAAGAGACCAGTGCCCTTAGATCATAGAGTATGTGGGATTGAGTAGATAAGATACCAAGTAGGAGGATATAGGAAAGGTAGAAGGGACCAGGGTTATGAAGGGCTTTAAAAAAGCTAGAGAATTTTATATTTGATCCTAGAGGTGGTAAAGAGCCACTGGCGTTTATTAAATTTGAGATTGATGTGTTCAGATCTGAGCTTTGAGAAGATTAATCTGAGTAGAGGATGGACTGGTACAAGGAGAGACCTATGTCAGGGAGACCAGTGAACATGCTTTCATAATAGCCCAGATGTGAGGAGAAGGAGAGCTTGCACCAGGTTGGTGGCAGCATTAGAGGAGAAGAGGCGACATATATACCAGATATTAAGAAAATGAAGTTGATGGAATTTAAAGTACCATATAAATGTTCATTGTTATTTTTTTCTATCCTCATCCTTCATGCTTTTGTGATTTATTAGAGCTTATAGACTTGACTGTATACCCTCTCAGCCTTCATCATTTCATACTGGAATCTTGATGTGTAAATTTTTATTGCATGTTTTGGTGAGATGGGATTTTAGGGGATAGATGAGCAGGTGTGAGTTAGGGAGAGAAAGGTCAGAAGTGAAGGGCAAGTGATTTATAGATTTAGAGCTAGAAGGAATCTCTATAGTTGTCTGGTTTGACCCCTTCATTTTACAGATGAGGAACCTGAGACCCAGGGAGGTTGTTAACACCGATCCTATCCTTACACAGATAGCAAGTGGCAGAAATAGGAGAGTAAAGGAAAAGTTTAGGAGACCAAAGCATTTTTTCTCCTAACGTACCATGTCCCTTTTTAATATTTTGCCTTCCCCATGAAGTCCTGCTTCCCTACCCTTATAATTCTAGAGGATCACTTGGCTGCCTATTTCATAAAGAATATTGAAGATTTCTGTGATTAAAAAGTCTTTCAAAATAATTCTTCAAAGCTTTTTAGCATTATTCTCTACTCTCTTTTCCTTCCCATGTGTGACAGTGAGGAATAAAGATACCTTTTCCTTAAGGCTAATCCTAATTTTGGTGCTCTTCAACTCATTAGTTCCCAGTCTTCTCTAGAGCCTTCCTCCGAAAGTCATCTCTTCTCATTTAGTCGTTTTCAGTCATTCTCCCTCCACAAGTTCCATTTCAGATATGTACAGACATTGTTAGGTTTGTTCAATCCTTTAAAAAAAAGTCTGCCCTTGACTCTTTTTTTACCCTATCTAGTCATCACTCCTCCTCTTTCTCTCATTCATTACCAAACTTCTGATAAAACACTGTCTCTACACTCAATACCTCCAGTTTCTCACCACTCATTCTACCTCTTGCAATCTGGCTTTCTACTCCATCATTCTATGAGTATGTTGTCTCACACATCATCAGTTACCATTAATCACCAAATCTAGCGTCTCTTCTTCATTTCTCATCCTCTCTGACCTTTTGGCATCATTTGATAATCTTGACCACCTTGTTCGCCTTTGTATCCTTACTCTCCACCCTCGGATTCATAGTCACTCTTGGTCCTCCTACTACACAATTTAATACTTCTTATCTTCTGACACTTAAGGTGATTGTTCACAGAATTACATTATTTAGAGCCAAAGGGTAACATGGTCATGATTTAGTTAAACCCATACCCCATAAAGAATATCCTCAAAGACATACTTGATAAGTAGTTGTTTACCCTCTATGTAAAGACCCCCAATGAGGGGCAGCCCAATTCTCCCCAAAGCAGCTGTTTTAAAAAACCGAAATAGTTAGGAAGTTTTTTTGTCTGACATAAGACAAAATTTGCTTCTGAAATTTCCACCTCTTTCTCCTAGTTCTGCCCACTGGGGCCAAAGAAAACACTAATTCTTCTCCTGCATGATAGCCTTTCAAATGCTTGAGCATAGCTATCCCTTAAGTCTTCTTTATCCCTAGCTAAACATACCTAAACATACCCATTCAGTCCTCATATGGTATGGATTAGAATACCTTGGCACTCTATTTGCCTTTCACCAACTTAGCAATGTGTTACCTAGAGATGAGCACAATATTCCATCTGTAGTTGACCAGGATCAGGATAGTTGGAACTACCACCTATCCTGTCTCCTTGGACACTAAGTTTCTCTTAATGAAGACCAAGACCACTTTCACTTTTTGGCTGCCATATAACCCTGTTGATTCATAAATCTCTAGAATTTTTCAGACAAACAACTTAATGCTCTGCTTCCCCCATCTTGTACTAGAAAAGTTGATTTTAATTTTTTTAGCCCATGTGAGATTCTACATTCAACCCTGCTAAATTTCAGCTTACATTCAGTTTAGGTCAATATTCTAGACTGCCCAAATTTTTTTGGATTCTTACTGTTTTTCACTGTGCTTGCTACTGTTCCCAGCTTGTGTTATCTGCAAATTTGATAAGCATATGATCTAAGTCATTGATATAGAGGAACATTATAAAAAGTGCCTTCTGGAGTGTTCTGTTGGAGGTATCTTTCCATACTGACAGGAAACTATGTCTCTGAGTCGAGCTAATCAACAATTCTACTTGTACTGTATCATCTAGCCCAATTATATCAAACTCAAATAGAAATGGGGGCTGCTAATCTATAAATAAAGATCCCTGAGGACTGCATATTGACTTAGTTTCAAAATTTAATAATATCTATGTCTTACTGTATTTTTACTTATTTTGTCAGATATTTATATTTTAATCTGCTTTGGGCTGCACTTTGTAGTGTTGTGAACTGCATTCCATCTGTGGGCTATGTGTCTGACACCTCTAGTCTAAGCCACATTTACTTTTGCCTCCAAAGGAATAGCATGTGACCCTTTATAAAGCATTTTAATAAAATCTAGTTAACCCATATCTAAAGCATTTCCCTCAAATCTATCAGCTTAGCTCTCCTATTAAAAAAAAAGAAAAAAGGCTAGTCTGGCTTGTTCTTGCTAAAGCCATGCTGATTACTTAATGACCAACAGTTCAACCTAATTCAAAAAGCATTTACTGCACATAAAAGCAATGTGCAAAGCATGGGGGCTACAAAGGCAAGATTGAAATAGTCCCTGCCCTAAAGAAGTCTCCAGTCTTTTGGGACAAAGGGGAAAACATGCACATAGAAAATAATAAAGGCTAGACAGTCACTTGTCTGTTATACTATACTGGAGATTCCTTTTGTGAATAGGTTGGACTAGATGGTTGATAAGGTACCTTTTAACTCTGAAATTCTCTGATTCTGTGATTCTGTCATTTCCCACAGAAACTGGAGGTAATCAGGATAGGCTTCCTGTTGGAGGTGTCACTCGGCCTGAGTTTTGAAGGAATTTGAGCACTCTAAGAGGGATAAGTGAGAAGAGACAGTTTTCCAACCATGGGCTGTCAGCTTGTGCAAAGAGATGGAACATCATGGATGGGAACACCAGGCCAGTTTGAACAGAATGTAGAGTACATGAAGAAAAGTAGTGCAGGAAACTTTGGAAGGTAGATTGGAGCCAGATTGTGAAAGTCATTAAATGCCAAACAGAAGAATTTGTATCTTATCTGAGGAGCAATATAGAATTACTAGAACTTCTTAAGAAGGGGAGTGATGTAGTCAGAACCTGTGCTTCAGGAATGACAATTTTGCCAAAGTTTAGAGAATAAATTGGACAGCAGCAGGACTTGAGGCAGAGAGACCAAGTTAGAGATTATTGCAACAAGTCTTAGAAAGATGGGATGAGGTCTGAGCTAGGGTGGTGGTTGTATAAGCAGAGAGAGGGGAATGAACACAAAGTATATTGTGGAGGTAGAATGAACAAGACTTTCTAGATATGACATGAAGTAGAAGACAGTCAAAATAACTTTGAAGTTATGATTTTGGGAGATAGTAAGGATGGTAATGTTCTCAGTAGAAATAGAGACAAAAAGAAAGAAGAGTTGGGGGAGGGGAGGCGGAGAATATATGGCATTCTATTAGAGATGTGGAATTTTAAGGTGAATTTGTGATATCTGGTTGAAACTGCTCAATAGATGGTTAGTAATGTCAGACTGGAATTCAGGTGAAAGATGAGGGTTGGAAAAATAGATCTGGGAATAAGCTGCATAGAGATGATAATTGAAAAGGATGGCTTCTCTTTGTAGATATTCACTAACTATCCCATTAATAATACATGTTTTCATTTTGCCAGGAAATTTGAATATTAGTATTAAAAATACATCTTTTTTTCAGGGAGAAGCAATTGCTACTGGTTTTTTTTTAAATAATATTTATTTGTTTGTTTAGAATAGACCTGGGATTTAATTTGTTTAGGGAAGGAATTCTCTACCAAGGAAGGGAAAACTATTTTGTATCTTACAGTCTTAGAGATTTGCCTGGGGTCCCTAAAAGGTCTTAAGTAACTTGTTCAGGGTCAGAAGACAGTATGTGTCAGCTTCAGGATTTGAACCCAAGTATTTCTGATTCTTTTGCCTGTTCTCTATCTATTATATCACATAGGTTCTCATATCATAATGTTATAACATAATGATAATTTATAATAATGATGAGATAGCAGTAAGGAAAAAGGCTGCAGAGCTGTGTTTCTGGGTGTTCTACAGATCTGGGGACACATCTGAAATAGGGTTCATCATGGAATATTCAGGTGAAAAGAAACTGAGGAGGGCACTATGTGAGATTCTCCAAAGCTTGCTCACTTACCCCATTCCCCCTATCCCCAATGCTCTCTAGATGATAGTTATTAGTGCTCTTCCAGGTACTGGCTTTGGTCCTACTGTCTTCACTCTCTATACTATCTCCCTTAGCAATCTTATTTACTCCCATGGATTTAACTATTGCCTTCTCTCTGCAAATAATTCCACAACTGGATCCCTAGTGCTGATCTCTCTTTTGAGCTCCAAATATACATCTCCAACTGCTCACAAGGCATTTCTACCTGGATACCCCCACTGGAGCCTCAAATTCAACATGTCTAAAATTGAGTTCATCAACTAAATCAAGACTATTAAGTTCCTCAAGCGTGTGAACTGTCTTATCTAAAATCCTACTCCTCTACAACGCTAATTACTGTGCTCAAACATAATAATTGCTTCATTTTTTTTATCAGTGAATCTCAGATAAGCTAAGATTGCCCCACTTTAGGTCATATTGGATAGGCAACATATAGAATCATATAATTTTGGAGTCAGAAAGGAAACTGAGTCACAGAGGATTTAATTGAGTTCTGAGGCTTCACAGCTAAATTAGTGGTAGAGCTGGTATTAGAACTCAGATTTCCTGACCTCTAGGACAGAGCTTTTTCCATTGTTCCTGGCTGTAACTGCTTCTCTGTCTATCCTCTTTTACTTATTACATGTGTCTAGACCTTCATAGAGTTGTTGAAAATGAGTTCTTTATAAGAAAGATCTTCTTCCTTGTTAAACTTGATTTGAAAAAAGGTTCTTAAACGCTGGTGGGCCAAGGTAAAATTGGGTAGGAAAGGCAAAGACATTGTAGGAAAAGACAAAGAAGTGCGGGGTTCTAAAGTTTTTCTGCTTTTCTCCATTTCCCCAAGTATATCACTAGTTAGAAATCAAAGATATGTAGCCACTGAATCAGACCACAGTTTGGTTGATCCTACTCATTTTGGTCATCTTCATGAATGAGTTGGTTCACCACAGCCTCATCAAATATGAAGACATCCAGAATGATCAGTGGCCCAGTCTGGTGATTCTGTTCAGGCAAGCCCAACTCAAGTAGAAAACCATGTCAGAAAGTAAAGAGTATATGTAATATAGTTGGAAGAACAAGATGTAGAAGCCACAGGCAGCTTTATCTACCTCTGGAAAGGACACAACTAGTTCAAAGTGATAATGGATTGCTCTTGCAAATAACTCCTTGCTCTATGAAGAAAACAACAACAAATACCAGGCAAGTAGAAAAGAATTCTGAGTTTACTACCTCCAAACCTCATCAGGGAAAGACAAGCTGGTAAAAATCTGCTGTGAGCTAGGAACATTTGGTGCTTGGTTTTCCAAGCTATTATAAGTATTCCCAGATTAGCACAATCTGGCATACATCCTGAAGCTACACTGGATTGTAAATTCCTAGAAGGCAAGGACCATGTCTAATCTATAGTCTATAAACCCCACACAGCCCAGTAGAGAATATGATGAACACAGTGGGCACACAATAAATGTTAGCTGATGATATGATGAACGTGGGCCAAATTATATTTTGTTTTAAATTAGTCTCAGCCTACAAGCCTTGGGAACACTAATTTAGCTTTTATGTGGTCTTTTAAAGAAAAAATCTAGGAATTTTCAATTGACAATATTAGAGAAGATATTATTAGAAATGTTTATGGTCTTACGACTTTGAACAATAAATAGCCACAACTCCATTAGAACTCCAGCCTTTCTCCTTTAAACATACTAATTATATAGCTAATTAATTGTCTGTCCTGATTTTTTGAGTGAGGTGAACATCTGCATATTATTACGGTCAATGTTTTTTCATCGTTGAGGGGGAGGGGGTAAAGGGAGCCATATTGTGAATTTGCTAATGGCTTGAGTCACTTACATACTAAGACTCTGCATTTTCTTCTTCCCCTTACATGTGATAAACACACAGGACTTTATCTGTGGTGGCATCTATTATGTCTGGAAGGCTTCCACACATCTAAAAATAAGTTCAAGAACATAATTGGTGGCATTTCAAAGAGAAGAACAAAAGTTTCTCCTCTTAAGAAGATAAAAGAATAAAAGGGCATATGATTATCTTTATGCATGAGTGAGAAGAGAGCACTCCCAGGAATAGAGAGGATTGGGAAAAAAAAGTAAATCAGTTTCAGACTGTTCAATCCCTTTTCCTAAGGGGGAAGGGCTGACCTGTTCTTCTTGCTCAGGAAAGTGGCACAAGGCAGATTGTCATGAATGTGGCAGGCTCGGAGGATTGTCAGTCACCACTGTAATTACCACAGGGAAGTAAACAGGATATGGCAGGCAAAAAGAAAGTATGCAATTTTAATAAAGGGATGGGATGACAGAGGCTAACCACCTTCTGGTATTGCATGGCCCCTGCTTATGCGTGAGATAATTCATTTTAATCACTGTGCCTGAGGCAGTGGGAATGTAACTGATACCCAAAGCCATGAACCTCAGAGAACATGAAAACATAATGTACTTTTAGGAATCACTCCTGGAGAAAAAGAAAGCAATCGGTCTGCACCAACCTTCACTTTGGGTTTGGGTGCTCTGGGGCCCTTAAGACCGAACTTACTGTTAGGCTACTAGGACAAAGAATGTGGTGTGAACATAGACTCATATATGGAAAAGTTGGCTGTTTCCTGGGGGAACACATCTTATTGTGAAAGAAAATATCCTACTTTTTTAATGTTTCTATTCTTTTTCAGTGTGGTTGATAGTGGAGTGTTGGAGTGTTACTTCACTAGGTGATAGTAGATACTGAATTCTTGACTTCTGAGTTTCAAGTGTAAAATCCCTTTTAAGAAAGTAAAACCATAGGTCTTAGGAAGATAGCCACTTTATTTCAGTTTTATATGGAACAAAGTTTGGTCTTTAGGAGCAGTGAAGCCACACTGACTCTCAATTATGTAGGAAATGACTATTTGGCTTATAGATTATATAGGTCCGAGACTTCTCTACCCCTTCCTGCTTCCACTATGCTGTTTAAGCTTTATCAGCAAGCTCTCAAGAAGCAATAAGGGAGAAGTGAAGAGATAAAACTCAAACATGTTAATTTTTGAAAGTATTTCTTTTTTAAATTTTTTTTAGAATTTCCTCTTTAAGTATATTTTTATTGATTTTGTTAAATATTTTCCTATTACATGTAAAATATTTCACATTCTTTTTTTTAATTTGAGTTTTTAAAAGAATTTATGCAATTGCTGACTGGACATCTTCAAATAGGAATCTCATAAGTATCTCAAACTGAACATGGCCAAAATTGAACTCATCTTTTGCCCGAAACTCACCCCTCTTCCCAAATTTCCCATTTTCGTTAAAGTTGCCATCATTTTTCCAGTGATTCAGGTTTACAGTCTCAGATTCATCCTTGGTTGCTCACTTTCCTTCACTCCCTATATCTAATCAGTTGCCTGATTTCCACATGCTTTGTCTGCCCACTTCTTACCACTCAAACAGCAACCATTCTAATTCAGGTCTTCCTCACCTCTCATCTGGACTATTGCAGCTGCCTATTAATTGGTCTTCCTGCCTCTAGTCTCTCCCTTCTACAATTTTATCTTCCACATATCTCCCAATTTTATATTTTTAAAGCACAGGTCTGACCATGTCACTCCCCCATTTAAGAAGCTTTTGTGGTTCCCTAGCATCTTTAGGATAAAATACATAAAACCTTCCTCATTGTCATTTATTTTCAAAATCTAGCTCCAGCCTCTCTGTCCTTTATTCTCCCTCATGCAATCTACAGTATAGCCAAGTTGGCCTATTTGCTGTTCTCTGCACACAGCACTGCTTTCTGTGTCTATGGCTAGAAGGCTCTCTCTTCACTTCTACCTGTCAGTGGCTATCTCTACCCAGGGTTCATCTCAGGTCTCCTTCCACATGAGGCTTCCAAATCGTTAGTGACTTGTGGTGGGGCGGGGGTGGGGGGGGGGCTCCTCACTCACCAATATTTTGTATTTCCTTATCTGTGTACAGGTTGTTCGTTCCTCCATTCCCTGATCCCCAAAGGATGTAAGCTCCTAAAGGACAAGCACTGTTTAATTTTTGTTATTGTATCTTCAGTGCCTAACATTGTACCTGGTATGTAATAGGTGCTTAAGAAGTGCTGATAGAATTAAACTGAAATGACTACTTCAAAAAAACTACTTGAGTAAGCACCATTCAATTTTGTTCCTATAACTGATTAAAGTTTATTTTGGGGAAGCAGCAAATTGAAACTAATGACTAAAATGAACTATCAGTTAATTTAATCTGTACTCTCTTCCCTGTTGTCATGGATAATTAAGAGCTGATTTTGTTTTAAGTTCTGTCAGACTAAGGATGTTATAAAATCACAGAATCTCCAAGTCTTGAAGGGACCTGAGAAGACAGTAGCCCAGCCTATAACTGAATAAGAATCTCCGCAGTAAGATACCCCAAAACTTCATCCCCTCCCATGGCAGCCCAATCTACCTTTAGACAATTCAGATCTTCAGGAAGTTTGTCCCTACACCAAGCCTCAGTTTACTTCTTTGCAGCTTCTACTCACTCACTGAAGGCCAAACAGAACTGATCCAGTCTTCCACAGGACAGCTCTTCAAATACTTGTAGTTAGCTACACTGGCCTACCACAAAGTTTTCCTTTCCATCAACTGAAAGTTATCCACTTTCTTCAACGAATTCTCAAATAAGATGAACGTAAAGCCCTTGTCCATCCTAGATGCCCTCCTCTGGATACTCTGGCTTTTCAGTATCCTTCCTAAAAGGTGACTAAACCCAGTACTTCCGACCTAGTCTAAACAGATCTAGTACTTCAAATATCGTCATTTTTCTTATCCTGGAAACTAAGCTGCTCTTAATTCAGTCAAAGACTGTATTAACCTTCTTGGCCACCATATCACTCTCACTAAATACATTTGAGGAATGAATCGCCATTTCAGATCTGAAGGTGTTGTACAGCATAGGGTAGGGAAGGGAATAAGCATTTGTATAGCACCTACTATAGGTCCAGGCACCATTCTAAGTGCGTCTACAAATATTATTTCATTTGATCCTCAACAATCCTTCAGATGTTGGGTAGAGTGTTGGAGTCAGGAAGATCTGAGTGCAAATCTGGCTTCAGACACTTACTAGACTCTGGTCAAGTCATTTAACTTCTATCTGCCTCAATTTTCTCATCTGTAAAATGGAAATAATGATAGCAGCAATAATAGCTTCCATAAAGCAAATAGTAGGTGTTTAATAAATATTTGTTTTCTTCTTAGTTTAGCTGTTCCCTGGTGTCTGGAATACCCCTTTGCTCCCCATCTCCTCCTAGTAAAGTCCCTAGTTTCCCTCAAAGTATAGCTCAGGTACAGCAATCTGCTATATGAGGCTTTTCCTGAGTCCCCCAATTATCAAAGCTAACTCTTTGGAAGTTACTTTTTATTACTTATTTATTTTTGTCTTGTGTGCAGGTTTTGTCTCCTTTTGCCTTGCCCGCCTTCCCACTCAAGTAAGAAGAGATGGATTTATTTTTGTTTGCTTGTAGCATAGTGACTTACACATATTTGTTGTTGTTGTTCAGTGGTTTCTGACTCTCTGTGACCCCATTTTGGGGTTTTCTTGGCGAAGATACTGGAGTGATTTGCCATTTCCTTCTCCAGCTTATTTTACAGATGAGGAACTGAGGCAAACAGGGTCGAGTGACTTGTGCAGAGTCACACAGCTAGTAGTGTCTGAGGCTGAATTTGAACTGCCTAGTGCTCTATCCATTGAGCCACCTTTAAAAAATGTTGATTGAACTGAATGTCAATAACTAAGCTCAAAATGCAGCCTGATCAGAATGAGAAAGATTAGCTATCAGAGAAGGATGTTCATAAAGTCATATTGATGTTAACAGAATTATATCCCTTATCCACTGGACACTGATAGCCATGGAGGCTCTAGGGGGTAGAGGAATGCATTTAATTTATCTTCAAAAATTTGAAGTTGAGACTACAGAGACTCAAGATGGTGGAGCACAAAGACCTAGGATTTTTCTATCCCCGGAAAGGTTGATAAAGATCCAGTTCTTGCTGCCCTGTAGTAAGAATGATCCTAGTGAAACCTAGGCAGCTCATCACTCTACTTAAGGGAGAAAGACACAGAAGTAGGAAAGCAAGAGAGCAAGTTTAAGGAATGTCAAGTAGTCCAGTATGGCTGGAGTGTAGGGAGCATAAAGGAGAGTGGTGGGAGATCAGACTAGAAAAGTAGATTGAAGACCTAAAATGCCAGGCTGTGTAGTTTATACTCTTATTATATGGGCAACAGCAAGCTACTCAAGGCTTTCAGCAGGAGGATTACATACTTGGGACTGTTCTCTAACAAGTCTAATCTGGAAATAGTGTGTAGGATGAATAAGGGGGAGGAGAAGATTGTGGAGGGATTAGTAGGAAAACTATTACAAATGTTCAATGGAGAGGTAATGAGGCCCTGAACTAGGTTAGTAGCAGTGGGAATGAGGCAAAGGGAATAGACACAGCAAATCTTTCAAGAGTAGTATTGACAAGATCTGGTAAAAATTAGATATGAGACTGGCTAAAAAAAAATCAAGGATTATTCAGTGGTTTGTTTGTTTTTTTTTTTTGCTTGTTTCTGGCTACCTAGTGCCATTAATAAAATAAGAGTCGAAGAAAAGGAAATGTTAATTTGTGGTAGAAGAGTTGGTTTGTTGTGAACTGATCCAGCCATTCTGGAGAGCAATTTGGAACTATGCCCAAAGGGCTATAAAAATGTTCATAGCCTTTGACCCAGCAATACCACTTCTAAGGTTATATCCCAAAGAGATCACACAAGTGGGAAAAGGACCCATATGTACAAAAATATTTATAGCGGCTCTTTTTGTAGTAGCTAAGAATTGGAAATCAAGGGGATGCCCATCAATTGGGGAATGGCTGAACAAGCTGTGGTATATGAAGGTAATGGAATACTATTGTGCCATAAGAAATGGGGATGATACGGACTTCATAACAACCTGGAAAAACCTACACGATATAACGCTGAGTGAGCGGAGCAGAACCAGGAGAACATTATACACAACCACATGACTGGATTCTGTGAGGACTAACCCTGATAGACTTTGCTCTTGTCAGCAACACAAGGTGCAAAGACAACTCCAGGGTACTCACAATGGAGAATGCTATCTACACCCAGAGAAAGAACTATGAAGTATGAATGCAGATTGAGGCACACTTTATGCTCGCTTTTTTTTCCCTTTTTTTTCTCTCTTTTGTTTTTGTTTTGGGTTTTTTTTTTTTGGTTCTGTTTCTTCTTTCTCATGATTCATTCCATTGGTCATAATTCTTCTTCACAACTTGACTAGGGTGTAAATAAGTTCAATGCGAAGTTATACATAGAAGATATATCAGATTCCATGCCATTTTGAGGAGGGAGGGAAGAAAATCTGGAACTCAAAACTTATGTAGAACCCAGTGTTATAAACTAAAAATAAAAAAAAATTAAAAAAAAGAAGAGGCAGTTTGTTATAGCATAAAGAGAAAGGGTTTGACCTGGGTTTAAGTCTAATATTGGTTGCTGACTACATTAGTTAAAAGATCCTTTCAACTCAATGCTATGATGTGATCAGTTTGGATTATGTTGATTTTTGAGGGGGTTGATGGGACACCCTAGTAGAAATATCCAGTAAGCGATTAAAAATGTGAACCTGGAGCTTGGAATAAAAGTCCAGGAATGAACATCCCAGAGAGATGTTTCTGAGAGTCATTCTCCTCTTGCAAAGGAAAACTCAAAGTTCTAGAAACCTCAATTGCAGACATTCAAAAATACATTAACATGGTGGATATTAAAGCTTACTACATGATGCTATCTGGGGGTTGTATGTTGTAAGTGCTCAACAAATATTTATTGAATAGGATCCTCCCTACTCCTCATCACATTCCCTACCCCACCCCCCACTCTCTGCCTTCCTTCTACTCCCAGTATCAAAGGTGCATACAATCCCAAGGGAAATTCAAACCTATTACATCCAATTTCATTCATTCATTTTAACTCCTTTATTAACATCACATCGCCAGTTATTTCAAAGATCTTGAACTGAAACTTAACAATTTACTATTACTCTTTCATGATGCACCTGTATGGCACCTTGGGCTGCCAGAAACCAGTAATGCTCATTTATTAGGAAACCCCTACTGACACTATAAAAAGATTATATAGCTATCAGAAACCTAACATAGCCTTAGGCTAAGAGGAGAGAGCTTTATACCACGGGGGCCAGTTCCATTCCCCACCTGCCTACACAGATTGTTCTGATTTGGTCCTGCTACACATTACCTTCCACAGCTATTGTTTGATCCCTACCTTAAAATCTAACAGCACCAAGAATCAGTGAGTCCTAGCTTTTGCTAACCTTTGTTGTGAATGACTGAGGTGCTCATGCTGATGCTGACTTGCCCTTTTAAAGGTGAGTGGATGGTGAAGATATTAGCTTTTAGTCAGGTTCTCATTTAATTTTTTTCAGCTCCAGATTTAACTCTATTGCGCAGCACTGGCTCCTCTAGCATTTGGTAATTCATTTGGCTCCTCCATCATCTGGTATTCAACCTATACTTGAGTAACTTCTACAACACCATTGACAAGTGTTTGCTTTCCATTTGAAGACCTTCAGGGAGATCCATTACAACCCATTCCAAATTTGGATGGCTCTAATTGTTGGGAAGTTTTTCCTTACGTTGAGTTTAAATCAGGCTCTTTACAATAGGACCCAATGCTCCTACTTCTCCCTGTTGGAGCCAAAAAGATTTTTGTGCCCCTTTTCCCATGATGATCCTGCAAATACTTGAAGAAAATGATCATGCCTAAAATTTCTTTTCTAAGAGTTAAATTGCACTAGAATGCTGGACTTGAAATCAGGAAAACTAATTATCCTCAGTTGAAGGTAGTGCCCTAATTCTCCTTTTATTTTGGTTCTGTAGTCACTAGAGGTTTTGATCCGGTCAGTTTAAGTCAAATGAGAGTCCCCCGAACTAGCTATGGGAGTGCTTTGAGGTTAAACTTTCACCCATCTTCTTACAAGTTGGGGGGGGGCAGGGCAGAACCATTACAAGGATAGGCACTAAGAACTATAGGAGAGGGTAGCACAGAGAATAGTAGAAGGAGGTGGGTAGTACCTTGCTACCCACTTAGCTAGGTAGGGAATAGGCAATAAAAGGGTTTCTGAGTCTTCAAATGTCTTGCTGACTTCTTTTCTGAAGGCAGCTCATATCTTTAACTTTAGAGAGGTGAGTTCCCACAGCAGGAAATTAGAGCCTTACTCCTTCACAGCCTATTGGGTTATAAGTAACCATTGATTCCATAGAGATTAATGGTATTTCTTGATGATTTGATGGAAGGGAATTCAAAAAGAGATATGGTTTTATACTTAGCTTCCTAAAAGGGAGCTGTATAATCAAGACCTTGATGTAAGAATCTATCACTTCCTGGGGAAACTAGGTGGCCTGGAGCGGGGGTAGGGATAAGTTGGAAGGCTATAATCAAGTATTGAAGAAAGGTGATTTGGCTTAAGAGAAAGGTAGTTCTTAACCTTGAATCCGAGGAGGGTGATCCATCGATAGATTCCAGGGGATCTGTGAACTTGAATAGAGAAAAAAATAAATCTTCATTTTCAGGAGCCTCTAACTGATACTATTTTTAAATTCCTTCAGTTATTTAAAAACATTATTCTAACAAGTGACCCCTGCCACACGCACAAAAAATTGAGAATGCCTTGCTCTAGAGGTAAGAAGTAAGAGCAATGGGTCAAAGCTGAAGCAAATTTATACTTAATAACAATAGCTAACATTTATATAGTGCGCACCATGTGCCAGGCATTGTGCTAAGCATTTTACAATTACTAACCTCATTTTATCCTCACAACCCTGAGAGGAAGGTGCTATGATTTTCCCCATTTTACAGATGAAGAAACTGAGGCAGACAGACGTTAAACAACTTGCCCAGGGTCACACAGCCAATCAGTGTGTATGAGGCCAAATTTGAACTCATGTCTTCCTGACTCCAGGCCCAGAGCTCTGTCCACTTAGCTTAAAGTAAGGAAAGAGTGAACAACCATAGGGCCCCCAAATAGAATGAACAGGCTCTTTCAGGAAGTAGTGGGTTCTCATTCACTTGAGGTCAAAAAGCAAGAGCTGAACAACTACTTGTACAGTATACAGCAGAAGAGATTTTTGTTCAGTTGTAAGTTGATTTGGGTGGTTTCTGAGTTCTCTTCCAATTCTGTAACATTGTGAACCTGAGGGTTGGAGGGGGATTGTAAAGTTATACAGAAATGTGTCTCCCCTGCCCCTTTCACCTTCAGCCCCAATCATTCCAGAACCTTCTCCTTGACTCTGATTTCCAGGACTGTATGTAGGAAAATTGTCTAGATCTCACCTTCCCCCAGTTATGTTCCTGGTGAGAACACCACCTATAACATCTTCAAACTAATTTTGTCTTATCATTTTCTCCCTCGAGAGTTCCCATCCAAACCTGAATTCAGATCTCAGGTCTCTTCAGAACTAGCTATGCGACCTAGGGAAAGTCATATATCCACTCTGAACATCGGCTTCCTCATCTGTAAAATGAGACAATCAGACTAGCTAACCTTTAAAGTTCCTTCCAAGCTTTAAATCCTGTGCTTCTATGATCCAGGGAAATGTTGGTCCAGTCTGACCTTGCCTAACTTATGCAATTCAATGAGATCATAGACTTAGGGATGACTCTCCAACAAAAACAACAAACATAATTAGGATGAAATTAAAAGGATGTGGTGACTAACACATGAAGGAGGAAGACAGGAATGAAATGGCATGCATGATTTTATGCATCTGTTATGAAAGTTATTTACTTAAGGAAATTTAACAAGTCCCTTCCATAAACCTGCTTCCATTAAAAGTCAGAATCAAGTGGGCAACATGGAAAACTGGACTTAGAAGTGGAGACTTTGAGGTTGAGAATGAGAGAAAGCAGAGCTAAGAAGAGAGGATCAGCATTGAACATTTGGGTGAACTATTAAAGACAGTATCACTGAGATTGCTAAAGAGATACAAAATCTGCTTCTCTACCAGAAAAAAACAAACAAATAAACAACACCTGTGTTAAGTGGAGTCACTGGAGACCAAGAGAGAATCCCCTTCTTATTCATCCTTGGAATTAGGAAAGTAAACCAAGAAGTAAAGGCAAAGGAGCCAGGGTTGGCAACCTTTCCAAAGTGACCCTCCAGCCAAAAGCTCATTTATTCATTGTGTCTGGAGTAGGAGGTATGATTGGGGGGGTGGGAGGTGGCAAGAGGAAAGCCACCAGAAGGGGAGGTGAGGGCCTCAAGGCTTAGAGTCTTAAAGGCTTTTCTGTCTTCAAGCTCAGCCATTAAAATGCAAATACCCCTGGGAGAGGTCACATCTTTGGGGTAGGGGTGGGGTTAGCAAAAACTGGAAAC
Source organism: Trichosurus vulpecula (assembly GCF_011100635.1). NCBI lineage: Eukaryota > Metazoa > Chordata > Mammalia > Diprotodontia > Phalangeridae > Trichosurus > Trichosurus vulpecula. The sequence continues at coordinate 270,283,743 of NC_050575.1, read as the reverse complement.
AAGATAGGCCCCTGGGGGTGGGGGTGGTGGGGAGAGGAGAATGCCAAGAGGGAGGAAAGTGGAGGAGGAGATGATAGGAGAGGTTGGAGGGTGCCAAAGACAGGCTTGCTTAATTTTCAGTCTTTTTTTTTGGGTGGAGCCCCCATTAAGGTCCTATCCCTAAAGAGGTATTTGGTTCACCTTAAAACAGCTTTTGAATGTTATCAGGATCTAGAAGCAGAGTTATTTGCCTATATTCACTATTATGTTAGGATTCAGGGATATTTGCATCTTCTTTCTCTATTGACCTAAACAGTTTCCCTTTTCCAATCGAAACAAATAGAAAAGTTAATAATAAATCTGAAATATCTCATGACTTGGAAGAATAGCCCTGGCTATAGAAAGAAGGCCTGGGCAATTCTCAGGGACCTATTGCACTTAACTGCAGAAAAATTCTATCCATGGGAATTTGGAAATTTTCTCCTAACCACAGTGCATCTCCTAGTTTAGGTCATCTTGTTTATTTATTTAGTTTATTTTGGCAGCCTTGGGGGCAGGAGGAGAGCCCAGACCTGTAATTTCACTGCTACTTCTTCTAAGGCTATCCATTTAACTTTGAGGTTCCCTCATAAACCTCCTTTACCTCTCCCTTTTCCCTTCATCCCACGAGAGTTCCAGTAGGGGTAGTTTATTCTCCACACAGTTCCATGTAAGATAAGACCTATTAAAGGAAAGTCAGCATTATTATAAAACTAAGACACTGAAAATTGTTTAGTAGTTCAATTCTTCCCCCTGCTCCATTTTATAGATGAATCTGAGACCTAGATAGGAAAAGGGACTTGATCTAAGTCACACAACCATTTAGAAGAACAGAGCTGAGAATGATGTCCAGTATCTCTGCTAGAAAGGCAGCATGCAGGACTGGAAACCATTCTGGCCTTTGAGTTAGGAAGACCTGGGATTCGAGTTCTTGCTGACACACATACTAGCTGTGTGATCACAGGCAAATCACTTATCTTCTACGGCCCTCAGTTTTCTCATCTGTAAAACAGAGATTATAATGCCTATGCTATCCACCTCATTTACTAAAGTCCTACTCTAATGTATCAGTGAAGCACAGGTGACCCTGGGATCTTGAAGACTATACCAATGGACTCCAAGATCTGGAAGGTCCTACACGCACCAAGCTGGAAAGGCTTTGGATAAGACTCAGGGTCTATTGTCTATTGTCACAGAACCAGCCTAGCTACATTTAGAGAAAATCATCAGCAGGTTGGCCAAAGGGTAATTAATTTTTTTGGCCATAGAAATCCTTGAAGACCATCTATTAGGTTATTAGGGAGTGATTATGATTTGCTTTCAGTGAAGGAAATACACTGATGAAACTACAGATCGCTGTCATGAGAAAAGCACTTTGTTAACTTGGATGTGCTATATAATGTGAGCTATTATAAACTACTGCATCATCTTGCCTTCAACTGGGGTCATCATATCCAGCTCTAGGGTACTTGCCATGATTTTTAAAACCCATTAAATCCAAAAGAGTAGTGTTTTTTTTTTTCCCCATAAAAAAAGATACCCTTATGATTAAATTGGCAAGTGGGGCCTATGGGCCTGAATAAATGACCAAATGATTCACAGTTATTTTCTCCCACCCAGTATTTCACTGTGAAGAGAGAATGGGCTTTGGGTTTTGTTTCGTTTTGTTTTTTTTTTCCTGTGAAAGAGGTCAGCAGTCTCTTTAGCCCTAAGGCTCATCAGTATAGTCAGGCAATGCCTCTAAGTACCACTGGGTGTCACTGACAGGCCTACATCGGGTGAGGAAAAAAAGTTTCGTTGAATGAAAAAATAAAAGATGAAAAATAAGATAAGAGGAAAAAGAAGAAAAAAAGAAGTGTTATAAGAGGAAGTGAGGTAGGGGAGGGGCAGTCCTGAGAGTCCACTAATTTTTGTTGCCAATATTTTGGGGAATTAGACATGTAACTAAAAAACCAGACCAATCACAACTGAAAGAGCCATCCCCATCTTTATAAGAAAGGACACTCTGTAATGTCCAAACTAGTCCCATTAGCTAGTGAAAGGTATAACATGATGATATGGTACAATGTCTAATTTGCATTTCTATAGAATAATAAAAAAAAATTTAAGTTCATGAAGTCAAAGGAGAAGTTTTTTTCATTTTTTCATTTGTCATTTGTTAGCATTAAATCACATGTGAGCTATTATTTCCTATAATAATAACTGACATTTAGCAGTATCTGGCACTTAGTTGTTGTTGTTCAGTTATGTCCGACTCTTTGTGACCCCATTTGGGGTTTTCTTGGCAAAGATACTAGAGTATTTTGCCATTTCCTTCTTCAGCTCAAAAGCCTAAAAGTTATCACTAAGAAGTGTTTCCTTTACGCCTTGCCTACCATAAAATTGGTCATTACTTCTCTAGGAAAGTTTTTTCCTACTATTGAATACAGATGAATTTATTAACATCTATATACTGTTCTACAATCTGGGCAAACTGTACTTCACTGGAATCCAAACTACAGGAAGTTTATGTTTTTATTTTATTTTTCTCAATTACACGTAAAAACAATTTTTAACTTTCATTTTTTAAAATAATTTTTGAATTTCAAATTCCCTCCTTCCTTCCTTCCTTCCTTCCTTTCCCTTCCTCCTCCCTGAGAAGGCGAACACTTTGATATAGATTATACATGTGCAGACATGTAAAACATATTTCCATACTAGCCATGTTGCAAAAGAGAACAGAGACCAAAAAAAAAAAAGAAAAATAAAGAAAGCAAAAAAGTATACTTCAATATGCATTCATACTCCATCAGTTCTTTCTCTGGAGATAGCACTTTTTATCATTAGTCCTTTGGAATTGTCTTCTATTATTGTATTGCTGAGAAGAGCTAAGTCGTTCACAGTTGATCATTATATAATATTGCTGTTACTATGTACAATGATTTCCTGGTTCTGCTCAATTCACTTTGCATAAGTTCCAAAAAGTCTTCCCAGGTTCTTCTGAAATGATTCTGCTCATCATTTCTGGTCGCACAATAGTATTCCATCACAATGATATACCACAACTTGTTTAACCATTCCCCATTTGATGGGCATCCCTGAAATTTCCAATTCTTTGCCACCACAAAAAGAGCAGCTATATATCTTTTTGTACATATAACACTTTTTCCTTTCTCTTTGATCTCTTTGGGATACAGACTTTGTAGTGGTATTACTGAGTCAAAGGGTATGCACAGTTTTATAGCCCTTTGGCAATAGTTCCAAATTGCTTTCCAAAATGGACAGATGAGTTCACAACTCCACCAAGAATGCATTAGTGTCCCAGTTTTTCCACATCCCCTACAACATTTATTTTTTTCCTTTTCTGTCATATTAGCCAATCTGAGAGGTGTGAAGTGGTACCTCAGAGTTGTTTTAATTTGCATTTTTCTAATCAATACTGATTTAGAGCATGTTTTCATATAACTATTGATAGCTTTGATTTCTTCTTCTTAAAACCACCTGTTCATATTATTTTACCATTTACCAACTGGGGAAATGATTCATATTCTTATAAATTTGACTCATTATATATTTGAGAAATTAAGTCTTTATTAAATCCCCCCCCCCCCCCCCGCCCTCTGCCGCCAGTTTCCTGCTTTCCTTCTAATCTTGGCTGCATTGGTTTTGTTTCTGCAAACGTTTTTTAATTTAATGTAATAAAAACTATCCATTTTACATCCTGTAATGCTCTGTATCTTGTCTGGTCATAAATTCTTCCCTTATCCATAGATCTGACAGGTAAAGTATTCCCTGTTCCCCTAATCTGCTTATGATCTCACCCTTTATTTCTAAATCATGTATCCATTTTGACCCTATCTTAATATATGGTGTGAGATGTTGGTCTATGCCCAGTTTCTGCCAAACTGCTTTCCAACTTTCCCAGCAATTTTTGTCAAATAGTGAATTTAAAAAACTCATTTTAGAAAAGTTGCACAGGCCAAAAAAGCAAGGACCCATGCTAGCAACTGGAATTTTTGCTTTTCCTCAGGTGAATTATAATTCTGACCTCTGAAATGATCATTTACTTCTTTTTCTTCTATATAGTCCCTATATGAGGACAGAAAATCAACTTTTTAAAAAACACTTTGAAGATATTTAATGTAGATGTGATAATGTTAGTTACAAATAATATTATTTATTTACTCTTCCAAATTCCAATTTTCCCGTCTCCTGCCATCTCCTCAAACTTTAGAGGAGGAGAAAACAAACAACTCCCCACTCAAAAAAAAAAAAGAACAAACAAACCCAAACCTTCCTATATGCAAAAGTTCTTGGAACAGGATGAGTTTTATAAATTTCTTAAGAGATTCTTTAGAAATGCTAAATTTACTATATAAAATAAGCTAAAGGAAGTTACATATAAAACATCTTATATGTGGTTTCTCCTGCTTATTGATTAAAGTAATTAGGTGGCTTGTTATTCAAAATGGGGGGAGGGCCTTTGCAATCTACCCCTCTTTCCATCAAACTCACATTTGCTGCCCTCTCTTCCCAATTCCCTCTGTCCCTTTTAGAACAAATTGTTAAACTTTCTCTAGTTTTGGGTTCTATAATTGATAATAATATTCCCTTGAACTCATGCCCTCTTCAGACTTGTAAATTCTCCTTGCTCTAGGTTTGGAGCAGAGATTCCACAGGACATGTTTGATCTCTTCACGCTCCATTTTCATTCATCTTTCACACTCCCTATCAGTTGGGAAAATACAAACAGTATGGTTCAGTTTTAAGGTTAAGAACTGACAGTATCCATAAACATTTTCACAATAAAAACTGACATATCTGTTGCCAAAGCTCAATGTCCACGGGGATTTGGGGGGTGGGGTAGGGAGGGGTGGTAAAGATTGGGGAGAGTGGGAAGCCTTCAGTCTCCTAACAGTTTTTCTAATGCAGTAGACATGGTTAGAAAACCAACCCACAAACTGATGGAACTATTAATAAAGAACTGGGTTTATTTACTCCAATAACTGAGGCATTTCAGGGGGCATACCCAACCTGAGAGAAATAAATGAGTATATAGAAGGATGGATAACTAACAAAGGGAAAAAAAAATCAGCCATCAGTTGTAAACTATGAAACTGTCAGGTAATAATTCTTTTTAAATGGTCACTTCCTTTTCTGAAGGAGTCACAGAATCACTCAGAAGCATCTTTTAGGAAGGGCTTTTCTTCAGGCAGCCTAAAATACAGCAGAGTCCCTGAGATACAAGAGAAAAAGAGAACCCTCATTGGATGGCAGTGGCAAAGAAACCTTCTAACTTAAAAATCACGATAGCTAACCTTTCTACTGTGCTTTAAAGTTCACATTATTTCATTTCAGCTTCAAGATGACCCTGTGAACTAGGTTCTAGAGGCATTTCACAGATGAGGAAACTGAGGCTCACTCAGGTAAACTGAATTGCCCATGGTCACCTAATTAATAGAACGTATCCTCCAAGGAAGTGCTACATAGGTGGTAAAATGAGTCACTTAGAGTAGAATATGGACAGGCAGGCACAGGTGCTTCATAAATAACTGTTTAATGAATGAATGCCTTGGCCTCTATTAAAATGGGGGGTATGTTCTTTCTGATCATGACAACATACCGTACATTTCTAAGAAGGCAGGCAGTAGCCTCTCTTCTTGTGGACTGGGAGATCTGGGGGCTTCTTTCTTCTATTCTACAGGAACCTTCTGAAGTTTCCCAGCTCTCACTCTCACTCCCTGCATGGCAAAGTGTTAACTAATTCATAATTTCTAAGTCATTTTTCTTTCATTTTTGAAAGAAGATAGCATGTTAAAACTTTTTCTTTAGCTAGCATTAGGAATTTTCAAGAACGACCATAATGGAGAAAAAAGGAGTTTTTCTTTGAAATTGGAATGAATGTGCCGGAAAGAGCAATGGATACTGAAAAAAAATAGTCTTAAGAAGATCCTCCCTTTGCTTCCCATCATGTGTTACAAAGATGAAGTGGCCCTCTTCAAATAATAGAAGTCTGCCAGTTGGCCAAACCAGTGGCATTCCATTACAGAGATTAAAACCAACTTTATGAATGTGGTGCAAATAATAAACGGTCTGGCAAGATTTCCTTCCAAAATAAAAGCTTATTTATTTTCTGAGGTGTATAATTTGGTTGTAAATGTTTCCTTTGGGCCAAAATGTCCCAGATTGGGTTTTAACCTGGAACACATCACTACTTTGCTTGAGGAGAATGGAGTCCGTGTGGTCCATCCACATCTATCCACTTGGGACATGGAGGGTTTAAAGTCTAGCTTACTCTTCTTCATGAGCCTTTCTGGTGGGACTTAGTGTGGTCTAGTGGGTAGAGCATGAGTCTAAGAGACAGGAGGCTGTAGGTCTAGACTGAGTTCACTGAGCAGCTACATGAAGTTGGGTAACATTAAAATTCTTTGGCTCTGATTTTCTTCTCCATCTGAAAAATGGGTATTCCATCACTTACTCTTCACTCACAATTATGTTGTGAGTCATTCCTTTTTGGGAACAAGAAGAAGGTGCTATGACTACCTTGATCACTATATTAGCCTGATCTTTTCAATCCTTTTGTGTTCATGTTTTATTGATTTTTTAAAAGTAGTCCAGTAATGACTAATATTTGTATAAAACGATGGCCAAATTCTGCCTTGGGTTGTGTGGGTGGCTTGCTGTGACTTCAGTGGGGGCTGACCACACACATTTGGGGTAGAATTTGGCCCATAATGTTTAACCAATCTCACCCAGACATAAACAAATCTTTCTACTTCTTTAAGTAGCTCAAAAAATAATACCTTTTCCTACTATATGTTTGTTGATTGTTCTGCCCTTCCATCAAATGTTTTTTTGACCTCCTAAAATCTCTATTTGTACTTTGTGTTATAGCTAGCCAAGAGAGCCAGATGCTTCATAGATAGATAGATCCACATACATACATACACACACATATATACATACACACATGTGACTTTTCCAAATAACTGCTAATGCAGACTTAGTCTGAGCACAGTGGTTCATGTCATCAGAAAGAATAAAACAAAAACTGTCACCCCAGCAGTGGATTTGAGAAAAAGGTACAGAAAGGGATAGGTCAGTGGGGACAGGGGAAGGAGAAGAATTTCCAGTTAACCTTAAGTGTTGGTGAAACCCAAGTGGAAGTTAGACTGTTAGTTCCCTATAGTTCTGAAGCTCTGCTCCACAGAGAAACTCTCAGGGTTTCATTTATTGTATAATCACCTGCTGAGAGATGACAGGGGAGTACCTCTCCAGAACTGAGTTCCTTCAAGGCCTGACCCCAGAGCAGTATGTCAAGCAAAATGTTACATTAAAAAATAGCTCCCTGAGGAGCATGGCGATCTCACTGCTGAGATTAATGGTCAAACAAAGTTGACAAGATTCTGTTGTTTTCCCAATCAACCATGGTCCCATAAGGACTATTCTAAGCACTAACTGGCAATCAGCTTTTGGGATAATCATCTGCTTCTGATGAGTAACTTTAGCAATAAAAGCTAAAAATTCAAATGTAGCCACGATAAATAATATAAAAAAGGAAACCAAGTGAGGATATACTTAAGAAATAAAAGATCACCAGGGTTAGTTCACAAAGAATTTTCTTATTATCAGTCAAACAGACAGTACTGGCCTCTGTCTTTGGTAAAGTTCTTTGGTAGTTAAATTCAGCTGCAAAAGGTCCCTGATGAATGCTGAAGTCACCTCCATGTAGCTTACCTGGTACTTAGATATAGCAAGGAAGATGGAATGCAAGATTGGTCCATATTGGGAAACCACAATGCTGATGCATCATGAATAGCTCATAGAGGGAATATCAGCTTTAACTCAGAATCAAACCCACAAAAGCAAGAATTCAGACCATGAGTGTTTGAAATGTCATTTTGTTTGTGGTTATAGGGTTTTAGTCTAAGAGTATGATAGCCTGCCGAGATAAAAGCCTTTAGAAAACAAAGTGGAAACTCTCCTTTGAAAAGGACATGATTCTACCCTTATTTAACGCTAATACTCAAACTACCTTTCATAATTGTGAAGTTTTTATCCCAGTGAGTTTTTTTAAGCCTTCTTGTATCTCCCAGTTATAAAAGTGAGTGTACATTGAAAACCATCTGCTGTTTTGAAGGTTGTTTGCAACAGTCTGGATTGTAGTTTCCAAGAAGCAATCATTTCCTTGCAACCAGGTGACCTTTTAAATACTAAAAAACAAAACCTCCACTCTGACCCCCCCCAAACACCAAATGCACTGCTTATAGAAGTGCCTGTGGTTCTGTTTATGCCAGCTAGCAAATTGATCCTGAGAGGATTGCAAAATACCTATCCCAGGTGGAACACAAACTATATGATGATTTTGTCACACAATCAGACATTAATAATGGAACAAGAATGCAATTTAAATCACATTTCCTGGGCTTCTGGAAGCTTTTTTTCCAGGTAAATGAAAAGGATACTTTATAGGAAACACAAAAATCAAATGTCCATGAAGTTGCTTCATCTGTTGCCTGTCCCGTTCCTTTTTTTCTCCAAGAGCAAAGAAAAGTGGATTTGGTAAAATTCAAGAGTAACCAAGTGATTTTCTAGTGTCTTTCAAAGAACAGGACACTTTTTTATGTTTCACAATGTAAGCTGGAGCAGGGCAAGACTAATATTAGTAACAGTATGAGAGACTGAGCCTGTAATTCCATTGATGGGAAACTCCCAGGTGAAGAAACTCTTTCTCCTAAATCAGTCAGCACCTCTTCTGTAATTTCTAATCTTAAAGAGACGCCTTAAATGACAATACTCCTCTTTAACAACCAGGTAACCTCTCTACTGAGAGAATTTCAAGGTAGCTAAGTGGGCTTTGCTGAGAGTACAGGACTAAGGGTTAGGAGATTGGGGTTCTAGTCTAAAGCTTTGCCATTGCCTCCCCATATAACTTTGGGAATGACTTTTAATGTTTCTATCTCAGTTGCTTCATCTCTGAAGAGATCACAAGACTCAGATCACACAGACTCAGCGATAGAAGCATCCTCAGAAACTTTTAGTCTAAACCCCTCATTTTATAATTTGCTTCATCAGGTTTTTAGGAGAACAAATGAGACAATAGAAGTGAAAGTCCTTTGAAATGTCTATTTATTTGGTACCTACTCTCTGCAGAGGGCATTGTGGAAGATGCACAGAGGGATTCAAAGAAGAACAAGACGCAGACCCTGCCTGAGAGAGCTTACAATCTAATGGGGAGATGAGGAATGTTCAGCACACCTATTCAACTTCAGGCATCTGTGATTTCATTTGTATGGGGGAAAGGGAGAGTAATCTTCCACCAACATAGCTCACAATCATTGTATCTTGATGGATAGTCTTCAAATTATTATTGTCAAAAAAATCTGTCATTCTACAGCCAAGCTAGTATTCAGTCTCCATGAACTTACTTAGGCTAATCTTCAGATAACAGTCCATAGCAGGACCCATATTTAAGGCCCTTCCAGCTTATTAAGGTCTTCCAAAGGTTTTATTCCACTGACATTGCCTTTTAAAACCTACGGTAACTACCATGTCACAGTGATGAAATCAGACTAGGACTTTGGGGGTGGTGGTGGGGAGCACAATACACAAATAACCATAAAACAAAGCACTATGGGAGAAAAAGATTTCTTTGGCTAGGGCGGGATAGATATTAAGGCTTCCTGGATGAAGTGGCATTTAAGCTGGACACTGAAGGAAGGGTAGGCTTTTAAGAGATTGAGAAAGGATGGAAGGACATTTTAGGCTGAAGGAACAGCATCAAGAAAGGCATGGAAGTGGGGAAAGTGAGGAATATGTGCTGAGAGCAAACAGTCCATTTTGACTACAATGAAGGGAGTTAGGGGGAAGAAAGGAATGAACTATTTATGAAGTGCCTGCTGTATATGTGCTGGGCATTGTGCTAAGTGCTAAACAAATATTATTTCATTTAATCCTCAAAACAATCCTGGGAGGTAAACGCTATTATTTATCTCCACTTTTCAGTCCAGGAAACTGAGGAAGACAGAGGGCAAGACTTGTTCAGAGTCATACAGTAAGTGTTTGAGGCCAGAATTCAATTCGGGTCTTCCAGATTCCACACCCAGCATTCTATCGACTCAACCACCAAGCCTTCTCTAAAGGCAACACGAGTTAAGGGGAGTAGTTGGCTAAAAGGCTAGGAAGGAAAAATAGGGGCCATATTTTGAAAATTCTTGAAAGCCTGAATTTTATTTGGCAGGCAGCAAAGAGTCTTTGACCACTGTTGAGCAGGGGAGTAAAATAGAGTTATGCCTTAGAAGGGTAAATCTAGCTATGACATATAGGATGCACTAGAAGGAGAGAAGACTGGAGACGGGACAACCAATTAGAAAGCAGAAGAATAGGTGAAAGGTAATTGAAAATACTATATAAATTCAGGGTATTATTAATTGGGGCAGTGATAGTGGTGGTCCAGATCTGTGATTTCAATCAATAGGAACCTCTGATGAAAAAACTCCTTCCACCAGTGTAGGCTAGCACATCATCTAGGCCACTGAAAAATAAGTGATTTACTATGGGTCACACAATTAGTATTTGTCGGAGGGAGTCAGGCCTTTCCTACTCCAAGGTTGGCTTGCTTTCTAACTGTGCCATATTGCTCCAGTATTATTATAATTATGAATTGTAATCTTAATAATTGTTATTACTGAGATCATCACCCCAGGGTGTTGAAATAAAAATCATAATAAAGAGAATCCTCAAAGGAGTAGTGGTAGTGAAGGCATTTAATGGCAAAGGGTCTGGGAAATGAGAGATTTTGGAATATTAAGTGGGAAAATGCAAGCATCCCTATTCAGAGCTGTGATTTTTCACTCAGAGTTTGAAAGCACAGTCTTATTTCTTTTTGTTTTTTTTTAAGGAACTTTTCATAAAAAGAAACTTACTTCCACCGCCACTACTATCCCCTTTTCTTTCAGTGTTTCCTAGGGCTGATTAAAGAAGCATGACTTGATTTTCAATTTCAAACGTCTGAGGGGGGGGAGGAGGGTGCAGGGATTCCAGTAGGCTACAGACAGGAAATGAATACCATACACTCACCCAACAAGGCAGATGCTTTTGAATGTGACACTTAGGTAAAAGAAAACTATCATTTTTACACTTCTTTCTCTTTTATTCCTGTTTTTAGTTTTCCCCTTTGTAGTTATTTCTTTGGGAAATGTATTCTTGGGATAACAGTTCATTCTTACAATTCATTAGTATCACTGGACTTTGAAATTACCTAGATGAGGACTAAATTTTAAAGAGATTTTTTTTAAAGAAAATTGGACAATTCATTTGCCCCAGAGCTATGGAATCATGAAACAAAACATGTTTGTCAGTAGTATAAACTATCATTTTATCTTTTAAATATATTTCTATGAGTATGGTTTGTTAAATCTTTTCTCTTGTTCTTGTCTCTGAAGAAATCTCTATGCCAGAATTATTCTATGCAAAATGTGCAAGAAAAAAGCTTATAAAATTTATAGACCAGTTCTTTCTTTTTTTGACAAGAACCTGAAGTGGATTTTCTTTTTTGGCCATTATAAAATGGTATTATTTTCATGTCTGTTGAGTTCTGTGTTTCATTAACACTTTTATAATATCTATTTCTATCATAGGCACATCTGCTTTCCTCCCCAAGTTACTGGCAGTGCCAGCCAAAGATCAACTATTTGGATTCAAGCCTGTTCGAACTCTTTTTTAAAGAATACTTTCAACCTCTAAATTTTTAAAATTCACTTTGCCTTATTGTTGGCTCTACTATTTCTTTTAAGTGAAGGATAGAGATTACAAGCAAATTTGTAAGGTTTTTTTTTTTTTAATATGAGTTGCTGTGCTAGCTGGATTGGTCAAAGGTGTCTTGGTGTCTTCTAAACCGTAGGGGAGATATTGCACTGGAGCATTAGAGTTGTGAAAATTAGATAGTGATACACTGACCATACTAGTGCTGACATCAGTCTTTGGTTCTCTCCAAAGCCCCACTAAAGTTAATAAATTCTCACTTGTTTTCTGGATAGTTTTAAGAACCATGCCATGGGTTTCTCTGACAGACATAAGTTAACATTGCCTTAAATGTAAACTTCTTCCACTTTACTCCCCTTTAGGTACTCTACAATCCCTTGACACTGGCCTCCAGTGGCTGTGGCCCCCTTGCTTTTCCTTGAACACCACACTCCATCTCTCAGTTCCATAGACTTCCACTGGCTTTCCCCTACAACTGGCATTTTTCTCTCATCACCTCTGCCTCCTGGCTTCCCTACCTTCCTTCAGGTCTCCCTTAGAGTCCCACCTTCTGCAAGAAGTTTTTTTGGAGTCCTTCTTAAAGCTGGTGCCTTACTTCCATGATTATCTTCAGTTTTTCCTGTATATATATTTTTATACATAATTATTTGTATGTTGTCTCTACTGTGAGACTGTGAGCTTGGGCTGCAGCTGCTTTTTGCCTTTTCTATGTATCCCCAACACTCAGCACGTGCTTGGCATGTAGCTGAAGTTTAATAAATGCTTCTTGGCTTGAATTGATTTGTTAAACTGGATTGTAAACCAGAATTCCTCTTTTGGAAAAAGTCTGGACTAAGGAAGTGATGAGAGGGGAACAGCATCTAGGCTGAGGGCAAGGGCTGGCTTTGATAAGAAATAGGATCAATGATAGTGAAAGTCACATGAAATTTTCAGTGCCTAAAACAATCCAGTAATAGAAAAACAATAAGAGAACAATTAAGTGCAGTTAAACATCAACTAGATAGATACTAACAAGTTACCAAGACAAAAAAATAACTATATAAATATTTCAGCAAATGTAGCTTTTGACCTCAATTATCTGAATTATCTGTGTAGGTGGATCCAGCCAGACCATGGCTAAATTGGCACCAGTAGGTTTAGCCAAGGGGCTAAATTTCATACATAAAAATGAGATGAATGGAATGTCAATTTGGATGTATCCAAATAAAGGAGATATATAATCCGGAAGGAATCTAGTCTTTTTGGTCAAGGCAATGTGGTATAGAGGAAAGATCACTGTATTGGGAATCAGGAAACTTGTCTAGTCTTAATTCATCAACTGACTACATGATCTAGGTCAAGTTGCTTTATTATTCTAGGCCTCAGTTTACTCATTCATAAAATGGGGGGCATTGGACTAGATTAGCTCTTTAGGTACCTTCCAATAACAAAATCATATGGTTCTATGGTTTGATGCAGTGCAGACTTCACTGCCCTGGTTTAAATGGGTTCTAATGAACACCTGCTATCTTAATTATATATGCTAAATATTCCAAAAATCTTGTGAATCTATTAGTACTGTATTTAATATTAAATAAGACTTAATAAAGCTAGCTTACATTTATATAGTGCTTTTCAATTTATAAAGGGTTTTCCTCACTATAACCCTGTGAGATCTGTGATATTTTCATTTTACGGATGAGGAAACTGAGGGATCGAGATTAAGTGAGTTGCCCAGTGTAAGAAAATTAGTAAATGTGCCAGGATCAGGAAGCTAGTAAATGTTAGAGCCTAGATTTCCGGATTCTGATTCTAGCACTCATTCCACCACACCGTGAATAGTTTCTTCTGTACAAACAATTTCAGGGTCTGCTAGATGGCCCAGTGAATTGAGTGCTGGCCTTGAAGTCAGGAAAACTCATCTGAGTTCAAATCTGGACTCAAGACACTTACTAGCTGTGTTACACTAGGCAAGTCACTTTACTCTGTTTGCCTCAGTTTCCTCATCTGCAAAATGAGCTGGAGAAGGAAATGGCAAACCACTCCAGTATGTTTGTCAAGATAATCCCAAATGGGGTCACAAAGTTAGACACCACTGGAAAAAAAGATGAACAAACTATTTCATGCTCATCAGCACTTAGGGAAACGCCTTCTAAAAGTTAAAAAAGGATGTGGGGGGGAACAGAATGGTGAAAGTTGTTTGAAATTCTAGGCTCTCTAAACTGCTTCTCCAGCTGTTGGAGTAGGGAAGGGTATGCCTCTTGACATGTATTCTGAGCCTGAAGGGGGGTCATGTGTGAATGACCCTAGGGTCTTCCAAACTCACCCCATCATACTACATGGTATGGTTTTAGTAGGCAGGGTCTTGTATCAGCAGGACAACAGGGTCAGGAAGTAAGTAGACAAACACAGCTGTGTGCAGATGTTTGAGCAGGACTTGATAAGAAATAAGAGCCAAGCCATGAGTCTTTGTAATGAGCATAATTGATACTGATCTCTAGTTTAAGCTAGACTGTACCCAAGGATTCCCCTGATGGAAAACTACACTCCACAAATAATGAGTGGAGAAAAAAGCAGAAGTGTATCATTTAAGGTAAAAGCTGGCTTTGATAAGAGAAATGATACTGAAAAGTCTCACAATACTTTCAACTCTTGTAACAATCCAATCATAGGCATCTGAACCCATCTGGACAGGACTGTGTAACTTGCTTTTTAAAATTTTCAAGGATGATGACAAAACATGTTACCTATCTCCTAACAGACAGGTGATGAATTTAGGGAGAAGACTGAGACTTACCATTTTATGTAGCCAATATGGGAATTTGTTTTACTTGACTTCATATATAATATATATATATTTTTTTTCATATGTGTGTGTGTGTGTGTGTGTCTGTGTGTGTGTGTGTGTGTGTATTTTTAACAAGGGATCTGTTTTCCATTTTTTATCCCAGTGGCAGGGGTTGGTGAGAAGGAGAGAAAATAGATTTTTGCTCATTAAAAACCAAATTTAATTTTTAAAATTTCAAGGGAGTGGTGATGGGGTAGGCAGTGAAGCTTTATAAGTATTATAGAAGGAGCACTGGCCTGGGAATCCAAAGAGCTAGGTTTTAGTGGTGGTACTCCTGTTTGACCAGCTAATGAGTTCTTTGGTGAGTCATTTTATCTTTTGCTCCTCATTTTCTTTATCTCTAAATGACTAAGTTGAGCAAAATTCTCTCTAGGGCCTTATGAGCTCCAGGAGCCTGTGAGATTCTGTAACCTCTCTTGATAAACAAGGTGTTAGATTTAGGATCTTATCTAAGAAACAGGGCAGGATTTCAATTCATTAGGCCAAGACACAGATTTACATACAGTGGCACGGCTATAATGTTCAAGAACACCTAGGCCATCCAGTGCTAAAAGATTATGAAATTTGGGCTTGCAGGGTTGGAACAGAGCCTCTCATGAAATAAAGCTACCAAGGAAGTGCTCTCTTTGGACTAAAAAGGAAGACCTGTGATGTCACTTTTGGCTGACCTCTTCCTTTAAAAAATAAAAGTCTGTGCTTTCCCTCTGTCTGTTCTCCCATCCCAGCAGCCCGCTCTATCTTATTGGCAGGTTACCACAATGTTTCTATTTGCATGGTGCTCTAAATAGCATGAAAAACCCAAACCAGAAGGGGCCACTCCTGTCTAAAAAAGCAACAAAAAAGGTAAAGATGCCAGCAAACTAAAGGATCTCAAGCTGCCCTAAGCAATGGGTATAATACTTCACAAAAAATAAATAAATAAAAATTTTAAAAGGAAGGACAGGGAAGAGTTCTGATGAGCAACTCTGAGGCTTTAACATGCTTCATCCTACTAAGTGATTATAAAAATAATAGCTAACAGATATATTCATTTTAAGATGTTTTTGATTGAATCCTCACAACAGCCTTGTAAGATAACTGCTGTTTTCATTATCCCCCTCTTACAAACGAGGAAACAGAGGCTTAGAGAAATGAACTGGCTTGCTTATGGTCACTCAGGTAGGGTGAGGGCCAGGATTAGAATAGAGGTTCTCTCAGTTTCAAATCCAGGGGTCTTTTCACTATAACACATTATCTCAGCCCAGCTCTTACTAACATTACTAAGGCAAGGACAAATTTTCTTTTAAAAGAACTATCAGAGCAGAGTCTCTACTAAGCATTAGAAAACTTTGGTCCTTACCCCCACCTTTGTAACTGAACACATAGTGAGACTTTGGCCAAGTCACTTTAGCCCTCTGTGCCTCAGTTTCCTTGTCTGTAAAACAAGAAGTTCGGGACAAATACTGTCTAAGGACCCTTCCAGCTCAGCAGCGATAAGATTCTGTGACCTTTGCCCTGAAAAGTGGTAAGCTTTGATGTTTATTTGTTTTGAACTTTATTTCTATAGGGAAATGGCGGCAGAGAACAAATTCCATTCCCATTGGCAGTGTGAGAATGCATACGGAAAGACATAAATTCTACCTCATTGCAATCAGTGCAGTTTCTAAAAAGGGTGTGTGTCTGCCCATGTAATAGGAAAAGAAGGAGGGGGATGGGAAGGAGCCCGAAAGAAGAAATGATGAAGCAGCATGCCATCTGGTTAAATGGAATCCCCTCCATCTGGAACCCAGCATGTTGCAAACACTAAGAAAACAGATGCCCGATGGATGTGCTGAACATTTCCAATGAGAATGGATAGTCTTAACAGGTCTCTTGTGTTGAGAGACCCATCTCCTTTCAAGGGCCTGAATCAGGCAGGCAGTGTTTGAACAGCCCAGCCCCTTAGAAATCAGAGTTGGAAATGACTTAACATGTCATCCTCCTCAAGGTGCTGTCAGTGCAGGATTAGTCTCCACCACAAATTGTGACCCAGCCAAGATCCTCACATATATCTCTTTCCGTCTTCCGACCTAACGTTCTGTCTTATACACTTTCACTTCTGGTTTGGAGGACAGAATGGCTTTAAGAATGTGACGCTCTGGTAAGAATGGAATCATGCCCAGAATCATGGTACGCATCCTTGTAGGATGACAAGCCTAAGATCACAAGCACTTTCCCCTTGTCTCTGATCGTTACTTCCTAGGAGAGAGGGAGAAATAAGAGGAACAGGGACTGCTTACTGAAGGAGGCAGTGTAGTATAATGGAAAGAATACTGCCTCTGGTGTCAAATCTTGTTCAAATCTTGTCTCTGATACTTACTAGCCCTTTGACTTTGGACAAATCCCTTAATGAGGCGATTGAATAAGATGGCCTTTGAGCTCCTTGCTAGGCTCCATTTCTATGGCTCAATGAAGACGGTCCACAGCTTTTAGTCATATTCCATTGTCCATTGGTTAATTAATGTTGATTTCTGGAAGTCCTTCCCTTTATCTATTTAACCAAATCTTCCCTACCTGTAATTTGCAATTCAGTCTATTTCCTCTTGTTTTTCTGCAGAGAAGGAAAATACCTGTTTGCAATTTAAAATAACTTTCTGTATTTAAGGGCAGTATCAGTTTGCTTTTTAAATAAGTGAATTGTATCAATGATACTTAATTAGACTGTGGTCCATCATGTCCCACAGATCTTTTTCTGCTATACTTGCAGTTGGCTAGTCTTTTCTCTTTTCTGTAACTTTGCTTGGTGTCATTTGTTCTTAAGTGAACTACCTCACTCTTCATTCCAACTGAACTTTATTATGTTTTAAAGGAAAAAAACAGATTGTTTCATTTAGCTAGGCCAATTTGCATTCTAGCCTTCAAAATGTTAACAAACTTAGGCTTCATCTCTATTCTCCCTGGTTCCCTACCACACTACCCAGTACCCCTAAATGACTGAGGCCTGGCTAATCTTATCATTTCAGTTGTCTCAGTGATTGATGGGAATCATTACAAGATCAATTTGGCTGTGGTGATAGGAATTGACTGTGTGAATGGCTGAAACCATCAAATTAGCTATTGTCTGTTCTGGCTTGGAGACTGTGTAGGGCCATCATTTTGGTGTCATTTATAGTCAGAGGGGATGTCAAGATCTTTGGGCCCATATTTGGCTGTGTTGTTAGAGGTGACCTTGAGAAAGCCTTATACTGGGTGATTCAGTTTCTCCAACTGAGTATAAATAAAAAATGCACAATCATTTGTAAATAGTGGATTCCCAATCATATACAGGATAACAGAAAGAAGACAAAGATAAATTTAAAAAATAGACAAGCAAAAAGATGAGAAGGTCTTAGTTGCAAGGAAAGAGAAACAGAGGTTTAGGGCTCTTCTTCCTGGGATCAGTGTGCCTGCTATGCTGGAGATTATTCTCTCTCCAATTTTTAATGAATGCAGACTCGTTGTTTCTGTGTTATGGGGGTCCTAATCTGCCTCTATGCCCAAGTTCTATTGTTCAAACATCAAAGACCAACTGCTGGCTGAGATACAGTCCATATGAAAAGAGTGACCAGTGAATTTACTGCTTGACTTCATTCCCTTTAAATGGAACAGGCCCCATGGTCTCTTTCAAAGCCCAATCACGGACATATATCTTCTTTATAGGACATCATGTACAATAAAGTGAAGCAATAACTTCTTTTTGTTAAAATAAAGAATACCTTTGAGATTCCTATGAGATGAACATTCCATTTAATAAACATCACTGTGGTTACACATTCTCAAACTCTCCTAGCATGCTAACCAGAAGTCCTAGCCCCTTTCACTCTACATGATCATTTTCCTGTACTAATTAAGTTATATTTTAGAACTTCAGCCCCATCCTTTGGACTTACCTTGTTTCAGGACAGAAACAAGTGAATGATTTCAAGGGTAGCATCACTGAAATAAAACAAACCAAGTTCATATCCCCACTAATCATTAACTGATTTGGGACTACCCTATTTGCGGAGTAAACACTTTTATCGAGAGCCAAGTCCAGATCAAGTGCTGGGATCGGCTACACACGGTACCACCAAGGTCCACAAGGACATCACTTCTTCACTTAAGACCCTTGAATTCTGAAATCTCAGGAGATCTTTAAGTATTTACAGATGCTAGAACTGTGGGCAATCATAATTAGTTTTAGTATTGAGGGGAAACAGAAGAACTTTAGTCCTATATTAAAGGAAAGGCACCATTGATTGCATATAAATGAGAATACACTGTAACATAAAGGATGACTTCAGCATGGCATGGTGGCCCCCAATGCAGGCTGATAATGGAGGCATCTGCAGTAAAAACCACTCAGCTGGTCACCACTGGACTACCCCAGGACTACTCTTTTGGTGATTGAATCACTTATCCGCACAGGGGAAACTGAATATCTAAAGTAGTAGCAAATTCATCCAGGCTCACCTAGCTTAGCCTTCTGCTCAATTCATTATACCATAAAAAATTTCAGTTCTGCATACCTTGCTTTAAATAGGCTAAATAATGAACGGATATTTTCTTTTCCTCTCCTGTCAGAAACTACATACTGTCTGAAAACCTGGTATCACAGCCGAGTCTAGGCTTTCATGGGGTAAAGCACCCTATAAGAAAAACACCTGTTAAAAGAAGTAGTTTGGCGA
The DNA here is from genome assembly GCF_011100635.1 of Trichosurus vulpecula. Classification (NCBI taxonomy): domain Eukaryota; kingdom Metazoa; phylum Chordata; class Mammalia; order Diprotodontia; family Phalangeridae; genus Trichosurus; species Trichosurus vulpecula. The sequence goes on along the minus strand of NC_050575.1, from coordinate 270,264,492 downwards.
ATTAAAAAAAAAAATCCAGCCACAAGAAGAGATCACTTTACTTCATTTGGAAATGCAACACAATCACAAGAAGATAACATTAATAACAAGTTCTGAACGACAGATGATGAAACGCTGGGTGAAAATTTCACTACCATAGACTTGTTTCTGTACACTCTCTATTGAACCTAGTAATTTAAAGGGAAATAAAAGAGGGAAGGAAAGGAAAGAAAGAAATCTGCCCAGAAATTATTCACCATGCTTTTCACACACTTAGCAAATGCCCTTTTTGGATGTATTTGGTTGCAGCAAGCACCTAACAAATTATAGTTCTAGTACTGTAGGTCACATTTTTCTATTTTAATTTCAGTTTTTCTATACCTGTGGCATCTCTGTGGGCTTTTTAAATTGCATTTGGGCCTGGAGCCTACAGTTGGTATTGATAGCTCCCAGGACATTTCCTAATAGGCCTATTGCTAGTTTCTCAGTGCAAAATTGGGATCCCCCTGACACCATCACGAAGCTGTTTATAGTGGCCTTGGGGCAGGCTTGAATATTAAACCTGAAAGTACACTGCTCCTGCCACCCCCTCTTCACCTTACAAAAACCTTTGGAGGGAATCTCTATGTGGGTTTATTAATAATAATAATAGCTACCATCTATATAATGCTTTAAAGTCTGCAAAGTGCTTTGGGGGAGGGGAAGGGAACAAGCATTTGTTAAGCACCTACTATGTACCAGGCACTATGCCAAGCACTTACCAAATAGTATCTCATTTGAGCCACACACCAACCTCTCTCCACTGTGCCACTGCGCTGCCTCTCGCTTTATGGAGGTTATTTCATGTGATCTTCATAGTTAGAATTTATATAGCACTTTAAGGTTTACTAGGTGCTTTACAAAAATTATCTCATTTTATCCTCACTACAACCGTGGGAGGAAGGTGCTGTTATTACCCCCACTTTACAATTGAGAAAACTGAGGCAGACGGAAATTATGTAAGTGTCTGGGGCCATATTTGAACTCAAGTCTTTATGACTCCAGGCCAAGTGTATAGATGGCTGGGGCTGCAAATATAAATAAGACACAGGCCTCATATGATTGTAAGCTCCTTTCCTGTTAAATTCTAAGGGTTAGAGAAGAAGGGAATGTGTCTTCTACTCTGTATTTTCCTCACAATAATCCTGTGAATTTAGTGCTATTATTATCATCACTATTTAATGGATGGGGAAGCTAGGGCTTAAGAGGTTAAGTGACTTATTTAGGGTCATACAGATGTCTGAGGCAGGTTTGAACTCAGATCTTCTTAATTCTAAGTCCACATTTACAGTGACATATTTTTTCTCTCAAATATGTGTGTGTGAGCCTACGAAATTGACTAAATGATATTTCATAAGCATGAAGTATGTCATGTGACTGTCAAATGGTTATTTCTATCTGTTTTTTTCAATAAATATCTACTATGTGCAAATATGTGATGGCAATCATAATAAGATCAGTTTGGTCATGGTGAAAGGAATTGATTGTGAAGGGGGCTGGGACTGTAAAGATAAGTAAGACAGACTCTACATGATTGTTAGCATCTTCTTATTAAACTGTAAGTGCTAGGAAGGGAGGAAATGTGTTATTTTATAGTCTCCCATAGTGCCTAGCACAGTGCCTCACATAGGCTAGGGCTAGGCATTCAATAAATGTCTGTTGAATTGAATTTAACTGTCTCTGAGACTTGTTATATTTTGGCTTGTCAGGTTACCAAAACATTCCCCTTATCTCATGGGAAGTGTATCTGCTTACAAACACATAGCAGTTTTCATTATTATACATTTTGAGAATTCATAGGATTCTATCTACAAACTTGTCTCCAAATTCATTTTGGTGTTATTAACGTAATTCCAGATTGTTAGCCTATAAGATACATGATGGTATAGGTCTAGAAGATGGAGGTTCTGTTCCTGATCCTTTTCATTGGCAACGAAACAGGTCTTGGGGGCCACAGGAAAGAGGATGCCAGCAGCTAATTCATCAATTAATAGAGAATGGGGAAGAGGAGCAACAGTTCCCAATGTGGATGGTTTTCTGGGTCAATACTTTTGTTAAACACCTTTCTCCTCTTAGCATAAAAAACAACTACATATGAAAATTAAATAATTAGAGAATTGAGCCCTAGGAGATTATTCAGATTTGGAAATTCCTTTGGGCTGCAGTTTTTCAGATTTTGAAAAGAAAGGGTAACACTTGGTAAATTAGAAGTACTTGCACTTTGAATCATCCCAAGTCTTATTGAATCATACATTTAGAGCTGGAAGGACCCTCAGAAACCTTAAGTACAACCCCTTCATTTTACAAATAAGGGACCTAAAGTACAGAGAGGTTAAGTAAGTAAGTCCAAGGTTACACAGTTTTTAATTGCCTGAGGCAGGATTTGAAATCAAGTCTTCCCAGTGCCATGTTCAGTGCTCTGTCCAGAATGTCTCCCATCTCCATGTGTTCTCTTCTTTCCAGGCTCAGCTTAGGTGTCACCTTCTCCACAAAGTCTTCACTGATTCCCAGCTGCAAGTGTGTGCTCTCTCTTCAGGTTTTCCTATGGTAGTTTATCTGGATCCCACTTTTTCTCTCTACCTTCTGTTATAATCATCTCTACCCAGCATACACTTCCTAGGACATCACAAATTCCCTGAGGGCAGAGACAGTGTCAATTTTTCTTGTCTGTGTGTCCCCAATACCTTGAACAATGCTTTATATATACAGGTGTTTAATCAGTGTTTGTTGACTTGAATTTCAAATGAAACAATGTTATATTATGTAAAAAGCATATATATTATCCCTGAGCTTGGTGGGTTTTTTCATCCATAAAATGGGAATATTTGTACCACTTATTAGACAATGGTGCTGTAAGGACAATGCTTGGTTAATTACAAAGTATAAGATGAATGTGAGCTTTTATTAGTAACTTTTATCAAATAGAAATAACAGATCACAGGTACATAGCACTTTCCCTCTCTCACCCCTTTGAGGTAAGTAGTAAGAGTATCCACATTTTGCAAATGAGAAAACTGAGGATCAGTCTCTAAACTTTCATCTACCCTCTTTCTCTTCATTCATATGGCCACCAACCTACTTGAGCCCTTCCTCACCTGCCATCTAGACTATTACACTAGTTTCCTTGCATCTTTTCTCTCCTCCCCTAATCCGTTCTCCACTTTGCCAAATTAATATTCCTAAAGCACGAGTCTAACCACATTGCTTCTCTGTTCAGTGCATTCGCTGGTTCTTTAATGCCTCTAGTATAAAATCCAAACTTTTGTTGAGTATTCAAAGCCCTTCATAGCCTTTCCCCTTCTTATCTTTCCAGAATGATTACATATTACTCTCTTCCAAAACTCTGTGGCCCAGCCAGGCTGGCCCATTTGTAGTTCCTCACATCTGCTAGTCCAGGGCTGTCCAAAATGCGGCCTGCAGGCTGCGTACAGCCCACAGTGAGATTTATGTGCCTGCCTATACAAGCACAGAAATTTACATAAATGCTTTAGTAAATGAAACCAAGCTACCTCAGAGCTCTCACTAAAATGGCAAATCAAAATTTATTGTCTGTTGTTTCAATAAAAACTAAGGTTGGACAACCCTATCCATTTTATATCTTCATGCATTTTCCTAGGCTGTCTCCCATGCCTAGAATGCATTCACTTTTTTCTTTTCACCTCTTGGAACACCTAACTTCCTTCAAAGCTTGGCTCAGTGTCACTTCCCTCACCAGGCCTTTTGTTATCCACCTAGTTGCTAGTTAACTCCTCCAAATTACTTTGTATCTACTTCTCCGTGTACATATTGCTATCCCATCCAGTCAACTGGAAACTCCTTCAGACTGGAGGGACTTTTTGTATCTCCATTTTGTGGAACAGTAACTGACACAACTGACTGATGCTTACAACTGCCTGTTGTGTTGAATTAGATGATCTGAAGTAGATCTGTAGGCTAAAAAGAGTAACTAGCAGGACTTGAACCAAGTTCTACTTACTCTATGTGTCATAGCCCTTCTATCATACTGTGAGAAACTATAAAATAATCTGTTGTCTTCACGGATATTTCTTACGTAAGCCATTCCCACAGGATGAGGGTGGAAGAATGTCTAAAACTATGTTAAACTAAGCTCCAGTGTTGTGCTCACCATTGCTGCTGTTCAATGTCCTACCTCAAAGTAGGGCAGCTAGGCAGCATAGTGGATAGAGTTCGAGGCCTGGAGTCAGGAAGACTCATCTTCTTCAGTTCAAATCCAGCCTCAGATACGTACTAGTTGTACGATCCTGGGCAAGTCACTTAACCCTTTGTGTCTTAGTTACTCATCTATAAAACGAGCTGGAGAAGGAAATGGCAAACCATTCCAATATCTCTGCCAAGAAAACCCCAAATGGGGTCATGAAGAGTCATATAAGATTGAAAAAACTCAACAAGAACCACAACACATCAACGTAGCTGATACAGTGGCTTGGTCACAGGTAGTCATTTTTTTAAAAAGTATATTAAGAGCTTATCAAAGAGTAGATTGCTATAGTCATTGACTACTGCCCAAGAATCCAGCTTCTGGGCTAAGAATTCACTATTTCACAAAAACTGGGAGAAAATTAGAAAATGGTATGGCAGAAACTGGGCATAGACCAATATTTTACACCGTATACCAAAATAAAGTCAAAATGGGTTCATGATTTAGGAATAAAGGTTGATACTATAAGCAATTTGGGAGAGCAAGGAATAGTTTACCTATCAGATTTATGGGAAAGGGAAGAATTCATGACCCACCAAGAGATAAAGAGCATTACAAATGGATAATTTTGATTATGTTAAATTGAAAAGTTTTTGTATAAACAAAGCCAATACAACAAAAATTAGGAGGGAAGCAGAAAATTGGGAGAAAATCTTTACAACTAGTGTCTCTGATAAAGGCCTCATATCTAAAATATACAGGGAACTGAGCCAAATTTATAGGAATACAAGTCATTCTCCAATTGATAAATGGTCAAAGCATATGAACCGGCAGTTTTTAGAGGAAGAAATTAAAGGTATCTATAGTCATATGAAAAAATGTTCTAAATTGCTATTGATTAGAGAAATACAGATCAATACAACTCTTAGATACCACATCTCTCCTGTCAGATCGGCTAAAATGACAAAACAGGAAAATGATAAATGCTGGAGAGGATGTGGGAAAATTGGAACACTGTTACATTGTTGGTGGAGCTGTGAACAGATCCAGCCATTCTGGAGAGCAATTTGGAAATAGTTCCAAATTGCCCAAAGGGCTATAAAAATGTGCATACCCTTTGACCCAACAATACCATTTCTAGGGCAGTAACCCAAAGAGATCATACAAGTGGGAAAGGGACCCATATGTACGAAAATATTTATAGTAGCTCTTTTTGTGGTAGCAAAGAATTGGAAATCAAGGGGATGCCCACCAACTGGGGAATGGCTAAACAAATTGTGGTATATGAATGTAATGGGATACTACTGTGCTATAAGAAATGGTAAAGATATGGACTTCCTAACAACCTGGAAGACCTACATGATATGATTCTGAGTGAGGCGAACAGAACCAGGAGAACATTGTACACAACCACAGGCATATTGCTTCTGTGATGACTAACTTTGGTAGACTTGTCTCTTCTCAGCAATATAAGGTTCAAAGACAACTCCAAAGGACTCATGATGGAAAGAGCTATCTACATCCAGAGAAAGAACTACGGAGTCTGAATGCAGGTTGAGGCAAACTATTTACTCTCTTTCTTTTTTCTTTTCTTTTTTTTGGTTTTGTCTCTTTTTTCTCATGATTCATTCCAACGGTCGTAATTCTTCTTTACAACTTGACTATTGTGTAAATAAGTTTAATGCAAAGGTATATGTAAAAGATATATCGGATTCCATGCCATCTTGGTGGGGAGAGGGGAGAGGAGGGAGGGAAAGAAAATTTGGAACCCCAAAACATGTGGAACCGAGTATTGTAAACTAAAAATAAAAAATCTTAATTAAAAAAGTATATTAAGAGCATAGAACTGTTATATGCTCTATAGAACAACAATGTCCTTTCCTTCATGGGTGGTATTGCCTGCTGCTGCAGGATAGATAATATGGGGTTAGCAACAATAGGAAGAGTACTATGGAAGTTGGTTTAGAGTAACAGAATGCATGGAAGGGAATATACCTGAAGTGTCTCCAAGGCCAGGAAGAAGTAGTTAACACTGTTAGCATGTTTTTCCTTCTTGCTAGTTCACAAATGACGCACACAAGTCTGTGTTTGGGGAGTTGATTCTGTGCTATATTTGTCAAGGAACCCTGGGCTGTCTCTTTCTGCAAATAGCAAATGTTCCCACTCACAGATGGGGACTCCCCACCACTACGCATCCTGTCAACCAAAAACAACTGACCACATTTCAGTTTCTCCAAAGATAAATGACTCATCACCTCCTAAAATGGGACTATATTAAGACTCCCCAAATTGCAGGTATCACCCCAGACACTTGAAATTTGGGGATTCTCTTTATAACAGTCATGGTAGGAGTTATGACACCCCACCTCAGATATAGCCTGAAGTACCTTTCCACCTAAATTACACTAATTTCACCCTAGTTACTAGCAACCTACAATTCTGACATAAAGCTTTAGATGAGCCATCAAGGACTGAGCTGAAACTCTGCCAATTGTTTCTATGCCTAGAATTTTATAACTTCACCACTCTTGTAGTTCTAGAGGCACAACTATTACCAAGTATCATCCTTCACACATAAAGATAAATGGAATCACCTAACATTACTAGAGCATGTTTCTTGAATTGTTTTTATTGCAGTGGGGATGATCTCATCACGTTTATCATTTTTTGGTAGGTATTTCAAAAAACAACTGGTCAGTTTAAGTTAGAAGAAGAGAAGCAGGTGGGAGAAAATCATGAAGGGAATCATTAGAATCATCCTCTAACCTCTTGAATTAATAGGTATCATAGTAAAATGAATCTATTTTATCCCATACATGTTCACTGTTATAGCGTATTTACAAAAAAAAAAAAGGATAAAACTGAAATATGAGAAGGGAAATAAAAACTAATGATTTTAAAGTAACGAATCTCCCTCTCTCGCCTTTTCTCTTCATACAAAATGAGTTTAGGACTTTTAAATTGACACCCTTTTCCCTCCCTCAAACAAGCTTATGTCATTTAGGAGATTGAGTATAGTAGAGGTAAATAAGAAAAAACCATCCTTGGCTGTCACGGGAAGAGGGAATTTTAATATCATCCTTTTCTGTATATAGCATTCAAACACTGAGCAAGGTCTTGCAAATGAAAGATCTCCCTTCAAGGAGAGGCAGAAATAAAAAAAACCTCAAAGATGATCAAAGGATTGTAAAGTAAGCCCACTGGTTATTTTTTAAATCTATAAAATGGGAAGATTTGGACTACCTATATAATAATGATTCTGTGAAAAAAACTGGGAGAAAGTAGAAGGGTTACTTATGATTTTCAGGTAGTGTATAAGGAAAAGTCTTCAAGAGAGGCTAGTATTCTGTTTTCCCCCACCTCCCACTACAGAAAGAAAAAAAAAGAGCCAAAATGAGTTTAATTTATAGCATAAAGTATTTAAGTTAGATGTATAAGAAAGAAAAAAAACATTTTTTTGTCAAGGATAGTTGTTGAAAACACTGGGTGTGAATTAGAAGAGATAAAGGTTGTATTTGTGAGGCATAATACTAAGATTTCTTTTAGCTTCCAAGCTAAAAAATCCAACTTAGAAATTAAATTGTTCCACTGAACTTGGGAAAATTTGTAAGCACTTAAGAAATGTTGGTTGAATTGAAGTTCTGTGAAAATCAAAGAGGAGGGAGTTCCCTGGAATACTATGTTACATCAAGCCATAGAAGTTGTCCATATTGTACTTTTCATTAGTGATTGTACACACCCATGCCCTTGACAAGCTGAGGGGAAAAAGATGAAAAAATATGACAATATGGTATATTCTTGCAAGAAGAAACAAACAGATCCACACTTTTCAGCTTAGGAGCAGAGTGAAATTTTCTTATTTTCTTTTTGAAGTGTTCTGTCATAGAGTATGTGGTCCCTTTAAACTTTCCAAGGCAGTTTGTAAAACAAGCAGGTTGTTAAGGGGTTGCTAAGGAAAATCGGACCAGACCTGAAAATTGGTATCATCATTGCATGTAAATGAAAGTTAAATAAACAACCTCAAACCTGAAGGAGAGAAGGAAGAGGATTCCTCAATAGCTAGGGAGCAAAGTGAAAAAGTAGGTACTTGAGATTGGGGGTTCTATGCTTCTTAGGCAGAAGGACAGTGTTTTGTCTTCCTATTTTGAAAAAAAGAGAAAAGCAGCTCTTAGAGCAGGAAGCCAGAGAGACAGACATGAAGATGGTACCTCTTTCTCATCCTCCCTGGCAGTTTTTTCCACATGTTACCTGAGAAAGGGAGAGAATGGAAAAGAAAAGACTTTGGACTTGGAGAATAGCTGGGGGAATTTTAATGCTGACCAAGTCTTAGGCCTGGGAAATTGAGTATTAAAAAGGCAGGAGGGGTTTTTTTCCCACAAAATGTTAAGCAAGTTAATGAAAGAAGCTTATACTTTCTTGTGAAAACCACGCAACTGGGATTTTTTTTTTTAAAAGGGTAAGGATAAGGAGTGAAATTGCAGAGGTAAAGAGCTTTAACTGTTATTCTAAAAAGGATTTCTGTATTGATTTTTTATAAAATATATGCTCAAGTTTAGTTTATTTATAAATGTGAATGAAGGTTAGTAGGAAGCTACCACCCGGAATCTTGGTGATGGCCAGAACATCCTTACTGCTCCCTAGTGAGAGCATAACTGGGGTGGGGGACCCAAACCAAAAACCAAACAACAACAACAAAATCAGTAGCTTTTAGCTTTTGACAGTGAGCTTAAAGCTTTGCTCTAGGTCAAAATGTAAAATTTTTTTTAAGATGGGGCAAAGATTTTTTTTAATAAGGCAAAATAACCCCGTAGGATCATAGATACAGAGAAATATAGAGATTTTCACACACACACACACACACACACACACACACACACGCAAATAGAGAGAGAGGCAGAAGCAAGACAGACACAGAGACAAGACAGCGACACAGAGACAAGACAGCGACACAGAGACAAGACAGAGTGACACAGAGAGAGCTGGAATGGATCTCAGAAACTCTTTAGTCCCAGGGAGATTGAGTCTTGACCTAGGTCATATAAGTGGCAAGCATTGGAGGAAGAAGGAAATACTACAGATCTACCCCAGAATTCATTTAACCTACCAATATACAGTTAGTCGATAAACATTTATTAAGCACCTTCTAAAACATCTATTAAGCACCTTGTGCACTAAGTACAAGTTATACAAAGAAAAGTAAGACAGTTCCCGCCCTCAAGGAGCTCACAGTATCAATGGAGGAGGCAACATATAAACAACTGTACAAAGAAGCTACACACAGGATTAAAAAATCATAACTATGCAGTATGTATATATGTTCTTATTATTCTTATTACTCATGACTCCTATTACTCAAAGTTCAATCTTCTTTTCTCAGTATAGGCCACTAAGGATGATTGGTTTTTAAAAAGGTGAATGGTTAATGGGATTAATGTTCCTTGCTTTCGGTCAAAGGTAGAAAAATGACCCGATTAAACATCTTACAACACTGGAATACAAGAACACTTCACATGACACATAAACCAACTAAGCAACTGTATAAATAAATCTTGACTACTGTTAGATCAGTTGCAAGTCTCAATAGCCAAAAACAACAGAACTTATGTAGAAGTATGCTTTAGAAGTGATGGCTAATTTACTACCATTTATGTAAATAGAGATTCTTTGATATAGTTCCTTCTGGCTTCTACTTCCATAGTTTTGTTTTTATTTTTTTAAACAGTGAAAAAATGTAGGTATATGCTTTCTAGCTTGCCATTATGTAGGGTTTTTAATCAACTTTAAGATACCTAAGAGAGGATTCATTGAGCCTACTTCTCTAGGAGTAATTGACATTATTTTATTAATAATGGATAAGAAACTGAAATAATAAAAATGCAAAGTACAAACTCTTCTGTTTGACGTTTAAAGCCCTACAAAATTTGGCTTCAAGCTATCCATAGACTGATTTCACTACTGACTGATAGTAACATCCTTCATACTTCCTGTACTCCAGCCCAACTGGCCTATTTGCAGTTCCCAGTTCCTAACATTCCATCCCATGCCCCTATGCCTTTGTATAAGCTGTCCTCCATGATTAGAATACTCTCCCCTCACCTCTGCCTCCTGGAATTCCTACCTCTATTCAAAGCTCAGATCAAGTTCCACTTCCTATAGGATCCTGCTATTATTAAGTGTTCTCCCTTCCCATTCCCCATTTACTTTAACTATATGTATATATTATCTATCTAGCTATCTAGCTATGTACATATTGTCCTTCCCTGACTCCTGTGCCCCCAGCAGAATGTATGCTCTTTGAGAATAGGGACAGTTTTGCTTTTGACTTTATCCATTGCCCACAAGTGCCTAGTATATAGAAAGTGCTTAACAAATGCTGCTTTTTGTGGTTGTCAGAAGGGCAAGTCTGCCTCCAGTTAGATTTTAAAATACACCTGTTACTTCAGAATTTAATTTTTTTTGATCTTGTCTGTTGCTATAAAAGCAACAAATAAATTCCTTTATTTAGGTCAGGATCCCTCCATGTGGCCTGACACTATTTTTCATGCCTTTGTAGAGTAAGATAGCCAAGTAAATTGCTGTAATATAATTTCAGTCAGGAAGAATATAAAACTTTTATAACAAAGGACAAAACCAGGGGCAATATGAATAAAGCTGTTAAGCTCATCATGTTGCTTAGGAGAAGTCTATGTATTTAGCGCACAACATAATAATACATGGTCATAATACTTCTCAAAAGATTCAATATATTGGTTTTAGCAATCCCTTTGTACCCAAGATATTCAGGAAAGCATGCCTCCTAAATCCCCTATCTCTTTTACCATTTAGTGTAGCACTTTAATTCCCACGCCCCCCTCAGAATAACATCCACACTGCACCCCCCCTTCTCATTTCCTCAGCTGTTTCTCTCATTATGTTACCGGGCTGTCAGAGAAGGCAAACTCAAGGTTATTCTAATGATAGCAAACACCTCATAAAGAAACCCGCCAAATTTACTTTTCCACAGAACATCATTTTTATGGCTTTTCCCGAGTCTATGAGGAAAGAAAGCATCATGTAGAAAATATGATTACCAGAAATCTTGAAGATATTCAAAACTGTTCCAATAATGTTAAACTAGTAGACATATTTCAGCCTATAAGTCTGTCTACATTATATTCACACCCACCTCACAAGGATTGTTTGTGAAGATCAAATGTGGTCAAGTCCTTGGAAAACCTTAAAGAACTTTATAAATGTCAGCTATTATTAATGTTATTATCCTAGATTTTACTACATGAATTGTGATGTCAGGTGAACAGTGAACAGTGAAACTGTTGACCAGAATGAAAAGGTATTAGGGTAAAAGAAGTCATTAAAATTTCAGAAATGCCTAAATTCCAAAGGGCTTTTAGGTTTAGTGTATATTTTCAATAATTAAAAAAACCTTTATGATTTTAAGGATAATTCGTATATTACCGATGATCAGTAGAGTTACCCTTACTGATCATCCTCCCTTTAAAAAATGTCTTTTTATACAGAAAGATATTAAAGCTGCTTTTAGAAGAGGGCAGGTTAAGGTGCAATGAAGATTCCTCCCATCTGAATAATATTTAATCTTAACTATCCCCAAGTGACCTGAGAGCTGGAAGCCAGAAAGGACCTGTAGGGTTAGTCCTGGACAACTGAAAAGAGGAAGCCCTAAGAGAAATACTCAGTGACTTCTTGGTTATTATTGCCCATACCTTTCCATCCAAGGCTCTGATTTGTCAAGTGTCATAAACTAGCCAGAAAAAAAGTGCTTATTGGAATTGTAAGGGCAGGAGGAGGAAAAAAGAGGCAAGTTATGTCAGAAACAGTCTTGACATATGCAATCACTTAGTTTGAAACAGGAACTTGCATTCATTCCATTCAATACCACCCTCCCAAACCCATAACCCCCATTCCCATCGTTGTCAGGGGAGGAAGAAAATCCAAATTAATGCAACTGCTGGAAGGGTGAGGCTCTGGGAAAAGTAATTTATGTAGTTCAAAGAGAGTCCCAGAGGATGACTCTGCCCTAGAAGCTCAGGCTCAGGTAAGACTGAGATGACAGGTGCTCCCCAACTTCCTCACCGCCAAAAGTGACTTTTTTAATCTTTCCCCCCATCAGAAAATGGGAAAAGGTGGACCTTGCACATACCCAGGGCAATTAGAGGCGGGGAAAGGGAGGAGTGCACTGAATTTGGAGTCAAGAGGACCTGAGTTGCCATTCTGAGATTCTGTTACCTGTGTGACCTGGGCAAATCACTCCCCCCACCTTAGTGTCCGTATTTGTAACATGAAAAGTTAAGCTAGATAATCTCTAAAGTCCCTTCCAGTTCTTAAGTCTAAATACTACCTTCAGAACCAAGCACTTTCACCAAGTGGCCAGTTTCCCCAGGCCTGAAATCCAGAGTGAAAAGCAACAGGCAGTAAGGCAACTTGTAGAGCTTTCAGAATCCGTGAAGAACTCGATCACACTGTGTTCTTAGAGTGGCAGTCGGGTTCTTTGCTGGCACCCGAGTATCCAAGAAAGCCAGTGGGTCGTGTCATACTTCCAGCTCACCATGCCCAGGTTTGGAATTCTCTCCTCCCGCCCAATTAAAGTCGCCTTCTCCCTCTGTTTTGCCTTTCCCCTAGGGCTGAGAACGTAGAATCGATGAAACTCCTAAGCTGTGAATATCAAGCTCTTGTTTCCTCTATCCATTAAGCCCTTCTCTTCCGGGGTCCGATCAGTGGGCTCATGCTGCTCCTCCACCCCTCCCTATCCATCCCAATGCTCCCTCCCTAAACGGTCTGACCTAGCATGCTTGCCCTCATCCACAACCTTGGCACTCTCCCCACTGACTTATATGGTTCGGGGCATTCAGCTCTGTCCATTTCACCCCACAAATCTAGTCGTGGTAATGGTTCGTCCTACCTTCCAGCACAGGTCCTTCTCCAGCCTGCCCCAGCCCAACTGACCTGCTCACCTAGGCCAGAATAATTGCAAGCGACGCAAGTTCCCTAAGGGTAACATCATCCCTCTCCCCCAAGAGCACGAGGCACCTTGTCCAGCTCAGCCTCCGAAGAACCTGCAATCCCCACCCCTGGCTATTCTCTCGGACCTCAGCCTCCAAGTCCTCAAGCATCCCCTTCTCTGAGCAGTGTACCTCCTCCAATACAGCAGCCGCTCCTCTGCACCCTTCCCGCCCCCCTCCCCAGCCCCCAGCACTTCACCAGGGTCGGGGGCTAGCCGGGGACTCACTCACCTGCAGTTGTCTCTGGCTGGCGTTGCTGGGGGCTGCGTTCGTCCCGTCTGCGCCGTTACCCCGCAGTACAGTGATGTGCAAGGTGAGCAGCAAAAGTCCTAGAAGCAGCAGCAGCTCCGCAGCCAGTCGGACCATCCTCTTCAGACGAGCGGCTTTAGGACCCCGCGGGGCTGGCGGTGGCAGAGGCGGCGGCGGCGGGGGCGGAGGAGGTGGCGGGGGTGGAGCCGGGGCCGGGGCCGGGGCTGCTCCGGGGGCTACTGCGGCCGCCGCCGCTGCCGCCGCCGCTGCTGCTACTGCCGCCTCCTCCGCCGCCAGCGCCGCCCCAGCGGGACCCCCTCGCTCCGGATCCGCTGCGCTAGGAGAGGCGCAGGCGGTGGCGGGCGAAGCCGGGGCTGGAGAGGAGGAGGACGGGGTGGAGGAGCAGGAGGATCCGCCGCCGCCGCCGCCACACCACGGCGGAGCCACTGCGGGGCAGGGGGCGTCCAAGCCGGCGGAGAAAACCCCGGCGCTGCCCGACGGGGACGGGGAAGGGGGCGAGGGGCTGCCGAGAGCCCGAGCTGGGGAGCTGGACACGGTGGCCACCCTGCGGCCAGCAGGCTGCGGAGGCGACTTTGCAGAAGCACTGGAGACCCCGAGTCCACATGGGCCCTGCGAGTGTGGCAGCGGCTGCAGCAGTGGCGGGGAGAGGAGGAGGAAGAGGAGGAGGAGGAGGGCTTCAGCAACTAGTTACCTTCACTCCCCCCCAATCCCCCTCGCCGCCCCAAACCACTCACCCGACAAACCACCTCCCTCCCCCTGTCTCTCCCTCGTCTCCTTTCCCTCCCACCCAGGAGAGGGGGGAGGGAATGAGAGGAAAGTTTCTCGTTGGAACCCACGCCACTCTAAAGTCTGTCCAGGTGGCCAAAGGCAGCGCTTAGCCCGGGGAGTTCAATCCACCTCCAGGGAAGGGCTGAGCTAGTCGCTGGAGGATGATTGGAGCGGGGGGAGCCGTAAGGGAGATTAACTTTGACCGATGGTAGTAGTGTTCGTGGGGGGTTCCCTCCAGCTGCTGCTCCAAGGGCTTTAAACGCTTTCAAATCCTGCCGAGCTCTGTGCCAGTGGTAAGGGTATGTGTGTGCTGGGGTAGGGAGGTGAGCAGATGGGGTTACTTTGGAAATCTTTATTTGCAAAGAGTGGTTGGAGTCTTGGGGAGCACACCACCGAGTGTCTAATTCCAACCCCTCCCCCGAGGGTAAAAGTGCCTTTTAGAGGTGTCTGGACACTTGCTTATTATGCAGCCCTGACCCGCTTTCCCTAGCACTGGTCCACGCGTCTCGACGCTCCTTCTAGATCCCTGTGGCAAGGCTTCTCTCTGAGAAGAGAGCCCAGCCAGGGCAGGTGTAGCTGCTCCGGGACTGGTACCGGGAGGATAGTCTCTCTCCGGCCCGAGGTTCAGCTCCGCTTCCTGTTACTCCAGAGAGTAGAAGGAGGGCAGACTCAGCAGTCAAGAGCGGGTGGGGTGGCTTCGTGACTCCTCATTCTCCTCTGGATCCCAGTGGGGTCTGTAGCCTCTGAAGCTCGCATCTTGGGTACCCAGGGGCAGAAAGCGCAGGCAGCCGAAGCAGCAGCTACTCTAGCTAAACCTCATTTCGCCGAAGACACCCCCACCCCACCAGGTTTCCCTAGACCACTCATTCCCTGGCGATGCCGGTAAGAGTGCAGCAGTGTAGGTTCTTTCTTGGAATGCAGGAACTCTGTCCCCAAGGGCTGGTGGAGGCAGTAGTCTGAAGTAGCTTAGAGACTAGGCTGTGCCCAGTGACCTTCTCCGGGTTCCTGCTGTGGTCCTTGCGCGCCCTACTCTCTGTCACCTCTTCAACACAGCTTCCTGCCTTTCTTCTCTTTTTTCTTGCCACTGGGGTTGTTTCTGGTTACTTTCTTCCTTTTCTTCGGACTGCTCTCCTGCTGCCTCCTCCTCGCTGGGGCTTTAGAGATGTGAACGCACGCTGGTCTAAAGCTTTTATACCACTCTCCCTCCGCTGGTTTGCTGTCCTTCCCACTCCCCCCTTCCCTCGTCTTCCTATTGCAGGCCTCCCCTCCCCCTAGTCGTTTTCTCCAGCAGCTTCCCGGCCACCTCCCCGTACTAGTCCATTCGAAAACTCCCTACGCAGCCGGAATAGTGCCCCCTACGCAGACTACCAACTCGATCCCAAGACGTATCAGGGCTACTGAGGCTTTTTTCCAAGTTCGACCCCCAAACCACCTATACCTTCTACCTCCCCACCTCCATCTCCATACCTCTAATTTTTCCTCCTACCCCTAAATCATCTTATCTGGAAGTTTATCTACAATTCTAATTACCCTGCCTGTGAAAGCAAGCTCAGAACTTTGAATCGGAAGAGGCATTAAGACAAAAAGTGTACTCACTGTTCCAAAAGTTTCCTAGATCAGCATGGCATTTTGTAAATACTGAATAAACAGTTAACTTTTCCCACAGTCTACCTGGTAATTTTAGGTCCAGATACATAACCATCTCGAAATCTCAATCAGCATCTTATTAAAAGATTAAAAGCGTGTTTACAGAGCCATCGCTGTGATGCCCTTTTCTTTTTCAGTAAAGTTTTGTGGGATTATTACTTTATTTTTACAAGCAGAGGGAACTCTCAGGCAGGCAGTCTTTTGCCATCTAAATTTGAGACTCAAAACCCTAAATTGTCAATAATTGTCAGATGGCTGGCTGGAGGAATACCCTGAAACAATAGTGTGCCTTGGTTCAGATGGTAGATCAAAGGATGGACCACAATAGTGTCTCATATCCTTCCACTAAGACCCCCTTCTATGTTTTCTAATTAGGATCACTTTAAAAGAAGAGAAAAACAATCAAACACAAGGCATGAACACACAAAATAAGCTATTAAAATAGGAAACTATGATTCTATAGTAGCTAAGGAAATCAGAGACAGTTTCAAGGGTTCCTCTAACCAGCAACCCCGGGTCAAGTAATGTTGTGACACAAAAGAACAAATGGTTTTCTGTTGCTTTGAGCAGGTCAATTTAAATCAGACTTTTTCATCCTCTTTTATCCCATATTTTCATAACATTCAGTTCCCTTGTACAAATGAACCTTCTCAAATACATCATCACTTCTGTTAGACAGTGTCAAGCTCTTGGATTATAAGAAAAATAAATTTAAAAATGCATCAGAGCAGTTTGAAAGGTACACTTGGGGAAGGGAGTTGCAGTTATTCAGATGGGAGATTGGTTTAACAATATGAGTATACCTAGCTGGAGAAGTTTGTTTCTTTGAACTTTACCTGCTTTCTGATTTTAACTCTGTCTGGGTTCATTTAATCAGGGTCATCATTGTCATTTATCCCTGCCTCAAATCTGGGAAATCTAAACGTCCCAACTTCATTTTATACCGAGCACATGAAAGTAGAATTTTTAAGCACAGCCACCATTTAATATTTAAACGAAGAGAGGAAAATTGGCTCACATTTGTTAAAATAAAAAAAATATTTTTATTTTAAAAGTCCAAATAAATGAATGATTTAGTATTTGCTTTTTTCCTGCTTAGAAGTTTAACTTTGAAGTCATTATGAATAGTTAGGCAAAGCATCAAAGATTCAAATGTTCTATACCCTTTGTGTTGCTGTGGAAGACAAATGCAACACATCTTTTGTTTCACAAAAACTTAAGTCATACTGAATCACTAACCTCAGCAGCATTATCTTAAATCCATCTTCCAGATGAGAGTTTTCGACATCGATAAAAATGCAAGAATAACCAGGCACAGAATAATATCTCAGAACAGGAAAGGGGGTAAAATGTCCCAAATACCACTTTACATGAAGAAAAATGCTCCCTGTCAAATTTTACCTTTCTGAAAGAAATTTCTTTTTAAACCATCTTTTAATTAGGAGACATTTAATTTAGATAATATATGTGTATATGAAATTTCAAGGTAAAGTGAAATAGAGTTTAAAACTAGCCTAATGTTAACCTGTAGAGAAGGGATGGGCAGGAGAGTGAATAGTATTTCTGACAGATGATGTAATTTGATAGAAAAGGACCTCACCAAGAACCTTCTAGGAGACTCTCAAGTATGTCCCCTATGCATGAGAATTCTTCCCAATGATGGAGGGTGTTCTTCACATATGGGAGGTGGGTTCTATTGCAAATCTTTAAGGCTTTCGGCCTGCATGACGCTGGGCAAGTCTCTTAAACTCCCTTAGCCTCAGTTTCCTGAGCTGTGAAGTGAGGAAACTGGATTAGATAACTTCTAATGTTCCTTCCAGTTGCAAATCTGTGATCTTACTTACTCTTCTTACTCTCCTATTTCAAATGTCTGAGCCTATTTCCTTATGTGTAAAGTAGGAATAATAATGGAGCACCAACCTCAAAGCACTCTTATGCAGATCAAATGAGATCACCTAGATTATGTGCTGTGTGAACCTTGGCAAGGACATGGACAAAAGTCACTGAGGATGGATAGTCATGAATGGGTTATTATCTGCATCATTGAGATCACAGATTCACCTCAGTATTTAAGTTACATGTCATCAACATGCTAATAGTGAAATAACAAAAGAATGATTTAGTGTAATAATAACAATAGGTACATTTGTATAACACCTTAAGGTTTGTAGAGCACTTTATATATGTTATTTCATTTGGTCTTCACTACAACCCTGTAAGGTAGGTGTCATTATTATCCCCATCTTACAGATGAAAATACTGAGGCTGTTATATAAATTACTCTTTCAGGGTCATACAGCTGAGAGAGGGTCTGAGGCAGGATTTGAACTCAACTCTGGCCAGAAACTGAGGGTCTTTGTTTCCCAGATTGATTCTTTTATGAAGGCAAAGTGGGGCATCTTTTGCCTCAATTCTTAACTAGCCTTTAATTACTGGATGGGCTTTGCCTTAGACCAACTGAGATCTGGGACCAAGATCCCCCCACTGCATCTGGGGCTATAGCTAATAATTGACAGGACTTAGAATCAAGCAAGACACTGTAAGACATTTAGGATTTCTCAGTCAGCCAATTAGCATTAAATGCCTACTGTGCATTAGGCACCATGCTAAGCAACAGGAAAACAAAGGCAAAAGTCAAATCTTGTTCTCAAAGATTTAACAATCTGGTGAGGCAGTGAGGTGGCACAGGAGATAGAGCATTGGGCCTAGAGCAAATATTGCCTAGCTGGTATGATCCTGGGCAACTCACTAATCCTTTCTCAGCCTCAGTTTCCTCATCTGTACAATGGGGATAATAAGTGTCTATCCCACAGGGTTATTCTGATGCCAAAATGAGATAGTATTTGTAAAGTGCTTAGCACAGTGTCTGGAACATAGTAAGTACTTATTAAATGCTTGCTTTCTTCCTAATGCAGGAAGATATTTAGAGTATAAGAGGGAAATAATTAGTAGAGAAAATGCACTAACATTAAAGGAGATTGGAAAAAACTTCTTGCAGAAAGTGTGACTTTAGCTGAAACATGAAAAAAAAAGCCAAGGAATCTAGAAGGCACAAGTGAGGAGGAAGAGAGTTGCAGGCAGGCAGCTAGGTGGCAAAGTGGATAGGGTATTGGACCTGGAGTCAGAAAGAGTCATCTCCCTGGATTGAAAATCTAGCCTCAGATACTTACGAAGTGTATGACCCTGGGCAAGTCTCTTAACCCTGTTGGCCTCAGTTTCTTCATCTGTAAAATGAGCTAGAGAAGGAAATGGCAAACCTCTCTAGTATCTCTGCCAAGAAAATACCAAATGGGGTCACAGAGTCAGACAAGACTGAAACAACTGAACAATAAGAACAACATTAATAAGAGCTCCAGGCATGGGGAGACAGCAAGTAAGAATGCCTGAAGTTGGGAGATGGAGTATTTGGTTTGAGGAGCAGCAGAGAAACCAGTGTCACTGGATTGCAGAGTCCTTTGGGGGCTATAAGGTAAAAGAATAAGACAAAATAGGAACAGTCTAGGTTAAGGAGGGCTTTCAAAGCCAAGCACAGAGTTTTGTTTGACTCCAAGGTAATAGGGAGCCACTGGAGTTTACTGAATCAGGAGGGTGACAGGATCAGACTTGCCCTGTAGGAAGATCACTTTCTCAGTTGAGTGGAGGATGAATTTAAGTGGGGAAAGACTCAAAGGAGGCAGACCCATCAGCAGGCTTTTGCAATAGTGCAGGCATGAGGTGATGACAGCCTGCTCCTCTTGTGAGGTGAAGAGGAGAGGAAAATTGGAACTCTCAGTGAATGGCCTCAATTTTTCAATAAAATATGAGGCAAGGTTCTTAGCTGAGCAGGCAGAGGAGTCATGGGAGGAATGAAGAAGGATAAAAAGATTTGGAAAATATGCCATGTGAATGGGATAGTGAATCAACTAGGAAGGAATAAAAGGATTGCCTTGCCACAGGGCCCAGTTGAGATTACATAACATAGATTTGTAGTGGACTCAGCACAATTGTGTAATTTTCTCTGTCTTCATTCAGTAGTATGTGAGTAGGAATGAAAGCAGCAGAGGATGGGAGTAATCCAGCATTGAGGTTTGGCAGGGCAAAATCTTAGATAAGATAGAGGTAAAGGACTCAAGAGAAGACTGTAGAGTTGAATTGATTCACCAATGGGTCAAGATGAAAGGGAAGCTAGAGGGGAGAAGAACAAGCATTTATTAAGCACCTACTATGTGTCAGGTAGTGTGTTAAGCACTTTGTAAATATTATTTTATTTTATGCTCACAACAACCCTGTGTGGTAGGTGCTAAAATCGAAGAGAGGGGAATATAGCCAGGGTAGGGGGTGATGATCTGAACTGAAAAATGGAGCAATGACATCTCAGTGAGCACATCAAACAGGCAGATGGAGAAGTGGAATGATGACAGATTGTGATTAGATAAAGGAATTTGAGAGTTTATGAACATGGTAATTATGCATTTGTGGCTGATGGCAAGATCTAGTGTTTGAAAATATGCTAAAAGATAGGGTACAAAGAGTGTGAAAATATTGTTACTACTCTATTTGGGGCCCTCATGGTTTAAACAAACTATTCTTAACTTATTTTGTGTCATGCCCCCCTTTGGCATTTCAGTGAAGCCTATGGATCCCTTTCTCAAAATAATGTTTTAAATGCATAAAATAAAATAGGGTTATAAAGGAAAGCAAAAGTTAATGAAAATGAAGACATTACAGTTATCCCTTCTACCTTGCAGGGGTTAGGGGTATGGTACCCCCATAATCTGGAAAATATGCATAAAATTTTTGGCCATCATTTCATACCAGAGAAGAAATTGTGTCTATTTATGGTATCAAAAGATAAAAATGTGTTGATATTATACAATAAATATATTTTAGATATTTCTGAGTTTCTAAGCTTTTTTTTGTGTTGTCTTCTGGCCTTCATGTGTCATCTGCAGCTTCCTCAAAACTCCCCCAAAATTCCCATTTAATTTCTTATGCCAACTCACAATATATTGAAACTGTGATGGGGAAAATCATGACGTGGAAAGGATAATTGTATTTCTTTTTCCCTTCTAAGTTTACAGGTCCCTTGAAATAGTACAGCACTTGAGGAACCCTGTTTTTATCCCTTGGCTACATAAGCAGCCCACTTTCCTTTCTAATCATATTATTTCCAGGATGATGAATAACATCCCTTATACCACTTCTTTCACTTAGGTCCTAACTGGGAATATTCTGTAGCCTATTTATACCCACCCACCATGGGACTTTCCAATTTCATTTGGATTCCCTTTGCAATTTAGGCTCTTTGCAGATTGTGGTAGAAGATTCATAGTCATACACCATCACTGAGAGGAACCAGTGTTAAAAGGTAAGTTTTTGTCCTGGAGAATAGGTTGGGATCATTAAAATCAGCGAGTCAGTCAACAGATATTTATTAAGCTTCTATGCTACGTACTAGGGATACAAATAAGAAAAAGGAAGACAGTCCCTGGCTTTAAGGAGCTCACAATCTAATGAGGAAAGACAACACATAAAAGAAAACTGAAAAGAGCAGGGTGCTGGGGAAGAAGAGGTACTCAGCCTGGTGGCATGGTGGAGTCCAGTCCAAGAGGTTATTTTCTGTTATTTTCCCCATTTTACAGTTGAAAAATAAATGAGACAGAGGTTAAGTGACTTGCCTAGGGTTACACAGCTAATAAGTATCTGAAATGGAATGTGAATTCAGGTCTTCCTGACTCTAGGACCAGTGCTCTATTCACTATAACACCTAGCTGCCTGGGCAAGACACAGCTTTTCTAGGCCTCAGTTTTCTCCATTCATAAGTGAAAGGAAAGTAGGCTTGATGGACTCTAAGGTCCCTTTTGACTCTAAATCTATAACCCTATATAATGATAGTAATTATTGTAATGATCGCTCACATTAACAATTTACAAATAATTTCATTCGAGTCTTACGACTCTCTGGTGAGGTTAGGTACTTCAGATATCATTATCCCTATTTTACACAGGAAGAAATTCTGACAAGTTAATTGAATTGCCCAGGATCACACAGCTAGTGTCAGTTCCAGGCAGAATTCCAATCCATATCTTGCTGCCCCCAAGTCCAGCACGGCTGAGTTGCCTTGCCATTGACAAACTGCTTACTTTATAGTATAGGCTCTAATAGGTTGTCCTGTGACATTCCCATGGCTATCTCTCTTAGTCATTGCTGGCAAGATTCCTGCCAGAATCCTCCTTAATAGGCTGATCCTTCATCTGGAAGATGGCCGTGTACCTGAAAGCCAGTGTGGCTTCAGAAAGGGCTGAGGAATGGTTGATATGTCATTTGCTGCTCAGAGCAGAATAGAGATCTATACACAATGTTTGTCTATCTGACCAAATCCTTTGATACTGTCAGTTGTGAGGGCTTGTGGAAGATCACGGCAAAATTTGTTTGCACAGAGGAATTTATCAGTATTGTATGTCACTTTCATGACAGCATCCTTATACAGTTATAGATAACAGACAGTGCTCTTGTGCTTTCCCAGTCACCAATGGAGTGAAGCAAGCTTATGTGCTTGCTTCCATGCTTTTTAGCATGATGTTTTCAGCAATGTTGTTAAAGACCTTGAACAAGGATAAAAACAGTATCAAGGTCAGCTACTGCACTGACAGTAAACTATTTGAAAAGACTACAAGCCAAGACTAAAGTGGAAGGAGAGTTGGTGCATATTTTTTTATTCCCAGGTGATTATGCACTCAGTGTAGCCTCTGAGGCTGAGATGCAACAAAGTATGGATTAATTCTCTGCTGCTTGTTTTTGGCCTGACAATTAACACCAAGAAAACAGAGGTTCTCCACCAGCCAACACCACACCATCAGTACATGAAACCATTAGTTATAGCAAGTGGAGAAATTTTAAATGCTGTGGATAAGTTAACTGGCACTATTTTTTCTAGGTAGATCCATATAGATGATGAGGTTAGTGCACATATTGCTAGAGCTAGCTCAGTGTTTGGGGGACTGAAGGAAAGTGTGGGAAAGAAGAGGTATTAGACTGCCTACTAAGCCAAAAGTCTAAAGAGCCATTGTACTGACCTCATTGTTGTATGCCTGTGAAACCTGGACAGTATACCAGTGCCATTCCAGGAAACTGAATTGCTTCCATTTGAATTGTCTTAGGAAAATTCTGAAGATCACATGGCAAGTATCAGGCACTGAAGTCCTCTTTCAGACTGAACTGCCAAGCATTCAAACTCTACTGCAGAGAGCACAAACTCTGATTCCACATTGTTGGAATGCCAAACGTATGTTTGCCTAAAAGAAGAGAGAACTCACACAAGGCTAGCATTCACACAGAGGTCAGAAAAAGATATAAGGACACTTTCAAAGTCTCTCTGAAGAACTTTGGAATCAGTTGTGACACATGGGAGACACTGGCACAGGACCACCCAGTATGGCACACCCACATTAAAGAAGATGCTGAGCTCTCTGAGCAAAGCAGAGTCACAGTAGCACAAAGGAAACATGTAATTGACAAAGTTAGAGCCATCTCCACTCCAACTATTCATATGGCCTGTTTGTATACAGCCTGTGGTAGAGCCTTCTGAGCTCATATTGGTCTGGTCAGTTCCAGTTGGACGTACTGTACCTTGACCCCAATATAGTGGTGTCATTTTGGGTCCCCCTTGAGAATGAAGGACAACAACCAACCAATCAATTTTACAGTAACTCTATGAAAAAGATAGGTAATTCAGTAGTGCCAAAGAGGAAGGTTTTGATACATTTCAATGTGTTTGTCATTGCAAGTTATTTTATTGCTTCAGGAAACCATAAGTTCATTGATATAAATACTTCCATGAACTTAGAGTGAAAGTGACCCTGCTTTTAATAATAGATAATATTTGAGAGTTGCTTCATTTAAAAATTTGATTTTACCGTGGTCATCCTGGTGGTAAGTTTCTCTGAACCAAACTCTGCTGGTCCTGAGACAATAGACATAGTAATCCATTGGTGGGTCCAGACCCAAGGGTTTTTTTTAACTTGATAGGACCTGCCAAAGCTTGTGCAGGCTTTGACAACACAGGGTGACCTTAGCACCACGATGAGGCACTTGAAGAGGTCTTTAATAGAGTTATCATGAAGTGGTCACTGGTGGAAATGGGAAACTTTTTTTGATGTCCAGAAAACCACTATTCTTTTCTTTGCTGAAATGTTTCTTTCAACAAGGACCAAATCCTTCTATTCAATTAACTGTAACCACATTAGTTAAGAGGATTGCCCTCATAAGGTGAAACTTCTTTGTAAATTAGTCATATTGGTTGGTATGATCAGGAAGTGTCACCAAACTACCTTAATGCTTGGCCCCAAATCTCCCCTCTAGCAAATCTCATGCAAGGTGAAGGAAACACAAGGTGTGCTGCTAATCAAAACTATGCTGGGTAATTTTTTTTCATAAATACCTTAGCTTTACAATGCATTTTTGTTTTATACCAGGGAGCTAAATGGACCTTGGGGAAGTTAAATGGGACTTGGTAAAATGAGAAAAAGACCAGCAGGCTTGGAAAATTTAACTCTTTTTTTGACTACTGGTATCTGGTGAGTTGGAATAGTATATTTCATAGCTTTGTGTGGGGTAATGTCTGAAGTAAGCTCCAACTAGTCAATCTGCAAGTGAATTTAATGACACTCTAGCTTCTCAGAAGGAAAAGAGCTTACTGACACCTGTTTCCTCTACAAACTAAAATGTATTAAGAGAAATAGGAGCTCCATTCAAAATGCAGTGACCAATTTACTCTAAAAATCTGCAGTAAAAAACATAGAACCTCAACCACCAGTGCTTGTGGCTGAGGATTTCACAATGATTGAGGGTGTAGTGTTTTCCAGAGAGCTTCATTTGCAGGCCAGATGTCAGAGCTGAAATCTGAAGATTCTCACTGTACACTCTCTAAACAAGATGATGAAAGTTAAATGAGAAATGGCCTGGTGAGAAAACAAACATGAAAACACTGTTTACACTTCTTTGGAGGACTCAGTGTGTGGTAGTTGTGATTTTTCAAAGATAAAGCTTTTCTTTTATTTACCTGCTGCCTAACTTTGTTTTTTATTTTTTTAAGTAGCTGTAAGTAGGCCATTGTAAGTGATAAATGCTAAAAAAAAATCTGTTTCCTGGAATAAAAGTTTTGTTCATCTGTGTCACAAAAATGAAACAATATCTTCTTGTGGTATTTTGATTCTTAAGAGTTGTAGGATAGCCTTTAATTAAAAAATTTCTGCCTGCAAACAGCTACAAAAGAAAAACAAACCCAATCATATTCAGTGCTGTGGAGGCAATATTTTTACACTACTGATTTTTCACCATAACTATAATCATACTAGTTATCATTTATGTCGCGCTTTAAGGTTTGCAAAGCACTTTTAAAATATTCTATCTTTTTATCCTCACAATAACCCTCAGAGGTAGGTGTTACTATTATCTCTCTTTAAATGGTATGGCATCTAAGGCATATAGAGGTTGTGACCTATCACACAGGTAGGAAGTATTTGAGGCAACATTTCAACCTAGGTCTTCTTGACTCCAGATTTAGCACTCTATCCACTGTGCCACCTAGCCTCCACTATTACTCAAGCCTCTTTACCAAGCTGAAAATGTTTCAACATTATATGATACAATATAATACAACATGTCTTTCCTTATGCCTACTGAATGCAAAGCACAATGCTGGGTTCCAGAGGATATACGAAGATTCGATAAGAAATAGTCCCTGCCTTTCTGAAACTTGCGCTCAAGTAGGGGGAAGTGATCCAAACACAGATAACTATAACACATAATTCTGCAAGAAAATTTCATCACAGACTTGCAAAAGAAAGATGTGAGGTCTGAGGGAGAAGATTGTTACCAACTTTACTAGAAAGATGAATGAAGGCTTCCTGGAGAAAGCATTGTTTGAAGTGGGCTTTAAAGGATGGGAAAGAGTCCAACTGGCCCCAACAGTGAGGCAGGGCATTCCAGTCACAGTAATAGTCCGAGCAAAGTTCTGATGGAATGTTTGATGCTGTAATCAGTATGTGTGTGCACGATCACGCATGTGTATGTAAAAAGCAAACGAACCAAAAGATGGGGCTTTCTTGCTTAGCTGAGATTTTCTTCGGATTCTTTGCTGACCTGATTTTAGTTACGGTTGGGACTTTTCAATTGATATTTATAACAATTTTATAAATGACATATGAGGCTTACCTAGATTTTTAGCAAAACATTTGATGGTCTATAATGCTATTTTTGTGAAAACATTTGAAAAATATTGGTTATATGAGGCAACTTGGTTGCTGGACCTGAAGTCAGGAAGACCTGAGCTCAAGTCCGGCCTCAGATACTTCCCAGATGTGTGACCTGGGCAAGTCTCAGCCTCTCTGTCTCTCAGTTTCCTCATTTGTAAAGTGGACATAATAATAGCGCCTTCCTTAAAGCATTGTTACAAGGATGAGATCATATTCGGAAACTGCTTTGCAAACCTTAAAATGCAATGTAAATTCAGGCTATTTTATTATTACTATTATAGATTCAGAACTGGCTAATTGTCCAGACCCTAAGCACAAATTTCATTTCAGGATGTAAAAAAAGTCTCCAGTGGCATGCCCCAGGAATTTTTGTTGGCCCTGTTCTATTTGACATTCCTATCAATGGCTTGGATACAAATAAAGATGGCAAAAAGCTAGGTAGGATAGCTAACACATGTGATGACAGACTCAGAATCCAAAAAGCTCTTGACAGGTTAGAACATGGAGATGATTTTAATAAGCTGAAATGTAATAAGTATCAAGTATTACACTTGCCTTCAAAAAATCAGCTTTAAAAGTACATGATGGGTGTGGCTAGGAAGCAGTTCTTCTTGAAAAGATCTATGAATTTTAATTGCATATAAGCTCAATATGTCAACAATATGATGTCGAGCCAAAAAGCTAATGTCTTCTTGGGCTACAAGAAGAAATGCAGTGTATGGAACTAGGGGAGTGATACCCTGCCCACCCAGATTACATCTGGAATGCTGTTTTCCCTTCTGGGTGCCACGTTTTAGAAGGAACTCAGATAACCTATAGGGTTTCAGAGGATGGCAACCAGGATTATGAAGGATTTTAATATCATGATATATAAGAATCAGTTGAAGGAATTAGTTATGTTTAACCTAGAGAAGACTTAATAGGGTCATGATATCTATCTCCAAATATTTTGAGTATTTTAAGATTTTTGGAAATCTTTCTAGAATTTTCCATTCTGTTTTATGGAAGAGGGATTCAGCTTTTTCTGCTTGCTCCCAAGAAGAAAAACTAGAAGTGGGCAGAGGTAGGCAAGAAGACAGATTTAGGAATGAAGCAAGGAAAACTCTCCTAAACCTCACCTTAAATTTTGCCTTACAGTTAGAGCTATCCAAAAGTAGAATGGCTTACCCCAGGAAGTAGTGAGTTCTCTATCACTGGAAGTCTTAAAAGCAGAGGCTTGATGACCACTTGTTACATATTCTATAGAGAAATCCAAAAAGAAAAAGAGATAGAGAAAGAAAAAGAAAAAAAAAACCCCTGTCTATACTTGATTCTATTTCCTCTCCTCTCGTGTACTTCTCCACATGTTGCAATCTGGCTTCTGACCTTATCACTCCACTGAAACTGCTCTCATCAAAGTCACCAATTGACCTCTTAATAGCCAAATCTGATGTTCTTTTTCCAGTCCTAACATTTCTTAGTCTATCGGCTGTTGCATTTAGTGCTATCCTCATCTCCTTCATACTTTATAGTCTTTGGGTTTTCATGATCTTACTCTCTCCTGGTTCTCTTTGCATCTGTCTTATCATTCCTCTCATTCTCTTGTCCTGGTTCATCATCTATATTATGCCTCCTAACTGTGGGTATACTCCAAGACTCTGTCCTGGGCTCTCTCATCTTCTCTTTGCACTCATCAACTTCCATGGGTTTCACTATCATCTCTTTGCAGATGATTTCCAGGTCTATGTATATGCCTTAAGACCTTTCTTGAGATCCATTCTTACATCACCAAGTGCCTACTGGACATTTCAAACTGGTTGTCTTGGAGCTATCTTAAATTCACCAGGTTCATTATAAGTAAATGAGGAGAGAATGGAAAAAACTTATCTGTCCAATCTATGGATAAGGGGAGAGTTTATGACCAAACAAGATAAAGAGAGGATCATGGGAAGTAAAATGGATAATTTTGATTATATTAAATTAAAAAGGTTTTGCACAAACAAAACCAATGCAGCCAAAATTAGAAGGAAAGCAGGAAACTGGGGCAGGGGGAAGGGGATTTACAGCAAATTTCTTCGATAAAGGCCTCATTTCTCAAATATGTAGGAAATTGAACCAAATTTATAAAAATAAGAGCCATTCCCCAATGGATAAATGGTTAAAGGATATAAAGTCTGTTTTCAGAAGAACAAATCAAAGTTATCGATAGTCGCATAAAAATGCTCTAAATCATTAATAATTAGAGAAATGCAAATTAAAACACTCTGAGATAGCACCTTAGTTATCAGATTAGCTAACATGGCAGGAAAGGAAAAGAATAAATGTTGGAGGGGATGTGGAAAAATAGGAA
This sequence comes from Trichosurus vulpecula, assembly GCF_011100635.1. NCBI lineage: Eukaryota > Metazoa > Chordata > Mammalia > Diprotodontia > Phalangeridae > Trichosurus > Trichosurus vulpecula. The sequence continues at coordinate 270,236,049 of NC_050575.1, read as the reverse complement.
CACTAATTTACTCTTGGTAGAGTTTTGAACTGGTCTAACCATTCTGGAGAACATACCTTTTGGCACAGCAATACCATTATAAGGTCTGTATCCCAAAGAGATGAAAGAAAAGGGAAAAGGACCTATATGAACAAAAAAATACTTATAGCAGCTCTTTTTGCAGTGACAAAGAATTGGAAATTGAGGGGATGCTCATCATTGGTGGAATGGCTGAACAAGTTGTGATATATGATTGTGATGGAATACTGTTGTGCTATAAAAAATGACAAAAGGGATGGTTTAAGAAAAACCTGGGAAGACTTATATGAACTGATACAAAGTGAAGTGAGCAGAAGCAGGAGAACATTGTACACAGTAACTGCAACATTATAACAAATAACTTTAAAAGATTTAGCAACTCTGTTCAAGACAATGATCCAACACAAATGCCAAAAGATCTGTGATGAAATATGTATCTACTTCCAGAGATGATGAACTGATGAACTCTGAGTACACACTGAATTATACTCTTTTAAAAAGTTTCTTTATTTTTGTTGCTTTTTTGCAGCATGGTTAATATGGAAATATGTTTTACATGACTTCACAGGTATAATTAATGTCATTTTGCTTTCCTTCTCAATGAGTGAAGGAGGGCAGGAGAGAATTTGGAACCCCAAATTTAAAATAAGAATGTCAAAAATAAACATCAAAAAATTTCACCGCATCTAAAATAGAGTTCATTTTCTTTCTCTCCAAACTCTCCCCCTCTTCTATACTTCCATAGTACTGTTGAGAGCACCACCACTCTTGCAATCTTCTAGGATTATAACCTCTGCATTATCCTTGACTCCTCACTCTCTTTCACCCCATATAGTCAAACCTCCCTCCATAACATCAATCACATCCATACCCCTTTTATGACTCACAAAGTTACAAAGTTCAGGACTTTATTGCCTCTTATCTAGACTATCGCAATGGCTTCTTAATTAGTTTCCCTACTTCAAGTTTCTCCCTACTCCAATCCATCTTCCCTGCAGCTGACAAAGTGACTTTCCTTTAAAGTGCTGATTGACCACATCACTTCCCTACTCAGTAAACTCCAGTGTCTTTCTATTCATCTAGCAGAAGATATGAGCTCTAATTTTTCAAGTCCTTCAGAATCTGGCCCCAACCTACTTTTCTAGTTTCATTATACAACTTTTCCCACATTCCACAATTCAGCTAAATTGGCTTTATTTCTATTCCTCTCATATGACACTCCATCTCCCATCTCTGTGTCTTTATATTGGCCATCCCTCAAACCAGAAATATATTTCTTCCCCACTTCTGTTTTGTAGAAACCCTTACTCCCTTCAGTATTCAGCTTGTGTGACCTAATAATAGCTGTAAGAACTATCTCACAAGTTTATTTTGAGGATCAAATGCGATAAAATACGATTTCAAGCCTTAAAGCACTCTATATACAATATATTATATATTTCAAAAGTATCAATCATAATATGTTCTAATGTCTTATTTCCTTTTTTGATTTTTATGAATAATGGAAACTTACATATCTATTTTCTTAACTAATTTTATGGTTTTCTTGCTTTCTTTCACTTCTCATTTTCTTCTTTTTTTGAGATTTGACTTGTGATTAGCCATGACCAAAGAATTTATCACTTAGTGACCTTTCTAGCGATAAGCTTTACCATGGGGTTAGGAGAGAGTTTGTTCTTAGTTGGTAGACTCAATCTGTCACTGGCATTGTATGTTAAGCCTTTCCAGATTGTTAGAACCTGTCAGACCACTCATACCCTGCTAGCATGGCTTTTGAGCTTTGAGAATAGTGGGTCACCACCATGGCAATGAGGTATTGGCATAGGACTTCTTGTACAATAAAACCCAACCTTTATTTTTAACACCAGTGTTCTCATGGTGATGTTGTATGGTTGGAAATCTTGAAATGTCATAATCTCTGAAGGATCAGTGTTGCAGATTGCCCCAAAAGGCAACAGGAAGATAATAGATCTAAGTAAGCTTGACACATTTCAAATAAAAACCTACATATAAGAAGCAATATAAATGGCCATAATTTAAGAAAAGTATGATCAGAAAAGGAGATGGGCAGGTCAGGTAATGAGAGCAAATAATACAATAGATAGACATCCCAAGTGTTGCACTGGGAGCCACATAAGGTAAAAAGGCTTGGAGAAAATCTTCCCAACTTTAGATAGATCCTTTATTTAGGCTCAATTAGAGAACATATCCTGGAATCGCACAGGATGAGAAGGTCTGGATGAGTTGTGATCTGTACTGATAGAAGAAATCCATCCATGAGATCATGGGCCCACTGAAATGTTGCAGTGATTCTTGTTGGTGGCATGAGGGATGATAGTGATGAGATTATGATTCAGCATGTTCCATGAAAGGCCTGGGTACAGCTTCAACCAACAGTGGTTGGTTCTCTGGCATGGCCTAAAAGGATAAGACCCCATCACATGAGGTGGCTTGATATAATGTGTAAATAAAAACTAAAATCATGGGGTTTAGAGTTAGAAGGTAACTTAGAAGTCATTAAGTTGAACTCATTTTTTTTAATTGGGGAGGAATATGAGGCTAAGAGATGTTAAATGACTTGCCCAACATCACACAGAAAGTACAACCCAAATCAGGATTGAAACTCTGGACTTCTGGCTTCATATATATGTATATATATATATATATATATATATATATATATATATATATATATATATATATATATATATATCTTTTCATTATACCAAACAGTGGTAATACATCTGAAAATCTAAAATAAATTTAACAACTAAATAAATGCTGTACATTTTAAAATATGGCTTGTAAAGTAAGATTTCCTTATCTCTTGAAAGATTTTGTGACTATATACTACTTGAATAATAGGTCTATGCTGATGTTATGGTCAGACTTGACTAAGGACAATCTAGTAGTTTGGGCTCAGGACTAGAATGATGGGAGATATTCCAACACTTAACAAAAAGAAGTTTAATTAGTTATATTATGTAAAGTATAGTCAAAAGTGATATAGTATTGGGTCAGGTAGATGCCATCCCACTCATCTCCATAAAAAATGCATCTGGTCAAAATAATGTGTTGACTCACATAGCAATGAGACATCTATCAAGTCTGAAGGGCACTGGACCCTTGTGTACTGGCCTTTTATGCCCTATATGACCAGGAAATTTATCAGAGTCTTTAGCCTTAATCTTCCAGAATGATCAATTCTAAGGGACAGTTTTCTATCTTTAAAGGAAAAACTAGCCCAGCCTATATGACTAGAAAGCAATATCAACAGTATGAACCTTAGCCCCGGACCAATAAAGCTTCAGGGCTTCTATGCCTTTTAGAGAAAAAAAACCCAAACCAAAAAATTTAATCTAGTCTATATGACAGGAACAATAATAGATACTGCCCTTACCATGGCTTCCTTTACTTTTTCCTTATTTTTGTTGATGTATTTTTTGACCCTATTCTCTTACCTACTGAGTCTTCTCTTGTAATAAAGAATAAAAAAAGATTTTAAAAGTAGTACATAACTGTATCTGCATACATATACATGTGTAGATTATATATACATGTGTGTGTGTGTGTGTGTGTGTGTGTGTGTGTGTGTGTGTGTAATATTCCACCCTATAGCTCCTCTTCACCTCTGGGGAAAAAGAAAGGAGGACAAGATATATTTTCTCAACTCTTTTCTGAGGTCAAGATTTGTCATTACAATTACATATATGTTGGCTTTATTAAATACTTCTCCACCACTGGCCTTCAGTCCCTTCTTACAAATTTTGCATGTTTTCAAAGTATCATGGTGAGGCTTATAATAGGAAGGAATTGCTCAAATTTATTTTCGAAATAGGACTATACTGATTTGCCCAAGGATTATTTGCAGAGACAGGAATTAGAACTAGCGCTTTAAGAGTGTGAGGACACTGAAGCTTTGACATAGAGAAGGCAATTTAAATGGAACCAACAACACTGTCCTGGGTCTCAAACCCACCCCTATCCTAACCCCGCCCCCTCACCCCCAAAACTGTTGAGCTGTGCACTCTCATCATTCAGCAGGGCTTGTGGCTTTATCTTGGAGTATTAATTCCCTTTCACCCCCTAGGGGTTATTCTTCTACATTGAAACTTCACCATGTCCTAGAGCATACTTCATTCTCCTAGCATGCCATGTGACTACCCACCAACAATTTTTCCCTAGAAGGGTTAATTATGATTTTGGTGAGAATTTTTGTATCCTCTTCTGAAATATAATTTTGCTCAATTTAAACTAATCCAATCCTATCAGATCAAAGAAGAATTTGTTAAGTATTTATCACGTGTAAGGTACTATGCTAGACGTTGGGATACACAGACAAAATGAAAAACAGTACCTGACCTCAAACAGATTATATTCCATTGACAAGATAGGTGGTGATTAAGTTCTGTTTCGGACACGTTAAGCTTCAGATACTTACAGATCATCTAGTTGGAAATGTCTAGTAGACATCTGGTGATGCAGAGCTTCATTCCCACATCACCAAGCACCTGTGGAGTCCCACATCGTTATCTGCCTCCTGGACAGGCATCTCAATATATATCAGAGTTTATCATTTTTCCACATAAACTCTCCCTAATTCCTAACTTCCCTGTTCTTGTCAAAGGCGTGACCATTCTTCAAGTTGCCCACGTTCACAATCTTGGAGTCATTGCTGACTCTTCACTCTCCCTCACTGCCCAGTCCCAATGAAATCCATATTTGTAGAAATCTAGCAAATGACTCTAAAGCTGCTCTTTCTCTGCCATTCAAATCTAACAAAGATCTGACATGAACATTATACAACCACTGATAAATTAATTCATAGTTTAATCACTAGTGGTATCCTAGCATCAAATAGTCAGGGCAAATATTGATTTATACACTTACTATATTCTTGAAAAATTATATATAAGTTGAATGATATTCTAAATCCTCTGATTCGAAGTTCCCAGTGATTTACCTATTTTTGAAGGTATGAAATCCTTTTGTCTAATGTCACCCCAAATTATTTAGTGACCCTAAATTTTCAGGATCAGGTAAGGTACATACATCACACCTTAGCTATAGTTCTGAGTTATATTAAATACCTTTTAATAAATTAATATATTTTGATTTATTAATAAACCATTATTTTAATAAATTTTATTTCAATCTATAGTTTAAACATGCTAGGGAAAGTTTATAATTTAAAGAAACCTGTGAATAATTTTGTAAAATGAAGAATCACTTAGTAAAGTTCCATTTTAATTTATCTGCCTCATACCCAGATCTACAGCTATCTAGCCCTAGATTCTCTCCTAAGTTCTAGCACCTCAACTACCTGCCATACATAATACATATATATACATATATAATCTATATGGACATCCATAGACATCTCAAACTCAGTATGTCCCCCTGCAAAGCTACCGATCCTCGAAATTTCCAATTTCTTTTGAAGGAAGTGCCATCAGCCTTGACTTTGTGCTTTCCCTCAGCACTATTGCCAATACGTTCCAAAATCTTACTGATTTTATTGCCACGCTAACCCTCGATATTGCTGTTACTGGTGATGCAGCAGATAGAACACTAAACCTGAACTTAGGAAGCCTGGAATTCCAAGCCTGCCTCAGACATTTAGTAGCTCTATGACCTTGGGCATCATTTGATCTCTGCTTGCCTCGTTGTCCTCATCTGCAAAAGTAGGAATAATAATCGCACCGCTCTTCCAGAGTTGTTGTGAGGATCAAATGAAATATATTTGAAAAGCACCTTGAGAATCTTAAAGTGCTATAGAAATGCTTTCATTGTTTAGCTGTTTTGATTTTGTCTGACGCTCTGTGATTCCTTCTGGGGTTTTCTTGCTAAAGATACTAGAGTAGTTTGCCATTTCCTTCTCCAGCTCATTTTACAGATGAAGAAACGGAAACAAACAGGGTTAAGTGACTTGCCCGGGGTCACACAGCTAGTAAGTGTCTGAGGCTGGATTTGAACTCAGGAAGATGAGTCTTCCTGACTGCAGGTCCAACACTTTATCTGTTGCTCTATCGAGCTGCACCCAGCTTGCTAATATAATTATTAGCTATTATTACTATCTCTACTTAACATAGCTACTGACTATATTCCTTACCATCTCTGCCTCCTAATCTGGTCTTGCTGCCTCATTTTTCTGCTCTCTAGTCAGCTGTGCATGACTGATACTTCTAAATCACATATCTAATTATATGTCTCCCCTATTCAAAAGATACAATAACACTATTGTCTTCAGAATAGAATATAGTCTGTGGTCTGGCTCTAGCCTATTCTAACCAACCTTTACAAGCCTATTACACATCATTCCTCTTAATGGATTTTACAATCCAGCCACACTGGCTTACTTGCTGTTCCTTGTAGATGGCATTCCATCTTCCATTTATTTCTATGCAATTGCAGACTCTATTCACCATTCCCGGAACCCATTTACCAATTAGCTTACCTCTGTCTCCTGAAAATCCCTACCTTCCTTCATCTCAAGTGCCACCTCTTACAGGAAGGCTCTTTTGATTCCTCCAAGCAAAACAAGTCTAATCTGCCTTACAGATAAAAAATAAATAAATAAAAAACAACCCTTCAAATATTTCAAGATAGTTATTAATTTCCCCACTAAGTCTTTTCTTAGGTAGGCTAAACATCTCCAGTTCAGCAGATACTTATGTAACCTTGACTACCCTGGCCCCCAGTGCATGAAAATTAGATATGTTACATCTCATGCCCTCTCATGGTTAGCCAATCCCCATATTTGGGGTGTTGGGGATGTCGGCCATTGGCTCTAGCCCCACCAGTGGTTTTACCTCACATGTAAGGGGTGGGTCTCCTGCACCCCAGTTACATTTAACCAGTAAGGTTAGCTATTACAAGGGAAAATTTACTTCAAAAGCATAATAATGAACATGCCAACATATGTGGGAGGTATAATCCCTCCCCTCATACCACCTCTGTCTCTGGAGAATGGAAGGGGATTAGGTTCATAGTATATCACAGTCCCAGTTCCAAGTCCCAAACCCTGCTTGGGCTTTAGTTCCAGTTTCATTGGCTTCTCAGGGCTTCTCTGCCTGGCTGTCTGGCTGCAACGTGCCACCTGGAATCCTGCCTACAAGGTCACCATGGTTCAAACTTCTGGTCAGGTAGAGATTGCCTCCCGTACCTGAAACTTGTGCCTGGGCTGTGGACAAACTGTGTGAGATCATTACTTTCTGGACACAGCAGAAAGAATACATAGAAAAGAAAGCAAGACTGTGCCAGTCTGGATGTTTTAAAGTCTAAGCTTATTCTGATTATTCAGCGAATAGGAAGCTACTCCCACTCGTGGTGAGGGAGCACAGAGAAGGAGTGTACCTCTGTGTTAGGTGATATGGGCACGCTCTGAACTCCCATTACACTTGGATGGCACAGTTTCAAGGCCCTTTCTTCATCTTGGTTTCTTTCCTTTAAACACTATAAAATTTATTCATCTTCCTTCCCAGATGTGTCATCCAGAAACTACTTTAAAACTATAAAGTGTTGGATATCCTATATACAACATACCTCTCTTAGGCAACAGAGTGGTACTTGCACATGTCTCTTTAAAGAAGATAGCCAGTAATGGGAATTTCAGAAAGTATGGTATGCAGGCCCAGTGGGGGATGAGATGGAGTAGGGAGTGATACTTTTGATAAGGGATCTTTTCAACACTTCTCAGTTCATATCACATAAATATTTACCTACTCTTTCTATGAATAATGTTGTCCTTCATTAAATGGCTAGATAAGAGGTTCTTGTAATAATACCTTTTTCTTTTTTTATTTCAAAAAATGGTTCATTCTCAATGGAAAGAATTATAAGCCAACATTGGCATTTCTCCTGATACACTGAATATTCCCCCTTGTATTCCAGCCTATTTATTAAAACAATATCTCTACAACTCTTATGTTTTTATATTGTTTCAATTTTGAAGTACTTCAGTGTCAATATCATTGCTGGGTGGAAGATGGCAGCCCCTTATTGAGAAGGCTAGTGCTGCTATGGTTCCTGCCTTCATTACACATGTGCCTTGGTTATTAACCTTTGACCTCCTCCCCTCTGGACTGTGAAAGCTTGGTTAGATTTGGCTCCCTATCTTTGACATGCTGTCACATTTTGGGGCTAGGTGCTAAATGCCTTCATAAATGGATAACATCTCATCCCATTCTATGTTGAAATCCTTAAAACTCCATGTAACTAGCACCCCCTTCTAAAGTGAATTTAGTCTAGCCCGAGGAAGAAAATATAACCACCTGATTAGAGACTGTCCCAAAGCACACATTTTTGCTCCCTTTTACTCTCCTCATACATTGCCACACACCAAATAAAGAATTTCTAGCACAGCCCCCATTAAAAGTTATTAAGAGGGGCCCCAGTAATGTTTCTGTTCTTAGGGGAGGGATGCGATTACAGAAGTAGAAGAATCTTGCCTTGGAGAACTGAGACAAGGGAACAATCCTGGAATGCACAAGGCAAATCTTGAGCTCAAAATGTAAAATAAGTGAATAAAAGTTGTCCAGACAGCAGGAACAACTTTTTCCCAGGTGGAACCACTGCTTCCTGACTTTCTTTAATATGGTGAGTTCTATAAACTGTATTTGTATGCAGTTGGATCATTTGAAAATATGACTTCTTGAAAGAAAATAAAATCCTGGAAATCCAAAACCAATCAGTGCTCAAAAGACTGATCAAATTTTGTCGTTAAAAATACAGAAGTTTTAGAAACTCAGTTATCTGAATTATTGTATACATGAGGGCTATGAGCAGTATTGTGAAGTTGTTAAGTTTTATTTGAAATAAATTTGTAAAGTTATATTGTGTGTGATCCAATGTGAGAAGCATATGGTGGGGTAAATATTTTTCCCCTCTAAGGAATGCATTTATTGTTGTTATGTAAAAGGATTTTTAGAACATAGAAATCTTCTAAGACCTGAATTTATTGGTGGAGATTTTTCATTTCTTATCATTTGCATAGTATAGGAATTCAGTGACCTAGAATTTTAAAAAGTTGTTGACCAAACAAATGGTTTTATTTGTTACATGCATTTAGTAAATTAATTACCCGATTGTTATCTGTGTAGGGAATTAAAGCATTAATAACACTGAAAACACTTGATGGTTTAAAGAAAAGTAGGGAGGGAGCTTTTGTAAGCTTCTCAGAGGTATTATAATAAGTTTCTGTGAGATAAAATGACCTTGCCTCCTTCCTGCAGTGGTGATGGAGTCAAGTTAGGCCTTGCCTTTCGTAACATTACTTTAATATTTAATGTTTTTTTCCTATCGAATCATATTTTGCTACAATAGAGATGGCTATTTTGATGGCTTCATGTGCAGCTGAAAAATGTAGAAAATGAACATGTTCAGTAGCTTGCTTTCTGGATAAGCTCATGAAGTTGAGTCAGAGTGGTAAGATTATAGGATGCTAGAATTTAGAGCCAGAGGGAACCTTAGATGTCATCCCTGTAGCATTTTGGCACTAGGTGATACATGTTTTCATAGGTGGATATCATCTCATACAACTCTACTTTGAAACTCTTAAAAACCCATGTAGCTAACTCCAAAACTAAAGATTTAGTCTAGCTGAAGGAAGAAAATGTGACCATATTATTAGAAACTGTCCCAAATCGCACATTTCCTGCTCCCTCTTAGTTCTCCCACACTTTGCCACACACCAAATAAATGTCTTTTAGCACAGCCCCTATTAAAAATTACTAAAGGAGGCCCCTGTAATATTTCTGTATTTAGAGGAGGAATGTAATTACAGAAGTAGAAAAACTTTGCCCTTGAGAGCTGGGACATTTTGTAGATGCAGAAACCCAGGTCTAGAAATGAAGTGATTTGTCCCAGGTAATAAATCTAGTATTTTGCCTATGCCTTATCTCTTTTGCGTTCTGTTCACTGCTTATGAACACTTCGATATTATGAACATCCTACCATATTCCAAACTTCCATCGAGATCCCCTATCTCCAGGAAAATACAGTCAGGGGATTTAGGATTAATCCTCTAATTAGGGGAGTGTGATAGAATGGGAGGGATATTGCCATAGAATATAGAGATACGCAAGTTCCAATAAGATTACCTACGCTACCTGGCTACGTGCTATGGCTAGCCAATTCATGCATTTATTAAGTCCCTACAATTTGTCAGACACTCCAATAGGTACCAGGTATGGAGATTTAAAACTAAACCATTCTTGCCCTCAAGGAGGTCATATCTTATGAAAGGGAAAAACGGGTACACAAATAAATGAATGTTTGTATAGACGTACATGCACATATACTATATATACGCACACATGAACATGCATATATACATACACATGCATATATGCATGTATGCATGGCTGCATGGATGCATGTATATATGCACATGCATACAGTGCAATGTAGGTCAATATATGCTCATCCACACACTTACACATTCATATATGAATGCACACAATTTGTATGTATGGGGGGAATGATAGTCTAGACCTATGATTTCATTGTTATGGTGAACTTAGAGCACAGAAATACTTTCCTAGGGAAATGAAAGGTTAAATGTCTTGCTCATGATCACGTAGCTAGTTTGTGTCAGGTCTTCTTATTGATTGCAAGGCCAATCCTCTATCTGCTCTTCCACGTTACATATCAAATACAAAATATGTTCCAAGTAAATCTAAGGAAATGGTCAAAGAATATGAACACGCATTTCTCAAGAGAAGAAATCCAAGCTATGGACAAACTTAGGTAAAAATGTTCAAATCACTAATGATTAAAGAAATGGCAAATGAAAGAAACTAAGGTTGGGTCAGCCATGCTGGAAAGCAGTTTGGAACTATGCCCCAAAAGTTACTAAACTGCTCTTACCCTTTGACCCTGCCAAATTATTATTAGCCCTGCCCAGAGATCAAAGAAAGATGAAAAGGAGCCATACATTCAAAATTATTTATAGCAACTCTTTTTTATGGTGGCAAAGAATTGCAAACTAAGGGAGTGTCAATCAATTGGGGAATAGATGAACAAATTATGGTATATGAATGTAAGGGATTATTATTATGCTATAAGAAATGTTGAAAAGATTGGGTTTAGAAAAACCTTGGAAGATTTGCATAAACCAGTGAAAAGTGAAGAGAGCAGAAGCAATAGAAAAATTTATATTGAACATTGTAAACAAAATACTCTGATTGATATAATGACTAACCATGATTCAGCTATGCAGATGATACCACTCTGATGGCAGAAAGTGAAGAATTAAGAAGCCTCTTGATGAGGGTGAAAGAGGAGGGTGTAACAAAGCTGGATTGAAGTTTAACATTAAAAGAAGCTGAGATCTTAGCAACTGGTCCCATCCCTTCCTGGCAAATAGAGGGAGAAGAAATGGAAGCAGTGTCAGATTTTATATTCCTGGGTTCAAAGATCACTAAAGGTGGCATCTGCAGCCATGAAATTAAAAGATGCTTGTTCTTTGGAAGGAAAACTATGACAAATTTGGACAGCATAGTAAAAAGCGGAGATGTCTTCTTGTCTACAAAAATCCATATAGTCCATAGGTTCCCAAAGTGGGTGATACTGCCCCCTCAGGGGGCGCTGAAATAATGGGGGGCCATAGTAGCCTCAGGTACAATTGGGGGGCTGAGTAAATTTTTTTAAAGGAGGTAGTAGGTAATGAGTTGGTGCCATTTAGTGAAACTTTTTTGTGACTTAAAAAAACTAAACAGACATACTTTCAACTGACCTATCACCTATTTAACTATGTCAGGTACCAAAGGACCAATCTCACAGACCCTTGCCTATAGCCTAGTAGACAGAGGAAACTATCACCTTTAAAAGTTTATTATTTGTGGCAAATATATCTTTTATAAAAACCAAATGTCTCAGATGCCAACTTGGTGCTGTTATTTTGATATTGTCAACACGAAATGATACACTATTTATGTATAATTTGTGCATATGGAATGTTCTCTACTTTCTGCATTCCATGTAATGAGCTGTGTTGCTCTCTCTTCTGTGTGGGTCACCCTTTAAAAAATGTATACTATACTATTTCCATACCTTCTCTTTCTCCACCGTTCTTGCATAGGTTTTTTTTTTTTTTGTCAATTTAGCTAACGAACTCTTGAGTTTACTTCGAATCTTTTGGTATCTTGGGGAGCTCCATGTGATGCTCATATACTCAAATAGGTCTCCAATCTCTTCCATATGACCCTTCTTTCTAGTGATACAGATCTCAGTTGCCATTCTATGCAACTCTTATCTGTGCCTTCCTTTAAGTTTGCCCCAGGGTTCCACCAAATGTAGAGCACCTTCCTTAATTTCTCTTGACATATCAAGGATACCAGTGGAGTCATTCAGAGGCAGCTAGGTGGTATATTAGCATGAACACTGGATCTGGAGTCAGGAAGATCCATGTTCAACTTTAGTTTTTGACACTTACTAGCTGTGTGACCCTGAGCAATTCATATAAACTCTATTTGCTTGTTCATTCTCTCTCTCTTTTTCTCTTTCTTCCTTTCTCTCTTCCCCTGCCCCTCTCCACAGAAAGACTGAATTCTATTTGAATCTGTGTCTGATGACCTTGGTCAAATCACTTAACCTCTGGGCACCTCTGTTTACCCTTCCACACAAATGACATGAGGGCACTTACCTGACAGGAACTTAACTAATTAAAGTTTGAAAAGCACTTCAAGACTTAAGGATGAAAGACACTCTGAAAGTGCATATAATTATCATTATTACTAATCAAGTTCATTCTTAACCATTCACCCCTCTGAAGGGTTGCCCTTTATAATATAATCCAGATTGAACTGAAATGCAATTCATTCCTACCCCCCTTTCTTGGTCATTCTGGGAATAGTTTTTCCATTTTTACTGTGAATCCTATGGAGATATATTGTCTTTTTAATGGTTGGTTAAATAAAAACTTTTTTAAAAATTAAAAAAAAATTTTAGAGCTGTCTCTCTTCCTTTTTTTAGCCTCCTAAGTGAAAGTGGTACTACCTTCTCTAGAAAGATCAGGCAAAGTATTTTGATATCAGGCCACAGTAGGCACAATTTCCAGGTGCACCAAGATATTCCTCTTCCCTTTCCTTTGGAAAAGCTTAAGAGGAACATGGTGTCCTATTAACTACCATTGAAGTACTTGATTTATATCTGGAGTACACCAACCATCACCTATCTTTTCTCTCCCCCTCAATATCTTGTACCACATTGTACCTGTGTCAACTAAAGGAAGTTTTGACATGAAATGATGATGTTCATACTCTGCTATTTAAAACCCAACTTTTCTTGATTTTCATTGGATACAAGAATTGCTATGATTAGAAAAAGTTTTCCTAGGATTGAGGGTCACAATTCTCTTTCTGCATTTGAGCTGTGTGAAATACAGTAGAACTAAAGTAGTTTCTTCATTTGTTAAATGAAAAAGAAGCCCTTCTGATGGGTCACTACATCAGAATAAGATCAGCAGTTCCTGTCCAAAGAGATAATGAATGTCCACTAGCCATCAATTTACCCCTGGGTTCTCCCTATCATGAGTTGGTAGCAGTGCTAAACCTTGATCCACACCCCAGGTCTGAACACTGACCCCTAACCCCAGAGCCTGGTCCTGCTTGACTGTAACAACAACGTTGCTAGCAGTTGTGAGGAGTGAAAGACCAAGAACACCAGCACACAGAAGAGCTGCCAGCACAGGTTCTTTGATCTGCTTTTCTAAGGAAAACAACTTTAAGGGGTTTACAATCTCACTTTAATCAAGCATGCACATATCATTCACTTAGTTCAGGGGGAAAAGACAGCACTCTGAACTTCAAAGGGTATACAAACAGAAATTACAAGCATACGTTACATAAACAGAGCAAATAAACTCAAATCAGTCTATCCATAGCAATGCATATTTACCAGAGAAGCACCAAAATCTGGGTTTTCAAAGCAGGGTAGGGAGGTCTGCTTCAATGGCTTACCCAGAGTCTCATCACCAACACTCTTTGAGTGAGTGTGCCCCCAAAGGCAAACAGCCAACCTGAGAGCTTTTATAGCCTGTTCAGGGCCCTGAGGGCTCAGAGTCTACTTAATAAAAAGGTGTGGGCCTGGAGCCTCACACCTAGTTAGTGAAAGTGTATGGGCCTGCCTCTAATCAGGCCTCCCTTTGTTGGCCCCACCTGAGGCCTATTCAATGGGCCAGAAAGATCTTTCACTTACTGATTGGCCTTACATTGACCTGGATAAGAACCCTATAAAAACCCACATCACTTTCCTCACACTGGATACCTAAATCCATCTACACAACTTTCTTCACACAAGGTTGCTAAATCCATCCCAGATCACCACAGATGGCCTAGTCTATGTCTATTTCTACATTGGCTATCCCTGCATTGTATGAGTATGCCTGTCAATAAAGCTGGCCCACCATTTTTGGTTTGTCTGGGGCTATTGTGCCTCTCAGCCCAATCAGTTCTCTGCTTGGAAACAGGAGCCTGATGTCAAAGCTGTGACACACAATTAGGCAGCCATGCCTGATATCTGAGGTTTTTGACTTAGAAAATTCAGGGTGTATCAAAAGTCTTACTATAGTTTTAAACTTTAACAGCTTTTGGAACACCTGATGGGGCTAATTAGGAACCCTGTGTCTCCTTCAATGGTTCTGTTCCTTCCCTCTCCCCAACATACCATACACCATGTGGCTATGACTAAGGACTCTGCCCCAAACCATGTGTCTGAAAAACCTCAGCTTTTTCACTTTGACAACATAAGCTAACAGATAGAGGATGCTGCTGTCTTGTCTATCCCTGTATTAGACCTTGGCACTCCAAACCTCCTCAAATCTATGTTAAAATAAATTGAGACCTATAGAAAATACCAATCCTGAAAAATCCAGCTCTAATCTCATATTTTTCTTGGGGCTTTCACCCTCCTCCGAACTATGACGCTTATCTATACAATTCCATTTGATAATGAATCTAGTCTTTATTGCCTTGTGCCATCTCTTCTACTGTTGTTATGATTTATTTTTGAACTTCTTTTTGTTCAATTTTTATATGCTTATGTCTTCTCTTCTTAACTTGATTGTGATACTGACCAGCATCCTATATTTTTTTATATCCTCTATAGAGCCTAGCACATATTAGGTATGTAAACAATATTTATAGGTGTGATTTGATGTTTGATAGAGAAGCATTAAATGGGGGTCAGAGAAACTGAAGAGAAATGGAGGAAAATGGACTTAGATTTTATAATTTCAAGCTTCAAGATGATGATGATGATGATGGTGTTTATTGATATTGTTTTTGATATGTTTTTAGTGGTAGTTTTGTGCTAAGTATTGGTATGGAATATACCCATAATAGGCTCCTGGGCCTATGAGAACTTAAAATATGACGGAATGGATTACTTGAAAAGGAACTAGCTCCCTATCTCTAAAAGTGTTTAGGCAAAGGCTAGATATTAATCTATCAGGAGCAGGTTGTAGAAGTCCCAGGCTTGAAAGGTAGGTAACAGTCAGATTGTACCAAGAGGGTCTTAATGTTCCAGGCTAAGGAGTTTATATTTTGTCCTAGAGGGAAAGGGAAGCTACTGAAAGGATTTTAGGCATAGGAGCGACAAAGGTTTAGGATTATTTTGGCAGCTGTGTGGAGGCTAACTAGACAAAATAGGCTAAAATAGATTTAGACATCAAGACATTGCCTCAGAATGCTACATGCATGAACACAAAACTCCATCCTCTGTCTCATAGTAGTTGAGTAATATGTACTCTAGAATGGGAAGAAGTTTAAGTTAGCCGAGTAATCTCACATCATTAAGATTTTCAAACTCTATCCCTAAAGCTTGTTTCCATAAGACAAAATCTTTTCAACGAGTAGAATGTCAGGGCAATTCAACTTTTTCTTTTTTTCATCTTAGCCTGAACAAAGTCTTTAAGTCCCCAGACACATAGATCTGAAAATAATAGTATCAGATAAAGTGTGAACTTTACCATTTATCTCGAAGGAGGTGTCAATTTGGAGGCTTAATTATATCACTTAAATAACACTATTAAGCACTTAATGACAGTTGTGGTAACCAGAGACAAGCAATTAGTCTGCGACACAAGGTTCAGGCTGGTACTTCAGACAGTGTTGGAACATTTAGCTATTATGGGAGCAGATTCTATAATTCAGAATGTTATTGTGGAGGCAGATTGGTGAAGAAGTGGAAAGAGGGCTGGACTTGAAGACAGGAAAGGCCCAGGTTTGGATTCTGCCTCTGAAATTTACTAGTTTGAGTGATCATGGAAATGTCACTAAATCCCTCCGAGCTTCAGTTTCCTCAATCTATAAAATGTACAAAATGATTTTATTGTTCAGTAGTTTTTCAGTTGTGTCTGACTCTGTGACCCCATTTGTGGTTTTCTTGGCAAAGATCGTAGGGCGGTTTGCCATTTCCTTCTCCAGCTCATTTTACAGATGAGGAAACTGAAGCAAATGGGGGTAAGTGACCTGCCCAGGGTCACACAGTTAAAGCCAGATTTGCACTCAGGAAAATGAGCGTTATCGACTCAAGGCCCAACACTATCCTCTCAGCTTCCCTGTACATAAAAATAAGAATAAAACAAGCTAAAAAGGCTATTTATCTTCCTCCCAAATCAGTGATGAGTGGATACATGTATAATAACTGCCTGTCTGAAAAAGTGTATGCATACATAAGTTTATTATAAATATTAATGATATAAAATATGCATAGCACACAATTTACAAGTAATATAACATATGCAATACTCTTCATTGTAAATTCTGTCTAGCCCATTGATTCTTGAAGAATGCTTTTCTTAATTTTTGCCAAACTCTTGTGTCTGTATCCAACCCATGGTTGCAATTCACTCATAATTTGACAAATAGAGTTGTATTCCAATCTGATAACTCTTTCTCCAATAAACTTACTGTCATTAAATCTGATATGTGATCTACTGGTAAACCATTTCTCAACCTCATACAAATTATATTCATTAAGTTGTAACCTCTTGCAGCTTCAGCACTCCTGTCTATAACAGTACTATCTTTTCAACTTTTTGTATAATCGAAGAGATGGGAACATCATTTAATTCTACCATGTTATCTATAAAATCCCCCAAATTGTTCAAATCAATTTCATGCTTTAAAGTTTTACTTAAATGATGCATTTTTTTTTAACCAGCTATCCATGCTGAAGTTAGTTTTTCATAAGGCCAAGGAGATGGTTCGAATAAATCAAAATAGTTAAAAATAATATTATGTGTTGAATTCTATTTTCTAGTGACATATTCCTAGCATTCAATTCCTAAAGCATTAAATTTATTATTTTTATTGAATGAAATTTATTTAAACTTATATGACTTAATCAATTCCTCAACTCAAGATTCATTTTCCAAAGCTCTCAAGATACATTTGGTTAATTTTTGTGCTTTTAAAATGATAGTTGATCTTGAATCAATGGCTATTTAAAATAGTGAAAATTAATGCAATTGAAAGTAATGAAAATTTTTTTAAAATGTCAATCTTTAAATCAAGTTCTTTTAAGAAAGTAATATTAACTGATCATTTTGTGAAACTAGAATAAGAATAAAACAAATATGTACCTAATGTAGGATGTGTGTGTCATACATAAGTAGCAACCAGTAAACTATATGGCCCATCTCAGTTCTGATGCTCCACCAATTTTTATAATTTTGATTTCAAATTCTTTAGCTACTGTTTTTAGCTCAATTTGATTTTTATTAGACTGTTGATAAATAGAATAAATATTATCAAAAACATTTTAAAATGATTAATTTGTTTTGTTTCAAATAATGCATGGTTGAGTGATCATAGTAACTGATGATTCAAACAATATGAAATGATGATTTTAGGAAAATTTTGTAACTTGATAGCTAACTCCAGATTTTCTTCTTAGCACTGTATTAGCATTATCAGAACAGAATGCAATTAAGTTTGACTTTAAATATTTATTATGAAAGCCACAATTGTTTAAAATAGATATTAATGTATTGAGAATACAATCTGCTATGGTTGACTCCAATTCTTTTAAAGAAACAAACAATAATAGTGACACAGGAGCTGACTGAACTGAGCACTAGAGCTGATAAATCACTAAGGTACTTTTCTTGGAAATTGTAGATGCTTCATCAATCATGATTCACATTTTGGCGTCATCTTCTATAATATTCTTTATTATCTTTGTATTAATTTATTTGGCAATATTTACTGCTATTCTTGTTGTATTGTATTGTCCAAATAGTATCTTATATCTACTCCATTTTTCTCTTGTATTATACCCTCAATATCAGATAAAAGCCTATTATGTTTTACTAAACTGTAAACAATATTGAAAACTTTTAAGGTAGGATCATATTTTTCATTATTTAGTTTATGTACTAAATTAGAAGTCAGTCAATTATTTGAACAAGTCTCAAATTTTAGTTTGGACAGTAGAAAAATCCTGTTTTTTAATTTTTATTTTTTATTTATTCATTTTTCAAAGAAGCTTGCTAGTAGTTTCATTACTGCCATTTCTATTTATTAAATATACACACTATTCCTTAGATAAAAGAATATGCTTTTTGACTGTCATTACCAAATGCTGAACTGTCAAACAACCTTTATAAAATTCTAATTTACTTTCTTTTATTTCAATTCATTTGAATTGGCATAAATACTTGTTTTTTAATCAAACAATGCAGAAGTGCAAGGTTATCTATTTCTTCCTTTCACAAACATGATGGTTTTTTTTTTCTTTTTTAAATAAATAAGTTTTAAATTTTTTCCCCTGCCTCCTCTCCCTTCTCCGCAAGGTGGCATGCAATCCGATATAGGTTGTATATATACATTCTTATTAAATGTATTTTCACATTAGTAGTGTTGTATAGAAGGATTAGAATGAATGGGAGGAACCATGAGAAAGAAGAAACAAAACATAACAAAAAGAGAGCAAATAGTATGCTTCGATCAGCATTCAGACTCCATGGTTCTTTCTCTGGATGTGGATGGCATTTTCCGTCATGAGTCTTTTTGAACTGTTTCAGGTCCTTGCATTGCTGAGAAGAGCTAAGTCTATCAAAGCCAGTCATTGCATAATGTGGCTGTTACTGGGTACAATGTTCTCCTGCTTGTGCTCACTTCACTCAGTATCAGTTCATATTAGTCTTTCCAAGTTTTTCTGAAGTCTACCTGCTTATCATTTCTTCTAGCACAATAATATTCCATTACATTCATATACCACAACTTGTTCAGCTATTCCCCAATAGATGGGCATCCCCTCCATTTCCAGTTTTTGGCTACCACAAAAAGATCTGCTATAAATATTTTTGTACATATAAGTCCTTTTCCCACTTGTGTGATCTCTTTGGGATACAGCCCCAGAAGTCATATTGCTGGGTCAAAGGGTATGCACATTTTTATAGCCCTTTGGGCATAGTTCCAAATTGCTCTCCAGAATGGCTGGATCAGTTCACAACCCCACCAGCAATGAACTAGTGTTCTAATTTTCCCACATCTTCTCTAGCATTTATAATTTTCCTGTTTTGTCATGTTAACCAATCTGGCAGGTGTGATGTGGCACCTAAGAGTTGTTTTGATTTGCATTTCTTTAATTAATAGTAATTTAGAGCATTTTTTCATATAACTATAGATATGTCTAATTTCTTCCTCTGAAAACTGCCTGTTCATATCCTTTGACCATTTATCAATTGAGGAATGACTTATATTCTTATAAATTTGACTCAGTACTCTATATGTTTTAGAAATGAGGCCTTTACATGATGGTTTTTCTTTAACGATTGATCAGTTAACAGATTTGAAATTTGGTTCTGTTGGCTTTGACTCTCCACAATAATTTTCATTCTTGTCATTATTTCTGATGTCTGTTTTCACCTCACATTTAAGAAACTTTATAGGTCATTTTGTCATTTTGACTTTTTAGAGATGAGAAACTGAAAAAATAATTTTTTTTTTGTCGGTAAAATTCACAATACCACTTGAGGGTTAAGGTAAAAATTTCTGTTGATGATTTCTTTCTGTAATTTTAGAATTTTAACTGATCTTAGTTTTTAGTTTATATTCATAACTTTTCACTTACATTGATGAGTAAAACAAAAATTAAACTACAATGATGTATGTTGGAATTTCACTCATTTGTTAATGACATGAATGACTTCTTTGTTGAATCAGATAATAGTTTTTGAAAACTGGAAAAACCTTTCCACAATTTTTTGTTCCATTCACAATGTAATTACTACAGACAAGAAAGTTTTAAGTTCAATCTGCATTAACATTTTCTCCATCATTTTCTTAAGTCTAAACAATCAACAAAAAAACAAGTCAAGACCTAATTTGAGTTTGCCATGAGTTTCCATGCCGTAAATACTACAACCATGGCTGTTTTCAACCTACCAACATGACATCCCTGAATGTGGAGTGGGAAGTTGATGCTCTGAAACATACCATTATATAGTATTTCCAGGACACGGAAAAAAATAGGTGTCAATAACTTCAAGAGCGTAGATAATGGCAAAATGTAGTAAAGGAATTTGGAAGTGATATGTTTTATATATTTGCCTTTGTTTTTAGTATTATTTATTTAATTGTAAATTTATATACTATAATTTTAAATAATGGCTGTGCTTAACAACCAGCTGACAAAATTCCTCAGGAGCTGGTATAAGTTGCCTTCAGCACACCATGGTCCCAGGCCTCTGTTCTTCCCAACTTTCCACCATCCTACTAGTTCCCCAGGCTAACAAACTCAGTTCTTAACAGTATTCACTACCTATATCCAATCTATTGTCACACTTTGTCATTTCCACATTCAAAACATCTCTTGCATATGTCCCTTTCTACCCACTTACACAGTGATGTGCTGGAGCCAATTCTAAATGCTTGTGAGAGCTGACTGTTAAATTTTTAGCTTCAACATTTGTACCTCAGAAAGCAACAATTGCTACAAATCAAGACTTGATTCATTTTTTTTTGTTGGTTGTTCAGACTTAAGAAACTGTTAATAATACAGATTAAACTTATAAGTATGTGTGCATATGTTCCCCTCCCCTTCCTTCCATCTGGGCAGTTAAACATTTACCAGCACATCCCTGGTTTCAGTATATAAACATTACTTAAGCTCAGCAGAAGGCAGTAGAAGGCTCAGTGAATGAAGTCATTACTGAACTAGAGGCCTGATGTTGTTCAGTTGTTTCAATTATGTCTGATTCTTCATGACCCCATTTGGGGTTTTATTGTCAAAGATACTGGAGTGGTTTGCCATTTCCCTCTCCAGCTCATTTTACAGATGAGGAAACTGAGGTAAACAGGGTTAAGTGACTTGCCCAGGGTCACACAGCTAGTAAGTGTCTGAGGCTGGATTTGAACTCAGAAAGATGAGTCTTCCTGACTCCAGGCCCAGCACTCTATCTACTCTGCTACCTAGCTGCCCAGAGGCCTGATAACTGTAGGCTAACAATAATGATAATAATAATAGTAATAGCTGGTATTTATGTAGCACTTTAATGTTGAAACAGTGAGGCAATAATAATAATGTAGATGATAATTGTCAAAATGCCTGTGTAGTTCTATATTGCAAAGTGTACAAGACTCTCCACATAGAAGGCAGAAGGTAGAAGAAGTAAACCATTTATTCAGAAACCAGAGAACCGTATCCCACAAGCCATTTATCCAGTCAGTCCACTTCATCATAACAGCAAGGAACCTAAAATATTCAATATACAATATTACAACCTCACCATCCCCAAACCTCTCCAACCCCCCTGCTGGGGTCTTCCCCAAAACACTCACAGTACAGCTAAGTCAACCCGTTCAGTTCTAACAATCACGAAGGCAGCCATTAGTAGCCATTAGCAGCCGTAACGTCTCTCTCTCTCTCTCTCTCTCTCTTAGCATTTCCTGTGACATACTTCCTTTTCCTGTCAGGAAGCTCCTCCCACCGTGTAACTTAGGCTTCCTGTAACATAAGCAGATCACATGGCCTATTACTGGGTGGGAAAGATCTTCAAATCTAATTGCTACTACAAATGTTTGCAAGTATTTTACATCCCTTGTCTCATTTAAGCCTTACTGCACCCCTGTCTAAACCCATGCATAGCTTCTCACCTAAGACAAGTCCTCATTGTCTCTTTCTTGGACTATTATAAAAGCCTTCTCTTTTCTCTGACTTCTCTCTCTCTACTCCAAAACATCCTTTATTCAAATGGTAATGATTTTCCTAAGATGCAAGTCTGACCGTTTCACCGCAGTATTAAGTAAATTCCAATAGCTCTCTATTATCTCCAGGATCAAAAATAAAGTTCTCTGTTTGGCATTTATATTCCTTTCATTTCTATCATTTCAATATTTTTACATTTTATTTCTTTACACACATTCTACTTTGCGGCTCCACTGACCTCCCTGTTGGTCCTCTCCCCTGCCCTTCAGTCTTCTGTCTTCTTGCCATCACACTGGGTTGTTCGTCATGCCTACTTCATACTCTTCACCTAATCTCTGTCTCTTAGCTTTCCTGGTCTCCTTAAAGGCTCAACTCAAATCCCACCTGTGGGAGGCCTTCCTCCTAACAGTGCCCTCCTTCTGAGATTATAGTACTTTCCCCTAGTGTAAGCATATTTATACATGTCATTTCCCCCCTTAGAACATGAGCTCTATCAGGGTTGGACAAACGGTTTTCCCTTTCTTTGTATCCCAAACACTTAGCATAGTACCTAGCATATAGCAAGTTCTGAGTAAGACCTGTACACAAATAATTATAATAAAACTTAGAAATTAAGTACATGAGAGATATTCATAGAAGAAGGAAAGGGTAATGAGAGATTTAGCGACTTTAGTGATAATTTCCTCCTTCAAAAAGTAAAAGAACAAACAACGGGCAAGTCTATTTTGGATCTGATTCCTACCAGCAGGAAGAAAATGGTTGCTGGCATAGAAATGATGCTATGTCTTTCGGGAGCAGTACCCATTCCTTTCTAGAGTGTGTCATAGAGAAAGGGAAAATCTGACATGCACCCAAGCTTTGGGTGCTTGTCAAATTTCAAAGGGTTCAAAGAAAAGATAGGTAGCATATCTACCATGGCCAAAAATGTCTTAAGGGAAGACAGCTCAGGAGAAATACAAGTTCTTAAGAAAGAAATTCTGAAGACACAAAAGGAAACAATTCCAGTGAGGAGGAAAAGTAGGATTTGTTTGGGGGCCTGATGTAGATGCATAAGAAACTCACACACCAAATTAGATTATAAAAAAATAAATATACAGAGGATGGTGATAAAAGTGAAAGATGATGAACATAAAGCCTGGCACAGTGTCAAGAATGTTAAAGGTAAGAATGAGAGGAGGAAGGAGAGGGAGATATAAAGACTTTTTTCATGTTGGTATAAAAAGGATGATCAAAAAAGTGCTAACATTGCGTAGGAAAATGGTAACTCACAGAGGAGAAAGAACTGCTCGGTTCGCTTTTGCTTTTGTTTTCTTTGACAAGGAGAATGAGACATTCTGGAATTGACATAAAGAGCATGACTAACAGAGAACTGATACCCAAGATAAATAAGGAGATAATATGAGAGTACCTTATTGCTCTTAATGACTTCAAGTCTCCTGGCCCAGATGAACTAAACCTTGAGTTCTAAAGAACTTGCAGATGTGATTACTGAGCTGCTGTCAGTGATAAAAGATCATGGAAAATGGGAGAGACACCACAAGATTGGAGAAGGGCAAATGTTATCCTGATTTCCCAAAAAGGGAAGAGTATGAAATCTATGAACTTCTTTTTCATTTTAAAAGTCTTTGCTTTACTAAGCATCATATTTGAAAAATTTCTCGTTTTTTGCACGTTATAATGTGCATAATGTATTATGATAGTACATGTATATAATCTCTACCTTCAAGTGAACAAAAAGAAAACATCAACCATCAAATGGACATATCTTTTCTGAATTTTAACTCCATCAACTCTCTGGCAAAAGATGGATGGTGTGATGGTTGCTGGGTTCCAGACTAGTAAGATCTTTTAAAGTTGTCTGCCTCTGTAATGTTGTTTCCATTTTTAGTTTTAATTTATTTTCTTTTCTAATTTATGGAATAAAATAAGCATTTCGATGATATAGTATAATAAAAAAGGGGATTGCACATGAAACTACAAATCTACTATGCACATTTCCTATTCCTTTCAAATATACAGCAAATTATCATGTATATTACAAGGCAGTAAACTATCTGGTATTAGCTAAGAAATATAAAGGTGGACAAATGGAATAGAATAGATACACAATTCACAGCAGCAAATAAACATAATAACCTTGTATGTGACGAGTGTAAAGCCTTAAGATTTAGGGTAAGAGTTCATTATTTGGTAACGTTTTGGGGAAAACTGGAAAGCAGTATGGCAGAAATTGGTCATGGACCAATGTCTTACACCATTTACCAAGATAAGGTCAAAATGAATACATGACCTGGATATAAAAGAGATTTTCAAGAAAATTCGAAGAACATAGAACATATTCCTTATTAGACTCACGGATAGGTGAACAACTTATGAATAAATAAAGGATAGAGAGCAAAGTTAGGTGCAAAATGGATAATTTCAATTACATTAAATTAAAAAGGGGTTGTACAAATAAAACTAATGTAGCCAAGATCAGAAGGAAAGCAGAAAACTGGGGGGAAAACCTTTATAGATAATTTATCAGATAAAGTTCTCATATCCAAAAGGAGTTCCCTCTTCTGATGCACATATTCTCTGTCTTTAAGAACTTTGCAAATCTATAATGTGAAATGATCTAAACATTTTGGAGAGCAATCTGGAATTATGCCCAAATAGTTATTAAACTACTTACATCCTTTGACCCAGCATTACCACTACATTGTCTATTTCCAAAGATGATTAGGGAAAAAGTAAAATAACCTATATGTTCTAAAACGTTTATAGCAACTCTGTGGTGGCAAAGAACTGGAAATTGCAGGGATATCCATCAATTGGGGAATGGCTGAAAAGCTGTGATATATGATTGTGATGGAATGCTACTGGGCTATTAGAAATGATGAGTTCAATGATTTTATGAAAAGATGGAAATACTTGCATGAAATAATGAAGAGCAAAGTGAGCAAAACCAAGAGAATGTTGTATATAGTCACAGCAATATTGCTTTAAGAATGACTTAGAGCATATTAGTTATTTTGACTACTATGAATACCCAAATTACCTATAAAAAGCTTATGAAGAAAGACATTATCTGCATCTAGAGAAAACTGTAAATAGAAGTACATATAGAATAATTTATACATATATATGTATATGTGTGCATATGTATGTGTGTTTATATACGTATGTGTATATACATGTATATATATATGTGTGTATATATATATCTGTTTGTGTTTAATGGTAGCCTTCTCCAGGGCGGAGGGGGTAGAGGAAGAAAAAAAAAAGAATCTATAAATTTTAGATCAGGGAGTTTAATTTTGATTTCTGGGGAAGTTCTAGAACAGATAGTTAAAGAGATGGTTGGTGAACAACTTGGAAGTGAAACTGGTGATCACAAGGAAGCAGCATAACTTTATAAAGAGTAAGTCAGGGCAGCTAGGGGGCACAGTGAGTAGAGCACTGGCCCTGGAGTCAGAAGGACCTGAGTTCAAATCTGGCCTCAGACACTTGACACACATACTAGCTGTGTGACTTTGGGCAAGTCACTTAACCCTAATTGCCCTGCCTTCCCCCTTCAAAAAAAAAAGAGTAAGTCACACCAGACTAACTTCATTTCCATTTTGGATAATATTACTCAACAGGTAATAAGAGGAATTTTAAGAATGTAGTTAACATTGATTTTCAGCAAAGCTCCCGATGAAGTATCTCAAAACTATGTAGAGAAGATGGAGAGATATGGTTTGAAGATAATAAAATGAGATAGACTAAGAATTGTTGGATGACTGGACTTAAAGAAATAGTTGTCAATGGTTCATTGTCATTGTGTTGGGATTTCTCTAGGAGATCTGTACTTGGTCCTGCATTGCTTGACATTTTTACTGGTGATTTGGCTAATGGCATAGATTGTATACTCATCGAATTTCCAGATGACAAAGCTGAGAGGGACAGTTAACAAGATGGATGGGAGAGTCAGGATTCAAAAGGACTTTTATGGGTTTCCAGGGCATTGGGCTCAGTCTAAATAAATGAAATTCAGTAGGGATCAATGTAAAGTTGTGCACTTGACTACAAAAAAAATCATCTTCACAAGTATGAAATGGTGAAATCATGAATATGTAGCAGTTGTTCTGTTCCATTTTATCTTTTTTAGCTATGCAAAAATTTTATTTGAGTTTAAGGAGTGTTTATGTTACAAAAATTTACAGTCTAGATCCCAAACTTTATGTCATAGACCAGGTGGGTGCTTGGGTCTGGCTCTTGGGCCAAGGTGGGTGGATGACCAATGCTCCTTGGATAAGATATCCTCTAGAAAATCTTAGGTGTCCTGAGTGAGGCTATACCTCTGATGTGGTTTATGGGGTATCTAGCTGTATGATTTGAGACTCAATCATCTTTTGTAGTTCGACTACTGCCAGCTTCCGGGGTGGTCTATCCATGGGCTCTCTCACTGTGTCAGAGACTCCAATCAATCCTCTGGCTGGCCAGGTTGTCCCGGATCTCGTGCAGCATTTCTCTGCTCATAAGGAGTAGGACAAAGAATAGCATTTGGGTACCATAAACAGAGGATTTTCTTCCTCATCTTCCCCTGAGGAATCCCAGGGGCTCTCTCCTGCAGAGTGTACCCTGCGAGGGTGAGAGAGGTAGCTGTCCCCGAAGCCTAGCTCGGTGCAGTCTCCATTACTACGTCCCCTCCTGTCGAGGACCCTTCTTCTTCATCTTCTTTCTCAGACTAGGGTGGGGGCTCCCTCTTTGGAAGGCTATGCCCTCTCTGGATAATATCCTCTTCATGGAGGTCAGGGGCACTCTGTCTTTGAGGGGCATGGGGATTGGAAGGCTGGAGTCTTCGAGGGATGTCTCAGAAATCCAGGGTAGAGAGGGTCAGTTGGGGGTCCTGGCGGAGGGCAGGCCAGTGTCTATGGTTCAGTGGGGATTGGGACCCTTGTAGGGAGCTGCCATAGCTGTGCCATAGCTGCTGTCAGAACCATCATCCAGGCTTAGAGAAGTGTTTGCTCTGTCTTCTGCGACCACCAGGTAAGGGACATGGGCTGAGAACTCTGAAGTTCTCCTCTCCAGATTGTGGTCTTCTACCCTGCTCTGGGAGCCATCAGGAGAAGGGGTTGGAGGCCTGATGCTGGGAGACTCGATGTCCCTATATAAGGCCAGGAGTTCCCTCTTCTGATGCACATATACCTCTGTCTTTAATTTCTGCAGGGTGGTCTGGGCCTCCTGTATCTTCTCTAGCCAGCAAATGCATTCATTTGGACTGGGACAATGGAAAACAAGGGTGCTGGAGACACACTGGAACTTGATAAGGTAGATCATTAGGAAGCTGTGGGGGTCTCGAAGGGCCTGACACACAAGCCTCTCCAACATGAGCAGTAGGCAGATGACCTTAGCCTTGTCTACCTTGTGCCGGGGTTTGGTCACCAGAACGACATAAGAGAACAGGAACAGGTACGCATCCAACTTCCCCTCTAGTCCCTCCTTCATTCGAACAGAACCCTCTAGTAGAAACTTCCGGGTGTGTTGGTGGTCGACCCCCAGCGTGGGGGAGGTCAGATCTAGGTTGGAGAAGGGATGCAGGTTCTTCTCCACTTTCTCAGTGAATGGTTCCAGCACTGCATAGGGCCCAATTCGTTGGGCAGCAGTTGCCAAGCTGTCATGATCCTCCTCCCGACACACTTGGCTATTGATGTGGTGTAAGAAAGCCTCCATAGAAGAATCATGGCACTGAGAACATCCTGGGCCTGGGGCTCAGGGTCTTCTTGAGCATAGCCTGGAGCAAAAGAGGGTATTTTGTGATTTGTTGATGGGGTTTGATGAGCAGGTCATTGAGTTGCTGACATCCAGACCTTTTGTGTTTCTCACACCACTGCATGTAAGTCTGGAAGACAGGATTGTTTTCCTGTTGTTCCCGAGCATAGGCCATGGTTTGCTTCATGCGAAGACAGTACTGTATATCTGGCTGGAACTGTTGGCTAAATGTCAGGAAGCCATCTTGCAGGCTGAGAGGGTCCAGAGGCTGGCTTGAGACATGGGTATTCTCTAGGGTAGGCCCTAGAACCTCCTCCCAGAAACTCTGGTGGGCGTGGATCAGGTTTGGTACATTTCCAAACAGGGACTCAACTACAACTTCTGTCAGGAGCCCCACTCTTTGTAGATTCAGAAGACCAGCGGCCAGGAGGTCAGTCATGATCTTCAGCTTTTGAACATAGCTCAGCTCAGTGGTCCCTAGCTCCCAAAGTGCCTCATGCTGGTGACAGAGCTCCCAGATCATCTCCCTATGTCCAGGTACCAGTTCTTTCTAGGACTTCTGGATTGTCAGGCTGCTGTCCCCACCCTCCCCAATTTCCCAGTATCTCTGGTCCGGAGGGGGCAGGCGGGGCATCCTGAACATGCTGAATGTATGCAGCCTCATCTCCAGCTGTCCTGGCCTTGGCCACCTCCTTGATTTTGGGGGAGTTTAAAGTGCCGAACAAAATATCCGCCATGTTTTTTCTCAGGCTCTGGGTCTTTCAGCCTCAGTAGTGACAAGCCTCTGGATTGCGCAGAACTCTTGGTGAAGGGGACAAGGTCCTGTATTCGGTGGTGGGAGGAATCCTGTTGAGTAGTTCTTCAAAGGCACAGGTTCTTGGGGTTTGTATGGTTTGGGGACCTGTGGAGTCTTCCCCCATAGGTTTCAATTCGAGAGGCCACAAGTCTGTGGACCAGGTGGCCCTCATCTGGGGTACTATATCAGTAAGGCAGACTTCATGACTTCAAAGATAACCATGAATATGCCTGAATGGTGCAGAATTGCAGGATATAAGGAATTCTCTAAGTAGAAGGCAGAGGACTTAAAGTACTTATTAAAACTCAAAAGTAGCAGACCCATGGACCAGTGTCCCCAATTTGACATCCTGGCAAGAATCTTCCAAAACCAGTACGCCCATCTCACAATAGTGACCAGGAAGGCACAGAGAAACATTATGGCAGCAAGCCAAGGCATACTGGTGCTTCCCCCCACCCCCCAATGCCAGGGCCTCCAGCAAGAAGACCACCCACTGCCCTCAAGCCCCTGCTCAGCATTTCTGGTCTCCACAAGGGTCAGTCCTGTTTTTTGTAGTGTCTGCTGCCGTCACTGCTTCCGCTGCAATCTCCAAGCTGTGTTCCAGCTAGCTGACTGCTTCCTCTCTCCTTCAGCTCTTAACTGCTCTCTCCAACCGCTGCACCAACTGCCTCTTAGCTCTGCTCCAACCTTTCAGCAAGCTCCTCCCACCACAGGCTTCCACTGTCTCCAGTCCTAGCCACTCCCCCCAGGACCCTGAGAGCCCTGCCCCCAAAGCCCACTCAAATGGGTGGGGAAGATCTTCCCTTTCCCTATTGCCTTTACTGGTACTGAATCCCTTCATTCCCTGTGCTTTTGGTCATCTCTGAGGCAGCATGGCTGAGAAGGGAGGGGTCACCTAAGGTTGTTCGTCCAGGTGTCCCAACTTCTGTTGCCCCTCCAGGCCTTTCCTCCAATCCACAGGTCTCTGGATAAGTAAAGCAGCAGGGCCAGCCCAGATACCTGGTCCAGCAGGCACTGGGATAGAGCGGACCTGCTGACCCCGGGAGCAGAACTGGTGTCAGGCCGTGGAGGCCCATTTTACCTTTTACGATAATACATTCCCCCTGAAATTAATTTTGCTTACTCTACCTTAGAGCAAACTTATTCCTATTGCTATCTTCCCTCGTACTGCCCTGCCCATATTTGTCAATCTTTTCCCTAGTTTTGAAGTTTTACTTAACATCCTCTTTCTTTTCTTTTATTTAGTTTATTTAGTTAGCTAGTTCTTCTACTCTCCACCCTCCCCTTTTGTTTTCTTTTTATTTAAGTCTTTAATTAAAAATCTTCCCCCTTCTCCCTTCCAATTTCTTTTGGTTGTTAGATTCTTTTTTCAATTTTCTGTACTTTTTCCTAAAAAGGATGAAGTTAATTAATCATTTTCCTTTTCTGTTTACTCTAAATTTTTATTGTTTGATTCATTATCTTTATACTTACTCTTCTTTAATCTCTTATTTTCCTTGTGGAATCAAAGCTTCTAAAGTACCAAGTTTTAGTTCCCTCTTCTAAACAATTTTATGTTACTATCTTGTTGACCTTGGCCCTCAGTCTTTTTTTCTGTTGCCTCACTCTTAGAATTATCAATTTCTATAAGAGGTAATGAGGATTAAAATATTGCTCCATGGTAGAAATTCCCCTGTGTCCCAGTACATGGAATTCAATTCTTTCTCGGCTTCCCCATGATAATTTTCTTTTTCATTTGCCACACATTTACCACCCTTCTGGCTGCCAGCTATCTCTAGTAGCTCTGATTTCTCTTTTCCTGGAGAAGGATGTTGTCCATGGAGGCACAGCACTATCTCAGATCAAGTGGTCTTCCGGAGCACCAAATCCCCGCAGAGTAGACCCATTCTAATGTCCCCATCTATCTTTACAAAATATACCTTTCCCTCCATGGGAGTGTTCTTCATTGGGATGTCCTCCCACAAATGAGTTGAGCTTTTCTCCTTTCTTTCTCCCTGTTTCAATCCCTTCCTTTGCCACCTCACACATTCTCCTGTAGCCCTCTTCTTGCTGAGAGAGTACAGGAGTTGGAGGGGGAGTTGCAATGATTAGTCCATAGTATTTCTGGCTTCTTTCTTCACTGTCACTCACTTCTTTTATTTCTTTAAGTTCCACTTTAATCTTTATCCCCTTCAGTGCTTTTAGAAAAAAAAAAACTTTATGGTCTCTATGTAGTTCTTTCTTTCTTTCAATTTTATAGGTGTCTTTGTCTTTCTAGTTTTTTGTTTTAATAGAGACAGAGAAATTTAATTTTTTTAAAAATTCTTCCTTTACTTCATAGTTGTATTTATTTACCTTGCTAGTGTTTCTGTTGTTTGGGTATTTCTTTGAAAGTTGAATGATTGCTGGCATTTTTTTCTTTTGGTAGAATGCTTTAAATGCCTTTCTTTTATTGAACATTTTTTTGTGTCTGATTAGACTCATGTTTGAAAGTATGTCATTTTGGGTTGCATCTTGACCCCTTTGCTTCTATCTCTTTCTGCAGTTTCTGATAGATATGGAATAATCTTAGCTCTTTCCTTTATATTTGAACATTTTTTACCTGGTTGCTTGTGGAATTTATTGCTTGTCATTGGAATTGTGAAATTTAACTATTTTATGTCTTGGAGTTTTAAAAATAAGGTGTTTATTTTTTAGTCTTGGAAGTTTTTTTTTGATATTATAAGTTCTGGGCAGTTTTCTTGTATTATTTCTTGCATTATGGTGTTCAGGTTTGTTCTCTTGTCATATTTTAGGACAGCTATGATTCTTAAGTTGTTTTTATACATCTTGCTTTCATGGTAAATGTGTTTTGCTTGTATAGAGATCATATGTTCTTTAAACATTATGGTTTATTACTTCTTTTCCAGATTGTTCTTCACTTTAGTACATTTGTATTCTCAATCTGTTTTCTCTCTTTTGCTTCTTTGGAGAGACTCATTATCATGGATTCAAAATTTTTTTTTTATTGCTAATTATTTCTTCTGTGCAAGCCATTAATTTTTGACATTGGTTTCCATTTCAATTCTTTTTTCAAGCTTCCGATTTCTCTCCAATTGTTCTCAAGCATACTGCTGCACTTCCATGGTATCTTGTGAACCCACAGGGTTCTATATATCATCAGGTATTGCTTAAATTTCCTTTGTATTGTAATATTTAAGAGACATATACAATCTTTTAGAAGTCTTGGTAGTCATCTTTCCTTCTAATTTCATTATCTTCTCTTTTGGCTTATTTTCTTGTGCTCTAGGTTTTTAGCTGAGTTTTCTTCCTTCTGAGCTCTTTGGTGATTTGGGGATTTTTCTTCCCTCTTACCTCTTATATTCTCCCCTCTCACCCATTTCCTGACATACTTCCCTTCGATGGTGGGTTTACTGCTAGGGTCTTACCCTCAAAACTAACTCAGCCTCCTCCCATGTTGGGAAATTTACTTTTTACCCTTCAGTCCCTGCTTCGATTAATTTCTGGAGGGGCAAGTGGACCTAGGTAGATGCCAGACCCCTTGCCTTCAGGGCAGTGTAGCCCTTCAGGCTGGCACCTGCCTCAATTCCTTCTATTCTTTAATTCTCTGTCTGAACATGGCAGTCCCAGGCAGAGTACAATACACAGCATAAATGTCTGGGCAGAGCTCAGGTCCCCCCCCTTTTTTCCTCAGTGTGGTAAGTACAGAAACAGACTATGCTGTCAGAGACTGAAATAGCAGCAGGGAAATTGCTGAGTGGGTC
The DNA here is from genome assembly GCF_011100635.1 of Trichosurus vulpecula. Taxonomy (NCBI): domain Eukaryota; kingdom Metazoa; phylum Chordata; class Mammalia; order Diprotodontia; family Phalangeridae; genus Trichosurus; species Trichosurus vulpecula. The sequence goes on along the minus strand of NC_050575.1, from coordinate 270,203,598 downwards.
CTAGAGCACAAGGGGGTAGGTTGGATGGTGTGGCCTTTTGGGCCATAGAGGCTGGTAGGTGAGGAGGGTGCTGAATGAATTTGTGAGTGCTGGAGATTAGTGTTCTCCATTGTTAATTCAAAAGTCTATTACCTTGTCAAGCATTTTAGTTCTTGGCCTGTGGAGACAGCTGTAATTGTTCTACCTCTGGCCCATAATTCTTATTTTTTTGAAAGAGAGTTAGTGGGTATTAGAGAAAATGTTTAGTTCTTCATCTTCTTGGTCACATCACCTGGAAGTTGTTAAGAGCTGTTCCAAAAAAGATCTTAGGGTTTTAGTGGGCTGCAAGCTCGATATGAATCAGCTGTGTTATGTGGCAGTCAAAAAAGCTAATATAATCTTGGAGACATAGTTTCCAGGAGTAGGGCAGGGATAGTTCCACTGTAAACCTCATCAGACCTCATCTGGAATATTCTGTTCAGTTGTGGTGCCACAGTTAAAAGAAGAATGTTGATCATCTGTACAGTGTCCAGAAGAGAGCAACCAGGTTGTGAAAGGCCTTCAGTCCCTGTCATATCAGGATAGGTTGAAGGAGCTGGGCAGGTTTAGATGAGAGAGGGCTTGGGTAAAAGCTTACAAGCATTTGAAGGACCAATATGACCAATAAGAGATTAGATTTTGCTTGGCTCTGAATTGTAGAATCAGGAGCAATGGATACAAGTCTCAAAGAAGCAAATTTAGGCTTGATTTCAGAGAAAAATTCCCAATAATTGGAACTCTCTGGAAAACTTTCTAACAATTAGAACTATTCAAAATTATAATGAGCTACCTGGAGATGTGTTGGGTCACTGCCCTTGGAAGTCTTCAAGCAGAGACCAGATGACCACTTGTCAGGTATGTTATAGAAGGGAATCCTTTCACATTCGTTTGGACTGGATGATTTCCGATATCCCTTTCAATTCAGGTTCTGTAATTCCACGGATGACTATTAGCTGGAGAAGGCTTAGTGCCAAAGCTTCATGGAGGAGATGGGAAAATTATGGATTCAAAGAATGGCTAGGATTTGCAAAGGCAGATGGAGAAGAGCAGAAAACTCCAGGTGAAAACAGATCCACTGGGAAAACTTCATGGAATTTGATGGAGGAGGAGGAGGATGTCAACAGGTGCAGAATGGATTGATCAATTAACATTTGATGTTGTGCAATCATTTTAATGACCAAAATGACTAAAGTGTTTTCTTCCCTTTCTACCTGGAAATAATCAATCTGGTTGCATTTTTCTGTATCAGATTGGTAGATATCATTCATAGCAACTTTTATCAAATAGTCCTCCCAATTCTGGTGTGAAATTATGAAAATGTACAAAATGTTGCAGAATCCAAATCATAGCAGCTGTGCGTTTCCTATTTGGTGTCCCCCATAGCTTCTACTATAAAGTTTCAAATATGGTATTTTTGTTTTTGAGAACTTGACTTCCTTGAAGTCTTTATTTTTAAGACTTGGCAATGTCACAGGGAGATGGAGAGGGACTGGATTTGTGATTTCATTTATATAGGGAACTCCCAGATGAGGAAATTCCCTCTATCAGTGCTGATCTTACTGGGTCCAAGATCAAATTTTTCTCCATTATGCAATATCTTAATCAAATTTGTACTCAGCACTAAATTAAACAAACAAATATGGCTTGGAATCCAATTTTTAACACCTTTACACAACATGGAAAAATTAGTCTGTTACATGTCACCCATAGCCTGTTCTGGGAGACCCAGAGCTCCTCTTCATAGAAAAGTATCCTCCTTCAGGTAAATTGTGGAATAGAATCTGTAGGGTGGTGTAATGGAAAGAACACTGGATTAGATTCAGAGCATCTGGATTCAAATCCTGGTTCTGCTACTTACTACCTATGTGATCTTGCTTAAGTTGTTTCATCTTTTTGGGTTTCACTTTCATTGTGTATGAAACTGAAGAATTTTTACTAGGAATATTGTTGTTCAGTTGTACAGTTTTGAGATTTTCTTGGCAAAGATACTGGAGTGGTTTGCCATTTCCTTTTCTAGCTTGTTTTACAGTTGAGAAAACTAAGGCCTATAGGGTTAAATGACTTGCCCAGGGTCCCACAGCTAGTAAGTGTCTGAGGCCCAGATTTGAACTCAGGAAGATGAATATTCCTGACTTTAGGCCCATTGCTCTGCATGTAGTCACTCAAAGCTCCCAGGCCAATCTCTCTCATCAACAATTTATTACAAGTTCCCTGAGGATACTTTTCTAACTTTCCTAAATAATTGATCTCCTTCCCACCCCACTTCCACTCTCACTTAGTCTGCTTAGTCCCCACCTCTTTAAGAGTAGGAAACAAGTAAAAAATCTGCAATAAGCCCACATCTGCTTCTCTTCTGGACTGGATCTGATTCAGACCTGGCCTCTCCTAGGTTATATTGAGTTCTGGAATTTAAGCCTTTAATTCCTGAACCAATTAGGGGAAAATTGATTTTTAAAAAGGAAGTTTTTTTAAGGAAAAACTAACAACTTCCATGGAAGCAGAGGTTAGGTAGGATATTGCTCCTACCACAGCCTCCTTTTCCTTTCTTTTAGCCCCACGTGTCCCAAGTACCTAATAGTCTGAGACAATGACCAAGTTGAAATATAATTGGTCAGTCGTTTTGTTTTACAGATACTAAATGAAATATATGTAGATGTATATATTCACATGCCTACGTGTGTTATATATATGTGTGTATGTATATGTATGTATATATGTATGTGTGTATATGTATGTATATACATATATGTATATGAAATACGGCTAGCTGGTGCTGTGGATTGATCACTGGGCCTGTAGTTAGGAAGACTCATCTTCCTGAGTTCAAATCTGGCCTCAGACACTTACTAGCTGTGTGACCTTGGACAAGTGACTTAATCCCTTGTTGGCCTCAGTTTCCTCATCTATAAAATGAGCTGGAGAAGGAATGACAAACCACTCCAGTGTCTTTGCCAAGAAAACCCCAAAGGGTCAGGGTGAGTCGGACACAATTGAACAACAATAGCAAAAGTATATACATACACATATACACACCTATGTATATATACATACATGTATGTATACATATCATATACATAATAATAATACTTGTCACTAGCAGATTACTTATGCTTGGAATGAAGTGGACTTTTAATTAACTTTTAAAATGGTCAAGTGGAAATGTGTCCTGAGTGTTATTTTTTGTGGCCCACCAATCCAAGTTTTGATAAATAGACTTTGGTGAAATTATATCTAATAATTATGAAAATTATACCTACTATGTATCTAATATACTCATATAAAAATGGTAACACTGTCTTCCGAGAGGATATTGAGGTAGTTATCTGATCACTATGTTCTGTTTATATTTCTCTTAAGAGAGTAATATTTGACTCTTCAGTAAAGTCAACAATTTAACTACTGTACTGGGTACAAAGATATTCTCTGAACAGAAAATGAAAGCTACAAGGAAGTAGTTTAGAAAGACAGACATTTTATTCATTTAAACAAGACTTTTTGAATCTCTGTTTCATGAAAAACAAGATCTTCCTTCCCCTTCCTTCCTCCTTCTCCTTCCTCCTCCTCTTCCTTCCTTCCTTCTTCCTTCCTTCCTTCCTTCCTCCTTCCTTCCTTCCTTCCTTCCTTTCTTTCTTCCTTCCTTCCTTCTTTCCTTCCTTCCTTCCTTCCTTCCTTCCTTCCTTTCCTTTTTCTCTTTCTTTCTTTCTTCTTCTTCTTCCTTTCTTTCTTTCTTTTTTTCTTCTTTCTTCTTTTTCTTTCTTTTTTCTTTTCTTCTTTCTTTCTTCTTCTTTTCTTTCTTTCTTTTCTTTCTTTCTTCTTTCTTTTTTCTTTCTTCTTCTTTCTCTCTTTCTTTCCAACAGAGCTACATCATAAAAAAGGACATACTTTAGCTGGGGATTCTTACCTCCAAATCGTATTGTGAATACTGTTTGTTCAAAGGCATAGCTCTTTAAAGGGAATTTTGCAAATCATTTGCAAACATATACTGCTAAATTCCCTCTACTAAAGTCCTCTTCTGATGGCTCATTTTGATGTGTGTATGACCCAGAATGTCTTAAAAGACTAGCAGAACACAAACTCTGGTAGTATCTACCAAAGTAGAAGAGCTTCATATACCAGCCTGGAGATGAATTGCATCCGCTTTCTGAAAGCTAGTCTATGCCTTTCATCAGGTTGATGCCATTTTAGCCACAGGAACTTCTGAAGACCACCTACTAAGTTACAGGGCGTATGAATTTTTGTCAGAATAGGGATGCCCATCCCAACAAATGATGGGTTCTTGAAGAATGTATCTACATTATACCTTAATCCAGGTAAAAGTTCACAAATCATAGAAGTCCTATGTAGAATAATGTGTAGTAATCAAACATTATTAAGACACAACAATTTGAAAGGCACATTACAAGGTTCTGTGTTTATAGCACACAATCAAAAAGTAGTTCTTGCCTTTAAGGAATATACATTTGACCGAAGAATAGAACCTGTATGCAAACAGGGAAATATGAGATAATTTGAGGACTGAAGGAGGACTAACAACTGAGGATATTAGGATAGGTTAATGTAGCATCTCAGCTGAGCTTTGGAGGAAGTTTAGTTGAAGGTGAGGAGCGAGTGTGAATGAGATACAGCATATGGGGAGGCATGGAGGTGGGAAGATGCTTCTGAGAGCAGCAAATAGGGTAGTTTGGCTGGAATGTCAGATACTTGAGGGGAGTAATGTGAAAGCAGTCTGGAAAGGTAGGTTGGAGTGAGAATACAAAGAGCTTTAAATGCCAGGTTGAGGAATTTCTATTTTAAACTTGGGGCAATTAGAAGCCATTGAAGGATTTTGAACAGGGGAGAGACATGATAAGAATTGTCTTAGGAAGAGTATTAGATAGTTGTGTAGAGAGAGGGTGGTTTGAAGAGGGGGAGATACTGGAAGGAAGGAGACCACTTAAAAGGCTGTTAACAATAGTCCAGTGATAGAGGTGATCGACATTCCGAAACTAGGGTGGTGACTATGTGAGTGAAAAGAAGGGGAGACAGTGGAGGTTTATGAAAGGAATTGAATATGAAGGAGGGTGAAGGTGAGGGTGAGGAAAAATCAAAGATGACCACAAGTTTGCAAACCTAGGTGAATAAAATGATTATAATATTTCCAACAGAAATAGGGAAGTGCATTGGTAACTAAGGTGGGACTTTCTTACTGTTTCAGAATGATAAATTAATTAAATCTCTTTGATTGAGCCTTACCAGGCCCAAGCCCCTAATTACTAGGTGCCAAGCCTATGTGGGGTGTGAAGCCCTCAGGGTCCTAAGGGGAGTGCTGAGACCAGGGCCAGTAGTAGGAGCCAAGTTCTGGTCGAGAGATGTCTAAAGACTAAAAAAGAGAGAACAGAGCTATTTGCTTGGGACTCTGAGCCACAGGAGGAGTAGCACATGTGACGCTGGGCCAGCCTTTGTTATGAGCTCCTGGCTCCTGAACTCAGATGTTGGTTTCTTGGTAACTATGAATTGTATTTGGTCTGTTTATAATGTGTGTTTGTAATTTTTGTATTTGCTTTGAAGTTCAGGGTGCTGGCTTTTCCCCTGAACTAAGTGAATGATATTGATATGATGGATTAAAGTAGGATTGTTAACCCCCAACGCTACTTTCCTTAGTAAAAAGATCAAAGAAACTGTGCTGGCAGCATCCTTATTGTTGGGCTTGCGTTGGTCTTTCACCCCTACGACAGCTGCTAGCCGAATGTTGCAACAGGAAGTTAGAAAGAGGAATGGATTCAAGGAGGAAGATAATGAACATGTTGAGCTTGCAATGCTTACAGGGCATTCAGAAGATGTTCAGTAGGTAGTTGGAGATACAGGACTGGAGTTCAAGAGAGAGATTAGGGCTGGCTCTGCATAGATTGTTGTTGTTGCTCATCCTTCCTTCTCAAGAGGAACTATGACATCAGGAGGGTGGTGTCTTGGCTTGCAGGTGAATTGGATTTAAGTGAGACAGAGCTGTGCAAAGTCACCAGCCTCATTCTCCTCTTCATTTGAATCCACTGGCAGACATAGGTCAGGATGACTGGCAATAGTCCCCTATGCATAGATTATAACACTGGAGAATGGTTAAGCTTATTAAATAGATAAGCCTATAGTATTTTTGAGCTATTTCAAGTATGGCTTTAGATTTATCTATTACCCCATTATTATCAGAAGAATCACAGTTTTATGTACAGAATAATTTTTTTCTAAACCAATTTATTTTAAATTCATCTAAAATGTAACTACTGATGATTTCCTATTGGATTATTTTCAGTGAAACGTCTTTCCACAGCATAGAATAGCAGTCATCGGTTGTGCCTAGATTCTACTGCCCTGATATTGCTTTTTCATTTCTGAGATTACTTGATGGAAGCATTCTTTGCACTTATTCATGAGAAAACTTAGTTTTTCCAGAAAGAAGACAAAATGTCAGTCCAAGAAATGGATTTTTGAATGACTTACATTTTATAACTTTATAAACTTTGAGAAAATTGACAATTTCTTATGATTTCTCAAAAAGTTTTTATTTTTAAAGATGATTTAAATGCAGTTCCTTCAGCTTTATCTGTTCTTTTCAATATTCATCTTTCATCACCTTCCCTTTTGAAGAACCTTTTCTTTTATTTTAGCCTCACTGATTCCTGGAAATTTATGTCAGTTAAAGAAAATCTATACCATTTTGGTTCATCTTCTTAACAAATTTTTTCACTAAACCAAGTTTAATGTGCAATGGTGGTAAAAATTATTTTCAGGAATAACCAGTGTGTGGCTTACCACATTTTCTTTCCTGGAATCAGGCCTTTTCTTGAGGCAAGGGTTTTTAGTGTAGTTTTTTCCCCCGCCTGCCATCCCATTTGCAAACAAACAGTATTATTTAGTACAGTTAAATTGTAATCCTTATAAAAGAATAATCACTTTAAGCTTCCCACAAGATATGTCAAGAATGCTTTTCGTGCTTAATTCTTCTAAAAGGAGGAATCATGTTTTGAACACTTGGTACCCTCTTTCAGGTGAATCCATCTTTCAGTCTAAATGCTAAATGTTTAGCTTGATTATGTGTTGAGATTACTAGCAGAGTCCTTTAGGTTATTAAGTAAGGATATGAAAAAGAAAAGTTTATTTCAAATGGGAGATAACAATAATAGCTTGCATTTATGTAGCACCTCAAGGTTTGTAAAGCACTTTGTGTATGTATCTCTTTTGGAAGAAAGGTAGGAAACAAGCATTCATTACATGTCTAATGTGTTTCTTCCCTGGGAAGGAGGTAGGTGCTGATATTAGCTAGGAGATAGGTGCTATTATTCCTCCTGGATTGGTGCCTTGTCATGGTGAGGGGGGGAGAGGGAAGGGTTGAATGAAACAAAGCTCATAAGCTATGCTGTACAGGATTACTGAAGATGGACAGGTCATAATGGAGAGTTCTGACAAAAGGAGATCCACTGGAGAAGGAAATGACAAGCCACTCCAGTATCTTTGCCAAGAAAACACCATGGACAGTACTAAAATGATAAAAGATGACAATCAGAAAATGAGCCCCTCAGGTCAGAAGGTGTCCAGTGTATTACTGGGGAAGAGTGGAAGACAATTACAGATAGCTCCAGTACCAATGAAGTGGCTGGACCAAAGCAAAAGGAAGCTCAGCTTCAGATGTCTGGTGACCAAAGGAAAGTATGATGCTAGAAGATCAATATTGCATAGTAGTCTGGAATGTAAAATCTACGAACAAAGTAAGTTGGATTTGGTCAAATAGGAGATGGGAAGACTAACATTGACATTTGTATATCAGTGAACTTAAATGAATGGGAATGAATCAATTTAATTCAGGTGATTGCTATATATATTATTGTGGGCAAGAGTCCCTTAGAAATGAGGAGGCCTCATAGCCAGTAATGGGTGAGAAAAGCAGTACTGGGGTATATTTCAAAACTGACTTAATATCTGATCAAATCTAAGGCAAACTGTTCAACATCACACTAATACAAGTCTATGCTCCAACCGCTGATGCTGAAGAGGCCAAAGTTGATCAATTCTATGAAGAACTATATTCTTCTAAAAAAACATAAAAGATGTAACATTCACACATTCATCATAGGGAATGGAATGCTAGAGTAGGAAATCACAAGATAATTGGAATCACAGGCAAGTTTGGCCGGAGTATAAAAAATGTGGGGTTTGACCCCATGTGGGGTCAAAAAAATTTGGCAACAGTAAAAGGTTTCTGAATGTGAAATGACCAAAAATTAATTAAAAATCAATCGGGTAACGAATCTGAGGTGTTTCTGGCAGCTCTGCCCATGTGACATCAGCAACTTCACTGCAGCCTTGCTTCTGAACCCAAAGCATGTACACTTTGCACTGTGCATGCTTTCAGGCCATGTAATGCCAACAAACTGTCAGAAATGCAAAAGGGGTCAGAGTAGAAAAGTTTAAGAAGCCCTGCTCTATACAGTCAGTTAAAACAGGATCTGAAACTGACTGTGGCTCAGATCAGAGCTTCTTATTGCATATTCAGACAAATTGAAGAAAGTAGGGAAAACATTCAGACCAGATAGGTTTGGTCTAAATAACACTAAATAATACATCGTGTTTGTATGAATCTGAAGTAGAGGTAATAAATAGATTGAAGGGATAGATCTGGACATCCCTTATGAATATGAAGTGGAAGTGATGAGTAGATTTAAGGGAAAAGATCTGGTAGAGTACCTGTAGAACAATGGACAGAGGTTTTCAATATTGTACAGGAGTTAACAACAAAAAAAAATTTAAAGAACAAAGAAGTACAAGAAAGCAAAATTGTTGTCTAATGAGGCTTTAAAAATAGTTGAGGAAAGAAGGAAAGCAAAAGGTAAAGGAGAAAGAGAAAGACATACTCAACTGAATGCAGAATTCCAGAGAATAGCAAAGAGCAATCAGATTTTCTTAAGTGAGTATTGCAAAGAAATAGAAGGAAACAATAGAATGGGAAAGAGAAGAGATCTCAAGGAAATGTTTCATGCAAAAATGGGCATGATAAAAGACAAAAATGGTAGGACTTAATAGAAGTAGAATAGATGAAGAAGAAGTGGCCAGAATACACAAAAGAACTATACAAGAAAGATCTTAACATCATTGATAACTACAAAGGTGTGGTTACTGATCTAGAGTCATACATCCTGGAGAATGAAGTCATATAGCTCTTACGGAGCCTAGCTGACAATAAAGCTAGTGGAGGTTATGGAATTCCAGCTGAGTTACTTAAAAATTCTAAAAGATGATGCTGTTAAAGAGCTGTACTCAATATGCAGCAAATTTGGAAAACTCAATAGTGGCCACTGAATTGGAAAAGTTCAGTTATGTTCCAACCCTAAATAGAGGTAATGCCCAGGAATGTTCAAATTACTGAAAAATTGTGATCATTTTACACGCCACCAAGGTTATGGTTAAGACTCTGTGAGTTAGGCTTCAGCAATATGTGAACCCAGAATTACCAGAAAAGCAGGCTGTTTTCAAAGAAGCAGAGGAACTAGAGACCAAATTGCCAGCATACACTGGATCATGGAGAAAGCAAAGGAGTTCCAGAAAAAATCTACTTCTGCTTCATCCACTATACTTAAAGCCTTTGACTGTGTAGATCACAACAAAATGTGGCAAGTCCTCAAAGAGATGGGAGTACCAGATCATCTTACTTGTCTCCCAAGGAACCTGTATGTGGGTCAAGAAGCAACAGTTAGGACTGAACAGGGAAAAACAGATTGGTTTAAGACAGGAAAAGGAGTACACAAGGCTACATATTGTTACCTTATTTAACTTACAACTTATATAGTTTGTTTTGTTTAACCATTTCTTCAAATCTCATCTAAAAGAGCACCTTATACAGAAAGCCTTTTCCTAGTCTCCTTAACATTAGTGCCTTTCTTCAGTTGGCTATCTATAAGTCATCCTGTATATGTCTTGTTTGTACGCAGCTGTCTGCATGTTGTCCCCCTCCTTAGACTGTGAGCTCTACTATGGCAGGGGCTTGTTATTAGACCTTCTTTGTATGCTTGGTGCCTGGCACATAGTATAGGTACTTGATAAATGCCTGCTTGATTTGAATTTGATTTTGTTACAGGGGAAATACCTTCTGACTCTAAAATCAGTCTTCTGTCAAAGAAATCAAAGCAGGTTAAAGAGCTGCAGGGCACATTTCTTCACTTTTCTACTTAGTCTCCTCATGGAAACCATTACACAACATGGGGTTGGGGGATGGGTGGAGACAGAGAAAGGGGGAGCTACACATTCTTAGTTGATGGTAGGGAGGTAGAGTGGAAAACCTTACAAGACTGGACTGCGCATACCCTGGGTGGGTGGTGTGCTTTAGAGCTTGCGCAGTTGGGGGAGAAGGCCCTCATTCTCTCCTCCATTCAGCGCACCCTAGGGATTTTCTGATGTATTAGGCTGCTGAAATTTGATGGCGACTTGTTTGGGATCTGGATCTTGGGCCTGCCAAGCGTGTCACAACTGCCATAAAGTTTTTTTTAATCTTAAATAGATTTTTTTATTTATATTTTTTAGTTTTCAGCATAGATTTCCACAAGATTTGAGTTACAAATTTTCTTCCCATTCTACCCTCCCCCCACTCCAAGATGGCATTATTCTGATTGCCCATTTCCCAGTCTGCCCTCCCTTCTATCATCCCCCTCCCCCTCCCCCCATCCCATTTCCCTTACTTTCTTGTAGGGCAAGATAGACTTCTATGGCCCATTGCCTGCATATCTTATTTTCCATTGCAAGCAAAAAAAAACCTTTTTTTTTTGAGCACCTGCTTTTAAAACTTTGAGTTCCAAATTCTCTCCCCTCCTCCCTCCACACCCACTCTCCCTAAGAAGGCAAGCAATTCAACACAGGCTACCCATGTATCATTGTGCAAAACACTCCATAAATAGTCATGTTGTGAAAGACTAACTGTATTTCCCTCCCTCCTATCCTGTCCCTCTTTATTCAATTTTCTCCCTTGATCCTCTCCCTTTTCGAAAGTATCTGCTTTTGATTACTTCTTACCCCTATCTGCCTTCCCTTCTGTTGTCCCCTTTTTTATCCCCTTCCCCCTACTTCATGTGGGGTAAGATACCCAATTGAGTGTGTATGGTATTCCCTCCTCAAGTCAAATCCGATGAGAGCAAGATTCACTCATTCCCCTCACCTGCCCCCTTTTTCCTTCCAATGAACTGCTTTTTTGTGCTACTTTTATGTGAGATAATTTACCCATTCTATCTCTCCCTTTCTCCTCTCTCAATATATTCCTCTCTCATCCTTAATTGATTTTATTTTTTTAGATATTATCCCTTCTAATTGAACTCACCCTGTGCCCTCTGTCCATGTATATATATATATATATATAATATATATATATTATATATATATATATATATTAATATGTATGTATGTATTATTCCCTTCAGTAACCTAATACTGAGGTCTCATGAATTACACACATCATCTTTCCATGTAGGAATGTAAACAAAACAGTTCAACTTTAGTCCCTTGTGATTTCCTTTCTTGTTTACCTTTCATGCTTCTCTTGATTCTTGGATTTGAAAGTCAAATTTTCTATTCAGCTCTGGTCTTTTCACTGAGAAAGCTTGAAAGTCCTCTATTTTATTGAAAATCCATATTTTGCCTTGAGGCATGATACTCAGTTTTGCTGGGTAGGTGATTCTTGGTTTTAATCCTAACTCCATTGACCTCTGGAGTATCATATTCCAAGCCCTTCAATCCCTTAATGTTGAAGCCATTAGATCTTGTATTATTCTGATTGTGTTTCAACAATACTCAAATTGTTTCTTTCTGGCTGCTTGCAATATTTTCTCCTTACCCTGAGAGCTCTGGAATTTGGTGACAATATTCCAAGGAGTTTTCTTTTTGGGATCTTTTTCAGGAGGCAGTCGTTGAATTCTTTCAATTTCTATTTTACCTCTCTAGTTCTAGAATATCAGGGCAGTTCTCCTTGATAATTTCTTGAAAGATGATAACTAGGTTTTTTTTTTGGTCATGGCTTTCAGGTAGTCCAATATTTTTAAATTATCTCTCCTGGATCTATTTTCCAGGTCAGTGGCTTTTCCAGTGAGATATTTCACATTGTCTTTCATTTTTTCATACCTTTGGTCTGCTTTACAATATTTTGATTTCTCATAAAGTGACTAGCTTTCACTTGCTCCAATCTAATTTTTAAGGTAGTGTTTTCATCAGTGGTCTTTTGGACCTCCTTTTCCATTTGACTAATTCTGCCTTTCAAGGCATTCTTCCCCTCATTGGCTTTTCGGAGCTCTTTTTTGCCATTTGAGTTAGTCTATTTTTTAAGGTGTTATTTTCGTAAGTCTTTTTTTGGTTCTCCTTTAGCAAGTCATTGACTTGTTTTTCATGATATTCTTGCATCACTCTCATTTCTCTTTCCAATTTTCCTTCTACTTCTCTAACTTGCTTTTACAAAATCCTTTTTGGGCTCTTCCATGGCCTGAGCCCAATTCTTACTTTCTTGGAGGCTTTTGATGTAGGCTCTTTGACTTTGTTGACTTCTCTGGCTGTATGTTGTTGTCTTCTTTGTCACCAAAAAAAGATTCCAAGTCTGAGTCTGAATCTGAGTCCATTTTCACTGCCTGGCCATGTTCCTAGCCAACTACTTGACCCTTGAGCTTTTTGTTGGGGTATGACTGCTTGTAGAGTAGAGAGTACTTTGTCCCAAGCTTGACGGACTGAGCTGCTGTTTTGAGAGCTACTTCTACACAGCAACTCTGCCACAACAGCACTCCTCCTCTGCCAAGAACCACCAACCTGGACCACAACTCAGATCCAAACAGGCTCAGCACTCGCTCTGATCCACCACTTATTTCCTCCCACAGGGTGGGCCTGGGGCCAGAATCAACTGCAGCTGGAAGCAGCCCTAGAGTTGCACCACTTCCATGCCCCTGGGGCTGGGGGTCAACCACCGCACTCCTTTCACTATGTTCTATGTTCACCCACTAACCTTCTCTGTTGTATTTGGTGTTTGTTGGTTGAGAAGTCTGGTAACTGCCACAGCTCAATGATTCAGGGCGCTACGCCTGTTCTGCCTGGCTCCCAGTCTGGTTGGTCCTGTTGAATCCCATACTGGGCTGTGCTCCACTCTGCTCCCAGCTCCGTGTGATAGACCTGTCCCAGCGACCATCCATGCTGTCCTGGGTTGGAGCCCTGCTTCCCCATGGTATTTCGTGGGTTCTGAAGCTCTAGAATTTTTTCAGAGCCATTTTTTATAGGTGTTCGGAGGGACCTGGGGGAGAGCTTAAGCAATTCCCTGCTTTCTAACCGCCATCTTTGCCATAAAGTTTTTAAAACCCAGTTTGCAAAAGATATGGGGGAGCTGAGTGGAGGAGTTTGCATCAGTGGCCCAGTCACCAGCAGCCTGCCCGGGCCTGCTGAGTTCAGCCATGGGGACCATGGGATGAAAACAGTCCTCCCCCAAACTACCTTTGCCACCCACCTCCTGGGCCAGAGGTAAGGTAGGGCTCTCAGTATTCCCATCGCACTTGATTGATTTAGTTGGTATCATTGCATGCCCGTACCTGGACCCAGATGGGGCTTATTAAGTGCTTGTGGATGGATTGATTGGGGTCTCCCACCTGCTGAGCCTCTCTCCCCTGACCCCCCGGGGTCCACCCTATCCAAGGACTCCCCTGTGGCTGTAGCCTTAGTTTTTCCTCACTGCACAAGCAACCCCCCTCCACCATCTAGTCTCATGCCATCCCAGATTAAAAACTCCCTTCCCCCCTCTCCCTGCCCATTTCTTCCTAGGTGTAAAGAAAACAGATGAATTATTTCCAACAAGTTATAAACAAATAAGCCTAAAACCTCCCAGGAATACTAGGATTTTAAAGAATTATATAGTGGTATCTTGCATAGACTGGGAAGCATCTCAAATATAATGTAGTATAGACCCCCCCCACCCCTGCCATTTTTCTTGTAGGGTGACAAGGTTTGTTTTTCTCTTGGTCAAAATATAGTTTCAAAGCAACCAGGCTTTGCTGCTGAGAGATTTTCATGATAATGAGAACGGAGGTTAGGCCGGTGGAGAACACTGACTTTTCTCAGATTTCTAGGATCATCAGTTCAGAGCTTTAAAAAGCCATTGTCGAGTCACAGATAATATGTCACAGACCCAGAGTGGATCTTAGTAGTCTTCAGATATAGTCCCCCCAATTTTCAGAGGGGAAGCTAAAACTGTAATCTAAAAGGTTAAGTGAATTGCTGGGAATCTTGAAGCCAGTGAGTGGGCTAAGTCAGGACTTGGACCTGATTATTTCTGACTCCAAGTCCACTACCCTATTGGTGTCAAATTCCCACTACATGTACATATTGTGGGCTTCATATTGATTTAGAAAACACTTATTTTTTTAAAATTAATACACTAACACAACAAAATCAAATGGGAACTATATTTTAATCTAGTTTGGGCAGCACTTAAGGGTGTTTGGGGCCACTCTTGATGCATCTGACACTTCTGAGCTCTATCAGATTGGGCCTACAAATTCATTTGCTGCGGAGTCGGAGAGTCAGGTGGTTACAGTGCATAGAGTGCTGGGTCTGGAGTTAAGAAGACCTGAATTGGTATCCCACTTCAGACGCTAGCTCTCTGTGACCTTGAGTAAGTAACTTTAACCTCTGTGTGCTTCAGTTTCCCCAGCTGTAAAGTGACCACAATAATAGCACTATTATTGTTGTGACAATCAAATGAGATAATATTTGTAAAGCAGGCAGAATATGAGTGCAACTAGTCATATTATTTAGAGTAACCAACCCTGTATTAATCTAATTATATATCTGATACAGTTATTTGTAATAGAAGATGTTGATCTCTGGCCAAGATAGCCTGGGGACACTGCCTGATTAAAGGAAGAACTGTCAGCCTGCCCTTACCAGCCCAAGTTCTAAGCCCTGAACTCAAATATTAGACTGAAGGCCCAATGAAGGATAGGCATCAGGCCCTTTAGAGATGCAGACTTAGAGAAGTGTGATCATTCTAAAATAGTAGAAATGTGAGTTGCCTCTCCTCACATATTCATGTGTGCTTCCCATGTGCACGATCCCTATATGTGCTCCATCTCCTCACTGATGTTGTGTTTGTATGTATAAATGTGCTAAATGTTTATGAGAGAGAATGTTCTGTTGTAAATCTTACTATGCTTTTTCATTAATTGTCTTTGTTTTGAACCGATTGAACTCTCTGGTAGACCAGAGAAAAAGTAGACATGGGGCTCATGAACTGTCATTTTGAGGGAATGTCAGACATAGAATATCCTGAGCCTACAGTAGCCATTTGGAGACCCAAGTGTGAGAGGGGGAATACCATGGGTGCTACATACAAATGGGGAAACCAAAGCCCAGAGAATTAAGTGATACATGTCATAATAATAATAATAATAATAGTGATAACAATAACAGTAGCTAGCATTAAGGTTTGCAAAGTGCCTTACAAATATTATTTTGCTTGATCCTTACAACAACTAATAGCTATCATTAGGATAGGTAGAAGTTAGTGATGCTGGCAAAACTATTTGACTCCAAATTCATTACTCTTTCCGCTTCATCTTGTCTGTTGCCTCCTTAGTTCCTAATTTGTGAAAGAAACTCCGAGCATTGGAACAAAATGAACTGAAATTTCCAGAAATGTGGAGTTTTTTTAAAAAAGAAAATCACTACTTGTAGGCACCTTAAGGCCCTCCTACATTTTCTACTCAAGACAGGTATTTCCAAGGTCTTTTTCAGCTCCACATCTATGATACTGCAGAATGCTGGCCTTGGAGTCAGAAAGGCCTGAATTCATACGCTGCCTCAAATACTTACTAGCTTTGTGGCCATGAGCAAATCACTTAACCTCTTTCACTTGAGGATCCCATGTGATAAACTCATTTATCAGCCCCTTTTAATACAAATGTCAGTGGGCTTTTCCTCCTTTCAGAGCTAAATCTGTGTACTGTTGTCATATATAAAGCTGCCAAATCGTTGCTTACCAGTGGCCCTGTGCTTTGTGAATATTGTTACAAATAATAATCAAACATTACCGTATTTTTGTAAGGTGTTAGGGTAGTAGGGCCCTAGAGAATAAGGCCCACAGACAATCTCTGTTTAGTTGCCTAAGTCTTACAGATCCAGTTAGCATGTGTTATTTTCTTTTGATATTTCCCCATTCTGGATATTTTGGGACTTCTTGCCTCAGCCCTGTCACTGCCTGTGTTACTCTCCTCCCTTTCACTGTTTGCTACCTTTTGCCTCTGGGAACAGCAGTGGATATCTTCTTAGGGATCTCACACTGAACATGTTCAGGACAGAACTAATCTTTCCTCCCCAAACCCTCCCATCTTCTAAAATTCCCTGTTCCTATCAAAGATACCACTATCCTTGGAATTAACCAGTTTTACAGCCTCAGTCATCCTAGACACCTCATTTTCTTTCAGCTCTCAAATCCATTCAGTTGCTGTTGTCTTGTTAAATCGACCATTATAACATCTCTTGCCTCCAGGGGCGTATTAGACCCAGTTTGTACTGGCTCAAGAGAACTTATCATTAAATTTCAGATATTTCGTTGTTAAACACAGCCACTCTGCAGTTTAATCAACTCCTGCACTAGTAATTTTTTATTGGTATCGACCACAGCAGATCATAGTTTCAGTACATTGCTGTAGACTTCAGTTGATTGTGGCTTTAATGATGAATATTTGACAGCAGAATTAATTGCATTTTGATCAGATTGCACTAATGTATTGCTGGGAAGAAAGTTTGGAGTAGCAATCAAGTTTTTAGAAAAATTTCCTAAAATCAGCATTTGGCAGTGTTTTAAGTCATTAATTGCAATCATTACTTGACCATTGTCAGTTTTTGAAATAAAACAAGTTAATCATTTAAAAGTATTTCCGGATAAAATTTGTTACCAATCTAATAAAATCAAACTGGATAGAAACTGTGCCTAAAGAACTTGATACTGAAATGATTAAAATTGGTAGAGTACTGGGATCAAAATGAGTAGCATGTAGTTTATGAGCTGCTAGTGCTCTATGGTGTACATATCCTGTGTTATATATGTATTTCTTATTCTTCTTTTTCTGGTTTGGCAAAGAAAGCAGTTAGCATTGATTTCTTGCAAGACTGCTTTAATAATTGAAATAAGGAATTTCAGTTGCATTGCAATCAAGATCAACTAACATTTAAAAAGTCTAAAAATTAATCAAATGCCCTAGAAGAGTTTGGAAAATTTGAAGATTGGTATTGGAAAGCATGACTCTCAAGTTGAGGATTGGTTAAGTCAGATAAGTTTTAAATAAATTTCATTTAATAAAAATGATGAATTTAATGCTCTTCCTAGGAATGTTACCAGAAAACATAATTCAACACATAAACTTAAGATCTTTTATCATACAGAAACAATGATGAAAGCATTTTGATTATTTGGATTATTAGAACCAATTAATTGGCATTTTGAAAAACTAACTTCAGCATGTATAACTGGTGAAAAAATTGTGTCATTGAATATAATTTTAAAACATGAAATTTATTTGAATGGTTTTGGGGATATTGTTGGTAATAATGTAGAATCAAACAATCTTCCAGTCTGTCCAACTATACAAAGAGCTAAGAAGTTTGCACTATTGCATTCAGTAGTACTGAAACTGCAAAGGTTTAGTTTAATGAATATGATTGTACAAGGGTGAGAAATAGTTTAACAGTGGATCACATATTAAATTTAATGACAATAAGTATGTTGGGAAGAGAGCAGATTATGATGTAACTATTGTGGATGAATTGCAACCACAGGTTGGAATATGGCAAAAGGAGTTTGGCAAAAATCAATTAAAGCATTCTGTGAGAATTAGTTAGCTATATGGAATTTACAATAAAGAGTATTGTGTATTTTGTTATTGGGCAATTAGGCAGCACAGTGAATAGAAGGCTGGGACTGGATTCAGGAAGACTCATCTTCCTGAGTTCAAATCTGGCCTCAGACATTTGCTAGCTATGTGACCCTGGGCAAGTCACTTAACCATGTTTGCCTCAGTTTCCTCATCTGTAAAATAAACCAGAGAAGGAAATGGCAAACCACTCTAGTATCTTTGCCAAGAAAACCCCCAAATGAAGTCACAAAGTGTGGGATGCAACTGAAAATGACTCAGCAACAACATATGTTATCATTTATAAATTGTGTATTACAATTCCTTTGTATGATTAATATTTATAATAAATTCATGCATACATATACATATATATGTGCAGGCTTCTTTTTCTCCCCCCTCACCGCCAGAGAGCTAGTTGTTCAATATTTACCAATACAATTACTACTGCTTGCATCCATCCCCTTCTCTTGATTCATATGGCTACTATTGTAGTTTAGATTCCCATCAGCTCATAACTATTTCAGTTCTCTTTTAATTGGTCTCCGTGGCTCAAATCCCTGGCTCAAGTCCCACCCTTCTTCAAACTATCCTTCATACATCATTAAAAATATTTTATAATAAAATATAATTTTATAATTAATGCATTTTGCTATATATTATATATTATGTATAGTTTTATAAATTGTATCCTTTAAAGAATCTTTATTTTATGAACTTGACAAACATCAGTAAACATGAAAATTTCCATATAGCAAGAACAGTAAAATAGGATTGCATATGAACTCATAAATTTTCATTATAAATGGCTTTTTAAAAAATTATATAACAAATTCAACACATTAGTTCCAAAGCTATTCTGCTTGTTTCTTCTTTCTATTTTCTCCTGTCACTGATATTTTTCTTTTTTTGGCTTCATTTATCACTAGTTCCTTTCTCCCCCTTAGCTCTCACTGCCCACCTTCAACTCCTTATGACAATTAAACACAATCAGGCAAAATATATCTACATATTGGCCATGTCTAAAAAAATGTATGTCTTATTCTTACTAGCTGTGTGACCCTGGGTAAGTCACCTCACCTCTCTTTGCCTTAGTTTCCTCATCTGTAAAATGAGGATAATATTAGCACTTACCTCCCAAGGTTGTTGTGAGGATCAAATGAGATAGTATTCTTAAAAGTGCTTAGTTCATTACAGTGATCAGAGTTCTCAAATCTTTTGAAAATCGTTTTTCTTTATGGTATTGTAATCACATAAATAGTTCTCTTGATTCTGTTTATTTCAGTCTTCATCATTTCATGTAAGTTTTTCTAGGTTTCCCTAAATTCATCCCCTTTATCATTTCTTACAGCACAATAATATTACATTACATTTATAAATTGTACTTTGTTTAGCCATTTCCATCTTGATGGATGTCTTCCTAGTGTCCAGTTCTTTGCTACAACAAAAAGTGCTGAAATGAACGTTTTTGTGCATACGGGCCCTTTCCCTCTTCCTTTGATTTCTTTGGAAATATATTCCTAGTAGAGGCATCACTGGGTCAGAGGGCATGCGCAGATAGTGAATTTTCGATTGTACTTCCAAATTGCTTTCCAGAATGTCAAGGCAATTTGCTGTTTTCATCATCTTTCAGAATTTATTGTCTTTCACTCTAAACCCTTTTCCCTCCTAGCTTCCCTATTAATGTAGAGGGCAACACTCTCCTCCCAGTCTGTCAGGCTAATAGCATGGAGTCATCCTGGATTCCTCGCTACCTCTCACTTCCCGTATCCAGACTGTTGCCAAGACCTATTGATTTCACCTTTGCAACATCTAGCAAATTGCTCTTCTCTGAAACTGCCATCACTCTAGTGCAGGCCCTCATCACCTAATACCTTGAGTGTTGTTAGAGTCTGCTGGTGGGTTAGCTTGCCTGCATTCTGTCCCCACTCCGGTCCATCTTCCAGTCAGCCACTGAAGGGATTTTCCTAAAATGCAGGTGTGATCAAGTCACCCCTCTACTCAGTAAACTCTAGTGGCTTCCTGTTGTTTCTAGGAGCAATACAAAATGCTCTGTTTGGCGTTCAAAGCCCTTCATATTCTAGTCCCTTCTTACCTTTCCAGTCTTCTTATACAGTACCCTACTCCACAGTACGTACCCTTCAGTCCAGTGACACTGGCCTCCTGCCTCTTCCACAAACATACCATTTCATCTCTTGTATCTGGGTATTTTCTCTGGCTGTTCCCCATGCCTGGAATACTCTTCTTCTTCACCTCTGACTATGGAGCTTGTTGGCTTCCTTTAAGTCCTAATGGAATTCCTATCTTCAATAGGAAGCCTTCCCCAACCTTCTTAATTCTACTGCCTTCCCTCTGTTAATTACTTTCTATTTAGCCTGTGTCTAGCTTGTTTGCTCATATCTGTTTGCATGTTGTCTCTCGCATTAGATTGTAAACTCTCTGAGGCCAATAATTGTCTTTTTCTTCTTTTAATATCCTCAATGCTTAGTATAAAATAAATGTTTATTGATTGGTTGAGGGATTAAGTTCCCCAGTAGCATTTTAGTGTCTCTGTCTTCATATAATCCCTCCAACAATTGTTATTTTCTTTTTTTTTGGTCATCTTTGTCAATCAGATATATTCAAAGTGGATTTGAAGAATTTTTTAAATGTACATTTCTATTATTATAAGTAATTTGTAGCACCTTTTATTCAGTTTTTTATGCTTGACTTTTTTTGATAACTGCCTGTTCACATTTTTGACTATCCCTTTATTGGTAAATGCCTCTTTTTCTCATATATGAGAATTAGTTTGCTGTAAATAAATTTTTTACAAGTTAACTGTTTCCCTTCTAATTTTAATTGCATTGATTTTGTTCAAAGCCTTTTCAATTTTATGTAATCAAAATTAACCATATCATCACTTGTAATTCTCTCTATCCTATATTTAATCAAGAATTCTTCCCTTATCCATAATTGTAAAAGGTATATTACTCCTCTAATTTCTTTATGACATGATCTTTATATTTAGTTCGTATATCCATTTGGAGCTTATCTGGATACACACACACACACACACACACACACACACACACACACTGGGGTGGGGATAGAGACAGACAGAAAGACAGACAGATATTTGGTTTAAACCTAATTTGCTGTCAGACTGCTTTCCAATACTCAGTCTTTGTTGAATAGTGAGTCCTGCCCTATCCCAGTGGTTATAATCCTTGAGTTTATCAAACACTGTGCTTCTGGGTCTTATGTACCTAATATGTTATACTTTAAAAAATATTTTTAATCGGTCTTAGTTTTGAAGATTTTCTACTTTGTTGTATAGTTTAAGTACCACTGCTGTTCTTCCCACTGGACCTGGGGCCAGAAGCAACTGCAACTGGAGCTCTGGAAGCAGCCAGAGGAGCTTCATGCTGCTGCAGCTGCCATGTTACACTGCCCCCTACCCCACCCCTGCCGCTGGGGCTGGGGCTGGGGCTGAATCCGCACTTCTCTTGCCCTGATCCAGCAGTTTTCCCACTGACCTGCTAAGTTGTCTTTGGTGTTTATGGGTTGAGAAGTCTGGTAACTGCTACAGCTCAGTGATTCAGGGTCCTATGGCCTGCTCTGCCTGATCTTCTCAGTGCCTGGTCTGTCCTGCTCCCAGCTCTGTGCAATAGACCCTTCCCAGCTACCATCCAGGCTGTCTTGGGCTGGAGACCTGCTTCCCTCTGTTATTTTGTGGGTTCTGTAGCTCTAGAATTTGTTCAGAGCCATTTTTTACAGATGTTTGGAGGGATTGGGTGAGAACCTAAGTGAGTCCCTGCTTTCCTGCTGCCATCTTAGATTCCCTTGATATTCTTGACCTTTTGTTCTTACAGATGTATTCTGTAAATTCTGTTGTTCTGTGAATTCCACTGTTATTTTTTCTAGCTCTATAAAATAATTTTTTGGTAGTTTAATTGGTGTGGCACTGAATAAGTTGATTAATTTATGTAGAATTGTCATTTTTATTATATTGGCTTGGCCTTCCCATGAACAATTAATATTTTTCCAGTTGTTTAGCTCTGACTTTATTTGTGTAAAAGTGTTTTGTAATTGTGTTCATATATTCCCTGGGTTTGTCTGGACAGGTAGACCTCTCAAGTATTTTATATTTGTCTACATTTATTTTAAATGGAACTTCTCTTTCTATCTCTTGCTGCTGAACTTTGGAAATATTTAGAAATGCTAATGATTTATGTGGATTTATTTTATATCCTGCAACTCTGCTAAAGTTATCAATTATTTCAAGTAGTTTTTTAGTTGATTCCCTGGGATTCTCTAAGCATACTATCATATCATTTGCAAAGGGTGATAGTTTTGTTTCTTCATTGCCTATTTTAATTCCTTCAATTTCTTTTTCCTCTCTTATTGCTAAAGCTAACATTTTTAATACAAAGTTGAATAATAGTATAGATAATGGTTGCCCATGCTTCACCTTTAATTTTATTTGGAAAATTTTTAGCATATTCCCATTAGAGATAATGCTTGCTGATGATTTTAGACAAATACTACTGATCATTTTAAGGAAAGCTCCATTTCTTCACATGGGTGTTGTTATTTTGTCAAAGACTGCATCTGTTGAGATAATTGTTGGTCTTGTTGATATGGTCAATTATGCTGATAGTTTTCCTAATGTTGAACCAGCCCTGCATTCCTTGTATAACAAACATTTGGTCATAGTGTATGATCCTTATGACATATTGCTTTAATCTCCTTGCTAGTATTTTATTTAAATATTTCCGTCAATTTTCATTAGGGAAATTTGTCTATAGTTTTCTTTTTCTGTTTTTACTCTTCCTGGTTTAGGTATCAGCAACATTTATTTGTTTATTTAGGTAATGAAAGGAATTTGGTAGGACTCCTTTGCCTATTTTTCCAAATAGTTTATATAGTATTGAGAATAATTGTTCTTTAAATATTTGGAAGAATTCATTTGTGAAAGAATTTGGCCTTCAGGATTCTTTTCTTAGGAAGTTCATTGATGGCTTGTTCAATTTCTTTTTCTAAGATAGGGCTATTTAAATATCTCTTTCTACTTCTGTTAATCTGGGCAATTTGTATTTTTGTAAATATTTATCTATTTTGCTTAGATTGTCAGAATTTTTGGATATAATTGGACAAAATAGCTCCTGATAATTGCTTTATTTTACTTTTCATTGGTGGTGAATTCACTTTCATTTTTGATACTGGTAATTTGGTTTTCTCCTTTCCTTTCTTAAAAATTAAATTAACCAATGGATTATCTATTTTAATGGTTTTATTCCTTCCTAATTTTATTAATCTACCCTTTGCTTTTCAGGATTTCCATTTGGTGTTTAATTGGGGATTTAACATTTGTTCTTTTTCTTGTTCTTTAGTTTTATGCCCAGTTCATTGATCTGTTCTTTTCCCAATTTTTTAAAATGCATTTAGAGGTATAAATTTTAAGTACTACTTTGGCTGCATCCTTTAAATTTGGGTGTGTTGTCTCATTTGTTGTCATCCTCTTTAATGAAATTATTGATTGTTTCTGTTATTTATTCTTTGATCTACTCATTCTTTAGGATTAGATTTAGTTTCCAATTAGTTTTTAATCTTTATTTCCATGGCCTTTTATTAAATATGATTTTATTTCATTATGATCTGAAAAGGGTGCATTTAATAGTTCTGCTTTTCTGCATTTGGTTGTGAGGTTTTTATGCCCTAATACGTGGTCAATTTTTATCATATCCCTCTGAGGAAAAGGTATATCACCTTCCATTCCCACTCAGTTTTATCCACAGATCTATCATATCTAATTCTATTTCACCTCAAATTCTATTCACCTTCTTAGCTTCTTTCTTGTTTATTTTGTGGTTAGATTTATCTATTTTGGAGAGGGGAAATTTGAGGTCTCCTACTAGTATAGGTTTACTATCTATTTCTTCCTGTAACTCATTTAAGTTCTCTAAAAATTTAGATGCTATTTTATTTTATACATATTTATTTAGTATTGATGTTACTTTGTCTGTGGTACCCTTTTAGCAAGATATAGTTACTTTCATTATCTCTTTTAATTAAATTGATTTTGCTTTTGCTTTGTCTGAGATTATGATTGCTACCCCTTCTTTATTTTACTTCAGATGAAGTATGATAGATTCTGCTTCAACCTCTTAGCTTTACTCTGTCTGTATCTCTGTGCTTCAAACATGTTTCTTGTAAACAGCATATGATTCTAGTTTTTAATCCTTTCTGCTATCTGCTTTTGTTTTATGGGTGAGTTCATCCTGTTCACATTTATAGTTCATCCTGTCCATATTTACAGAAACTAATTAAGAAACTGTGCATTCCTTCCATCCTATTTTTCCTGTTTAGTCTTCTCTCTCCTTTCACGTTGTTGCTCCTCACAGATGTTTTGTTTCTGACCATTGCTTATTCCAAACCACTCTCCCTTCTATCAGTTTCCCTGCTTCCCCCTTCTCTTATCTCCATCCCTTTTTATTTCTGTATAGAATAAAATAGATTTCTATATCCAACTGAGTATGTATGTTATTTTCTCTTTCAGCCAATTCTGATGAGAGTTAAGTTCGAGTGCTGCCTGCCACTTCCCCTCCATTTTTATCTCCACTGTAATAGACCTTTCACATCTCTTTTATGTGAGATAATTTACTCCATTCTTTCTCTTCCTTCCCTTTTTTCCCAGTGCAACCTTCTTTCTCATTCCTTATTTTTTTTTGGATATCATCCCTTTATAGTCAACTTAAACCTGTACTTTCTATGTGTACTTCTTCTAATTGCCATAATAGTGATAAGGTTCTTAAGAGTTAAAAGTATCATCTTCCCATGTAGGAATATAAATAATTTAACTTTAACTGAATCTATGTTTTTTCTTCCCTGTTTACCTTTTAATGCTTCCCTTGAGTCTTGTATTTGAAGATAAATTTTTTGTTCAGCTCTGGTCTTTTAATTAGGAATGCTTGAAAATTCTCTATTTTGTTAAATGTCTCTTTTTTCCTTTATACTCAGTTTTGCTAGGTAGGAGATTCTTGGTTATAATTCTAGTCCCTTTGCCTTTTAGAATTTCATGTTCTAAGCCTTTAATGTAGAAATTGCTAAATCCTGTATAGTCCTGACTGTGGTTCCATGACATTTGAATTTTTTCTTTCTACTTGCTTGCAGTATTTCCTCATGGGCCTAGGAGCTCTGGAATTTAGCTATAATATTCCTGGGAGTTTTCATGGTGGTGATCGGTGGATTCTTTCAATTTCTATTTTACACTCTGGTTCTGGGATATCAGGTCAGTTTTCTCGATAATTTCTTGAAATGTGATATCCAGGACCTTTTTTGATCATGGCTTTCAGGTAGTCCAGTCCAATAATTCTTAAATTACCTCTCCTAGATCTAATTTCCAATTTTCTAATGAGAAATTTCATATTTTCTCCAATTTCAAAATTCCTTTTGATTTTTTAAATACTTTCTTCATGTCTTATGGAGTCATTAGCTTGCACTTGCCCAATTCTATTTTTTTTTAAATTAGGATTTTTTATTTTTTGTTTACAACACTCAGTTCTGCATGATTTTGAGTCCCAGGTTTTCTTCCCCCTCCCTGACCCTCCCCAAGATGGAGTGGAATCAGCTATATCTTCTGCATATAACTTCTCCATTAAACTTATTTACACAATAGTCAAGTTGTAAAGTAGAATTATGACCAAAGGAATGAATCATGAGAAAGAAGAAACAAAACCAAAAAAACAAAAACAAAAACAAAAGAGAAAAAAAAAACAAAAGAAAAAAGGAGAGCAAATAGTTTGCCTCAATCTGCATTCAGACTCCATAGTTCTTTCTCTGGATGTAGACAGCTCTCTCCATCATGAGTCCTTTGGAGTTGTCTTTAAACCTTGTATTGCTGAGAAGAGCTAAGTCTATCAAGGTTAGTCATCACAGAATCAACTTTTCAGTGGTTGTGTATAATGTTTTCCTGGTTCTGCTCCACTCAGTCAGTATTATATCATGTAGGTTTTTTCAGGTTATTATAAAGTTCATATCTTCCCCATTTCTTATAGCACAATAGTATTTCATTACATTCAAATACCACAACTTGTTTAGCCATTCCCCAATTTATGGGATTTCCAATTCTTTGCTACCACAAAAAGAGCTGCTATAAATATTTTTGTACATCTGGGTCCCTTTCCCATTTGTGTGATCTCTTTGGGATACAGCCCTAGAAGTGGTATTACTGGGTCAAAGGGTGTGTACATTTTTATAGCCCTTTCCTTCGGGCATAGCTCCAAATTGCTCTCAAGAATGGCTGTATCCATTCAGAACTCCACCAGCAATGTAACAGTGTTCCAATTTTCCAACGTCCTCTCCAGCATTTATCATTTTCCTGTTTCGTCTTGTTAGCCAATCTGACAGGAGAGATGTGGTATCTAAGAGTTGTTTTGATTTCCATTTCTCTAATCAGTAGTGATTTAGAGCATTTTTTCAAATGCCTATAGATATCTTTAATTTCTTCCTCTGAAAACTGCCTGTTCATATCCTTTGGCCATTTATCAACTGGAGAATGACTTGTATTCCTATAAATTTGGTTCAGTTCCCTGTATATTTTAGATATGAGGCCTTTATCAGAGACACTGGTTGTAAAGATTTTCTCCCAATTTTCTGCTTCCCTCCTAATCTTTGTTACATTGGCTTTGTTTATATAAAAGCTTTTCAATTTAACATAATCAAAATTATCCATTTTGCATTTTGTAATGCTCTCTATCTCTTGTGTCATAAATTCTTTCCCCTAAATCAGATAGGTAAACTATTCCTTGCTCTCCCAAATTGCTTAGAATATCAACCTTTATTCCTAAATCATGAGCCCATTTTGACTTTATTTTGGTATATGGTGTAAGATATTGGTCTGTGCCTAATTTCTGCCCTACCATTTTCCAATTTTCCCAGCAGTTGTTGTGAAATAGTGAATTCTTAGCCCAGAAGTTAGATTTTTTGGGTTTATCAAAGAGTAGATTGCTATAGTCATTGACTACTGCGTCTTGTGTACCTAACCTATTCCACTGATCTACCACTTTGTTTCTTAGCCAGTACCAAGTAGTTTTGATGACTGCTGCTTTGTAGTACAGTTTAATATCTGGCGTGGCTAGGCCAGCTTCCCTAGCATTTCTTTTCATTAATTCCCTAGATATTCTGGACCTCTTGTTCTTCCAGATGAATTCTGTTATTATTTTATCCAGCTCTGTAAAATAATTTTTTGGTAGTCTCTCTTGAGTTTTTTATTTGAAGATCAAATTTTCCATTGAGCTCTGGCCTTTTCATCAGAAAGATGTGGAATTCCCTTATTTCAATGAATGTCCATCTTGTTGCCTGGAAAATTATGCTCTATTTTGCTGGGTAGTTGATCCTTGGTTGTAGTCCAAGCTCCTTTGCCTTTTGGAATATCATATTCCAATTTCTCCTGTCATTTAATGTAGAAGCTGAAAGATCCTGTGTGATCCTGACTGTAGTTCCACAATATTTGAATTGTTTCTTTCTAGCTGCTTGTAGTATTTTCTCCTTGACCTGGTAGTTCTAGAATTTGGCTATAATATTTCTTGGAGTTTTCAATTTGGGATCTCTTTCAGGGGGTGAATGATGGATTCTTTCTATGATGATTTGACCCCCTAGGTCTAGAACCTTGGGGCAGTTTTCCTTAAGGATTTCTTGGAAGATACTGTCCAGGCTCTTTTTGTCATCATAGCTTTCAGGTAGACCAAAAATTCCTAGATTATCTCTCCTGGATCTGTTTTCCAGGTCAGTTTTTTTTCCAATCAGATATTTCATGTTTTCTACTATTTTTTCATTCTTTAGATTTTGTTTGACTGATTCTTGATGTCTTATAGAGTCATTAGCTTCTACTTCCCCAATCCTAATTTTTAATATATTGTTTTCTTCCTTTAGCTTCTCTATCTCCTTTTCTATTTGGTTGATTTTACTTTTCATTGAGACATTTTCTCCATTTTATATTCTGTTTTTCCTTAACCATTTCAGCAATTTTACTTTTTAAAAATTTGTTTTCCTCCATGAATTTTTTTTCCATTTTTCCATTTCTTTAATCTCCATAATTTGGTTTTTAAAGTCCTCCTTGAGTTCTTCCAGGAATGCTTTTTGAACTGGAGACCAGTTTACTTTCCCTTTTGAGATTTCAGATGTGGGTGTAACATCCATGCCTTCCTCTTCTGAACTGGTATTTTGATCTTCCCTGTCTCCATAATATGAATCAATGGTCTTTGAAAGCTTCTTTGTGTTCTTTTTCATGGTGTTTTTTTTTCTCTTGGTTTCTAAAGTGGATCTCTGCTTCTGGGGCTCAGGGGGCTCTGTCCCAAATTTCTTGTGTTGGGATCTAGCTTTATGTGCTATGGGCTCTGGTTTTGTGAGGTGTGGGAGAGGGGTGGTCTGGCTGCTGAGAGTCTCCTCTTCCCCAGGACTGCTCTATAGCATGGGAGGTCTCAGCTGTTGTCCGTGTTGGTGTCTGCCACTTACCCTGGCTGTGCAAAGCCACGTCTGAAGTCCTGGTGTTAACGTTTGTTAGCTTCACCCCCCTGGGGCTCAGTTACTCTCTTGTTCTGCTGAGGCGAGGGCTGCTGGGACACTAGTCTCCTTCCTCCACCACAGAAAGGGCCCTCTCCCCAACTTCTCTCGCTACTGAAGCCCTTCTCCTGGCTCCTCTGTTTCTCCTGAGGTAGTATTCTCTGGATTTATTCAAGGAAGGGATGAAAGCCATTTTACCTGGCCATCGTGGCTCCTGGAAGTTCAAGAAGGCAAGTTTCAAAACTTTAGATTGTGGCCTTCGGGCTAGTTGCTTCTGCAGCTGCAGGCTCTGCGTGTGTGTCCGCCATAGCTCCGACAAACTCTCGTCCTGGGATGAGAGGCCTGGGGCTTGATTACAGCCATATCCAGTACTTTCTTTTTTTTTTTTTTAAGTTTCCAGGTTTTTTTTCTGTTTTTTTTTTAAATTTATTTAATATATTTAGTTTTCAACATTGATTTTCACAAAAGTCTGAATTACAAATTTTTTCCCCATTTCTACCCTCCCCCCACTCCAAGATGGTGTATATTCTGGTTGCTTAATTCCCCAGTCAGCCCTCCCATCTGTCAGCCCACTCCCCTCCCATCCCCCTTTCCCTTCTTCTCTTGTAGGGCAAGATAAATTTCCATGCCCCATTGCCTGTGTATCTTATTTCCTAGTTGCATGCAAAAACTTTTTTTTGTTGTTGTTGTTTTTGAATGTCTGTTTTTAAAACTTTGAGTTCCAAATTCTCTCCCCTCTTCCCTCCCCACCTACCCTCCCTAAGAAGGCAAGCAATTCAGCATAGGCCACATGTGTATCATTATGTAAAACCCTTCCATAATACTCATGTTGTGAAAGATTAACTATGTTTTGCTCCTTCCTAACCTATTTCCCTTTATTGAATTTTCTCCCTTGACCCTGTCCCTTTTTGAAAGTGATTTTGCTTACCTCCTCCCCCATCTACCCTCCCTTCTATCATTCCCCCCTTTTTTATCTTCTTCCTCCTTCTTTCCTGTGGGGTAAGATACCCAACTGAGTGTGTATGGTATTCCCTCCTCAGGTCAAATCTGATGAGAGCAAGATTCACTCATTCCCCCTCACCTGCCTTCTCTTCTGTTCCTACAGAACTTCTTTTTCTTGCCACTTTTATGCGAGATAATTTACCCCATTCTATCTCTCCGTTTCTCCCTCTCTCAATATATTCCTGTCTTATCCCTTAAACTGATTTTATTTTTTTAGATATCATCCCTTCATATTCAACTCACCCTGTGCCCTTTGTGTGTGTGTATATATATATATATGCCTACATACATACATACAGACACACACATATGTATATATATGTATACACACACACATATATATATATGCATATTCCTTTCAGCTACTATGATATTGAGGTTTCGTGAATCATACACATCGCCTTTCTATGTAGAAATGTAAGCAAATCAGTTCAACTTTAGTAAGTACCATGTGATTTCTCTTTCTTGTTTACCTTTTCATGCTTCTCTTGATTGTTGTGTTTGAAAGTCAAATTTTCTCTTCAGCTCTGGTCTTTTCACTGAGAAAGCTTGAAAGTCCTCTATTTTATTGAAAATTCATATTTTGCCTTGGAGCATGATACTCAGTTTTGCTGGGTAGGTGATTCTTGGTTTTAATCCTAACTCCATTGACCTCTGGAATATCATATTCCAAGCCCTTCGGTCCCTTAATGTGGAAGCTGCCAGATCCTGTGTTATCCTGATTGTTTTTCCACAGTATTCAAATTGTTTCTTTCTGGTTGCTTGCAGTATTTTCTCCTTGACCTGGGAGCTCTGGAATTTGGCGACAATGTTCCTAGGAGTTTTCTTTTTGGGATCTTTTTGAGGAGGCAATCTGTGGATTCTTTTAATTTCTATTTTACCCTCTGGCTCTAGAATATCAGGGCAATTCTCCTTGATAATTTCTTGAAAGATGATATCTAGGCTCTTTTTTTGATCATGGCTTTCAGGTAGTCCAATAATTTTTAAATGATCTCTCCTGGATCTATTTTCCAGGTAAGTGGTTTTTCCAATGAGATATTTCACATTGTCTTCCATTTTTTCATTCCTTTGGTTCTGTTTTATAATATCTTGATTTCTCATCAAGTCACTAGTTTCCACTTGCTCCAATCTAATTTTTAAGGTGGTATTTTCTTCCGTGCTCTTTTGGACCTCCTTTTCCATTTGGCTAATTCTGTCTTTCAAGGCATTCTTCTCCTCATTGGCTTTTTGGAGCTCTTTTGCCATTTGAGTTAGTCTATTTTTTAAAGTGTTGTTTTCTTCAATATTTTTTTCAGTATTTTTTTTCGGTCTCCTTTAGCAAGTCCTTGACTTGTTTTTCATGGTTTTCTTGCATCATTCTCATTTCTCATCCCAAGTTTTCCTCTACTTCTCTAACTTGCTTTTCCAACTCCTTTTTGAGCTCTTCCATGGCCTGAGACCAGTTCATGTTTTTCTTGGAGACTTTTGGTGTAGGCTCTTGGACTTTGTTGACTTCTTCTGGCTGTATGTTTTGGTCTTCTTTGTCACCAAAGAAAGAATCCAAAGTCTGAGACTGAATCTGGGTGTGTTTTTGGTGCCTGGCCCTGTTCCCAGCCAACTTACTTGACCCTTGAGTTTTTCAGCGGAGTATGACTACTTGTAGAGCAAAGAATACTTTGTTACAAGCTTGAGGGGATGTGCCGTTGATTTCAGAGCTATTTATATTTAGCCAGCTCTGCCACCCCAGCACTCCTCCTTCCTCAAGAACCAAAAACCCGGACCTGATGCAAATTTTCAGCAGGCTCTGCACTGCTGCTCTGATCTGCCACTTAATTCCTCCCACCATGTGGGCCTGGAAGTAACTGCAGCTGTAATTCTGTAGCTGCACCTCCCCTGCTGCCCCTGGGGCAATGGCCAAACCATGAACTCTGTCCCCCTCAGTTTTTCCCACTAATCTTCTCTGTTGTCTTTGGTGTTTGTGGGTTGAGAAATCTGGTAACTGCCACAGCTCACTGATTCAGGGTGCTAGGGACTGTTCTGCCCGGCTCCTGATCTGGCTGGTCCTGCTGCCTCCCATGCTGAGCTCCACTCCCCTCCACTCTGTGTACAATAGACCTCATCCAGCAACCATCCAGGCTCTCCTGGGCTGGATCCCTGCTTCCCTCTGCTATTTTATGTGTTCTGCAGTTCTAGAATTTGTTCAGAGCCATTTTTTATAGGTTTTTGGAGGGACTTGGCAGGGAGCTCATGCAAGGCCCTGCTTTCCAGCCACTATCTTGGTTCCATCCCCGGAAGTCCCATATCCAGTACTTTCGCCCTGGATCTGTTCCTGCTCCGGCGTTTCCCTTGCCCAGTGCTTTCCCAGACTGGCAAGTTGGCTGGATTCCGCTGGTCTTCCTGCTTGTTTTGGTCTGGTGCGCTTGTGTGTGCTCCGCTTTCCTGCCCCTCTCAGTCTACTAGTACCTTCTAACTCTCCAAGTCTGCTCAGATTCACTTTTTTGGACGTATCTGACAGAATTTGTGAGACAGCTCCAGTAGTTCCTTCCTTTCATAGCGCCATTGGTCTCAGGTCAGCACTTTCAGATCTATATGCTCCAGAAGCTGGTTCTCGGGTCACTCCTGCTCTCAGTGGTGCCTGCTGCTTCAGCTTCTTCTGTTCCACAGCTTATGGCTCCTGCAGGTTCTCCCCAATTCTAATTTTTAAGGAATTATTTTCTTTAGTTAGGTTTTTATGCCTTCTTTTCAATTTGGTCAGTTTTACTTTTTAAGGAGTTTATTCTTCAATGAATTTTTGTACCTCCTTTTCCATTTGACCAATTCTGCTTTTTAAGGAGTTGTTTTGTTCAGTGTATTTTCATGTTTTTTTTCCATTTTTTGTGTGTGTTTCTTTTATGAAGCTGTTGACTGTTTTTTTCATGATTTTCTTGCATTACTCTCATTTCTTTTCTTCTACTTCTCTTATTTAATTTTTAAAATTTTTTGAGCTCTTTCAGGAGTTCTTTTTGGGCCTGAGATCATGTCAAATTTTTATTTGAGGCTTTATGTGTATCTATTTTTAACATTTTTGTCCTTTCTATGTTTGTGCCTTTATCCTCCCTCTCACCATAGTAATTTTCTATCATCAGATTCTGTTTGTTTGTTTTGTTTGTTTTTTTCTGCCTATTTCATGATTTGTTTACTTCATGTAAAGGTTGGGCTCCAGTCTTGGAGGGGAGAGGAAACTGTCCCAAACTTTTGTATTGGGGACTTGGAGCCTTGCTGTTGGCTTGAACTATAGGAAGAGTCTTATTGCTGGCTTGCCCTGGGCCTTGGGGCTGTGATGCTGGTCCACATTGGGTGGTGGGTCCTCCCTACTGGCTCACCTGAGGGGTGGTGCCTTAATGCTAGCCACCCTGGGGGTGGGTGGGAACTTGCTGGTGGCTTGAGCTGGGGCCTGGGCCATTCTGCTCAGTTTCAGTAGGGCTTGGACTCTTGCTGCTGACTAGCACTGCAGGTAGAGACTTGCTGCTGGCCTGCACTGGCTGCTGGCTTGCCTCTGGGCTGGAGTCCCCACTGCTTGTTTGCATTGGGGGCAGGACCTTGCTGGTGGCTTGCTCAGGGCTCACTGCTGGTCCCCTGGAGGGGTTCACTGCTGGCTTGCTCATTGAACCACGCTCCCATTACTCCAGTGAGACAGACATTTCTGGCTGACCCTCTAAGATTTCATGGGTAGAAAATTGCCTTACTGCTTGAAAATTAGTTTTGAGGTGTTATTGAAAGGTTATTTGGAGGGGATTTTGGGAGAGCTCAGGCAAGTTCCTCCCTCACTGCCATTTTGGCACTGGAAGTGACACTAAAATAATTTTGAGGGTCCCAGCATGGGTGCACTTGAATTTTACCTTTAGACATATAATACTCATAGTAGTGACTCAGTAAATATTTTTTGAATTTGATCAAACCACCAGAAATCCAGTGACTGGTGCAGTACGCTATATATGGGATTTTTTTTGGAACTGTGGCTTTGTTAGCCCTACCTCTCCAAGAAATGACAGTACAAATTATATCTTTCTAGGGAGTATAACTTTCTAATATAAGCTCATCCCAATAACCTAGCATTATGTGGGTTGGCCTGTCATGTTAAGTGAGTATCATTCAACTGTGGCTGATTGGTGAATCTTTATTTGGGTTAATATAGAACCAGTGCAATTTTATAGTTTTATAGTCAGGTTAGCTTGGTTGCACAGTGAATAGGGTGTCAGGACTTGTATTTAGGAAGACCTGAATTCAAATGTGGCTCCAGGCACTTACTAGCTATGTGTTCCGGGGTAAGTCAGTCATGTTTGCCTCATTTTCCTCATATGTAAAATGAGCTGGAGAAAGAAATGGCAAACCACTCCATTATCTTTGCCAAGAAAACCCCAGATGGGGTCACAAAAAGTTGGACATGACTAAGACTGAAACAAGTGAACAACAACACAAGCAACAAAAGTCAAACTTGGTTTATGTGCTTTTTCTTTTAGCATGTTATCAGTGCTTGCAGGCTATATAAGGCACATGAGCCACACAAATTGCTCGAGCAGTTTGTGCTAAATTCTAGTCTCCTTTTTTTAAAATACCAAGTCAGACGAAAGCAGGAATGCAGTTGCAGAGTCCTTTCTGTTATTGCAGTGCTTGTCTTTTTTTTCTCCCTTTAATTGTCAATAAAGAGTAACTTTGACCAGCTTGCAAAAGAGTGAAAGGCATGAGTCCAGCACATAGTAATGTGCATGGGAGAGAACATGAATAGGTCAATAAAATCTCAGTGTTTTCTCTGTTGTTACATTTCACTGAAGAACTGACCTCAGGTCGTTATGCAGTAGAAGTAAAGAGGAGGATTAAAAAAAAGCAATTCCCGATTGGCCCACTTATTCCATTTCTATTGAAACCCAAGAGGGTACTGAAAGGAGGTGTGACAATTTGAAAGGCAGAAAGGCTATCACAGAACTGTGAAACTTGCCACCTTTCCTTTCATATCCCTCTGTGGCATATGGAAAGGAAGCAAGTGCCAAGGGCTCTCAAGAGAGAGGGAAAGTTGCCACTGTGCTGTTAGTTCACACATACCCAGAGCTTGCCTGGCCTGATAGGTAACCCACTAGAACATATGTAATCTGTTTACTTGCAATTGGCCTAACCAGTATTTGGACACTTAAAACATTAAATGACTATGTGTCCACCAACATGGTTTTATGTCAGCTGGTACACTTCGTGATTGTAGGATTTAGAATTAGAAAGGATTTTAGAAATGATCTAATCCAATCCAATCCTCTAATTTTTATAGATGTGGAAATCGGCTCAGAAATAGGCTTGGAAATAGGCATATCCAGGTAATGCAAGTTTATTACAAGATGGTACATAATTTCTTGTATGTTGCTTATGGTATTCAGGAAACAGTCATAAAGAACATTGCTTGAACTGTTCAAACAAGTCAATGCCAGAGTTAGTATTTGAATCCAGGCTCTTTGGCATCAAATTCAGTACTATTTCCACTCTGACCTGTTTTCCTTAAAGTTTTCTGGATTCAGCAAACATTCATTAAGCACTTTTGCATTAGACAGGCCCTTTGAGAAGAAGTCTAGATCTATCTGCTGTTATTTACTCTATGGTTTAGAAGGCAGGGCATGATGGACAGTTACCTAAGGCACAACTCTTTTGCTTTTTTCTGCTTAAGGCACTTGGGCTACATTTAAAATTTGAGGTTGTAAATGAGTAAAAAGCAATTTCTCTGAAGAGTGAGTGAAAGATAAAGTCAGTTGTGTGAATTATCTGAAATTCACTTGTTGAAAATGGATTTTTTATCTTTCACTTGCCATTCCCATTAATCTGAACACACTGATATGAGAAGGCTATTTCCACAGTATTGTTTTGTAACTCCCACTAATAAGATTTTAATGAAATTGAAATTGAGTAATATGCCTTGGCCTGTAGTAGAAAAACAAATAGTTGCTACAGTAGCCAAGTTAACTTTTGTTAAGATAGCTAAAATTATCTATATATATGTAATCACTGTCAGCTTTTTAACAGTATCAGTAGCTAATATTTATGTAGTGAAGTTTGCAAAGTGCTTTCCATATTTTATCTCATTTGATTCTCACAGTAACCTTGAAAGGTTGGTGCTATTACCCCCATTTTGCAGATGAGAAAACTGAGACTGAGAGGTTAAGTGATTTGTCCAGGTGCAGACAGCTAAGTAAGTGTCTGAGGCAGTAATTGAACTTAGGTCTTCCTGACTCTGAGTCTAGCACTCTGTTTGCTATGCTATCTCCCTGTCTTTTCTTACTCTTTAATCTCTCACCCTGACCCTACTTCCCCAGCCCCCTGCAGGTCTTAGTTTTCTAACTTTGACCTGCTTTCTTTTAAATGAGACTGAAAAGGTTTGAGGATAAGTTAACTGGAGTACATGGCTAAGCATCTGAGGATGTTTAATTTAACTTTCCTGGGTATAGAAATAGGGCATAGTGTTTGCTTTGTTTGTATTTGATAGACTCATATTCATTTGTTGTGTCCATTAGACCATGAGCTCCCTGAGAGTGGATTTTTTGCCTTTCTTTGCATATCTAGCACTTAGCACAGTGTCTGGCATATTGACTGGGTGCTGTCTAAGTCTGTGTGCAAGAAATGTTTTGGTCTCCCCAAATAGTTTACTTGAATATGCTTGATAATGACATAGCATGACACTGGACATTATGAGAAGGCTAGTAAAATTTAAGTCAGTTGGCATTCTTTTGTATTTGAACATTTTAAAATCTACTAACAAGGCTATTAAAAAAACCAAGATTAATTTCACTTAAAAAGCTATTTTCCATATTAATAGAATTTAATTTTTAACAATAATTTAGTGTTTTTGTGTTCTGTGTCTTGCACATTTATTCTACATTGACATTTAATGTCTTAACACAGTGAAACTCTAAAACATGCCACATAAATTTTTTTCCCTCGTGGTCAATTCACAATGTTTATTCTTTTTCATAATTTTTATTTGTTTTTGTTTAGTTCACCAATTTTTATTCCCTTCTAAGAAGTCTGTCCTGTTAAGATTTTTTAGTAGCTGGTTGTTTGAAAAGGTTTCAAAAAGCTTTTTTTTTTGGTGTTCTTTGTTCCAAAAACATCCTTTTATGAATGAAGTAAAGCAACATTTATTGTTAAAGATATTCATATCTGTGGCTATGATTTAATGTTACCCATGGACAGTTGTAGAAATACCAATTTGAAAGGAGGCAAGTTATATATCTTAATTGTATTTGCAGCCCCCAAAATAGATATATTTGAAAAACATATTTTAGGAGCCAAATTTTTTTTCCTTATTTTTGAAAAGCTTATAATTATCTGTATTAGCCTATTTGCAAATCCTCATTTAAAGGCTCACAAGTTCACTTTCTTTGATCTTATGGCATCATCCATTTGTTTATCAATTCTTTGGATCCTCTCTAGGTTCTGCTGTCATAGTCAAGATCGTTACTAGCTTGTTCTCTGAATGAAATCTGTCACTAAACAATTGACTCATTTCAGATATTCCCCATAAAATTTGTTCAGTGTGCATTTTAGATCTGAACAAACATAGTCAAGAGTTGAAGAGAAAGAATGGAGCATCAGAGGAAAGATGTAAGAATATAATAGGAAGGTTAGAAAAGATAGCACTTTTTTCTTGGTCCATGGTGAATTTTGGGGCGTATTGAAGTAGGGGATTAAATACTGTGTCTTGAGTCAGGCCTTATAAGCTTCAGCCATAGGTAGTTCAAAGTTTTTAAGAACCATTTCCTTCCTCCAGTCATTGTAGTCTATATGAACTTAATTAAGAAAACTCCTGAACAAACTTGGGTGAGGGCAGTCACTATTCTTTTTAATCAGTATTTTAGAAGCAAAAATCAGTTTCTGTCCTGAATAAAGGGAGATGTTGTTTTCATGCTTTAGAACAATGAAAATCCCCACTCACACCTAATTTGACCAGCTGTTGGTCATTTTATTAATTCAGAATTTTAATACGAGGGGATAATTTCCAAGAGAAGCTGACACAAAGATGTCAAAATTAAGCCTTTCATTTAAGTCAGTGGATGCCTTCATTTGAGAATAACAGAATTCAACTTAGCGTGGGCATGAGTCCTGCTGAAAAGGAATAATGTGGTCTGCACTATTCCTTTATCTTGACCCATTTTTGTCTGACCCCATGGTGATACCAAGTAAGAAAAGCAATTATAGAGCTTAGTACAAAGGCTATTAATGAGATTTATATTTATAGGAAAGAAAATATTATGAGATAGAAAAACCTTCATGCATGACAAACTTCTTGAAAACTCCTTCATAGCCTCAGTGATACTTTTTTAGTGATCAGTATCAATTTCTCCAACATTAAGTGGGATGGGAAGGCATGCTTTCACTTAAGAATGAAAAGAATACAACACTGGGAATTTAGGAGCCCTGATTAGACTGGGCTTTGTCACTAACTCACTGTATGATATGACATTGGGATAATCATACTTTATTTATAAAATTGTTGCTGTCGATTTTGATTGTTTAGTCATCAAGTTAATTATTGACACCAAGAAGTGATATATTTCAATTCTTTCAGCTCTTCGAGGGGCAAAAGACCACGTAGCACTTGGCTGAAAAATTTTACATGTACTTATTCCTTCATTCTTTCGAAAACTAGGCCCCCAAAGGTTTTGCTTTCTCTGTTTTGACAGATGGAATCATTGTTAATAAATCACCATTTAGGTTCAGAATAAAATTATTGTTATAAATCAAGCCAACATGTATAATATAGCCAAGGTTTTATTATCTGAAATTTAATTTTTAGAGACAGATTTTGGCTTTGAGTTCTATGTGGAATATTTGATATTTGATAGCTGTAGCAAGACCCATAGGAGATAATGACTGTTTTAAGAGGTTGTTTGAACAAGTGTTAAGAATTTTGTGCCACTTGAGTGCTGCTGGTGATAAAAAATTATCAGGATTTAAGTTTTTTCCCTCTCAAAGGGTAAAAGGAAGAGGAAAAAAAGAAAAGATACTCAAAGTAGATGTACAAGGAAAAAGAAAGGGGACATCTAAAAACCATACAAAGGGAGAAGAAGAAAATGAGTAGATTGTAGTACTGATTGTGAGTCTATATGGATAAAAAGAATAATAGTAATAGCTAATTTTTTATAGATTTTAAAGTTTGCAAAGCACTATCCTAACACACATATTATCTCACCTTATTGTTACCACAACTTTGTGAAGTAGGTGCTGTTTTCCCAATTTTACAGATAAGTAAACTGAGGCTGAAAGAGGTTAAACAAATTGCTTAGGGTCACAGCTAATGTGTCTGAGACAAGTTTTAGACTCCAGTCTTAACTTCTAAGTCTAATGCTCCAATGTTATAGTGTGCTATCCTTTATGTCAGGTAACATCCAAAAGACAGCACAATAACACAGGTAAAATATCTTACAGTTGAGGAAAAGAGGCTTTCCCTATGTAGTAATGGGCTAATATGCTTCATTTAACTCATGTAAGTATCTTTAACTTCAATAGGTGAAATGGGCC
The DNA here is from genome assembly GCF_011100635.1 of Trichosurus vulpecula. Classification (NCBI taxonomy): domain Eukaryota; kingdom Metazoa; phylum Chordata; class Mammalia; order Diprotodontia; family Phalangeridae; genus Trichosurus; species Trichosurus vulpecula. Next base: position 270,164,638 of record NC_050575.1, on the reverse strand, counting down.
TACATCTCAGGAATTCCTGTACATACATATATGTAACCAAGCTTTCTCTTAAAAAGGGAAATGAAATAGGTGGAAATTGAAATATTAACCAAAAGTAGAGAACCCTGGAAGATATTTGGAAACTGTAACTGTAAGATACAAGGTTATTTGTTAAGACAAATAGGAATTAATATGTAGTGGGGCATGGTGGCAAACACATGAAATCCCAGCTACTGGGAAGACTGAGGCTGGCAGATCTTTTGAACTTAGAGTTCTGAGTGGCAGTGGACTGAGACAGTTGGAAATTCACAACAAATTCAGCACCAGAGGAAAGATGTAAGAATATAATAGGAAGGTTAGAAAAGATAGCACTGTGGGAATACACTTGCCTCATAGACTCAGCCAAAGAAACACCTTTTTATTTAGTTCTATTGTGACTCCTTCATTAAATCTTTGAAAATTTGGAATTAACAGCAAGGCCCTAGATGCCAAACACTGGTTTTTTATTCTTACCAAAATGAAAAATTCAGTTCTATATTCAAATCACCTTTATCATTATAATACTGGTCCTTTAAAAACATGCTTTCTGTTACATTTCCTATTAAGTGTTCAGAGAGTACTCCATTTGACTTAGATGTTTTCTCATTGAGCATGTGTAGGACAGAGAACCTCCTAAAAAGAGAGGTCTTTTGTCTTAAGTACAGGAGTATAATAAATTGCCCCCCAATTCCTTGGACTCTGATGAAGAAGAAGCACCCTCCCCCACAGGGGGAAAAGTCATCAGTTTCCAACAAAAAATACAGCTTTGACCCCTTAGTGAAAATAAGTCACTTGGGTGAGAATGCACATGACTATGTCCAGAAGCGTTCATCAGGAATTAAAAACCCATTGCATAGGTTTGGAGTGCAGGCACGGATTCAGAATTAAAGATGGAAACCTATCTCCTCCCCAATCCTCCCCCCCACCTGCCCTGCCCAATTTCCTTTATAGGACCGAAGACCCATCTATTTTGGAATTTTCATTTTTACATTTATGTAGTAAACTTGCTTTCATGCACAAAAGCTACTGTTTCAGTATCTTAACTATAGTCTGAATTAGTTATGAAAACCAAAACCAAAAACAACCCAGTAGGGTGATAATTATTGAATTTTCAACACTGCCCTTTTCCCCACAATAAAACACAACCTTTAAATATCTATAAGTGCTGTATAGTAATCCACTTTTAAACTAACATAATTAAAGATTTTATTTATTTTCCAATAACAAAAACTTTCTTTAATAAGTAATGAACATTAATGACTGAATTATCTAGCCCCTCAGCTCCCACATTTACTAGGCACCTAGTTGTCTGGGTCTCTAATCCCTACCTTTTTCAGACACTCAGGAAGCTAGTCCTTCAACTCCCACCTTTCATTAAATCTAGCATTGTAGACTTGGGTTGTGTTACAACTGTAGAATAAAGAACATGAAAATTTGGGTACATCTGTACAACAGAAAGCCAAAAATCTCTTGGTCTGATTTGTTTATAATGTCATTTGATAGAGTGAAATGTTATGTAGCTCATTCTTACAATTAGGGAAGCTTTGCTTAAAGATCATTCTATTTTGTCCTTTCCAACGCTGCTTGAATGCCAGCTGGATGTTTATCTTACAGCTCAGGTTTTCCCAGCAGATCTCTGCATGTCGATCTGATACAATTAACATAGATTATTGACCAGCCTCTCTTTCATTAGGCCACAAGCTCAAAAGCTTCAGTTACAGTCAGTTGTGTTTCACATCTAAAAAAGAGATCACTGAGTTCAAAACTCAACTTTTATCTCAGTCAAGATGCTATATGTGTACTAAATGATAAGATTCCTTGATAGATTTGGCTCTGGGTGTCACAGGCTTGATAAAGTGCATTATAAATCTATGTTAAATATTTTGAATTGATAAGATTTTTAAAAGAGTAGTAGTCTTTTGATAGTGACCAAAGGACATGAATTGATGCGACATTTTCTCCACGGTCAAAAAGAGATATTAGAATGACTGTTCATTCATAAGATTTATAGTGTACTTGCTAAACAGAAGCTTTGAGTGGTACTACCAATATTTAGGTTACTGTAAGTTACAGAGTCAGCCATCCTATGGGGAAAAGTCTTTATTTTTAACTGCACCCGCATCCAGACCTAAATTTGGCTTGTGCCCTCAAAAAGAAAACTTAGAAAATTGGAATAAACCATGTAGGATCAATATGAGGAAAGGCAAAGAATATTTTTCTTCAAAGATTTTCTCTAGTGTTCACTAGCTTTACTTACTCCCTCAAAGCATTAATTTTCTCCCAGCACCTGTCTTTGAGAAATTCAAAATATGGCAAATAGAAATTCATATCTCTTTTCCTTTCTGAAACATTCCAAAAAGATGATGGGTGCTTTTAGAGTTAGTACAAATAAAAACATCCCATAAGTCTGCAGATGACATATGCTTTAACTAAAACACAATAAAACTTGCTAAATTAAAATTTTAAACCTCTTTTCTCCATTGCCCTGAAAGGCACTGAACCAATGAGGCTGCACAGTAGCAAATTAGATCTAGGCTCTTTGCCATCAAAAATACATTAAGGGTGTGTTTTTCTTTGGGAAGCCTTAGGAGAGGAGAAACTTAAATTTGGAACTGTATTTCAACCTCTATAGGCACAAGTTGGAGACAGTAAAACTTCAACAGCAGCATTTTCCTCAGTTGAGTTGGCTACTCAAGAAACAAAAACTGTGCTAAGAAGGAGAAGAAATACATTTATATTCCTTTTGAGGCAAGGAAGGAGGTCTTTTTTTTTTTTGGCAAAATCTCTGTTCTCTTCTAGCTTGGAAACTTAATCTTCAAGTTCAAAGCTTGTTTCATCCAGTAGTTCAGGGCAAGCTGACTTTTTGTGCCGTGAGTATTTCACACTCAGATTGTTACCTATTTCATCAACCTCTTTCAAGACCTGCAATGAGAATATTAGAATACATTATTTCAGTTGCAATGACATTGATTTAGGCTCTTCTCGCTGAAGAGTCCATGTAAATAGTAAACACCACATTAGCTATACCTACAGTATTGTTTTTATGGTAATCCATTTTAAACAAAAAGTAAGATTTTGTAATTATTTTTGTGAACCTTAACCCCTATTAACTTTTAAGTTGTTGATTTGATCCCTTTACATCCTCAAAAACTTATTTATCCTTCAAAACTCATGATATCTTCTTTCACAAATCCTTTCTTTGACCTTCCTCCCCCTTCTCTTCCCCCAGTAACTAGAAGTGATTAATTGATTTGTCCTGCTGCTAAATCTGGGTGGTGTGGTACAGGGGGAGTAATGGAAATGAAGTCAAACTCACTTGCTAGTTTTCATCCTCCATTTTCTTTTCTCTAAAAAAGGACAATATCTGCCCTCCTTCAATTGTGTAGTGCTCTCCCTATTCTCTACACAAACAAGTAAGGTATCCTGCTTTAATGATGAGGAAGTTTATGATCACAGATATTAAGTGATTTTTGGAAATGTTAAGGTTTTCCACATGAGAGATAGTTTTCAAGCTATTAGCCTCTTAATTGGCTGTTAGTGGATCAGGTTGTCTCTTGGCTTTCTCTTTAGGACTCCATAGTTCTGCAAAGACATTAGAAGTGGGAACTCCTACTCTGATAAATTATTATTACTAGAGACAAATTTACATGGCACTTGTTTGGTGTTTTGCATATTTCAAAGCATTTTCATCTGAAAAATCTGTTTTCTCTGAGACCTGGTTTCCTCATCTGTCAAATGATACCTATCTTAGCTCCTTCAAAGGACTACTGTTATCACCTAATGAGGTAAAAGTTGGGAAAGTGCTTTGAAAAGTCCAAAGTGTGATAGAACTATATAGGTGACATTAACAGTTTCATTTGCTCTTAGTGTTTTCCCTCTTCAAATTATCTTTACTTTCTCTTTACATGTTATATTTTCCCATTAAAGGGCGAGCTTTTTGAGGGTGGAGAATGTGTTTTTTTAGGGGGGGGAGGGGGTATCTGTAGTGTTTAGTAAACTTGATTTGTATGCGGTAGAAGTTTAATAAGTGCTTTTTGAATTTAAATGAATCTGGAAAGGCATAGCAATATTTGCACTTCTACCTATCTCAGGTTTTTTGTGAGAAAAGTACGCAAACAGAAATGGGTCTAAGCTATCTGAGGAAGGATTTGGTCTAGGCTAAATATGGAATTATGAATAATAAGTTACTAAATGTTAGGATGAATCAGGAGGAGACCATGGCTGGTTGGATTCTGTCCATGGAATCTCCTTCTTAGAGACCTTTACAAATGACAGTTTTACATGTGGTCTTAGCCAAAGGAAAAGGGATAGACTAGATGCCTCAGGTGTCCTTGTTTCTCTTTAAAGTAATCAAAGCTATCTGTGTGATAATCACAAGATTTGACAGCAAGTCAGTCAATAAGCATTTTTTAAGAACCTTCTATGTGTCAGGCACTGTGCTAACTGTTCATCTTATAGTAAATGAAATGTACAATGGGCATTGCAGTTAAGGTAGGGGTGTGTGTGTGTGTGTGTGTGTGTGTGTGTGTTGGCCAGGAAATTACATAAATCTTAAATTCTAATATAATTCAATTCAGCAATAATTTATTAAATTTCTGCTACGTGCAAGGCACTATACTAGACATTGGGTATATAAAGACACGAATATACATGTGCATAGTTAAGTAAATACTAAATACATAAAAACTAAATATGATGTAATTTCTTTTTTTCTATTTGTGTGAGTATATTAGAGACACTAACAATTATGGTCATTGAAAAGACCTCCTGTAGGAGAGGATATTTGAAGAGAGCCTTAAAAAGTACAAGGGATTCAAAGAGGCAGAAGTGAGGACATGACTTGAGAGATAGAATTTTGTGTACTGGAGAATAGCAAGTTAGGCCAGTTTGGCTAAAGCATAGAGGGCATGAAGGAGAATAATGTGAAAGAAGTCTGAAAAGATAGGTTAGAGCTAGGTTATGAAGATATTTAAATGGCATTATCCTTTTGAATGGGAGTTTGAAGGGGTCAGACCTGTGTTTTAGGAATATTAGTTTGGTGATAGTGTGGAAGATGGATTGGAGAGGGGAAAGATGAGAAGCAGACAAATTAAGGAGTTGTTATATTGGTCTGGATAAGAGGTGATGAGGATCTTATTGGTGGGGTGAGTGAAAAGAAAGGGATGGATGCAAGATATGTTGTGGAGGTAGATTCTATGAATCTTGGTAACTGATTGGATATGATCCATAAGGGAGAGTTGAAGAAGTTTGAATAGGCTGATTTTGAGATTGAGAAGATGGATAACTGGGAGGGGAGAAATAATGAGTTCTGTTTTGGTCCTGTTGAGGTTGAGATGCTTAGGCAAGTTCCAGATGGAGATGGGGCAGGTGATATGGAACTTAGGAAAGGAATAAGGACTGGATTTATAGATTTTGGAGTTGTCTGCATAGAGAGGATAATTGAACCTGTCAGAAGGTGATGAGATCACTGAGAGACACAGAGAGAGAGAGAGAGAGAGAGAGAGAGAGAGAGAGAGAGAGCGAGCCCAGGACAGAGGACCTATGCATAGGTTATAAGGTATAAATTCCAGTTTTATTTCTTCAGGTTGTGTAAGGTACCATATTCTTTTGCTCTGACTCACATTGGAAAGAGGGAAATAAAAGATCAGAAAAAGAAAGCCTATTTATAATTATTTTCACATCATTTAAGACTAGATTGCTTTATTGGATCCTTCCAAGGGGGTTCTTGGTCTAGTGGGTGTAGTGGATCTGTTATGATAGGTTTGTTTGTTATTTAACAGTTGTAAGACACATCTAGCTGTACCTTGTTAGGTCAATGTTATTTGTTGAAATTACAAAATCATAAACCTCAGAATTTGAAGGTACCTTAAAGGCCATCTCTAGCAACTTGTACCTGACCAAGAATCTGGTTTTCAACATTTCTAAAGTGAAGGCTGGAGGTCATCCAGCCTTCAGTAGCAGATGCCCTAGGGGGCTGGTGGTATAGGATGAGGACCTCTGAAGTCATCTCATTATACTTTTGTATAGAACTAATTTTTAGGTTTTCCTTACATTGAACATAAATCTGCCCTTCTTGAACTTTATTCCATTGCCTGCAGTTGTGTTCTTTGCAAGTAGAACAAATCTAATCTGTTTTTGACATACTTAAAGATTATCATCATGGTTCTGACCACTCCCCAAGGTCTTCTCACCTCTGGGTTAAACAGTTCCAATTCCTTCAATGAATCCTTAATTCAACAGTGGAAAAATGTAAATCCTCTAGTTTTACATGATACCAAAATCCTGGCTTAACCTAACTGAATTTTTCATTGAATTGGCTGATCATCCGGGTGCCCCATCCCAGCCCCGCAGCTTACTGAATTTATTAAATGGTTGGGCATCTTGTTGTCATAGGCTTAGTTTTTGTTTACTATTTTAATTTGTATTTTTTCAAGTCACCCAGCAGAGACCTAGGATCCTCCAAATGTTAGACAATTGAATATCTTTGAAAACTAGCGACAGAACTTTCTGGGCCACAAGACCACAAAGAATCCAGTAAAACACTTCTTGAGAACTTACTGTGTCTAGCATTTCCCGAGTATGTGAAGATGACATACAAAACCGAGCCCGAGCTGCTACTAATGGAGTGGCTGGAAAGCCCACTACAACAACACCAATTTTTCTTTTTAATAGGATTCTTGCAAAGGCCCTGCAAGGATGGGGATGGGGGTTGGGGGGAGTGAACAAAACAGAAAGAGAGTATTAGAAATAATCCAACACTATCCACAAAAGAAAAAGAATGTGAGGAGTTAAAATTATTTGTGGCCAGTGCTTGAAAACAGTAGAGGAAATTTACAATTTCTTTAAAATATTTCTTGAGACTTCATAGATCTGTTTTTCATAAGTATAGGCCTTTCTCCCACCAGTATAAATTGTAGACCTCTTCAATAAAAATTTAGTAGATGGTCTTTGGGAGTTTCTGGGAAAAATTAATTGACCTTTGGCAAGCTTAGTGATTAATATCTTTGGCTATAGTTAGGCTGATACTTGGATGACAGACAAACATGGAAAAAGCCCATAGTGGAACTCTGTCTAATGTGGTAGTGTAACAACAGTGCTGCTTGCAGCTGCTGTGGACAAGTAAGGCCAATAACACGAGCACACAGGAGGGCTGCTTACACAGGTTCTTTGATCTGCTTTTCCAAGGAAAGCAACTTTAAGGGGTTTACAATCTCACTTTAATTAAACATAAATATATCATTCACTTAATTCAGGGGAATAAGTCAGCACCCTGAACGTCAGAGAAAACACAAACCGAAATTACAAGCAGAAATTATAGAAACAGAGCAAATAACACGAATCAGCAGACAGGGCCTCTAACTGTACACAGCAGTATATACATAGTAACCAGAGACAGAAGCACCAACATCTGGGTTTTAAAAACTGGTGGGAGGTTCCTTAACGGCTACCCAGAGTCTTGTCTGGCCAAATCACTCTTCAAATGAGTAAGCCCCCAAAGCAAAATGCTGAACTCAGAGTATATATACTGTTTCTAATCAAGGACACTTGATTCAATCAAAGACTCAATTCAAACAAAAGCAAGACTCAATCAAAGGCACTTGATTGCCTTAGTGCTGAGAAGCACTCCAAAAGAAAAAACAGCAAAAAGTCCCACTTTGCTTGCCATTATAGGTAGGATCTTTTAGAGTTTATTCTGTGTTAGAATACTCATCAACACCCCAGGGTTGCCTTCACAACTTGAGTGAGACGTTTTGCCATCTCAGTTAGTGGAGATGATAATTTTGTAACCTTTCAAATATAACTTGAAACTGATTAGTCAATTAATATTGAGACCATGCTAAATATAGTTTTATCATAGGGGCTATAAAAATTGATTAGTCCTTTGTAAATGGCAATAAAATCGCCTGACATTGAAAAGATGATTTTAATACCTGTTCAATGTGCTTAGAAAAGCGCGTACATATATAGTGCTTTAAAATTTGACGAGTTGCTCTCTAATACAAAAGACTGATCTTTGGAACGTAATGATCTATGAAAGTCAAAATTGCACGTGCCCCAAAGTACCGTAGAGAGATGTGTGGTGGCTGTAGCTTATTTCCAATGATGACTTATGCATATGAAAGTGCAATAAATTATATCTTTTAATACTTAAAAAAATCATCTCAGACTTTGGGTACAGTATTTAACAGTGGAGCTCTTAACCTAACCATACCTTCTTATCCCATGCAGCTCTTTTCCATGTCCTATAAACGTTCCAAACAACATACTGGAGGCCTTTCTGTAGGTCTTTCAGAATTATTTGGCTACCAGTGGTACTACTTGGGTTTTACATGTTCTCTTATTTAAAAATTTTTTATTGCTTTTTGTCTTTAAACTGGAGTCATTACCCTTTAAACTGCCATGTCCCATTGAACCCTTCATTGTAATAAACAAATTTAGCTTTATGAAAAGCCAACTAATATCCAAATTATATCTGACAGTGTAAACTACATTCTAAAATTATAGTCCTTATCTCTCTACCAAGAGGAAGAAGGAATATTTGCTTATCAGAAATTTCTAGGACCAAGATTTTTCATTATGTATCATTCAGTTCAGCTCCTCTAGTGTTGTTGTCATTTACATTAATATATATGCATGTATGTATATGTATGCATGCGTATATTACTTTTGGTTTGGATTTCTTTACTTGGAATCACTTCAAAGAAATAGTTCCATGTTTCTTTAAATGCTGTATATTTGTAATTTCTTAGGGTACACTAACATTCCATTCTACTTATATATCACACTTTATTTAGTCACTTCCTAGTCATTGGGAACCTGTTTTATTTCCTTTGCTACCACAAAAAGTACTACTATGATATTATTAGGACCTTTTTTAAGTCATGAATTTCCTTGGGTCATATGCTGAGATGTGTTGGTAAATGCTTAACAATTAGCTCCCTGAAAATGCAGGACACACTTTCAAGGTTAATTTGCATTACTCATATTTTCTTCGTTACTTTAATTTTAGATAAACAACAAAATACTAAATTAAACTGTGATTGACACTGTTTGCAGATTTGTGAGATATAAATGCTCACCCTGAAATATTAGCAGTTGATTTAGAGCTGTTATGAGCTGGCTTCAGCATATACTGTGTCAAAGCATATGAACAGTTGAGTAACTTTACTCACAGAATTCTAAATTGATTTCCAGAAAGATTAGATTACTCATAGATCCCCAACAGTGTACCAGCATTTTCATCTTCTCATAGCCATGACATTGACTCTTTCTGCTTGGAGTTGTTTAAATGCACATTTCTATCATTTTTAGTGATTTGGATAAATTTTTCATATGTTTTTGTTAATTTATATTTCTTTGGAAAATTATTCCCATCCTTTGATCACCATTCTGTTGAGGAATGCCTCTTTGTCTTGTAGGTTTGTAACAGTTCCTCATATATTGATAAGATCAGACCCTTAGCAGAATATTTAATACAAAGATCTTTTCCCTCTTGATAGCTTCTCTTATTATGCTGATCTCTTTAATTTTGGTCATGCAAATGCTTTCAAGTTTTATATAACTTAAATTGTCTGTTTTTGATTAAGAATTCTCTCACTAATGATAGTTGTGAAAGGTGAAAGGTGCTTCCTTCTATTGTCCTCTACTAAAAAAAATGAACTTTTTACATTTATGTTACATATTTACATGGAACTTGACTTAGATGGCTAGTTTAAATCCAATTTCTGCAAAACCATCTTTTAGTTTTCCCAGCAGTTCCTTTTAAGACTAGACCAGGGATGGGGAACCTGCAGCCTCTAGGCCACATGTGGCCTTCTAGGTCCTTGGGTGTGCCCTTTTGACTGAGTTCAAGTTTTACAGAACAAATCCTTTCACTAAGGGGATTTGTTCTGTGAAGTTTGGATTTCGTTAAAGGGCCGCACTTGAGGACCTAGAGGGCCACATATGGCCTCAAGGCCACTGGTTCCCCACCCCTGGGCTAGATGGTCCTTCTTTAGTAGTTAGTGTTAATTGGCTTTAATGAACACTGTGTTCTTAAATTCATTTGCTTCCTAATGTTGCTTATTTAGTTTATTGCACTGTTCTACACTTTTATTCTTTAACCAACACCAAATAGTTTTGAGGACTGATGTTTTGTAATACAGATTGAAATATGGTAATGCTATATTTCTTTCATTCCTTTTTTTTCTTTCTCTTGAGGTTCTAGAGTATTTTGGGTTTTTTCCTTTGGTCTAGCTCTATAAAGTAATCCCCTCCCTGCTTGGTATAGCACTAATCTGTAAATTAATTCTGGTAATTATAATTTTTGTCATTTTGCTACAACCTAAGCATTAACAATGAACTTCTCTTCAGTTATTTACATCTTCCTTTATTTAAGAGTGCTTTCAAGTTTTCTTTATAATAACCTCAAGTGGTATCCCTGTGGGTTAACTCAGAGATATTTTATGCATTTTGTAATTATTTCAAATGGACTTAATCTTTTTAGTATCTCCTGTTTTTCTACTTTTTCTGGGTACTGTATAGAAAATGCTAATGATTTTTGTGGATTTACGTTCTATTCTGCAACTTTGCAGAAGCTATTAATTTTCTTTTTTTTCAGTGCCAATTCTCTGGAGTTTTCTAAGTCAATGGACATGCCAATTTTGTCTTCTCTTTCCCTATGTTTATACCTTTCCCTATGTTTATACCTACCTATTTGTTCTCTTGCCTTGTTGCCATACTTAAGATTTTTAGAATGGTGTTAAATAGTAGCATGGAGTAGCAGCACTTTTGCTTTTCCCCTGGACTTATTAGAAAAATTTCCAGTATTTCATCATTTCAGATAATACTGACTTTTGTTCGAGTTTTGTACTCTTGATTACACTAAATAAAATCCTTCCCATCCCTGTGATTTTTAGTGTTTTTTTCTTATAATACAAATAAGTGTTTGTTATAGCTGGTCCACCTCTTTGGTTATATATCACCTGGTTATCTTTTAAGGTATTTTGTGCACCAGGTTATTATAAATAATATGCTGTAGGCTATTTACACCTACCCTTCCTATTGCTTTTTGGGTCACCTACAGTTTTGATTCTTATGTTATCTTCCAAAAATGTATGATCAGAAAAGAAAGTAGACTGTTTAAATTAAACTTAAGTTCAGAAAAAAATTATTAAGTACTTCCTCTTGCTGGGTACCATGCTTGGTGCTTGGAATATAAAAACAGAAATGACATGACTTTGTCCTCAAGGTGTATATCTTCTCTTGGAATTACAACATGTAAATACAGTATAATTGAGGATAGAGAGAGCATTGACAATTGGGGAGGTCAGGAGGTGGCACCTGAGCTGTTTCTTGAAGGAAGCTAGGGTTCAGGTGGCAGTGCATTTTAGGTACGGGGGACAGTTTGTAATGTAGCATTGTTAGTCATTCAAAGATCAGTGCTTACTGCATGCTAGGTACTGTGTGGAGCACTGAGGAGAAAAATGAAAGGTAGAAAAAACTCAGTCCTTCATTAATAGTGAAAAATAATAATGGAGAGCCTTGAATGTTGTATGACATCTCTATAATATTAGAATAGCTAAAGGAAGACTTCCAGTAGAGAGATTTTTTACAGGCAATCTATTGAGGACATGGACAAAAATATTGAAGGGTGAGGAGGTGTAGTTAGATTGTGACCTGTATACAGAAGTAAGAAATGCCTACATTGATGAGTTAACAGCTCCATTGAATTATAAAAGTTACTAATAACTAGAAATAATAACTTATTCAAAATACTTATCTAATAATAATAGCTAACATTTATATAGTGCCTTCTGTGAGCCAGGCACTGTGTTAAATACTTTGCCAATATCTCATTTGATCCTAACAACAATCCTGGGAAGTATGTGCAGTTATTATCCCCACTTTATAGACGAGGAAACTGAAGGCCAACAGAAGTCAAGTGACTTGCTCAGGGTCACAGAGCTCATAAGTGAGGTTAAATTTGAACCTAAGTCATCCTGATTGTAGGCCCAGTGCTCTAGTGGCTCTACCACCTAGCTCTCCAAGCATCAAAACCACTTAATCGTCCTGTGTTGTATTTGCTTCTCTGCGATATCTTTAGTAGTCAGCAAATGCTACAATAGGTTGAAGCATGTAGATTATGCAGCTTAACGTGCCATTCTCACCTCATGATTAAATTTCATTTCCAGACCCCAGGGATCTTATTTCCTTTCCCAAGAGTGGAACAATCAAAGAATCTATATGTATATGTGTGCATGTATGTATGCATATGTATACATGTACATATATTTATACATAATAGATATATAGTTATAATAGATAGTTCTTGAAGCATACTTAGATTACCTTTGCTTGGCTTCAGTCAGACACCATGTATAGGGGTTTGTACTTTGTGATGATAAAAATCTTGTCATTAGCTGCAAAGTTGGAACCCCTCATGATTTAGGTTATCAAGCTAGAACTGAGTGCACGTTTAAAGAGATGACCCACTCATTGCCTTCTGAGGGAAGAGCTGTTGCTCAGTCTCCTGGCTGGTTACTCAGTAGCCTTGAAAACATGTTGTGCCTTTGCAAGTCTGTGTCTGGGATAGGGATACCTCCTTTTTGTGTCTTCCTCCCTGACTGAGCAGCAAACTGGAGATGGCTGGGCCAGGCAGTGACCTTGTGAGTTTGGAGAGGTATGTTCATAGGTTCCACTTGTAACTGGGAGCAGTAGCAGTGGCCTACAACCATAGATATATCTGCGGATGGTGGGTGAAAGACATTTTGAGGACAGTGAGATTGTCAGTCTTCATTACTGTGAAGATCCTAGAAAGTTATTGATCCTCAGAGCTCAGCAGAGAGTTAAGACTTAAGAGGAACTGTAGGACTCCATGAAGGGAGAAATGAACTTGTCAACTATGTTCTCTAAACACATACCTCACTACCATTGTATTTTAAGTTTGATTCCACTTTCCTTTCGGATGTTGCCTTTATTTATGGGAGAACATATCTCAGGTTTTGGAGGAACTGTTTTGCACCAACTATTCTTATTATACATGCTTAATAAATATCTTTTGTAAAAACTAATTGAATTCACTAGCTTAAACTCATCAGTGAGAGGTGCACTGATGGGAGTTTATGGATAACAGTACTAAAACCCGTAGAATCCTGTGGGAAGGGAGTAGTCAGGCTCCCTTTGAGGACTTGAAGATTGCCTAATTATAGAATGTTCCCCAGAGTAGGCATTACATTTAGAAGTGTAAGTCTACACAGACACTTCAGGGACAAACCATCTAACCAGGTGAAATAAGGTGGAATTATTCACACATATGCGTAAGACACCAAAAAAAAGGGAGAGGGGTTATAGCTATGGTGATTGGAGAGGCTCCACAAAATCTTTTTATAGCAGCTTTCATTTATATAGTACTTTTAAAATTTATAAAACACTAGTCCTGTGATGTAGGAAGTGCAAATATTATAGATGAGGAAACTAAGATTAGGTGAAATTACTTGTTTATAAGCAACACAAAACCAAAATTCCAAGGCATTTCAAGTTTCTAAGACAAATACCCTTCCTAATAGAACTTGCTATGATTTTTTGATATATATCCATGTGTGTCAAATTATCAGGCTTTCTCTTTTGTAGTAGCAGCAGAGATTCTGGAATGTAGAGCCTCAAAGTTTGGACAAACTCCTGCATATTTATGTACAAATGACAGACATTAGACAATAAGACATAAACTTGAAAAGTGAATCTTTTTCTTGTTAGACCCAGTAAATCCCATTTGGCAACCTTTAATACCTGAATGAATCCACCCAGATGAGAGAAAAATGCTTCAGACCTGTTGTTAGCATTAAAAAGTTGCTAAGTCTGTTTTTTTAGGCTTGGAGCCTGACAGCTCTACAGAAACCTTCAAGTCATAATTCAGAAAAAAGACTTGCACCAGATGGAAGAGGAACGCCGTAAATTCATTCTTCTTTTTCAGAATTTTAGTGTTTTGTTCTGCAAATTTCAGATGGAGATTTATCAAGTAAAGCAATGAAGATAGCATTTTTTAAAGGCCAACAAAAAATTCACAGCCACTCTGTTGAAGTAAGAACTGAGAATTAATCTTTATATTCGGGGTGAAAAAAATTAGATGAACATGGTGAATTTTAGCTGAGAAAGCTGTAAAAAAGGTTATCTTTTTTCTTCATCACATAATAGAAGGTTATCCATAGAATTAAATGGGATGAGAGTTCAATAATTGTACATAAAATAAAGTGCTTTTAATTCTGTAATGTAAACTACTTCACTAATTATCTCAGACCAGCCATCTTTGATACCAAAAGGCCAACTATATAGTCTTCATGTCATTTGTTCTCATCAGAGGAATGAATGAAGCTATTTCTGGTATACCACAAACATATGACTGTATTGATCCATTTTGTACATAAGGAACTTTTCTGATGTTTTTCTGAAGAAATTTAGTTGAGAAAGGAAGGTGAGATAAAGACCAATGGCTGATGGGCCTGGGGCTGGTTGGACAAATTGAGGTTTTATTTTTAAGAATGGGGGAGACATTGGTGTGTTGTAGGCAGCTGGGAAACAAATAGCCATTAGGTAGTGAGAGATTAAAGGTTAATGAGAGAATAGCAATGATAAGGGATATAATCTTCTGAAGACGATGTGATGGAATGGAGTCAAGGGTTCATGAGAAGGTCGTTTGTGTTGGCAAAGAGGACTACTTCATGTGAGACAAAGTTGAAGGAGATATAGGGGAAGACAGCTGTTATATGACGTGAGGGGAAAAGAGAACAGGAAGCCATTGGAGAATAGCTCCATTTTTTTGTTGAAATACGAGATCTTCAACTGAGAGGATAGGGGAGGGGATGCTGTGGGGATCTTGAGGAAGGATGAAAAGGTTTGGAATAGTTGTTGTGGTAAGTGGAATTGATTAGGGAGTTATAAAACATTGGCTTCCAGTGAGGGCTTACTTGAGATTATGTAAAATAAAAGAAAAATTTTTTTTTTTCCAGCTCCATTTGGCACCTTGTGAATAGGAATAAAGGAGGTGGATGGCGGGAGGAATACTTCAGCAAAAGAAAAAAGGGAATAATGAACCCTTTGTGGGATACTGTAGAATAGAGGTGTCAAACTCAGGGATTCTAGGACCATGATACTCCCAAATGTGACCTCAACCAGATTAAAATGTAATTGGGAAATATTTAACAAAAATAAAAAAAATACGCAATAGAAGATAGATAATGTTAATATATGGTTTTCTGTGTCATTATGTTGCTGGCCTGCCCAGTTTAGTGGCTCCCATTTCTATTTGAATTTGACACTACTGATGTTGAGTATAACCAATTTACCAAAATGGAGAATAACATAGCTCATGTATCTGCGATATTCTGAGAATAATTGAGGACTGGAGGTCATGGTGAAGCTAAAGAATAGGTCTAGAGCATAGACCTACGAAAAAGGTAAGAATAGCATAAGGAAAAGTGGAATGAAATATGATTATGATCAATATAGCACTAATTCTATAAATTAATTTTATTAGTTATCATTTTTGTTATATTGTTGAAGTCTATGAAAAATGACTTCGCAGTTGTCTTTATTTCTCTAAAGAGTCCTTGTAAAGTTTATATAAATATATGTCTTGAGTACATTTTTGTAGATTAACTCAGAAGTATTTTGTGCATTTTATGGTTATTTTGAAAATAGTTTCTCTTTTTGTCATTTCAGCTAATGCCCTTTGACTTCTTTTTGCCCTGCGCCACTGATGCGTTCTGATTTCAGAGCATTCCTATTGAGGATCGGATAGTTGTAATATCTATCTGTATCAGGTAGAAACTACTGCAATTGGTGCCAGCTGGCCCTTAGCCACTTCATCTTTCTGGATCCACTACATGTTGTTTGATCTCCTCCTACACAGTTGTTCACCTCTTCCTTGGGGTGGCTGAATGTGTTACGTCCCTTGTTAAAGTATGGGTACGGGCCCAGATAGAATTACTTACCGGATTACTGCTGTGGAAGGAGTATTAGACTTTATCTCAGCCAAAACACTAAAGGAAGTCTAGAGTAATTGGTAATTGCGGATAGTGTGAGGATGAGAGTGATGGAGTGAAATTTTAACTCAGCTATATGCTGTTATATGTATTTCAGATCAGAATACCTTACATTGTTTGGAGGTTTTTTCCATCAGTTTTTCTTCTTGCTGGAATTTTAATAACCATACATGTGGTGCATTACTTGTTGCTATGAGGGTAGTGAGTTCTGGAAGTTATGGTAAGATGGCATTTGCCTGATAATCTTCTGTCATTTGACCTTTCTAGAACACTTCGTATGATTCTAATTCTCTCTTTCACATTCTACATTGTCTTATACTTGTTTGTATATACGTGCCATTTCTGCTAATAGATTGTAAGCTCTTTAAGGGTTGGGACTGTGTTTTTAATTATTCTATCCTCAGTATGTAGCATAGTGCTTTGCATGTAGGAAACTTATAATTTGTAGAACTGAATTGGAATTAACACTGCCTTTGTTTTGAAATTGTACTTCTGCTAATGCTGACTAAGATTACTTTTACTTTTTTTGGCAGTCACATCATGTTGTTGGTTTTCATTGAGTTTGCAGTCAAAACCTTTAAGTTCATGTATCTTTTCATGTGAGTTGCTTTAAAATCAGGTTTCCCTCATCTTGTACACTGTATCATTGATTTAGTAAAAACAAAGTCCAGAGCTGTATTTTTCCCTATGAAATTTATCTTGTAAGTTAAGGCCCATTGTTCTAGTCAGCCAACATACTTTTGATCCCTGATTTTATCATTTAATCTCCTCTTCCTCCCTCTTTTGTGCCATCCCCTAATTTATTAAACATGTCTCCTTTTTAATCTTCATACTCCACATCTTACTTGTATCCCAAATGCATGCATTGTGCATAGTAAACATTGAATAAATATTTGTTGAATTGACCTTATCGATTAAAGTATCAGGCTAAACACATAGCAACTAGAGGCCTATCTCCAATTTGACATTGATCTATTAATCAACACTCTTTGGGTACAAATGCTTAATCAGCTGTGAATCCATATAATTATACTATCACCCAGTCCCATACTTCTTTGATATTTATGGCAATTCTCAGTTAACTGAAATATTCTTGATCAAAATACCCAATTTCCCAATCATTCTGGTTATGTGGGAGATTATCCTCCAGTGCCACATTGATAAAGATTTCAGGAGAGGTATTGGGTGAGGATTAATTTTATTTTGGATCAACTATCTCATTCTTTTCCTTTAGTATGGATAATCACTTGTATGTATGTCATTTTGTTTGAACATTTACTGCCCTTGTTCTGATCTGGTTAAATAAATATGTAAAGGAATGACCAGTGGAGAAAGCATAGCTGGCAAAAATGATTTTGGAAAGTTGGTTTGTTTTTAAAATAATTATATATTAGTGAAGTTCACATATAACACAGCATATCACTCCTCTCTCCCCACCACATACACACAAGCCTTAATGATAATCTGAATTACCATGTTATCTAACTGTATGGGGCCAATTAATTCCTCCTTGTATATTTCTCAATACTATAGTTGTTCTGTCAAGTTACTCATATTGAGTGAATGCTAGAAGGAAATTTAGAGATTATTTAGGCCAAACTGATATTTTGGCAGATAAAGAAACACAGTAGTGACAATTTTAAATAGAGCTGGTAACCCCAAGAATTACCTAAGGAAAATCAGGACCTTTAGAATTAGATGCGGGGGGTGTTATTTTACAAGTTATGGAATTAGGAAGAGATTAATAGCTACTTTACATTTTGAAAAATCTAATTTAATTAATTAAGGTTAATTGGTTGCAATTCACATAATCTTTCAATTGGAAGAGATTTCTGAGACCATCCAGTCTAATCTGCACCTAATTAAGAATCGATTCTATAATACCTGATAAGTGATTTTTTCAGCCTTTCCTCGAAGCTCTTTAGTTAGAACCAATCCACTCCCTCCCAAGGTAAGCCCACCTTTGACTAACTCTAAATGTTAGAGGCATGTTTTTCCCCTTCTTCCATCAAGTGTAAATTTACAGTTCCTGCCCAGTTGTTTCTAGAACTGATCTTTGAGACCAGACTGAATGGTCTAATCCCTCTTCCATGTGATAGCTCTTTATATAGTTGAAGGTTGCTATCATGATACTGCCCTCTGTCCAAAAATCTTCTCTTCTTCAGTCTAAACAGTTGCAGTTCTTTCAGTTCCTCCTCTTATGGTATGGCCATGGGTGTTTTCACCATTCTGTTTCATAGGATCACAGAATTTGAAAGTTGTAAGGAACCTCAGTGGCTATCTAAATTCATTCAACTCATACATGACAATTCCCACCATTACATTTGATGAGTAGTCATCTAGCTTTGCTTGAACCTCCTCCAAAGAGAGGTCCTTTTCTTTTGGAAATTTTCCAACCATTTGATGTCCTTCATAAACTGTGGCACCCCAAATAGTGTTCCATTGGTGATCCGATATAGATTGAATACAGTATTCTTGCCATCTAGTGCAGTGGTCAGTGAACCACCAGCCTATTCCATGTTTTTGTACACAGGCAAGCTGAGAATGGTTTTTACATCTGAAAGTTTTATTGTATTTGATAAAATACAATAAAATATAGCTAGAAGCCAAGAATGATTTTTAGATTTTGTTGTATTTAGAAATCCAAAAAAACATTCATTCTTAGCTCTTGGGGTGGGTAGTTTACTGAACTCTGATCTAGTGATAAATTACTGAACTTAGATTCAGGAAGGCACTTGAGTTCTAATTATGCTTCAGATACTTACCAGTTACATGACTCTGGCAAGTCACTTAAACTCTTTCAGACTTAGCTGTCTCATCTGTAAAATTGGGACAATAATAGTACCTAGCTCACAGGGTTATTTTGAAGATCAAATGAAGTAATATGTAAAGTACTCTGCAAACCTTAAAATGCTATATAAATCTTAGATAAAATAATAATAATACAACTTAAGATAAAATTATTTTTTAGAGGGAGAGCTAAGAGAAAAGGGTGGAATTTGCAAAGAAGCAAATTTAGTTTTGAAGTAAAAAAAAACTTTTAACAGTGAAAATTATTGAAAGTAGAATGGGCTTTCTCTTTAGTTAGTGGGTAATTCCTCCTCACTGTTAAATCAAAGGTTAGATCACTTGTTGAGTCTGTTCTGTTTTTGGCTATGGATATCTGATGGCCATATCCCATAATTCAGTGATTCTGTACTTGTGAAGTTGATTATCTTAAGTGTACGACTGTACATATATCACTATTACATTTGTAACTCTTAAAAAATCATATGCATATATTTCAGTGAAAGTTTGCCTCTCACCACCACCTCTAGCCAAGAATGAAGAAAAACAAAACCTGTTAGAATTGTTTGAATTGACTATACAAACATATATAGTCTGTCAAAACAAATGTGCACATTAACCGTATCCAAAAAATAATGCTTGATTCTTTGCTGAGTCCTTTACCTCTCTCTCCAAAGATGGACATAGCATAAGTTCTTTGGTATTATGCTTATGTTATGCTAAGAAGGGTTCCTAATTCTTTCAAAATTGTTTGCCTTCACTATGTTATTATCATTATACATATATAGTTCTCTTGGCACTGTTCATTCCACATCAATTCATAAAAGTCTTTCACGTTTCTCTGAGACCATCCTCCTTTCATCATTTCTTACAGCACAGTAGAGTTCTATCACATTCATATACCATAACCTGCTCATCCGTTTTCCAGTTTATGGGTATACCTCTGATTCCCATTCTTTGCAACTTCAAAAAGAGTTATAAACATTTGTGAAACCCTTAGTTTATTTTTCTAAGGACTAACTTCACCCCCCTCCCATACATTATTTTTGCCCTCTCTCCATTTTTTTCTTAAGATGATCAAGACACAACCACTTCCAAGCTATGCTTAGTTAGACTTTCTCTGTGACCCCCTAATGATATTTAGGCTCAGAGGACGCATGTATCATTTGTCCAGATTTGAATGTAAGCATTTTATTCTTGTTTTTTAAATACTGTTGGTAAGTTTAATTCTTGTTTAATGACAAGGTTATTATTATTATTAACCAATTGACTTAGTTCCATTACATATTTGAGAAATGAGACCTATACTGAGAAATTTGCTATAAAATTTTTTCCTAGTTTCTTGCTTTTATTCTAATTTTGTCTGCATTGGTTTTGCTTGTGTGAACCCTTTTTTAATGTCATGTAATCTCATGTCATGTAATTCATTTCATCTCCAGTGATCCTCTCTTTCTCTTGTTTGGTTATCATAGACTCTTCCCTTATCCATATACCTGACAGGTATATTTTCCCCTGCTCTCCTAGTTTGCTTGTGATATCACCCTTTAGGTCTAAATCATATGCCCATTTTGACATCATTGTGGTATACACTATGAGATGCTGGTCTGTGTTTAGGTTCTGCCAGACTGTTTATCCTCATTATAGATAATGGTTGCTTTTGGTTTCAGATAGATACTACCTATTTTAAGAAAAGCTTCATTGATTGTTATGTTTTCTAGTGTTATTTTATAAATAGGAATGGGTCATATTTTGTCTAAATCATTTTCTCTACCGATAGTCTGAAAAGAGTGCCTCCAATATTTTTGCTTTTTTTGTATTTATTTGTGAGGTTTTTATGCCCTAATAGATCTTCATTTTGGTGTAGGTGCCAAGTACCCCTGAAGAAAGAGATTTCCTTTTTATTCTGATTCACTTTTCTCAAGAGGTCTATGACATCTAATTTTTCTAAAATTCTCTCCATCTCTTTAATTTCTTTCTCTTTTATTTTATTGTTAGATTTATCTGTCTTTGAGAGGGGAAAGTTGAAGTCTCCCACTAGTATAATTTTATTGTATATTTCCTCCTGTAACTCATTTAACTTTTCATTTAAGAATTTGGATGCTCTGCTATTTGGTTCCTATACATTTATTACTGATCTTATTTTGTTTTCTGTGGTACCTTTTAGCAAAATGTAGTTTCTCTTATTATGTCTTTTAATTATTTCCAATTTTATTTTTGCTTTGTTTAAGATCATGATTGCTACCCTTACCTTTTTTTCATCTGAAGCGTAATATATTTTCTTCCAGCCCATTCTTTTAACTTTGTGTTGGTCTTTCTTTTTCAAGTGCATTTCTTGTAAAACAACACATGGTTGGATTCTGATTTCTAATATGTTCTCCTATTGGCATCCCTTTTATGGGTAAGCTGGTCCCATTCACGTCTACAGTTTATTATGTGATTACTATCATCCAAGATGATTACTGTGTATTTCTCTCCATCCCATTTTCTTCTGTTTATCCTTCTCTCTGTCTCTGTCTCTCTCTTTTTTTACCTCCCCCTCCTCACAAGTATGTTTTGTTTCTTACCACTGCTTCCTTGAATCTGCCCTCTCTCTGTCTCTTTTTTTAACCTTTCTATTCTCACTCAGTTTTCTCCAGAGATCCATCTTAACTCACTTTTCCAAAATTTTATTCACCTCAACTTCTTTCTTGTTTATTTTTTGGTTAGGTTTATCAAGTTATGAGAGGGGAAAGTTGAAGTCTCCCACTAATATAGTTTTATTATCTATTTCCTCCTGTAACTCATTCAACTTCTTCAAAAATTTAGATGCTATACCATTTGGTGCATATATATTCAGTATTGATATGACTTTATTGTCTATGGTACATTTTAGCAATATACAGTTTCCTTCTTTATCTTTTTAAATTAGATATATTTTTGCTTTTGCATTCTCTGACATCATGATTGCTACCTGTGCTTCCTTTGCTTCAACTGAAGCATAATAGATTCTGCTGTGTGCATCTCTCTGCTTCAAATGAGTTTCTTGTAAACAACATATTGTAGGATTCTGATTTTTAATCTATTCTGCTGTCTACTTTGGTTTTATGGGTGAATTTATCCCATTTACATTTATAGTTATGATAACTGTGTATTTTCCCTCCATGCTATTTTTCACTCGTTTATCCCCCCTCTCTCTTATCCTCCACCTTTTCCCTCCTCACAAGTATTTTACTTCTGATCACCACCTTCCCCAATATATATCCTCCATTTTGTCAGTCCCCCTTCTCTTATCCTCATCCCTTTTCACTTCCTTATAGGGTAAGACAGATTTTTGTATCCAACTGAGTGTGCATGTTATTCCCTTTTTGAGCCAATTTTGATGAGAGTAAGGTTTAAACTTTGCCTGTCATCTGTAATATTATGTTGGAACTTTTTTTTTACTGTTTTAGAATGCTAAATTAATTAAGTGTCTTTGATTGAGCCTTACTAGGTGCAAAGCCCCAGGCCCAAGCCCCTAATTACTAGGTGCTAAGCCCATGTGGGCGTGAAGCCCTCAGGGTCTTAAGGGGAGTTGCCAAGACCAGAGGCAATAGTTTGTGCCTAAGTTCTGGTCACTCAGATGATTTTTAATGACGTCTAAAGAGTGTATGAAAACAGAGAACAGAGCTGTTTTGCTTGAGGCTCTCACTCCTGGAGGAGCGTTGGCATGGGACTCTGGGCAGCCACTCTAAGAACCTCCCAACTCGTCAACCCAGATGTTGATGGTTTTTTGGTAACTATAAATTGTGATTTGGTCTGTTTACATTGTGTATGTTTGTAATTTGTTTGTATTTGCTCTGAAGTTCAGGCTGCTGGCTTTTCCTCTGGAACTAAGTGAGTTTATATGAATATGTTGGATTAAAGTAAGATTGTTAACCCCTTAATGTTACTTTCCTTAGTAAAACAGATCAAAAGAACCTGTGCTGACAGCATTCTTGTTGTTGGGCTTGTGTTGGTCTTTCACCCACACAACAGCTGCTAGTTGTATTGTTGCAACAGCATCTCACCAATATTCTCCCTTATTATAATATCCCTTTCATGCATACTTTATGTAGAATGATTTACCCTATTCAATCTCCCCCTCTTCCTTCCAGTACAATTTTGTTTCTCACCTTTGTATTTTGTTTTGGCTATTTTTTTGGGGGGGATTTTTGGGTATTCCATCAAAGTCACCTGATACCCACACATTCTGCCTCTATATACTCTTTCTAATTGCTCTTATAATAACAAAGATGTTAAAAGTTACAAATATTATCATGCCATATAGAAATATAAACAGTTTAGCCTTATTGAATTTCTTATGTTTTCTTTTTGTTGTTTCTTTTCTACATTTTTATGTTTCCCTTGACTCTTTTGTTTGGAGGTCAGACTTTTATTCAGCTCTGGTCTTTCAATTAGAAATGCTTGAAAGTCCTTTATTTTGTTAAATATCCATTTTTTTTGCCCCTGAAAGATTATATTTAGTTTTGCTGGGTAGGTGATGCTTGGTCGTAATCCTAATTCCTTTGTCTTCTGGTATATCATATTCCAATCCCTCTGGTTCTTTATTGTGGAAGCTGCCAAATCCTGTTTAATCCTAACTGTAGCTCCAAAATATTTGAATTGTTTCCTTTTGGCTGCTTGTAACATTTTTTCCTTGATCTGTGAACTCTGGAATTTGGCTACGATGTTCCTGGGATTTTTCATTTTGGGATCTCTTTTAGGTAGTGGTTAGTGGATTCCTTCAATTTTTATTTTGCCCTCTGGTATCAGGGCAGTTTTCTTTGATAATTTCTTGAAAGATATTGTATCGGGGGTGGAGCCAAGATGGCGGCTGGAAAGCAGGGAGTTTCGTGAGCTCCCTGCCAGGTCCCTCCAAAAGCCTATAAAAATGGCTCTGAACAAATTCTAAAACCGCAGAACCCACAAAATAGCAGACAGAAGCAGGCTCCAGCCCAGGACAGACTGGATGGTCACTGGGTGAGGTCTATCGCACATGGATCTGGGAGTGGAGGGGAGCAGAGCCCAGCATGGGTGGCGACAGTACCAACCAGACCAGGAGCCAGGTGGACCAGGGCCCAGTGCCCTGAATCAGTGAATCAGTGAGCTGTGACAGTTACGAGACTTCTCAATACACAAACACCAAAGACAACAGAGAAGGTTAGTGGGAAAAGCTGCGGGTGACAGAGTGAAAGGAGTTCACAGTTCGGCCACCACCCATTGGGGTAGCAGGGATGGTGCAGCTACAGAACTACAGCTGCAGTTGCTTCCGGCACCAGGCCCACCTGGTGGGAGGAATTAAATGGCAGATCAGAGGTGGAGTGCAGAGCCTGCTTAAGACCTGAGTCAGGTTGAGGTTGGTGATTCTTGGGGGAGGAGGAGTGCTGGTGTGGCAGAGATGGCTGTATAGAAATAGCTCTGAAAACAACAGTGCATCCCCTCAAGCTTGGAACAAAGTGCTCTTTACTCTACCAACAGTCATACCCTGCTGAAAAACTCAAGGGTCAAGTAAGTTGGCTGGGAACATGGCCAGGCAGCGAAAAGGGACTCAGATTCAGTCTCAGACTTTGGAATCTTTCTTTGGTGACAAAGAAGACCAAAACATACAGCCAGAAGAAGTCAACAAAGTCAAAGAGCCTACATCAAAAGCCTCCAAGAAAAACATGAACTGGTCTCGGGCCATGGAAGAGCTCAAAAAGGAGTTGGAAAAGCAAGTTAGAGAAGTAGAGGAAAAATTGGGAAGAGAGATGAGAATGATGCAAAAAAACCATGAAAAACAAGTCAATGACTTGCTAAAGGAGACCCAAAAAAGTACTGAAAAAAATACTGAAGTAAACATCACCTTAAAAAATAGACTAACTCAAATGGCAAAAGAGTTCCAAAAAGCCAATGAGGTGAAGAGTGCCTTGAAAAGCAGAATTAGCCAAATGGAAAAGGAGGTCCAAAAGACCACTGAAGAAAATACTACCTTAAAAATTAGATTGGAGCAAGTGGAAGCTAGTGACTTTAGGAGAAATCAAGATATTATAAAACAGAACCAAAACAATGAAAAAGTGGAAGACAATGTGAAATATCTCATTGGAAAAACCACTTACCTGGAAAATAGATCCAGGAGAGATCATTTAAAAATTATTGGACTACCTGAAAGCCATGATCAAAAAAAAGAGCCTAGATATCATCTTTCAAGAAATTATCAAGGAAAATTGCCCTGATATTCTAGAACCAGAGGGTAAAATAGAATTTGAAAGAGTCCACAGATCACCTCCTCAAAAAGATCCCAAAAGAAGACTCCTAGGAACATTGTTGCCAAATTCCAGAGCTCCCAGATCAAGGAGAAAATACAGCAAGCAGCCAGAAAGAAACAATTTGAGTACTGTGGAAACACAATCAGAATAATACAAGATCTAGCAGCTTCTACATTAAGGGATCAAAGGGCTTGCAATATGATATTCCGGAAGTCAATGGAGCTAGGATTAAAACCAAGAATCACCTACCCAGCAAAACCGAGTATCATGCTCCAAGGCAAAATATGGATTTTCAATAAAATAGAGGACTTTCAAGCTTTCTCAATGAAAAGACCAGAGCTGTATAGAAAATTTGACTTTCAAATCCAAGAATCAAGAGAAACATGAAAAGGTAAACAAGAAAGAGAAATCACAAGGGACTTACTAAAGTTGAACTGTTTTGTTTACATTCCTACATGGAAAGATGATGTGTAGGATTCATGAGACCTCAGTATTAGGCTAGCTGAAGGGAAAATGCATATATATATATATATATATATATGTATATATATACACATATATATGTATATATACATATGTGTGTATGTGTATATATATGCACATATATATATGTGTGTATGTATATATGTATGTATGTGTATATATATACACATACATACATATATACATATATGTATGTATGTGTATATATATATAGACAGAGGGCACAGGGTGAGTTGAATATGAATGGATGATATCTAAAAAAATAAAATTAAATTAAAGGATGAATAAGGAATATACGGAGAGAGGAAGAAATGGAGAGATAGAATGGGGTAAATTATCTTGCATAAAAGTGACAAGAAAAAGCAATTCTGTAGGAAGGAAAGAGGGGGCAAGTGAGGGGGAATGAGTGAATCTTGCTCTCATCAGATTTGACCTGAGGAGGGAATACCATACACACTCAATTGGCTATCTTACCCCACAGGAAAGAAGGAGGAAGAAGATAAAAAGCGGAGGGGGGGCAATAGAAGGGAGGGCAGATGAGGGAGGAGGTAATCCGAAACAAACACTTTTGAAAAGGGACAGGGTCAAGGAAGAAAACTCAATAAAGGGGTATAGGTTAAGAAGGAGCAAATATAGTTAGTCTTTCACAACATGAGTATTGTGGAAGGGTTTTACATAATGACATACATGTGGCCTATGTTGAATCACTTGCCTTCTTAGGGAGGGTGGGTGGGAAGGGAAGAGGGGAGAGAATTTGGATCTCAAAGGTTTAAAAACATGTTCAAAAACAAAAAATTAATTTTTTTTGCATGCAACTAGGAAATACGTTATACCGGCAATGGGGCATAGAAATTTATCTTGCCCTACAGGAAAGGAAGGGAAAAAAGGATGGGAGGGGAGTGGGGTGATAGAAGAGAGGGCTGACTGGGGAATGGGGCAACCAGAATACATGCCATCTTGGAGTGGGAGGGAGGGTAGACATGGGGAGAAAATTCATATTTCAAACTCTTGTGAAATTCAGTGCTGAAAACTGAAATACATTAAATAAATTAAATAAAAAAAGATTTCAAAATAAAAAAAAAGAAAGATAGTGTCTGAGCATTTTTTTTTGATCCTGGCTTTCAGGTAGTCCAATAGTTCTTATATTATTTCTCCTTGATCTGTTTTCTAGGTCATTCCAATGAGAAATTTCACATTTTCTGATATTTCTTTTTTATTTTTTTTTGATTTTGTTTTATTGTTCCTTGATATTTCATAGAGTCATTAGCTTCCACTTGTTAAATTCTAATTTTTAAGGAATTATTTTCTTTAGTGAGCTTTTGTAATTCCTTTTGCATTTGGCTAATTCCATTTTTTAGGGAGCTATTTTCCTTGCTGAATTTTTGTTATCTTTTCCTCTGCTTTTTACTTTTTTTTATGATTCTATTGCATTGTTCTCATTTCTTTCCTGAATTTTTCTTATACTTCTTTAATTTTCTTTTTAAAATCCTTTTTCACCTCTTCCAGAATTTCTTTTTGGGCCTGAGACCAAATTACATTTTTCTTTGAGGATTTGCATGTTGCCATTTTGACATTATTATCTTCTTTTACGTTTATACCTTGATACCGCCTATCACCATAGTAACTTTCTATAGTGAAGCCTTTTTGTTTGTTTTTTTGCTCATTTTTTTCTTGCCTTTTTTGGTAACTTGATGTTTTTATGTGAGAGTTGGGCTCTGGTCCTGTGCCGTCCCCAAGTTTTTGTGCTGGGGCTCTGGACCTCACTGCTGACTTTAACTGGGCTTCTGGCCTTAGCTTCTTGCTTTCTATGGAGGGTAGGCTTCCATTTTGACTTGTATTTGGTGATGGGGCTTCCCACGGGTGTGGGATTCAGCTGCTGGTCTGGCCAAGGGGCACTATTGGTCAGCCCCAGGGGGAGTCAAGTGGGGTCAAGTCCTTGCTGGTAGTTTGTGATGGGCGTGTTGCTGGGTGGGGCCTTCCTGCGCCACACAGACTGTTCACTTGGGTAGGGAGCTCCTGGTTTGCGGGAGGGTGGGGCTTGCTGGTGGGTTTCCCCCCAGCTTGGAAGCCTTGCTGCAGGCCCTCTACTGTGAGTCTGGCTATTGCTGATCTTGGGGACCTTGTTTGCCTCCCACCCCAGTCAGACGGACCTTTTCTACTGGGCTGGTAAGCTGCTTCCATGCTCCTTGACTAATTCTGAGGTAGTTTTCTAGTAGTAGTTTTCTAGTTTTTTGGTGGGAAATTTCAGAGGGCTTCAGAGGGTTTCTTCCTCAATCTGTGGGATCTTAGCAGCGGGAGTCTGATGCGTTATTTTAAAGTTGTTTGGAGGTAAATGTTGGGGGAGTTCACATGGAATGCTCTACTCCATCATCTTGGCTCTGTCCTTTTAAAACTTTTAAAAATATTCACTAACCATCCTTTTAATAACACATTCTATAATTTTAGCATGAAGTGAAATCAAACTCCTTGGCATATAGCCTTGCACATTCTATTATTTTCCCTTTTTAAAAAGTATTTGAATAACATCTTCCTTTCTTCAATCCAATTTCTCCTGTTCTCCAAGATCTTAAAAATCTAATTGACAATGACTCAACAGTCTCATCTAACAGTTCTTTTAGTAATATAGCTGTAATTCATCTTGGCCTAATGATGTGAAATCAAGGGTGGGCAAAATTGCCTCATATTTCTACTTGCCTTGTGTTTCAGTCTCATATTAACTTTTATTTTCTGCCTTTTCTCCTCTAAATATCATTGTCATTCAAAACTAATTAGAGAATGAATACAATATTTTCAAATCTATCTACCAAGACACATCTGGGAGCTATATGAAAACAAATATTAAAGACCTTTTACAGAAATTTAAACCCAAATGATTTAAGAAATATTAATTGCTTATGAGTAGCAATGCCAGTATAATAAAAATGAAAGTACTATATGAATTATGATATCAGTACCATGGTAATCAAACAATACTAAAGATTATTTTATAAAGCTAGAAAAAAAATAACAAAATCACCTAGAGCAACCAAAGGTCAACAATCTCAAGAGAAACAAAAAAAAAAAAGAGAATGAAGTAGTACCGGATCTTAAACTATATTACAAAGTAGTACTCATCAAAACTAATTGGTTATATTTGAGAGAGGGATGATCTGTAGAACAATTTAGGTTACTGTAATGATAATTTAAATTTGAAGATCTTTCCCACCCATTAATAGGCCCATGTGACCCGCTTATGTCACAGGAAGCCTAAGTTACATGTTGTAGGTGGAGCTTGCTGAGAGGAAAAGAAAAGTGTGCCACAGCAAATGCTCAGAGAGTGGTTAGAACTGGGGGAGAGAGCAGATGTGTCCTAGCTGTGCTGTGAATGATTGTTGATGGCAAGGCCCCAGCAGGGGGCAGGAAGGTTATGGTATGTCTTGGCTCCCTGCTGTGATGCCATGTTTTAGATTCTTTGCTGTTATTACTGGTTCTGGAATTTGTTTGCTGCTTGAATGGGTTGGACTTACTGGTTTTGGGACCTGGTTCTCTGGTATCTGAATAAATGGTTTATTTCTACCTTCTATATGGAGAGTCTTATATTTTGCGATACACAACTACATAGGCATATTGATAATTATCGTCTATATTGTGATTATTGCCTTGCTAATACAACAACATACAGAAGCAAACGAACACAGCATAGTAGTGTTTGGTACATAAAAAAACAACACCATTACTAAGGTAAGAACTTACTATTTGATGAAAATTTCTGAGAAAAGTCTGTCAGAAATTAGGCTTAAACAGTCTCAAATCATATACCATATACAGAACATAAAATCTCAAACCATAAAATGAGCTTCAAATTGATACATGATGTAGATATAAAGAGTGATATCACAAAGTAAATTGGATGAGAAAAAAGATAGTATCTTTCTGATCTATGGAGAGGGGGAGAGAAATAAAATAGACAATTTTGATTACATAGAAATTTTAAAAAAGCTTTTGTATAAACAAAACCAGTGCAGTTAAAATTAAAAGAAAACAGGAAAGTGGGAATTTTTTTTTCATAAAAATCTAAATATATCCAAAATGTGTAAAAAAAGAACTGTTGAAAATTTATGAGAATCAGATCATTTCCTAAATAGATAAATGATTAAATGATATTAACAGGCAGTTTCAAAGAAAGAAATCCAAGCTATCAAGAATCATATTAAAAAATAGTTCAAATCACTCACAATTACAGAGATGAAAATTAAAGCAGTTTTAAACTCCCACCTCATAGTCATCAGGTTGGCAAAGATGACAAGTGGAAATTGATAAATTTTGGGAAAATAGATACTCTATTATGCTATTGGTGGAGCACTGAATTGGTTGAGCCATTCTGCAGAGCAATTCACAACCATACTGAAAAAGTCACTAAACTATGACTTTTAACCCAAAGATCACTAGAGAAGAGGAAGAGGACCCATATCTATGAAAATATTTATATAGTAAATCTTTTTGTAGTAGTCAAACACTCAACCTTAAAGGGGGGTACCACTTCTCTGGTAATGGCTAAGCAAATTAGAGTATATTAATGTAATGGAATATTATTGTGCCATAATAAATTATGACATGGACAGTTTTAGAGGAAACTGGGAAGACCTATAAGAACTGATATAGGATGAAGTGTGCAGTGTCAGAAGGATAATATTTACAGACAAAAACATTGTAAAGGAAAAAAAAAACTTTAAAAAGCCATTCTAAAAACTCTTTAGAACAGGCCTTTGTGCCAGGCTTGTGATTGATTTCCTGAACTTCTCTCCTTTTTCTTCTTTTTTTCTAGGTGGTCTATAGTAAACTTCCATGATAGTATTGCTTCTCCTTCTGTCTGTAGATTTTCACCTTAATACTCTTAATCATGCTTATCTACTTTGCCCCATAGAATAGTTCACAAGAATACCTTCTTAATATATGGATGTCTTAAAATGACTCACTCAAGGTTACATAGGTTGTTAAGTTGTAAATAGTTGGATATTAGAATTTTGGGCATCATCCTCCAATATAGTGCTTCTTTTGCTTTTGAAATAACTGCTATTGAACAGATAATCAGGAAATAATGATTGCCTCTTGGAAATTTTTACATAAAGTAACTTATGAATTTATGTTATTTCATTTGAAGCATATAGTCCTACACTGAATAATATGGAGTCAGAGGCTTAGAATTATTTTACAGTATCTCTGCATTTACATGTTACTTTGAAAGATACTTAAATACTTACGCTACTTTACTTGGTAAGCAAAGGAGTAGAGGAACAACAGGTGAGTCTTGATTGCCATAAATGATGAAACCCATTTCATTCAATCTGCTTCTGAAGTATCTTGTGTTTTGTGCAAGTTGCCGGACTCTCTGCATTCCTGGAAAGAGATGGGCATGAAATTAATTCATTGGATTAACATGATACGGTTTGTTGTCAGGAAAAGGAAGCAAAAGTCACATCAGTCTAGAACATACCAGGTGTTTATGTGGGCTCATTGTTAGGGGCTAGGCAGAATTCAAGACAGTAAAACTCGAGGTGTAGAGCAAACTTGTGGCCACTTTGGCTCCCATCCTATCATGGTGGTACTCTTGGAATAGAAGCATATTTGCTACTACAGGGACTGCTTCTGTTTCAGCGAGGTGAAGATGCAGTAGGGAACAGATGCCTGTCCCCCTCAGCAGGTATAGGAGGTGCTAGAGCAAAAGAAGGGAGTGTGATGCTTTAGATATGTTGTGTACAGTTCATTAGGCTGTGAGACAGTAGCAAGAGAATTGCTTTTCAGTGGGGCTGGGGCTTATGTATGAAACATCTCTTGATGAATTCTTTTTCACCTCTGTTTTTGATTTTAATCAGGACCCACGAGAATTGCCTCATTCACTAATACTTAAAAGGTAGTATATGAATGGAAGACAGTTGGATCATGTTGAGATTTGTGGGTGATCTGAAGGGGAATGCTGGTTTTTGTTAGTCAGAAGGGTGATATCAGAGTTTAAAGTATGAAGTAAGCAATTGTGCCTTGGTAAGGGCTTTTTTTTTTTTTTTGGTGTTCCAAGGCATTAAGCTATTCCTTATTCTGAGAATATTCACCAGTGATATCTCCATTGATTACACATGGGAGTAGACATTGGAAATCAAAGAAAGTTGTAAGTCATCTGCCTAGTCAGGATCTTGCCTTTCAGTAGGTGAACTCTAGACTTTTAGGAGCTGGAAGGTATTTTAGAGCTTATCTGGTCTTATTTCACAGATGAGGCCCAGAAAGGAATAAAGCCCAAAGGCAGGTCTTAATCTATGTTATTTTTAAAGCATATCAGCTAAGAAATGGAAATTTGGTATCTTCTTTGAGTGTCTTATGATAGTGTTATTATCTTAATTATGAAATTAACTTTGTGAAATACTAAATTATTAAATTCAGCAGCACAAACACAGCACCCTTCAGAATTCCCTGAGCTTCTGTGTCTGTAGTTGGTGAAGGCAAATGATAATACCACTTCCTTCTCTTTGCCTCATGGTAAGGTTACTCCAAGAAAATGTTTAATAAAAGTACTTTTGAATTAAATTTCACTTCTATAAACTTCTCATAAATCACGAACGTGATCTGGATTATTGGGAGTTTGGACTTATTTGGGCCTGATGGATCAGGGAAAACAAAATAATTTATTTGGCTCTTTGGCTGGGATGAATCATAATTTCAGTAATTAGGCAGATGTATAAAGGGGGAGCTCACAGTCACATTAGTGTATTGTTGGTGGAGCTGTGCATTAATACAACCATTCTGGAAAGGTATTTGGAATTAAATAAGTGGCTAAGATATACATACCCTTCTATCCAGATACTCTACTGCTAGGTATATACTCCAAAGAGGGCACTGACAATAAGAAAGGTTCCATATACACTAAACTATTGATAGCAGCATTCTTTTTGGTAGTAAAGAATTGGAAACAAAGTAGCTATCTATCAGTTGAGAAATGGCTAAATAAATTGTTGTACCAGAATGTAATGGAATGTTACAGTGTTGTAACAAATGATACACATGATGAATAAAGAGAAACATAGGACTACACTGATACACAGTAAAGTAAGAAGAGTGAGGAAAACACAACTGACTATAACAGTTTAAATGGACAGAAAAAGAACTACCAAAAAATTGAAAATAAATGTTACAAAATTGTAAAGAATAAGTTTGATACCAAAGGAGAGAAGGCATCTTTTTCCTTTTAAACCCTAACCTTTTATAAGTCTGGGAAAGTCTATAGGTATATATTGCCAGGTATTTTTCAGTGTACGGCAATTTTTTTTTGCTGGATTTTCTCCTACTTTCTTTTTTGAAGAAATATCAGGATTATTTTTAAATAAAGGATGGCTCTCTAGGTGGGAGGAAGGAAAGAACTCTAGGTAGTATAGAAATAAGAGATATAAATAATTTTTTTAAATAAAAGGGGGAACTTAACTATGGCCTTGAATATTTCCACCAGAGTAGGGGAATGTAAACAGAACCCTTGGGAATAGAATCACATAGTTGACATGTGCCTAACTAAATGCTAATTCTGAGAGAAGCTGGTTATAGATACAATCCTCAGGAAGATGGATAGGAATTTATGCTGGTGATAGTGGTTCTTTTTTTTCCCCTTCCCACTCTTACACTTGTGAGTATTTGTCTATATTAGATACTATCTAATGCTTTAACCTAGAGGCAGCTAGGTGATATAGGGCAAAGAATGCTGGGACTGGAGTTAGGAAGACCTGAATTCAAATATGGCCTCACTAGCTGTGTGTCCCTGGGTAAATCACTTAACTTCTCTCTTTTTCACTTTCCTTAAGTGAAAGGTGGTTATGAGGATCAAATGCACTAATATTTGTTAAGGGCTTAGCACAAGGCCTGGCAAATGGGCTCTTTATAAATGCTTGTTTAATTCCTTTCTCTTTCTTTCTTCTGGTCCTGAACGTTATGTTAACCCTCTGTTTCCTACTCTTAATAATGTCTTTTCTTTTATTTGGCTGTTCTTAAGGTACTGGTGAATGTGGAGTGGTCACAGCTCAGGTGATTAAATGGATCAAATGAGTTGCCTCCCAAAGATGCCATTGAATCACACTGCAGGCCCACTTTCTGGATATCTAAACTCCACAACCTGCTCACACCTGGAATTCCCTCCCTGCTCTTAGCTCTCTAGCTTTTGGATAACATTTTCCTTATCCTGGGGGACTTTACTCCCTCAAAAACCCTAACCAAAAACCTTAAGTTTCTTATTTTTCTCATTTCCCAAACCCACCCTATCTCAGATCCACACAGAGATGATCATACTCTTGATCTTACTATCACTCCCAAATGCTTCACTTCTATGTCTAATTTTCCTTTATCTGATCACATTTTGGTTGACATTCTGCCTTCACCTTTGCCTTGCATTCTCAAAACTTGTTCTTGCTTTCCTCTCTTCTTCATCTTTACCCTTTAGTGAATCAGTTTAGCTCTGCACTCTCTTCTTCTCAAGTCCATTTTCCCCTTATCCTACCAAATAGATTGCCCCCCCCTCCCCATGTCTGAAACTTTCTCTCTACTTCCTGTCTTCTTTCAGGCCACAGCTAAAATCTCACTTTTTGCAAAGAGCCTTTCCAGATCCCTCTTAATGCCTATATGTTTCTCTCCAATTTATCTTGTATGTATCTAGTTTGAAGACAGACTCTGCTCTTAAGGAGCTTATAGTTTAATGAGAGAAACAACATGGAAATAACTAGTTTGTGCATAGTTGTTTTCATGTTGTCTCTTCCATGAGACTATATGCTCCTTGAGAGGAGGGGTTGTTGTTTGTCTTTCCTTGCATACCCAGTACTTAGCACTACACCTGGCAAATAGTAGGCACTTAATAAATGCTAGGTGACCATCTGACCACATACTAAAGGAGGCTTAGTCAGTACTGATTGATCTGTAGAGGGGTTTGAATAGAGATTTCAGGCCTCTGTTTTGTCTTCAAGTGGATTGATGGCTACACCAATTTTCTGGAGAGAGGGCCCTGAATCTGTCTTTAAGTAGATATGAGTCTGAAAAAATATGACAGTCTAATATCATTTAGACACAGAAATTGACAGTTATAAAAGTCAATACTTATTGTCTATGTAACATTTTGTTGGTAATGTGTGTTCATATTCCTTCTTGTATTTATGTTGCAGGAACTGGAATGTGTAAGAAGTAAACAAGTGGGGTGGAGCCAAGATGGCAGCTGGAAAGCAGGGACTTGCTTAAGCTCTCCCCCAGGTCTCTCCAAGCACCTGTAAAAATGGCTCTGAACAAATTCTAGAACTCCAGAACCCACAAAATAGCAGAGGGAAGCAGGGCTCCAGCCCAGGAAAACCTAGATCGTCACTGGGAAGGGTCTATTACACGGACCTGGGAGTGGAGTAGAGCCCAGCCCAGCGTGGACCATGCCAGGACCAACCAGACTGGGAGCCAGGCAGAACAGACTGTAGGGCATTGAATCATTGAGCTGTGGCAGTTATGAGACTTCTCAACCCACAAACACCAAAGACAACATACAAGGTTAGTGGGAAAAGCTGCTGGGACAGAGTGAAAGGAGTTTGCAGTTGGCCCTAGCCCCAGGGGCATGGAAGTGGTGCAGGTCTAGGGCTGCTTTTGGAGCTCCAGCTGTGGTTGCTTCTGGCCCAAGGTCCACCGTGTGGGAGAAATTAAGCAATAGATCGGGGCAGGAGTATACAGCCTGCTTAGATCTGGGTCGCGGTCTGGGTTGGCAGTTTTTGGGGGAGGAGGAGCACTGGTATGGCAGAGTTTGCTGTGTAGAAGTAGCTCTGAAAACAGCAGCACAGCCCCTTAAGCTTGGGACAGAGTACTCTCTACTCTACAAGCAGTCATATGCTGACAAAAAGCTCAAGGGTCAAGTAGTTGACTGGGAACATGGCCAGCCAGTGAAAACAGACTCAGATTCAGACTCAGACATTAGAATCTTTCTTTGGCAACAAAGAAGATCAAAACATATAGCCAGAAGACATCAACAAAGTCAAAGAGCCTGCATCAAAAGCCTCCAAGAAAAATATGAATTGGTCTCAGGCCATGGAAGAGCTCAAAAAGGATTTGGAAAAGCAAGTTAGAGAAGTAGAGGAAAAATAGGGAAGAGAAATGAGAGTGATGCAAGAAAATCACAAAAAACAAGTCAATAACTTGCTAAAGGAGACCCAAAAAATACTGAAGAAAATAACACCTTAAAAAATGGACTAATACAAATGGAAAAAGAGATCCAAAAAGCCAATGAGGAGAAGAATACCTTGAAAGGCAGAATTAGCCAAATGGAAAAGGAGGTCTAAAAGACCACTGAAGAAAATACTACCTTAAAAATTAGATTGGAGCAAGTGGAAGCTAGTGACTTTATAAGAAATCAAGATATTATAAAATAGAACCAAAGGAATGACAAAATGGAAAATAATGTGAAATATCTCATTGGAAAAACCACTGACCTGGAAAATAGATCCAGGAGAGATAATTTAAAAATTATTGGACTACATGAAAGCCATGATCACAAAAAGAGCCTAGACATCATCTTTCAAGAAATTATCAAGGAAAATTGCCCTGATATTCTAGAACCAGAGGGTAAAATAGAATTTGAAAGAATCCACAGGTTGCCTCGTGAAAAACATCCCAAAAAGAATACTCCTAGGAATATTGTCACAAATTCCAGAGTTCCCAGGTCAAGGAGAAAATATTGCAAGCAGCCAGAAAGAAACAATTTGATTGTTGTGGAAACACAATCAGGATAATACAAGATCTAGCAGATTCCCCATTAATGGATCAAAGGGCTTGGAATATGATATTCCAGAGGTCAATGGAGCTAGGATTAAAACCAAGAATCACCTGCCCAGCAAAACTGAGTATCATGCTTCAAGGCAAAACATGGATTTTCAATAAAATAGAAGACTTTCAAGCTTTCTCAGTGAAAAGACCAGAGCTGAATAGAAAATCTGACTTTCAAACACAAGAATCAAGAGAAGCATGAAAAGGTAAACAAGAAAGAGAAATCATAAGGGGCCTACTAAAGTGAACTGTTTTGTTTACATTCCTACATGGAAAGATGATGTGTAATTGGTGAGACCTCTCTTGTTATTTAGGGTAGTTGAAGGGAATACACACACACACACACACACACACACACAAACACACACACACATATATATATAGACAGAGGGCACAGGGTGTGTTCAATATGAAGGGATGATAGCTAAAAAAAAATCAAATTAAGGGATAAGAAAGGCCTATATTGAGAGAGGGAGAAAGGGAGAGATAGAATGGGGTAAATTACCTTGCATAAAAGTGGCAAGAGAAAGCAGTTCTGTAGGAAGGGAAGAGGGAGCAGCTGAGGGGGAACGAGTGAATTTTACTCTCATTGGATCTAACTTGAGGAGGGAATAACATATGCACTCAATTGAGTATCTTCCCCCAAATGAAAGTAGGGGGAAGGGGATAAGAAAGGGAGGATGATGGAAGGGAGGGCAGATAGGGGGAAGAAGTAATCAAAAGCAAACACTTTTGAAAAGGGACAGGGTCAAGGGAGAAAACTGAATAAAGCAGGGGCAGGATAGGATGGAGGGAAACATAGTCTTTCACAACGTGACTATTTATGGGAGTGTTTTGCGTAATGATACATGTGTGATCTATGTTGAATTGCTTGCCTTCTTAGGGAGAATGAGTAGGGAGGGAAAGGGGAGAGAATTTTGAATTCAAAGTTTTAAAAGATGCTCACAAATAGTTGTTTTTGCATGCAACTGGGAAATAAGATATACAGGCAATGGGGCATAGAAATCTATCTTCCCCTACAAGAAAGTAAGGGGAAAAGGGATGAGCGGGGTAGGGAGAGTGGGATGACAGAAGGGAGGGATGACTGGGGAACAGAGCAATCAGAATATATGTCATCTTGGAGTGGAGGGGAGGGTAGAAACAGGGAGAAATTTTGTAACTCAAAATCTTGTGGAAATCAATGCTGAAAACTAAAAAATATATTAAATAATAAAGTATGGAATAAAAAAATAAAAAAGGAAGTAAACAAATTCTTAGCATTGATGCAATGTAGTTTTAAGCATTTGGGACAACTAGATCTTCACCCAGCTAAAATGAGTGAATTTGCCCCTTCAACCAGGCCAAACAGAAGAATAAATTTAATTCAGAGTTAAATATTCAAATGGGCCCTTGTCTTGATTGTATGTAGCACTGAGAATTTGCAATGAAGTATTTCAAACTGACTTTCAAAATCTTAGTCCCATAAAGATTCTATTTGCCCTTCGTCTAATATGCACTACTGATAAAATACACATTTGCCCGTGCTAATGCCTACCCCATTACTCCCCCTTGCTTTCTTCTTTTTCCCACAATACAAGTCCAAAATGCATTTTCTTAGCATCTCCTTGTTAGCTCACTGTTTCAACAATTAGGCTAGCAGCTGCTTTGGAGGTGAAAAACCAACGCGAGCCCAACAACAAGAATGCTGCAGGCCCAGGTTCTTTTGATCTGCTTTACTAAGGAAAGCAACGTTAAGGAGTTAACAATATTACTTTAATCCAGCATACAAATATCATTCACTTAGTTCAGGGGAAAAAGCCAGCACCCTGAACTTCAGAGCAAATACAAACAAATTACAAACATACATTTATGAACAGACCAAATGCAATTTATATTTGCCAAGGAACCATCAACATCTGCGTTCAGCTGGGAGCTCGACAAACCTGGCTCAGAGGCATGCGCCACTCCTGCTGTGGCTCAGAGCTCCGAAAAAAGAAAGCCAATCTCTGGTTTTATATATCTTGTTCAGGGTCAAAGGTGAGTCACACATGTGACTTACCCATGTGACCTAAAATCATCAAAAAAATGCCACTTAAACCCATGTGGTCTAAAAACCTCTGATGTCACAAACATGTCTCTCAAACCCGTGTAAACTAGGCTTTCCTTTGAGGCAAGGAGGTCATCAAAGACTCCTAATTTAATCAAGCAAACAGGCCAAACTCTTCAAGGGCACTTGGTTGAATAAGTGCTAAGAGCTCACCTTGATTCCCAACGCACTCAGGTAACCACAAGAATCATGTCTACACAAATACCAAATCATTTAACCTTGTCTGATTCTCATCAAGGTCCCTGTGATTTCTTTTAAAGCCAGGGCTCTGTTTCATAGATGAAACAGTTAAGTGGATCTATAGTTCACCGTACCTTTGGCTTTAGAAGTCACCTTTATAAGTACAATGTGGAAAGGTGTGGCTAGATAACAGTTTATTTGAAAAAGTTTGAATAATGGAGTGAAAATTCAATATGAATCAAAGTCACAAAATCTGATGTGATCTTAGCTTGCATTAAGAGAAACATAACGTACTGAAGAAGGTAATAGTTCTATTGTACCTGCTCTGGTCAGACAGCATTTGGAGTTTTGTGTCTAATTCTGGTTTCTACATAGCAGTTAATCAATATGCATTTATTAACCACCTGCTAAGTGCCAGTACACCAGAAATATAAATGCAAAGAATGAAGTAATCTTTATTCTTGAGAAACTTTTTCTATTGGGGAGACAACCTCTATGTATATAAGTACATGCAGAATAAATACAAAATAATTACAAGGCAGTAAAATATGTGGTAGGGCAGGAGGGCAGGAAAAGCTTTGTGTAAAAGATGGCACTTGAGCAGTATATTGAAGGGAGAGATTTGTTCAGTGAGGGAGAGGTGAAGAGGATGAATTTTATGCATTGGAAACCATTGCAAAGATATGGAGATAGAAGCTGGAGTGCCATGTGTGAGCAACAGAGAGAAGACTAGTTTAGTTGATCTGAGAGTGCTGGAAAGGAGTATTGTTTAATAATGTTCAGAAGATAGGTTAGGACTAGGTAGTGAAGGCAGAATACTGTCAAGCTGGAGAATATTCAGAGAAGAGGGACTAGGATGATGGGCTTCAGGACCACTGTCAGTGGAATATTAGTTGAAAGAACTAGATATATTTAAGTTAGAGAGGATAAGGCTTGTAGCTATCTTCAAAGTATTTTAAAGGATTTTAAGTGGAAGGGGGATTAACTTGTGTTGTTTAATTTCACTAGACAGAACAAGGTATATTGAGAAGTTGGACGAGACAGGCTTTAAGTAATGAAAAATTTCTTTTCCACTGGAGATAGAGTTCCTCTTCAGTGAAAGTCTTCAGGTAAAGATTAGATGACCCATTTGTTGACTAAGTGGATAATATTTCTGTATGAGTACAATTTAGCCTTCTAATTCTGAGATTCTATGGCATACTAGATAAGAGTGCTGCAGTTAAGAGTCAGGAAGACCTGAGTTTAAATCCTAAATCCTACCTGTGATATATCACTTAGCCTCTCTAAACCATAGTGTTGGTTGATAAAATGGGCAATATTGAGTCCTGTAGGACCTTCATCATAGGATTATTGTGTGGCTCAAGCATATGTATTTCTTTGAAAATTTTGAAGTGCTATATCAATGCCACTTATTATCCTCTAGAACTGTACAAAAATAAACTTAGTATCTTTTCCATTTGAGTACCCTTTAAGTATTTAAAGACGGCTATCATGGTCCTTCTAAGTCTTCTCTTCTTGATGTTAAACATCCCAGTTTTCTTCATCTATTTCTCATGTGACATGATTAAAAAAATCCCATTACCATCCTTTTCATGCTTCTCTGGGCATGCTAAAGTTGAGTGGTATCTCTTACAGAATGAGATGCTGAGAGTTTAGAACAATGTTATACATAGAATATAAACCATGCATAATACAGTGAGGCTACTTCCCTTGCTGTGAACACTATGCTCTGCTGGGACACTACCATATTGTCTCCTGATTCATTGAGCATAGTGTTTTGCAAATAGTAGGTAATTACTGTCTTGTTATTTTTGAAGGAATGAAAAATTTATGGTCAGGAGTTTGAACTACCAGCATTATGCTATCCAGATAACTAGAAATGATTTGTTCTGGAATCTTAAAAATTCGCACACCTACATATAGCTTTAGTTACAGAGTGAGATGGATATATCATTCAAAGATAAAGTGAAGGAAATTGGCATTGGCCAAGGAAATAGGAAAAAAATATTTTTCCAGGAATGGCTGTTCTGGTAATCAATACACTTATTTCTTCAGTATCTCTCTCCTATCGAGGAGAACATGATTTGAGTGGTTTCTGAAGTGTAAAATATGGAATTTATCTACTTTGACCCAGAGAGTAAAAGTGTTTTGATCCAGAGCCATCTTTAATGGCACACTCCTACATTCACAGTATTTTCCTTTTTCAGGGGACTTGCATTTAGACAAGAAAAAAAGAAAGTTTAGGTCATTGTAGAAACCAATTTGTATTTGTCATTGGACTTAATTTTGGCCCACCAGGCAAGACTTTCCTTTGAAGCAAAGAGATTGATTCAGTTGTAGGACTTCTTAAAATATACATTTCTTTTTTCTACCCTCTCTCAATTCCCCATGGGAATAAAAAGACTTGGGCAAATGAAAAAACAATCCAGATGTGCAGGGTGGACAGTAGTAAAGAATATGGAGAGCTGCAGAAACATCTGGATGGATTTTGTTACGTGGATGTAGCCTCAGTGGTTCTTGGAAAAGAACTCATTTGCAACATGTTGTGACCCTAGAAATTCACACATGGTATGAAGGGTAACACATTTCAAAAAAAGGAACACCAAAAGTGGCAATACTGTCTCTTTCTGCTTTTTAGTAAAAGATTTTATGATAAATGTTCTATACATATATAGGATGATGAGGGATAAGGAGGGACTAAAGAAGTAAGAAGACAGTAGACAATAAAAAGGACAAAGATTGAATGAAGAACTGTGAGAACAGAAGTATTTTGAATATAGTAATTGAAACTAATGCACCAAGATATTTACAATATTAACATTGAAATGTTTGCCATATGATTAGTTGCCTTCACTATTTATGCTTTTTGTTGATTACCCCTGCAGAATGAGCAGATGATTTCATCAAGCTGTTCCTAATGATTTCTCAGTGTTTCCCCTGAAAGGCTACAGTGAATTCATAGGTTCAAAGTCCTACGAATGATCTAAATTGCTTTTCTTAGTATTATAATTTTTGCACTTGTCCATGATGACTCATCTTTCATGGTGTTGCCCTGCTACTTAACTGTATCCTTCTGTCCCTTCCATTCTTTTTTTTGTTTATTTTCCTTTCCTGTTTACCTTTTTCTTTTTTTTTAATTCTTTTTTTAGAGAAGGCAGGGTAATTGGGGTTAAGTGACTTGCCCAAGGTCACACAGCTAGTAAGTGTGTCAAGTGTCTGAGATCAGATTTGAACTCAGGTCCTCCTGACTCTAGGGCCAGTGCTCTACTCACTGTGCCACCTAGCTGCCCTGCCTTCCATTCTTAGTTAAACTAAATATACCTTTGTCACCAGGTAATTCCACCCTTTTACTTCCTATCATTCAATAACTGCCCATTCATAATACCAATCCCTAGCATATTTTTCTTTTAAGAACTCTGTGTTTTATTACTATCCTTTGTTTCATATTCTTGAACCAGTCAGCCTAGTACAGCAGACAGGGTTTTATAATACATTGTGGTTATAATGTTTTCTTATGTAGGTTACTATGAATGACTCCTATGAAAGATTTTTCAGGAAGTTGGATAAGTTACAGTTCTTTTCAATCACTATATTACTCACTCTTTAAAATTGAAAACATATTTCGAAACTTAGAGGGCCAGGGGAGTCATCTATTCCTATTAAAATTTCCTCATCTTATATAGTGCTCAGAGGTCCATGATTAAATGGTACTATCATTATGAGGTCCATGATTAAATAGTGTATCATTAGCACTGATCATTCTTGAGGCTTGGTAGGCAATCCATAGCATTTCAGATAAAGAAGGCACTCAGATCCCATTTTAGTGGCATGAGGGCTACTTGATGTTGCCATGCTCCACTTCCCACCACTTCTGAGAACTTCCATTTTAGTAGATCCTGTTCCCTTTTTTCATGGTATCACCATTAAGACCACATTACATAGGAGATGCGGTTCCATGGTTAAATAAACTATAGGCAAAGGAAGGCAAGTGTGTATTTGGCCTCAGGGCTAGATTCTTAGAGGAGGGCTAAGTGTTTCTGGCTTAAG
Source organism: Trichosurus vulpecula (assembly GCF_011100635.1). Lineage (NCBI taxonomy): Eukaryota > Metazoa > Chordata > Mammalia > Diprotodontia > Phalangeridae > Trichosurus > Trichosurus vulpecula. The sequence continues at coordinate 270,121,985 of NC_050575.1, read as the reverse complement.
CAAGATTTAGGTGGTGGTTTAGGTTAGGGAGCAGTTGGGGATAAAAAAGGCATCTGTGGAGTACATTTCTACCATAGGTTTTCAGAAACTTATTATCATCATACTCACTGCCACCACCATCACCACCATATAAGCATATAATTACCATTTTTAATCCCAACTCAGTTAAGTAGTACTTAAGCAGATCAATTCACTGAGCAACTGAGAGGGAGGAGCCTTAGTTTCCTTATCTGTAAAGCAAGGGCTTTGTTTGTGATGATCTCTAAGATCCCTTTTAGCTTGAAATCCTATGATCTTAAGGGCTAAATTGTGGCTTGTACTCTGGTAGACACTGTAGCCTGAGATTAAATATCTTGTGATCTGCCTTTTCCAAAGGGATCACTTATTTGGATAAACCTCACTCTCTACCTTTACCCTGTTATAGAAGGCAGGAAACATCCTTTGCTAACCAATCTGTGAAGACAGCCTGTATATTGCTATTGTATCAGTTCAGTTTCCAAACTTTTCCTTCTAAAGAAATCTCCTGGGTTAGAAAAAAGGCCACAAACACTTTAACCATCTCTCCAGTACTATTAAAATAAAACCAGCTGGGCTAGGAGAAGGAAAACAAAACACAAAGCGTCTTACTACAAAGCTTTTTGGTTGCTAATAAAAACAATGGTTTGTGGTATTTCCAAAAATGTTTGGTACAAGTCAATCTCTGAAGGTCTGGGAGGAAATACGAGCAGTGGAAGCTCCCAGATCTGTCAAAAGTTAAAGAACATTTCCTCTCAATCCAGCATTCAATGATAATGAAAGGCATTTTAGTAAAAATTAAATGATAAGGAAGGCTTTGGTGATCATGTAGGCCAATTCCTGTGCCGCATCATTTTTCTGTAGCTGTCAAAAAATGGTTGTCTATTAGAGGAAACATGGATATACCCAGATGCCTTGAGTTGACTTATTTTATTATTTGTTTTCTTAAAATATATACAGAATTGTACCACATTGTCTACTCTTTCCTTAAATTATTTAGCATAGTACTGAATACAGATTTGGCTGTTTAAAACACGTGGTGAGACAGTATTGCTTAGAAAATAAGAGTTCTTTCCCTGATGCTAGAAGGATATTTCCACAAATTATATCTTACAATTTAAAAAGTCCATTACTCTAAAAAAGTAAACATTTGAATAAAAATCAAATAGTTGGCCAAAATATCTGGCTGTGAAATACCATGTAATCTTTCTTCCCCTTTTTCTGCCTATCCCCTATTTCCATGGGGATTCCTTAGAAAAAGATTCTTCCCTAGATCATGACAAAGCTCTAAGGCAGGAGAAGGGAAGAGGATTGTGAAGAAGAGTTGGAACATGGAGACAGAAACTTGATGTGTGTTATTTTAAACAGACATCAGACAGAACACTTTGTTTTCTAACACTTTCAGTGGCAAAGGAATCCTCTAAAAGATAGAGTCTGCTGATCTGCCAGAATAATAAGGATTACTTAAGAGGTGACAAATTCACTTAGCAGGCTGGGAAAAGAAACAACAACAGCAAAAAAAAAACCAAGAAATCCCCAAAACACTTCAAATAGTGATTTTCTTGGAGAGATTTAGAGCTTTATCAGTTCATTTTTGATGTTAAATCCCCAGGGTTAAGAGATATTTTATGGTCAAACATATTTTCATAGACCCTAGTCAGAACCGTATTGGATATGTGCTCCATTATTGTGCAAGAATAGGGCTCACATTGCCAGTAGATGGCTGCCTCATTGAATGAATAAAAAAGCATTTATTAAGCACTTACTGTATGCAAAGAACTATGCTCAGCACTAGGAGTGTAAATAGAAAAGCAGAGATGGTTCTTGCTCTTTAGCTCATATTCTAAGGAGGCATTGAAAGCAGAACTAGTGAAGGAACAGTGCTTATCCCAAGGCCTTGGGTTCAGGATCTTGGGTTTTGTCCATCCAGATCTCAGGAGAAATAATGGTTGAAGTGGTACTGGTGGTTCGGCTTGCCTGCCACGAGCTACCTCCTGTTTTTCCTTCAGCATACCTTTAGGTATTGAGGAATGCCCTTAAATATCTACTCCCTAACCTTCCTTTGCTTTTAAATTATCTATTCCCAAATCCACCAGGGACAGAAGGTAGCATGGTGTAGTGGTTAGAGAGAGACAAGAAGACTATGCTGAAGTGCTGCCTCTGACACACGCTGGCTGGGTAACTGATAAATCACATAACCTCTTAGTGTCCCAAGTTTCTTTAATATTATAAATTGCAGAACAGTTGTTGAATGGAGTTGGTAGAGGGAGTTTCTTTATGGGAAGTTCCGTGAACCCATGAAATTATAGGTTTGAACCAAAAACCAAATACCAACAAAAACCAAAACCAAAAAATATCTTGAGGTCCCTGAAATTCTGTTATTAGAGAGCAATTCCATTTTGGTTGCTATGTCTGTTCCTAAAATATTGATGGAAGGTTTAAACCTTAATTTGTCATCAGTTGAATCCTCAAAGGAGGGGAGCAGTTTATCAGTTCTCTTTCCAAATCTAAGTGTCAGCTAGGAGTAAGATTTTGTGGGCATGGGATATGGGGATATGTGCCTGTGACAGGTTGGAGGTCCAGAGAGTTAATTGAGTAGTATTTCTTAAGTGTTTGCTGTGTCAGGCATTTTGCTAAGTACTGGCATACAAAGAAAGGCAAAATTGAGTTCTTGCTCTCAAGGAGCTTATAATTTAATGGGGGCGATAACATGCAAACACCTATGGATCAAGAAGATCTTTACAGGATAAATTGGAGGCAGTCTCAGAGGGAAGGCACCAAGATTAAAGAGAACTAAGAAAGGATTCTTCTTACAGAAGATGGGACTTTAGCTAACTCTTGAAGGAAGCCAGGGAAGCTATGAGGTGTAGACAAGGAGGGGGAGAATTTGAGTATGTAGGACTGTAAGTCAGACTCAGGAGATAGAGTGGTGTGTGCAAGGAACAGCAAGGAGGCCCAGGTCACTGGATCAGTGACCATGTGGAGGAGAGTAAGTAAGGTATAGGAAGATTGGAAAGGTAGGAAGGGACTAGACTATGAAGGGTTTAGGGAGCCCCTGGAATTTATTGAATAGGGAAGTGATAAGGTCAGATCTATATTTTAGGAAGATGAATTCACAACTCTTTGGAGGATGGGTTGTAGTGGGGAGAGACTTGAAGCAGGGAGAACAGCTAGGAGCTCTGTTGTAATAGTGCATAGAGAGGAGAGGGAGTTGGTGAAGACAAAGTTACAATTTCATACAGAGCTAGCATCAGATAATCAATGTGTTGTTTTTGGTGAAAGAGAATAGCTGTGGTATAAAGGCAAGGGCACAAGACTTGGATTCTAGTTTGAATTCCAGCTGTACCCTTTGACCACTTGCATGACCTTGGGCAAGTTACAGTTATTCCTTCTACATCAGCTTTCCCCATCATGGTTTCAAAATATCAAGGGTCGGCACAAGAAATTAAATAGGAATTTTGGGGGAGTTTTGTGGAAGCCACAGATGACATGTGAAGGCCAGCAGATGATACAGAGCCTATGACCAAATACTTAACCCAAATTTTACAATAAGGTGCTGTAAGCACCCCATAAAAGAAAAAGAAAAGAGTTGGACTTCTTCTCTGGTATGGAGGGCCAAAAATTTTATGTAGATTTTCCAACTTGCAGGGATGCAATACCCCACAATGTAGAAGGAATAAATATACCTCTTTGAGTTTCAGTTTTCTTATACAACTGCTAATGTTCCTTTTAGCTCAGTATTTGATGCATGATGTTTTCCAGTGGAGCTTTCCGCTCTATTTTCTTCTATACGTATTTTGAAGGCCCAGTAGATTAAGTAGAGGGAAGAGAAATGGAAGGGCTACATCCTGATTTTACCACCTATCAGTCCTATTTTGGCAATGGATTAGTCTCTGTGTTCAGTTTTCACATTCAGGAAAGGGGTAGAATTTGAGTTTTGTGGATAGGGACAGATCTCATTAAAATTGTAAGGTAGACACACACTAACTTGATCAAAATATACCTGGTGTCTAGAAATCTGTCTATACCATTAACTGTTTTACTTTGCAAATGATGTAGGATCCCAGAAAGTTAGCCAGTAGCATTAGCTGTAAACTATCTTGTTCCTGAAATTTTAGGGAATTGTTGATAATACTTCACATTTTTCCCTAGTGCTGTCCAGAAAGCTGAAACCAGGGGACCAATGATATTTTAGTCTTTGATGGCTACACCACTCAGATGTATTTACACACTAGAGCTAGGCTCCATTGAATTCAGAGCACATGTTGAATTCTTTAATACACAAATCCACCTGCCTTAATATTCACCAGCTGTGTCTTCTAAGGGCCTGCTGAGATAGCAAGTCATCCAACCAGACTTCTCCAAACCAGGCCCAGATTTTATTTTTGCTCTGTGGTGCCAGGGTGTGGAGCACCACTGCACTTTTGTCCTTTACTGTTTAGCCGAAAAGGAGCTAACGATGGGGAAAATACTCTTATTTTCTACAAAAACACTGTGGAACAGTGACTCCCCCTTCAATCTCTAGGAAGTTATGGATGGAATAATTTTCATCTATTCTCTGAACGTAACTAATGTATAATTCCACATGTGTTGTATTCCAACTCATGATATGGGAGAAAGAATGCTTTACTTGAAGAGCTGAATTTGTAGTTGTGGGACCAAAGTCCCATGCCACTTACTAACTATAATTTTGGGCAAAGTAACTTAACCTTTCTGGGCCTCAGTTTCACGATCTATAAAGTGAGGAGACTAGATGATCCTTTCTCGTTCTAGATATGATCCTGTGAATTATTCCACTTTGTAACCTATATGCCTAGAGGAAATAAGCTTGAAAAAGAAAAAAAATTCTGTATTATTCATGTTGCAAAATGGCATATTATCTTTAGGAAGAGTGGAAGGAGACAGCAAAAGCTCTTTTTACTCCATAAAGCCATATAGAAATCCATTGGTGTGCTAATACTCCAGTTATTTGAGCCCTTCAAGGCAAAATTAAGTGCAGTTTTTATTGAACTGTTGTAAAACTATATCCTGAGTTGGTGTGAGGCAAATAGTGATTTTAAGTAGAGGGGCAGAAGGGGGAAGGTAGAAGTGGTTGCTGTCATTTTACGAGTGTCATGTAAAGCCAGATATCTATGCCCTTGTCACTACAGTTTAGCTCATTAGCTAACTGTGTGTTTGCCAAGTAATCTGAATCAGTGCTGCATGGAAATGGGCATAAGGTAGAGAGGCCATGCTGCCACTGCTGGCCCCCCAATCAAAACACAGTACTGTGGAGAACATATTTACTACACACAACAGGTTATTAATCACAGGACGTGTCAGTCTCTCAGCTGAAAGCCAGCAGTGCATATCTCACTCCATCTGTTATGTATTAGGTATTCCTGAAATGCCAATGATCTGAAACCATTTACGAAAGGGCAATGCATGCCCTCCTTTCCTATCTTTCCCTCCTTCTTCCCTCCCCTCCTTCTTTTTCCTTTGCTTAGTTGTCTGTCTCTTTTTGTAGTTGGTGACTGATTGCCAGCCGGATTTATGAAATATTAGGCAGGTTCTTCCCTTTTTTGCTAGAGGGTTAGAATACATGTTGAGATATGCAGACAGTGCATGAAGAATATGATAATATACTTTATGGGCTAATGGACCCATTCACTAAAGGGTTTCAAAGTAATGAACCTAAAAACTAAAACTCTTGGTTATATAGCACTTTATAATTTACAGGATACTTTAATATTTTTAAAAAGTTGTAGCAGACCTGCAGTTTCATTGGGAAAGAAATTCTGGTGTGAAAACTCCCTTTACCAATGCAGATCAGCACCCATGGCACAATTTGTATAGTCTTAGAGCAGAGGTTTTTAACTTTTTTTTTCTTTTTGGTCATGAACCCCTTGCACAGTCTGTTGGAGCCTGTGGACCTCTCCTTAGAATACTGGTTTAAAATGAATAAAATAAAAATATATAAAGTTACAGAGGAAACCAGTTGTCTTGAAATATAGCTATTTAAATATTTTGTTTAAAAAGTTCACAGACCTTCAGTGAAGGTTAGATGCCCCATCCAGGGACATGTGGCCAGTGTGTATCAATAGCACATTTCCTTTTAAAGCTGCTAAATGAGATTTCTGGTTCTTTCAGACCTGCATCTTAGAAAATGTCTCATTTGAGACTTACTATGGCAAGGCAGATACTCTTGTTTTACAGACAAGGAAACTGAAGGTCAGAGAAGCCAAAGGTCTGTATGATGTTCTGGAATGAAGTGGCAGAGGCAGGTAGGAGCCCACCACTCTGGGCCTAGGGTCTCTCTGTGGAATTCCGGCCTCTCCTGGGGTGCCACTGCCAATCTGTGTGCAGGAAAATGTAGTCAGCAAAGTTTGTGGTTGTATCCTTACTGCAGTGGAGTTTCAGATGCTGTTCCTTCCTACCTGGAACAAATCACTTAGTGTGTTTCTGCTTTAGTTTCTTTGTCAGCACCGTAAGAAGGTTGAATTCAGTGACTTCTCAGGTCCCTGCCAGCTCTAAATCTAAGATTATGGATATGTGCACCAACTGAAAATGGACATACATTTTTCAAGCATGAATTTCTGTGAACATACATGGTGATCTTCTTTAAAGCAATGAAGTAGTCATATAATGTATAGTTAGAGTCTAACCTTCTTTTGTCTTTGGTTTTCACTTTTTCTTTCTATGAGTAGGGATAAAAGTTCCCAGGTAGATTATAACTCTTAAAGAGATTAAATGGAATAATTTAAAAATTATATTTATCATTAACATGAACAGAGATGTTTTCCAAAAGCTGGAATCCAAAATTAATGCTGCATCAGAGGAAAGCAATATTTCATTTGAGAAATTTGTGATTTTTATTCCATATAAAGAAGAGCGAAAAAGAATTCTGCTTTGAGAGTTAATTGCTGTCACCCAGAATACTGTTTTTCAGAGACCCAAATCTCCTTACTTAGTTGCTCCGGTTTTTAAACCTGTCAAACCCAAGCATAAAAATATGTTTGCCCTATTCTAACTAATAGAGAAGAGGTTCAAGGTCACACCTGGAAAGTGCTAGTGCCACTTTTCTTCAACTCAGTCTTGGACCAGAAGCCATTTCAATATCTCACCTGCTAATTTCTGGAGAAAATTGCATAAACTCATTCATCCAGTAAATATTTATTGAATACCTACTCTGCATTAGGCCCTGTGGTCAGAGCTAAGAAGACTACCAATATTCCTTTCCCTGAAGAGTTCCTATACCACTGAAATTACTGATTCAGTCTCTATTTTTGTTCCTATATACAAATGCCCTCAAACACATATAAATAACTAATTAAAGTGGAATTGAATAAATATGAACAAGATAATCAGTATGAATGGGTATAACTGATTTAAAAATCAGCAAAATATTCAATCCTAACATAATTTAACTTTTATAGTTTTCTTTATCTTAAGCCATTTTGACAGCTGATAAAGAAAGAAAAGATACTAGGTCATAAATTAGTCTACAAATTTAGTGAAGACCCTTCAGAGTGTTCCAAACTTCTTGTAACAAATGATTTTTACTTTGAAGGGGAGAGTATCTGGACCTGTGTCTTCATCATTGAATTTCTGGTATGGAAACTACACTGCTGCCAGTGTAGAAGTAAATCAGAAACCCTTGGTAATTTTTAATTTGAGAGAGTTGCCTGGGGCAATGGAAGGTTATATGACTTGCCTTGATGATTCAGCTAGTGTTAGAGAAAGGTTTGAATCCAGAGTGTTTGATAGCTCTTTAACCATTACACCATGCTGGCAGTTCAATACAGAATTAAATTAATTTAAAACCCACAGGTAAGTCTAAAGTGTAAAATTCCATTAAGGCTTTGGGACACTGTATTTTGATAACCAAAAATGTGTCTTCAGCAAACAACTTAGAGAATTAAAAATTAGATTAGCTAGTTGAAGTAATATTAAGTCAGAAACATATCTTATGTAGTGCCCTAGAAATATAGTTTCTAATTTTACTTCTGTATTCTGGGATCCTGGGCTCAGAATTAAATCCCAAGTGTTCATTTGTGACTGATTAGCCTCAGAGCACGGAGCTGAAAGCAAATTTTTTTGTGTTCTTTGTGGGCCTATTTAACTCCTTGGCTGGGAATTGCACTCAATCCTAACTAACTACTGGGTAAATGCGCGCAAATGAGTAAAAGAGTATGGATGACATTAATCAAGAAACTCCACATGCATCGGATGGTGCATAACGTAAACCTGTGAACTCCCTACTACTGAGAAAGCAGTTCAAAGTACATGTCCTACTAATGGTTGGTGAAATAAAATAATCTTTTTACTCCAAAGACATCTTCCTTCTGTTTCTTCTAGAATTATATTTAGACTTAAGCATCTTCTTTTTGTAACGTGAAGGTGGGAGGCCATAAGGCAACTGGTGGCTACTATTAAGAGCAGGAGTGTCAGCCCCTAAGAGATATTAGAACCAGAAGCAGCAAATCTGCCTTAAGCCAGAATGAATGTATCTTCTTATATTCTTATCTTCTCTTTTATCCTCTTCCAGGTTAAGTATTTACCAAGTTAATAGGGAACAGTTGAAAACAAGGCTGCCTGAGTTCTGGCCCAAACAGACTATTTTTGCTTGCTGGTGTTTGTTGCTTGTTTCCCACAGGAAGTCTGCATCTTTGACAGAGATTTGGTACCATACGGAAAGGTAGTGAAAGCAAAGAGTCAAGGATATTGAATTTTAATTTACTTCTACTTTTCATTCATTGTGTGGTATGAAGGAAATCCCCTCTTTCTAAGGTTTCAATATATAAGGAAATAAACATCATTTTAGATGTGAGTTTCTCAAGGGGAAAGGACTATCTTTTGCCATTCTTTGTACCCCCAGCACTTTAGTAGGCCCTTAATAAATGCTTATTGACTGATTGACATTGCTTGTTGCTAAGTAATGTCTAGAGTACATGTGGAGTTTCTTGATTGAGGACCATATATGCAAAGTGTCACCAAATGAAATAAAAATCTAAAATACCATTTGAATACCTAAATACTTCACCATTCTTTATTTAGAAATACGGAGTAGTATGAACTATTAGGATTAGGTAGTGTCCAGATCATATTGATTAACATTTAGAAAACAGTTCAGATACATTGCATGGTGTCTAGTCCAGACAAATGGAGAAATGAAGCAATTAAATTGACTGTTAATTTAAGTAAATAATTTCTTTCACTTAGTTAACTAGACATTGCCATGTGAAGATATTGTCTTGCATTAACTGAATTGCCTTATTCTTTAGTTGATTGGGTATGGATCTAGCTTGAGAAGTAGTGATCTTGTGATGTCAGTCTTTAGTCAAAGAACTATTAAAGTAATTATAAACATTAGTGACATTTAACATCATGCACATGTATCTTTGTTCCCAGATTGATTATGCAAGAAATTTATTATCAGTTCCTGTTCACTCATTCATGCATGTATACATTCTTTTACTTACCAAGTTCTTTACTGGATTCTGTTTAAAATTGTTCAATCAGTATTCATTAGTGATATTCACCTATAATTTTTTTTTCTGTTAAGGTGCTTTATTTCTCAGTTTTTGAGAACGGTTTGCAAAGTATAGGTACCAATTGTTCTTCAAAAGTTTGATAGAATTTTGCTGTAAACCCGTTAGGACTAGGAGTTTTTTTTTCTTGGGTATTTCCTTTACAGCTACATCTATGTCATTTTCTGATATTGGGCTACATAGGATCTCTATCTGGTCTTCTAATACTTTGGTATTTCATAATCTTGAGGGTATTCTGCTGTTTCTTTTGTGTTCTAAATTTTGATAACATGTAAGTATATAATATACTCTGAGTTAATTTCTTTTGTTTTTGTTGTGATTTCACCTTACTCATTTGCTCTTTTATTTATTTGATTTGCCCCTTTTTAAAAATCAAGTTAGCTAAAAGTTTTATCGATTTTATTAGTATTTTCAAAAAACTAGCTTTTAGTTTTATCATTTTAATTTTTTTGTTCCTAATTTATCTGTTTTGCTTTCAGTTTTTAAAGTGATTAAAAATCTTTTGTGCTTATTTTAGGATTATTTGTTGTCTTTCTAATTAAAAAAAAATACATATTCAGTTCATTAATCCTTTCTTTTTAAATTTTCTTAATGTATGTTTGCAGGGATGTAATTTTCTCCCTGAAAACTGTTTTAGCTGCATCCCAGAAATTTTGTTATGTTGTTTTATCATTAGTTTCATATAATTTTTGTTTGTATAATTTCTATAAGGGGTCAACCCTTATTATTTAGGATTTCATTGTAAGTTCTCCATTTGGGCCTCTGCCTTTTGTTTGTGGCCCCTGAAATAATTACTGTCTTTATTTTGGTGTGGTTTGTATTATTGAATATATGTCTTTTTTGACTTATTATTAAGCTCATATTTGTAGGGTAGAACACCCTGGAATGCATCCTGAGCTCCAGTGCTCTTCAGAGCACATTGTTCCATTTTCTTGCAGATCTAGAAAGTCTTGTGTTATTCAAATTTCCTTTCCTTTGTAGTTTAAGGTCTTTCTTAGTTGCTTGCCAAATTTCTTTCTCTGAACTAAATTTTAAAATTTAACCAGTGTATGGCTTGGAATTTGTAGCCCTGAGTTTTTTTTTTTTACTGGAGATAATTTATAAATTCTTTCAATTGTTTTTCACTTTCTGTGCTCAGAAGTTATGGAAACATTTCTTGTATTATTTCTTGTATTATGGTGTTCAGGTTTTTTGATTTGTATTCTTCTGGGAGAACTGTAATCCTTAGATTGTCTCTGAGAGCTATTTCTATGATATCAATATGTTTTGCTTGAAGAGAGTGCATTTTCTTTTGTTATTGATTTTTGCTTCTCTTCTCGGTTGGCTTTCATTTCTGGGTATTTGCATTTAGAATCACTTGTTTTCTCTTTTGTTTCTTTGGTGAGACATATCATCACAGATCCCAGTTTTTCTATTCTGTCAGTTATTTTTGCTGTCAGGCCATAAACTATGCTCTTACAATTTTCATTTCTCCTTAAATCCACTCAGGAACAGTGTGTTAAGGTTCCATGTTCTCCTCAAAATCTACAGGCTCCTCTGTCTCATCAAATGTTGAGTTGTTTTCTCTTGTTTTGTAGTGTTTATTTTTAAATGCCTATACTTGTTTACTAGATTTGGACACCTATTTCCTTCTACTATTAGGGGTTTCCCTATTGATTTATCTGCTTGTGTTCAAAGTTTTTGAGTTTTCTTCTTCCTGGGATCCTTGGTAATTTCAGTCTTTCTCATCCTTATTTTCTACTTTTGCTCACTTTCTGACTCCCTCTCCTCCAATAATAGTTTCCTTGGTGGTTGGATCTCAAAGTATCTCAGCCTTCTCTCACACTGGACAAAATCATTGTTCACTAGCCTAGGTGATTTGAGGAGAGTCAGGGGGAGGGTGGTGATATATAATTGGCCATAGTTGGATGTTTGGTTCTTTCCCTCAGGCTTAGTGGATTACTACATAGCATCTCTATACATGCTATCCTATATCCTCTCTGTTCCTCATTTCTCTGGCATTTCAGAGTGCTGCCACTCTGGTGTCACCATATCCAGGGGTGATTTCTGTCATTTGGAGTTTGGATCTTCAAGGCTCTAGGAGGAGGGAGGGTTGTTAGGGTGTTAGAGTTTCAAACCCAGAAACGTACCCTATCCCTTTCTCTTTGTTTCTCAGTTTCTTTGCTTAAATCTTTTGCAGCACAAAATGCTGAATGCTGCCATGGTGCTGACCAAGGCCCCAGCAAACTTCTGCAATCTAGACCCCAGATCTCCAAAGGAGAGAGGGAAGGTAGACTGAGGTATGGGGTTAGTTATTATTGTAAGCTCGTTTCTGATTGGCTAGTGTAGCCTTGCTACTGATAGTGTGATGGGAGAGAGGGTACTGAGTGAGTTAAAGTTAGGCAATAGTTAAATTTTTTTAAACCTTTTTTACTTCTAGGTGTCCTAGACCAGTGGTGTCAAATTTGCATAGAATTTGACAGGGGCCACTAAAAGTGTATATGAGGATCCCTGTAGGTCACATATTGACTTAGAAAACCTGATATTAACATTATCTATGTTTTATTGTAATTCTTATTTATTTTGTTAAATATCTCCCAGTTACATTTTAATCTGGTTCTGCATAGGCTGTGTGTTTGACCACTTTCCCCCAGGTTTTGGAGACAGCAGAAATAGCATTATCTTTGATGTATAATTTGTATTTCGGTGAGGTTAGAGAAGTCATGAAGATACTAGAAAATGTCTAGTCCAGTATCTTGTTGCTCATCTTGTGACTTCCACTCACCAATCATTTTTAAGACCTTTTTGTCACACTATTTGTCACACTCTATACTGGGGAAGATACAAAGTTTAGATGAGACATTGTAGCTTCCCTTATGGATCTTAAAGTTAATTAAGGAGATAAGAGGCAAGCACAGATAGTAATAGATGCAATTTCATAAATATAGACACCTCTTTTAACAACACTATTCACAGCTCATTTTTGCCTGTTTTTCCTTTGTGGTTCTCATTCATGTTTCCCCATAAATCCTCTTTGCATTATTTACCCACTGTGTGGAAGATATATCTTTAGGTCTTTTAAAGTTTCATGGATACCAAGGCAGCACTCAAATTGTCTGTCCATCTTTTTATTCCTTGTACTTACTACATGTTTAGTAGAAGTTCCAGAAAGCTAGATTTGTACTTCCTAGAAAAGAACTTTCTAATGAGAGCTATCCAAAAGTGAAATGATCTGCATTACAAGATGCACCATCACAGAAAATCTTCAAGCAGAGTCTGAGTGATCACTTGCCAGGTTTACTGTAGGTTAGAATCATGCTTAGGGATTTTACCACTAACATCCTTTCCAACTCTGAAATTCTATGATTCTATGTTAGGATTGTGGAAAATTTGAACTGGATGGTGTTTTTTATCTGTTTCGTATTGTCTTTATGTTTAAAAAATGACTTGAAATTATTTCCTAACAGATAGGAAAATATTTTTCTCATCCAATTGCAGTTGAATACTGAAAAAATAATTATAGAAAACAAACTCCCTTTGAGTAGAAACAGGAAAGCTAATAGTCTTCTAGAATATGTTTGCTGAGGGGAAGTATATCAGGGAAGGGCCACATATTAATTTTACCCAAATATTGTATTTTATGTAAAGCAGTTTTATTATTAATGGTAGCTCCATAATTAACCAAACGTGTGCAAAAAAATCAGTATGACCACACATCTTTATTGAGCCATGTGATGTTGCTGATGGGATCAGTGATCAAAAAGTGAAATAGTGAGGTAGATTAAGAAGTTTCCCTGATAAATTTAAGGGTACACTCTCAAATAGGGCCCTTCCTGTCAATCTACTAAGACATCATGTGGTTCATAAGCAGTATTGAAAGGCAGAGTTTGACAAATCCATCACAGATCGAATAGATTACATACTACTTAAGTCATTCAATAAATAAAAATCAGAAAGGATATGTCTAAGGAGGCCCTCTGTTGGTGAACATTTTTATTATACATCTCAGTGCACAGAACAGCATCATTTCAGTCTGTCTGACGAAAAAAAAGAGAGCCTGCTCCACACAGAGTTCCTTTTGTCTGAGGAATGATTGACAGTGTTTAACTTCACCTTTCAAATTAAATTCTGCCATTCTTTTCCTCTAAGTCTTCTGGCTAAATTCTTCAAAGCACTTTGTACCTCCTCACATTTATCGATTACTTAGTTCATCTGCATAAGTAATTTAATTCAGTGCACAGAATCAGAGAATGCCAGAGAAGGAAGGTACAACAGTAGCCCCTTAGTCCAACCTGTATTTGAGAAAGAATTCCCTTTACTGCATATTTAAGTAGTCATCCAGCCTCTGCTTCAAGATTCTCAATGAAGGGGGATTCAACACTTTACAACACCTATCCTTATGAATAGATCTAAGATTAGGAAACTTTTCCTTATGGGAAGCTTAAACTTATCACTTGGAACTATTACCTCTTCTTCTGTCTTCCAGCACCAAGCAGAACAAGTCTAATTCCTCTTACATTTGACAGCCCTTCAAGTACTTAGAGATTTTAATGTTCCTGTAAGACTTCTCCATTTTTCTTAAACCAGTCCTCATATGACATGAGCTTTGAGGCCTTTCACCTTGCTAGCTCCCCTGTGAATACTTCCTGACCAATATCTTAGAATGTGTGCCCCAAACAGAATATAGTACTCTAGAGGTTCTGTTTACTATCTGGGTGACCCTGGACAAGTCTCTTAGTTTTTTCAGAACTTTAGTTTTACATTTGTAAAGTGAAGGTGTGGATAATCTCTGAAGTCCCTTCTACCTTTGATCTAGGTTTAATCTACCTTAATCTCCCTTTAATTTAGGATTTTAGGGTCTGTCTAGGGCAGGGGACAGTGGGACTGTCACTACATATTATAGATACATGCTGTCTCCATGTTGCAATACATGGAATGTTGAATGAAAAAGAGAATATCAACATTTGGGCGGACCAAGGAAGACTTCATGAAGGATGTGGCACTGAATTTAAGCCTCTAAGGAAGATAATAGTACGAGGGATGGTGATGAGATGGGAGTGCATTTAAGGTATGGGGGCAGCTTGTGGGAATGAATCAAATTTGGAGTTGAAGTATCCAGTTCTAGGAACAGCCAGGAGTCCAGATTGGTTTTAATATAGAGTTCATGAAGGAGAGTAGTAGGAAACAAGGCTGGAAAAGGAGGTTGGAGCTAGAGCATGGAAGACTTAGAAATTAGTATTTGTTGTATAGACAGTGGGGAGCCACTGAATAGTTTTGAACATAGAAGTGATATAATCAGACCTGTGCTTTAGGAGAATTATTTTGGCAGCTGTATAGAAGGTAGTTTGGGGAGAGGAAAGATCATAAGCAAGAAAACCAATTAAGAGACTATCAGAGTAATTCAGATAAGGAAGAGGGGATATGAGCTCACACTAGGATGGTGGCTACTTGGAGACAAGGGGTCAGTTGTGAGAGATTTTGAATTAGCATTGACAAAATTTGGCAATTAAATTTAAAAAGTTAAATTTAAAATTTAAAAAATTAAATTTAAATAAAAATTTAAAAATTAAAGATTTACTCCGAAGTTAATGGTAACCTGTGTTGACTGATAGGATAATGAGCCTTCAAGAGGGATAGAGGGAGTTTGGACTGACAGTTTTAAGGAGGGATGGGGAAGAAAATGAATTCTTTCCAGTGCTTTATCAGTGCTGTCCTGTAGTAAGTGCTTCATATGTGACTGACGAGTTGTTTGGGGCCTGTTCAATTTGAAATGCATATGCTACATTCTAGTGGAGACATCCATCAAGCTATTGATGGTGTATAACTAGAGTCCAGGAGAGAAATTGAGATTGGAAATATAGACTTGGGAGTTACGTGTATAGAGATGATAATTAAACCCAAGTGGTGATTAGAGCTTCAGTGATGAGAGTATAGAGACAGAAGTGAAGAGGGTACAAAAAGGGCCCTAGGTATCACTTTTGTTGTAGAGTCAGGAGGTAGATGTTGAGACAGCAGGGGAGGCTGAAGAGTAGTCAGACAGATAGGAGATAGATAGACAAGAAATAGATAGATAGATAGATAGATAGATAGATAGAGTATCTAGAAAGATGGGTGGTCAACAGTACCAAAAGCTGCAAAAAGGTCAATGGAGGTCATGGAGGTCATGGAGGATGCATCGCTAAGGATCATCAGATTTAGCAGTTAAGAGAGCACTGGTAATCATGGAGGGAAGGTTTCTTAAAAAAGAGAAGGTAATAGCGTTGCTAGTTGACTTTGGCAAGAAGGTTCATCTCTTCTTTAGAGACAAGAGTCAAGGCAGAGAGGATGGGTGATACTATAGATTTAAGTTGTAGAGCAGGGAAAGTGAGGGATGTTATAGTACATGACACATATTTTCTCAGTAAATTAGGAGTTGAAGGCATCTGATGACAGAGGGGGTGGTGGAAATTTGGAGAGATTGAAGAGAGAAAGGCTTAGAACACCTACTGATGGGAATGGTAGAGAAGGTCAAGTGAAAGACTTAGGGCAGTTAGAAAAGCTTTACTTGAATGTACATAATTGAGACAAAATTACATTTTTTCTTGTCTTTGCCTTAATTGTCATGTTGCTTTATGGATGGAGAAATACTGCTTTCAAATACAACTTATTTCCAGGTATTTTAGAGGTAGGTTACATTTTGAATAAGCCTTAACTTCATATCTCAACCTTGGTGATAAATGAGGCAGCTCATGAATGCTTAGGATAGGGATTGGGAACCTGTGGCCTCGAGACCACATGTGGCCTTCTAGGTCCTTGGGTGAGTGGCCTTTTGACTGAGTTCAAGTTTTACAGAACAAATCCTTTTATTAAGGGGATTTGTTCTGTGAAGTTTGGATTCAGTCAAAGGGCTTCACTTGAGGACCCAGAGGGCCGCAGGTAGCCTTGAAGGCCGCAGGTTCCCCATCCCTAGTATAGGATTTACGTGCTTAATCCAGGCTTTCAGTCCTTCAGGACCAAGGAGAGACTATATGGATTTTGGCTCCACCAGAAGACACAATAGAATTAGGATAGAAACAGGACAGAATAGGGGTGGAGAGTAGGGTTGTCTAATAATGAAAGGGACAAGTTCAAACAGCAAGTATTTATTAAGTGCTTATTGTATGCTAGGCACTTGTGACATAGATACAATGAATGTAATAATCCCTACTCAAAAAGAGCTTATATTTTAATGGGGCAAAGACACCAAGATGGGTGATGAACAATAATAACAGTACTGTTTGTGAGTGATGGAGAGAAGGTCAGTTGGCTTAAATGGGAAACTGTGGGAACAAGGAGATAGAGTACAATAAATATGCAAAAATTGGTTGGGTCCAGGTTGTGAATTGCTTTAAAAAACTAAACAAAGGAAATTTATATTTTTTCTTAGAGACAACAGGGGGTCCCTGGAGTTTATTGATGAGGGGAGTGACATGATTAGATCTGCATTCAAGGAAAATCATTTTGGGAGCTGTGTGAAGGATGAACTAGAGTTTGGATATAGTCGAGGCAGGGAGACCAATTAGGAAGCCATAGTAATAATATTCTAGAGACGGTGAGGGACTGATCTAAGGTGGTGGTTATATGAGATGGGTCAAATGTGAGAGACGCAGAGGAATTAGAAATGGCAAGATTTGGTAACTGACTGAATAAGGAGGATGAGGAAGAGTGAAGAGTTTATGAATTAAGGAGACTTGAAGAACGGTGGTGGCCTTAGACAAAAACAGGGAAATTTGGAAGAAGCATGGGTTTTGGGAGATAGCTAATTCTATTTTGGACATCTTGAGTTTGATATGTCTCAGGGAAATCCAGTTTGAGTTGGTGTGAAGAGCTGAATAACTGAATCATGAGGACTATACTCATGTTTGATACAAAGGCTTGATCTTTGTTCTATCTCTCTTGTCATTTCATCTAGTCCTGGCTGGCATGTGAAATTGCACCTTATGAGATTTCATTGGAGGAAAGAATAGTTTTTTGATTTATATCTAATGAACATATATTTATTAATCTCTCAGCACTATGCTTGACCTGGGAGGGTGAGGTGGTGAGGAAGATACAAAATAGATGTGAAACAGGGACCCTGTCCTCAAGGAATTATTGTCTTGCATGCTCTTAGAGGCCACCCAACATTTGTTAGGATGAAAAATCAAGTCTCCTCTCTGGGTTCATTTAACTCTGTAAAGTATTATACATAGGAGATGAAAAAGGGACTAGAGTGCATATGTTCTACATTGTTTGTCTGCAGTCCCCCAGTCTATGCATTAACTCCTCACCAGCCTAGCTTTGGAGTGAAGGGTGGCTGTTTTTGCATAAACACTGTCATTTTAGTGGCACTGCTATTTCATCTTTGAACCATGGCATCAAAGAAACATTGACCTTATTCTCGTTGCTTGCCTGTCTTTGAAGCGGATGGCTTTGCATTGCAGATTAAAGTGAAGACATTCATCAAGAAACAGATCTGGCAAATCACTCCCCAAACTCAGGATGAAACAAAGCTTTGCAGGCTTCGATTACAGTTGCACAGCAGAGTGAGCCAAAGACGAAGGCTTTAATGCTAGTCTCCTCAGATCCCCCAAGACAGCAACAGCAGGGTAATAGTGTGGGCCTTTTAGTTCGGGGTAACTTTACCCTGTAAGTCAGTTACTAAGTTAGTTTTCTAGGCAGAAAAAAGAAAGTAATGGAAGGATTCCCAGCCTGTGTTCTTCATTCCTCACTTCAATTTAAATAAAACCAACATTGGAAAAATTAGGTCCTCGCAATAATGTACTATGCACGTTTGTTTACTTCAAATGAAAGTCTTCATAGAGAAATAAATTATAAACTTTATGTTTACTACATCATTGTATTTTTCTTCTGTGACAACTGATCTCTCTTTTAAAGGACAGTAGTAACCCTTCCTGTGTAATGTCTTTCTCCCTAGTGCTTATTAAAGAGCAGGCAACATGGAGTTGCATCTTAAGAGAGAAGAGTAACCAACAAATATGCCATATTAAAAAAAACAAGTAATATAAAAACTAATATAAAAATAAAACCTTCTAAATTTGTATAGCAAATTCACACAGGATTATTTGCCCTAGATTTGTTAAAGTGTATTTTATACAGTTCATTTAAAACATTCTGATTTACAGAAACTCATTTTATGAAAGATATTTCATAACAAAGTACAAATAAAATACTAGTATATATTCTATATGGTTCTTTGTCCAGGTGCAAGAAAGGCAGAAACAGCCCTGGGAGGCAGAGTAAATATGATCTATTATACATTTGTTGTCTTACCATTTGTTGTTCCGTCTAGTCCCATGAGACATTTCATAGACCTGATTATTTGTTCTGCTATAGGTGCGGACATAGATGTAGCATAAACAGCACCATATGAATGAACTCTTAAATAATCCACTAGGTCCTGAAATAAAGTAAAAAAAGAAAACCAAAATACAAATCAAATAAACGTTAGAGTGTGCATGTGTGTGTGTGTGTGTGTGTG
The DNA here is from genome assembly GCF_011100635.1 of Trichosurus vulpecula. Classification (NCBI taxonomy): domain Eukaryota; kingdom Metazoa; phylum Chordata; class Mammalia; order Diprotodontia; family Phalangeridae; genus Trichosurus; species Trichosurus vulpecula. The sequence continues at coordinate 270,102,962 of NC_050575.1, read as the reverse complement.
TGTGTGTGTATGTGTGTGTGTGTTTTACAAGAAGTGGTAATCTTCCCCATGGCCCACTTTAGGTCTGTTCAAAGGGGAAAGAAGAGTAGACGAGTTCGGCTGGAATGTAGACTACAGAGGGGGAATAATGTAAAACACACTAGAAAAATAGTAGGTAGCATTATTAGTTTTTGCCTGTGTGAGCCTTTCTTATCTTTCCAACCAGACTGGAAACTCCTTGAAGTCAAGGGCTCATTTGTTTTCTCTGACAGCATTAAATAATGTGTTATCAATACATTGCTATCTTGGTATACCTAGCACCAGACATACACACACACACACACACACACACACACACACACACATAACACACACACAGATTGAATTGAGGAGACAACATAGCTTTAATGAAACATTTAGACCAGTGTTGATGTTGTTGAATTATTCAGTTGTGTCCAACTCTTCATGGTCCAGTGGACCAAGCTGTTCCTGGAGTGGTTTGCTATTTCCTTGGCTCTCTCCATTGAGTCAGCTAACTACCTCCTAATCCAATAAGGGATGACAAAGTTGCAAAGGTAGGTAGAGGCCAGATTGTAAAAGGTTTATAGTTCCAGGTTGATTTAGGCGTTTGAGTTTTATACAGAAGTAGTGGAGAATATTGAAAATTTTTGATCAGTATTACTCAGGGACCTGATTGTTAATAAAATGGTGATCTTTGTTAGAAGGAAAAAGCCTTAGCCTTTGTTTCTTGTGTCTGATACCAAAATAAAACCTATAGGCGAAACTAATTAATTATGACTCCACTCAGAACTTGCAATAATTTGAACAAAGGCTGGGCTGAACCTTACTTTTTGGAAAACTTTTTTATTCCTGGATGGTGCCCGTTGAGTACTCTTTTCAAGTATCTTCTTGTGGAAGGCATTGTACTAAGCACTTGGAATTCAAAGATGAAAAAAACTCATACTACCTATATTAAAGGAACTTATTTCTATTGGGGAAATGAAAAAAAGACTATACATACATGTACATAATAAAAAGTAGAGAGCCAGAGGAAATGTGCTAGGAAAATTAGAGGAGAGAGAAATCATGAACAATTAATTGTTGAGATTGGGAATTACATCACAGAAGTGGTGGGTACCTGAGCCTTGAAGGAGGAGAAGGATTGTGAAAGGAGAAAATGGGGAAGAGAGCATTCTAGGTGGGATAGGAAAGGGGACTGCTGACCATGTCTAGAGGTCAGAAATAGAATGAGTTTGCAGAATAACCGGTAGCCCAGTTTCAGTGGAATGCGTAGTACACACAAAACAAAAACTCCTTATCTTGCCATTCAAGGTGAAGTTTGGCTCAACTTACCTTTCCAGTTTTGTTTTCTGCTACCTCTCTGTAAGAATGCTATAGCCAAATTGAACAAGCTATTCCTCAAACATAGCTTACACTTTACTGCCTCCAGGCATTTGTTCAAACTGTTCTCTTTTTGGGCATGCCCCCTCTATACATCTCTTCCTCTCCAAATTTCAAATATTCTTAGAGACCCAGCTTTAAGGGCACTTCCTCCTTGAAGCCTTCCCTAATACCTTTCCCCTAATACATTGGAAGTGTTCTCCTTTCCCTGGATTCCCATTGAACGTTGTATCAATCATGATATTTATTAAGTCCTGTGTTGTTTGTGCTTGGGTTGTTTGTAATTTAGTTGTTTATATATATTGCCCTGGGCTGGAAAGATATCTTATGCTTCTTTGTATTCTCAACAATGTATCTAGCATAGGGACTTGCACAGAAGAGTTGGTCAGGAATATTTACTAATGGAGTGAAAAGGGTCTTTAGAAAGCCCCAGATGAATTAATACAATAGTCCATAAGTCTTGACATTGGGACGATGAAGATCTGCCGCAGTGTGTCCCGCCTACAGGCATAGAAATTTACATAAATGCTTTAGTAAATGAAGCTGAGCAACCCCAGAACTCTCACTAAAATGGCAAATCAAAATATGTTGTCTATTGTTTCATTAAAAACCTAAGGTTGGACAGCCCTGATATAGGATATCACACCCTGATCCAGTGTAATTATTTTGTTGCCTTAATGGTGTGGGAGCAAGTGTAGAACCACTCAAGATGTCTTACAGAAGGGGTTATTAGGTGGATGATAGATTTCTATACAAATAACAATATCTGCAATAAATTACCCATAGTCATTTTTGTGAGATAAAAATAGGGCTTAGACGTTTGCTTTCAGATATGGACTCTGATAATTTTCTAACAGTTTCCTTAGGGTAATATACAACACTGTGCCAGACAGGAGCCCAGTGGCGGCAGTGGGACAAGGATAGGGAGTCAAAAGCTCAGGGAAGAGTAAGAAAATATTATTCTTTATTTGGAATCTACATTTCATGTCAGGCCTACCTCCTCTCTATCAAAGTTATTTTGGCATTTTAAACTTTGTTCGTGCTGCTCCTTTCCCCTGATACCTGGAATAACTTGCCTAGCTCAATACCAGTGACAAAGTAGTTTCTTCATACTTGTTGATTAATTATCTTTTCAGTGTTTCTTTTTCCCATTGATCATAATTAATAAATTCAAATAGTTATTGATATGTTGATGGCAATGTGCTGGGTTCCAAAAGGAGTAAGGAAGAAGCATAAGATACGGATCCTGCCTCCAGGGATTTTACCATCTAATTGAGAAGAAAAGACATATCCAGATGAAAGTTATGATACAGAGACATTATAGAAAAACAATACAAAGTGGAATGCAATTAAGAGCCAGAATGAGCAATAGAGACAAGTGGTATTGTAGTTCAAAGAATGGGGAAATTAATATGAATTAGTGATCAGGGATAACCTCATGGCAGTTCTGAGACCTGAGCCTAGTCTTGTAGGATAGGTAACATTTGGGAAGATAGAGAAGAGTGAGGGGACATTCCAGGAAAATAGCTCAGGAAAAGGTGTAGAGACTAGAGGGTGATTTTATATATATGACATATATGAGAGTTATGATAAGCATCTGGCAGTGGAAGACTTTGTACTGTGGAGCAGTGAGAGATGAGATTGGATAGATAGAGATGGGGCAAGGTTGTGTCAGCTTTTGATATTTGACTGAGAAGTTTGGATTTTTATCTTCTAGGCAGTGTGGAACCATTGGAGGCCTGTGAGCAAGAGAGTGACATGATGAAATTGAAATCTTTTGGGAAGATTAGCTGTCAGTGATATACAGGAAAGTTGGTGGGGGAAGGATCTGGAGGAAGGTAGTATTTAGAAACCAGAGACAGAGATTTGTTAAGAGGCTGTTACAGTAGACCTGGAGAGGATGAGAGGATTGATAAGATAAAGGCAGTGGAAATGGTAGGAAGGGATGAATTAAAGACAGACTAGATAAGGGATGAAGAAGGAGCGACAATGACTCAGCCCTCAAACTTGAATTATTGGGAAACCAGTAGTGTCATTAAGGCAGGAAAGTTGGGAAAGGGAACTGGTTTAAGAGCAAAGTGATAAATCCGAGCCTCAGACCCCATCCTCTTCTGTGATGCCTTCCTGGACAATTAATATATATTGATCTCTCTCTCTTTTTTGAATTCCTTTAACACTTAAATCTGTAGTATTCAATTTAGCTTTTGAGAGGTAGTGACTATATTTAGTGAGAAAATGGTTGTATAATTTCAGAGTTAATCTATGGTGAAACTATTTTGAGGGGTTGTATGTTTGGGAAAATGAGACAATCAGTGATTTGGCATTTGACAAGGCATGTGCAGAGCTGAGAAACCCTGGTCAGATACAGCTGAAGGGAGCAGGATGGTAAAATGGGTCATAGTGACATGGCCTTCTCCCACTATCCCACTATGTATTAGAAATACTTGGAGAACCATCCCTAAGGTCATATAGCAAATGTGAGTCATGAGTTTCTGAACACCTCCTACTTTTGTTTTGAGAAGAAGTGGCTGGGAGGCCCTGAGGGGAGGGAGAAAGGGATAGGGTGGATGATCGTGTGGTGGGTTTGTGTGATAGTGTCATATCTAGTGTGAGTATAGTGTGAGTATGTAAGTATTTCATCAGTGCTTTTTTATTGCTTTATTAGAAGTGAGATTGATGGGCAGTGATATAGGTGTCAGAGAGCTCTTGATTGTGTTGGGGATCATATGTATAGTGAACTCTGGGAGCAAGGAATGAAAGTTAAAGTTTTTGAGAGGTTGGAAGAACCTTTTTAGGTTCATAAAAATGTCCCAGCCCTCTTCTTATGTGCTAATTTTCCTAACCCTTTGCATATCTAGAAATTTTATGGAGTCATTGCTTCTCTGATGGCAGTGAGTATACTTCAAAAAGGGTAATAAAATTTATATTTAAGGTCTTAACTTGCTTGCAGATTTATTTCTTTTTTTCTCCTAGCTAAGTTTTTCAGAGATTGTATTTGTGGATTCATATTACTTAGAATGGCTAGTCAGAAAGTGGTACTGTGGATTGAGCTCTGGGGAACATCAAGGAAGGATAGAAGTCTTGATTGTTGATTTCTCCTTTCTCCTGTCCATTCAAGCATCATGAAAAATTAATTAATAGTTGATTTTGGCCTTTTGCAATTTGGGTCTGTGTTGTGTCTTGCTTCAGAGTGGGCTCTAGATCTAGTTATGGAGAGGTTATAGTGCACAAATGTAGGTTCAAAATTCTGATTATTTTCCCTACTCTTAGGTCCATGGTTCAAGGACAGGGGTAGCCTTGCTGAAGGAATTCAGACAAGAGGATTGTTTGAATAAACATTTTAGTGCTCATTTCGTGACCCCCATTTACTTCAAAGGACTGTTAAACACAGCCATATCAAAGAACTTGGGCCAAAGCTGAGCTGAGCAGGAAGTCAGATTTTACCAGACTTGCTGTGGATGAATGCAAAATCTCACCAAGCTAAAAGACCCATGCCAAACCTGTTTCACTGAACCTTTAGCTGAGCAGTATGCTGTAGTTTATGGCAGCCTCTCCTGTTTTTCACTGCTCTCCCCTTCTGAATTCTAGCCTTGCAGGTTTGAATCATAATGGCTACCATCATTTTTAAAAAATCCTTTAATTTAAATTTAATTAATTTAAATTTAAATTTAAAAAATTGTTGTTCATTTGCAGGCTGAAATTACCAGGAGGTGGTTCAGTGCATGCAAAAACACTCGAGATAACTAAACAAAACCCTCTCATGCACTTAAGAAAATCTGGATCATTCTGTGTTCAGCAGACTTTACAGAATCTCTTCAGCAACTAGAGAAATGGAAAGAAACAAACAATTCTCATCAGCTCATCCCTTTCTCTAAACAAGCCATTTATAAGAAAAAGTTGTGATAGGTAGAGAGAAGGCATCCCCTCTGATTTTTTTCTCAGAAGTCCTGAAAAGAGAGGATTTCAAATTGGAGCTGTTTATGGCTGGAGGATGATCACACAAAATCTCAAAATTGGCAAGATGCAAAGCTTGGCTTTGGAGAAGGAATTTCAGTGACTTGTAGGGAGTGAGGAGAGAAGAACGCAGCCCAGCTACTATTTTTTAATTCATACGTGATGGCAGAATATGTGAGGGAAAATAAATGTTTCATATTTTGTCAGGGAAAAATTAATGCGTGTGTGTGTATTTATGTGTGGGAACATCATAGTGCTCAAAACATTTCTCAAACCATCTTTTATGTCTTTGTTTTCAAATATTTGTCTCTCTTTCAGGTAAAATTTTCCAGATAAGAGATTTCTGGAGGGTGCTAATGAATGAGATTATTATCTTATCTTATTTATTGTGTTTAGTAGACAAAGAATGAAGAATGCTATCCATGCACCTGCAAAGGGGAAGGGATACTGAGAGAGGGGAAACATGTGAAAATGTTTGATACTTTGGCATTGCCAAAAAGCGATCGAATAAGCCCGCATTTATTCAGTTTGTTTTTCTGGCCCTCCCTCACTGTTGGTCACTAAACTATTTGTAATTTAATTTTCCTGGTCAACTCATATGATTTAGTCATCTTTCTTGTTATGCATTGGTTTGAGATGTTAGAGCATGATGCCTAACCTACCGAAGATGTATCTAGTTGCAACTATAAAGCTGTAACTTTGAGATCCATAGAGAAATTTTGTACGTAAATACAAGATACTATTACCTTGCACAGCTGGCATTAGCCTTTGTGAATCCAGAGTTAATGCTACTCCATAACGAGATGCCAGAATTTCATACATACATTCTAATGTAAATACTACCTTTTATATTTATAGATGAGAGACATAAGGTTTTATTTTGCCAAACCTTTGGACCTGACTGATAGGTCAGCTGAGGTTAGCTGACAACCAATTGGGCATCTATTTGAATTTTCTTAGACTTAAGAAAGTAAATATTTTGAATCGCTGCACTTAAAAACAGAAGTGGTTTTTAAAAAAATTTCATTAGCGCTGATTTTGAATTTTTTTTATGGAGGTTTCCCAGTAATGCAAATTTAAAAAAAAATCCTTTTGTTTTACTTTTTAACTTCTGAAAAAATATGAGGTATTCTATTTTTGGAAGAGTACTGAGTAGAAAGGTAAGAAACTACTTTCGAATCAAGGATTCTTAGGTTTGCACAGTATATCTTTTTAGTAAAAAAAACAACAAAAATTATCAAACTCAGAACAGAAACCTTTTACGCAGTCAACATTCAGAGGAAAATCTGTACAGTGGAAACCTGAAGTAAAGAACATAAAATAAAGAAAGTACTAATGCTTCTTAGAACTTCAAAATGTGACTTTCTTAAGTGGAAACACACTGGTTTGTTCTTATTTAAAGACTACATTAGAAACTGAGGCTGTAGACTATGAGAACAGACATGACATCCAGTAAATCATGGACTCTTTATGTAAACTCTAGAGGTCCTTATGGGGACCAACCTAATAAAAGCCGGTAGGCTAGAGGTCATGTAGCCAGTTCCTGGATTGACAGCAACAACATTAATATGTGATGCTTTAAGGCTTACAAAGTGCCTTATCTATATTATCTTATTTGGTCCTCATAATAATTATTTGTGACTTGTGACTTGTCTGTGGTAATATAACTAGTAAGTGTCTGAGAAGGGATTTTGATCCAGGTCTGCTCTGATTCAAAGTCCAGTACTGTACCATACTGTGTACTCTTCACACCCCATAAAAACTTTGGTTTTTGAATTTTGCTTCCTAGAGCTACAGGACATTTTTTTTTTACTAGACCAGATGATTTTTGAGGTCCTCCCTTTTCCCTCTGAAGTTTTGATAACTGCTTTGGTGACTTGTATCTCATTTTCTATTTCTTTCTACCATCTAGTGGCAGAATATAAAACTACAGCATAGGATAGAAGAGAAGGAGCAACAGTAGTTAGTTAACTCACGATTTAGAGCTGGGAGGGATCTTTGATGCAACCTAGACCTCTCTTCTCTTGTACATATAGGAAATTGAAGCCAAAATAGAAGTCATGGCATAATATAAAGGATATGAAAACCACCATAGGTCTCTAGTTTTTTCAGAAAGTTGACTATTACATGTACATATGGTAAGTTTCATTGTACTGTACGCTATCAGAATCAATGAGGTACAGAACATTGTTATTGGATTTTCTGCATCAATAATGGGAAGATTTATGTTCCAGCTTATATATAATATATATGTTACTTATTAAAGGCAATAATATATGCAGAAGTACTTTGTATATAAATTGTTATTCATGAACTAAAAGGTTTATAGAATACAAATGTATATTTACATGTACTATCATTTTGTAGTATTCAATTAATTTAAAAAATTATTGAACACCTATTGTATATATACACACATATATCAAGCACAGTGCTAGTCACTAGGGATACGACAAAATAAAAAAAAATTCTTAGCCTTGGGAAGCTTATATTCTGCTGGGGGAGGAGGGAGAAGTGAGAAAATTTGCACAAATACAAAATGTTCAGTTTTTTTCTACAATTGGCTTGGGGGCGTTGTGAGGGAAGCAAGAGAAGAGAGGAAGAACTGAAATGAATAGCACAGGGAAGGAAGCTGTGAAGTTGATATGGAGGAATTCATATTTGTGAAAGTCAGAGATTGATTTGAAGTTGGAGGAAAATTTGTAGAAGAAGAGCAGGAAATGAAGACTCAAGAAGGACATGTGTTAGCTGTATTCAGTTCTTTGAAGGATTGTTAATACGGTGAAGGAACTAGTCTTATCTGTTTGGTCCCAAAAGGCAGAATTAGTGATCTCTTGCCATATCTTATGTTCCTTTCTCAGCCCTTATCCGTATTGACTTCTCTGTAGCATTTCATGTAAGTGACCACTCTTTCCTTCTGAATAATCTCTTGTTTTTGAATTTTCATTACCCTATTTCTCCTTGTTTTCCTTTTTACCAGTCTGACCATTCCTAAGACACTTTTGCTGGCTCCTTATCCATGTCATGTATGTTAAGAATGTATACTGGTAAGGAAATCTAGGAAACAAACAACAACATAGTTGAAAACATTTGGTTGAAGATCAGAAAAACAGAATCAGTTTGGTGAATAAGAGTATACCACAGACTACCAGAATAGAAATAGGAAATAGATCAGTGGTTTTAGAAACATCACATTCTTGGCATGATGGCTAATTTTAGTTGTCCAGACATGTTTAAAGCTTTCTCTTGGCCAAAGGTAGAGTGGCTAATAACTTGTTGACTTATCTTAATGATAATTTCAGCTTTCAAAAGGTAGAAGAATCTTAATCTGATTCTCATTATTAGTTGGGGTACTTGGTGATTGGGGGCAGATATGATAGGAATATTAGACAGTGATCATACCTTCCTTAGAGTTTATGGTAGAGAAGAGGTAAACCAGGCATGGTCAGACTATATCCTCGATTGGAGAAAACTGATATCCAAGGGTTCAGAGATAGTATAAGGAAGATGTGATAGACTGAAATTCTACAAGGGAAAATGCAATAGGAGGATCTGGAAGACTTCAAGAAAGAAATTCTGAAGGAAGGGAAAAATTTCTGATGAAGAAGAAAAATGAGAATTGTTTGGAGAGACCAATGTGTGTGCACAGGGTATTCCCCAATAGAATTAGATTTTATTTATTTATTTTTTCATTGCAATAGTTTTATTGAAAGGTCACTTTCTTAGTACCAGAACATAATGGTACTTTGTTAGGTTATTTCAGCAAACTTAAGTTGCACTGATGAATTAGAAAGGAAATTTTTGAATGAATCAGTTGTTTAGGAGTAAGAGTGCATCTACAAAATGCTTTACAAAATGAAGCATAAGATATATGAGGCATACTGTGGTTCTTTGGTTCATCTTTAAAGGGAAGTTTTTTTTTTTTTTCTCCCCACAACATGATAGAACAGGGAAATTTGAACTTGTTTTAGCTTTTTTGGAAATTAAGCTATATGTCGCACTGAGTAACCATATGCTTTCCCAACCCTGTATGTTAGTTTATATTCATTAGCCTACAAGTAGCCTTAAGTGCTCCAACTACCACATAATTCGTCAATTAAATTGCTGCTTACTTGAATCTGGATAGACAACTATTTAGTCTCTCTAAGTTGAATTGTTACAGGACCGTTATGACAATAGCATACCCCATATGTCTTGCTTTTAAACACAAAGCTCTATCCTAATGGTCCAGTTTCAAACCAACAGTAATACTTATTTAAAAGCCCTAGACTGTTAGCATTAGCATATATTGCTTTAGAAGGACACAGCTGAGGTTTCAGATCAGCAGACTATGAGAGTACAATAGAAATTAAATTTTTTCTAATGTATTAGATATTGAGATAAAAATCATTCCATATACAACTTTGTATACCATATCACTTGTTCCCTAGGATAATGTTGAAGATCACTTAAATTTAACATGTCTGTCTATGACTTTAATACAATTTTATAATCAAATTTAAATGAAAATTATGCCAAACAAAAATAAATCCTTAGTATTATTGGATTATCTAGTTACATAAGGTTTTAAAAAGATTGTTTATACTGCCTCAAAGACTAGTAACCCTATTTACTAAAGTGCATCATACCATTTTTTTGAATTTGCTCTGGTTTGATTTGAACTTGCATCCTAACTCAAATAACATCAGTTAAAGTAAAACATACCTTACCATCAATACTACCTGTAATCAGTATACCAATCCAGATACTACTAGATTTGATCAATATTAATTGTCAATTTATAGTATAGTCTCCCATCCTTATTCTACATTAGGGTTTCACATTTAACTTTTAGTTTTTATAAGCATGCTTCAAAGAGGATCATTATTTAATTCTGAACACATATCCTTTTTTAAAAACATTATTTATTTAATTTATTTAATGTATTTCATTTTCAGCATTGATTTTTACAAGAGCTTGAATTATGAATTTTCTCCCCATTTCTACCCTCCCTCCCACTCCAATATGGCATATATTCTGATTGCCCCATTCCCCAATCAGCCCTCCCTTCTGTCACCCCACTCCCCTCTCATTCCCTTTTCCCTTCCTTTCTTGTAGGGCAAGACAAATTTCTACACCCCATTGCCTATGTATCTTATTTCCTAGTTACATGCAAAAACATTTTTTTTTGTTTTTGAACATCTGTTCCTAAAACTTTGAGTTCCAAATTCTCTCCCCTCTTCCCTTCCCACGCACCCTCCCTAAGAAAGCAAGCGATTCAACATAGGCCACATGCCTATCATTATGTAAAACCCTTCCATAATACTCATGTTGTGAAAGACTATATTTTGCTCCTTCCTAACCTATCCCCCTTTATTGAATTTTCTCCCTTGACCCTGTCCCTTTTCAAAAGTGTTTGTTTTTGATTACCTCCTCCCCCTATCTACCCTCCCTTCTATCATCCCCCATTTTTTCTCTTCTTCCTCCTTCTTTTCTGTGGGGTAAGATACCCAGTTGAGTGTGTGTATTATTCTCTCCTCAGGTCAAATCCAATGAGAGCAAGATTCACTCATTCCCTGTCACCTGCTCCCTCTTCCCTTCCTACAGAACCTCTTTTTCTTACCACTTTTATGTGAGATAATTTACCCCATTCTATCTCTCCCTTTCTCCCTCTCTCAATATATTCCTTTCTCATCCTTTAATTTGATTTTACTTTTTTAGATATCATCCCTTCATATTCAACTCACCCTGTGCCCTCTGTCTCTCTCTCTGTCTCTCTGTCTCTCTCTCTGTCTCTCTCTCTCTCTCTCTCTCTCTGTCTCTGTCTCTCTCTCTCTCTCTCTCTATATATATATATATATACACACACACACATATATATATGTGTATATATATACACACACACATACACATATACATATACACAAACACACATATATATATACATATATATATATATATGCATATTCCCTTCAGCTACCCTAATACTGAGGTTTCATGAATCGTACACATCATCTTTCCATGTAGTAATGTAAACAAAACAGTTCAACTTTAGTAAGTCCCTTGTGATTTCTCTTTCTTGTTTACCTTTTCATGCTTCTCTTGATTCTTGTGTTTGAAAGTCAAATTTTCTATTCAGCTCTGGTCTTTTCACTGAGAAAGCTTGAAAGCCCTCTATTTTATTGAAAATCCACATTTTGCCTTGGAGCATGATACTCAGTTTTGCTGGGTAGGTGATTCTTGGTTTTAATCCTAACTCCATTGACCTCCAGAATATCGTATTCCAAGTCCTTTGATCCCTTAATGTAGAAACTGCTAGATCTTGCATTATTCTGACTGTGTTTCTACAGTACTCAAATTGTTTCTTTCTGGCTGCTTGCAGTATTTTCTCCTTGATCTGGGAGCTCTGGAATTTGGCAACAATGTTCCTAGGAGTCTTTTTTGGGGGATCTTTTTGAGGAAGCAATCAGTGGATTCTTTGTATTTCTATTTTACCCTCTGGCTCTAGAATATCAGGGCAGTTCTCCTTGATAATTTCTGAAGATGATATCTAGGCCCTTTTTTTGATCCTGGCTTTCAGGTAGTCCAATAATTTTTAAATGATCTCTCCTGGATCTATTTTCCAGGTCAGTGGCCTTTCCAATGAGATACTTCACATTGTCTTCCACTTTTTCATTCCTTTGATTCTGTTTTATAATATCTTGATTTCTCATCAATTCACTAGCTTCCACTTGCTCCAATCTAATTTCTAAGGTGGTATTTTCTTCTGTCGTCTTTTCGACCTCCTTTTCCATTTGGCTAATTCTGCCTTTCAAGGCATTCTTCTTCTCATTGGCTTTTTGGAGCTCTTTTGCCATTTGACTTAGTCTGTTTTTAAGGTATTGTTTTCTTCAGTATTTTTTTCAGTATTTTTTTGAGTCTGCTTCAGGAAGTCATTGACTTGTTTTTCATGGTTTTCTCGCATCATTCTTATTTCTCTTCCCAATTTTTTCTCTACTTTTCTAACTTGCTTTTCCAAATCCTTTTTGAGCTCTTCCATGGCCTGAGACCAGTTCTTGTTTTTCTTGGAGGCTTTTGGTGTAGGCTCTTTGACTTTGTTGACTTCTTCTCGCTGTATGTTTTGGTCTTCTTTGTCACCAAAGGAAGATTCCAAAGTCTGAGACTGAATCTGAGTCTGTTTTCGCTGCCTGGCCATGTTCCCAGCCAATTTACTTGACCCTTGAGTTTTTCTTTGGGGTATGACTGCTTGTAGAGTAAAGAGCACTTTGTTCCAAGCTTGAGGGCATGCACTGTTGTTTTGAGAACTATTTCTATACAGCCAGCTCTGCCACACCAGCACTCCTCCTCCTCTAAGAACCACCAAACTGGACCTGACTCAGATCTTAAGCAGGCTCTGCTCCTGCTCTGATCTGCCACTTAATTCCTCCCACCAGGTGGGCCTGAAGCTGGAAGTAACTGCAGCTGTAGTTCTGTAGCTGCACCACCCCAGCTGCCCCTGGTGGTGACCAAACTGTGAACTCCTTTCACACCTTTTCTCACTAACGTTCTCTGATGTCTTTGGTGTTTGTGGGTTGAGAAGTCTGGTAACTGCCTTGGCTCATTGATTCAGGGTGTTAGGGTCTGTTCCACCTGGCTCTTGGTCTGGTTGGTCCTGCTGCCACCCATGCTGGGCTCTGCTCCCCTCTGTTCCCAGCTACGTGCATGAAGACCTCACCCAGCAACCATCCAGGCTGTCCTGGGCTAGAGCCCTGCTTCCCTTTGCTATTTTGTTGGTTCTGCAGTTCTAGAATTTGTTCAGAGCCATTTTTGTAGGTTTTTGGAGGGACCTGGCGGGGAGCTCACACAAGTCCCTGCTTTCCAGCTGCCATCTTGGTTCTGCCCCCTGCCCTGAACACATTTCCAATTGCAGCACACATGATCAATTTCCAACGATAGTCTCTTTTCCCCCTTAAGTTTGTAAACATCAGTGCTAACCTAGTTGCTATGTTTCAGACTTCACAGCTTATGTACATTCTAATATTGGAGTCCCCAGTTCTGATGTGAAATAAGCCTTCAAAATAGTTGAATTTATTCACCATAATAATCTTATTAAGACCCAGCTTCGGGGATTGTTGGAAGAGGAGCAATTTTGTTAATAACTTTGCTTCAACTGATGTGCAGTATGGCCAGATACGATCTACTTCAACTTCTGAACATTTGGTTTAGAACACTCTTTTGATGAGTATTCAGTTAGTCACTTAACTACGAGTTTCTGCCAGAAGGTCAGGTCTCTGCAATTTATCTTGGAATTTTTCTGAAGACATTCTGCATCTTCTGTCGATTCTATAAATTTCTGTACTTGAATCTCCAGTGCAGTTATAGACAATGCCAGTACAGAAGGCTTGCTTTAGAAAACATAATCTTACAGTGGCATGCCTTGAACTGAGCTTCCAGTTCCTTCAAAACTCTGGTTCAAAATCCTTTCAAATGGTAAGTTTTCATGAATGAGCGAATAACAGAACTGTAGAAACTGAAAGACAGTAAGTAGGAGCTTTGACTTTCAAACATACCTTCTCTAATACAATCTTTTTTATTCTCATCAATTTAGAATCTGTGAATTTGTGTTGGCATATTCAGATCAAATCAATGGCTAATGGGACATTTCTCTCTTACTCTGTAGATTTCACAGTCAGATAGAAGCAACTTAATCTCACACGTTCAGGGCGTCTGGTGTGTACCTTCATTTTGGATAAAATACTGTTCAGTAAATTTACAACTAGAGAAAAATTCTCTGTGTCAAAACTGAAGAACTAAGTTAGTCTAAGAATGTCTTTCACTTTGAAGTCCCTCAGTCTTGCAGCCACCCGAATGCCATTATCTTGAACAGATTCAGTTAGTCTCACGCCACAGACCTTTGGCTGACATCTAGACTCCTGTTCCAATAGAACATTCAGCTGGTTTCTGAGCTCTAGTTGTTACCAGTGCCTCTGTCTTCTTGGGCACTTTTTTGGTAGCAAGCCCCCCATAGGACTGTCCTCTCCTTACCCTGAAAAATTAGTCAAATACTTTGGATGATGCAGGACCTATGTGGGGGAAAGAGAGGGGTTGGGGCAGAGGAAATGATGGAGGAGGTTTCTGGGGCAGTGGCTCTAGCAAATTGAGAATGATGCCAGTCCTAGGCCAAGGAGTGCTGAGAACAAATTTAGGTTTTAAAATTACATATACAGTTGATGAATGTAATGGTAACTATAAGAGCATGACATGGATCTGTAAAAAAAACTATCAGGAATGCTAAAGCTTGGAATGGATCGAGTCTGGCTTAGTACAAGAAAGTGGGTATCAAGGGAAATATGAAGACTGAAAAAAGGATAGGATGCTTTTCTTGGGGGGGTAGATGTTATGATGACTCATGAGAGGGAGATTTTGTTTTCTCTGCCAAGGAGAATGATCTTTGTGATGGAAGTGAGAGAAAAAAAAATGTCCAAAGGGAGGTAGTACCCAAGATGAGTTAGTAGATAGTAAAAGAGGATCTAGTTGTCATAGAAGAATTTGGGCTAGGGTAGAATAATTATATACTTGGGTGCTTAAAGAACTAGCAGATATGATTGCTGAGTCACTGTCAGTGATATTTACAAAATTAGAGAATGAGAGATTTTTTAAAAGGGAAGTGAATAGAGTCTGCAAAATATAGGACAGTCAATCAATTAATTAATTGTTATCAAACACTTATGTACCATGCATAACGCAAATCTCAGGATATAATAACAACACCTGTCCCTTGGACAGCAAGGAGATCAAATCAGTCGATACTTAAAGAAAGTAAGTCAGACTATTTATTGGAAGGACAAATACTGTAGCTGAAGCTTGAATATTTTGGCCACATAATGAAAATACAGGACTCCTTGGAAAATACCCTGATGTTGGGAAAGAGGAGAAAGGTGATGATAGAAGATGAAATGGATAGATAGTGTCATGGAAGCAATGAACATGAGCCTGGACAAACTTCAGGAGATAGGGGAAGATAAAGGTCCTGGCATGCTGTAGTCCATGGTGTCATGAAGAGTTGGACATGACTGAAAGTCAACAATAACAACATACCTGAATATGAATCTAAACAGTGGGATGCTCCATATTATATGTGGCAGGTCAATTTGTATTATGGCCTATGCCTAGGAAATCTTGCCTTATTAAATTCACAATGATGGAATTAGCCTTAATGCAAGAGATTATTTTCAGGATATACATGCTTTGCCTAGGTAAAGGTTTTTTGTTTTACCTTTCTTCCAGCTATGTATCCTCCAGCTGCTCCAAAGCTTTTGGTGAATGTTCCCATGAGCACATCAACATCACAAGGATCTAATCCAAAGTAGTCCACGACCCCCTGGCCTCTTGGGCCTAAACTTCCAATACTGTGAGCTTCATCCATGTAGAGGTAAGCTTTGTACTTCTTCTTTAAGGCAATGATCTCAGGCAGACGCACGATGGAACCTTCCATGCTAGATTATGGAGAGAAATGCTAATATTGTAATTTATTCTTTGAAAAACCTTTCTTTTTCTTTTTGAATATAGATATGACAGCTTCTACCTTCCGTTAAAAATAGGTACTTACTGTTTCTTTCCCTAAGATACATTTTAAAAGTATAAGTTAAAATTTTTGCAATTAGGGAAGAGTCTCTAAGTGTTTTGAAAATGAAGGCTGTACCTCTCTGCCATATTTCCTGAAGAACTAAAATCAATTATCTGTTGATTTGGCATGTTGAGTTTGGGTCAGAGTGAGGAAAGAATCTCACTGTGTAGTTTATTAATTTTAATTGTTAAAGATGTTAGAAATAACATTCCGTTTAATGATGGAATTGGTTCAATCGTGTGATGATCCACTGACTGATGATAGGTCCAAAAATGCTTATTTGACCAATTAGACCCTATTGGTCCCTTCTTTTGAGCTGATGAAAGGTGAAGATTATAGTGACAAAGCCATAAAAGAGCTTTACTTGAAACAATGAAGAGTTAAACATAACAAAATAACAATGTTTATAGAGCCAGATTCAATGTTTCATTGTAGTAATTGGTTTATTTAGTATGCCTAATAGTTTCCTGTAGGTGGAACCTTTTTTTTATCCCTAGTTTTATGTTTCTTTGTATTTTAACTTATAAATTCCTTCTCCTTTTGGAATTAGGCAGGATATAAATCTTACTGAAATAAAATAACAATGCCAAATTTGTGTAGTAGCCAACTACTTGGAATTTGAAGCTTTTAATAAGTTCTCAGAATACCTTGACTGCAATATCTTTATGTGCAGTTTTATTGTATTAAATGATTATCTCAATTAAAAAATAGTTAAATAAGCCAGTTAGGTCAAACTGCCAATTTTAATTTTTTCCCTTTACTGAATTTAACTATAAATAAAACTAAATTTAATGCTTTTATTTTTTTCTGCTTTAAATGCTTAAGTGACAGGTCAGTTTAGATAGTAAAGCAGTAAAATTGATTGGACATGTATCCCTAGTTTAATGGGTACTAGGTAAAGAATCAAATTTAAAAACAAACAACAAATCTTTTTACAAGCACATTTGTACGTGCGTGAGTGTGTGCCTATGTGTGTGTGTTTAGGCCATGATTTGAGTCAAATTAAGACTGGTTAAAGTAAATTAAGACTGGTTAAAGTTTTATTCCTTTAGCTTCAGTACTTTAATATTTGAAGTTGGGTTACATTTAAAAACATGCTAAGTGTTTTTTATATTTATTACTTATTAAACATATTTTCCCTTTGAAATGGAAGTCCTCCCCCATCTATCTCAACATTATTGGAAGAGATACTGTTTAATACAGATAGTTCTACCAGCTAATTTGAAGCAGTATTTAAGGTCTTGAATTATGCTTGAATTAACAAGTAGTGACTACACACACACATGCACATATATGTGTATATGTTTATATACTGTCTATTAGATAACATATTAACTAAGTGTATAGATTTCTTTTTGAAATCTCCTTTTCCCCTGCTCCTTATATACAATCTAAGTTACTAAATAGCAACAATGGACAAATGCTACTGTTTGCCAACTTAAATCACAGAAAAATCTTCCTCATGGGCTCAGATCATATCCTGAGATGAGAAAGGAAATAATAGCTACTACAACTTTAAAATTAAGTGACTACTGTCCTTTTAATTTTCTTGTTCTTTTATGTTTTCACTTATTGCGATTGGAATGATATAGGGTCTAATATTTGGAGTTCAGAAAATCTCAGCTACTGCTCAGGCATTTTTGGAGTAAATAATATCTCTTTGATAGAGGACTTAACTACCTTTGTAAGAACTGAATCTTCTAGGATTAGGTGAATGATCATCAAATTATTTCTCGAGTATCTGTGGGTTGAAAGCTATGGCTGTGACTTTGTTACCTCAAGTCCCAGATCATTTGGAAAATTCCCCTTTGTTATTGATTTGTATAAAATAGTATATATGTTCCATAACTGGAAATAAACCAAAACAAATCTGGATATTTCAGAGTGATCATAGAAACAGTAAAAAACTCAGTTCATTTCAGATTGACTGATGATTATGTACTTTGTTATGAATTTCCTCTTTAGGAATAATTCAGATTGTGTCAGTGTAATGTTTATTACATTTTAATTAAAAAATCAGATGTCATCACATATGCCCTTTTATACAAGTGGACCTAGTTTATTATGGTTTGTTTTCTTTAGAAGATAATTGAAATAGTGTTAGGACATCTCTGTGATCCTACCACCTCTGCCTTTGTATGAATCAGGAGCAGGTTTCATCTGTAGTTTCTTGGCTTTCATCAATACTGACTATAGACCCTGTGCTGACTACACCCAGTGGATAATATAAGTCAAGGCACAGAGAAAGAAAGTGGCCTCTGCCCTAGCATCAGGGCTTCTTTTAGAGTCACTTGCTTACAGATGCTGCTTGTTTTAATTAATATGATCAATATGATCTTGTATGCTAACTTGTTTAGTTGAACCCAAGTTCAGCTAGTTGAGATGACAGTTGTAAAGCATTTATCACAATGCCCATTGGATGTTTATTCTCTTCCTTCTTTCCCCCATGTTGTTTATCTGACTGCATCAGTTAGCTGTCTTGAAATTCACTTCATTCTTAGTTGACCTTCCATGAACTTAACTTTGTTTGCCTGACCTATGATAATGCCCTGATCATTCTAGACCCTTCTCTTCTTCTAATATTTCACTCTTTTCTAGTCTAATTTTAGCCTGCCAGATGCTTCATAGGTAGCTGAGGAATGGTCATGACTTTATGAATTTTAGCTCATCCTGTTGTGGCTTACACACTTAGAATGGATCATTGTACAATATGGTTATCAATTATCTGTGATATTCCCCATTAGACTGTAAGCTCCATGAGAGAACAGAGTGTGTTTTATGTACACTTTTTTATCTCTTCCATTGCTTTGTACAGAGTAGGTGCTTAGTAGACATTTAATTAAATTAAATTATGCAATAGTACAAAATACATTATTCATTTTGGCATTTAACAGTTTAGCAAATTAAAAAAAATATTGTTAATAGCCAGTATGTGCCAGGCACTAGGCTGTCTCATAAAAAGAAATGACAGAATCTCTGCTCTTAAGGAACTTTTTTAATCCACTGAGATATACCATGATACATCCTCAAATATATATGATACAAGGTAGAATGTGATAAGGATAAAAGAGGTCCAGACAAAATGCTAAGATCAGGGAGGACTTTGTAGAAGAGGAGCGAGCTGGGGTAGACCTTGAAGGAAGAGGATTTCATAAAGTACAGTTTAGGAGGAAACATACTGTAGGCACGATTCATGACATTTGTAAATACACAGAGATGGGAGAGTGCAGGATGAGATCAAAGAACAGATAATAAAAAGTCTTCAATACCAGGCTAATGAATTTATTTTTTACCTAGGAAGCAGGGTGGATGTTTTTGAGAAGGAATCGATATGGTCAAACCTGTTCATTATGAAGATTATTTTTCTAATTATATAAATAATTGACTAATTGGCATTGGGGAGACTTTGGAGGCAGAGCTTTCAGTTAGGAGGTTATTACAAAAGACTATATAACAGGTGATGAAGCAATGAACTAAGGTGATGGTTGTATAAGAATAGAGAGGAAGGGATAGGTGCAAGAAATGTTGTGGAGGTGTTAACAGAGATTAGCAACTGTAATTGAGTGTGAGGTCTAGGGAAAAAGGAAATCAAAGCTGGCTCTGTGGTTTTGCAACTATGTGACTGGGAAAATAGTGGAACCACTAATAGATACATTGCAGAAATCCATATATATAATATATATATTTATATGTGTGTGTGCATATATGTATATGTCTAAATTTTTTTCTTGATTTAAAAGTCTAATGAAGGAAATGAGGTAGATTTAGTATTACTCCTACTTTTTGTGACTACTTCTTAGTGACCACTTGCTGACTCATAGGGACTACTGCTTCCCTTTTCAGGTACTCACAAACTTCTCAGTTGTTATCACACAGCTTCTTATTTTCTTTGCATATGCACATATTAGTAATTTTTTCACATTTATTTCCATTAGAATTTAGCACATAGATAGGAGAAGAGAAGACTTAGGTGTGGGATACTAGAGTTAGTTTCAAGTCCATGAAAAACTTTGGGTAGAAGAGGGATTAGACATTTTCTTGGGTTCCTCTGTGTCTCTGTACATTTTATTGCATTTACAAAGTTACTGTGGATTCTCTTTTCATCATCTCTTCATAACTATCCATAAATTTAGGTAGGCCACTTTTCTCTGCTAGTATTTTGAAAGCTGTGATCCTCCAATTTTCTGCCATACTTCTCTTTTGAGTCTTTATAGCTGGCTATGTTATGTTTGTCATACATCGCAGCTATAACACTAGGTATAATGTGCATTTAGCAAATAAAGGTCCTGAATTCACTTTCCTTTTCTAAGTTAATGCCATATGATTTTTGTTCATGGCATATTGATCCATCTTTTAAATACAGTAACTATTTAGTGACACTAAAATAGTGTTATAGAATGGAGTCCAAGAATCATCAGTGACTTGACACTTGAGTTCTGAATATACCTTAACTTTCCCTTGACTCTTTTTCAGCTCTTAACTACTTTTGTAATGGATCTTGGATGAGTGATTTTGGAAGAAACAGAAAAGAGAAAAAGATCATGATATTGAAACTCTGAAGGCAGCCCAATGATATTATCTGTGTGGATGTCCACAAATTACATACCAACAAAATATTTAAAAACTGAAATTCCCACATTATTCTTAAGAAAAGTCAACTGGAGATTATTTCACTCAATGTTGAGTTATGGCAAAGGTTAGAAGACAGTCACACAAAATCATAGAATTATACAATGATTGAGTTGTAAGTAAAGATAATGTAGCCTGACCCTTTTATTTTAAAGATGAAGAAACCAAAGTCCAGAAAGGGACTTTTCATGAAAGGCATTTTGGGTTGGAGACTCTTTTCATGGAAAGTTTCATATGCTGATTTGGAAAAAAATAAGATAAAAAACATTCATCACTGAAACAGTCCTTTAAAGCTCTATTCCAGAGCTCTTGAAAAAAAGACATAAGATAAATGAATATATAAACCACAGATTAAATTACAAATATTAGAGATGTTTAAACTTGAAATCTCGTGCAGTTTCTCAATTTCTGCAAGAAATCCATAACTTTTAAGCCTATATTGCTGATCCTGTGGCAGAACAGAGATGGGACTTATGAAATGAACAAAACCCAGCCTTTGCAGTGGTTTCTGTAGGCCGGGTAACTGACAAGAGTATTTGACAGTAAAATGCTGGTGGTCCTCTTAATTTCAGCCATGATCAAAGTGTTTAAAACTTAACTTTCCTTTAGTTGTGCCAAGTTGTGTTTATTTGCAGTTTGGTTCTGTTTATTCTGCTTAAAAGGAGATGTCCAGCCTGCTCTGGCTCAGCTGATCAGCTTTTAAGCTGTTCCAATCCTGAATGACAGGTGTTTAGATAAGAGTTGGTTTGTTCTCTCGCCTCAGTTTTATGGTGCAATGCAGCTGGCACAAATTACACAGGAGGAAGAATGAGGCTTGAAGTTTGACAGCATAAAGTCAATATGGCATTAGTATTTTTTTTTAAGTAGCAAGTTCAGGGTCAATGAGTAGTTAATTATTCTAGTATACCCTCACAGTTTTTATGCATAGGACACACTCCCGGTTGTTGCAGGTTTTAAAGAAAATCAGTGACTGACAATAAACTATAAATGCCAAGTTTGCAACTTTGTGGTAGCATGTGAAATAACCAGATCTCCTGGATCAGGTATGGGGAGGGTATATATGGGGAAGTTGACAAGGTCTTGACCAGTAGCCAGGACAATAAATGCTGCAGTCAGTTGTTGTTTTTTAATGAAGAGCAAATTTGAAAATTTCAGCTTGTGAAAATGTATTAGTTGGCAGAAAACACATTTCTTTCCTTTTCTCTTGTTATTATTCTTTTGGCTAAAATTATATTATTAGAGGGGAAAGTTTAGATTAAAGAGAAAAAATGCAGCCTCTGCTTTTACTGCCTTATTTGCAGCAATGCTGTTATTTTTCAGGTGCAGGAATTACCATTTCATGCAGTTTTTCTCACTTTTGTATTATTATCCCACAGGAACCTCCTTTCTAATTACTCAAGATTAGGATTCATTAAAAATTCACTTAGGAAAGATTCTGCTGAGCTAACAGTTCCTCTGCATATAGAGTAAGATAGCAAAGGTAGTACTTTGGGGACTCTTCCTCTTCCCTTAGTAAAATAAATATAAAAATGTTGACTGGAGAGAATTGAATTTTTGATGTAAAATCTTTCTAAACCAAACTATGAACCGGTTAGTAGTCCCTGTGGCATCATAGTCTGAATGTCATAGAAATATTCTACGTATTGGTGGCCCCTTTAGCTATTGTTAGCTCTTTTGTGTTTTTTTGAAAAATGGCTTATATCAAATAATTGAAAGCATACCTCAATGTACTCTATGATTAGATAAGAAATATCATGAGAATTAATGCCAAACAATATTATAGTGTCAAATATCCCTATGACTAGAGGTCTTCAATATGTGGTAAGCAAAGTTTATAAAAAGAACCACTTTAAGTTAACTCTTTTCCATATGTATTCCTCTACAAAACAGGTTGAAAAAATTCCCTCAATATCAAACCACATCCAGAGAGGCAGACATGAGGTAAAGAAAAGCTACCTAACAGTTAGAGCTATTCGGAAATGGAATAGGCTATCTCTGGTAGTCATAGGCTCCCCCTTGCTAGAGCTCTTCAAGTGAAGACTGGATGATAAATTTTGAGAAGTCTAGGAGGGAGTATTGTTCAGATGTTGATTGTATTAGATGTCCTCTGAGGTCAACAAATTCATTTTAGATATTAAGCACTTACTGTGTTGAAGGATACTGTGCTAGACACTGCAAACAAGTAGTCTCTGTCCATAAAGATCTTATATAATATCCCTTTCAACTTTGAGGCTGTGTGATTCTGTGCTTCTAGTTATCTGACAATGAAGATTAGCCCTTGTTCTGAGCTCCCGGGCTGAACCTAGATGTTGGTAACTATGAATTGTATTGGGTCTGTCTGTTGATGTTTGTACTTTGTTTGTAATTTGCTCTGAAGTTCAGGGTGCTGGCTTTTCCCCCTGAACTAAGTGAATGCTGTCTATATGCTGGATTAAAGTAAACTTGTCAACCCCTTTAACCTTGCTTTCCTTATTAAGGCAGATCAAAAGAACCCGTGCTGTTGGCAGCTTTCTGGGTGCTGGCTGTGGGTGGATCTTACGTCCCCCACAGAGGCTGCTAGCTGGATTGTTGAAACAAATATGAGAAGAGTTACTCAGAGGAAGGAGTACTGTGAGGAGATTGAAGAGAGATGAGAATGTCTGGAAAATAAAGTATCTTGGCAAAGATACTACAGTGGTTTGCCATTTCCTTCTCCAGCTCATTTTACATATGAAAAACTGAGGCCAACAGGGTTACTTGCCCAGGGTCACATAGCTAGTAAGTATCTGAGACCACATTTAAACTCTGGAAGATGGATCTTTTGGACTTCAGGCCTGGCCCTCTATGCACAGCGCCACCTAGCTGCCCCAAATATATTTAGACCACAGATTAAAACACCCTGGTCATTCACATACCTAAAGATGCCTTCTACTAGAATGAGGATTTTTTTCCACGCTCTTCGACTTCGAGGCTGGCCATAGATCACAGCTTCTCTTAGGAGCTTCTCTAGATTTTTCATGTCTTTAAATAACAAGCAAAAGAGAAAGTGACTTATGAGAGTGAGATGGATTTTTTTGTCCATTTCAGTTTCTTAGAGTTCTTCATTATGTTAGGCTCAAGGTTAAAAATATCTTTTCTGAGACTAATGTTAGAATCGTAATTAAAAAGACATATCATCATTCCCCCTTTTGAATAAAGAATAAACACAAGAAACAGTAGTATTCTTTTATGAAGTCCTTCCTTATAATAATGATGACATTGACGATAATTAGCATTATATATTGCTTTAAGGTTTACAAAGTACTCTTTCCATGTATTGTCTCATTTGATAAGATTTGTGGTTTAAGGGTCCTGGGAAGGCTTCTTCTCAGCTAACATCTTCCTATTCCATGGATTAGTGCTGGAAATCCTATAATTAGGGATTTATTCCACTGTCTTTCTAAACTTCATCTCTCTCCTAAATACTAGGCCTGCACTACCAACTGCCTACTGGACATCACCACCTGGATTCCCCAACAGTATCTCAAGCTCAATGTGTTCATTATCTTCTCTATCTAATCCCATGTTTAATTATTCCTGTTGAAATCACTGCCATCTTCCTAGTCAACACTGTCAGTTTTTAACCTTGGGATTGTCCTTGACTCTCTTCTCTCTTTCCCTGCTTCCCTCTAATTCAGTCAGTTGCCAAGTCTTGTTATTTCTACTCTGCAACATCTTCCATATTTTTCCAGTTTCCTCACTTATGAGACCAGACCTTTATGAACTCTCATCATATTCATTTATGCTGTGTTCTCCCTAAACTGATCTGCTAGACGTATCCCATCTCCTACCTTTGTGCCTTTGCATAGGTTGGCCACTAGATCTGGAATACATTTCCTCACCCCCTCTGCCTCTTATAAGTCTTTGTTTACGATAATAATAGCTAACATCTTCTATACTACCCTTTGCTCTCTAATTTCTTACACTTATGTCTCATTGTTAATCATGCCTTGTCAAATACCAATTTTAGATTATTCTCCCCATCTGCCTTCTTTGCTCTTTTCATGATCTGCTGCATAGAATGGGAAAAAATCACAAAACCATGCAGATCTGTGCCATTATAAATTTATGTAACATAATGATGACTAGGCCCTCCCTCACAGCAGCAAGGCAATACTTTCCAACTTTAGTTAGTTCACTGTCTCATTCAAGAATAGTGACTTTTCCAGACATTGTCTTCTTTCTTCAATCTCTTCATAGTACTTCTTCCTCTATCTGAGTACCTTTTCTCATACTTCAAAAAAAATTGAAGCCATTTGCTTAAAGTTCCTTTTCTCTTACTCCACCTACTCACATCACTCAGAGATCTTCCCTTTCTATGTCCTACTTCATCCTTGTCTCACAAGAAGAGGTCACCTTTTGCCTTAACAACATAAACCCTTTAATTTGCAATCTTGATCCCCTCCCCTCTCATTTTCTCAAACAGAAAGTTCATTCTATTAGCCCTACTCTCTTATATATGATCTCTCCTTATGGATTGCCTCCTTTCCTGCTGCCTACATAATGTCCTTCATCCTAAAAACAAAACAAAACAAAACAATCCTTAATTTTGTCTGATCAGCCCTTAAGAAAGCCACCTTCACTAGAGACCTCCACTTCCACTGCTTTGCCTCCTTAAACTTTTATACCTCTCCACTTTCTAGATTTTCATGCTTTCTCCTGGTTCTCCTCCTGCCTTTTTAACTGCTCTTTCTCACTTGCATTTCCTGGATCTTAAAATGAGCTGAAGAAGGAAATGGCAAACTGCTCAAGTATCTTTGCCAAGAAAACCCCAGTTGGGGTCAGGAAGAGTTGGACGTGACTGAAAGGACTAGACGACAATAAAAACAGCAAACTCAGGACCTATTTACTAACTGTGCTTTCCCCCCAAGGGTATGTCCTGGGCTCTCTTCTCTTCTCCCACTATATTACCTTGTTTGATGGTCTCATTGCTCCCATGGGTTTTTTAATTGTATCTACTACTCATTCCTGGCTCTATTATGTACAGCCTTAGTATTTTTCCTGACCTTTAGGGCAGAATTACCAATTACCTTTTGGATGTCTCAGAATGGATGTCTCATGGTATCTCAAATGCTATATGTCTAAAAAAGAACACTTTTCTTTCACTTCAGAAATTCTCTTCCTTGTAACTTCTCCATTATTGTCAAGGGTATCACCTTCTCCTAGTAACCCGGGCTCACACCTTAGGTATATATCATCCTTGATTCTTCATTTGAACTTACTCTATCCAATCCGTTGCCAAGTCTTGTTGTTTCTATCTTTGCATCTTTCATATAAGTTCCCTCTCTTCACCATATAGCTGCTGCTCGAGAGTAGTTCCACATGATCTCATGTTTGAACTATTGCTAGCTTTCTGGTTGGCTTCACTTCCTCAAATGACTCTCTACTCTAAGAAGTGATTTTCCTAAAGTCAAGAGATGACCAATTACCAACTTCAGTTATTCTCTTTCCTCTAGAATGACATATAAAGCTCTTTGCAAACTTTCCTTACTGTTTCAGTCTTCTTGTACTTTACTCCCTTTCATCTAATCTACTTTCCCTCTGCTTACATACATCAGTCCATCTTCTAGCTCTATCCCTTTTCCCTGGGTTTCTCTTATGCCCAGAATTCTCTTCATTCTCACTTGTCTTTTTTATCTTGGTGGCACAATGGATAGAGCACTGGGCTTGGAATCAGAAAGAACTGAATTCAAATGTGACCTCAGATATTTAGCTAGCTGTGTGAACTTAGGGCAGTCACCAAACCTCTGTCTGCCTCAGTTTCCTCAACTGTAAAATGGGGATATATAGTAGTACCTGTCACCCAGAGTAGTTGTGAAGATTAAATGAGATATTTTTTGTAAAGCTTAGCATAGTGCCTGGCACATAAGTAGGCATGTAATAAATGCTTCCTTCCCTTACACTTCTTATATTCTCTGCTGGTTTCCCTGTATTCTTTCAACCCTAGGTCTACGTACCACCTTCTGCAAGAGACCTTTCCTTGTCCTGTTCTCCTCATCCTTTCCCCCCACCTACTACTGCCCTTCAAGTAGTACTTTCCTTTTGAGATTACCCTCCATTTGCACTTTATATTTTGTGTATGTAGTAGTTGTGTGCATGTTGTCCCCTCCATCAGAATGATAACTTCTTGGGTGTAGGGACTGTGTTTTTGTCTTAAATTTTTTTTATCCCCAGCACTCAGCACAATTCCTGGCATAATAACAAGTGCTTCATAAATGCCTTCGGACTGATTTGTTATCTGACAGTATTTGAGTGTAAGGACTTCCTTCAGAGTTGTTTCAAGTTGCTTTGCACTTATTACCAATGATTTGGAACAGTCTTTCATCTTTAATAATTTGTAATTATTTTGAGAGCTTTTTGTTCATATCCTTTTTGATCTACTTATGCATTTGGGAATAGCTCTTGATCTTTTATATATGTTTTTTCATTGCTTATAGATCTTGAATATTAGATCCTTATCAAAGATATTTGTTGCCAAGATTTATTTTCCCCCAAGCACTTGCTTCCCATCTTATCTTGCATTATTTTGTTCATGGAAAAGCTTTCCAACTTTGGTTCTCCTGCCTCCTTATTATTCCTCAGATGTCATTAAAACTTCTTTGTTTAGCTTTTAAGTCCTTTCCAACCTGATGTGGAATTATCTTTCCAGATTCATTATACATTATTCCCCCCACCATAGTCTATTATCCAGCTAAACTGATATTCTCTCTTTTCCTTACCCACAAGAATCCATCTTCTTTCCCAGTGCCTGGAATGCACTCTATTCTCAAGTATGCATCATAGAATCCCTTTCTTCCTTCAAGATGCATCTCAGGTACCACCTTCTATATAAAACCTTTTCTGATCCCTCCAACTGCTGGTGCCCTCCCCACCAAACTACCTTGTATTCAATTACTTTCCATTTATTTGTATTTATTATTTTTACATATACTCTTTACATATTTATTTATGAATGTTTTCTTCCCTAAAAGAATGTAAACTGCTTCTGAGTAGATATTCTTTCATTCTTTTCATCTGTATCTCTAGCACTGTATCTGGCATATATTAGGTGCTTAATAAATACCTGTTGATTGATGATATGGGAACACAAGAAGAGTCACATACAGAAATTCACCAAGGAATACCAGACTCCCATAGCTATCCTGCTGTGCCACAATCAGGTTCCACTTAGCTCATTATCTCTCCCCTCCTTTTTAGTCAGTAAGCTCTATAAAGCAATATCACGGACATTCTATCAAATTTTGTATTTCATTGGCAGTATGGGAAGTTAATGCAGTCTTCAAGAACTGCTGCCTTACTGCCTCCCACAGCTCGGTTTTCTTGGCTATCTATAGTAAAAAATCTTCCTGCTCTAAAATTTTATGAGTCTGTATTAACTAAAAGAGTATAAAATGATGGCAAATTATCATTGATATACTCTGAAGCCAAAAATATTTTAAATGAAAGGGCTTAAATTAGGTGGCTTGCTTTATAGCCCTGGTACTTTTTTTTTTAAGAAAAATTCTGGGAAATGTAGGATTCACTTGTTCTTTACCTCTGCTTTTTTTTCCCTTTAGTTGCAAGAGTTGAATAAAAGATAAAAGCAACAGGTCACAACATACATTTTATAGATACTTCTATGCATCTTTGAATCTCCAGAGTCTCCTCTGCTTGCAGAATTTAAAACTCTAATTTCCTTAGATTCAAGACCTTGATCGTATTTTAAAAGGCAGAGATCCTACTCTGTTGGCAGTCTTAGCCATGATAAAATGTTCGAGAGCACTAGCATCATTGTTTCAACGATGAGGTAAGGGAGAGGTATTTAAAGTGCTAGAAGGAAGAAGCATCTGGCCATAATCTGGGACAAGATATCACAGGTCACATTTTAGGTGGCTGTAAAAGGAGACACCCAACAGGAGTAAAATAGAAACACTGAAGCCAGTTTTCATTATGATCAAGGCTGGCAATCACCTCTTGAAATTGATGTTTATTGACTCTAATATTAACTGAGGCAAGGGGTACATTTATGGCTTCTCAAGATGAGGTTAAATGATGTCCCTCTTTTCAGTGGACATTGCCAAATTTGGTCTTTCTTTTTCCTTAATTACAGCTGGTCCCTGAAACAGTGCCCAGTTTTTAGAAACAGTCCTAGAAAGCTAATTGATGGGTGCACCAGCTCTTTCTGGAAGGAGCTAAGCAGAATTCTCCTTCCTTAACACCTACCAGCCTTTCATTGCCAACTTCCAGTTACCCTCTCCTCTGTGTTCATCTTTTCTCTCTCACACCTGTGATTTCAAACTGTATTTTAGAAATGGGGGGGTTTTAAAATATAATTGTGATACCTACTTACTTTGCCTCATACACTCAAAGTTAGGTTTCTTAAATTGTCATATGCATTTCTGTAAATAGTATTCAAATACAGATGTTCTCACTGAAAAATTTTGTGGGCTAATACGAAATTCTCTTCAGGTGAGAGATTTTCAATCATTCTAGACTAATTTTGTAGCCCGAATAACTGTCACATCTAGCAAGTACAAGTTGCTTAGCTTTTCATTTACTTCCTGTCATAAAATAAGTGCTATGAGTCTAGAAAAATTAAATGTAACTTCAGGGGACTTAATATTTTCTAATAATAGTCATTCACGTGCCTTTTTAGAACACTTCAACACTTTCAGAGTGATTTTGTAAACCGTTTTGTAAGCTAGGTAGTATAAAAATTGCAACATCCTTATACTATGGAGGAGAAAAGCAAACATTGCTCTGAGAGAGAAAGTGATTTATCTGAAATCACAGCACTAAGAATTGGAACCCACATCTTCCTTCTAGTATTTTTTTCACTACTCTATGCTTCTTCAGTATGATCTAGAAGAAAATAATAATAACATAATACTAAATGAAAATAATAAATACAGAATATGGAATTTTGTTTCAGCAAATTGAGAAACAGATTTTAAATTTGACTTGCTACTTCAGGAACACACAATGGACAGTACTTTCCATGAGATTTTTTCTCAGTGACTTGGGAGTGCATGGGACATAAATATGAAGCAAGCTACCAGCTGCCATGAAAGAGATTGCTGTAAGTCAGTGTGGAAGACTTCTCTCAAATTCAACTTAATTTAAGATTGTTTTGCAACATGGATATTCTTATTTAATGAACATAAAACATTGTTTGTACAGTAAAAATTCTGAGTAGATTCTTTGAGCCTATGCTTTCTCTCTGAAGATTTTTTTTCTGGGCCAAACTCCATGCAAATGCATCTATCTTGGGGCAGAAGACCACCCAAGTAAAGGACCTCTGTTACCCATATTTTATGGTTACATCTTAATAGTGCATATGTCTATACGTGGCACACATGCTACTAAGGAAAAGCAGCTTGCGAATAAGGAAAAGTGTCTTTGCCCCAAACATATTAGTCCATCAGTACAGGAATCATTTCTTTAATATGCTAGTATTAGAACCTTATTTTAAAAGGAAATAGCTTTCTTTTAGAAGATGAATGACAGTGCATAGTAAGTGTGGCAGTCCCTTATTTAGAGGTGCCTATTTGTGTTGACCTAGTGACTCAAACAATATCTTTTCCTTTCCTTCCCATAAATTGAGGATATTATTATTTTCCTTTGTCTTCATCTTCTTTAGTCTACAGCTTTCTGGGACCAACTATTCCTCTTTGTACATAAGTCTTGGATGAGTCTAGGATGTGTCTGAACAGGACGTTACATAACCACGGTCACAGAGATTGGGCATTTGATCTGCTGAAGAAAAAGCAGCAGCAGTAGCTGCTAACAATTGCTCTAAGTGTAGCTACCTCTCTCCCACTCTAAGACTGCTGTGACCATAAGAGAATAGCCTGGGAATCTGGGCTAGGGTGTTTAAAATAGCCCTCATACTGAATATCTCATTGTGCTCTGAGACAGTAGAGACAGAAAATCATATTAGACCTATGTGTTTCAAAGCAGTGCCATGCTGGGAAGTCTGGTTATCTGTGTGGCTTTCCTTCTACACACCTTTTCTGTGTCTGTATTTTTCTATGTTGTGTTTCCTTGGGGAGAGACTTGTGTGGTAGTCTGTGATGTGAACTTGTAAAGGACTTAAGGCATTGCCGAAGCTGGAAGCTTCAGGCAGTGATGATGCTGCATCACGAAGTTAGTGATGACTGAATTTGACATTATCTTCTGAGCCCTTCCCTGTTGTGCTTGCAGCAGAGGCTAAAGGACCTGAGAAAGGGCTGGCAATGGATAGGGTGAAAAGAGTAGTTAAACTCTTTTCTCATCACTGGTCAGGGCTCTTGCACCTCAGTCTCCTTTCCCCCCCCGCCCCCACCAAACTTCCTTCTACCCCTTCCTGCCCCAAGTGTTTCATTCTGCTTTTTGTTCTAAAACCTCTCCCTCTTCCCTAATTCCTGTGATGAAATGCCCAAGCCAGGTTGAATCTGATTTTACTCTGAACTGTATATGAATCTTCAGTTCTTTGTTTAGTATGTCTAAACTTTATTAGCATATACACATAACTTTATAGGATCTAGGTGAAAAAAAGACAAGAGGAAAGGGAAAATATAAAAGGCCTTTTAACATTTATCAGTAGAAAAGGAAGTTCCATAGGTATGGTGTTAAGGTGCTTGGTTGAGGAGTCTTTGGATTTTTTTTTTTTACTGTTAGGAGATCCTGCTGTTATAATGCTTCTGATAATAGCTTCCATTTATATGTCTTTGGGATTACAAAAATTTTGTATACCATTTGATCCTCAGAATAATCCTATGATCATGGCAGATCAGGTATTATCCTTATTTAAAGACAAGGAAACTGAGGCTCAAGAGATTGCAGCTTGCCCAGATATAGTATAAGTCATCACTGCTTGTCACAGCATCATCATTGCTTTTCATTATATGCTACCTTGCATGCTGCGTTTTAGTGAGGATATTGACAAGGTAGAGTGTACCAGAGGAGGGCATCCAGGATAGTGAAGGACCTCCAGATCATGATATAATGAGTGGTCAAAAGCACTGTGAAAGTTTAGCCTGCATGAGACTTAGTGGGGATATAACTTTCTTCAAGTATTTGGAGGGTTGGCATATAGGAGATGGAATAGGCTTATTTTGCTTGGCCCTAAAGGGCAGAACTAGGGATAATGAGTGGAAATTACAAAGAGATAGTCTTGCTATAAGGAAAATCTTCCAAACAAGTTGAACTATCTAAAAGTGGAGGGTTGCCTCAGAAAATAATGGATTTTTTCCTCACTGGAGATCTTCAAGTAGATTTTAAATAGCTAGTTGAAGGGATTCTTTTTGAGGTATGACTTGGACTAAGTACTGAGAATACAAAAAGAAAAGTAAGAAAGTTCCTAATCTCAAATAATTCATATTTTATTGGGGGTGACCATGCAAATGGAAGGTTTTAGCAGCAAGTCAGACAGGTCCCATGGTCCTTAGGGTACAGAGGCAGAACGGATGACAATGCTTCTTTAATATCATTTCCATCGACAAAGTCCTGTCAGTTTCTGATGTTGAACCATTTGAAAGTGCCAAGTACTTTGGAGGCAGTGAGCTTTCTTTTCTGAGTCTTCAGTAACTGTGACTGTAGCTTCTGCAGGAGCTGTAGCCAACCTGCATTTTCCCAGGGATTGTTTCTAAAGATGATGGCTGAGGGCACTGGTCTATAAGTATTCTAAAGTTATTCTAAAGATTCTTAAGTTCAGGGCCCTCAGCTGTCTGCATCAGGGTCTGAGGGAAGATGGTACTTAAGGTGCCTGCCTGGCGCCTTAGCACCTGCCTGGCACATGTTGCCTTTTATCTCTCCCTCAGGGTGCCCTGCTGCTCATCTAGGCTGGACTACCTGCCTTGTGAGTGGCAGTTGTTTGGCAGTTAGTGAAGATGGCTGGTCACTTCTCATAGTAGTTGCTTCTTTGGATGATTGCTGTGAAGGCTGAGTTGGATGGACATTGAGGTCCCTTCTAACCCTTAAATTGTGTGCCCTAATTTATCCTGAGGTTCTCAATATTCCAATCAAAGCCATCCAGTGACAGGGTCAATGTCCTTTTTAGTATATTATCATTACAACCTGAAAACTTCTCCCTTAGTTCTGTAGATTTGATCCTGATCCTTGCTCTCAAAGTTTGCAGTGGGTAAGGAGTGTGAAAGAGGAAGGGGGTATGATGGAGAGTTCCAAAGAAATTCAAAAGCAATGTATCTGGTGGGAAATGAATAACTATATCGTAGAATCATAGACTATAGATTTGGGCCCTTAATAGTACTTTCTTCCCCATCCCCCCCCTTCAGCCCCCTTTATTTTAGAGATGAGGAATCTGAGCCCCAGAGACATTAAATAATTTGCCTAATGTTCACGTAGCCAGAAGTAGAGTCAGGATTTGAGCCTATGTCTCTTCAAATCCAATTCTGCCTTGGATCACAAGGTCAGTGTGTTTTCATAAAGACTTTTTTTTTTAACTCAATAGCTTTTGGTTGCAGTTATCAGATCTTTATCTAGGTGTACTTATGCTTCAAGCAAATTTAGTAGATGTAAGTCACATTTACACAATGGAAAACTTGTTATTCTCCACCTTGCAAAAGGACTGACAATAGTGAAGTAGCAATTGTATGTTGGAAAGAGTATTGGATTTTGAGTCAGAGTACTTCTTAACCTTTCTTGGCCTTTGTTTCCTCAGCAATAAAATGAAGGGGTTAGACTTTGGCTTGAGAGGTCTTATCTAGCTCTAAATCTCTGGTTCTGTGATTTTAATACTCCCTTAAATAGCAGTCTTCTCTTGGAAAAAAAACTATGTATGTTTTTTTTTAAGGAAGACATATATTATATAAGATGAAATCCTCTAAGTCATTTCTCCCCACTTCCCTCAACACCATAAATAATTCGTGCATTTCAGGAAAGAATTTCTTTGGTCATTTTTTTCCTCCCTTCATCCATTTTGGTGTTCTACTACATTTTGATCCTGCAGATTTTTTTTTTGCCTCTCTTCCTAAAGATCCCTTCTAAGCATGGATTATGATCATTATAGCTCTCCCCACCCACCCCAGGATGTTAGAACCACATATGGAGTATCATGTTCGGTTCTAGGTTCCACTTTAAGAGATAGATTTACAAAATGGTAAAGTTCCTTGAGATCATGCTTCTTAATGGTCAGTTGGAGGAACAAAGAAATTTAGACGTGAAGAGACTTAGGGAGAATTATGATAGCTGTCTTCAAGTGTTAAATGCTATCATTTGAAAGTGGGATTAAACTTGTTTTGCTTGGCCCTGGAGAGCAGAACTAGAAGAAGTAGTGGGAGTTGTAAAAAAAAAGATTTAGACTGGATGTAGGGCAAAAACTTAACAATTAGAGCTATTCAAAATAGAATGTTCTGACTCATAAGATAGTGGTTTCTTCCTAACTGGAAGTCTTTAAGCAGAGGCTAGATTGCTGTCTGGATGTTATAGGACAAATTCTGGTTCAGAGATGATTGTGCTAGATAGTGTCTGTGATCCCTTCCAATTCAGGTTCTGTGATTATGACCTAGGAAATTGCCTATTGCTAACTGCATTCCTTCTTAAAAATGTGTTACGTTCTCCTCGTCTTCTTTATTTACATCTACTACCACCATCCTAAACAGTCTTCCCCATTCCTTGTCCTGTAGAAATTTATGGGAAGGTCAGGCTAGCATGAAGACAATGCCCATGGGGCACATCAGTCATTTCTATGGTTGCTACGTCCTGAGGTGACCAACAAAATAATACTTCTGTAGTAACCAGTTTAAGAATGTCAGCACAGGTAACTCATACAAGAAATAGAAATTCATTTAAGTTGAGGTGTTTACCTCTTTAAGCAGAATCCCTAACAGCTCGAATGATTTTAAAAAGCATACCAGAAATGGGGAAAGCCCTTCTCTTCATTGTACTCCCTAGGAAGGGCTAATACTGTCCAGTAGATGTCAGTCAGAAACACATGTCAGACAAAAAGTACATGATGGCACAGTTTTCCAAAAAGGACAAATAAGATAAGCAAGAAATACTTGCTTTAGGAAATGGGTGTGCATGGAGATTTGGAGAAATAATCAACACATTTC
Organism: Trichosurus vulpecula; assembly: GCF_011100635.1. Classification (NCBI taxonomy): domain Eukaryota; kingdom Metazoa; phylum Chordata; class Mammalia; order Diprotodontia; family Phalangeridae; genus Trichosurus; species Trichosurus vulpecula. Next base: position 270,068,363 of record NC_050575.1, on the reverse strand, counting down.
AGTAAGTTAAGAATGCCATTAATTTACTTATGTACTCCAGAAAGAGGCAAGTTCAAGTTAAGGAAATACTTCATCATAGAATTAACTCTTCGTTCCTGAAGTCTCTGACCCAGAGAATGTAATCAAAGAAATTTATTGTTTTATTTGTTTTGGATTGCCTCAGGAAAGGTTCAGAGACCACTATAACAAAGAAGTCATCATGGACTTTCACCCATTTTGAGAGAACTCTTGAATAGAGCTAAAAAGGCATGAAACAGAATTTCTGGAGAGGTGAAGTCAAGATGGTGGAACAGAAGTAGCAACCCAGTTAACATTCCCCTCCAAAAGACTTTAAAATAATAAATCAATTTAAATTCTGGAGAAGTATAGCCAACAAAAAGTTAGTGTGAGACATTTTTCTAGCTCAAGACAACTTAGGAGTTTGGAAGGAGAGGTCTGTGACACTAGGGTAAGAGCTGACCAGGAGCTCATGTGACAGCAATGCCAGCAGTGGGCCTTTGAGACAACTGTGACAGCAGCAACTGCATCTTTGGGAACTCTCATGCCAGAGACAGTAAGGGGATAGGACAGTTGGTCAGAAAATGAATACAAAACTGAGCTGGCACTGGACTTAGGATCAGGTGCTGTTTGGCATCTCCATTGCCCATATACAGTTCCAGGGTAGAGAAGTGGTTGCATGACAGAGAAGAAGTGGGCCTGGTTTTAGTTCCAGTTGAGAGAGGAATGCTAGCATTTGTGGCTGCAGGGGAGTAGGGACCCTTCCTGGGTAAAGACAAGAGTGCAGACCAAGGGGTCAGAGCCAAGATGGTGGCTGGAAAGCAGGGACTTGTGTGAGCTCCCTGCCAAGTCCCTCCAAAAACCTATAAAAATGGCTCTGAACAAATTATGGAACTGCAGAACCCACAAAATAGCAGAGGGAAGCAAGGCTCCAGCCCAGGACAGCCTGGATGGTCACTGGGTGAGGTCTATCACCCATGGAGCTGGGAGCGGAGTGGAACAGAGGGAAGCAGAGCCCAGCGTGGGTGGCAGCAGGACCAACCAGACCAGGAGCCAGGCAGAACAGGCCCTAGTGTCCTGAATCAGTGAGCCGTGGCAGTTAACAGACTTCTCAACCCACAAACACCAAAGACAACAGAGAAGGTTAGTGGGAAAATCTTCAGGGGCCAGAGTTTGCGGTGTGGCCACTGCCCCAGGGGCAGCAGGGGTGGTGCAGCTACAGAACTACAGCTGCAGTTGCTTCTGGCTTCAGGCCCACCTGGTGGGAGGAATTAAGTGGCAGATTTGAGCAGGAGTGCAGAGCCTGCTTAAGATTTGCATCAGGTCCAGGTTGGCGGTTCTTGGGGAAGGAGGAGAAATAGCTCTGAAAACAACAGCACATCCTCTCAAGCTTGGAACAAAGTACCTTTACTCTACAAGCAGTCATACCCCTACAAAAAACTCAAGGGTCAAGTAAGTTGGCTGGGAACATGGCCAGGCAGTGAAAACGCACTCAGATTCAGTCTCAGACTTTGGGATCTTTCTTTGGTGACAAAGAAGACCAAAACATACAGCCAGAAGAAGTCAACAAAGTCAAAGAACCTACAACAAAAGCCTCTAAGAAAAACATGAACTGGTCTCAGGCCATGGAAGAGCTCAAAAAGGAGTTTGAAAAGCAAGTTATAGAAGTAGAGGAAAAATTGGGAAGAGAAATGAGAGTGATGCGAGAAAACCATGAAAAACAAGTCAATGATTTGCTAAAGGAGACCCCCAAAAATACAGAAAAAATACTGAAGAAAACAACACCTTAAAAAATAGACTAACTCAAATGGCAAAAGAGCTCCAAAAAGCCAATGAGGAGAAGAATGCCTTGAAAGGCAGAATTAGCCAAATGGAAAAGGAGGTCCAAAAGACCACTGAAGAAAATACTACTTTAAAAATTAGATTGGAGCAAGTGGAAGCTAGTGACTTTATGAGAAATAGAGAATGAAAAGAATGAAAAAAGTGGAAGACAATGTGAAATGTCTCATTGGAAAAACTACTGACCTGGAAAATAGATCCAGGAGAGATCATTTAAAAATTACTGGACTACCTGAAAGCCATGATCAAAAAAAGAGCCTAGATATCATCTTTCAAGAAATTATCAAGGAGAACTGCCTTATATTCTAGAGCCAGAGGGTAAAATAGAAATTGAAAGAATCCATCGATCTCCTCCTCAAATAGAGGGGGAATGAGTGAATCTTTCTCTCATCAGATTTGACCTGAGGAGGGAATACCATACACACTCAATTGGGTATCTTACCCCACAGGAAAGAAGGAGGAAGAAGATAAAAAATGGGGGATGATAGAAGGGAGGACAGATGGTGGGGAGGAGGTAATCAAAAACAAATACTTTTGAAAAGGGACAGGGTGAAGGGAGAAAATTCAATAAAGGGGGATAGGTTAGGAAGGAGCAAAATACAGGTAGTCATTCACAACATGAGTATTGTGGAAGGGTTTTACATAATGATATGCATGTGGCCTATGTTGAATTGCTTGCCTTGTTAGGGAGGGTGGGTGGGAAGGGAAGAGGGGAGAGAATTTGGAACTCAAAGTTTTAAAAACAGATGTTCAAAAACAAAAAAAAATAGTTTTTGCATGCAACTAGGAAATAAGATACACAAGAAATGGTGCATAGAAATTTATCTTACCCTACAAGAAAGGAAGGGAAAAGGGGATGGGAGGGGATTGGGGTGACAGAAGGGAGGGCTGACTGGGTAATGGGGCAACCAGAATATACGCCATCTTGGATTGGGTGGGAGGGTAGAAATGGGGATAAAATTCATCATTCAAACTCTTCTGAAAATCAATGCTGAAAACTAAATATAGTAAATAAATAAATTAAAAAAAAACATGCAAGAAAAGGAGTGCAGACCAAGAGATCAGTGATCACACTTCTCCCCAGATCATCCCTCTTTGGAAGCACTGAATGAAAACTTGCAGACTCCCAGAACTAGATTTGAAGACAGAAGCATGGGAAACAACAGAAGCTTGGGACAGTGCCTCGCCATCTGTAGGTGAGTAGAGGCCAACTTTAACATAAAGGTCATAGTTAAGAAACAGTCTGGAAAATGAGCAAACAACAACAAATAGCTACTATGACCATAAAAAGCTACTTGGGTGACAGGGAAGATCAACACACAAACTCAGAGGAGGACAACAATGTAAAAATAGGTACAAACCATCAAAGAAAAAATGAAAATTAGACATGAGCCAAAGAAGAATTTGTGGACAAGTTAAAGAACAGGATAAGAATGGTAGAGGAAAAATAAGGAAAAGAAATGAGTGATACAAGAAAATTATGAAAAGAGAATGAACAGTTTATAAAAGAGGCACAAAAATACTGAAGAAAATAATAACTTAAGAAACAGATCAGCCAAATGACAAAATAGGCACAAAAATTCATTGAAGAAAAGAAATCCTTAAAACACAGAATTGACCGGTTGGAAAAAGAGGTATAAAAGCTCACTGAAGAAAATAATTGCATCAACAAAAATCTGTTGAAGAAGACAACTCCTTAAAAAGTACAGTTGGCCAAATGGAAAAGGAAGTACAAAAGGTAATTGAGGGAAACAACTCCTTAAAAGTTAGAATTGGGCAAGTGGAAGCTGATGACTCTATGAGACATCAAGAATCAATCAAGCAAATTCAAAAGAATGAAAATTAGAAGAAAATGTAAAATACCTCATGGGAAAAGCAACTGACCTGGAAAATAGATCCAGGAGAGACAGTGTCAGAATCATTGGACTATGTGAAAGCCATAATCAAAAGGAGGACCTGGTTAGCGTCTTTCAAGAAATTATCAAGGAAAACTGCCCCAATATCCTGGAGCCAGAGGACAAAATAAGAATTGAATGAATCTACCAGTCTCTTCAAGAAAGAGATCTCAAAATAAAAACTACAAGGAACATTATAGCCAAATTACAGAACTATCAGGTCAAGGAAAAGATACTAGAAGTGGCCAGAAACAATTCAAATATTGGGGAGCCACAATCTGAATCACACAGGGTTTAGTAGCAGCAACATTGAAGTATTGTAGGTCATGGAACAGACCTTCCAGAAGGCAGAGGAGCTAGGATTACAACTAAAAATTATTTACCTAGCAAAAATAATCATAACATTTCAAGGGAAAAAATGGTTATTCAATGAAATAGAAAGATTTCAAGGATTTCAAGACCAGAATTGAACAAAAAATTTGATCTCTAATATTACAACCCAAGGGAAGCCCAAAAAGGTAAAAAGGGAAAAGAAAACATAAGGGATTCAATGCAGGTGAACTGTTTACATCCCTATATGGGAAGATGATACTTGTAATTCTTAAAAATTATACTTCTACTAGTACAGATAAAAGGAATATATATATAGTCAGAGGGTATGGGTATAAGATGAATGTTAGGGCATGACATTAAAAATAATTAAGGGATGAGAAAGAGGAGTACAATGGGTGTAGAAGGAAGGGAGATGTAGAATGAGGTAAATTATTTTACATGAAGAGGCATGCAAAACCTATTACAGTGGAGGGAAAGATGGGAGGGTGGGTGATGGGCATCAGTTGAATATTATTCTCATCAGTATTGGCTCAGAGAGGGAATAATATATACATTCACTTGAATAAGAAATCTTACCTGACAGGAATTAGGAGGGGAGGAGATTAAGTATAACGGGGGTAAGGGGAAGGGGACTGAAAGAAGAGAGGGCAGATGAAGAGAGGGTAGACCAATGGAAGCAATAGACAGAAGGAAAACACTGGTGAAGAGGGAAAGGGTGAAAGGCCAAACTAGAGGAATATACACAGTTAGTAATCATAACTGTGAATGTGAATGGGGTAAACTCTCCCATAAAATGCAAGCAAATAGCAGAGTGGATCCAAAACCAGAATCCTACAATATTTTTTTTTGTAGGGGGGGAAGGCAAAGCAGTTGGGGTTAAGTGACTTGCCCAAAGTCACACAGCTAGTAAGTGTGTCAAGTATCTGAGGCCAGATTTGAACTTAGGTCCTCCTGACTCCAGGGCTGGTGCTCTACTCACTGTGCCACCTAGCTGCCCCCTACCATATGTTGTTTACAAGAAACAGACTTGAAGCAGAGCGACACAGAGTAAAGGTAAAGAGCTAGAGCAGAATCAGAATCTATTACGTTTCAGCTGAAGTAAACAAAAAAGCAAGGGTAGCAATCCCAATCTCAGACAAAGTAAAAGCAAAAGTAAAACTAATTAAAAGAGTTAAGGAGGGAAACTACATCTTGCTAAAATGTACATAGGCAGTGAAACAACATCAGTACTAAATAGTATATAAAATAGTACTAAAATACTATTTAAACTGATCAGTAAACGTATATGCACCAAGTGTTATAGCATTCAAATTCTTAAAGACGTTAAGTGAGGTTCATGACCAAACAAGAAATAGAGAGCATTACAAAATGTAAAATAGATAATTTTGATATTAAATTAAAAAAAACCTTTTGTACAAAAAAAAAAAACAAAACCATGCAGTCATGATTAGAAGGAAAGCAGAAAGCTGAGAAACAATCTCTACAAGTATCTTTGATAAAAGCCTCATTTCTCAAATATATGGAGATCTAAGTCAAATTTATAAGAATATAAGCCATTCCCCAATTGATAAATGTTCAAGGGATATGAATGGGCAGTTTTCAGACAAAGAAATCAAGCCTATCTATAGACGTGGAAAAAGTGCTATAAATCACTTTTGATTAGAGAAGTGCAAATTAAAACAACTCTGAGAGGTACTACCCCACACCTATCAGATTGGCTGATATGACAAAAAAAGAAAATGGTAAATGTTGGAGAGGATGTGGGAGAATGGGGACACTGAAGCACTGTTGGTGGAACTGATCCAACCATTCTGGAAAGCAGTTTGGAGCTATGCCCAAAGAACAACCAAACTTTGCATACTCCTTGATCTAGAAATATCACTGCTAGGTCTGTATCCCAAAGAAATTATGCAAAAAGGAAAAGAACCTATTTGTGCAAAAATATTTATAGGAATCCCCTTTCATGGTGGCAAAATATTGGAAACTGAGAGGATGCCCATCAATTGGGGAGTGGTTGAGCAAGCTATGGTATGTGAATGTAGTGGAATACTGCTGTGCATTAGGAAATGATGGACAGGAAGATTTCAGAAAAACCTGGAAAGACTTGTAGGAACTGATGCAAAGTGAAATGAGCAGAACTGGGAAAACATTGTCCAATGTAATAGCAACTTTGCATGATGATTAACTATGAATGACTCAGCTCTTCTCAGCAACACAGTGATCAAAGACAAGTACAAAGGATTCATGAATGAAAATGCTATCCACATCCAGATAAAGAACTCACAGATGTTGAATGCAGATCAAAGCATACTTTTTTTCACTTGCTTTACTTTTAATGGTTATTTTCCTTTTATCCTTCACAACTGTGACTAATATAGATATATGTTTTATATGATAGCACATGTATAACCTATAAGAAATTGCCTACCATTTTCAGAAGAGGGAAGGGGAGGGAGGGAAGGAGAAAAAATTAGAACTCAGAATCTTGTAAAAATGAGTGCTAAAAATTATCTTGACATATAATTGGGAAAAAATAAAATACTATTTAAAAAATGAAAATGTGACCACACCACCAATGAAGATTAAATAAGAGCAGTTATTAGGAGCTGTTTTGTCCAATTATATGCCAACAAAACTGACAAAGCAGTGAAAAGATTAAATAATATAAATGCCCCAAATAAACAGAAGAAATAAAATACTTAAATAACATCATATTAGAAAAGGAAATTGAACAAGCCATCTATGAGCTCCCTAAGGAAAACCCCACAGGTCTAGATGGATTTTAAAATGAAATTTATTAAACATTAAAAAATAATTATTTTCAATACTATATAAAATATTTGGAAAAATAGGTAAAGAAGTTCTACCAAGTTCCCTTTATGACACAAATGTGATTTTGATACCTAAACCAGGAAGTGCAAAAAAGATGTGCAATAGTTATCCCTTCTACATTGCTGCTTTATCCATAGTGATTTTGATATGTCTCAGGTCAGCATAAAAAACTAAATGGGAATTTTTCGGGAGTTTTGCAGGAGCTGAAGACAACACACAAAAGCCAGCAGATGACACAGAGCCTGTGACCAAAAACTTAACTCAAATTTTACAATAAGATATTGTAAACACCCCATGAAAGAAAAAGAAAAAAAATCAGACTTCTCTGATGGAATGGAATGGATGCAATGGAAAGCAATTCTCTGGTATGAAGGGAGGGGCAAAAATTTTTTGCAGATTTTCCGAATCAAGGTGTGCCTCACTCCCAACCCTCTAAGTGAGGAGAGAGATAGCAAATTGTAGTTATACTCCTTGTATGTCAACAGGATGAATATTCAGTTTACCTTGATTACTTCCTGGTATCTTACTGCTTCTTTTTTTTTCTTTTTTTTTAAAATTTATTTAATATATAAATTTATTTAATATATTTAGTTTTCAGCATTGATTTTCACAAAAGTTTGAATTACAAAATTTTTTCCCAGTTTCCACCTCCCCCCACTCCAAGACGGTGCATATTCAGGTTGCCCCATTCTCTAGTCAGCTCTCCCATCTGTCCCCCCACACCCCTCCCATCCCCCTTTCCCTTCTTCTCTTGTAGGGCAAGATAAATGTCTATGCCCCATTGCCTGCGTATCTTATTTCCTAGTTGCATGAAAAAACTTTTTTTGTTGTCGTTGTTTTTGAACATCTGTTTTTAAAACTTTGAGTTCCAAATTCTCTCCCCTCTTCCTTCCCCACCCACCCTCCCTAAGAAGGCAAGCAATTCAACATAGGCCACATGCGTATCATTATGTAAAACAGTTCCACAATACTCATGCTGTGAAAGATTAACTATGTTTTGCTCCTTCCTAACGTATCCCCCTTTATTGAGTTTTCTCCCTTGACCCTGTCCCTTTTCTAAAATGTTTGTTTTTGATTACCTCCTCCCCACTGTCTGTCCTCCCTTCTATCATCCCTCATTTTTTATCTTCTTCCTCCTTCTTTCCTGTGGGGTAAGATACCCAATTGAGTGTGCATGGTATTCCCTCCTCAGGTCAAACCCAATGAGAGCAAGATTTACTCATTCCCCCTCACCTGCCCCCTCTTCCCTTCCTACAGAACCACTTTTTCTTGCCACTTTTATGTGAGATAATTTACCCCATTCTATCTCTCCCTTTCTCTCTCTCTCAATATATTCCTCTCTTATCCCTTAAATCAATTTTATTTTTTTAGATATCATCCCTTCATATTCAACTCACCCTGTGCCCTTTGTGTGTGTGTATGTGTGTATATATATAATATATATATATAATATATATATACACATACACACATATATACCTACATATATACATACATAGACACACACATATGTATATATATATATGTATACACACACACACACATATATATGTGTATTTATATATATGCATATTCCTTTCAGCTACTATGATATTGAGGTTTCATGAATCATATACATCATCTTTCTATGTAGGAATGTAAACAAAACAGCTCAACTTTAGTAAGTCCCTTATGATTTCTCTTTCTTGTTTACCTTTTCATGCTTCTCTTGATTCTTATGTTTGAAAGTCAAGTTTTCTATTCAGCTCTGGTCTTTTCACTGAGAAAGCTTGAAAGTTCTCTATTTTATTGAAAATCCATATTTTGCCTTGGAGGATGATACTCAGTTTTGCTGGCTAGGTGATTCTTGGTTTTAGTCCTAGTTCCATTGACCTCTGGAATATCATATTCCAAGCCCTTCGGTCCCTTAATGTGGAAGCTGCCAGATCCTGTGTTATCCTGATTGTTTTTTCATAATATTCAAATTGTTTCTTTCTGGTTGCTTGCAGTATTTTTTCCTTGACCTGGGAGCTCTGGAATTTGGCGACAATGTTCCTAGGAGTTTTCTTTTTGGGATCTATTTGAGGAGGAGATCTGTGGATTCTTTCAATTTCTATTTTACCCTCTGGCTCTAGAATATCAGGGCAATTCTCCTTGATAATTTCTTGAAAGATGATATCTAGGCTCTTTTTTTGATCATGGCTTTCAGGTAGTCCAATAATTTTTAAATTATCTCTCCTTGATCTATTTTCTAGGTCAGTGGTTTTTCCAATGAGATATTTCACATTGTTTTCCATTTTTTCATTTCTTTGGTTCTGTTTTATAATATCTTGATTTCTCATCAAGTCACTAGCTTCCACTTGCTCCAATCTACTTTTTAAGGTAGTGTTTTCTTCAGTGGTCTTTTGGACCTCCTTTTCCATTTGGCTAATTCTGCCTTTCAAGGCATTCTTCTCCTCATTGGCTTTTTGGAGCTCTTTTGCCATTTGAGTTAGTCTATTTTTTAAAGTGTTATTTTCTTCAATATTTTTTTTCAGTATTTTTTTGGGTCTCCTTTAGCAAGTCATTGACTTGTTTTTCATGGTTTTCTCGCATCATTCTCATTTCTCGTCCCAATTTTTCCTCAGCTTCTCTAACTTGCTTTTCCAACTCCTTTTTCAGCTCTTCCATGGCCTGAGACCAGTTCATGTTTTTCTTGGAGGCTTTTGCTGTAGGCTCTTGGACTTTGTTGACCAGGCCATATGTTTTGGTCTTCTTTGTCACCAAAGAAGGATTCCAAAGTCTGAGACTGAATATGGGTGTGTTTTTGGTGCCTGGCTATGTTCCCAGCCAACTTACTTGACCCTTGAGTTTTTTGTAGGGGTATGACTGCTTGTAGAGCCAAGAGCACTTTGTTCCAAGCTTGAGGGACCATGCCGTTTTTTTTCAGAGCTATTTCTATATAGTCAGCTCTGCCACCCCAGCACTCCTCCTTCCTCAAGAACCACCAACTCAGACCTGATGCAAATCTTCAGCAGGCTCTGCACTCCTGCTCTGATCTGCCACTTAATTCCTCCCACCAGGTGGGCCTGGGGCTAAAAGTAACTGCAGCTGTAGTTCTGTAGCTGCACCTCCCCTGCTGCCTCTGGGGCAGTGGCCACACTGCGAACTCTGGCCCCTGCAGCTTTTCCCACTAACCTTCTCTGTTGTCTTTGGTGTTTGTGGGTTGAGAAGTCTGGTAACTGCCACAGCTCACTGATTCAGGGTGCTAGGGCCTGTTCTGCCTGGCTCCTGGCCTGGTTGGTCCTGCTGCCTCCCATGCTGAGCTCTGCTCCCCTCCACTCCGTGCGTGATAGACCTCATCCAGCGACCATCCAGGCTGTCCTGGTCTGGGTCCATGCTTCCCTCTGCTATTTTGTGGGTTCTGCAGTTCTAGAATTTGTTTAGAGCCACTTTTATAGGTTTTTGGAGGGTCGTGGTGGGGAGCTCACACAAGTCCCTGCTTTCCAGCCGCCATCTTGGCTCCACCTCCAGAAGTCTCTCTTACTGCTTCTTGAAGGGAGGATTGTAGAACAATTGCTGCTACTTGGGTCAGTGTCTTCCTTGGCTAGTGAAGGATAGCAGATCTCTCTAAGGTAGGAGATTTAAAAAAAAAATCCCAACCTTTATTTCATTGGTATGAAGAATTCCTAAGTGTGGAATCTCTCTACTTATTTAGAATGTGAAGTTTAGGGAATTGTCTGTGACACTGTGAAATTAAGTTACTTGCATATCACTTAGGTGCATCACACCTAGGTGCTACATGCCAGAGGTAGTCCTTCCTGTTTCAAAGGCTTTTTCATCCCTTTATCCATTAGGCCTTGCTGCTTCTATAGCATTTTCAAGTTTTCAAAGTGCTTTCAAACCATTATCTCATTTTATTCTTACAAGAACCCAAAAAGGCAGGTGCCAGCAGTGTTATCAGTTTTTACATTTTCCAGATCATCAAACCTTGGGCTCAGAGAAGCGAAGGATCAGAGGTGGAATCTGGACCCAGGCTGTTTTTTTTTTTAACTTTAGATCCACTACTACATCCACTTTACTATACTTCTTCTAATCATATTTTCATTAAATTAAGAGGTAACACTTTGATGCTGTTTTTCTTAAACATTTACACCATGGTATAAACCTTAATAGGGCAGCTAGTTGATATGATGGATAAAGACCCTGGGCGTGGAGTCAGGAAGACCTGAGTTCAAATCCAGCTTCAGACACTTATTACCTGTGTGACGGTGGGTGAGTCATTTAACCTTCTTTGTCTCAGTTTCCTCATCTATAAAATGAGCTGGAGAAGAAAATGGTTAACTACCCCAGTATCTTTGTTAAGAAAACCCCAAATGGGGTCATGAATAGTTGGACACTTCTGAAAGGACTCAACAACAACAACAACAAACAACAGCATAAACTTTCATTAAATAAAATGTTGCCAGAAACTTTGTGGTGACATCCTGGAAAAGTATTATTTGAAATACCTTTTAATAAATAACAAAAGGTTCAATGACCACAATAAACTTGCTTGAGAAACACTGGCTTTTGTTGTTCTTTTGTCAGTCCTCCTGACTCCAGGGATAAGTACTCTATCTACTGCACCACATAGCTGCCCCAAAATACTTGTTTAATGGAAAGCAATTTAACGTTAGTGCTGTCAGTCTCCCAGTTTTTCCTCTTAACTGAAGATCATTGAAATGGTTGGCACTTCACCTTCCTGCCACACATGCGATCTCTTAGTGATGTCACAGACCCTTGCCTGGAGGTCAGAGATTTAGCAGGTATGCAGAAAGATTTCTTGATTGATTCAGCAGTGATGCTTCTCTCCGAACTGGCTCTGTAAAATTTTCCATCGTGAGATTATTTTATTCCTTAGGTTGTGGTTTGGTGAGGGCAAATAGTTGTGTTCAGGGATTATAAGAGTACCCATGACTAGTCTTTTGGGAAAGTATTTGGCCTTGTTGCCCCTTCACTCCCTGGGCATTTTCTTGTTGGAGATTCATGAGAATGTAGTATAATCTGCTCCACATCTATTAATTAGTTTCCTCTTAATACAAAGGAATAATAAATGTCTGTAATATTTGAAAAGTCTAAATTTCAGCTTCTAAGTGACACAGGCTTTCCCCTGGGTAGGATAGTTGGTCTGTTCTTCAGAAGATGGATTCCTTTAGTTGGGAAGGAGAAACAGTGGGCTGTAGACACAGCAAATGCTTTTTTCCCATAGTGATACTCTTTGATGATTATTTGATCATTATGCCTAGACTGGCCTGGCCTGGTAGGACTATGTGTTAGTTTAGTTTTAATCCAGGCGTTAGTTCTGCAACTTTTTCCAGGGGTCAGAAATAAAGGACTGAGGTGACACCAAGTGAGGTCCTTTCAGAAGGAGCCATCTGCCACAAGGCAATCCTGGGAATTTGCCAGGGAAATATTCTTGGTAGATTTTTTCCTCATGACTGGCCAACTTCGCACATATTAGAAGAATCTCTCCTGGCACCCAGTTTGCTGGACTTTCTCCAGCTACTGCTGGATTAGAGTACCAGAGTGATGTGTTGGAGACAAAGTATGCTCTAACTCTGAATTCACTATCCAGCTACTTCTCTTTGATTCATCGGTGGTGCTTTGTAGGGGAGAGCAAGTGTTAGGAATGATTTTGCAATAATTTATATAATATCTTATTTAAATGGAAGGGACGAGACATTAAAATTTTAGACATTTTGGAAGGAATAGTATGTTAGCCACCAAGAGAATTTAATAGGATTATGGGATGTGTCTCAGCTGTGGGCTTTGAAGAGGAGACCAGATATTTTTATGTCCTCAACTCCTGTGGTTTCTTCTATTAATTCAATGTTGGCTTCATTGGTTGACAGGTGAGAGGGTGCAGAGTTCAAGAACAATGAAACATGAGGTGAAGGAAGCTATCTGTAATAGTGTATCATTGATAGTGACACCTTCTTATGTAGTCAGAAATTGTTGAGCTCCTACTATGTGCCCAGCAGGATGTGAAAAGAAATTAGAAAATGTGGCTTTCTCCCCTCATTGAGTTTATACTACCAGGCTAAAAAACAAGACATATATGTGAGCTTGTTATTGAAGGCAAAGATATCTCCTTTGGAGTGCTTTTTTTTCCTGGCTCTTCTCCTTGCGAACAGGGCCACTGATATTTTTTTCATTTGGTCTTCATTTTATTTTACTCTATGGATTTTACATCACCTTAACTTCTAAATATATTTCTTCTCCCCCCACCTTGTTACAATAAAAGGAAAGAAGGAGAAAAAGTAATTCAGAAGAACCAGTCAATAAATCATCAATAACTATATTGCTAGAATCCAATATTCTACACTCATAGGTTCCTATCTCTATAAAGACGGGGAGAGGTGAGTTTTCTCAGCTTTAAAGTGGAATTTGGTTATTATTGAAAGGTTCAACTTCCTTTATTTGGTTCTTGGCATTTATGTGATTGTAGTTATTTTGTCTATGGTTTTCTTTATTCTACTATTTCATTTGATAGCAGTTCATCAGTCTTCCTGTGCTTCTCTTTATTCCTCTGATGGCATAGTAATTTTTGTTGCCTTCATGTACCACCATTTGTTTAGCCAGTCCCCAGCTGATTCACTTGAAGTTTTATTTCCTGTTATTTTTTTTACTGCAAAAACACACTTCTCTAAATAATTTGGGGTACATAAGACTACCTTGAGTTAGATGCCTGGCAGTGAGATGTCTAGATAAAAGAGTATGACTGTCTTTTTAAAAAAAAAACAAACAAGCTTTCAGGTCAGCTGTGCGTATCTTGTCTTTCCACAGTCCCTTTCCTCATCAACTAATTCCATCTTTTTCTATTTTGCTGGATGTGAGATGCCAATCAAAACAGCCCTGAAGTTTCATTTCTTTTATTCTTATTGATTTGCAGCAGTCTTTCATGATTGCTACTGATTTGAAATTCTTCTTTTGCAAACTGTTTGTTCACATCCTTGGAGCACATAGTCATGAGGTAAGGGCTCTTGATTTTGCATGAGTGTAGGAATTCCTAAATGTCTTGACTGTAAGTAGCTGTCAGACATATTTGATGGAAAGATTGTTTCCCAATTGACAGTTGTCCTTCTTAAACTAGCTACATTGAATTACTCCTACAAAGGCTTTTTTATGTAATCAATTTTATTTCTCTTGATTTTTGTGATCTCTGCTATCCCTTTATTGATTAAGAACTCTCTCCTTGCCATATCTGTCAAAGATACTAGATCTCTTTCTATTCCAATTAAAAATTTGTTCTTAAATTATTATTTTTTGCCTGTTCTGCTGTCACCCATTTTGAGTTTCTTGTAGCATATCACGTAAGATGAATAAACAGATGAGTGAGTGATCATTCATCATTTGATGATGCCTTTAGGTGCAGGGGATACAAAAAAATGAAAAAATTCCCACCCTCGAGGACCTTACATTTTAATGGGAGTGGAATGTGGAAAAGCAGCATATGTAGGGGAGTAGTGGGCAAGAAAGGAATTTTTCTGGGGAGTCGAAGGAATAGCAAGGGGAGACATCAGGCAGCCATTTATCACATCCCTTTACAGAAAGGATTATATTCTTGATTTGATTATTGTTTGTGGAACAAAGGGTATAAAGCGAAGGAGGGGGAAGGGGAGATACATGTGGGTATCTGCATAGCTACAATACAGAGGCCAGATGTCTTGGCTGAATGGATGTGAAGCATGGTCTGAGGCAGTCAGCCAGGGAGAGGCTTGGTGTCTGGAGGTGTGCTTGTAGAGGCTGCTGTTGATAGATGTGTTGGAGCTAGGATGTTAAATTTTTCAGAGTGAGCATTTGCATGTCAGAAATGGGAAAAGCTTACAAGGCAGCAGAGTTTAGGTGGTCGGGTAAAAACTTCATTTCTACACAATTGCCCTCAATTTTTTCTAGCTTTCTAGTGAAAGAAGATCTTCAAGGATCAAAGGTCCATCTTCTTAATAATGATATTCTACTAGGGCTGTTTGGCTGCCAAGGAATACTACAGTCTCTGAAGAACTAAATGAGTCTTCTAATTCAGAGGTAATGGTAAGTGAGAGGACTTTTGAAAAAGAACTGTGGTCAAGGATGTAATCAGAGAAATGTACAGTTGAAAAAGAAGACAGGCTGATCACGTCCTATGTCATATGGAGAGTTGGGAAAACCAGCAGATTTCCCTTATGCACAGCTATGATCCTCACCAGGGAGGACAAAGGCAGGAAGATTCTAGTTCATCCAGTAGCCCAACCCCCTCTCGGTGAATTGACAGGAGTCCCATGGGATGGGTTGTGTGTGTTCTGGATCATTGGAGGGAACTACCACATCCATATGATTACAGATACATCTGACCGTATGAACATTTCTCTCAAAAATCTGTAGCTAGTCAAAATGTTGCCATTCTCACTCTCCAGATTTAAACAGATGGAATTCAGAGAGAGAGACAGTGACTTGTGGTTGTATTGTAACAATCCTGAGGGCTTGTCTCCATAATGAATTTGATGATGTAGAATATAGGTTCTTCACTCTGAGTGAGAATATTCCTAAATTCATGACACTTAAAGTTTTACCCTATAAGGATTCTTGGTCTCCTAGACCATGGAAATAGTGGGAATTCCTTTCTCTCTTTTGTATAATCCCAGTTTTGAAGCCCTTAATAAATAGATATGCTATGCATGAGCAGAAAGCTTTGTCTTATTCCAAAGGTATCTATCTAGTTTGAATTGTCTGATGTTTAGTAAGCTGTGTTCTCTAATAGAAGGGTGTTGCTTTTGAATTATGCTGAGGAAGTCTATGAACAAGTTGGTATAGAGTAAGGTATATTTTTCCCCCAGTAGAATGTAAGTTCCTTGAGAGCATGGCTATTTCATTTTTGTTTTTGTATGTAACTAATCATAGTACCTTGAACATAGTGGACATTCGATAAATACCTGTTGAGTTAAATTGAAATGACCTGGCAGAAGGTTTACTGTCAATTGTTAAATTTAGTCATTGCATTCTCCAACATGAATTTGCTCATGTAGAATATAGTTTCTTTACACTGGGGTCAGCACTCCCAAATTCATGACATTCATAACATTTTACCCCATAAGGGTTCTCAGTTGAAATAGCTTTTTCTCTTTCGCATAATTCCTACTTTGGAGAAACTTTGAAAGGTTACAAGGATCTCTTTTCAGTATGAATTTTCACATGTTAAGTAAGAGAAGAATTATATGAGAAGGTCTCCTCACATTTACTGCATTCATAAGAATTCTCTTTAATACAGATATTCTGATATTGAGTAAGTTCTTTCTTCTTGTGGAAGGAAGGCCATCCCACATTTATTATGTATTTTTAAAATGTAATATTTTATGTTTTCCCCAATTACATCTAAAAACAATTTTAATATTCTTTTCTCAAGTTTTGAGTTCCAAATTCTCTCACTCTATCCCCTATCGCCCCTCTCCATTGAGAAGGCAAGCAATTTGACATGAGTTACATATGTGTAGTAATGGAAAACACATTTCCATGTAAGTCATGCTAGGAAAGAAAACACAGACCAAAAAAAAAAACCCAAAGAAAAATAAAGTAAAGAAAAAGTGTCTTCGATCTGCATTTAGGCTCCACCACTTCTTTCTTTGGAGATGGATAGTACCTTTCATCATAAGTCCTTCAGAATTGTCTTAGATCATTGTATTTCTGAGAATGGCTAAGTCATTGTATTGCCAAGGCAATAGTCACAGCACCGATGATGACTATGAATATACCAGCATAGTTCTGAATCACAAAATGTAACAGACTCTCCATATAGACGACAGAAAAAAAAAACATTTATTCAGACCCCAGAAAGCCCAATCCCAAAACCAGTAAGTCCAATCCATACAACTAGCAAAGAAACTAATACAGATTATCATAGCAGAGAATGACTCCATCTCAAAGCCATTCCCCCCACCCCCTGTCGGGGCCTTCCCACAAACACACTTACAGCACAGCTAGCTCACCTACGTCTGCTCTGTCCCTCAGCTCTAACTGCTCTCAGCAGCTTCCTTCCTGCTCCACCCTTTCCTGTTCCTCTAGTTCAGCAAGCTCCTCCCATCACATGTGACTTAGGCTTCCTCTGATGTAAGCAGGTCACATGGGCCTATTAATGGATAGGGAAGATCTTCAAATTTATATTACCATTACAGTCATCCACAATTGGTCATCATACATATTGCTGTTACTATGTGCATTGTTCTCCTGGTTCTGCTCATTTTACTTTGCATCAATTCATGTAAGTGTTTCAAGGTTTTTCTTACAGCATCCTGCTCATCATTTCTTATAGCACAATATTGTTCCATCACAATCATATACAAAACTAGTTCAGCTTTCCTCAACTGATGGACATCGCCTCATTTTCTAATTCTTTGCCAGCATTAAAAAAGCTGTTATAAATATTTTGTACACATAGGTCCTTTTCCTTTTTTTTTTAAATCTCTTTGGGATACAGAATTAGCAGTGTTATTGCTTGGCTTTATAGTCCTTTGGGCATAATTCCGAATTGCTCTCAAGAATGGTTGAACCAGTATACAACTTCACCAACAGTGCATTAGTGTTTTAATTTCCCACATTCCCTCCAACATTTGTCATTTTCCTTTTCTGTCATATTAGCTAATCTGATAGGTGTGTGGTAGTAACTCAGAACTGTTTTAATTTGCATTTCCCTAATCAATAGTGATATGTGGCTATAGATAGCTTTGATTACTTTGTCTGAAAATTGCTTGTTTATATCCTTTGTCCATTTATCAACTGAGGAATGACTCTTATTTTTATAAATTTGACACAGTTTTCTATATATTTGAGAAATGAGGTCTTTTTCAGAGAAACTTGTTGTAAACTTTTTTCATAGTAATGATTACCAGCTGTGTATTTCCCTCCATCCTATTTTACTCCTACTTTCTCCTTTCATCCTCTCCATTCTCAAAAATATTTTGATTCTGACTTTTACCTTTCTCAATCTGCCCTCCCTTCTATCAAACTCCCTCTTCTTTTTTTATCCCCTTCCCTTCCTACTTTCCTGTATGATAAGATAGATTTTTATACCCAACTGAGCATGTATATTATTCCCTCTTAGAGCCAGTTCAGAAGAGGGTAAGGTTCGCATGCCCCCCTCCCCTCTTCTTCCTTCTTCCCCTCTACTGTAAAATATCTTTTAGAGCTCTTTTCTGTCAGATAATTTACCCCAGTCTGCCTCTTCCTTTCCCCTTCTCCCAGTGCATTCTTTTTTTAACCCTTAATTTTATTTTTTAGATAATCATCCCATCATATTCTTCTCACAACTGTGCTTTCTGTCTGTATATATATACTCCTTGTAACTGCCCTAATAATAAAAAAGCATATATAGTGCCCTCTTGTCTTTGAACTTCTCATGGTTTGTGTCTAGTAGTGTATCAAAGTCAAGTAATTTTTTCTTGAAAAATTATAGTGTTACCCAGCAATTCATAGCTCTATCAGCAATATGGCTGTCATTGAAGCATCTTCCATCCATCCCCCTCAATCTACCTCCTCCTCAAGATCCCACATTAAAGCAGCCTACCCTTTCCAATATGCTCTATGGAATGTCTGTTCAGTAACTGACATAATTTGGTGTTATGCTAAACCTTTTTCTTTCTCAGTCCTTCCTTCTTATTGTAGTCACTGAGACCTGCCTCTCTCTTAATGACAGTTTTCCTGGCCACTCTTTCTAGTTCTGCCTGAACTTTCATTCACCAACCTCCTCTTGTCCTCCAAATCACTGGTTATGGTGGAGTTGGAATATTACTTGCTCCCCAACTTACAAGCTAGGGATAGGAAGAGAAGAGGGAGCATATGTAGGAGCAGTGAAGGAGTGGTTATAAATAAAATAAACTTGAAGAGGGTGAGCATGAAGGGAGACTTAGAAAAAGAGTAAACATGTGATCAGGTGTAGGGCAAGGGGAGAGAATGGTTTGTAAAAATAAGAAAAGAAGCAATCCTATCAGATGCCTTTGATTATACGAGTTGGTATATAACTAAGCCAGGGAGAATCAAAACAGAGAAAGAATATTGTAGACCAGTGTCTAATGAATATTGATAGAACATTACTAAAGAAAATAATAGTAAGGAAGCTGTAATGTCATATGAAAAAGAGTATAAATTATGAATTATTTTGCTTATGCCAGTAATGCAGAGCTGTTTAGTCAATGGAACATTTAAATGTGAATGAATGAAGCATTTATTAAGTGCTTACTGTTTGCAAAGTACTGTGACAAGTACAAGAGATAGGAAAGGAGCATCCCAATGGGAAGACAACATATATGGAAGGCTTTCGGCAGCAAGTTAGATGGAAAAGTCCCATGGTCCTTAGTGCGCAGCAGCAAACAGTAATTCTTTTTTATTATCATTTCCACTGATAAAATCATATCTTTTTAAAATGTTGAACCATTTGACAGTGGCAAGAACTTTTATTTTCTGAGCCTATTGAAGAAATTTTCAGGCTGCATCTCTACAGGGTTTGCTTCACAGAATGATGTCTGAGGGCACTGGGCTTGAAACTTTGTTATTCTCAAGGTTCTTGGGAATAGCAGGCTTGAGTTTGTTCCCATCAGGGTCTGAGGGGAAATGATGATCAAGGTAGTGGTGGTGATGTTTGACTTTCCTGGCACATGTTGCTTTCTCTCCCTCCCTTTGACATAGATATACATGTGTATGTATATTTGTGTATACATATGTATACACGTACATATGCACGCATATATTATATATGTGGAAATGGTTTATACACACATACATGTACAAATATTCATATGCATGTGTGTATAAAAAACCAAGCCCCATATAAGTATGTATACATACACACATACATATGTTTGTATGTATGTTTCACGCGATACAAACAGGAACTTCTCAAAGGAAGAAATCAAGCTACCAATTGCTAAATAAGAAAATGCTCCAAATCAGTAACAATTAGAAAAATACAGATTAAAACACCTTTTAGGTTTCACTTCACACCTATCAAATTGGTAACGTTGACAGTAAAAAAGAATGTCAATTGTTGGACTGTGTAAAGGCAAGAATACAGTAATAAACCATTGAGAACTGGTCCAGCCATTCTGGAAAGCAGTTTGGAACTGTGCCCCAGAAGGCCCTTTGTCTGCTTACTCTTTGACCGAGAAGTACTACTAGTAGTTATATACCCCAAAGAGATCAGGAAAAATACCCATAACTATCAAAATATTTATAGCAATTCTTTTTGTAGTGGCAAAGAACTAGAAACTAAGGTGATACATCAGTTGGGGAATGGCTGAACAAATTACATTATATGAATGTAGTGGAATTTTATTGTGTTGTAAAATGTGGTGGAAGAGTTTTTGAGAAACTTGGGAAGAATTGTATGAATTGATGAAGAAAAACGAAAAGAGGGTCATTGAAACATTTGTTAAATATGCGCAGAAGTGAACAGGAAGAAGCATGGAAGGAAACACAGAAACAGGACAGTTTTGATAGATGACAGTTACATTTTGATTTTATTACATACTTCAAAAAAGAAGAGCAAGGGATTCACAATATTTTTCTATTTTTAATTTGAATGTGAAAATGCTTATTTTATTTTTATATTTTTTAAAATTTAGAATTAAAAAATTAAAATAACCCCACATGTTGTAGGGTGTAATTTTTTTTTGGTTAAAGAAAAGCTGTCCAAATTTGGGAGCAGTTTTGGTACTGGTCAAAAAAGTTAACCACATTTTTTAAAATGTAGGATTAGTTCTTAGTTATGTTTCGGAGGAATGCTACCCAATCTAACTTTTTTTTCTTAAATTTTTCTAGTGCTACTCAGGGCATTAAAATAAGGTTTTAAATTGCTCTGCTGTTCTTTATGTATAATTATGAGAAAAGGGAGAGGAATTTCAGTCACTTAAATTATAGGGGAGGTGACTATATTTAACCTGTAATGAAAATTCAAAGGCTGAGTACCTTTTTATTTGAATATTAACCCCGCCCCCAAAATTCCACCCCAAACAAGACACTGTTCCCAAGGGGAAGAAAAAAACAATCAATTTCCCCCTATTAGGAGGATCAATTAGATGACCTCTTTGAGTTATAAAAGTCAGAGATATGAAATATCCATAATGTCTTCACATGCTTGTGTACTGCAACCAAAGTTGGTTTCTGGTCAGTTTCGTATCTGGTTCTCAGGCACTTGTTACACAAAGCTTCAGTGTTTAAGCTAGAGATCTGCAGTAATTCAGATTACAGTTTATATTTCTGAGGCCTGATGGGATTCTATAGTTTCAGTAAGTCACATGTTAACATCTGCAAGGGATTTTTAATAATAATGCTTATTAAAGCACTTGTACCAGTATTATGTTAATCCTCATGATACCTGTGAGAAGGATGATTATCTTGTTGTTGTTTCAGTGAATAAACACAGAGAGGTTTAAATGCTGGTTTCTTATGACTAATGAGAATAAAAAGTAAGATGTGGGAACTACAAAGAAGGGATAGTTACTAAAACTAGAGATTACATATAAAGTACTGTTGCATATTGCTGTTATGAAGTCACATTAACATAAAACTGAAGTCAGTTCTGTCAATAATTAGATGCACAAATTTATTTTTCACAGTATGTTGGGATAAGACACTTTTCCCTTCCATTTATATTTTGATTCAGGAAGGATCTAGACTGCATGAGGTAATTCAGTCTATTTGGCAATGGTGAACTCCATCAGTAGATTGTACATTTTACAAAATATATTCCTGCCAGTAGTTCAAAACATTCCCACTTCTTTTGTGAGTTTGGACCATCTGAATCACTGACTTAACTAAGTACACTGAAGATTTCAAATGTTTGCTAATAACCTCAGGTTTCTGTAGGGTGCCAGTTATTCCTTAAAGTCCTAATTCACTGTGTGGCTCATTCTCAAAATACCTTGTTGACATAAGTGGAAATTCTTAGCCAAAAGAAAGCCCTGAATTAGCTTCTATGAAAAGATGACAAAGAAACCTATATATTCCCAATAATAAGTAGAATTTATACACCACTTTAAGGTTTACAAAATGATTTACAAATATTATATCCTTTGATCCTTAGAACACCCTGCACATTCAGTGCTCTTACATTTCATAAAAAGGGAAACTTAGGTAGACAAAGGTTAGGTGACTTGCCTAGGGTCGCACAGCTAGTATGTGTCTGAAGTTGGATTTGAATTTAGGTTTTCCTCATTCCAGGTCCAGCACTCTGTCCAGTATGCCAACTAACTGCTTCGGGAACAATGAGATAACTCAAAGTACAAAATAGCTTCCTCAAGATAAGAATCTGTCTTTTATCATTCTACTAAACTATGGAGTATTGTAATGTTCTTTTGTCCTCCTTGGAATATTCTTTTACCTCCTTTCCACCTGTCATACCCTTCTAGATACATATAAAGGTAGGAAGGACCTTAGAAGTCATCTAGTCTACCCCTTGTTTTACAAATGAAGAAACTGAGGCCCAGAATCATAAAGCGATCTACCTAAGGTCCCATAAGTAGTAAATAACCTGTCATCTGGCTCAAATACTTTTCCATCCAGTTGTTTGTGATTACAGCAGCTTTCGATGATCTCTTTTCTCCTTCTTTTCCTATACACTCTCTGAACTTATGTAGTATTTATTGTCTACACCCCTCATTTACCATTCTGCTTATGCTATGTTTTATTTTTATGCATATATCCTGTCTCTCTTGAAAGCCTGAACTGTATCTTATTGCAGTGTTTTGCCCTTATACCAAAAGTTGTAGCTGTACAATAAATATAAGTTGTTGACGATGCAGATGGATAATAATATAAATTCAGAGGTCAATAGAAAGATGCATTTGGCAGGTTCAAATTCATGAAATTTTTATAGTACGTGAAAGGATATTATGTGGCTCTTTATCACGAAGGTTTTCTTTTAAACACTGATATGTTGCTTATGATACTAGGTGGCTATCAATGATAGAACGATATGATCATAGGAGAAACAAAATTTCAGGTGACCCCTAAAATAATGGAAAAATGTATGGTAAGTTTAAGTAGGCTTCTGGGTGTTACCAATGATGACTTTTGTTTGAGGAATAGTGTGAAAGACATTATCAAACACATGTAGGAGAAGGGATGTAATTAGGGTGAGAACTTTACAGGTAGATGGCCTGAGTACTGCAAGGAGTATCCCTGAAATATTAAGAGAACTAGAGCAGTCTTGAGTGCATTGAATACATCCCATTTAGGGGAGCTGTGGAAAATATGGGCAGGAATCACCTAAGATAAGAATGTACAAGGACAGTCCATTCTATATTGGTGAATGGAGGACTATAATTTGATAATAAGATCATGGATTCATTAAATATTGATGATGATAAACTTCTTACTTACAAAATAGGGAAGAAGTATACTTTTTACTTTCATCTTGGGGAACAACGTAGCAACTACTTACTACAGTTGATAAAATTAAACAGTGAATTGAAAATAAATGTTTCATTTTGTTTTGTAGGTAGCAGTTGATTTTCTTCGTGGATCGTATCAGTGGGCTGCTTCCTCTGTTAGATTGTTGTGAATACTCAGAGTTGGTCCATATTAATATTTTACTGTCTTAAAATGTGCAAAACTTCTGGGTAAAAACGTCAGTAGAGGTTTTTCCCCCCTGTGGTTACATATACATTTAAGGTTAATAGTTAGCATTTACATAGCACTTTAAGGTTTGAAAAGCACATTGTAAGTATCTCATTTCATTCTCTTAACAGCCCTGGGAGGTGGATGCTATCGTTATCCTCTGTTTATGGATGATAAACCTGAGGCAAGACACAAGTTGTTATTTTCCCAGAATCCTACAGCTTGGAAGAGAGGTCTTTCTGACTCAAGGTCTACATCCTCTTTCCTCTGCGGCTGCTTCTTGGTATTTGGGCAGGTGTAGGGCAACCTTTGCATTAACAAAGAAATTGATTTGGTTCATGAACCAAACTGACTTTCTATTTTTAGACAGCAATCTCTCAGCTAATTCATAATGATCATGGATTTATTGATGCATGTGCTTTCTGTCTTGTTCCAATGTTACTTGTTGTCCTCTTGGCACCTGACTCAATAGTTTTAGGAAAAGGCCTGGAATTTTTTTTCCTTTGTGTTTTATTCTTTGAATCATCTGCAGACTCCTCTCAAGTATCTGTTGCTTTTCATGGCAGTGGAATTAGAGAAAGGCCAAGAAAGTTAGAGTACAGAAAAGAATGAAGGAAGCAGAAGAAGAGAGAGCAGGATGGGAAGTTCAGAGTATATAATGGTTGAAATGGTTATTCGGACTGGATACATATGCAGAAAATTAAAATTCCATATAATCTCATTTGGAACAAACCTCAGAGTTCATTTAGTAAGCTATCACTTTATGTATAAGAAAGGCAAGACCCAGAGAGATAGAATAATATCCTGAAGGTTAGTGGCAAGACCAGGATTAAAGGTCAGGATACTTAACTCCTAGTATAATGCAACACCACATTCCCTGCTCACAGCAGTTGAAAGAAGAAATGGGTCTCTGTTTATGTCATTATAAGCAGTGTACTTGTAGCCTGAATAAGCTCATTTGAATATGTGTATATTCAGATGCATGCATACATATACATACATATGCACACACATACACACATATATACACACATAGATACATATATGTATATATTCATAGGAGAAATACATGCCAAGGAAGAAAACACTTTTTCTTCATATTGTGTCATAAAAATTTGACAAACATCAAAATCTTCCAGTTCCTAGCAAGAATTCAGGAAAATTTATAACATTGTAGGCAATTAAAATGTGGTCTTAAAAGAAATTAGTTATGCCTTCAACATACTGCTACAAGTTGACTGATGACAACAACTCTGGTGCTTGTTTATGTAACACTGAGTACCCTGGAAACTTAAGGTACTTCAGCCATTTGTTTGGGGTCACCATGGAGCCACAAGGAAGTTGTAGTAGCTGAAGTTTCAGTTTCATGGTCAGCTACCTCTCAGTTTTCTCTGTATAGTCTAGGCAGAAACTGAAGAATGTAAAGCTTCTTGAAGCTAAACAAAATTCCCTGTTCAAAGGACGTGTCTATTGGCGATACTTTAGTGTGCAAGATTCCCTTTGTACTCACTGTTGTGTTTGAAGGTCCGTATTGTTGCCTTTGAAAGTCTGGCTCCAAGAACAATAGAGGCATGATTTAATTCATCACTTAAAATCAGGCAACCCTGTGAAGAAATGGAAAACAGTTATATGACCAGTACAATATTACAATACAGGATCAAAACATCAAAGTTCCATATTTGGAAGGGGCTTCAGAGGCCCATCTAGTCCAATCCATGCTTGAACAGAAGCTCTGTATCATTCATCTTCTGCTTGAATACCTTCAGTGAGGCGAAAACATTACTGACCAAGGCTGCCAAATCCATTGACTCATAGACCATTAGAGTTGGAAGAGGCCTTATAGATCCTTTAGGTCAGCCTTCTCATTTTGTTGATGAGGTAACCAAGACATAGAGAGCTTAAGCTACTTGCCCTAGGACACACAGCTAGTGAGTAGCAGAATTAGTACTGGAACCTTGATCTTCTAAATTTAAGTACGATAAGAGTACATCAGGTCTCAGATCACTCCATTGTTATAAAGACCACCAACTGACTTGAATGTCTTTGTGGGTAAGATAATCTTAATTAATAATATAATAATAATAATCTTAAAATAATCTTAAAATGAACTGATTTGCCTAGACTTTCAAGTATGTGAATGATGATTGTGACACACTCTAGTATTCTTCTGATTTATGTTGTAAAGGCAGTAACCATGATCTCAGTCAGCAGCAGCTTTAAACTGCAGCATGGAGAATTAGATTTAGAAAGAGCTATTAAAAATTACATTGGATTATGTGAGAAGGTTGTAGTGTCCCTTTCTCTGGAGATTTTTACTACTAGGCTAGATTCTCTGGAATATTTTAGGGGCCAGACTATGCCTTCAGATAATGGGAAGTGACCTTTCAATAGAACTTTAAAGTCTTATGATTCTGTGATTATTACTAATAATAAAACAGTATATACCTTTAGTGAAAGTTACGTATCTTTTTGTTGTTGTTTTACACACAAATCTGGAAAAATTGAAAGTAAGAACAGAATTCATCCTTTGTCTCTGCCAAAAATATTTGGTATTTGGCCAAAGTATTTGACAAGACTATCTGGAGAAGTTCTGTCTTTTCTAAAATTTCCTTCTTTTACTCTTTTGAGTATGATCGTTTACTAATGGGGTATTTTAGAAAGTTTTTTTCTCATGATCTACTTACTGTGTGATACTCTGAACCATATACCAATGAAACTTGATTATCTGAAATACAATTTTACAGCATTTCACAAAGTCTTTAGCATGACTAAGGTTAGGAGTGGGTGGTTGCTGAGATGTACATATTTTTTTGATGGCAGAAAATTTTGTTTTCTGCATTATGGTATTTATTTTGTGATGTCCCATTGTTTGTTTTACAGTGGAGCCCTAAAGCCTTCAGTGTTCAGTAACACAAAGAGGACAACATAAAAGCCTTTTCTAGTGATCACAAATGCCTTGCCCAGTTCTTATCTCAAATGTATTCTTCACTCTTGGAGAGTATTCTTGGTAGTTTGTCAGTGTTAACACACTTAACAGATAAATATATGTTTTAAGGTAAAGTATCACTTTCAGGCGAATGTGGCAAAGCTTTGTCAGACTATCCCCAGTTAAGAGGGATAGGCCAGTTTTCTGGCTATGGTTCATATTTTGTAGATGATTGTTTACAAAATTACTTTTCTTCAAGATTAAAGATTTTAAGATTATTTTTCTAATTTGTAAGCATTTATTTTGCCTCCCTTTTGCTTCTCCCACCGAGAAAGAGAAATAAAACAAAACAAAATCTTTGTGACAAATATACAAAATAAAGCAAAATAAATTCCCACAGTGACCATGTCCAGAAATACATCCCTTGTTTGGCATATTTGGTAATGACTCTCTGTTTGGTGGTAGGTAATAATCTTTGTTATTGGTCCTTTGGAATTATGGTTGGTATTGCCCTGATCACAGTTCTTATATCTGTCAGAGTTGATGTTTTCTTTTAAACAGTGTTTTTTAAATTGTATAAATTGTTCTTCTGGTTCTGGTCAGTTCACTTTGCATCTTCCTGGTTTCTTAGAAATCATCCCTTTCATTATTTCTTATGAGACAGTAATACTCCATCAAACTCATCTGCTATATTTTATACCATTCCCAAATTCATGGACACTCCCTTAATTTCCAGTTCTTGGCCACCACTTTTCAAAGTATTTTGCTTAACCAGTCAGTTTACACTGTGTATTGTAGGTTTAGAGGCATGGAAAGATAGAGCAAGGTCTTGTTATTGCTGACTTATAACCTAGATAGAGGCCACCAGTTCTGCTAACGTGGAAGCTCAAAGGAGTCATTTTGAAGACCAGCCACATATTACTAAAGAAGTAAGTGGGCCAACTTTTTCCATAGAATGCAAATCACATTAGTACAGCTAAAAGCGGTAAAAGCTATAATTCTTTAAAATAATAATGCACAGATACCTTAAAATAATTCTTACCTTTCCAACCAGTGCTGGAATATTCATTGAGTTGGTAGCAAAACCCATTCCAAACACCATAGCTGCTTCTACTCCCAGAAACTGGGCTACCAGGTTCTCCAACTCTTCATGTTTATCAATGTGACCTGAAGGAAGGAGAATAAAATATACCACATTTTTCATTTGAAAGAGTACATAATTGTAATGACCTGTAACCAGAAACCTATGTGAATTAAAGGACATTAGTATTTCTCCACATCTGAATGTCAGCTTTGTAGTGAGCACTTTGGATTCCAAGAAAACAGCACACTTGGTCTCTAAATCCTTTAATGTAACTGCTTTGTGGTTTACTTAGAGACAACTGAAAATGGCTTATCGTTGTCTTCCATTATTTTGCTCTATCTTAAATTTTTGACTTGGAGGCCCAAGGGTGAAATAATCAGATTGTAATAGGCACACAGATGCAGAAGATACAAAAATTATATTTATATCTAATGGAAAATTAGATAAGAACTAATGGATAAATATTATCTATAGGATAGAGTATCAAAATACTACTATCAGTATATGTTATTGTTAATATATTTTGCATTATGATAACCTATGTTTATCTTAGAAGGATAGTTTAAGTAGAATAAATCAGGAATCTGTGCTTGAATATTTGCTGTTTAGTATATTTTATCAATAATTGGATAAAGGTGGATTATGATATGAATATGCAAGTGACACAAATCTAGGAGGGGTAGCTAGTAGCTAACACAATGAATGACAAAGTCACAGTTCAAAAAGACCTTGATAACGTTACTGGGGAAGATGAGGCATATCATCTTGGGGGGCATCAGGAAAGGTCTTCTGTAGGTGCTAAAACTGGAGATGAACTTTGAAGGGAGCTAGAGGTGAGAAGAGAATGCATTCCAGACATGAAGAACAGTCTGTGTAATGGTTAAAAATACTTGGATGCAATTTCTTTAAACTGAAACTAGAACATATGATGGATCATAGGACTTTAGTTGGAAAATGACCTTAGTGTCCCCCTAGTCCAAAACATAACTGCCAAAGAATGCCCTCTACAACTTAACAAAAAGGGGTCATCCAACATTTGTTTGAAGAGTATAGAAAGTAGACCCTACCACCTGTGGAGGCAGCTTATTTGATTTGGTGACAACTCTGATTGTTAGGGTGTTTCCCTGAAATCACACCTAAATTCTATCTTTACAATTTCTACCCACTGAAATAGAGCAAATCCAAGCTTCTTGATATGACTACTCTCAGTTTCTTGAAAATAGCTATCAAGTTCCCAATTTTTTTTCTTCTTAAAGCTAAACATAAGATCACTGACTCATAGATTAAGTACTAGAAAGAACCTTAAAGATCATCTTCCTCAATTCTTTCCTTCTAGTCTCATGTGTCATGAATTCAAACCATTTCACTATCCTCGTTGCTGTCCTCTGGGTGCATTCTGACTTATTTCATTCTTCCTTAAACATTGTGCCCAAAAGGACATGATGCTGTCTTTGTTTATGAATTCTCTTAATAGTGATCAGTGAGATTAAAACATGAAACCCCTCCCAAGTAAAAAGAAATCCCCTCGTCACTATCAATAAGCTGTCATCAGAATTGGGTGCTGTTTTAATACTTAGAGGCTGTTTTAAGACATGCAAAGTAGAGAAGGGAAGGATAGTCTGAGGGATAGGGACTTGATCTGTAATTTCATTGCTGTAGGGAACATTTGTGTAAGGAAACTCCCTCTACCAATTTCAGCAGACACCTTTGCGATTTCGTATTGGAGAGTTGCCTAGAGCACTACAAGGTAAAGTAGCTTGCTCAGAATCACACAGCCAGTATATGTCAGATGGAGGACTTGACCCCAATGGCTTTGAGACTAGCTGTCAGTCGACTATGATATGTTGCCTCTTTTTAATTTAAACAAGATGTAATTATTTGTCTCGGTTGTTTTCATTTTTTCATGGATTATGTGGATATTTGCTACTGTTGTACATTTTACTTTGCATGGATGACCACAGTCCTTGTGAATAGCTCTGCCATACCTGGGGTGTATCTTCACAACATTAAATGTACTAGCATTTTGCTAGTCATCCAAATTGACCAAAATATGCAGCCATGCTGCCCAGAAAATAAAAATCCACATAGCCTAAAACCAAGTATCTGTTTTGTTTTAGTTGGATGGGATTAGGTTTTAAATTTCTCTGATTCTATTAGAGTTATGAGGCAAAGACTTTTTGTAGTCTCTTTGTTTAAGTGTGATCGCACCTAGAAAATCTAATTAACTTTTTTTGTCCCTGGCTCATGTAGGCTGGGGGTAATCTAAATGTGGCATTAATATCTGCTAGTACATTTTAGTTTGTATACAACAAGATAAAACGCTGGCATGCCAGGCTGTGAACAGCACTGAAAATAAACTTCTAGAGCAACACAATATAGCCTTATGGTATTTTGTGTGTTCATAGTGGACAGCTTCAATGGATAATTTACTTCATAGTAATATATTCTAGAGTCATGAGCAAGTTGAGGTCATCTAATATTTAGAATTGGAGAGGAATAACGACATGAAAAACCCATGTTTTATGTAGTAATTTACAGTTTTCAAGGTACTTTCACATATGCAGATACTCAGGTGGATCTATAATCTCATAGATTTAGGAATTCTTTACAGTGGTGAAGATAACCCATTTATGCCTATTCATTTTGTGTGTGTGTGTGTGCATGTATATGTATACATACATACATATATATATATATATATATAGATAGATAGATATATATATATAGATATATAGATATGTTTGTATGTTCTCTCTCCCACAAGCTTCTTGAGAACAGGGGCTGTATTTTCTCTTTTTGTATGCCCAACACTTAGTAGTGTCTCGTCTATAGTAGGCACTTAATAAATGTTTATTGATTGATTATATGACTCTTGTCCTGTCCTCCAAAAAGGTCACAACAGTGTTAAAGTACTGCCTTTTTTTTTCTTTCATTGTGACCGTGGACTCTGCGTATGGCATGTAACTGGCCTATCTTTTCTTTCTATTATACACTTCCTTTAAGTTGTTCCTTACTCCTATTCTCGTTTGGTTATATGTTGCAGCCTGCTCACACCTACCATGCTTATTTCCTTTGTCCTCTCGGTGGTGCTTGTCTAGTTCCTTGAAGGAAGTGGTATTCCAGGTCTCACTGCCATAAAGCATCACCAATAAAATGTTTGTATTGAAAATATGGGCCTTTTGCTTTTATGGAAAGCTTGAGTGTTAATGAAGTGCTTTGCAGTTTTACCAAAAGCAATCCAGACCACTCTCTTCAACTTTGGTTCTGGCTTACAATATTTATTGTCTGTCCCTGATAAAATCTTGGACATGTGCAGGTGTGTATTGAAATCTGTAGCAATAAATATTTTTCATCCATTAGGTAGATAGAAAGGCCAAACTCTTTTGAGTAATTACAGATTTTCCAAGTGGCTTTGCTTTGTTTTAGGAATTGATATAATGTCATCCACAAACAAGACTTCATTATTAACAGAGAATCTTTCCTTCACTTGGATTCTGCATTTTGTCTCCTGTCACAGAGATGATAATTTTGTCATGCATACATCTGTTTTACATCACCTGATAGCTTCTTATCATAAAGTTATTGAACAGAATTATTCTCTAGTTACAATCTCTAGGGAATCCTGAATGATAATGGTATTTGGATGGGAGACATTTTGTAGTAAAAGAGCTTATAAAGTAGCATTTTGTTCTACTAAGTTGAATGCTTCTTTGTGATCAGCAATCAAGCACGATGAGATCTGATATTCTTTGCATCTTTCAGTCAGTTGTGAGATGATAAAGACATGGACTCTTGTGGAATATTATTTGTAAACTCCTGCTTATTCCTTATTAATAATGTTATCAAGGACATTCTCAATTCACGTATAGATGACCCCTCATAAAGATTTTTTAATAGGTGGGGAATATACATCAATTGGTGTTCTCTTGGTCACCTTTTTTGGTATCAATAAGGTCTGAGATTTTTTCCCCCTGTGCTTTTGGTATCTTCCATCTTTCTTAGATATGTTATACATTGATTTCTCAGTGTGCTAACAATTATATCACCTCTAGCACAGATATCCTCAATATATACATGATCTAATATGGATGCTTTTTTGTTTTTGTTCTTTTATTCATTTGCTTCCTCTCTGAATATCTTAGGGACTGTTGTGTCAGGGTCCAAATGTGGTAGTTTCACTGTCCTTGATGGTGAAAAGAATTTGTTGTATTTTTTTTGCAACTCTTTTCCATTTTTTGGTTTTGTAATCCTCTTTTTGTTTTCATCCTTGAATACCATTCACATGAGTTTGCTGAGTTTATATCTTGCCAAGCTTTCTCTAGACTAGATTTGCCCTCCACTGCTTCTCTCAACTTTGTGAGATGATATTACTCATAATTGACTATCATCCTTCTTCTTATGATCTTACGGATAAGTTTATATTTTAACCCAGTGTTGCATTTGGAAGCCATTTATCTCTGGCAAGTAAGTTGGATTTTTGTTTACTAGGGTCTTTTCTGGGTTAAATATTCTTAATTGTATACCATATCTTGTTCTCATGACTCATCTTTCTCCTTGTTTATTAGGAATTCTGATCTTAGGGCTGTCTGTACACAGACTCAGAAAAAATTCCCACAACCATTGTGAATCTTTTCCTCCCCATTAAAATGCAGTCTCAGTGATGTTATTTCATGCTTTACATGTCCATGTAACATATGAAATATGTATTACACATATATAATCTACAAGTCTTTGGCATCTCATTTTTCCCCTGGAACTTTATTTTTACATATATTTCTTCACATCCTCACTTTTTCCTACCTTTGGACTAAAAGTGACCAGATGATACAGCATATTGACTTAATTTGGCAAGTCTTAAAAAGTTCTTCATAGAATTTATGTACCATTTTGTCCTTGGCAAAGTGTAAATTGAAATTTTTTCATAGTGTCTTTTTGCAAATGGTTGTCATTAGTACTATAATATATGATGACCAAATGTCCCATGAAATAATATTTTTTGAAGCTTTGGGGGAATATGATAGAGCCAATTTGCAAATTCTATACCCTTCTATTTAACTTATTTGACTTCTTTCTTCTGGTTTTAATTATATTAAGAATATTAAGATTAAGACTATTCAGATCCTCTAGCAATATGTTGCTTGTTGGTCTTTGGACAAGGGTCTCATGTTTGCCAATAGCAAATAGATGTTTGTTGATGTTGTACAAATCTCCCAATTGTTAGCATCCTCTATCCCTTTTCCTGCGCCTCTGCCACCATTGCGGTTGAAGCAGAAGGAGACCGCACAGGACCGAGAGCCATCTAAAATTTTTCTTTTTTTGTTGGGCTGCCATGGCCCCAAAGTTTTACCACCAGGTGATCATCCTATTGATAATGTGCCTCTACATTATTGGCTTGTCTTGGAAAAGAGACTCTGTTCCTTTGAACAAAGGCTTCTTTTGAAGCCTTTGCAGTATGTTTAGACTTACCAGAGTATGAGCTCTACTGACAAGAACCCAAGCCAATAAATATTTATGAAGCTCCTACTATGTGCCAAGCACTGTGCTAAGTGCTGTTGAACCAATTGATAAAAAAGAAAAATGGTCCCTGCCTGTAAGGAGCTTACAATCTATTGGTGGGAGAAAATACACAAAAGGAGGCAGGATAAGGGAAGGGGAGACTACGAGAGCATCTTGTTCCCTGGAGTTGAAACTAGGGAGAGCAGCAGATGCAGAGTAAAGTGAGCCAAATGTCCAGTTTCTCTCCTCTAAAGAAAGTGTTTGATACTTTATACTCCAGCCCTCCAATTAGAGGGAAGAGCAGACCAGGGGAGCAGATGTCAGAGAAGGCTTGAATTAGCAGCATGATGATATCCCAAACCCCCCTTTTTTAAGAATCCCCAAACCTATTCTAACTTAAAACTACACCAAGACTTTTGGGACACTCTGTATATGAAATAAATATAAAAATAATGTAAATCAGTGTGAAGTAGTTAAATACAAGGTAGTTTGAGAAGAAAGACTTTTGCTATTGAGAAGATTAGGAAAGGCTTTGTGTGGGCAGTGGTGCTTGAATTGTATCTGGTGAGGCAGCTTGGGAAGGAGCCAGTGCCAAGGCACAGAGACAGAGTTGGAGAGGCCACTTTGCCTGGATCCCAGAATCCTGGAGAGTGATGAACGCAGCATGTCTGGTGACAGTGAGCAGAGCAGAAAATAACTTAGAAAGAATCGGCTACTTTTAAACCTTCAAAATCCAATCTGTTCCAGTAGGAATTTAAAATTAAAAGAACCAGGTTTTCACACAAGGCTGCCAACTTTTAGTTTATAGAATATTGAACATACTCCAATAGATTGTGAGGAGGTATAGTATTAATCTTATCAAAAATCTTCCCCACCCATTCAATAGGGCTCAGGTGGGCCTAGATGGGATGATTATCTTTGTTCCTAAGTAGGCCCCAAGCCCTCAGAGCTACTAAGACCAGAGCCAATGGTATGTGCACTGAGTTCTAGTCAATCAGATGACAGCTAGGAATGTATAAAAAGAGAGCCTAGAACTAGGAGCAGCAGAGCAGAACTAGGAGCAGCTGAGCTGAGAGTGGCACGATTCAGAAGCAGAGAGCCAGCATCGAGAGAGAGAGGGCAGAGTGGAGAGTACCCAACAAGAGAGAGTTGTGGAGATCAAGGAATTCGGAGTCAGCAGAGCTGCAAGAGAGAGTGCTGAGCCTAGAGTTAGTATTTGTCTGTGATCTTTTTATAGGAAGGCCCTAGCATCGAGGGGAAGTTACAGTATGGCTTGGTTCCTTGCTATAATATTTCTTTATAAGTTCCTTTTTACTACAGTGAGATGGGCTTATCGGTTTTGGAATATTATTGCCACAATATCAAATTGGGAGCATTGGTCCTTGAATCTGATCCTCTGGAGTCTAAATAAATGTTATACTTCCTCTTCCTTCTACCTAGAGAATTCCTTATACTTTGTGATTCTGAACCATTCAGACATGCCCATGGTCCTCTCTGAGGTTATGAATTTTGCCTTACTGCTGTAGGAGGAGAGATAAATTGAAATGGAATATAGGAATAGTGTGCTAAGAGTTATTATTGGCAATGTGACTAAACTCATGTATGAGATATTTTACATGTTCAAACAAATCTGAAACAAATATTAGCAATAGTAACATGATACAGTTCCATATTAAAATATATATCTTGTAGCTCTATGTTAATACTGTAATTCTAATGATTTTAAATGCGTGGTTTATTGCCATGATCTTTGTGGCCATTTGGAGAATTAACTGAATTAGTGGGAAAATAAATAGAATGAACATGGTTTTGCTCTCCTTTTCACTCATTGGTGCCCATTAAAATGCACATATTATCTGCATAATGGCTATCTAATTTACTGTCATTTTGTATGTAGTGTACACTTTTGAATGATGTTGTTTTTTAGTAGTGTCTGACTCTTTGTGATCTCATTTTGGGTTTTTTTTTGGCAAAGATACTGGAGTGGTTTGCTGTTTTCTTCTCCAGCTCATTTTACAGATGAGAACTGAAGCAAACAGGGTTGAGTGACTTGTCTGGGGTTACACAGTAAGTGTCTGAAACTGGATTTGAATTCATGAAATTCATAAAAGTGAGTCTTCCTGATTCTAAGCCCAGTACTCTATCCACTGGGCCACCTAGCTGCCTTTGATAAATATATCTTTTGAAATCCTTGTGATTAATAACTCTTAACTTCAAGACTTACACAGAGTTTCATATTTCTCAATCAGGTAAATCCCTTACATACTGTTCCTGAGTTCATGGATAAACCTGAAACTTTCTAGACTGTTTAATACATCACAGAGGCATTGTGTTATAGGGAAAGTGTCGAACTAGATGTCGGACTAAAGTCTGAAAAGCCTGAATTCTAATCCTAATTCTGTCATTCATTTATCAAGTGTCTTAGGGAAGTGACTTAACACGTGAATCCTCAGTTTACTCATCTGTAAAATGATGATAATAAGACCTCTCCTGGCTATGTTAAGGGTATTGTTTTGAAGACTGAATGATCTAATGTAAAGAGACCAAATGAAGCAATATATGAATTGTTTTGCAAGTTTTAAATCAATCAGCTGACAAATATTTAATAGATGTCTACCCACAAGGAGCTTGCATCTGAGAGAAACAATAAGTGCATGTGTAGATATATATATATATATTTAATAAATGTAAATACAATTATATTCAAATTCTTTAAATATTATATAGTTTGAGAGGGAAGGCACTAGCAGCTGAATCAAGAAAGAATTCATATAGCAGGTAGTTTGGGAATTAAATCTGAAAGGAAGAAAAAAACCTATGAATTGGGGTGAGGAGAAAGTGCATTTCAGATAAAGAGAAGCCAGCACAAAGTCATGGAGATGGGGTATGGTATTTCACATATGAAGAATAGAGAAGGCCAGTTTGACTGGATTGCAGAGTATAGTAGGAAAGGGTTAAAGTATATTTTATCTATTAGTAATACTATTCATATGATAAATGTGAAGTCATATTGAAAACTATAAAATACTGTACACGTAGGATATTAACAACAACTTTAGTAATTTTCTTTCAGAAGAATCTATGGAATTTTTATTCTTAATAAGGGGGGCTATTTTGGTTAAAAGTGAAAATGACAGGTATTTTTTTTTTGTATTTAGTTAATCCAAGCTATTAAAACATGTAAAAAATAATGCTACCTCCTATTTGTGCATTATTTTGCATTATAAACATGCATTGCATATTTACATATGTTTTAATTCTTAACATCTCTGAAGTAGATGAGGGACACTAAGATAACAAGAGGCAATAGAACATTGACTCATGTAGTGAGTGTACATACCCATTTCCTGCCTGCTGCTGCACACACCCGCTCCATATTTCATTAGTACATTCCTTACTGTTGTTAAACTTTCATCACTTTTTTCTGCAAAGCCAAGGTAGTTGTAAGAACCCACATTAATGACATCTTGGATAATTCTTCCAGTAAACCTAAAGTGAATAAATGACAGAGGAGCAAAAAAAGTAGTCATTATATTTCATTTCAGGACCAGATAAGTATACCAAATTCTCAAATTCTGGCCCATTTCCAACTTGGAATTATTGCAATTATGACTCACAATATTTTTGAAAGGAGTAGTTGCTCTTTTTCTTTCCCTTTCACTAAAGTCTCTTTTTACCACAATATGGTTGCATTCCAGTGGTGGTTAAAGTAATTCCATAATTAAAATTTAGTAAGGGGCTCAAAAATTTTTCAAGTACAAAAAGTACCTTCTATGCAGTACCCTCTAGCTCATAATTTTTCCTGAACATGGCTGAATGTGCTTGTATAACTTAGAAAGTAATCTTTAAAGAGACTGAATTATGGCCATCACTGGAACCTTAGGTAAAAATTAGACTTCAAGAGGAAAATCCACATCTTTCTGTATTTTGCTCTTAACGCATAGAACCCATATAGGCATAAATTTGATTGCAGTATAAATCAAAGTGCTATGGAAAATTTCATCATGGTAAAGCATCCCATTGACCTCTCATGGGAAAGAGAGAAAGCTAACTGACTTGAAAGGCAGAACAGCTGGTTCTATCTTCCTTTTTTTAATGTGGTCCATAGATAGCAGTGAAAAGGATTTTCTCTCAACCAGACACCTTTCCCATACTTCCAGGCTGACTTACTTAAATGTCCAGTTGTAATCATCTGACACTCGTTCCATCACATCGAATGTAGGCCCTGGGACACTGCAGATTGGCCGGTTCCAGCTATCTCGTATTCTCATGTAAATGTTCCTTGTATAAAAATTCTCAAAGTCTTGGTATAGGGGCACGAAGTCCTATTGTAAGAGAAATAATTAATCCTTGATATATTTTTCTCTCTTTTCTCTTTTGTTTTAAATTAAGGACATATTGGAGGCCATGTTAATCAAAATATTCATGTTGTTTCTACTGTATAAGAATAACGGAGGATTCAAAGTAAGGTAAAAATAAGTAAGAAAAAAACCCCTATTTTTAGAGGGGATTTTTATCCTCTGAGATGGCCTCTGAGGTACCTTTTAACCCTGAGAATCAATGAAAGAAGTAATTGCATGACCTCTGGAGCCTATAAAATCCATATTAGTTTTCCATATTGGAAGATACCAGCTTGACTGTTCTCTTCAAAATTTCTTAAAGAATAATACCTTTGGTAGAAATTTATATGTATATTATTCCTAGGTTCAGCCACTCCATACTTACACATAATAGCATATCCTAAAGATAAAACAAATGCTGAAACAATATGAAATCACAGATACTTATCTAAAGGCCCCCACATCTGTGGCTTGGGAGAAGACATATTGACAATTCTTCCTGCCCAGGACTGTTTTTCTCAATCTGTGACTGAGAAATGAAGGGAGATTGTTTAGAAAAATTTTCATGGAGAAGAAGAATTTTGACTTGGAACTAGCAAAGATGAGAGTGAAAAAGCAGTGTAGCCCAACTGTTTCCTCCCAGGTCCTTGATCAAAGACAGAAGAAGAGCACCAGTTTGAGGGATGATTGGTAAATCTGAGGAGAAACTATAGGTGGTCCTTTTCCTAGTTCAGGTTATCACAGGGAGAGAGACAAAAGCCTCTGGGCACAGGGGAGGGGTTCCAAATAGGAAGGTCTTAATAGGGATAGAGCTGAAACTGTAACTATGTCCTGGGGTGTGGTATACAAAGGAGAGCTGAGAGCTGTATAGCTCTGATCCTGGAGAGTGGACTCAGAACCTTCCAGTGAGGTCCTGAGCTGGGGTCTGTCAGAGTATGGACCAAGAAAAAGTTCCTGTTGATCTGGTCCTGCAGTAGGGTTTTGGAGCCCAGGTAGCGACCATAGGCAGGGCCTAAAACTTAAGAACCAGGTAAGGGAGCTAGGACCTCACCTCACTAAAAGACAGTCCTCTTGTTCCTCCCTAATTCCTGGTATCACTCCCCACAGAAGCTATTCCGTTTTTCCCTAATCAAACTCCCATACCTTTATTCTTCTCCTCATCTCAGTGAGGACATTACCTCTTTACTGAAAAAAATTGAGGCCATTCAAGATGAGCACTCTTTTCTTGACAATTGTAATCTTCCACTCCTTTCCACAGTCTATAACAAAAAGTTGGCCCTTCGTCTTGCCAAGGCCAAGCACTCTGCATGTGAACTTAACCCCATCCTCTCCTGTCTTTTTCAGCAGATTGCATCTTCAGTCATCCTGCTTCTCTTGAATCTTCAACTTCTCTTAGTCAGCTAGTTCCTACCCTTTCTGCCTTTAAATATACTGTTCTTCTCCTTAAAAAAAAAACTTTGACTAGACTCTGTCATCCCCTCAAGCTGTCATCCTGTAATTCTCTTCCCTTTCTCAGCTAGACTCCTTGAAAAAGTTGTCTACACTTGATTCCTCCACTTCCTCTAACCTTACTCTTAAACCCTTTGCATTCTTGCTTCCAACTTCCTCACTCAACAAAAATAACTATTTCTAAAGTTATCAGCAATTTCTTAATTGCTGAATCTGATGGTCTTTTTCACTCTTCATCTTTTTTGACATTTCTGTTACATTTAATATGGTTGACCACAGTTACTCTTGCCTCTGGATTTTTATGATACTATTTGTTTTCTTGATTCTCCTTTTTATTCTCCTATTTATATGATTTCTCCTCTGTCTCCTTCCACATAATTTTCTAGAGTATTCTAGTCACCTCCTAATTGGTCTTCATTCCTTCATTCTCTCACCATCCAGTCCATCCTACACACAGCTGCCAGGGTAATTTTTCTTAAGCACAGATCTGACCATCTGGACTCCCTTACTCAGCCATCTCCAGTGGCTTCTTCTTGCTTCTAGGATAAAATTTAAAGCTCTATTCTACCAACCCTATATTTCCAGCTTCCTTGGACATTATTCCTCCTTCTTGCATTCAGCCAAATTACCCTCCTTTTGG
Organism: Trichosurus vulpecula; assembly: GCF_011100635.1. Taxonomy (NCBI): domain Eukaryota; kingdom Metazoa; phylum Chordata; class Mammalia; order Diprotodontia; family Phalangeridae; genus Trichosurus; species Trichosurus vulpecula. Next base: position 270,028,951 of record NC_050575.1, on the reverse strand, counting down.
TACCTCAAACAGAACACTCAAATCCCCTCTCTTTGTGCCTTTCACTGGCCATTCTTAAAGGCCTAAAATAAACCCTCTTCTTAGCTCTCTCTCATAAAGTCTTTCTCCTTCTATAAGACATAACTCAGGCACCATCTTCTTCGTGAAGCCTTTCTTGATCCTTCACATTGCTAATGCTTCCATTTCAAATTGTATTATATTGACAACTTTGTATATATTAGCATTTGTTGACTACATATTTATCCTGACTATATTTAGGGTTTTCCCGGCAAAGATACTGGAGTGGTTTGCCATTTTCTTTTCTACCTCATCATGTAGATGAGGAGACTGAAGTAAAACAGGGTTAAGTGACTTGTCCAGGGTCACACAGCTAGTAAGTACCTGAAGCCAGTTTGAACTCATGAAGATTAGTTTTTCTGATTCCAAGCCCAATGCTCTATTACCCAATGGACCACCTAGCTTCACCAAGGAGAAATACTCTCCGTAAAATTCCTCTGTGGGGAGGCAAGCTGGAAATGAGAAATATGTTGAAAAACTCTCTTCCTCTATATGTCTGCTTTTTCCAACATCTTTCTCTCTCCCCTCCCTGGAGAATGTTCTCTCCATGTGTCTTTCCTCCAAGAAGCTCTGGAAGCAACTCAGGCCCTCACTCAATTATGTAGCATTGTGCTCAACATGCTCTCCCCCAGTCTGGAGTCCTTTTGGATATACAACTACATTCAAAACATCCCAAAGTTTTTTGGAAGCTTGATAACACATATTCATATGGATATTTATATTTCACATAAAATTTTATTACTTGATCTCGAAAAAATGATTTACTGGCTTTTCTGTTTAATTAAGATAAATATTTCCTTGCTTACCCAATTTGCTTTGCAAGCTATAAACTCCTTGAAGTATAGTACTCTCTATTTTGTCTTTTTATCTCTAAAGCATCATCCATAGTCATACCTAATTGTAACTAGGTTCTCAAAAAGTTCTACCTGTGTGTTGGTAAGCAAAATGGGCTTCTTAGCATTTAGTTCAACAAGTGCCCTTGAATAGTTTGGCTTTTGTTCCCTTTGAGTAATTCATTGAGCCTTATTCGGTGCTAAGCCCCAGGCCCAAACCCCTATTAGGTGTAAAACCTTAGTGGGTGTGGATTGGCAACTAAGGTGGGGCCCAAGGCGGGGCTTACTCCAGGGAGGGCCTAGTTTACATGTCTGGGAGAGAAGAGGCTTTTAGACCACGTGGGTTTAAGTCCACCTTTTTGTGATGATTCTAGGTCATGTGGGTGACACATTTTTTTTTGCAATTTGTGTCATTTCAAAAACATGAAATATTTTTTTAATGGCACATCTTAAATTTAAGTATCTATTATAATTTTTTGGTTTTTTTCCCCTGCATTGAAATTTTGATGATGCAACATGTGTCATATCTCCATACAGAATCATATTGTAAGCAAGTCATTACACCCACATATTCCTGCTGGTGCATGCTGGATTTCCCAACAATGAGCAACACTTTCACTTGCCAACACTTGCTTGTTAAGAGCTGTTGGTGGACTTGGCCTCTGATTGGTTATAACTTGCATTTTGTGTGTTTGGAAGATTATATAATCACTATGATTTTATCTCTGTCACCCAACAGATGAAACATGTGTGAACGGTTTTTTTCAAAATTTTCTTCTCTTATGCTTCTGCCACTCCCTTATTTTTATTCAATGCCCCCCCCCCCATCACATCAGCACCGCACAGGGGGTGGTATTGCCCACTTTGAGAACCTTCATATGGACTTTATTTCTCAGCAAGCTATCCCTTTTATGAAGTTTTTTTTTTAAATGAGAGAAAAAGTAATTCAACAAAACTAACCAACCCATCACTAAATGCTGACAGTATTGCAATTTTACACACACATAGTTGTCCACCTCTGCACATATGGAGGGAGGTGCTTTGCGTGATCCGACTGCTTCATGCCACCAAAATACATCATTTTAACATAAATATTCTCCAATTGATGCTATGTGGTTTGAACCATGAGGCAACAAATCTAAGAAGAATAAAAATTGCAAATAATTCATAGCAAATTTTCATGATATTTAAGACTAGAGATTGAGGGGAACTGGTCGTGGGATGAGAATGAAGAAAAACATATATAGCTTAATTATTTAATTGGTATTTATGAAATAGAGAAACAGAAACAAGTCTCTAAAATGTTGGGTAGAAAGTTTTCTAGAGGGCTTATGGAAGGATGTAGATGAGAATTGTACAGGAGGACCAAAAAAATGTATGAATGGATTTCAGTCTGTACCGGTGGAGCAAGTGGAACTTTGAAGAAAATATTTGAAATTATACTGTCAATCAATCAGCAAAAATTTATTAAATGCTGTTATATGCTGGGCATTGTCCTAAGCTCTGGGAATGCAAAAAGAGGCAAAAGTTATTTCCTGCCTTCAAGAAGCTTACAATCTAATGGTGAGAGTGTGTGTGTGTGTGTGTGTGTGTGTGTGTGTGTGAAAACAACATGCAAAAAAGTAAATGCAAAGTAAACTACAGGATAAATATGAAATGACTAACAAAGGGAAGGCACTGGAATTAAGAGGGGTTGGGGAAGACTTCCTGTAGAAATTGGGATTTTAGTTCAGACTTAAAGCCAGAGAGGTCAGTAGTTAGAGAGGAGGAGTGAGAGCATTTCAGGGATGGGGACAGCCATAGAGAATACTAAAATGGAGTGTCTTGTTTGTGCGACAGCCAGGAGGCTGATGTCACTGGATTGAGAATTGAGGGGTCAAGGAATTGGAGGTCATAGTGCAAATGGAGAGTAGGGTTATATAAGGGAAGGTGGAAAACCAATATATTATGGTCAGATAAGGGGATTTCAGAATTCTTGAATGTGGAGGTGGTACATTTGTGGGTGACGCCAAGATTCAGAGTATCACCATCTTTGTGCATGACTGAGGTGGGGTGAAGAAGTGGCTTATAGGAGGTGAGTAGGGTGAGGAACTAAGTAGCCAAGGTATTTGAGGGAGAATCAGTATTTTCATGTCCCCTAGTAAGGGGGCAGATGTTGAGGAGGAAAGAGAAATAGTGAAGCAGGTATCAAACTCATTGAGGAAGGAAGGGAGTGACTTGGGGAGTCTATAGACAACAGCTACCAGGATTTTGATTGTGTGGTAAATATGAATAGTGTGGACCTCAAGCAGATTGATGAGTGATGGAGGAAGGGGGAGAACCCAGAAGTGGCATTGGGGAGCAAGGAGTATTCCAACCCCCCTATCTAACCAATGTGCTAAGGGGAATAAGTAAAGGTGTAGGCAGTGTTGGAAGGGGTCATCAGGGAAACTATGTCATCAGGAGGAAGCCAGGTTTCAGTAAAAGTTCGTACATGGAAGGAGTGGAACAGGAAAAGATTTAAGATGAAGGGAAGTTTATTGCTTATGAACAGCCGTTTCAGAAGATATTGTATCCTTAGTACCTGACACAGTGCCTAGCACATAATAGACTTTAATAAATGTGAATTTAACATAAAATTCAGGATAGCCAATCTCACACAATAGCTTATCTTATAGTTATTCTAAATTAGTAGTAATTATTACTGTCTTGAAAATAGTATATTGCAGGGCCTAAATCAAAAGGAAATTTCTCCCTTTCTCCCTATTCTCCAAACAATAATTATAATGCAAAATGAAGTATAATAGGAAAACAAGAGAAGTACAAAGTCCTATATGCCCTCAGAGGTAGGAAAGATTATTTCTGCCTGGGGTTGGGAAGGATCCGTGAAAGCTCTGTGGAGGAGGTAGCATTTGGGTGGGACCTTAAAGGATGGGCAAGATTTCAAAAGGTGAAGTTAGGGGGGGAGTGAGGTGTAGAACAGCATTCCAGGCATATGGGAACAGAGTGAGTAAGGGCACTGAGGGTGCATTAAGCATGTTCAAAGCAATGATAAATCCAATTTGACTAACATATACTGATTTTAGAAGGAAATTATGGGAAATTAAGCTATAAAGGTTAGGAAGCACCAGGTTTGAGATGGATTCTAATTCTAGACAAGGGAGTTTGGACTTTCAGATCTGCCAATAAAGAAGATTAAATTGACAGAGGTGTTTAGTATAGATTGGAGGGAAGACAGTGAAAATAGGGAGCTGAGTTAAAAGTTTATTGCTATAGTGTAGGGAGAAGGTGATAATGAGGACTGTCCAAGAATAGTGACAGTGGAAATGGGAAGGAAATGATCCTAATGATTCATAAAGCATGGGCTGGTATACTGGCATACTCTGGGAAAGTCCTCCCATTGGCCTTTTCCCTAAGGAAAGAAGGTTCCTTGGTAGGTTAGAAAGTTTGAAAGAGAGTGATTTTTTGTTGTTGTGTTTTTGTTGTTGTTGAGTTGTTTTAGCCGTGTCTGACTCTTCATGACCCTATTTGGGGGTTCTTGGCAAACATAACTGGAGTGGTTTGCCCTTTTCTTCTCCAGCTCATTTTACAGATGAAGAATTGAGGCAAACAGGGGTAAGTGACTTGCCCATTGGTCACACAGCTAACAAGTGTCTAAGGCCAGATTTGTACTCATCAAGATGAGTCTTCCTGATTCCAAACCCAGCATTGTGTCCACTGTACCACTGTGCACTGTTTTTTAAGGATTGTTAAATACTTCTATCAGGAGCAGATAGTGGGTGCAATGGATAGAGTGCCAGGCCTGGAGTCATGAAGACTCATCTTCGAGTTCAAATCTGCCCTGAGACACTTACTAGCTGTGTGACTCTGGGCAAGTCACTTTAGCCCTTTTACCTTAGTTTCCTCATCTTTAAAAATGAGCTGGAGAAGGTAATGGCAAACCATTCCAATATCTTAGGAAAGAAAATCCCATATGGGGTCATGAAGAGTTGCACACAACTGAAAAATGGCTGAACAACAACAACAGCAGTAATTTTTATGGGAGAAAAGAACTGGAAATTTAAGTAGGTATTCTTTGTTTGGGGAATGGTTAGACATTGTGCTATTTGAATGTAATAGGAATATTACCGTACCATAGGAAACAACAAATATGAAGAATTCAGAAAGTTATTGTTATTAATTCAGAGGAGAATTAGAATAATTTCCATAATTATTATATAATATAATTTATATAATTATTCAGAGAATCATAATACTATTATTAAGTCAGAGAATTAAGACTTATATGAATTGATCTAGAGTGAAGTAAGGAGGACCAGGAAAATAATATGCACAGTGAGTATAACAATATAAATTGGAGGGGTAGAGCCAAGATGGCTGTTTGAAAACAGCATCTTACCAGAGCTCTCTCACAAGTTCTGTCAGATTCCCCTAAAAAAGTGAATCTGAGCAGATTTGAGAGAGTTGGAAGCTGCTAGCAGTCTGAGTGGGGCAAATTTCCAAGCCAGGAGAGTCCAAAAGGTGTATGGGACAGATCTGTAGGCTGGGAGAGCACTTGGCATGTGGAGCTGCACCAGACAACACCAAAGCAGAAGCAGCTGCGGAAACCAACCAGTGAGACAAGCTGGGAGAAAGCTGAGTGCCCAAAGCTGGTGGAGGTCCCCAGGCCTCCCAACACAGGACAGGAGTCTGTGGAAGCACTGAGAGGCAGCTGCACAATGCCTCTGGCCATGAGAGATCTACTCCTGAGGCTTTCAGCCCAAAGGATTGAAACAAGCCTTCTTGAACTTCCTGGAGACACAATGGCCAGGTAAACAGCTCTAATCCCTCCCCCCTGACACAGAGAAATCCTTGGGGAAAATGCTGGAATAGAGGACACAGAAGTGGGGTTTCAGTGGCTGAGTAGTGGGAGTTCCTGAGTCCCTGAGGGACAGAGCCAGCAGGGGTCAACACCAGGAGCCTAGAAGAACCCTGGCACCCCGAGGGGAAGTGGCAGACACCAACACAGACAATAAACCACTGAGACTACTGCTGAAGAACAACAGTGTTGGAGAGCAACCCCAGAAGAAAAGGAGAATTCAGGCAGCCAGACCCCTCCCCCATACCTCGGGAAACTGAAGGCTACAATACACAAAGCCAGTAAATAGACCCACAATCTCCAGAATGAGAAACATGGGACAGAGATCCCTGAGCCCCAAAATCAGAAATGCATTGTAAAGGCAGGAAAAAGGTAACCAACACGAAGAAGAACATGAAAAAACTGAGGAACATTGATTCATTTTATGGAAGCAGGGATGATCAAAATACCAATTTGGAAAAGGATACCATTGACACTATACCCACATCTGATACCTCAAAAGGGAATATGAACTGGTCTCAAGCCCAAAAACCATTACTGGATGAGCTAAAGGAGGATTTTAAAAACCAAATTAGGGAGGTAAAAGAAAAAATGGAAAAAAAACACTGATGAAATCAAGCCTTTAAGAAATAAGATTGGCAAAATGGCTGCAGAGATTCAGAATCTAAACAGAGAAAATGACACCCTGAGAGGTAAAATCAACCAACTGGAAAAGGAGACTCAAAAGTAAAATAAAGACAGCAACTCATTAAAAATTAGAATTGAGGAAGTGGAAACTAATGACTCTATGAGGCATCATGAAGCAGTAAAACAAAATGTAAGAATGAAAAAATAGAAGAAAATGTGAAATACCTGATTGGAAAAACAACTGACCTGGAAAATAGGTCCAGGAGAGACAATCTAAGAATTATTGGTCTACCAGAAATCCATTATGAAAAAAGAGCCTTGACAGTGTCTTTGAGGAAATTATCAAAGATAACTGCCCAGAAGTCCTAGAACCAGAGGGTAAAAGAGTCATTGAAAGAATCCACTGATCATGGAAAGCAGGGACTTGCGTGAGCTCCCCACCATGTACCTCCAAAAACCTATAAAAATGGTTCTGAACAAATTCTAGAACTGCAGAACCCACAAAATAGCAGAGAGAAGCAGGGATCCAGCCCAGGACAGCCTGGATGGTCCCTGGATGAGGTCTATTGCGAACGGAGTGGAGGGGAGCAGAGCTCAGCATGGGAGGCAGCAGGACCAGCCAGACAAGGAGCTGGGCAGAACAGGCCCTAGCACCCTGAATCAGTGAGCTGTGGCAGTTACCAGACTTCTCAACCCACAAATACCAAAGACAACAGAGAAGGTTAGTGGGAAAAGCTGCGGGGAACAGAGTTCGCGGTTTGGCCACCATCCCAGGGGCAACGGGGGAGGTGCAGCTACAGAACTACAGCTGCAATTACTTCTGTCCCCAGGCCCACATGGTGGGAGGAATTAGGTGGCGGATCAGAGCAGGAGTGAAGAGCCTGCTGAAGATTTCCATCAGGTTCGGGTTGGTGGTTCTTGAGGAAGGAGGAGTGCTGGTGTGGCAGAGCTGGCTATATAGAAATAGCTCTGAAAACAATGGCACAGTCCCTCAAGCTTGGAACAAAGTACTCTTGGCTCTACAAGCAGTCATACCCCGATAAAAAACTCAAGGGTCAAGTAAGTTGGCTGGGAACATAGCCAGGCACCAAAAACACACCCATATTCAGTCTCAGACTTTGGAATCCTTCTTTGGTGACAAAGAAGACCAAAACATACAGCCAAAAGAAGTCAACAAAGTCAAAGAACCTACATCAAAAGCCTCCAAGAAAAACGTGAACTGGTCTTAGTCCATGGAAGAGCTCAAAAAGGAGTTGGAAAAGCAAGTTAGAGAAGTGGAGGAAAAATTGGGAAGAGAAATGAGAATGATGTAAGAAAACCATGAAAAACAAGTCAATGACTTGCTAAAGGAGACTCAAAAAAATACTGAAAAAAATGTTGAAGAAAACAACACTTTAAAAAACAGACTAATTCAAATGGCAAAAGAACTCCAAAAAGCCAATGAGGAGAAGAATGCCTTGAAAGGCAGAATTAGCAAAATGCAAAAGGAGGTCCAAAAGACCACTGAAGAAAATACTACCTTAAAAATTAGATTGGAGCAAGTGGGAGCTAGTGACTTGATGAGAAATCAAGATATTATAAAACAGAACCAAAGGAATGAAAAAATGGAAGACAATGTGAAATATCTCATTGGAAAAACCACTGACCTAGAAAATAGATCCAGGAGAGGTAATATAAAAATTATTGGACTACCTGAAAGCCATGATAAAAAAAGAGCCTAGATATCATCTTTTAAGAAATTATCAAGGAGAATTGCCCTGATATTCTAGAGCCATAGGGTAAAATAGATATTGAAAGAATCCACAGATCGCCTCCCTAAATAGATCCCAAAAAGTAAACTCCTAGGAACATTGTCACCAAATTTCAGAGCTCCCAGGTCAAGGAGAAAATACTGCAAGCAGCCAGAAAGAAACAATTTGAGTACTATGGGAAAATAATCAGGATAATACAGGATCTGGCAGCTTCCACATTAAGGGACTGAAGGGCTTGGAATACGATATTCTGGAGGTCAATGGAGCTAGGACTAAAACCAAGAATCACCTTCCCAGCAAAACTGAGTATCATGCTCCAAGGCAAATTATAGATTTTCAATAAAATAGAGGACTTTCAAGCTTTCTCAGTGAAAAGACCAGAGCTGAAAAGAAAATTTGACTTTCAAACACAACAATCAAGAGAAGCATGAAAAGGTAAATGAGAAAGAGAAATCATAAGGGACTTACTAAAGTTGAACTGTTTTGTTTACATTCCTACATAGAAAGATGATGTGTATGATTCATGAGACCTCAATATCATAGTAGCTGAAAGGAATATGCATATGTATATATGTGTATACATATATATACATACATGTGTGTCTATGTGTGTATAAATGTAGGTGTATATATATATATATATATATGTATACACACACACACACACACACACAAAGGGCACAGGGTGAGTTGAATATGAAGGGATGATATCTAAAAAAATAAAATCAATTTAAGGGATAAGAGAGGAATATATTGAGAGAGGGAGAAAGGGAGAGATAGAATGGGGTAAATTATTTCCCATAAAAGTGGCAAGAAAAAGTGGTTCTGTAGGAAGGGAAGAGGGGGCAGGTGACAGGGAATGAGTGAATCTTGCTCTCATTGGATTTGACTACTGTGCTATAAGAAATGGGGATGATACAGACTTCATAATAACCTGGAAAAACTTATACCAAATAATGCTGAGTGAGGGGAGCAGAACCAGGAGAAAATTATACACAACAGCAGATATATGGATTGTGTGATGACTAACCCTGATAGACTTTGCTCTTCTTAGCAATACAGAGTGCAAAGACAACTCCAAAGGACTCATGATGGAGAGAGCTCACTACATCCAGAGAAAGAACTATGGAGTCTGAATGCAGATTGAAGCACACTTTATGCTCGCCTTTCCCCGCCCTTTTTTTTTATCTTTTGTTTTGGTCTTTGGTTTTGTTTTTGGTTTTGTTTGTTCTTTCTCATGATTCATTCCATTGTTCATAATTCCTCTTTACAACTTGACTATTGTGTAAATAAGTTCAATGTGAAGTTATATGTAGAAGATGTATTGGATTCCATGCTGTCTTGTGGAGGCAGGGGGGCAAGAGGGGAGGAAGAAAATCTGGAACTCAAAGTTATGTGGAACTGAGTGTTGTAAACTAAAAATAAAAAAATCTTAATTATAAAAAAACCAATATAAATTGTAGAAATCCCAAATGAATAAAAAGCAAAACCTAATGCTGCATAAATATAGTAACAAAGCTTGGCAATAGAATAGAATTGAGAAAATGCATCTTTTTTTTTTGCAAAGGTGGGGAGGTATGGCTGTGTGATGTTACAAATATTATCCAAAGTTGGTTAATTTTACAAAACTACCTTTTTAAAAAAGTCTTTGTTATAAAGATGGCTTTCTAGAGAGGGGAAGTAGGGAGGGTTATATTTAGAAACATGATATTAAAAACAAAAGGTATCAATAGAAATTAATTTAAAAATCATTTTGGGAAAATTTGATCATACTTGTAGGCTGAAGAAAAAGAAAGGGAGATATTGAAGATTCCTTGGTTAAAGGGGACATGATTGGCCCATGAAGTCCTGGAAGGGGAAAAAGATGAAGGGAAATGGAATAAAGTGCACAGGTGGAAAAGTTAGCCTTTGAGTGGATAGAGATTTTCTTCTGATATAGCAGACACTGAAAAACTTGGTGTGTAGTAATTTACTTTTTCTTTCTCTTTCTAGTCATTTACTCTCTACAAAGTGGGAGGAAGTTAGCCCATCTGTTGTGACTATGGAGGGCCTAAGTGTTTGAAAAGAAAGAAAACATGTAGAAGATTAATGAGTAGAATTTGATGATATTCCATTAAGCTCCATTGGGGTAATAGCACAAATATTTAGTAAAAATAATCAGATTAGTTTTTGAGCCTTACTCCAGCAGTGTGCAGTAGCCCAGGAGTGCTAGGGAAAAATCTGACTGGAGGTTAGTCTGAAGTTACAGGGCCAAAGAAGTGGGAATAAAATGATTTAAGGGAATGAATACTTAATGTTACAATTCATAAGTGGCCTTTTCTCCTTGTAGTTCAGGGCCTATAGATTTGGGTTAAAAAGAACAGCTCACCTGTTGCTCTATTGCAGAGGTTTTTGTACATCATCATCACCATTCAGTATTTAGTGAAGGAGGACTCTCTGTAGCTTTCAGATGGTTTAACTTAAGATACTGAAGGAATGTTGGGTCTGGAGTCCAGGGCCATCACAAAACTATCAGCTGAGGAGGGGGAGACCCTTGGAGTTTCTGACCAGAACAGGAAACAATTGTTGTTTACACTCCTTGTAAGCCATCAAAATCTAAACAATGGGCCTTCAGGGCTTAGGTGGGGGCTATTATTATCATTCTATGAGAGCTAGAGTGAATTAGGTTTAAAAGTGTAGTCAAATAGCTCTATTTTGAAATACAATGTTTTTATTAAGCCTGTTAAAAGCAATATTTCAAGAAATCATAAATGAAGTCTCATTGGACAAAAAGTAAATTGTCCTAGCTTTTTTATTTCTGTTTATTTTATAGGAAGAAATAGACCATAAAACTATAATAGTGAGTGACCTCAACTTTGCTCTGTCAGAAGTAGATAAGTTTAACCTTAAAATAACAAGAAAGAAGTTGAGATGGATAACATTTTAGAAAAGTTAAATATGATAGACTTATGGAGAAAATGGAATTCATTTCTCAGCTGTACATGGCACCTACATAAAAACTGACCATATTAAGGCATAAAAACCTCATAACCAAATGTATAAAAGCATAAATATTAAGTGCATCCTTTTCAGACCATAATGGAATATATTATATTCAATAAATGGCCATGGAAACATAGATTAAAATTAATTGGAAACTAAATAATTATAAACAACGAGGGAGTCAAAGAACAAATTATAGAAACAATCAATAATGTCATTGAAGAGAATGAAAACAATTGGACAACATATCAAAATGTATGGGATGCAGCCAAAGCAGTACTTGGGGGAAATTTTATATCTCTAAACTCTTACCTCAATAAAAGAGAGAAAGATCATATGAATGAAATGGACATACAACTAAAAAAACTTAAAAAAGAACAAATTAAAAATTCACAAACACTAAAATTGCAAATTATGAAAATCAAAGGATGAGTTAAAAACTGAAAGTAAAAAAAAAACATTGAACTAATAAATAGAATTAGGAGGTGGTTTTATTTTTTAAAAATAAAATAAACCATTGGTTAATTCAGTTAGAAAGAGCAAAACCAAACTACCAATATCAGAAATTAAAAGGGTGAATTCACTACAATGAAGAGGAAATTAAAGCAATTATTAGAAGCTGCTTTGACCAAACGTATGCTAATAAATCTGATAATCTAGTGAAATGGATGAATGTTTACAAAAATATAAATTGCCCATATTAACAGAAGAAGAAATAGAATACTTAAATAACCCTGTCTTAGAAAAAAAATTGAACAAGCCATCAATGAACTCCCTAAGAAAAAATCCTCAGGACTGGATAGATTCACAAGTGAATTTAATCAAACAATAAACTATTTGGAAAAACAGGCAAAGAAGGAGTCCTACCAAATTCTTTTCATGACACATATATGGTGCTGATACCTAAATCAGGAAGAGCATAAACAGAGAAAACTCCAGACCAATTTCCCTAATGAATATTAATGCAAAAAATTTAACCAAAATACTAGCAAGAAGATTATAGCAATATTATCTCAAAGATCATCCAGGTTGGATTTATACCAGGAATGCAGGGCTGGTTCAGTATAAAGAAAACTCTCAGCATAATTGATCATAATAATAACAAGGCCAACAGAAACCATATGGTTATCTCAATAGATGCAGAAAAAGCTTTTGACAAAAAACAACACTCATTCCTATTAAAAAAGATTAGAAAGCACAGGCATAAATGGAGGTTTCCTTAAAATGATAAGTAGTATCTATCTAAAACTATCAGCAAACATTATCTGTAATATGGATAAGCTAGAAGTCTTCACAATAAGATCAGAGGTGAAGCAAAGCACTGTTATTCAGTATTGTTCTAGAAATATTAGCTATAGCAATAAGAGAAGAAAAAGAAATTTAAAAATTTAGAATAGTTAATAAGGAAACAAAACTATCACTCTTTGCAGATGATATGATGGTGTACTTAGAAAATCCAAAGGAATCAACTAAAAAACTAGTTGAAATAATTAACTGAAGACCTAAATGAAATGAATTAAAATTCACAAGAATATAAATTGCTTAGATTAACAGAATGGGAAATAGAATACTTCACTTTATTTTAGAAAAAAGAAATTGAAAAAGTCAAAAATGAATCCCTAAAAGAAAAAAATGCCCAGACCAAGTGAATGATACCAAACATTTGTAGAAACATTAATTCCAGTACTACCCAAAGTGTTTGAAAAATAGATAAACAAAGTGTCCTGCCAAATTCCTTCTATGACACAAATATAGTCTTGATATTTAAACTAAGGAGAGTCAAATAAGAGAGAAAATCATAGACCAATTTTTAAGTGAATATTGATGTCAAATATTACATTATTATTGTTAGTGATTAGGGACATCCATGCTTTACTAGATCTTATGGATAAGGCCTTTAACTTTTCTCCATTACATAAAATGTTTCATCCCATAGTATCCAGAAATGATTTACTCCCCTTTCTCCCCTATCTTTCAATATTCCTGCCTGCTGAATGTTTCTGGATAAAGTCATGAAAGCAATATTTCACCCTCTAAACATTCATGATACATAACCTCAGCTAGGTCCTCACTGCTGCCCAGAAATATTTGGTCAAATGGATCACCTCTGTGTGTATGTTTCTATAAGAGTTTTCTGTGTACCCTCTCTTCCCAGTGACACTGGTGAATGGGAAGGATAATTGTGAAGACTTCACAGGGTATGTCTAAGGGAGTAGGAGAGGTTTTGGGATTTGGCTTCGTGATTTTGAAAGGTCAGGGCCTGGAAAAGTGGGCACCCCTCTCTCTCTCAGACGTTAGAAGATAATGAACTTCCTGTGAGCTATCTGTTCTCTGCTCCAGGAAGGTCTCTCCCCCCCCGCCCCCTCCATTTCTTCTCCTAGACTTTCAGACATGCCACCCAGGCAGTTGAGTTCTGATAGGGAAAAACCTGAATGGAAATGATCAACCTTGGTCCTCTGCCTAGTTTTCGGCCCAGACTGTAAGCCCACCTCCCAGCCAATGGTGAGAAGGGATAGAGGTGGGTGGGGATCTTTATCATTAACAGTATAAATTAACAGGGGCAGAGCCAAGATGGTGGCTGAAAAGCAGGGACTAGTGTGAGCTCCCCACTGAGTCCCTCCAAAAACCTATAAAAAATGGCTCTGAACCAATTTTGGAACTGCAGAACCCACAAAACAGCAGAGGGAAGCAGGGCTCCAGCCCAGGATAGCCTGGATGGTCTCTGAGTGAGGTCTCTCCTGCACGGAGCTGGGAGTGGAACAGAGCGGATCGGAGCGGGGCCCAGCCTGAGCGTCGCAGACTGACCAGACCAGAAGCCGGGCAGAGTGTGCCCTAGCGTCCTGAATCAGTGAGCTGCGGCAATTACCAGACTTCTCAAACCACAAACACCAAAGATAGCAGAGAAGGTTAGCAGGAAAAGCTGCGGGAGTGGAAGGAGTTCATGGTACAGCCACTGCCTCTGGGGCAGCGGAGGTGGGGCAGCTACAGAAGTTCAGCTGCAATTGCTTCCAGCCCCAGGCCCACTTGGTGGGAGGAATTAAGTGGCAGATCAGAACAGGAGTGAAGAGCCTGCTGAAGATCTAAGTCCAGTCCGGGTTGGGGGTTCTTGGGGAAGGAGGAGCGCTGGTGTGGCAGAGCTGGCGCATTCCCCCAGGTGTGGAACATAGTTCTCTAAACTCTACAAGCCGTCATACCCCTACAAAAAACTCAAGGGTCAAGTTAGTTGGCTGGGAATATGGCCAGGCAGCAAAAGCACACCCAGATTCAGTCTCAGACTTTGGATTCTTTCTTTGGTGACAAAGAAGACCAAAACATACAGACAGAAGAAGGTAACAAAGTCAAAGAGCCTACAACAAAAGACTCCAAGAAAAACATGAACTGGTCCCAGGCCATGGAAGAGCTCAAAAAGGATTTGGAAAAGCAAGTTAGAGAAGTAGAGGAAAAATTGGGAAGAGAAATGAGAAGGATGCGAGAAAACCATGAAAAACAAGTTAATGACTGGATAAAGGAGACCCAAAAAATAGTGAAAAATATACTGAAGAAAACAACACCTTAAAAAACAGACTAACTCAAATGGCAAAAGAGCTCCAAAGAGCCAGTGAGGAGAAGAATGCCTTGAAAGGCAGAATTAGCCAAATGGAAAAGGAGGTCCAAAAGACCACTGAAGAAAATACTACCTTAAAAATTAGATTGGAGCAAGTGGAAGCTAGTGACTTGATGAGAAATCAAGATATTATAAAACAGAACCAAAGGAATGAAAAAATGGAAGACAATGTGAAATATCAATGTGAAATTGGAAAAACCACCGACCTAGAAAATAGATCCAGGAGAGATAATTTAAAAATTATTGGACTACCTGAAAGCCATGATCAAAAATAAGAGCCTAGATATCATCTTTCAAGAAATTATCAAGGAGAACTGCCCTGATATTCTAGAGCCACAGGGCAAAATAGAAATTGAAAGAATCCATCGATCGCCTCCTCAAATAGATCCCAAAAAGAAATCTCCTAGGAATATTGTCACCAAATTCCAGAGCTCCCAGATCAAGGAGAAAATACTGCAAGCAGCCAGAAAGAAACAATTTGAGTATTGTGGAAACATAATCAGAATAATACAAGATCTAGCAGCTTCTACATTAAGAAATTGAAGGGGTTGGAATAAGATATTGCAGAGGTCAATGGAGCTAGGATGAAAACCTAGAATCACCTACCCAGCAAAACTGAGTATCATGCTCTAAGGCAAAATATGGATTTTCAATAAAATAGAGGACTTTCAAGCTTTCTCAGTGAAAAGACCAGAGCTGAATAGAATATTTCACTTCCAAACACAAGAATCAAGAGAAGCATGAAAAGGTAATCAAGAAAGAGAACAAGAAAAAGAAATTGCAAGGGACTTACTAAAGCTGAACTGTTTTGTTTACATTCCTACATGGAAAGATGACGTATATGATTCATGAGACCTCAGTATTAGGGTAGCTGAAGGGAATATGTGTATATATATATATATATATATATATATATATATATATATATATGTATATATGTATATATACATATATTTATGTATATATACATAAGTGAATGTGTATGTATGTATATATGTATGTGTATATATATGTGTGTGTGTATATATATATATATAGAGAGAGAGAGAGGGGGGGGGGAGGGTAGAGAGAGAGAGAGAGAACGGGCACAGGGTAAGTTGAAGATGAAGGGAAGATATCTAAAAGAAATCAAATCAAATTAAGGGATGAGAGAGGAATATATTGAGAGAGGGAGATAGGGAGAGATAGAATGGAGTGGATTATCTCACATAGAGGTGGCAAGAGGAAGCAGTTCTGTGGGAGGAGGGGAGAGGGCAGGTGAGGGGGGAATGAGTGAATCTTGCTCTCATCAGATTTGGCCTGAGGAGGGAATACCATACATACTCAATTGGGTATCTTACCCCACAGGAAAGAAGAGGGAAAAAGATAAAAAAGGGGGGCATGATGGAGGGGAGGGCAGATGGGGGTGGAGGTAATCAAAAACAAACACTTTCAAAAGGGGACGAGGTCAAGGGAGAAAATTCAATAAAGGGGGATGGGTTGGGAAGGAGCAAAATATAGTTAGTCTTTTACAACATGAGTATTGTGGAAGGGTTATACATAATGATACACATGTGGCCTATGTTGAATTGCTTGACTTCTTTGGGAGGGTGTGTGGGAAGGGAAGAGGGGAGAGAATTTGGAACTCAAAGTTTTAGAAACAGACGTTCAAAAACTTCAAAAACAAAAGTTTTTGCATGCAACTAGAAAATAAGATACACAGGCAATGGGGCGTAGAAATTTATCTTTCCCTACAAGAAAGGAAGGGAAAAGGGAATGGGAGGGAGTTGGGGTGACAGAAGGTAGGGCTGACTGGGGAACAGGGCAACCAGAATATATGCCATCTTGGAGTGGGGGGGAGGGTAGAAATCGGGAGAAAATTTGTAATTCAAACTCCTGTGAAAATCAATGCTGAAAACGAAATATATTAAATAAATAAATAAATATCCATTAAAAAAAACGAGTATAAATTAAGGCAGGTTCCCTTTCACCTGGCGTCCTCCATTACGGAGGTGTGTCCAAATCTTGCAAGGTTTGTAGAATAAATCTACTTTGTTTCTCCTAAGGATGTCTGTCCTATTATTTGAAAATCCTGTCCCATACACTGTGTAGCTGTATGAAAGTATGCCCTTGGTTCATGGGATGGGAAGCATGTTTTGTTACTATTGTCCTTACAACACTATTTCAGTAAATAGCTTTCCTCTGCTCTAATTGGGTCAACTGCCTGCTTGACTATTAAAAGTATAGTTACTCATGGAGATTGTGAGCTATGTAGCTTTAAGAGCATGGACATACAAAGTAACTTGAAATTAGCAGTTGCTACAATGTGGAGATGAAATTTGCAAGGGTGGATTTGGTGAGGGAGGGAGAAGCCCAGAGCTGGTGTTACTGCATACAGATCAGTAAACGGAAGCCCAAAGAGTGTTAAGTCCAACATCACAGAGGTGGTAAGTGCCAGGACTAGAATTGAAATCTGCATCTTCTAACTAAAGATTTATTGGGGTTAAAAAACACACCTTAAAAAGTCATAATAATTGCTTTATATTTCTTGTTTTGATTTGTCTAGGACTTTTATTATACAGGATTTTTTTTCTAGTTTCATTGTAGGCTACCATAACATTCACCCCTTCTTTCCACATGTCTCCCCTTCCTCATCCTCCAGAGGGGCTTAATTTGAACATTTATCTATGGCATTATTTATATAAAAGCCTTGGCAATTTGTGTCAGCCCTGTGGAGAACACTAAACATTAAGCAAACTGAGTTAATTTGTCCTAAACAGAATATGAAATGAGTGTTTCAGGAACCTATATTAACTAGATCAAGGATTCTTAACCTGATGTCTGTGAATTATAGGTTTTTTTTATAACTTTCAGTCTAATTGGTTTTTTTTTGTAATTCTGTGTATTTTATTTTACATATTTAAAACATTATTCTGAGAAGGGATCTATAAATTTCACCAGACTGCTAAAGAGATTCATGCTACGAAAAAAGTTAGGAACCCCTGACCTAGATGAAAGCCCACAATTTAAATACCAGATATCCTTTCTGTTATATCATATTGCATATGTACACACACACACACACACATACATACACATTCAGAAAAAAGTTATGAACAAGTGTAGGGGTTATTGGAAATTGGGTAAGATATACATACGTTTTGCTCTTTTCGTTCTACAGCCATGTTGCATTTCTCTATTCCATGTTTTCTCAGAAAGTCTCGGAGGTAGCCAAATAATGTTCCAATTCCATATGACAAGTTAGTAAAAATAGCAAGGTACATTGGTACTTTCTCAAAAGATTCAACAAATGGCTTATTGTAGAAATATGGCTTTCCATTTTGCTGAAAATAAAAAAGAAAATCTCAGGTTAATATAGTCTAGCTTGTCAGTTGTTCACATCTGTACTAAGTAAATATGCTAGTGATTTTCAATCCAGGTTTCAAGTCTTCACATGTGAATGATAAATCATTATAGAAGACCCTCCATATTACAGTGAAAGCCCAGCACGTATGTGTCAGGCTGTCCTGAGCATAAGCTCCTTTCCCCCTTTGACAAGCTTTCCCACTTGGAGACTGATAGGCTCTGAACAAAGAACAGGAAACTTTCCTGAAGACATTGCCTTCTAAGAACCTAGCCAGTTCTTAGGAACGAGGTGGGGTGGCTCCCCTCTCTGGCAGGAAAAAAAAAAAACTTTCTTTGTTCAGGGTCCTATAAAAGTCACCATATGGGTGAATCACTTTGGAATCTCACCCATGGGGAGGACGTTTGCCTGGGACCTTTCCCCTGTTCAGAATGCCAAGGAAGCTGTAATGAGGGTTTCTCCAGTTTGAATAAACCTTGGGCAGCGGTGTTCCTCTGAACAGGTGATGCCTCTGTGTATCTATGGCTCTGTCTTTGTCGCCGTGTTAACTGTGTTTGTTAGGAATTGTTGATTGATGTGGTTGTGGGTTCAATATAGCATTTCCCCATCCTTCAATAAAAGCTTTATTCTGTTGGGAGTGTGTCTTACTGCCAGCACGAAAACAAATCCGAACCTAACCTAAGCTTAATTGCACGACATGGTAAAATATTTTTGCTTCTCAGTGGTTTAGTTTGAGGTAGAAGAATTGTCTGGCAGCTAAATGGGGAAGTGGATAGATTACTGGACTTGGGGACAAGAAGACCTGAGTTCAGCTTCAGCTTTGGACACTCACAAACTGAATGACCCTGGGCAAATCACTTAACCTCTGCCACAGTTAACTCTAAAATGGGGACAGTAATATCTCCTACCTCACAAGATTGTTATGAGGATCAAATGAGATAAAATTTGTAAAAGCAATTAGCACAATGTGTGGCACATCATAGGTGCTATATAAATTCTTATTCCTTTCCTGAATACATGGAATATTAAAAATATAAGAAGATGGTCAGTAAAGTATACTTAAAGGTGTCACTTCCTGTGAAAAGTACCAGCTTCATACTAGTAACAGCAATTGTACTTGAATAAAGTAGGTGGAAAATGCGTATGTGTCTAGATGAGCCTTTTTGCAACATAACAGTCTAGCACAGGTGAGGCACGAATAATATTTTTGAACGTTTGGGACAGAAATGTCTCTAGATTTTTTGTATCACATGTTTCTTTTGTGCTACTGTAATTTTGCTTTGCTTGTAGAGCACAGAACTTTCTTTGTTGTGGGTTTGCCATGTTGGGTGGTTCTGTGCTAGGTCCTGGAGCTTGAACTGTTTTAAGTCTCCTTTTTAAGTGCTTCATTTGCTTCCTCTGTTTGTAGGAGCTTGTGCTGGCTTCCTTGCCAAGGCTGGATTGGGAAAGGCTTATCTTGGTTTTAGACTCATTAACTTTGAAGTGACAAAGGGATTGTATGTAGAAATGCCTGGCAGATAGTTGGAGATGAAGGACTGAAGTTTAGGAGAGGTTAGAGCTTGATATCATAGAGTCATAGAATTTCAGAGTTTGAAGAGATTTCAGTGGCTAGCTTGTTTAGTAATTTGTACCTGAAAAAAAATAATTCCATCTATAATACACTTTACAACTAGTTGTTCAACTTTTGCTTAAAACCTCCATTGGTGAGCAATCCACTACCTCCCAATTCAACCCATTCCAGTCTTTGGTAGCTCAATTAGAATTACAGTTATCTAACAATTAGAAAATTTTCCCTTGAATCATAAGTAAATTTACCTCTTTTTGTCTGTTTCACATTTTTCCTAGTTCTGACGTAGAAGCCTAACCCCATATTCATTGATAGCTTTTCAGATACTGAAGAAAACTGTTGGATCATCTAGACTCATTTGGGTTATTATTGAACCAACAACAAGAATTGTTTTTTCTTGATAATCAAGATTTTATTAGTTCTTATTTGGTCATCAGTATGTAAACAATATTAACATTTAAAAATGCTAATATTGAAAAATCTAAGAAATTTGTAATTGTAATCCTTTTCTAAACTGCTATTCCAGTGATGTTCTTACTTGAAGTTTGGAGGCTAGTCTCCCTAAAAAGGGGATTTCAGTATCCCGAATACAGATAACGTAGGTATTTTACAAAGCAAAGTTCCACTATTTTTGTATTTAATAAAACTGCACTTACTATATACATTTTCCAGTCTTAAACAGCACGTTAAAAAGTTCCTGGAAAAAAATTGTATCACTGCTACCAATGATGACAATGTCATAGATAATACAATATTTTGAAAGGGAGATTCAACACCAGAGAGCAGTTTTATTTAGGAAACAATTGTACTGAGACAAAATGGATACAGGTTAATTAAAATCAAATCTTTAAAATTTATGGTTACAATTCCAAATTACTACCTATTCTTAATGTAGTATAAAAACTGCCTATGGAAGTTTAAGTATATGTACAAGACAGTCAACATCTTCCTAATTCTATTAATCTGCAGCTGTATTTTTTAAAATAACAACAAACCAGTACGTGATTTCCCGTCTTTAATTAGGACTCTGAATAAAGTCTCTTTAGATGGTTTACACTTAGATGAATAGGTTTTCAAAAATTTAAATTGATGAGGTGGGATTACATCCTTCTTAAATTGTATTTCTAGAGCTGCTAAAAACTTGCATTTACAAAATAGTTGATGAAAATATTCTTCTGAATTGTACAAGAAAGGAGGTAACAAGGACAGCTGTTAAAATTGGGTGTAGGATGTTATTGAGATTTGGCTTTTCCAGCACCTACTGAATCAGAGATTGTGACCCCTTCATTTTAAATTGCTTCATTTTCTATAGGGAAGTCATCTCTATTCTCTCCTTGGTTAGTTACTTGTCCTTGTTTTCCTTTTGCTCCTTTTTCCCCCCTATCGTTTGAAATTTTTGGTTCTCAGTTTATCCTTCCCTGGAGTCTTTAGGTTAAACTTTTGCAAGGACCAGTTTAGCTGACAATCTTGTGCCTCTGTGCAATGGTGGTCAGGGAAGAGGGACCACTACAGAGAGATCATCTTCTAAACTAGAACTCCTGGGCTGTGATATTCTTCCTCCTTCAGCCTGTGCTGCTAGATGGAACCAGATACCACAATCAGAATTGTTGGAGAGAAAATACATAAATGGGGAAGAGAAGGATGTTGAGTCCTGACCTTTGGGTTATACCTACATTAGGATGTGGGGAGAAGAGGAGCCAGGAAAGGAGACAAAGAAAAGGTAGTTTCACTAGCTGTATGTAGGAATATCAACAATAGTACAATTATACAAGGCCTTCCACTCAGCTTATTTTGTTTTTCATTTAACTTATAAAAATAGAAAAAATAAATTGAATGCAAAGTATTGTAGAACTATCCTATTATGTTTGTCTATAACCTCCAAAAAGTCCTAATCCATTGCTTCATTGTGATGTGGAGAATACTGTGGGATCTTGAAGGTTATCCCTGTGTGATAGATATAAGCTATAACTAGTTCTACCGTGGTAGAAAAGCTTCGTATATAATGGCAACTTACCAAGTATTGTCTGACAATTCCTGGGGGCTCCTTGAGGTCAGAACTATTTTCATAATAATATTGAAATGCTATTTGTCTATTAAAATACTTCTCCCTTTTCCAACTTCATATTTATGTGAGGCTGTGTTTTTTTTCAAATTCTTCAACTAAAACAACATATCATAACCAACTGAATGCAGAACAGGTATGGGAATCTAGCTGTCTTCCGTTAAAGAGATTTGCAAAAAAAAAAACCCCAAAACAAAAAACAATGTCACTCCTCACTACATTTTTTTGTTTTGTTTTGGAAAATGCAGTTATTTTTCACAAAAATATTTTTAAGACTTCCAGGTTGGGGGTGGAGCCAAGATGGCAACTGGAAAGCAGGGACTTGCTTAAGCTCTCCCCCAAATCCCTCCAAACACCTGTAAAACACGGCTCTGGCTTCTTTTTCCAGCTGGAATCATGGCGGACATAGAAGAAAAAAAGAAGCTACCATCTGTTCCAGAATACCTTCTGAAAAAGCGAAAGGCTTTCACAATAGTGAAGGCAAACACTTGAAGAAGAAGATGGCTATTAAAAAGCTCTGTAAAATATGGAGAAAAGTTATCTATGAAAAAGCTAAAGCCTGTCATAAGGAGTACAGACAGATGTACAGAAGTGAAATCTGGCTGGCTAGAATGGCACACAAAGCTGGCAACTACTATGTACCTGCTGAACCCCAGTTAGCTTTTGTGTTCAGAATCAGAGGTATCAATGGTGTTAGCCCAAAGGCCCAAAAAGTATTGCAACTTCGTCGTCCTCGCCAAATCTTGAATGGCACTTTTGTTAAACTTAACAAGGCTTCAATTAACATGCTGAGGATTGTGGAACCATACATTGCATGGGGTTACCCAAACCTGAAGTCTGTGAATGACTTGATTTACAAACATGGTTATGGCAAGATCAAGAAACAGAGGATTGTCCTGATGGATAATTCTCTTATTGTAAAATATCTTGGTAAATATGGAATTATCTGCATGGAGGACTGGATCCATGAGATCCATACTGTTGGCAAGCACTTCAAAGCTGCCAACAACTTCCTATGGCCCTTCAAATTATCTTCTCCATGAGGTGTAATGAAGAAAAAGACCACATATTTTGTGGAAGGTGGAGATACTGGCAACAGGGAAGACCAGATCAACAGGTTTATTAGAAGAATGAACTAAAGGTCTCTATCATGATTAGTCTTCTAATAGTCTGTTAATAAAAATGCTTCTGACAAAAAAATGGCTCTGAACAAATTCTAGACCTGCAGAACTCACGAAATAGCAGAGGGAAATAGGTCTCCAGCCCAGGAGAGCTGGGTTGGTTACCAGGAAGGGTCTATCGCACGGTGCTGGGAGTGGAGCTCAGCCCAGCATGGGCCGTGCCAGGACAGACCAGACCCAGAGTCAGCCAGCCAGAACAGGCCTTGGGGCCATGAAACAGTGAGCTGTAGTAGTTACCAGACTTCTCAACCCACAAACATCAAAGAGAAGGTTAGAGGGAAACTGTGGGACTGAGTTCATAGCAGTCTGGCCACCAGCCCTGGGGGTGGCAGAGGTGGTGCAGTGGTGGTAATGGGAGCAGCAGGAAGCTCCTGAGGCTGCTTCCAGAACTCCAGCATCAGCTGTTTCCCAAGTCCAAGGCTCACACCATGGGAGGAATCTAGCAGCAGAACAGAACAGGAGTGCAAGGGCACTTTGTGGGCACAAAGGCAGATTCTCTTGCTGTGCCCTGCTCGCATCTGTATTGTGGTCCTGGTTGGCAGTTCTTGGGGGAGGAGGAGCACTGCTGTGATAGAGTCTGGGGTGACAGTGGAGTAGAAGTAGCTCTGAAAACAGCAGTGCTTGGACCCTAAAGCTTGGGACAAAGTGCTTTCTACTCTACAGGCAGTCATATCCTGACAAAAAACTCAAGGGTCAAGTAGTTGGCTGGGAACATGAACAGGCAGCAAAAACAGACTCAGATTCAGACTCAGACTCAAACTCTATATTCCTTTTTTGGTGACCAAGAAGATCTAAGCATACAGCCAGAAGAAGTCAACAAAGTCAAAGAACATACATCAAAAGCCTCCAAGAAAAAATTTGAATGGGTTTCAGGCCATGGAAGAGCTCAAAAAGGATTTGGAAAAGCAAGTAAGAGAAGTAGAAGAAAAATTGGGATGAGAAATGAGAGTGATGCAAGAAAACCATGAAAAACAAGTCAACAACTTGCTAAAGGAGACCCAGAAAAATACTGAAGAAAATAACACCTTAAAGAATAGACTAATCCAAATGTCAAAAGAGCCCCAAAAAGCCAATGAGGAGAAGAATGCTTTGAAAGGCAGAATTAGCTAAATGGAAAAGGAGGTCCAAAAGACCACTGAAGAAAATACCACCTTAAAAATAATATTGGAGCAAGTGGAAGCTAGTGACTTGATGAGAAATCAAGATATTATAAAACAGAACCAAAGGAATGAAAAAATGGAAGACAATGTGAAATATCTCATTGGAAAAACCATTGACCTGGAAAATAGATCCAGGAGAGATAACTTAAGAATTATTGGACTACCTGAAAGCCATGATCAAAAAAAGAGCCTAGACATCATTTTTCAAGAAATTAACAAGGAGAACTGCCCTGATATTTTAGAGCCAGAGGGTAAAACAGAAATTGAAAGAATCCACTGATTGCCTCTTGAAAAAAGATCCCAAAAGAAATCTCCTAGGAATATTGTCTCCAAATTCCAGAGCTCCCAGATCAAGGAGAAAATACTGTAAGCAGCCAGAAAAAAAAAACATTTGAATATTGTGGAAACACAATCAGGATAACAGAAGATCTAGCAGCTTCTACATTAAGGGATCAAAGGGCTTGGAATAAGATATTCCGGAGGTCAAAGGAGCTAGGATTAAAACCAAGAATCACCTATCCAGCAAAACGGAGTATAATTCTCCAAGGCAAAACATGGATCTTCAATAAAATAGAGGACTTTCAAGCTTTCTCAATGAAAAGACCAGAGTTGAATAGAAAATTTGACTTTCATATACAAGAATCAAGAGAAGCATGAAAAGGTAAACAAGAAAGAGAATTCATAAGGGACTTACTAAAGTTGAACTGTTTTGTTTACATTCCTACATGGAAAGATGATGTGTGTAATTCATGAGACCTTTCTCAGCATTAGGGGAGTTGAAGAGAATATAGACAGAGGGCACAGGATGAGTTGAATATGAAGGGATGATAGCTAAAAAAATGAAATAAATTTAAGGGGTGAGAGAGGAATATATTGAGAGAGGGAGAAAGGGAGAGATAGAGTGGGGTAAATTATCTTGCATAAAAGCGGCAAGAAAAAGCAGGAAGGAAGAGGGGGCAGGTGAGGGGGAATGAGTGAATCTTACTCTCATCATATTCAACTTGAGGAGGGAATAGCATACACATTCAATTGGGTATGTTACTCCACAGGAAAGTAAGCAGAAGGGGATAAAAATAGGGGGAATGATTGAAGGGAGGGCAAATGGGGGAGGAGGTATCAAAAGCAAACACTTTTGAAAGGGACAGGGTCAAGGGAGAAAATTGAATAAACAGGGACAGTATAGGATGGAAGGAAACATAGTTAGCCTTTCACAACATGGGCATTGTGGAAGTGTTTTACATAATGCCGCATGTGTGATCTATGTTGAATTGCTTGCCTTCCTAGGGAGGGTGGGTGGGAATGGAAGAGGGGAGAGAATTTGGAACTCAAAGTTTTAAAAGCAGATGCTTAAAAACAGTTTTTTGCATAGGCTGGGAAACAAGATATACAGGGAATGGGGTATAGAAATCTATCTTGCCCTAGAAGAAATTAAGGGGAAAGGGGAAGGGAGGGAGTAGGGTGAAAGACGGGAGGGCTAACTGGGGAATGAGCCAATCAGAATATATGCCATCTTGGCATGGGGGGGGAGGGTAGGAACGGGGAGAAAATTTGTAACTCAAAATCTTTTGGAAATCAATGTTGAAAACTAAAATATTAAATAAAAAACGGTAAAAAAAGACTTCCAGGTCACATGAGTAATAAGATGGATTAATTGGATTTAATTTAAGATGAAAGACCAGACATCCTCTCTGATTTCTACAATCTCTCAAACCTCTCCAAAACAGAAGTTTTGTGCCAAAGGTTAAGCAACTCCACCTGCCTTCCTCGTCTAAGACAACTAGAATTCAAAAGAAGGTTAAGCTACCCTCCTTTTCCCCAAACCCATGAACTGAGGTTCACTGACCCAGAGCTCACTTAGCTCCCTTTTCCCGTTTTCCACACTGCTGGCACTGAGGCTGTGCTAGCAGACCAAAGCACAACAAAAGACTTTCCTATGTTGTAGAGTCCCCTATTCCAGTCTCTATAAATTTGCTCTGGCCATAACAGGCAGCTGCAGCTCCTCAAGATAAAAGCCTGTTGGGGGCTACAGCCTTGTAACACTAGCAGACCCAGTGCCAGGGCAGACAACCCTGAGTAAAAGCTCTACAAAGCTCTGAACTGCCATTGCTGAGCCAAAGAAGAAAGGAACAGAAGGAGCAGGATAGGACACTATGTGTCTGTAAGGGGAAAGGGAGTCATGGTGCAGCACTCTACTAAGCCTGAGGGAAAGAGCACAGCATCTAGTTCTGTCCAGGTCTATCCACCTAAAAGTCAGGGCAGAGAACTAGGCTGATGAACTGTGCGTTGCCCAGCATGGGTGGAAACTGAGGTACTTTGAGTTCTGGCCCTCAAGGAAACCACAGTCAAAGGGGAGAGAGTCAGAAAGTGAGTGATAAGGGAAATTAAGGGTAAAAAAAGATCTGAAGTTTCCAAAGATTTCAGAAAGAAGAAAACCTAGGACTTTGAATATGAGAAGATAAATCAATAGGAAAAGCAGTTACAACAGAAAGACATATGGCCTCTAGATCTAACAAACAGGTTCAGGCATTTATGAATTAATATTCCAAAGCAAAGGAGAATTATCTAATACTTGATGAGACAGAGGACCCTGTGGAATTTGAGGAGAACATGGAATCACAACATGCTGCCCTTGAGTGGTTTAAAAGAGTAATGAAAATTATGATGAGAGCAGTTTATGTCCTGCACAGCAAAAATACTGGAAAGAACAGAAAAACTAGAATCTGAAATGGCAAGCCTCATCAAAAAAATAAAAGAGACAATAATGGTTTGGGAATGAAGAATGATCTAGAAGAAGAGAAGCAAAAAACAATAACATTAAAAGAAAATAGGCTCATTATACTAGCAAAACATAGTTTTCTGAAAGACAAGATGCATAGAGATAACCTAAGTATCACATGTGTCCCAGAATAACATGACAGGACAAAGAACTTAAACACTCTGATGAAGGACGCAATCCCCAAAGTCTTAAACATAGGATATGAAATACCAATGAAAAGAATTCACAGATAACACTCCAGGAAAACAAACAAGGTTGCAAACTCCAAGACATATAGTGGTTAAATCTAACAATTCAGTTGAGAAACAATAAGTTTTGCAAGAGATCAAGAAAAAGGAATTCAGATTCAGAGAAAAGGACATCTGAATAATGCAAGGATGTTCTGGACCCACTAGAAAATAGAGGAGGGAGAGAAATAATGTGGTAAAAAGAGCAACAGTGCTCAGGATGCATCCCAGGATGACTTAACCATGTAAATCACAGCTTCCTCATGTGGGACAAAAGGTGAACATTCAATTTAAAAAAAATTGAAATATTTTTAGAAAGAAAATCTAAATTGAAAGATTATATGTGCCTTTATCACCCTTCCTTTTTGGAAAGGAGTACAAAGATATGAAACCTTTAAAAAATGAATGAACAGGACTGGTTGGAAGGAGAGAGAAGAAGGGGAGTATATTCAATTGACATGAAAAAAGAGGGACAAGAGTTATATAACCAAACAGAAGCAGGAAAGAATAAAGAAGTAATAACAGCCCCCAGGAAAGGGGATAGCAAATGAGACGAGGCCATTGGGGTGAGAAGAAAGCTAGTGAGAACAGGTCCACCTTTAAAAAGATTTTGGTAAAGTAACCGAAGAACATATTATATTTATAGAAGAAGAGGGAAAATAATCATAACTTGAAAAATCTCAATATTATAGGTAGTTGGAGAAAATTATAAATCTAGTTCATAACTTTAAAAATGAATGAAACAATGCAGTAATATGAGAAAAATGTGACAGATTATATAAGAAAACAAAACCCTATAATTTGTTGCTTATAAGAAACACATGAAAAAACAAAGACATACAGAAAATAAAACTAAGAGGATGGAAATTTTTAAAAATCATGCATTAAGTGAATCCAAAAAAGCAGGACTTCAAACCACACTATCTGACAAAGAAAAAACAAACATTTAAAAATAATAAGGGATAAACAAAGAAACCATATTATGCTGAAACCACAGACAACAAACCAATATTAGTCATAAACATACACTTCAAATGCCTTTGCATCCAAATTCATAAAGGAAACATTGTTTAGGCTACAAAAAGACATAGTAACATAAGAGTGACAGGAGACTTTTAGATAAGTCTAGCAGAAGGATAAAAGGAAAGTATGAAATGAACAAATATCTGGAGAAACTAGAGTTAAAAAACTCATAGTATGTCCTAAATGGGACAGCAAAAAAATTGACATAGCTCTTAGTGCCACATGAAACTTTTGCAAAACTTGACCATGGAATAGGGCACAGAGATACTGCAAATAAATGTAAAAAGGCAGAAATAATTAAGATATTTACAGACTATAACCCAAGAAAAGTAGAATTTAGACATCTCAAACTAAAGATACAGACTCAAATGGAAGTAAACAATGAAATTTGAAATAATGAGTGGGGAAAACAATAAATCATAGAAACAAGTACATAAAAGCCATAATGATGAAATAGCATGCCAAAATTTCTGGGGTGCAGCTAAAGCAGTTTTCAGGGGGAGAAGAATGATAATAATCATGATGATGATGATAACAATAAGTAACATTTATATAGTGTTTACTATGTACCAGGTACTGTGCTAATCACTTTACAATGATTATCTCATTTAAAACTCACAATGGCCCTGGGAGAAAGGAGCTATTATTATACCCATTTCACATATAAGTTGAATTTGAACTTCCTGACTTAAGGCTAAGCACTCTATCCGCTAGTCTATTTAGCTTCCTCATAACCTTAAAAATATAAATTAACAAAATAGAAAAATAGAGGATTAATAAACTGAATATGCATTTTAAAAATTAGAAAACTCACAAAAACCCTAAAATAAGCACACAAATTAGAAAGTAAATAGATAGAAACAAAAAATACTCTACAGAAATAATGAATAAAGCTAAAAGTTGGTTCTTTGAAAAGACTACTAAAATTGAGAAACCCTCAACTAATCTGAGTAAAAAATAGAGAGCAGAAAATCAAACTAATAAAGTAGTAAATGAACAAGGTGAAATCACAGTAAAATTGGAAGAAACAAAAATAGCCAATTAGAACATATTATGCAATTATATGTTTACAAAACTGAGAACCCAAAAGAAATAATACCTCCACAAATATAAAATGCTCAAACTATAGAAAATCAGACAGAGATCTTAAGCTATCCAGTCTCAGACAAGGAAATAGATAGAGTGGTAAAGGAAGTACTGAAGAGGGGAAAAACTCTCAGCCCCGAGGGATTCACAGGGGATTTCTATCAAATTTTTAAAGAAATTCTGCATACTTTACAAATTATTCTCAAAAACCGAGAAAAAAGCACTACCAAAATCCTTTAATGAGACATAGACTCCCAATACCTAAATCTGGGAGAGATAAAGGAAGAAAACTTTCAGCCAATATCATTAATTAAAATTAACTCAAATTTTTTTAAAAGAATTATGTCAAATAGACACAGAGATTTATCCAAGAAATCAATCATTATTATCAAGTAGGATACACCAGGTATGCCAGGATGGTTCAACATTAGGAAAACAATCATACATGATAATCTGCATAGATGCAGAAAATCCTTTTACAAAATAAACACTCTTTTATATGAACAACTTTACAAAATGTAGGCATAGACTTCAAAGAGGGACACTTTTATTATCATAAAAATCATCTATGTAAAACCAAAAGCCACCATGAAATGCAGTGGAAGATGTACTAGAACCTTTTCCAGTAAATATGGGAGTAAAGCAAAGGCACTCATTTCTCCCCACTATTATTTGATTTACTTACAGAAATCCTAGGAAAACCGATAAGACAAGAGAAATTAAAGGCATTTGTTGATAATATGATGGTTTATTTGGAAAATCCTTGGGAATAATTAAAGACACCGCTTGAGACAACAGGTTTAACTAAGTTGAAAACTGCAAAATAAATCCTCAAAAATCAACAGCATTTTTTAAAAAATTTGATTTATTTAATATATTTAATTTTCAGCATTGATTTTCACAAGAGTTTGAATTACGAATTTTCTCCCCATTTCTACCTTTCCGCCCACTCCAAGATGGCATATATTCTGGTTGCCCAGTTCCCCAGTCAGCCCTCCCTTCTGTCACCCCACTCCCCTCCCATCCCCCTTTCCCTTCTTCTCTTATAGGGCAAGATAAATATCTACGCCCCATTGCCTGTGTATCTTATTTCCTAGTTGCATGCAAAAACTTTTTTTTGTTTGTTTTTGAATGTCTGTTTTAAAAACGTTCAGTTCCAAATTTTTCCCCTCTTCCCTCCCCGCCCACCCTCCCTAAGAAGGCAAGGAATTCAACATAGGCCACATGCATATCAGTATGAAAACCCTTCCACAATACTCATGTTGTGAAAGATTAACTATGTTTTGCTCCTTCCTAACCTATCCCCCTTTATTGAATTTTCTCCCTTGACCCTGTCCCTTTTCGAAAATGTTTGTTTTTTATTACCTCCTCCCCCTGTCTGCCCACCCTTATATCATCCCCCCTTTTTATCTTTTTCTTCCCTCTTTCCTGTGGGGTAAGATACCCAATTGAGTGTGTATGGTATTCCCTCCTCAGGTCAAATCCGATGAGAGCAAGATTTACTCATTCCTCCTCACCTGCCCCCTCTTCCCTTCCTACAGAACTGCTTTTTCTTGCCACTTTTATGTGAGATAATTTACCCCATTCTATCTCTCCCTTTCTCTCTCTCTCAGTGTATTCCTCTCTTATGCCTTAATTTGATTTTATTTTTTTAGATATCATCCCTTCATATTCAACTCACCCTGTGCCCTTTGTGTGTGTGTGTGTATATATATATATATATATGTATATATATATATATATATGCCTACACACATACATACATAGACACACACATATGTATATATATATGTATACACACACACACACACACACACACACATATATATATATATATGCATATTCCTTTCAGCTACTATGATATTGAGGTCTCGTGAATCACACACATCGCCTTTCTATGTAGAAATGTAAGCAAAACAGTTCAACTTTAGTAAGTCGCATGTAATTTCTCTTTCTTGTTTACCTTTTCATGCTTCTCTTGATTGTTGTGTTTGAAAGTCAAATTTTCTCTTCAGCTCTGGTCTTTTCACTGAGAAAGTTTGAAAGTCCTCTATTTTGTTGAAAATCCATATTTTGCCTTGGAGCATGATACTCAGTTTTGCTGGGTAGGTGATTCTTGGTTTTAATCCTAGCTCCATTGACCTTTGGAATATCATATTCCAAGCCCTTAAGTCCCTTAATGTGGAGCTGCTAGATCCTGTGTTATCCTGATTGTTTTTCCACAATACTGAAATTGTTTCTTTCTGGTTGCCAGCAATGTTTTCTTCTTCACCTGGGAGCTGTGGAATTTGGTCACAATATTCCTAGGAGTTTTTTTGGGGGGCAGATCTTTTTGAGGAGGCGATCTGTGGATTCTTTCAATTTCTATTTTACCCTTTGGCTCTAGAATATCAGGACAATTCTCCTTGATAATTTCTGAAGATGATATCTAGGCTCTTTTTTTGATCATGGCTTTCAGGTAGTCCAATAATTTTTAAATGACCTCTCCTGGATCTATTTTCCAGGTCAGTGGTTTTTTCCAATGAGATATTTCACATTGTCTTCCATTTTTTCATTCCTTTGGTTTTGTTTTATAATATCTTTATTTCTCATCTAGCTTCCACTTGCTCCAATCTAATTTTTAAGGTAGTATTTTCTTCCGTGGTCTTTTGGACCTCCTTTTCCATTTGGCTAATTCTGCCTTTCAAGGCATTCTTCTCCTCATTGGCTTTTTGGAGCTCTTTTGCCATTTGAGTTAGTCTATTTTTTAAGGTGTTGTTTTCTTCAGTGTATTTTTCAGTATTTTTTTGGGTCTCCTTTAGCAAGTCATTGACTTGTTTTTCATGGTTTTCTCACATCATTCTCATTTCTCTTCCCAATTTTTCCTCTACTTCTCTAACTTGCTTTTCCAAATCCTTTTTGAGCTTTTCCATGACCTGAGACCAGTTCATGTTTTTCTTGGAGGCTTTTGATGTAGGCTCTTTGACTTTGTTGACTTCTTCTGGCTATATGTTTTGGTCTTCTTTGTCACCAAAGAAAGATTCCAAAGTCTGAGTGTGAATCTGAGTCCGTTTTCTCTGCCTGGCCATGTTCCCAGCCAACTTACTTGACCCTTGAGTTTTTCAGTGGGGTATGAGTGCTTGTAGAGTAAAGAGTACTTTGTTCCAAGCTTGAGGGGATGTGCCATGGATTTCAGAGCTATTTCTATACAGCCAGTTCTGCCACACCAGCACTCCTCCTTTCCCAAGAACTGCCAACCCGGACCTGAGGCAAATCTTCAGCAGGCTCTGCACTCCTGCTCTGATCTGCCACTTAATTCCTCCCACCAGGTGGGCCTGGGGCCAGAAGCAACTGCAGCTGTAGTTCTGTAGCTACACCACTCCCGCTTCCCCCAGGCAGTGGCCAAACCACGAAACTCTTTTCACTCTGTCCCTGCAGCTTTTTCCAGTAACCTTCTCTGTTGTCTTTGGTGTTTGTGGGTTGAGAAGTCTGATAACTGCCACAGCTCACTGATTCAGGGTGCTAGGGCCTGTTCTGCCCAGCTCCTGGTCTGGCTGGTCCTGCTGCCTCCCATGCTGAGCTATGCTCCCCTCCACTCCGTTCGCGATAGACCTCATCCAGGGACCATCCAGGATGTCCTGGGCTGGATCCCTGCTTCCCTCTGCTATTTTGTGGGTTCTTCAGTTCTAGAATTTGTTCAGAGACATTTTTTATTGGTTTTTTGAGGGACCTGGCGAGGAGCTCATGCAAGTCCCTGCTTTCAAGCCGCCATCTTGGCTCTGCCCCTCTGTCAAAAATCAACAGCTTTTCTATATAGTAATAATGGAATCCAAAAAGCAATAATAGAAATGGAAATCCCATTCCAAATAACTACAAAGTGCAGAAAATACCTGGAGATTGACCTCCCAAAGCACACAAAAGACTTGTATAGATTCGATTACAAAGGATTCCTTAAAGAAATAAAGAGCAACTAAGATGTTAGAAGTATATTCAATACTAATGGCCAGTATAATAAAAAAGACAATATTACCAAAGTTACTTTTCACTTTTAATGCTAATCCAATCAAATTACCAAGGATACATTATAGATCTGGATAAAATAATAAAATTCATTTGGAAAAAGAAAAGTTCTAGAATATGAAGGGAAATGATGAAAGATGGTAGAGATAAAAGGGGAATAGCATTTCTATGCCTCTAACTATATTGTAAAGTATCAAAACCATCTGGTCATCAAACCTTTTGGTAGTGGTTAAAGAATAGAGGAACGGATCAGTGGGAAAGATTAGACAAGGGAGATTCAGAAGCTCGATAACCTAGTCTTTGATAAAATAGAAAACGTAAATTACCTAAGGAAAAACTCTGTTTGATGAAAACTGCTGAGAAAAACTGTAAAGCAATCTGGCAGAAATTAAGCTAAGACCAATAACTTATACCATATTTCGTAATAAATTCTAAACGGATACATATCTTTAATATTAAAAATAATAGCATAATAAAATTAGAAGAGTAACAAATAATATACCCCTCATAGCTTTGGGTAGAAGATGGATTCTTAACTGAAGAAGAGATAGAAACAATTATAAAAGATAAGAGAGGTAACTTTGTTTATTTGAAACTGAAAAGCTTCTGTACAGACAAAATTATCACATCTAGGATAAGGGAAGTGGTTGGATGGAAAAAAAAATATTTGTATCAAATTTCTCAGATAAGGGTTTGGTATCCAAGATATACACAAATTAATAAACATATGTGACTAATAGCCATTCCCTAATAGGTAAGTGGTCA
The DNA here is from genome assembly GCF_011100635.1 of Trichosurus vulpecula. Lineage (NCBI taxonomy): Eukaryota > Metazoa > Chordata > Mammalia > Diprotodontia > Phalangeridae > Trichosurus > Trichosurus vulpecula. The sequence goes on along the minus strand of NC_050575.1, from coordinate 269,995,071 downwards.
AAGTATATGAACATACAGTTCCCAGATAACTGCAAAGTATTCCCAACTATATGATACATACTCTAAATCACTAATAATAACAGAAGTTAAAATAAAAACAATCCTAAGGTTTTACCTTACATTCTTTAAATTGGCAAAAACGGAGGGGGGCAGAGCCAAGATGGCCGCATGAAAACAGCATCTTACTGGAGCTCTCTCACAGGGTCTGTCAGATTCTTATAAAAAAGTGAATTTGAGCAGATTTGAGAGAGTTAGAAACTGTGAGCAGTCTCAGTGGGGCAAATTTCCAAGCCAGGAGAGTCTGAAAGGCCGAAGGAATGAATGCGGAGGCTTGGAGAGTGCTCAGTGTGTGGAGCTGCTCCAGACAGCACCAAAGTGGAAGCAGCTGGCCGGGAAACCCACTTGGGAGACAATCTGGGAGAAAGCTGGGCACCCTAAACCAGCAGAGATCCCCAGGCCTCCCAACACAGGATGGCAGTCTGTGGAAGCGATGAGAGGCAGTGTAACACCATCTGCAGTGAAACATCAACTCCTGAGGCTTGCAGCCCAAAGGTATGAAACGAGGTTTTTGAGCTTCCGGGAGACATAATGGCCAGGTAAATGACTATAATCCCTCCCCTCCCCACCCAGAGAGTTCCTCAGAAAAAAATGCTAGAATAGAGGAGACAGAGGTGGGGCTTCAGTGGCCGAGTAGTGGGAGTACCTGAGTCCCAGAGGGGCAGAGCCAGCAGGGGTCAACACCAGGAGCCCAGACTTAATCTTGCTCCCCTGGGGAAGTGCCCACATGAGCTCAAACAATAAAGAGCTCTGAGCATTGCTGAAGAGCAACAGTGATGGAGAGCAACCCCAGGGGAAGAGACCTAAGGGAGCCAGACCCCTCCCCCACACCTCAGGAAACTGAAGGTTATAATTCACAAAGCCAATAACTAGACTCACAATCCCCAGCATAAGAAAGCTGGGACAGAGATCCCTGAGCCCTAGAAGTCAGAGATTTATTGTAAAGCCAGGAAAAGGCTAACCAACATTAAGAAGAACACCAAAAAACTGAGGACCATTGATTCTTTTTATGGAGACAGGCATGATCAAAATACCAATTTGGAGGAGGATAACAATGACACTATAGCTCCTTCTGATACCTCAAAAGGTAATGTGAACTGGTCTCCAGCCTAAAAAGCATTGCTGGAAGAGCTAAAGGAGGATTTTAAAAACTGAATTAGGGAGGTAAAAGAAAAAATGGAAAAAAATGGAAAAAAAATCCACTGATGAAATCAAGTCCCTAAAGAATAAGATTGGTGAAATGGCTAAGGAGATTCAGAATCTAAATAGAGAAAATGACACTCTGAGAGGTAAAATCAACCAATTGGAAAAGGACACTCAAAAGCAAAATGAAAACACTAACTCATTAAACATTAGAGTTGAGCAAGTGGAATCTATGAGGCATCAAGAGGTAGTAAAACAAAATGTAAAGAATGAAAAAATAGAAAAACATGTGAAATGTCTGATTGGGAAAACAACTGACCTGGAAAATAGATCCAGGAGAGACAATTTAAGAGTTATTGGTCTACCGGAAATCCACGATGAAAAAAAGAGCCTTGATAGTATCTTTGAAGAAATTATCAAAGACAACTGCCCAGAGGTCCTAGAACCAGAGGGCAAAATAGTCATTGAAAGAATTCACCGATCACCCCCTGAAAGAGATCCCAAACTGAAAACACCAAGAAATATTATAGCCAAATTTCAGAGCTACAAAGTCAAGGAGAAAATACTGCAAGCAGCCAAAAAGAAACAATTCAAATATCATGGAACTACAGTCAGGATCATGCAGGATCTCTGAGCTTCCACCTTAAAAGACAGGAGAAATTAGAATATGATATTCCGAAGGGCAAAGGAACTGGGACTACAACCAAGGATAAACTACCCAGCAGAACTAAGCATAATTTTTCAGGCAAGGAGATGGACATTCAACAAAATAAGGGAATTCCAGACCTTCCTGATGAAAAGGCCAGAATTCAAAGGAAAATTTGATCTCCAAATACAAAACTCAAGAGAGACATAAAAAGGTAACCAGGGGGAAGCCCCCCACAAACCTTATTAACCAATAAGGGCAGGTTGTTTGCATCTTTATGTGGGATTATATCATCTTATGTAGGCTTTATATATATACATATATATGTCAGTTTGAGAATAGGGTAGCTGTTATGAAGATTGAAAGGGATACACATAGATTGTGAATGCCTGTATAAAATAACTGATACAAGGATAAAAAACATAATTAAGAGATGTAAAGGGAGGACTATGAGAGACGAGGTAAGGAGGTAGTAGAAAAAGGTAAATTACACCAAATGAAGAGGCACAAAAACGTATTATAGTAGAGGGAAAGAAGGGAGGGAGAAGAGCAGTATTTGAGCTTTACTGTCGTCCTGATCTGGTTCAAGAAGGGAATAACACACCCTGATAAGTATGGAAATCTAACTTTTCCAACAGGAATTAGGAGGGGAAAGGGGGAAAAAAGGGAGGGGGGTGGTCAGAAGGGAGGGAACAAGTAGCTAGTGGGAAGCGGTAAGATAAGGGAGGGGAATCAAGAGGGAGGATAAACTGAGGGAAGGTGGCGGTCAAAAGCAAAACTTCGTTGAGAAGGGAAGGGGAAAGGGAGAAAAAAAGCATAAACTGGGGGAAATAGGATGGAGAAAAAGACACAGATAGAAATCATAACTGTGAATGTGAATGGGATGAACTCTCCCATAAAATGGAAGCAGATACCAGAATGGATTAAAAACCATAATCCTACAATATGCAGTTTACCAGAAACACATGTGAAACAGGGGGATACACAGAGAGTAAAGGTAAAAGGCTGGAGTAAAATATATTGCACCTCAGCTAAAGTAAAAAAAGCAGGTGTAGCAATCCTAATCTCAGACAAAGCAAAAGTAAAGATAGATTTAATTAAAAGAGATAAGGAAGAACATTACATCCTGCTAAAAGGCACCATAAACAATGATGCAATATCATTGTTCAACATATATGCACCAAGTGGTATGGCATACAAATTCTTAGAGGAGAGGTTAAGGGAATTACAGGAAGAAATAGACAGCAAAACTATAATATTGGGAGACCTCAACCTCCCTCTTTCTGAAGTTGATAAATCTAACCTCAAAATAAATAGGAAAGAAGTTAAGGAAGTAAACAGAATTTTAGAAAAGGCAGATATGATAGACCTCTGGAGAAAACTGAATGGGGATAAAAAGGAATATACTTTTTTCTCAGTGGTACATGGCACATACTCAAAAATTGACCATGTACTAGGGCATAAAACCCTCAAAATCCAGTGCAGAAAGGCAAAAGTATTCAAAGCATACTTTTCACATCATGATGCAATAAAAATTGTTTGTAACAAAGAACTATGTAAAAATAAGCTAAAAATTAACTTGAAGCTAAATAATCTAATTCTAAAGAATGAGTGGGCCAAAGACCAAATCAGAGAAACAATTAATAATTTCATTCAAGAGAACGACAATAATGAGACAACATACCAAAACTTATGGGATGCAGCAAAAGCAGTTCTTAGGGGAAGTTTTTATATCTCTAAATGCTCACATGAATAAAATAGGGAAAAAAGAGATCAATGATATGGGCATACAGATGAAAAAGCTAGAAGAAGAGCAAATTGAAAATCCCCAATTAAATACCAAATTAGAAGTAGTGAAAATCAAAGGAGAGATTAATAAAACTGAAATGAAGAAAACTATTGAATTAATAAATAAAACAAAGAGCTGGTTTTATGAAAAAACCAATAAAATTGATAAACCTTTGGTCAATTTGATTAAAAAAAAGGAAAGAAGAAAATCAAATTACCAGTATCAAAAATGAAAAGGGTGAGTTCACCTCTAATGAAGAAGAAATCAAAACAATAATTAGGAATTATTTTGCCTGATTGTATGCCCATAAATTTGACAACCTTAAGGATATGGATGAATATCTATAAAAACATAAATTGCCCAGGCTAACAGAAGAGGAAGGAAAGTTTCTAAATAACTCCATCTCAGAAAAAGAAATTGAGGAAGCCATCAATGAACTCCCTAGAAAAAATCTCCAGGGCCAGATGGTTTTACATGTGAATTCTATCAAACATTTAAAGAACAACTAATTCCTGTGCTTTGTAGACTATTTGGGAAAATAGGTGAAGAAGGAGTCCTGTCAAATTCTTTTTATGACACAAATATGGTACTAATACCCAAACCAGGTAGAGTCAAAACAGACAAAGGAAATTATAGACCAATTTCCCTAATGAATATTGATCCAAAAATTTTAAATAAAATATTAGCAAAAAGATTGCAGCAACTCATCACGAGAACAATACACTATGACCAGGTCGGATATATTCCAGGAATGCAAGGCTGGTTCAATATTAGGAAAACTATTAGCATAATTGACCATATCAACAACAAAACTAGCAGAAACCATATGATCGTCTCAATAGACGCAGAAAAAGCCTTTGACAAAATACAGTACCCATTCCTATTAAAAGCACTAGAAAGCATAGGAATAAATGGAGCCTTCCTTAAAATTATAAATAGCATCTACCTAAAACCATCAACAAGCATCATTTGTAATGGGGATAAGCTAGATGCATACCCAATAAGATCAGCAGTGAAACAAGGATGTCCATTATCACCCCTACTATTCAATTTGGTACTAGAAACGTTAGTTGTAGAAATAAGAGAAGAAAAAGAAATTGAAGGAATTTGAATAGGCAAAGAAGAAGCTAAATTATCACTTTTTGCAGATGATATGATGATTTACTTAGCGAATCCTAGAGAATCAAGTAAAAAACTACTTAAAATAATAAACAACTTTAGCAAAATTGCAGGATATAAAATAAACCCACATACATCGTCAGCATTCCCATACATTACTAACAAAGGCCAACAGCAAGAGATAGAAAGAGAGATTCCATTCAAAGTTACTGTAGACCCTATAAAATATTTGGGAGTCTATCTGCCAATACAAACCCAGGACCTATATGAACATAATTATGAAACACTTTTCACGTGAACAAAGCCAGATCTAAATAAATGGAAAATATCAGTTGCTCATGGTTAGCCCGAGCTAATATAATAAAAATGACAATTTTACCTAAATTAATCTATCTATTCAGTGCCATACCAATTGAACTACCAAAAAATTATTTTACGGAGCTGGATAAAATAATAACAAAATTCATCTGGAAGAACAAGAGGTCTAGAATGTCTAGGATATTAATGAAAACAAATGCTAGAGATGGTGGCCTAGCCATACCAGATATTAAACTGTACTATAGAGCTGCAGTCATCAAAACTACCTGGTACTGGCTAAGAAACTGAGCCATGGATCAGTGGAATAGGATAGGAACACAAGATGGAGAAGTCAATGACTATAGCAATCTACTCTTTGATAGACCCAAAGAGGCCAGCTTCTGGGCTAAGAATTCACTATTTCACAAAAACTGTTGGGAAAATTGGAAAATGGTAGGGCAGAAACTCGGCATAGACCAATACCTTACACCATATACCAAAATAAAGTCAAAATGGGTTCATGATTTAGGAGTAAAGGCTGATACTATAAGTAATTTGGGAAAGCAAGGAATAGTTTACTTAACAGATTTATGGAAAAGAAAAGAATTCATGACCCAACAAGAGATAGAGAGCATTACAAAATGCAAAATGGATAATTTTTATTATGTTAAATTGAAATGTTTTGTACAAAAAAAGCCAATGCAACAAAAATTAGGAGAGAAGCAGAAAATTGGGAGAAAATCTTTACAACTAGTGTCTCTGATAAAGGCCTCATTTCTAAAATATACAGGGAACTGAGCCAAATATAGGAATACAAGTCATTCCCCAATTGAGAAATGGTCAAAGGATATGAACAGGCAGTTTTCAGAGGAAAAAATTAAAGATACCTATAGGCATATGAAAAAATGCTTGAAATCACTACTGATTAGAGAAATGCAAATCAAAACAACTCTTAGATACCACATCTCTCCTGTCAGATTGGCTAAAATAACAAAACAGGAAAATGATAAATGCTGGAGAGGATGTGGGAAAATTGGAACATTGTTACATTGCTGGTGGAGTTGTGAACTGATCCAGCCATTTTGGAGAGCAATTTGGAGCTATGCCCAAAAGGCTATAAAAATGTTCATAGCCTTTGACCCAGCAATACCACTTCTAAGGTTGTATCCCAAAGAGATCACACAAGTGGGAAAAGGACCCATATGTACAAAAATATTTATAGCGGCTCTTTTTGTAGTAGCTAAGAATTGGAAATCAAAGGGATGCCCATCAATTGGGGAATGGTTGAACAAGCTGTGGTATATGAAGGTAATGGAATACTATTGTGCTATAAGAAATGGGGATCATATGGACTTCATAACAATCTGGAAAAACCTACAGGACATAATGCTGAGTGAGCGGAGCAGAGCCAGGAAAACATTATACACAACCGCAGATATGCGGATTCTGTGAGGACCAACCCTGACAGACTTCACTCTTCTCAGCAACACAAGGTACAAAGACAACTCCAAAGGACTCACGATGGAGAATGCCATCTACATCCAGAGAAAGAACTATGAAGTATGAATGCAGATTGAGGCACACTTCATGCTAGCCTTTTCTTCCCCCCCTTTTTTTTTCTTTGTTTTTGCTTTTGGGTTGGTTTTGTTTTTTGGGCATGTTTCTTCTTTCTCATGATTCATTCCATTGATCACAGTTCTTCTCCATAACTTGACTAGTGTGTAAATTAATTCAGTGCGAAGTTATACATGGAAGTTATGTGGGATTCCATGCTGTCTTGGGGAGGGAGGGGGGAAGGGAGAGAGGAAAATCTGGAACTCAAAATTATGTAGACCCAAGTGTTGTGAACTAAAAATAAAAAAAATTAAATATGTAAATTGACAAAAATGATGAAAAAACAGCTATAGTAAATTTTGAAGGGGTTGTAGAAGGGTAGGCATACTAATACATTGTTGGTGGAGTTGTGAAATGGTACAATCATTTTGGAAAGCAAATTAGAATTATTTAAAGAAAGTGACCAAAACCTCTAAACCTTTGAACCAAAGATTCCATGGCTCCATTGCTGAATTTATATACCCCAAGGAAGCCATAGATAAGAAAGTTCCTATATACTCAAAAATATTTATAGCAGTACTTTTTGTGATAGCTAAGAAGTGAAAACAAAGTAGATGTTCATCAACTGGGGAATGAGTAAACAAACTTTGGTAACGGATATAATGAAGTATTACTATGTTACAAGAAATGATGTGTGTGAGTAACATAGAGAGGCGTGGAAAGATGTATATGAACATAGTGAAGTAAGCAGAGCTAAGAAAATAATTTGCATAGTAACTATAACAATGCAACTGGAAAGAACACCAAAAAGTACACCAAAAATATCGAAAGTAGATGAATGAAATTATAAAGATCAAGTGAAGAGATGTAAGAACACACTTCCAACCTAACCTTTGGAGGTGAGAAGTCCATAGATGTTATAAACTGCACATATTGTCAAGCCTTTTCAGTGTATCAATCAGTTATGCTGTGGTTCTTATTTTCCCTTCTATTAAAAAAATACTTTTCATTATGCGAAATTGTTTTTCTGAGAGGTAATAGAGAAGAGAGACTTGGCATAACTATGGTTATTTAAGAAATAGAAAATATAAGTAAAAACTTATTAAATATAAATTTTCCATATCTTAGCATGTATTGGATTTTTATTGTTATTTTAAAATTTAATGAATATTTAAAAATCATAAGTTTTAATTTCTGATATATTAATGTGATAGAAATGAACAGAAGATCTTTGGGGCTTTTAATGTTTTTTCCTCAATTTTTAAAAGCATGAAAAGGCCTTCATATCAAAATGTTTGAGAAATACTCTGTTGACAGTGTGACTTTTTTTAACCTTGTCTGAGAGTGTAATTGTCATTCCCATTTTTATGGAATCGTTTGATGCATGATGGTAAGTTTTTTTTTCTATCTTCTCATTTTCATTACATTTGCATCTTATTTTTTAGACTTTATATATATATACATATACATATATATATATATATATACATATAGCAAATTATTGGATCTTATTTTCTCATCCATCTGCCATTTTCTTTTACTTAATTCATTCACATTTAAGATTGTGATTGTTCTGCATTTTCTTCCATTTTATGAATGATTTTTCTTAAATTGAAATAAAGTCACATGTCATTTAGAACATTTTTTATTTTATTAAAAATTTTCTATCATAGCACATAGTGGGATAGATTCTCTTTTCTAGTCCTGTAGGTCTTTTGTTTATATTAAGTGACAGCTTGGTGGCTTGCATTAATTAGTGACTTTTCTATGTGTGTCTAATTCACAGATAAAAATCCTTATTCTCCATTATCTAGCTTTTGTTCTTGTTCTTCAGTCTTTTTCAGTTGTGTCTGACTCTTAGTGACTCTTCATGATCCCATCTGTGGAGTTCTTGGCAAAGACACTTGAGTGGTCCTTTTCTTCTCCAGCTTATTTTACAGATTAGGAAATTAAGGCAAAGAGGGTTAAGTGACTTGCTTAGGGTCACACAGTTAGTAAGTGTCTGAAGCCTTATTTGAATTCGGGTAGGTCTTCCTGACTCCAAGTCTGGCACTCTATCCACTGTGCCACCTATCTGTCTTACTGTATTAAATAAGGGAAACAAAATTCTACAGTGAACTCATTTTCCCACAACAAATCCCTAAATTTCACTATTTTACTTAGAAGATCCCTAGAATATAGGAGATTGTTACCTATTCAAATTTATTGACTTTCTATGATTTGCATGGCACCTGTTTCCTGAATCATAAAGATTATTAATAGCTTCGCTTGATGATATCCAGTGGGCATTCATTGCCCTTCCCATTCATGCAGCAGGTGAACAAATATTTCTTCTCAACAAAACGAAGACCAGAATGCAAATTATTGCCCACAACCTACCCAGGTATCTGTTTGTAGTCATTGTGACAAACCAGACTGAAACTGTCCTTTTAAAATGTTAAGTCCTTATTCAGACTAACTCTGGAATATTGTGTTCAGATCTGGGCACCATATTAGAGGAAGGACATTTACAACTTGGATGGTGTCCAAACAAGGATAGCCAGGATGTTAAAGGCCCTTAAGATCATTTGAGGATTTGTTGGGAAAAAAATGAGACTGTTATGGGTTACATGATAGCTGTCACATGACTAGAGATTATATTTATTTTGCTTAGCTTTGGGGGCAGAACTAGGAACACTGGCTGGAAGTTCTAAAGAGCCAGATTTCTGCTGATATAAGGAAAATCTTTCTATCAATCAAAGAGAATAGATTTCTTTGGAATATAATGTTTACCTCTAGTGGTTTTGAAGCAGAAACTTGATGTTTACATTTTATGGATGTAATAGAAGGAGATTTTCAGTCAGATACAATTTGAATTGGATTGCTTCTGATGGCTTAGATGGCTTTTCCACTGAGATTCTGTGATAGTGCATACTTGAATAGCCTGATTTTCTTCAATAGCTTTGTCATATGAACTGATTTGGGGTGTGCTTCACAGTATCCTGGTAGCACTGTATTTTTTCTTCTATCCACTCTTTATAATTGTCTACCTTGGAAAAATCAATTTAAATTGTAGTTGCCTGATTCTTTCTCTTTGTCCTTTAATGAAAGAGTAAACAGAACTGGAATTTTGCTCAGTGGTTGTTCTTTAGGGAAAACAGTCTAGTCTCCTATGTTTTATTTTTTATTTTGTTTATAATTTGAATTTTTTCTTCTTCCTTTCTTTCTTTCTTCCTTCCTTCCTTCCTTCCTTCCTTCCTTCCTTCCTTCCTTCCTTCCTTTCTTTCTTTCTTTCTTTCTTTCTTTCTTTCTTTCTTTCTTTCTTTCTTTCTTTCTTTCTTTCTTTCTTCCTTCCTTCCTTCCTTCCTTCCTTCCTTCCTTCCTTCCTTCCTTCCTTTCTTTCTTTCTTTCTTTCTTTCTTTCTTTCTTTCTTTCTTTCTTTCTTTCTTTCTTTCTTTCATTCTTTTTCTTTCTTTCTTTGTTTTCAGTTTTCAACATTCACTTGCATAAGTTTTAAATTTTCTCCTCTTCCTTCCTCCCTTCCTCTCCAAGACAGCATGCAAACTGATATGGGCTCTACACGTACATTCCTATTAAACACATTTTCACATTAGTCAGGTTACATAGAAGAATTATAATGAATGGGAGAAACCATGAGAAAGAAAACAAAACAAAACAAAAGAGAAAATAGTCTGCTTCACTCTGCAGTCCAACTCCATAGTTCTTTCTCTAGACGTGGATGGCATTTTCCATCATGAATCCTTTGGAAAATTTTAGGTCCTTGCATTGCTGAGAAGAGCTAAGTCTATTAAAATCAATCCTCGAGCTCTGTGGCTGTTGCTTGGTACAATGTTCTCCTGGTTCTGCTCCCTTCACTCAGCATCAGTTCATATAAGTCTTTCCAGGTTTTTCTGAATTCTGCCTGTTCATCATTTCTTTTAGCGCAATAGTATTCTATTACATTCATATACCATAATGTGTCCAGCCATTCCCCAGTTGATGGGCATCCTCTCAATTTCCAGTTCTTGGCCACCACAAAAAGTGCTGCTCTAAATATTTTTGCACATATGCTTCCTTTTCCCATTTTATGATCTCTTTGGGATACAGCCCTAGAAGTGCTATGGCTGAGTAAAAGGGTATGCACATTTTTATAGCCCTTTGGGCATAGTTCCATATTGCTTTCCAGAATGGTTGGATCAGCTCACAGCTCCACCAACAATGAATTAGTGTTCCAACTTTCCCACATCTTCTCTAACATTGATCATTTTCCTGTTTTGTCATGTTAGCCAATCTGATAGGTATGATGTGGTACCTCAGAGTTGTTTTGATTTGCATCTCTCTAATCAATAGTGCTTTAGAACATTTTTTTCATGTGACTATAGATAGCTTTAATTTCTTTCTCTGAAATTGCCTGTTCATATCCTTTGACTACTTATTAGTTGAGAAATGACTTGTATTCTTGTAAATTTGACTCAGTTCTCTATTATTTTACCAATGAGGCCTTTATCAGAGACATTAGTTGTAAAAATTCTTTCCCAGTTTTCTGCTTCCCTCCTAATCTTGGTTGCATTTTGCTTTGTGCAAAAACTTTTCAATTTAATGTAATTACAATTACCTATTTTGCATTTCATTATGTTTGCTAGCTCTTGTTTGGTCATAAATTCCTCCATTCTTCATAAATCTGACAGATAAACTATTCCTTGCTCCTCTAATTTGTTTATAGCATCAGCCTTTATACCTATATCATGTACCCATTTGTACTTTATTCTGTAATATGGTGAAAAATGTTGGTCTATGCCCAGTTTCTGTCATACTATTTTCCAGTTTTCCCAGAAGTTTTTGTCAAACATTGAGTTCTTATCCCAGAAGCTGGGGCTTTGGGTTTATTAAACAGTAGATTGCTATAATTGTTGACCACTGTGTCTTGTGTACCTACCCTGTTCCATTGATCTTCCCCTCTATTTCTTATCCAGTAGCAAATTATTTTGATGATTGCTGCTTTATAATACAATTTAAGATCTCTTATGGCTAGATAATCTTCCCAAGCATTTCTTTTCATTAATTCCCTTTATATTCTGGACCTTTTGTTCTTCCAGATGAATTTTGATATTATTTTTTCTAGCTCTATAAAATTTTTTCAGTAGTTTGATATGGCACTGAATAAGTCAATTAATTTCGGTAAAATTGTCATTTTTATTATATTAGCTTGGCTTACCCATGAGCAGCTGATGTTTTTCCAGATTTAGAGCTGACTCCATTTGTGTGAAAAGGGTTTTGTATAATACCTGGGTTTGTTTCGGCAGGTAGACTCCCAAATATTTTATAATGTCTACAGTAACTTTAAATAGAATTTCTCTTTTTATCTCTTGCTGTTGGGCTTCATTAGTAATCTATAGAAATGCAGATGATTTATATAGGTTTATTTTATATCCTGCAATTTTGTTAAAGTTGTTTATTATTTCAAGTAGTTTTTTCCTTGATTCTCTAGGATTCTCATATCATCATATCATCTGCAAAGAGTGATAATTTAGTTTTTTCTTTGCCTATTCTAATTCCTTCTATTTCTTTTTCTTCTCTTATTGCTAAAACTAACATTTCTAGTACCATATTGAATAACAGTGGTGATAATGGACCATCTTGCTTCACCCCTAATCTTATTAGAAATTCATCTAGCTTACCCCCTTACATATAATGCTTGCTGATGGTTTTAGGTGGATGCTACTTATCATTTTGAGGAAGCGTCCATTTATTTCTGTGCTCTCCAGTGTTTTCAATAGGAATGGATATTGTATTTTGTCACAAGCTTTTTTCTGCATCTATTGAGATAACCATATTGTTTCTTTTAGTTTTATATGATCCATTATAATGATAGTTTTCTTGATATTGAACCAGCCCTGCATGCCTAGTATAAATCCTACTTGATCGAAGTGTATTATTCTCAGGATAAGTTGCTATAATCTTTTTGCTAATATTTTATTTAAAATTTTTACATCCATATTCATTAGGGAAATTAGTCTGTAATTTTCTTTCTCTGTTTTGACTCTTCCCAGTTTAGGTATTTGTATCATAAAAAGAATTTGATAGGACTCCTTTGCCTGTTTACCCAAATAGTCTATATCATATTGGAATTAATTGTTATTTAAATGTTTGATAGGATTCACTTGTAAATCCATCTGGTCCTGGAGATTTTTTCCTAGGGAGTGGTTCATTGATGGCTTGTTCAATTTCTTTTTCTGATATGGGGTTATTTAAGTATTTTACTTCCTCTTCTGTTAATCTGGGCAATTTATATTTTTGTAAATATTCATCTATTTCACTAAGATTGTCATATTTATGGGCATACAATTGAGTGAACTAATTCCTAATTATTGTTTTAATTTCCTCTTTATTGGAGGTGAATTCACCCTTTTCATGTTTGATACTGGAAATTTGGTTTTCTTCTTTTTTAAAATCAAATTAACCAAAGGTGTATCAATTTTATTGTTTTTTTTTTCATAAAACCAGCTCTTGGTTTTATTTATTAGTTCAGCAGTTTTCCTAATTTCAATTTTATTGATCTCTCCTTTGACTTTCATTATTCCTAATTTGTTATTTAATTGGGCGCTTTCAATTTGTTCTTTTTCTAGGTTTTTCAGTTGCATGCCCAATTCATTGATCTCCTCTTTCTCTATTTTATTCATGTGAAGTTCCTAAGGAATTGATGAAAACAGGTTTACTAAATTAATTAAACCAATATAATCCCCAGTGATTAATGTCTTAGCTACCCTCCAACAAGCCAATTTATGCCTCCTGAATTCATCAGTTTGACATGATATTTTCCATTAAACTACTCTTCTAATCCTTTGAAAGGTAAAAGTAAATTGTGTATCCAAGAAGAAGAGTTTTTCTTCATATTCTAGCCCACCGAGGGTGCAGGCCCACTAGGGATGCAGCCTATCACATATTACTCGACATTGGAAGCCAACCTCCTTGAAAAAGACAGCATTAATAGTAAAGATCTCCTCTGAGTTTGGTTTAGTTTCTAGACGTTGTAGAAACGACTTTAGTAAACCCTTGTCTTCTGTCTTTGAAAATATAAACTTTATCCAGACTCAGTCTTTGTGATTAAAGGGATCAGAGTGCGTAAAGTCAGTCAGCCAACAATTTAATACCATGTTAAGTGCCAGGAGATACAGATGAAGGCAAAAACAGATCTTACTCTCAAGGAACTCATATTCTGATGGAGATAACATGCAAAACAACTGTCTTCCTACAATACATGTTCATACAATACTGATGGTGGAGATACCATGCAAACAACTATGTTCATACAATACATACATATAATACAAGTACAGGATTAATTGGAGATAATTCCCTGAGGAATACATTAGCAACAAAGAGGGCCAGGAGAAGCTTCTTAAAGCCAGGGAAGTCAGGAGGTGGAAATGAGGGAAAGCATTCTAGGCTTAGAGGACAACCAGTGAACATGTAGAGTGGAGAGATAGAGTGTCTTATGTGTAAAGAACAAGGAGGACTATGTCATTGGATTTCAGAATACACAGAAGGGAGAAAGTTTAAGAAGATTGGAATGGTTTGAAGGTTATAAGGACTTTAAAGCCCCAAAGAGAATTTTGTATTTGAACCAAGAGTATATTGAATGGGGGTGCATGGTAGGTTACATGGTCAGAGAAATAGGACAGGTGGCAATAGGAGTGTGTAAATAAATAAAGTGAGATTTTTGAAGGTGGGTATATTTGTAGGTATTAGGCAAGCAGCCAGTAAAAAGAGAGAGACTATAGATTAGTGAGAGGAAGGGAATAATAGAGGGGACAAGCTACTTGAAAAGATGGTATGGAAGGGAATCATCTTTGTGAGTAGACTTGTCAAGGATAAAGGTCACCTCTTTATATGAGATTGATAGGGGCCATAATAGAGGAAGACATATGAGGGATATAAGATGAAGAAGGAGTTCTCAGTGAAAGGTTTCTTTTTTCAGAGAAATATACAGCATTCTCAGTTGAGGAGATGGGGTGGGGCAGAATATTGGAGGAGTCATGTGCAATTTAAGGAGGGATGAAAAAGTTTGGAAACACCTCTCTTGCAAGTGGGATAGTGAACTCATTATGTAGATTTAAGCTTATTGATTTGTCCTTCTGAGGTCCCAGCTGAGATTATATAACATCAATTTGTAGTGGATCTAGTCAGTATCATTTCAAGATTTTTCTCCAGCTCTTTCCAGCAACAAGTAAAAGATAGTGAAGGAAGTGTATGTTAAGAGGAATCCAAGGGTGCGGCTTGGGAGAGCAAGACAATAGGAAAGGACAGGGAACTAGAGATTGAGGGATAATGCAGAGCTGAACTGGTTCATCAAAGGATTGATAGTGAGTGTAGGTAGTGCAGGAGTAATAGCCCAAGAAAGAATTAAGGTGTGGAGGAATTGGAGATCATGGTGTAGACAATCAAGGCTAGGGATAATAAGGCAGGGGAAAGATGGAAAAGTTGTTATCAAATAAAGGAATTTCAAGGTTCATCAAAATCTTTTCATGAATGATGGCAAGATCAATGGTATCCTGTCTGTATGTGTAGCTGAGGAGGGGCAGGAGAATAGTTAATGAGGAATAAATTATCTGAGAAGGTGGGAAATAAGAGTGTTTAAAGGACTACCAGTATGTATGTTGAAGTCACTGGCTATGAGGGCAGGAGTTGAGAAGGAGAGCTAGAATGTGAAGTAGTCAGGTATTGAACTCATTGCAGGATGGAGGAGAGTGTCCTTAAGGTTGGTAGATAACAGCTACCAGAATCTTGATTGGGTGGCAAATATATATTTCATGAATTTCAAGAAGAAGAGGTTACTGAATAATGGTGGTAGAGGGAGAGTCTTGAAATGGCAGTGGGAAGCAAGGAATATTCTGAGTCCTCTTCATCAAGTCTTATGAATGAAAGTACAACCAGAGACAGAAAGGGTAGTCAGGGATTCTTTGTCATCAGGAGGGAACCAGATCTCAGTAATTTAAAGAAAATGGAAGGAGTTGGAAAAGCAGAGATTTAATATGAAAACAAAATTGTCAACTATGGAGCAGACATTGCAGAGCCCAGTGGGAAAGGTGGGTAGATTTTGAATGGGATGTTGTTGAAGGGGATAGAAATAAGGGAGCAGACAGTAGGGAAAGGAAACAGCTTGGAATTATAGCCAGGGTTTCAGAATCACTGGGATGAAGAGAGTATGATTGGGGTAGGAGTATACTAGCCACTGAAAAATGGGTCCAGGCATATTATCTTTCTGGGAATGGGAGGGAAGGATATGCTAAGAGGAATCCAAGGCTGGAGCTTGGGAGAGCAAGGTGGCAGGATGGCACCAAGTCAGTGTATGGAGGTGGGATAAGCTTGAGGGTGTGCTATTGTGTTTGAGACTCTTGATGACATGGCAGATGCAATTAAGTGCTTGCCAATCAGTTCATCTTGAGTTGGCCTCAGGGTAGAGTCATCCTCAGTGGGGCAAGACAAATGGTGTGGACTATATGTAAGACATCTCCTAGGTGTGCTCTCTGCTCAAGATTTTGGGTTGAGACTACTGAAGTGGTGTGGAGCATGAATTCAGCTATGAGTCCCAGAGATCTATTTTTTATTATTTTTTCTCTGCCACTGGTGTCTCAGAACTCTAAGATATCATACCCTCATTTGAGTGAGTGTTCAGCCATCACACAACCCAAGAAATAGCATCTTGCTCTCAGTACATACTTATGGTTAAATTAAGTTGACTTATTTTGGTTGCCTCAATTTTGAGAATATTGGATTCCCCTATCAATTGATTATTCTCCATCATATGTGTGCAAATTCCCTGTTCTGCCCCCTTTATACCTGGTGCTTTAGTGTCAGGATCTTCTATGTCAAAAATCCTTTTTCCGTTTTTGTTTCTACACAATAGATCTTCTGACATCCCGTTTTGTCCACCCTCTGGGCTCTTCAAGTTGTTAACTAACTCCCTTTTTATCTTAAATCTGTTCCCTTCATAGCCTTTCTACATTTTAGAGATCCAGTCATTTGCCACATTTTTTCATTTCTGTCTTTACAAAATGTCTTGCATACATTCCCTCCTCTTCACTCATACAGACTTCACTCTGGTTCTAGCCCTCATTGCTTCCTGCCTGGATTATTTCAATGAATAGTTTCTTATTGGTCTCCCTACCTTGTTTCTTCTCCATTTTCCACATCTTCCACATTGTGTATCTTTAGAAGTGCCTGGCACATTGTAAGTGGCTTTATAAATATTTATTGAATCGACTTGAATTTGAGGGCATAATTCCAGAAGAGTTGGAAGAGTTCATATTTCCACCACTATTACATCAGTGTACATGTCTTCCTATAGCCCCTCCAAAAATGAAAAATTGTCATCTTGTACAATTTTCTATTAGATAAAAATCTTTGTTGTTTTCATGTGAATTTCTCTCATTTTTAGTGTTTTTCCTCAAGTTTATTAATAGCTTCCCATTCTCTTGAAAACATTTATATATATATGTTATTATATTAATTTATGTATTTAATTTCCTATAAACTCAGATATCAGAACTTTATCAAAGATATTTGATGCAAAGAGTTTTTAAAGAAGTTGACAGTTTCCTGCTTTATCCTAGTTGTAGTGATTATTTCAGTCAACAAGCATTCATTAAGGATTTATTGTGTTCCAGGTACTGGGCTAAGTGCTTAAGATTCAAAGAAAGGCAAAGAAAAGACTGCCCTGAAGAATTGTGCCAGCTGATGAGGGGGAAGAGGAAACCCCTCCTGTAGAAGGTGGCACTTGACCTGAGTCTTGAAGGATGCCTTGGTTTCTAAGAAGTGGAGGTACATTTTAATTCAATGAACATAATTATTATTTTAACATTTTTGATCTCTTCTATCTAGTTTGGGTTAAGGAGTCTCCTCCCACCCATAATTGAGAGATATCCAGAATTTGTTCTCTTCTATTATTTTTTTAAATTTTGTGATGTATTTTCAGATCACTTACCTATTTTGAATTTATGTTATATAAATTGCTGATCTTAACCCATTTTCTGCCAAACTGATTTTCAGTTTTTTCAGTAGTTCTTATCAAATAAGAACTTCTTCCCTAAGAAGTTTATATTCACTGGTTCATTAAACACTGTATTGTTGATTTCCTTTGTTTTTGATATTTCCTTATCTAGTTTATTCTTATGATTTACTTAAAAAATAGTACCAAATACTTTTGGTGATTATAGCTTTGTAATATATTTTGATGTGTTGAAGTGCTACTTATCCTTCACTTCTTTTATTCATTATTTATTTTGAGGGTCTAGACTTTTTGTTATTCCAAATGAATTGTGTTATTACTTTGTAGATTTACATCTTGGTGTACTGGCAATCAAAATGGGTTCTTAGCACTTAATTAAAACAAGTGCCCTTGAAAAGTTTGGCCTTTATTTCCTTGCTTAAATTAGGAGTCCTTGATGACCTCCTTGCCTCAAGGGAAAGTCTAGTTTACATGAGTTTGAGTGACATGTTTGTGACATCAGAGGCTTTTAGACCACATGGGTTTAAGTCCCATTTTTGTGAAGATTTTAGGTCATGTGGATGAGTGGCATGTGTGACTCACCCTTGACCCTGAAAAAGATATAAAACCAGACTTTGGCTTTCTCTTTTTCAGAGCTCTGACCCACAGCAGGAGTATTGTGTGACTCTGGGCCAGCCCTTGTCGAGCTCCCGGCTGAACCCAGATATTAGTAACTATGAATTGTATTTGGTCTGTCTGTTGATGTTCGTAACTCATTTGTGTTTGCTCTGAAGTTCAGGGTGCTGGCTCTTTCCCCTGAACTAAGCAAATGATATTTGTATTCGGGATTAAAGTAAGATTGTTAACCCCTTAATGCTGCTTTCCTTAGTAAAGCAGATCAAAAGAACCTGGGCTGCAGCATTCTGTGAGCTGGTTGTTGTTGGTTTTTCACCCCCACAGGAGCTGCTAGCCAAATTGTTGAAACACTTGATAATTTGATTATAATAACACTAAATCTGTGCATTCACTTTCATAGTAAAATCATTCTTGTTATATCAATATGACCCAACCATAAGTAACAAATTTATATTTAAATCATTCTTAATTTCTTTAAAAAGTGTCTTGTAATTATATGTCTTGATAAATTGAGTCCCAGCTATTTTGTGTGTTTTACAGATATTTTGAAGGGAATTTTCCTTTTTATTGTTTCCTCTTGAAATGTCTTATTGCACTAGTGCTAAATGATTTTTCAGGCTTTATTATATATTCTGCTATTTTACTGAAATCATTAGTGAGTTCAACAAGGTGGGTAGGTATGGACTGCATGAACCTAAAAGGAGGAGAGGTAATTGAGTGATACAGTTGGGGGAAGAACCTGGACATAACAATGGAGAGCAATGGGTATTCCAACTCCCTTGCCTTGACCAGTAAGCCAAAGGGAGTGAGTAAAGGTGCAGCCAGTACTAGAAATGGTGTGTCATTAGGGGAAAACCAGGTTTCAGTAATATTTAGAAGATGAAAAGAGTAGAAGAAGAAAAGATTTAGAATGAAGAGGGAAAGGAGAAGGAAAGACACATTTATATAGGGTTTGCTATGTTCCAGGCATTGTGCTAAGCATTTAAAAATATCTTATTTAATCCTCAAAACAACCTTGCAAGGTGGGTGTTGTTGTTACCCCATTTTGTAGTTAAGGAAACTGAGGCAAACAGAGATTAAGTGATTTAGCCAGGGTCACATAGCAGCTAGTAAGTATCTTGGGCCGGATTTGAACATAGGTCTTCCTAACTTTAGGTCCAACATTCTATTCACTGAACCACCTAGCTACCTGTGTGCCAGCTACCTATGTGCCACTTACCTGCCTATGAAGGGAAGTTTATTGCCTATGGGAATAGGCATTCATGAGGGCACAGTGGAAATGGTGGGTAGTGTTTGGTTGGGACTTTGGGATGAAATTGACAGATAATGAAATAAGAAATTGGGTTATGGGCAGTGGAGAATGGAATTGGGATGGTGACCTACAGGGGTTCAGAATCATTGGTATGTGTAGGGTATGATCAGCTCTGAGTTTGTTTGTCATTGAGTATACGGCACCATTTTTCTTCCTAGAAGAATCTGGAGATCAGGCAGGAGATAATTGTAGTACAAGATGGAAAGTATAGGGTCAGATGGGAGGTCCAGTTTTACTTTTCTTCTTCCCTCTGGCCAGAGATTAATCAGAAGATGGAAATTCCTCTCCTTGCTGACTTTGGTTTTCTTCCTCTTTCAGAAGACAGGTACAGTAGGAAATGAAAGTCCAGGTGATTTTTCCTATTCTGTTTTTATTTTACCTTGCTTATTTTTATTTTGGTAATTTAATTTTTCTCTTTATTTTCAATCAAGTTAACTAAAGCTTTATTATTTTAGTCTTTCTGAATATTTTTGGGGTTAAATGACTTGCCCAGAATCACACAGTTAGTAAATCTGAGGCCAGATTTGAACTCAGGAAGATGAGTCTTTCTGACTCCAGACCCAGTACTCTATCCACTACACAAAGATGGGGCAGAAGCTCACTTTTTAGAGCCTGGATTCTCCAGGGGCATGGATTTCAAGAGTCCAGTGAAAGATAAGATGAGGATAATGGCTGGAGGACTGGCAGCATTAGTATAGAGATGAGTTACTCATTATTATAACATCATTGTTAAGTCTACATTTGGATGTATATCTTTTGCTTATTTTCTTTATTTCAATTGCTATTTTTGCATAATTTTATGGATTTTTACTTTGTTTAGCAACCTTGACCATATTACAGTCAGCTTTAGTTATTCTGGCACACAATTTATTTCTATAAGGTTTTTGGGTTGCAGAAGTTTGTGAAAAACAACTACCCTACCACCATGCTGTAATGGCAATGTGAATTTGAACAGCTTCCCCATCCATTAATAGGCTCATGTGACCTGTTTATGTCACAGGAAGCCTAAGTCACATGTGGTGGGAGGAACTTGTTGAATGAGAGGAACAGGAAATGGTGGAGCAGGAAATACTCAGAGCAGTTAGAGATGAGGGACAGAGCAGACACAGGTATGCTAGCTGTGGTGAGAGTGTGTTTGTGGGAAGCCCCCAGCAGAGGGGCAGAAAGTTATGGGATGGCGAGGCTCCATGTTGTGATATTGTGTTTCAAGTGCCTGGCTGTTATGATAAAGTAGGCTTACTGGTTTGGGGAGCTGGTTGGTGCTTAGATGGGTTTGACTTATTGGCTATGGGATTTGGTCCTTTGGTGTCTGAATAAATGTTTTACTTCTTCTACTTTCTATGTGGAGAGTCGCGCATATTTTATGATACAGAACTACATAGGCATATTCACAATAATCATCGATGTTGTATTTATTGCCTTGCTAATACACATGTTATCACATAATTTGTAAGTATCTTTCCTATAAGATGAAGCAGAGAGAGCCAGGCAATTGAATTTGTTTTTACATGTTGCCCTTTATGTGGACCTTTGTAGCTAGTGGTGTAGGAATAGAAGACAAGTGGCCAGAAACACTGAGAGAATAAACCAAATAACTCTATCATGTGGTACTGTGGTATGATATGTACCAAAGCATTGCATCACTGCAGGAGGCAGGCACTGACTCTGTGATGGGCTAGGCTTTTAGATAGCAACAGGTTTAATGAAGTGTGTGGCTCAGAGAACCCTCTGGCCAAGGATCACCAGTATAAGGATGAATTCAGAGCATCAATTTGATACCCTCTTCACACAAAAATGTTCTAACTCTAAACTGGAGAAACATAAAACTGACTTCAGCTTGGGCACAATACAGAATGCAAGAGCCATTCAGCTAGGCTGAAAGAGACAAAAACTGCCTTTCAATTGGTAAAGAGAGAAACTTGCAGGATCCAGCTCATGATTCCTTTGCTTGTGCAATTATTAAGAGTTGATCAGCAGGTTAGCAGTTACATATGTCCAGACTCACAAGTTCTCCCCCTTCTTTCCATCCAGTAAATTCTCTGTCTTTTTTTTAATGTGACACAAACTGCCCAGGAATGTACTTCCTGGTTTATTATTAAAGTTCTCTCACTCTTACCAGACTTGGTTTTTTGTTTTTTGTTTATTTCTGATTCTCAGGAGATACAAGGAGTCCCTGTGTAGGAAGTGAATTTATAGTAGAACATATACAGAAGCTTTCACTAAAATTTATTAATGAATTAATTATTCACATTAACAATACAAACCTCTTTCTATGCTAGAAAATATGTCTATTTGGGGAGTCAGAACAGTCCATTACGAACAAGAGCAGCTTAGGGATTGGCCCTGTGATTTCTTTGGTAGAGAGAACTCCCAGAAGAAGAAATTCCTCCTTTCAATGTTGATTGGCATCTTCTTTGCAAATAATAGGTTTAAAGAATTGTCTGGGGTACAAGTAAATTGCCCAGGGTCACACAGCCAGTGTGTGTCTGAGACACATATTGTTTTTAATTGCTTCATGAAAATTCAGTGCTCTTCATAGCCAGATCTGTGATTACACCATTATGTCATCCTGGGTGTCTTCTTGGGTTAGATCTCAACTAAGGCCTTTAAAAAAAAAACCAACAAAACTTTATTGATTTTTTTTATGCCACCTGCATTTCCCAGTGGATCTCTTTCCCTAACTAAGGTTATTTCTATATGTTACTCTTGAATAAATCTTTAATAGAGTCACTTAGTTTTTGAAGCTCACAATAGCAGAGCATTTAGTCATAGTGCAGATCTTTGCATGGTTGATCTAACTGGGTAATTAAAATTGACTTAGAATATTTGACTGATTAGTTTGATTAAAGTTGATCTATTGGTTAGACTGTAAGCAGCCATTCCAGCTGTATTACTTAGACCAAAGAAGACACTCCCTTTGCTTTATGTCATAGAATTTATCACTGCATCTATAGGGCCATGACCATACCTGGTCTGAAGACTCATTTCGTCACAACCTGACAAGTCCCACCTATATGTACAGTGTACCTGCTGTGGTAATTTTCCAGGTGTGATTTCATTAGTAAGATTCAAAAGTGTATAAATTAAAGTACTAACAGAAAACTAAACTTAACTAAAATATCATCTGCTGAGAAGAATTTAGAAAGATGTTTTAAAGGTACATTTGTTCCTGTCTAGGAATAGGCATGAGTAGAATGGAAAAGTAATTAAAACATGTTGAAACCATCTTTTACCTTATTCCAAGTCTAGACTAGTCAAGTAATTTGTTCTAGGTCTCACAGTCTTATTTAGGTCACATAAGTTTTAGACCTAGCATTCACATTCAGGTCCTCTGACTCCTAGTCCACTACTCTTTCCATTGTCCCATTTTACCTAAAAATCCATATCTGTAAAAGTATTTCATCTACAACATACCCCACAAACTAGTCATCCAACCAAAAAGAAGGGAATTCCTCTGTGCTATGAGGCAGGCCATGGTACTTATGGGTGCCTCCATTTGTTAGGAGCCTGAATTTGTCCCTTTGCAACGTCTACCCATTGCTCCAAGCTTGCCCTCTAGGCAGGTCTGGGTGTCAAATCAACAAGCATTCATAAGGCACCCAGACACAATGCTAAGTGTTTGGAATATAAAGACAAAAATGAAATAGTTGGGGTGAAGCCAAGATGGCAGCTGGAAAGCAGGGACTTGCTTAAGCTCTCCCCCAGATCACTCCAAACACCTGTAAAAAATGGCTCTGATCAAATTCCAGAGCTGCAGAACCCACAAAAAAGTAGAGGGAAGCAGGGCTCCAGCCCAGGAGAGCCTGGATGGTTGCTGTAAAGGGTCTATAGCACGGTTCTGGGAGCAAAGTGCAGCCCAGCATGGGCCATGCCAGGACAGACCAGACTGGGAGTTGACCAGAGAAAGACTTAGGGCCATGAATCATTGAGCTGTGGCAATTACCAGACTTCTTAACCCACAAATTCCAAAGGCCACAGAGCAGGTTAGTGGGTAAACTGATAGATCTGGTTAGAGAGTATTCTGGCACCAGCCCTGGAGGTGGCGAGGGTGCTGTGGTGGCGGAGCTCCAGCGTCAGCTACTTCCAGAATCCCTGGCTCACACAGTGGGAGGAATCAAGTGGAAGACCAGAGCATGAGTGCAGGGTTTGCTTTGCTCTGCTTGGACCTAGGTCGCAATCCTGGTTGACAATTCTTGGGGGAGGAGGAGCACTGCTGTGGCAGAGCTTGCAGTCACAGTGGAGTAGAAGTAGCTCTGAAAACAGCTGCGCAGCCCCTAGAGCTTGGGACAAAGCACTCTCTACTCTACAAGCAGTCATACCCTGGCAAAAAGCTCAAAGGTCAAGTAGTTGGCTGGGAACATAGGTAGGCAGCAAAAAGGGATGCAGACTCAGACTCAGACTCTAGAATCTTTTTTTTGGTGACAAAGAAGATCAAAACATACAGCCAGAAGAAGTCAACAAAGTCAAAGAGCCTACAACAAACCTCTAAGAAAAATACAAATTGGTCTCAGGCCATGGAAGAGCTCAAAAAGGATTTGGAAAAGCAAGTTAGAGAAGTAGAGGAAAAATTGGGAAGAGAAATGAGGGTGATGCAAGAAAACCATGAAAAACAAGTCAACAACTTGCTAAAGGAGAACCAAAAAATACTGAAGAAAATAATACCTTAAAGAATAGACTAATCCAAATGTCAAAAGAGCTCAAAAAAGCCAATGAGGAGAAGAATGCTTTAAAAGGCAGAATTAGCCAAATGGAAAAGGAGGTCCAAAAGACCACTGAAGAAAATACCACCCTAAAAATTAGATTGGAGCAAATGGAAGCTAGTGACTTTATGAAAAATCAAGATATTATAAAACAGAACCAAAGGAATAAAAAAATGGGAGACAATGTGAAATATATCATTGGAAAAACCACTGACCTGGAGAATAGATACAGGAGAGACAATTTAAAAATCATTTAACTGCCTGAAAGCCATGATCAAAAAAAAAGCCTAGATATCATCTTTCAAGAAATTATCAAGGAAAGCTGTCCTGCTATTATAGAACCAGAGGGTAAAATAGAAATTGAAAGAATGCACCAATTGCCTCCTGAAAAAGATCCCAAAAAGAAAACTCCTAGGAATATTGTCTCCAAATTCCAGAGTTCCCAGATCAAGGAAAAAATACTGCAAGCAGCCAGAAAGAAACAATTTGAGTATTGTGGAAACACAATCAGGATAACAGAAGATCTAACAGCTTCTACATTAAGGGATCAAAGTGCCTGGAACATGATATTCTGGAGGTCAAAGGAGCTCAGCAAAACTGAGTACAATACTTCAGGGCAAAATATGGACTTTCAGTAAAATAGAAGACTTTCAAGCTGTCTCAGTGAAAAGACCAGAGCTGAATAGAAAATTTTACTTTCAAACAAGAATCAAGAGAAGCATGAAAAGATAAAGAAGAAAGAGAAATCATAAGGGACTTACTAAAGTGGAACTGTTTTGCTTACATTCCTACATGGAAAGATGAGGTGTGTAGTTCATGAGACCTTTCTCAGTATTAGGGTAGCTGAAGGGAATATACATACATACATACATACATACATACATACATACACATATATATATACACACATATATATATGTGTGTGTGTGTGTGTGTGTGTGTATGTGTGTATGTATGTATGTACATGCATAGACAGAGGGCACAGGGTGAGTTGAATATGAAGGGGTGATTTTTTTTTAAACAAGAAGTTTATTTAAACAACAAGATGTTTGACTTGCAGGGAAAACTATCTAGGATCAATTTCTTTATAGTAATTTATCCCTACTGAGAGACAGAGATTGCCCTACATGTAACAGCTACGTACAAAAAAGTTATAAAATCGTCCTTGGTTTTACAATGATAAAAGAAAAACATTGAAATTATCCAATCAAACAAGGTATGCAAGGATTTTTTTGTGGGTTTTTTTTGTTGTTAAACAGTGAGAGCAAAATAACTTACTGGAATATAAAGATAAAAGTTGAATGAGCATGCCACTAATGGAGAAAAGGGGTATTTTCACAGAACCAGTTTGTTTTTTCCCCTCCCCATCTCCATTTGATGTTGATCAAAACATACCATCGGCCATTTAGTTAAAGAAAATACGCATTATGCCTGTGCACATACACCAGTTACTTTATGTACAATAAAGGAACGGGGGAAGGGAATCAAAGAAGAGAGAAAACTATACTGCAGTAGTCAGGATGTGGATGAACCAAATCTTGGTTTCTAATTGTGAATGTATTGTTTTTCTTGGGAGCACAGTTCTGGAGAAGAGTTGTAGATTCTTTTTAGTAAGCGCCTCCTGTCTGCTGCTGGAATACATCAATTGTATCTTCATCCTCCATTTCCAACTGTGCAGTTGTGTCTGTTTCATTGATTGTTTGCCCATCAAATTGGAATCTGATCTGCCTCATTGACAAACCCTGTCGTTCACAATAGGCTTTCATTAGTTTACTAAGTGGTGTGTGCCTCTTAATCTTAAATTGAACTGAACCATCTTGCCCTGCCACCTTCAAATTAATGTGGTCGTTGTTTTCAGTCTTGACTCCTTCCTTCGGCTTTTCGTCGGCCATGGCGAGTCCCGCGGTCTCCTCAGCCGCCGCTTCACAAAAGAGGCACCAGGATGGTCAGCTCCAAGGGAACAGGGGGAGAAGCAGCAGCTGCAGGAGCAGGAGCAGGAGGAGGAGGAGGATGGTGATGATGGTGAGGAAGAGGAGGAGAAGAAAAAGGAGGAGGAGGAGGTGGAGGAGGAGAAGGAGGAGGAGGAGAAAGAGGAGGAGGAGGAGGAAGAGGAGGAGAAGGAGGCAGCGGTGGAGGTACTATGGGCGTGCACACGTTCTGCTGAAGGGGTGATTTTTAAAAAATAAAACAAAATTAATGGATGAGAGAGGAATATATTGAGAGAGGCAGAAAGGGAGAGATAGAATGGAGTAAATTATCTCACATAAAAGTGGCAAGAAAAAGCAGTTCTTTTGGAAGGGAAGAGGGGGCAGGTGAGGGGGAATGAGTGAATCTTGCTCTCATCAGATTTGACCTGAGGAGGGAATAACATACACACTCAATTGGGTATCTTACCCCACCGGAAATAGGGTGAAGGGGATAAAAACAGTGGGGGGGTGGGATGATAGAAGGGAGGGCAGATATGGGGAGGAGGCAATGAAAAGCAAACACTTTTGAGAAGGGACAGGGTCACGGGAGAAAATTGAATAAAGGGGGACAGGATAGGATGGAGGGAAATATAGTTAGTCTTTCACAACATGAATATTGTGGAAGCATTTTACATAATGATACATGTGTGGCCTATGGGTGGGAAGGGAAGAGGGGAGAGAATTTGAAACTCAAAGTTTTAAAATCAGATGCTCAAATAAAAGTGTTTTTTTCTGCAACTGAGAAATAAGATATATAGGGAATGGGCATAGAAATCTATTCTGCCCTACAAGAAAGTAAGGGGAAAGAGGATGGGGGAGTGGGGTGACAGAATGGAGGGCTGAATGGGGAATTGGGCAACCAGAATATACGCCATCTTGGAGTGGGGGGAGGGTAGAAATGGGGAGAAAATTTGTAACTCAAAATCTTGTGGAAGTCAATGTTGAAAACTAAAAATATAAATAAAATAATTAAGAGACCAAAAAAAATTAAAAGAATAAAGAAAATGACTGAAAAAAAATGAAAGAGTCCTTCCCTCTTCCCTCTCCTCCCTGTCCCCCCAGCCTTGAAACTTTATTTTATCAGAAGAGATAACATGTGCATTTATAACACCCAATTACCATATTCACATTTAATAAAGGTAAATTAATTAAAGGTGAACATTTTGGGAGGAAAGCAATTGGAAGCTATGGTATAAGAAAAGGCTTCATTGAAAAGGTTGCATTTGAGTAGAGTTTGAAGGAAACAAGTCATCATAAGAGATAAGTGAAGTGGAAATGCATTTTTCAGACATTGAGATCAGTCACTGGAAAGTCATGGAGATTAGAGTTGGTGGGTCACATATGAAGAGCAACAAGGTCAGCTTGTCTAGACCGCAGACAATTGTAAGAGAAAAAATGCTCATTAAAGTTGGAAAAGTAGAGTGGGGTCAAGTTATCAAGGGCTTTAAAAGCCAAACAGAGTGGTTTATATTTGATCCTAGAGGCAATAGAAAACTTGGAATTTATTGAATAGGGTAGTGATATAATCAGCCAAGACTCCAGGGAAATCACTTTGGTTTTATGTATAGGATGGGTTTGAGAGAGGTGAGATGAGTCAAGAAGATGAATTAGGAGGCTGTTGCAGTGGTCTAAATGAGAGATTTCTAAGGAAGATGGCTCCCGGAATTAAAGACACACTGCCTAATCTAGTAAATTATGCTGAAGTTTGTACCAGACTGAGTAATTATCAAGAAATGCAATGAGAAAACACATTGATTTTTTCCACCCCAGAACTGCACATGACATAAGTCAGAAGTCGAGGGGCCATTGTTGCCAGCAAAGACAGTGCTAGTGCAGGATAGTCTTTCAGTGCAACCATGAATGTAGCAATGTAATCTGTGTCCACATGTAGCAAGAGAGTAGCTCTAACCCTAACAAAGCCCAGAGTGGTCAGAAGGTCTCAAGATGTAGATCTTGGAAGCCCTGGGGAACAATAGCAGGTAGCAACTAGATTGGTGCCACAGTGTTTAAACTGGGGCACCCCAGGCTCTGAGGTCCCTTGTATTTTTTTTTGAGACTTCATGGAGGGCCCAGAGGACAGAATTCTGAACCTCATAGATCCAAGGGGCCATAAATCTGGAAAGGGAACTTAGCACAGGCACCAAAGGAACTAAGAGTATGATTAAGCTTGACTAACCATCCCACCCAGAAACCAGTAAGAGGCAAACCTTGGCCCTGGGACAAAGCTCCAATTTAGGAAGTAAATCTAGATATATGAGTAAATCACCGGAAAAGTTAAAGAAAGTATGACATTGAGATATAAAAATGACTGACTTGGCCCTCCAAAAACCTATAAAAAATGGCTCTGAACCAGTTCTAGAATGGCAGAACCCACAGAACAGCAGAGGGAAGCAGGGCTCCAGCCCAGGACAGCCTGGATGGTCTCTGGGTGAGGTCTGTCCCACACGGAGCTGGAAGCTGGGAACGGAGTGGAGCAGAGCCCAGCCTGAGCGGCGTGGAACAACCAAACTTGGAGTCGGGCGGATGGGGCCCCTAGCGCCCTGAATATGTGAGCTGCGGCAGTTACCAGACTCCTCAACCCACAAACACCAAAAACTGCGGAGAAGGTTAGTGGGAAAAGCTGTGGGAGTGGAAGGAGTTCGTGGTTCGGCTTCCAGCCCCGGGGGCAGCGGAGGTGGGGCAGCTACAGTTGCTGCTACTTCTGGCCCCAGGCCCACCTGGTGGGAGGAATTAAGTGGCAGATCAGAGCAGGAGTGCACAGCCTGCTAAAGATCTAAGCCCAGCCCGGGCTGGGGGTTCTTGGGGAAGGAGTAGTGCTGGTGTGACACAGCTGGCACCTCCCCCCCAAACGTGGAACATAGAACTCGTTAGTCTACAAGCAGTCATACCCCGCTGAAAAACTCAAGGGTCAAGTTAGTTGGTTGGGAATATGGCCAGGCAGCGAAAGCACACCCAGATTCAGTCTCAGACTTTGGATTCTTTCTTTGGTGACAAAGAAGACCAAAACATACAGCCTAAAGAAGAACACAAAGTCATAGAGCCTACAACAAAAGCCTCCAAGAAAAACATGAACTGGTCACAGGCCATGGAAGAGCTCAAAAAGGATTTGGAAAAGCAAGTTAGAGAAGTAGAGGAAAAATTGGGAAGAGAAATGAGAAGGATGCGAGAAAACCATGAAAAAGAAGTCAATGACTTGCTAAAGGAGACCCAAAAAAATACTGAAAAATATACTGAAGAAAACAACAACTTAAAAAATAGATTAACTCAAATGGCAAAAGAGCTCCAAAAAGCCAATAAGGAGAAGAATGCCTTGAAAGGCAGAATTAGCCAAATGGAAAAGGAGGTCCAAAACACCACTGAAGAAAATGCTACTTTAAAAATTAGATTGGAGCAAGTGGAAGCTAGTGACTTTATGAGAAATCAGGATATTATAAAACAGAAACAAAGGAATGAAAAAATGGAAGACAGTGTGAAATATCTCATTGGAAAAACCACTGACCTGGAAAATAGATCCAGGAGAGATAATTTAAAAATTATTGGACTACCTGAAAGCCAGAATCAAAAAAAAAGAGCCTAGATACCATCTTTCAAGAAATTATCAAGGAGAACTGCCCTGATATTCTAGAGCCACAGGGCAAAATAGAAATTGAAGGAATCCATCGATCACCTCCTCAAATAGTTCCCAAAAATAAATCTCCTAGGAATATTGTTGCCAAATTCCAGAGCTCCCAGATCAAGGAGAAAATATTGCAAGCAGCCAGAAAGAAACAATTTGAGTATTGTGGAAACATAATCAGGATAATCCAAGATCTGGCAGCTTCTACATTAAGAGATCGAAGGGCTTGGAATGCAATATTCCGGAGGTCAATGGAGCTAGGATTAAAACCAAGAATCACCTACCCAGCAAAACTGAGTATCATGCTTCAAGGCAAAGTATGGATTTTCAATAAAATAGAGGACTTTCATGCTTTCTCAGTGAAAAGACCAGAACTGAATAGAAAATTTGACTTTCAAACACAAGAATCAAGAGAAGCATGAAAAGGTAATCAAGAAACAGAAATTGCAAGGGACCTACTAAAGTTGAACTGTTTTGTTTACATTCATACAGGGAAAGATGACATGTATGATTCATGAGACCTCAGTATTAGGGTAGCTGAAGGGAATATGCCTATATATATATATATATATATATATATATATATATATATATATATGTTTATGTATATATATAAGTGAATGTGTATGTATGTATATATCTATGTGTATATGTATGTATCAGATAGGGAGAGATAGAATGGGATGGAGTATCTCGCATAAAGGTGGCAAGAGGAAACAGTTCTGTGGTAGGAGGGGAGAGGGCAGGTGAGGGGGGAATGAGTGAACCTTGCTCTCATCAGATTTGGCCTGAGGAGGGAATACCATACATACTCAGTTGGGTATCTTACCCCACAGGAAAGAAGAGGGAGGAAGATCAAAAAATAAAAGGGGGGGACGATGGAGGGGAGGGCAGATGGGGGTGGAGGTAATCAAAACAAATACTTTCAAAAGGGGACAGGGTCAAGGGAGAAAATTCAGTAAAGCGGGATGGGTTGGGAAGGAGCAAAATGTAGTTAGTCTTTCACAACATGAGTATTGTGGAAGGGTTGTACATAATGATACACATGTGGCCTATGTTGAATTGCTTGACTTCTTAGGGAGGGTGGGTGGGAAGGAAAGAGGGGAGAGAATTTGGAACTCAAAGTTTTAAAAACAGATGTTCAAAAACAAAAAAAAAATGTTTTTGCATGCAACTAGAAAATAAGATACACAGGCAATGGGGTGTAGAAATTTATCTTGCCCTACAAGAAAGGAAGGGAAAATGGGATGGGAGGGGAGGGAGGTGATAGAGGGGAGGGCTGACTGGGGAACAGGGCAACCAGAATATGTGCCATCTTGGAGTGGGGGGGAGGGTAGAAATGGGGAGAAAATTTGTAATTCAAACTGTTGTGAAAAATCAATGCTGAAAACTAAATATGTTAAATAAATACATTTAAATTAAAAAAAATGACTGACTTGGAAAACAGGTCAAAGAGAAGTGATCCAAGGTAATGGAACTCCTTGGAACCCTGACTAAAATAAAGCCAGGCCCTATAATTAAGAAATCATAAATGTAAACTACAGATTTATTTGAGCTAGAGGGCAAAGAATCCATGAATCATCTCCCGAAAGAAAGCCTCAAAGGAAAAGTCATAGCCAAAATCTAGTTCCCAAATCAAAGAAAAAATACAATAGGCATCAAGGAAGGAGTTCAAATACCAAGGAGCTACAATTATGATCATACAATGCCTGGCATATAAACAAGATGAGATCTTGGAATACAGTGTTCCAAAAACAAAAATGATAGACAAGATCTAAATTATGTAAGAACTTAGAAATGCAAACAGAACTACAATTTCAGGTATCTCAGAGTTTAAGATACAGTGCTAAAACTATAATAATAGGAGATGAAACAAATGTACCTTCAGAAACTTTAATGTCTTTAAAAGATATTGAGAGCTCATTAAGAACAACAGGTCCTGGGGGATGGAGTAGTTCTGTTCTGAGATTTTGACAAGAGGGAAAAGAAGGATGGTAAAAAGGAATAAACTACTGTAGAAAGGAAGGAGAAGGTCATGGAACTAGATATTTTTCATAATTGGGGTATGTGAGAAGAAGAGTATACAAATATGGAAGAAGGAGTGAGGAAAATGGGCCTCAGATGAACCTTACTCTTATCTAAAATGGATAAAGACGTGTTTAATATGAGAATCTGATGCTGTAATACACTAGAATCAAGAGGAAAACAAAAGAGGAATGGAATAAGAGAGAAAATTATACTAGTGAGGGGATAACTAATTAGAAGTAAAACCAATTTCCTGATCCTAAAGGGGATGAGAGAAAGAAAGGAAAAAAAAGAATTAGAATTGAAGGGGATGCCTTAAAATGCTTCCTAGAAAATTGGAGAATGCTAAACAAATTGTGGTATATGAATGTAATGGAATACTATGCCATAAGAATTGATGAAGGAGGTGAGTTCAGGGGGGCGGAGCCAAGATGGCTGCATGAAAACAGTGTCTTACCAGCACTCTCGCACAAGTTCGGTCAGATTCCTGTAAAAAAGTGAATTTGAGCAGATTTGAGAGAGTTAGAAACCACAAGCAATCTCAGTAAGGCAAATTTCCAAGCCAGGAGAGTCTGAAAGGCCAAAGGGACAAATCTGTAGGCTGGGAGAGCGCTTGGCATGTGGAGCTGCTCCAGACAGCACCAAAGTGGAAGTGGCCAGAGAAACCAAAGTGGGTGACAGCTTGGGAGAAAGCTGGGTGCCCAACATCAGCGGAGATCCCCGGGCCTCCCAACACAAGACAGCAGTCTGTGGAACTGACAAGAGGCAGCTCAAGGCCACCAGCTGTGAGACATCAACTCCTGAGGCTTACAGCCCAAAGGTATGAAACATGTCTTCTTGAACTTCCAAGAGACATAATGGCCGGGTAAATGGCTCTAATTCCTCCCCCCTGACCCAGAGAATTCCTCGGGAAAAAACGCTGCAGTAGAGGAGACAGAAGTGGGGCTTCAGTAGCCGAGTAGTGGGAATTCCTGAGTTGCAGAGAGGCAGAGCCAGCAGGGGTCAACACCAGGAGCCGAGAAGTACCCTTGCTCCCCCAGGGGAAGTGCCAGACACCAGCTCAAACAACAAAGAGCATAGACCATCGCTGAAGAGCAACAGTGCTGGAGAGCAACCCCAGGGGAAGAGACCTCAGGGAGCCAGACCCCTCCCCCACACCTCAGGAAACTGAAGGCTATAATACAAAAAGCCAATAACTAGACTCAAAATCCCCAGAATAAGAAAGCTGGGACAGAGAGCCCTGAGTCCGAAAAGCAGAAATTTATTGTAAAGTCAGGAAAAGGCTAACCAACATTAAGAAGAACACAAAAAAACTGAGGACCGTTGATTCTTTTTATGGAGACAGGCATGATCAAAATACCAATTTGGAAGAGGATAGCAATGACACTATGCCTGCATCTGATACCTCAAAAGGGAATGTGAACTGGTCTCCAGCCCAAAAAGCATTGCTGGAAGAGCTAAAGGAGGATATTAAAAACCAAATTAGGGAGGTAAAAGAAAAAAAAGGAAAAAATGGAAAAAAGATCCACTGACGACATCAAATCTCTAAAGAATAAGATTGGCGAAATGGCTATGGAGATTCAGAATCTAAATAGAGAAAATGACACCCTGAGAGGTAAAATCAACCAATTGGAAAAGGAGACTCAAAAGCAAAATGAAGACAGTAACTCATTAAAAATTAGAGTTGATCAAGTGGAAGCTAATGATTCTATGAGGCATCAAGAAGTAGTAAAACAAAATGTAAAGAATGAAAAAATAGAAAAACATGTGAAATATATGATTGGGAAAAACAACTGACCTGGAAAATAGATCAAGGAGAGATAATTTAAGAATTATTGGTCTACCAGAAATCCATGATGAAAAAAGAGCCTCAACAGTGTCTTTGAAGTAATTATCAAAGATAACTGCCCAGAGGTCTTAGAACAAGAGGGCAAAATAGTCGTTGAAAGAATTCACCGATCACCCCATGAAAGAGATCCCAAATTGAAAACACCAAGAAATATTATAGCCAAATTTCAGAATTACAAAGTCAAGGAGAAAATACTGCATGCAGCCAAAAAGAAACAATTCAAATATTGTGGAACTACAGTCAGGAACACGCAGGATCTCTCAGCTTCTACATTAAAAGACAGGAGAAATTGGAATATGATATTCCAAAGGGCAAAGAAACTGGGACTACAACCAAGGATGAATTTCCCAGCAAAATTAAGCATAATTTTTCAGGCAAGGAGATGGACATTCAATGAAATAAGGGAATTCCAGACTTCCTGATGAAAAGGCCAGAACTTAATGGAAAATTTGATCTTCAAATACAAAACTGAAGAGAGACATAAAAAGGTAACCAGGGGGAAACCCCCCCACAAACCTTATTAATCAATAAGGGCAAATTATTTGCATCTTTATGTCAGATTATATCATCTTACGTACGATATATATATATATATATATATATATATACACATATATATGTCAATCTTGAGAATAGTGTAGCTATTATGACGATTGAAAGGGATACACATAGATTGTGAATGCCTGTATAAAATAACTGATACAAGGATAAAAAACATAATTAAGAGATGTAAAGGGAGGACTATGAGAGACGAGGTAAGGAGGTAGTAGAAAAAGGTAAATTACACCAAATGAAGAGGCAGAAAAACATATTATAGTAGAGGGAAAGAAGGGAGGGAGAAGAGCAGTATTTGAGCTTTACTGTTATCTGATCTGGTTCAAGAAGGGAATAACATACCCTGATAAGTATAGAAATCTAACTCATCCCACAGGCAGTAGGAGAGGAAAGAGGGAAAAAAGAAAGGGGGGTGGTCAGAAGGGAGGGGAGAAGTAGCAAGTTGGAAATGGTAAGATAAAGGAGGGGAATCAAGAGGGAGGGTAAACTGAGGAAGGTGACGGTCAAAAGCAAAACTTTGTTGAGGAGTGGAAGGGGAAATGGAGAAATAAAAGCATAAACAGGGGGAAATAGGAGGGAGAAAAAAACACACATAGAAATTGTAACTGTGAATATGAATGGGATGAACTTTTCCATAAAACGAAAGCAGATACCAGAATGGATTAAAAACCATAATCGTACAATGTGCCGTTTACAAGAAACACATTTGAAAGAGGGGGATACACACAAGGTAAAGGCAAAAGGCTGGAGTAAAATATATTGCACCTCAGCTAAAGTAAAAAAAGCAGGGGTAGCAATCCTAATCTCAGACAAAGCAAAAGTAAAGATAGATTTAATTAAAAGAGATAAGGAAGGACATTACATCCTGCTAAAAGGCACCACAAACAATGAAGCAATATCATTGTTTAACATATATGCACCAAGTGGTATGGCATACAAATTCTTAGAGGAGAGGTTAAGGGAGTTACAGGAAGAAATAAACAGCAAAACTATAATATTGGGAGACCTCAACCTCCCTCTTTCTGAACTTGATAAATCTAACCTCAAAATAAACAAGAAAGAAGTTAAGGGGGTGAACAGAATTATAGAAAAGGCAGATATGATAGATCTCTGGAGAAAAATGAATGGGGATAAAAAGGAATATACTTTTTTCTCAGTGGTACATGGCACATACTCAAATATTGACCATGTACTAGGGCATAAAAACCTCACAATCCAGTGCAGAAAGGCAGAAGGATTCAAAGCATACTTTTTCACATTATGATGCAATAAAAATTATTTGTAACAAAAAACCATGGAAAAATAAGCCAAAAATTAATTGGAAACTAAATAATGTAATGCTTTCTTTAAATTTTTTTATTTAGTTTTCAGCATTGATTTTCACAAGAGTTTGAATTACAAATTTTCTCCCCATTTCTACCCTCCCCCCCACTCCAAGATGGCATATATTCTGGTTGCCCCGTTCCCCAGTCAGCCATCCCTTCTGTCACCCCAGTCCCCTCCCATCCCCTTTTCCCTTCCTTTCTTGTAGGGCAAGATAAATTTCTATGCCCCATTGTCTGTATATCTTATTTTCTAGTTGCATGCAAAACCTTATTTTTTTTTGTTTTTGAACATCTGTTTTTAAAACTTTGAGTTCCAAATTCTCTCCCCTCTTAGCTTCCCAAGCACCCTCCATAAGAATTCAAGCCATTCAACATAGGCCACGTACATATCATTATGTAAAACCCTCCCACAATACTCATGTTGTGAAAGACTAACTATATTTTGCTCCTTCCTAATCTATCCCCCTTTATTGAATTTTCTCCCTTGGCCCTGTCCCCTTTCGAAAGCGTTTGTTTTTGATTACCTCCACCCCCATCTACCCTCCCTTCTATCATCCCCCCTTTTTTATCTTCTTCCTCCTTTTTTCCTGTAGGGTAAGATACCCAAATGAGTATGTATGGTATTCCCTCCTCAGGTCAAAGGTGATGAGAGCAAGATTCACTCATTCTCCCTCACCTGCCTTCTCTTCTGTTCCTATAGTACTGCTTTTCTTGCCACTTTTATGCAAGATAATTTACCCCATTCTATCTCTCCCTATCTCCCTCTCTCAATATATTCCTCTCTCATCCCTTAATTTGATTTTATTTCTTTTAGATATCTTCCCTTCATCTTCAGCTCACCCTGTGTCTGCTCTCTCTCTCTCTCCATATATATGTATATACACATACATATACACATACATACACACTCACATATACATATATACATAAACATATATATATATATATATATATATATATATATATATATATATGCATATTCCCTTCAGCTATCCTAGTACTGAGGTCTCATGAATCATGCACATCATCTTTCCACGTAGCAATGTAAACAAAACAGTTCAACTTTAGTAAGTCCCCTGCAACTTCTTTTTCTTGTTCTTTTTTTGATTACCTTTTCATGCTTCTCTTGATTCTTGTGTTTGAAAGTGAAATTTTCTATACAGCTCAGGTCTTTTCACTGAGAAAGCTTGAAAGTCCTCTATTTTACTAAAAATCCATATTTTGCCTTGGAGCATGATACTGAGTTTTGCTGGGTAGGTGATTCTTGGTTTTCATCCTAGCTCCATTGACCTCTGGAATATCTTATTCCAACCCCTTCAATTTCTTAATGTAGAAGCTGCTAGATCTTGGATTATTCTGATTTTGTTTCCACAATACTCAAATTGTTTCTTTCTGGCTGCTTGCAGTATTTTCTCCTTGATCTGGGAGCTCTGGAATTTGGCAACAATATTCCTAGGAGATTTCTTTTTGGGATCTATTTGAGGAGGTGATCTGTGGATTCTTTCAATTTCTATTTTGCCCTGTGGCTCTAGAATATCAGGGCAGTTCTCCTTGATAATTTCTTGAAAGATGATATCTAGGCTCTTTTTTTGATCATGGCTTTCAGGTAGTCCAATAATTTTTAAATGATCTCTCCTGGATCTATTTTCTAGGTCAGTGGTTTTTCCAATGAGATATTTCACACTGTCTTCTATTTTTTCATTCCTTTGGTTCTGTTTTATAATATCTTGATTTCTCATCAAGTCACTAGCTTCCACTTGCTCCAGTCTAATTTTTAAGGTAGTATTTTTTTCAGTGGTCTTTTGGACCTCCTTTTCCATTTTGCTAATTCTGCCTTTCACGGCATTCTTCTCCTCATTGGCTTTTTGGAGCTCTTTTGCCATTTGAGTTAGTCCATTTTTTAAGGTGTTTTCTTCTTCAGTATATTTTTCAGTATTTTTTTGGGTCTCCTTTAGCAAGTCATTGACTTCTTTTTCATGGTTTTCTTGCATCACTCTCATTTCTCTTCCCAATTTTTCCTCTACTTCTCTAACTTGCTTTTCCAAATCCTTTTTGAGCTCTTCCATGGCCTGAGACCAGTTCATGTTTTTCTTGGAGGCTTTTATTGTAGGCTCTTTGACTTTGTTGACTTCTTCTGGCTGTATGTTTTGGTCTTCTTTGTCACCAGAGAAAGATTCCAGAGTCTGAGACTGAATCTGGGTGCGTTGTCGCTGCCTGGCCGTGTTCCCAGCCAACTAACTTTACCCTTGAGTTTTTCAGCGGGGTATGACTGCTTGTAGAGTTAAGCAAACTATGTTCCATGCCTGGGGGCATGTGCCAGCTCTGCCACACCAGCACCCCTCCTTTCCCAAGAACTCCCAACCCGGACTGGACTTAGATCTTCAGCAGGCTCTTCACTCCTGTTCTGATCTGCCACCTAATTCCTCCCACCAGGTGGTCCTGGGGCTGGAAGTAACTGCAGCTGTAGTTCTGTAGCTGCCCCACTTCTGCTGCCCCCAGGGCAGTGGCTGAACCATGG
This sequence comes from Trichosurus vulpecula, assembly GCF_011100635.1. Classification (NCBI taxonomy): domain Eukaryota; kingdom Metazoa; phylum Chordata; class Mammalia; order Diprotodontia; family Phalangeridae; genus Trichosurus; species Trichosurus vulpecula. The sequence goes on along the minus strand of NC_050575.1, from coordinate 269,956,997 downwards.
AATCCTTCTACTCCTGCAACTTTTCTGTTGTCTTTGGTGTTTGTGGGTTCAGAAGTCTGGTAACTGCTGCTGCTCACTGATTCAGAGCGCTAGGGTATGCTTTGCCCAGCTCCTCTTCTGGTTGGTCTGAGCTGCCACGCTGGGCTCTGTTCTGCTCCACTCTGCTCTTCTCCCAGCTCCATGTGGGACAGACCTCACCCAGGGGCCATCCAGGCTGTCCTGGGCTGGACCCCTGCTTCCGTCTGCTATTTTCTGGGTTCTGCAGTTCTAGAATTGGTTCACATCCATTTTTTATAGGTTTTTGGAGGGGCTTGGCAGGGAGCTCATGCTAGTCCATTCTTTCCAGCTGTCATCTTGGCTCCTAAATAATCTAATTCTAAAGAATGAGTGGGCCAAAGAACAAATCAGAGAAACGATTAATAGCTTCATTCAAGAGAATGACAATAATGAGACAGCATACCAAAATTTATAGGATGCAGCAAAAGCAGTTCTTAGGGGAAGTTTTATATCTTTAAATTCTTACATGAATATAATAGGGAAAAAGGAGATCAATGATTTGGGCATACAACTGAAAAAGCTAGAAAAAGAACAAATTGAAAATCCCCAGTTAAATACCAAATTAGAAATGCTGAAAATCAAAGGAGAGATTAATAAAATTGAAATGAAGAAAACTATTGAATTAATAAATAAAACAAAGAGCTGGTTTTATGAAAAAAACAATAAAGTTGATAAACCTTTGGTCAATTGATTAAAAAAAGAAGAAGAAAATCAAATTACCAGTATCAAAAATGAAAAGGGTGAGTTCACCTCTAATGAGGAGGAAATCAAAACAATAATTAGCAATTATTTTGCCCAATTGTGTGGCCACAACTTTGACAACCTTAGAGATATGGATGAATATCTATGAAAACATAAATTGCCCAGGTTAACAGAAGAGGAAGTGAAATTTCAAAATAACCCCATCTCAGAAAAAGAAATTGAGCAAGCCATCAATGAACTCCCTAGGAAAACATCTCCAGGGCCAGATGGTTTTACATGTGAATTCTATCAAACATTTAAAGAACAATTAATTCCTATACTTTGTAGACTATTTGGGAAAATAGGTGAAGAAGGAGTCCTGTCAAATTCTTTTTATGACACAAATATGGCACTAATACCCAAACCCGGTAGAGTCAAAACAGAGAAAGAAAATTATAGACCAATTTCCCTAATGAATATTGATGCAAAAATTTTAAATAAAATATTAGCAAAAAGATTGCAGCAAATTAACCCCAGAATAATACACTATGATCAGGTATGGTGTATTCCAGGAATCCAAGGCTGGTTCAATATTAGGAAAACTATTAGTATAATTGACCATATCAACAACAAAACTAGTAGAAACCATATGATCATCTCAATAGATGCAGAAAAAGCCTTTGTGAAAATACAATACCCATTCCTCTTAAAAACCCTAGAAAGCATAGGAATAAGTGGAGCCTTCCTGAAAATTATAAATAGCATATACCTAAAACCATCAATAAGCATTATTTGTAATGGGTATAAGCTAGATGCATTCCCAATAAGATCAGCGGTGAAACAAGGATGTCCATTATCACCCCTGCTATTCAATTTGGTACTAGAAACGTCAGTTGTAGAAATAAGAGAAGAAAAAGAAATTGAAGGAATTAGAATAGGCAAAAAAGAAACTAAATTTTCATTTTTCGCAGATGATATGATGACTTACTTAAAGAATCCTAGAGAATCAAGTAAAAAAGTACTTGAAATAATAAACAACTTTAGCAAAATTGCAGGATATAAAATAAACCCACATAAATCATCAGCATTCCTATACATTACTAACAAAGCCAAACAGCAAGACATAGAAAGAGAAATTCCATTCAAAGTTACTGCAGACACTATAAAATATTTGGGAATCTACCTGCCAAGACAAACTATATGAACATAATTATCAAACACTTTTCATGTGTATAAAGCCAGATCTAAATAAATGGGAAAATATCAGTTGCTTATGGTTAGGCAGAGCTATTATAATAAAAATGACAATTTTACCTAAATTAATCTATCTATTCAGTGCCATACCAATTGAACTACCAAAAATTATTTTACAGAGCTGGATAAAATAATAACAAATTTCATCTGGAAGAACAAGAGGTCTAGAATATCTCGGGTATTAAGGAAAAGAAATGCTAGAGAAGGTAGCCTAACCATACCAGATATTAAACTGTACTATAGAGCTGCAGTCATCAAAACTACCTGGTACTGGCTAAGAAACAGAGTTGTGGATCAGTGGAATAGAACAGGTACACAAGATGGAGAAGTCAATGACATTCTACTCTTTGATAAACCCAAAGAAGCTAGCTTCTGGGCTAAGAATTCACTATTTCACAAAAACTGCTGGGAAAATTGGAAAATGGTAGGGCAGAAACTAGGCATAGACCAATATCTTATACCATATACCAAAATAATGTCAAAATGGGTTGATGATTTAGGAATAAAGGCTGATACTATAAGCAATTTGGGAGAGCAAGGAATAATTTACCTATCAGATTTATGGAAAAGAAAAGAATTCATGATCCAACAAATGATAGAGAGCATTACAAAATGCAAAATGGATAATTTTCATTATTTTAAATTGAAATGTTCTTGTACAAAAATGCCAATGCAACAAAGATTAGGAGGGAAGCAGAAAATTGGGAGAAATTCTTTACAACTAGCGTCTCTGATAAAGGCCTCATTTCTAAAATATACAGGGAACTGAGCCAAATATATAGGAATACAAGTCATTTCCCAATTGAGAAATGGTCAAAGGATATGAAAAGGCAGTTTTCAGAGGAAGAAATTAAAGACATCTGTAGCATATGAAAAAATGCTCTGGATCACTACTGATTAGAGAAATGCAAATCAAAACAACTCTTAGATACCACATCTCTCCTGTCAGATTGGCTAAAATGACAAAATAGGAAAATGATAAATGCTGGAGAGGATGTGGGAAAATTGGAACATTGTTACATTGCTGGTGGAGTTGTGAACTGATCAAGCTATTCTGGAGAGCAATTTGGAACTATGCCCAAAAGGCTATAAAAAACATTCATACTCTTTGACCCAGCAATACCACTTCTAGGGTTGTATCCCAAAGAGATCACACAAGTGGGAAAATGACCCATATGTAAAAATATTTATAACTGCTCTTTTTGTGGTAGCTAAGAATTGGAAATCAAAGGGATGCCCACCAATTGGGGAATGGCTGAACAAGCTGTGGTATATGAAGGTAATGGAATACTATTGTGCCATAAGAAATAGGGATGATACAGACTTCATAACAACCTGGAAAAACCTACACGACATAATGCTGAGTGAGCAGAGCAGAGCCAGGAGAACATTATACATAACCACAGATTTATCTAAATCATTATTGACCAGAGGAACAGAAACTAAAAGAATTCTGAGGTATCACCTCACATGTATTAGAAGTGACAAATGCTAGGAGGGATGAGGGAAAATAAGCACATTATTCTTTGTTGGTAGTGTTGTGAAATGGTCCAATAATTCTGGAAAACAACTTGGAACTAGACCCAAAAGGCTATCAAACCTTTGACCCAGCAATAGCACCATGAGGTTTGTATCCCAAAGAGATCAAAGGAAAAAAAAAGATGAAGACCTATATGTACAAAAATATTCATAGCAGCTTTTATTGTAATGGCAAAAAGTTGGAAACTGAAAGGATGTCCATCAATTGGGGAATGGCTTAACACGTTGTGGTTTATGATTTTGATGTATGTTTATGATTTTGATTCTGCTATAAGAAATGACACGAGGGCTGTTTTCAGAAAAACAAAACAAAACAAGGGAAGACTTACATGAACAGATATAAAGTGAAGTGATAAGAAATGGGAGATCATTGTGCACAGTAGCAACAATGTTATAATGATCTGTTGCGTAAGACTTGGCTATTCTTTAATACAAGGACCCAAGACAATTTCAAATGACTCATGTTGAAAAAATGTTACCTCCAGAGAGAACTGATGAACTCTGAGTACAAATTGAAGTATAACTTTCTTTCTTTCTTTCTTTAGTTACTATGTAAGCTCCTTGATGGCAAGGACTGCCTTTTCTTTTCTTTGAGTTCCCAGCGCTTAGCAAATTAATGAGCACAGTAATCATTTAGTAAATTCTTGTTGTTTGAAGACTAGCTGTCTAACCTTGGGCAGGTGTTGTTAACCTCTCTGATCCTTAGTTTCCTTATCTGTGAAATGGTAATATCTGCCCTATCACCTCACAGGATTTTTGATTCAATACAATAAAATATTAGGTGTTCTATAAATGCCATCTATCACTATCACATTATGACATAAATGAATACCGAAAATGAGCTGTAATCCATTCCATGTACATTTTATTGTTTTAAGATGTAAATGTTTTTCATGATTGTACATGTATAACCTATATCCGATTGCTTACCATCTCAGGGAGTGGGGAGGGAAGGGAGGGAAGAAGGGATAGAATTTGAAACTCAAAACAAAAAAAAAAGTTAAAAAATTTTAAACTTGTTATTGTGTGAAACACACACACACACACACACACACACACGAATGTATTTTGTGGCTTTGGATAGGCCACTTTACCTTTTTGAGTCTTCAGACCTTATCTATAAAATAAAGCCCTTATTGCATGATCTCTAAAGTTTGTTTCAGTTTTGTGATGCTCAGTGCAAACATTCCCTTGATATTTAGTGCTCTCTATCTGCCTCTACTTGCCTTCTGAAGCTTATGTATTTTCTATTGGATTATAACTCCTAGACTGCAAGGTTGTGACCTTTTAGTTTAGTGACAGCATAGATACACAAATCAAGATTGCCCATAGATCATTAAGATCTATGAATATAACAATTGGGGAGATACCCGGGGCTTTGAATGTCATGGATCTGAACCACTCACACCCTCTGGAATGACTTTGTACATTTATGTATCTCAAAGAAATATTTCAATTAAATGACAATGATTTTTTTCCCTATATAATTTGATTAAGGAGCCAATTTTCCAAGGTGCCAAGATCAGAGTTCAACTCCAATCTCAGATACCTGCTAGCTATGTGACCTTGGGCAAGTCACTTAATCTATCTACCTTAGTTTCCCCATTTGTAAAATGGGGCTAATAATAGCCCCTAACTCATAGGATAAAATGAAATATTTGTTATATGCTTTGTGAACCTTAAAGCACTATGTGAATGCTGCCTCTCATACCTTTCGTCTGGGGACCAAATGGCAGCCTGGACCTCAGGTCCAATGTCTAGACCTGGTTTTGACAATAACTGGCTTGTGGTATATGGGAAATCACCTTATTTTCAATTCTTTTCTCTCTCACCACTCTTTTTCTATTATTCTCACCACCCCACTCCAATATTCAGTTATATGGCATCTTGTTAATTTTACCACCTCTTTCTTGGTGGTGGTTGGTTGATCGTTGTCCTTCATTCTCAAGAGGATCAAGATGATTCAGACAAAATGGGCTCAGAAGGCTCTAATGTAGATTGGGCACAAAAAGTCCATGTCCAACACTCATCTCTACTATTACAGCAAACTACTAATTAGAGTCTCAACTGTTTGTGTTAGTCTTTCCCATTCTTTGATCGATTATCCACACAGTTGACAAAATTGTCTTTCTAAAACATGTCATTTCAGGCCCCCGATTAATAAACCAATTTCCCCTAGAATAAAATACAGATTCCTCAAATTGCCATTTACAATGCCTCACAGTCTGGCTCCATCCTACTTTCCCAGATGTATTTGACCAGATTGTCCTACTTAAGATCATGGGATAATGAACTTAAATACTGAAAGGAACCTTAAGGACCATTTAATTCAACCCTTTCATTTTACAAATGAGAAATGGAGGCCCACTGAGACTAAATGACTTGTCTGTGGTCACAGTTAGTAAATGGAAGAGCCAGGATTTGGAACAAGATCCTCTTTCCTAGCTCTTACTCCTACAACAAACTACCTTCTTCATTGCTTTTCCCCAAAATCAGAATTCTGTTTTCTACCTCTATGCCTTTGGACAGGCTGTCTTTCATGTCTGAAACATACTCTGTCCTCACCTCTGTCTCTATTCACTAAGTTCCAGTGGCTCATTTTTAACTCTTGGATTAAAATTTAAGTTTCTCTATTTGGCTTTTTAAAACCCTTCACAACTTGGCCTCAACTTGTCTCTCCAGTCTTAAAATACATCACTCTTCTTCCTGTACTTGACTATCCTGTCAAACTGTCCTTCTCGTTGTTCCTCATACACCTTGCTCCGTCTCTCATCTCTGTGCTTGTACACTGGCTGTTCCTCATACCTTGGAATGTGCTTCTTTCTGACCTCCTGCTCTTAAAATCCTTTGTTTCTTTAGGAATTCTACTCAGGAGCTATCTTCTGATACCTACTTTTCTGATTTCCCCAGTCCATCCTGGTGCTAGATACCATCTCTATAAAATTTATATGTATACATACACACACACACATATTTATACTTATCTATGTATATGTCTCTCCTCATAGAATGTGAGCTCCTCAGGGGCAAGGACAGTTTCATTCTTGTCTTTGGGTCTCAACACCTTCCCAGTGCAAGCACATTGATTGATTGATTAGAATCTCTGACTATCTTCAAGGCTAAGCTTATAGGCTCCTTCCTAAAAGAATACTTTGCTCATCTCTTTAGCTATTAGCCCTCTCCTCTCAGATAATCACATATATAAATACTTCATCCTCACTCCGTACACCAAATAGTATTTAAACTTTTTAAAGGCAAGGACTATTTTTTTATCTTATCTTTGTTTCTTAAGGACCTAGTACAATGCCTTGCATTTAATAAATGTTTGTTAGACTGAAAAATCCACAGGGAAGGGAAGCTACATTAGAAGAAACAAATTCTTTCTCATTTCTTGGCTTAAAATCAGTTCCCTGTGAAAGAAAAGAGTATATACATATATATATATATATATATATATATATATATATATATATATATATAGGAAAATACTTTTTTTAGTGAACACAATAGACTAGAGAAACACACATATTTCACTTTTCAATTTAATAAAGATACATTGTGTCTTCTGTGTTTAATTTGAGAGCCAGTTATGGCATAATTGATAGAGAATTGATCTTGCAGTCAGGAATATCTGGGTGCAGATCTCACCTCAAACATATACCAGGTGACCCTGGTGACAGCTAACTGTTCAGTGTCCAAGCCACTGTTTAAGATTGTAAATCACACAGAATAAGATGAACTGCCTTGACAGAAGAATTTCATCATTGAAATCTTCACGCACCAAAGAAAATCACAAATCCCGTCATCATTCTAAAATACACACACACACACACACACACACACACACACACACAGACACACACACACACACACACACACACACGCATGCACGCACGCACACACACACACTCCACTCTATTAGGAACTAGGAGAAACATGGAACCTGGTTAGTGTTAGAAGAGAAAGTAGTATATTCAGCTTAGCCAATAGGAGAAAGAGATGATTGTGTTTATAGTATTCCACAATTAGTTTCTATACATAATACTTATTAAATCTCTGGATTGCAACACTAGGCATATCACTTTCTCCTATTGCAGGAGTCAAAGGAGGAATACAGTGACTTACATTCATGATGACTTATATCTACATGGAGCTCTCTGTGCATAAGCTCTACAGAACCCTAAAAGTGTAATTTGGTCCCTTTCATTGAATGAGCTTATGCCATTTGGGTGATCAGTGATACAAACCAGAACCATATTTATCTATGGGTGGAGTAGAAATATATTGCTTAGAGTCCCTAGACAACTAGGTGACAGCAAAATGGAGAGGGAGCTATTAAAAACAGGGACATTTACAAACTTATATGGTTATAAAAAGTTTTACTATTTGTGAAGGTGGATGTTATATTTTCTCTTGTTGAAGGCAGGGATTGATTGTTTTATCTTTGTCCTTTTATCTCTAGTGCATAGCACAAAGTAGGCACTGAATTAGCGCTCATTGGATTAGATTGAATCTAGAACCTGGAATTGGTCATAATGATGACGTGCCTTACTTGACAGGCACCACTCTATCCAGAAAATGTTTTCAAGCTGTGATATTGGACTACTCTGACAGAGATTAGTTCCATGCTTGTTAGAACAACTCCCATGAAATGAAATCATGTCAAAAGTTGCTGAGAAATTGATAGTTTCAGCCCTAAAAGTTTATGCTTCTGTTTTAGAAGCCCCAACTCCAAAAAGGATCTTTCCATTCTTTTGGCAGCTCTTTAATTAACCCCTCTAGAAGCTTAGTCTTTGTGCCTTAGCTAAAGCCTTATCATTTATGAGATATGGCAACCTTCTTGCCTCTTCCCCTAGAAGTGTTATAGCACCAACTCTCATGATGACTTCAACAGATGTTTCCTAAATCAGCACTATCAAGGTCAGACTCCACCAGAGTATAAGCAGGTCAGTCTTCCGAGGACACTTAATTAGTCCATTCTAGATACCCATTCTAGATACCTGCAGATTTTTCTTAGTGGTCTGAATGAATGCTTGTTGATTGACTGACCATGGGGATTTGTCCTGACTTGCTCAAGTAGGGACTCCAAAACAAACCATAGTATGACTCTCCCTATGGCATATGCTGCACACATGGGAAGCTATCCTCACAGCTTTCAAGTTCTATCTTGAACTTGGATGAAGTCCCAACTATGCCACCCAGTACAGAGAAAGGCCTGATAACCTCCATCCTAAAGCATCTGACTTCTTGGCAGTGAGTCTTTAGCAACAGTGTCAGCCTTATTTTTTCACCTCCCGCAGTTTCAAAGGATTCTGTTTCTCCGCTCACAACAGTGAGCTGTTCCTCCACCCTCTGCCAATTTGCCTACTTGAATAGGAACCAGGAAGCTAAGCTACCTGTTCCTAAGCCCTACAGCAAAATAACTTTTTCCTTGTCTGAGACCTTGTTCTTACCTATGAACAACTTGGTGCTTCATGAAATTCCCAGAAGAGGTACTCCCACACCTCCTAAAGGCAGGAAAGTGTCTTTGTCTGCTGTAGCTGAAGAAAAACCTTTCTCCTGAAGGAGGCTGGTGTGGAGGTGAGGAGAAATGGGTTCCCATCCTATCACTGTTACTTGTTAGACCTTAGAGAGCTTATTCAACTCTTTATATGTAAAATGAGCAGGTTGGATTAAATAATCCTAAAGTCCCTTTGGGCCCTAAATTTCACTTTTCACAACTATGCTTTTAAGTAAAAGTATACTCTGTTAGATGTACATCTGCCCCTAAACAAGTAGATGGGATCATTATTACTCTCAGGATATTAAGATTCCCAGAATGCATTTCTCCAGAACTGGACCCTTGAAGAAAATCATTTCTAAGTGCTTTCTATAGATATTTGATATAGTTACAATATTGTCTTCAATAGTACTACTTTCAGGGGTAAGGGTCCTACCTGAGTGACTGGTGCATCAAAGCCTTTTTCTCAGCAGATATGAAGAGCTTCCAAGAAGGCACGCACAGAAGAATAGGTTTTAAAAGTACTGCTGAGATACCTGCTGGCCCAACGTCCCGAAATTCTGTTTCCTGGAACTCCCGAGCAAGGGATGCTTTAGGTTGTAAGCACCTCAATGGAAACTCAATTTGGTTTAAACTTAAGGTGTAAGTCCCAAGCATGTTGTCACTAATCAACCCGAATAGTTCAATGCATGGCTAGTCTACCTGAGCAAAATGCCATTCATACCACATAATCTCAGCAAAAAGGATTTTACTCTCACTCCCTTTCTGCTGTGTTTCCAGTCTCCAAATGTACTTCACATACAGGGCTAGGGACTGAAGATTGTTTGGGCAAAGGAAGGTCCTCACTCATGCCTCAGCCCTACTCTCCGAATTTCAAGAGAGAAGATAAAAGGTCAAATGATTCTTCCTGTTCCCTGTCATAAAAAATACATCAGAGAAAAAGAAATTTTTCTCTTCTCCCTAGAGAAAATTCTACCCAATCTTCTACCCAATTTCACTTGAGAAAATTTCAAAGCAAGTCGTAGCTAGAGCCAAAAGGTGAAAACAATATGGGAACATATACTTAAGGCATTATAGATAAAGGACAATCTTAAATGGCTTAATGGGTCACTTTCATTTAGATCCAAATGGACTTAGCAGAGGTCATTTAAGTAAAGCAAGGAGAAGAAAATTCGTTCTTACCTGTGTTTCTCTAATGATCCCGTTTCTTTTATGATTTCCACTTTGGGAACCATTACTCTGTTTCTGGTGATTGTGAAGTTTTCCATTACAAACAGTACCATCTGCTGGATTAGCCATTTGTTTAAATGAGTGATCCTGTCAAGTTTTCTTCTTCCCGTTTCTCTGGGATCTTGGCTTTTGAAGTTAGTGAACGGTGGGTTGAGCCCTAAAAGGAAACCTACTGGTCTGTCAGGCTTTTCCAGAAGAGGAGTGACTGCCTATCTTTTTGCCAGATCTTTGAAACTAAAAACAAACTGTTAACCTTTACACACCTCCAAGCTCAATAATTCAGAATGCCGCCTCCATAGCAACTAACCTGTTTCTGAAACCACTGCTCATGCTGGTTCCTAGCCTGGACAGACGTAGCCAGCTCAGTCCATTGTAGCTTGTAGGCTGAATCAAAGTGGGTGGGCAGGAAGGCGGAGAGTCATTTAAAGACACAAGGTCTCTGAATTAGTCTGTTCAAAATTGTTGGCTCCCTCTCCTGGCCTTCCTCCTCTCCTGGCCTTCCCCCTCTCTACCTCATGTTTGCATTCACAGTATTTTAGAGGTCACCTAATACAATCCTTCCATTTTACAGGTGAGGAAACCGAGACCCAGAGACTTGACCAAGGTTATGTGACTAATATGTGGGGAAATCTAGATTTGAACTGACATCCTTGAATTCCAGCTTTCCCTCCTTTACCTCAAGTATGAGTTCTGTGGTCACTAACTCAAATAAAACCTTCACATGAACATTCTAGAACTGGTCAATTGCAATAATAGAGAAAATGTTTCTTCCTTTTCTAATATTGCATCTCTAATGGTTGAGGCTTACATACAATTATAGCAATGGAATAATTTGTCTTTTATAAGGGAAAGACCTTAGAGATCATCTAAGTCCAATCCCCTCATTTTATGGGTAAGTTAACTGAGACTTGGTTGGGTAGAGCAACTTACCCAAGGTCACACAGTTATTAGTCAAACTGGACTAGAACCCAGATCTATAATTTATATTTTGCTTATGATAGGAACAATTTGAACCCACTAAACATTAAAGTGCATGAGATAAGGAATAAATAATAAGGGAATCACTTGAGTTAATAGTCTTACATACTTTGAGAAGCAAGTAATGTAGTTTTAGCAATGGTTTTTGGGTCATATTTATCATGTGATTGCAGGTAAGTCCTTTAGCATAAGAGACTTACTAAAGTTGAACTGTTTTGTTTACATTCCTGCGTGGAAAGATGATATTTGTAACTCATGAGACCTTTCTCAGTATTAGGGTAGTTGAAGAGAATGTACATATATATAGACAGAGGACACAGGGTGAGTTGAATATGAAAGGATGATATTTAAAAAATAAAATTGAGAGGTGACAGAGGAATATGTTGGGAGAAGGAAAAAGGGAGAGATAGAATGGGGTAAATTATCTCACATAAAAGTGGCAAGAAAAAGCTGTTGTAATTGAAGGGAAGAAGGGGGTAGGTAGAAGGGAATGAGTGAATCTTGCTCTCATCAGATTTGGCTTAAGGAGGGAATAACATACACACTCAATTGGGTATCTTACCCTACAGGAAAGTAGGGGGAAGGCAATTAGAGGCGGGGAATGATAGAAGGGAGGACAGATTGGGGGAGGAGGTAGTCAAAAGCAAACGCTGCTGAAAATGGACAGGGTCAAAGGAGAAAATTGAATAAAGGGGGACAGGATAGGATGGAGGGAAACATGGTTAGTCTTTCACAACATGACTATTATGGAAGTGTTTTTCATAACGATACATGTATAACTTAATATTAAATTGCTTGCCTTCTCAAGGAGGGTGGGTGGGGAGCGAAGAAGGGAGAGAATTTGGAACTCAAAGTTCTAAAAACAAATGTTAAAAATTGTTTTTATATGCAACTGGGAAATAAGATACACAGGCAATGGGGTATAGAAGTTTATCTCACCCTACAAGAAAATAGGGGGAAAGGAGATGGAGGGGCGATAGAAGAGAGGATAGACTGGGGAAAGGGGCAATCAGAATACATGCCACCTGGGGGGGGGGAGGGTAGAGATGAGGAGAAAATATGTAACTCAAAATCTTGTGGAAATGAATGTTGAAAACTAAAATTAAATTTTAAAAATTTAATTAAAAAAATAAGTCATTTAGTCATCTTTACCTCAGATTTTCTGTCTGCAAAATAAGGGAACTGATTCCTAGCAAGTTTGCCTGGATGCCAGGTAACTATTTGCTCAATGCAGTCCTAGTTGAGCAGAACGAGGTTAAGGTAAGTGGTCACTTTTAGTAGACATCCTTGGAAGATTGAACTAGATTAGCACAAGGGATCAATTGGATTGCAGAGGTTGGTGCAGAGAGGAAGAAAGGAAAGTAAAGTTGAGTGAAATGAATGATCGTGCCTAGGCTATGCTGAGAAATCAATCCATCTTTAACTGAATATTTGCATCTGTAATAAAAGTGGAAGATACCATGGTACCACCAGATGAAAACATTTATATTTTGTGAAGAATGTCGTCTGGTGCAGTTTTCAGAATTCAGGTGATTCTAGTTGAATATCCATTCAATCTTCAGGAATAGGTTGAAGTGACAATGGTGTCAGGAAGAAAGATAAAAACAGGAGGCATTTTTCAAAACAATGAGGGAAATATGACTCCTGGCTTATAGCAAAACCTAAGTAAGGAATTTTGTGTATTTATGATGACCTCCCAAAAGTGGAAATGTATCCCCATGTCCTGAACATAACTAATACCCTTAGGGTAGTAATTTTCCCTGTCTCTAATGGGGAATCTGAGTATTGTGGTGGATCAAACATCTCCTAGATTTTTTTCCTATGCCCCTGGAGTATAAGTCTCGGCAGGTGCAAACTAGAAAGGCTCCTAGGCCAGTCTTTATGATTGACTATACTTATCTCTTGTCCAAGGAGTGATCTAATTGGGTACTGAGGCTCATCAGTCACCAGCAATTGGCTACAAGATAAGGACTTTTGTTTGGGGGGGAACCACAAGGATCCATATTGCCATACTTGCATTTTATATGATAGAGATTAATAGGCCTTGGTGGAAAATACTCTTGAGTAATTGTGGTGAAATCTCAACAAAATGATTAAGGGAGTGAAGTGTTAAACTCACCGTGGGCAGCTGGAAATAAACATCTTTCTATTAGGAATCCCCAAAGACGCTGACCTTGAGTGTTTATTGTTGTTCTGCCATACTAGTAAAATGAGGGAAAACCTAACCAGTCCCGCCTATTCCTTGGGCAAAGCTCTCTTTCCCTTAGTGCAGCTTTAAAGTTGGGCTTTAAAAAAATGTATTAATGACCTAGAAAAGGATTAAAGTGCAAAGGGCATAGGAGGTAAAATTGACAGGCCTTGAAAGCAGATTTGATATGGAGAATGAGAGAGTAAGGGGATTCTGTTTTGGAAAGGTTGAGATTAAGATGCTACTGGTGCATCTATGTGGAGATGGCCAGTAGGCAGTTGGTATTTAGGGTTTTTAAAAGTTAAGCTTAGGAGAAAAGCTAGAGAAGAATGTGTAGATTTAGATGTTATGTTCTTAGAGACAATAATTGAACCCATGAGAGCTGATAAGACCAGTAAGGGAGTAATCCCAGAGGGAAAAAAGAAGAGAGTTGGGGAGGGGCTAGAGAGGGTGGGAACTTTTAGGGATATCTACTCTTAAGGGATAAGCAGTGAATGGTGAAATAGCAAAGGATCCTGGGGAGTAGTCAGATAGATAGGAAGAGAATAAAGAGAAAGTAGTTTTGTGGAAGGAAAGAGAGGTAAAAGTATCCAGATAGAGGGAGTGTTTGACAGTGTCAAAAGGTATGAAAAAGTCTAGGAGAATACAGTCTGAGAAAAGGCTATTAGGTTTAGCAATCATGTAAAGAGTGGGGAGGCTTCTTCCCGATTCATCTGATATAATCACTGAAAGCTCAGATTGGTAATGACAAGGTGTTAATGAGGCAGCTGATGGTTCAGTGGATAGAGTGTTGGACCTGCAGTCAGGAGTTCAAATCCAACCTCACGCAATTACTAGTTGTGTGACTCTGAGCAAAGTGACTTAACCATGTACTTCAGTTTCCTCAACTGTAAAATTCAGATAATAGTACAGCCCAGTTGTTGTGGGAATTAAGTGAGTTAATATTTGTGAAGATGGAGCAGGGGGTTTCTTTCCCTCTTGCTTACCTTCTTTGCAGACATAATGGCCTACAATTAAACACATGGCAGATTAAGATGGGCCTACCCAGTCAGTCAGTCAAAAATTATTTATTAAGCTCCTACTGTATGCCATGCCCTGTACTAAGGTCTGAACATAGAAAGGCAAAAGATAGTTCCTTCTCTCAAGGAGATCAGTCTAATGGAGGAGACCACGTGCAAACAACTATGTACAGACATACTATATACAGGATAAAGTGGAGGTAATCAACAGAGGGAAGACACTAGCATTAAGATGTATTGGGATAAACTTCCTGTGGAAAGCAGGATTTTACCTGGGACTTAAGGAAGCCAGGAGGCAGAGATGAAGAAAGAGAGCATTACAGGCTTGGGAGACAACCAGTGAAAATGTCTCAATTCAAGAGATGAAGTATCTTGTTCAAGGAACAGCCAGGAAGACAGTTCTACTTGATCAAAATACCTGGGAAGATATAAGGCATAGGAAAGTGGGGGAGAGAAGGTTAAGAAGGGGTTGAATGCCAAACAAGAAGATTTTGTATTTGATCTTAAAGGTGATTAGGAGCCACTGGAGTTTATTGAATAGACAGGTGACATGGGTAGACCTGGGCTTTAGGAAGATCACTTTGACAGCTGAATGGAGGATGGATTGTAGTGGGTAGAGACCTCTTGTAGGCAGAACAATTAGCAGACTATTTCAGTAGTCCAGGGATGAGGTGATGCGGGTCTACAATAGGGTGGTAGAAGTGTCAGAGGAGAGAAGGGCACACAGGAGAGATGTGATAAAGGTGAAATCAACAGGAAGTGACAACAGAATGGTTAAAGGAGGTAAGGGGGGGGGAGCAGTGAGAGAGATTAGGAATTAAGACTGATCATTAGGTTGTAAACTTAGGTGACTAGGAAGAAAGTGGTACCATCAAAAATAATAGGGAAGTTAGAAAAAGAGAAGGGTTTGTGGGAGAAAAGATAATGAGTTTAGTTTTGGACATGTTGAGTTTAAGATGCCTATAGGACAAACAGGTCAACATGTCTAACAGGCAATTGGAGATGCAAGACTAGAGGTCAGCTGGATAAGTAGATGTGAGAATCATCAACATTGAGATGATAATTGAATCTATGGGAGGTGATAAGATAGTGAATTAGTATAGAGGGAAAAAGGGGTCCAAGATAGAGCCCTGTTGGACATTCATGCTTAGCAGGCATGTCCTGACTGAAGATCTAGCAAAAAAGAAAGAGAAGTAACAGGCAGATAGGTAGGAGGAGAACCAGGAGAACAGTGTCACAAAAACCTGGTCAAAAGAGAATGTTAAGAACAAGAAGGTGGTTAACAGTGTCAAAGGCTGTATAAATTTAGCTCAACACTAAAGAAAGGGCCATGAGAACTGGCAATTAAGAGATTGTAATTTTGGAGACAGTGATTTTAGTTGAATGAGGAAGCTGGAAGCCACACTATATTGTTCAGAAGAGCATGAGAGGAAAGGAAGTGGCACCAATTGCAGATGGTTTTCTCAAGGAGTTTATCCCCAAATTGAGGAAGAGATATGAAAATATGACTATCAGGGATGGATGGTTCAAGTGAGGATATTTTTGAGGATGGGAGAGAAATGGACAAATTTGTAGGCAGTGAAGAAGTAGTCACTAGACAGGGAGAGATTGAAGATAAGTGAGACAGTGGGAGATGATAGGTGTGCTGAAGAATATGGCATGGAATGGGAGCACCTGTGCATGTAATCTGCCTTGGTAAAATGAAACGACATCCTATCATGTGAGACAAGGGTAAAGACAAAGATAGTGGCAAAAGGTGTCTGAGTAATGTGAGATGGGGAAGAGAGGAGAAGAGGGAGCTCTTGGTTTTGCAGCATGAGGGCCCATTTGAAATTATGTAGTGGACTGAGTCAGCATGGTTTTCTGATTTTTCTCCAGTTTCACTTGGTAGCATGAGTAGGATTTAAGGCAGCAGATGGTGGGAGTAATTCAGGGCTGAGGCTTGACAGGGTGAGCTAGGTGAGCCGGAGGCAGACACTGCTAGCTTAAACTCATTGACTACTTCTTTTGCTTTATATTCCTTTTCCTGAACATAGGTGACCAAATAGGCATTCTGAGAGATGGGTATTTCTATCCTTAATGATTACCTTGTGAGTTCTTCAGATTGAAATGCCAAGTTGGTGTTGGCTGCCCTTCAGGAAGTGCTTCTTTTAGTTATACCTTCTCAGAAAAAAAAGTGCTCGCTGTTGGGAACTGCAGATCTGGGTCTTGAGAATAGCCTGAGTTGAAATAAAATATTCTGCAATCCTACAAAACTATCTTTGCTTTTTGGGAAACTATAATATGTAATAAAGTTATTGTTTATTCTTTAACTACTGGTTAATGCATGTTCATGAGTCGTTTGTGTTTTAAGTATTTCTTTGTGGAAGAGGAAATAAATATCCTGATATCTACATTGAGTAGCTTTTCTAGATGAGACCTTATTAATCCCTTTCAGAGAAGATTGTATACATGAGCAATACTCAGTCTTAATTTAAGAGATTTTCTTTGAGATTTGGATGATGCATAATGCTCCAAAGAGTGCAGGAAAAGCCTGAATCCCCCTATTTGGGATTGAGCTTCTGTGCTGACAGTCAAAATGGGCTCTTAGCACTCAGTTCAACCAAGTGCCCTTGAAGAGTTTGGCCTTTATTTCCTTGATTAAATTAGGAGTCCTTGACCGACCTCCTTGCCTCAAGGGAAAATCTAGTTTACATGGGTTTGAGTGACATGTTTGTGACATCAGAGGCTTTTAGACCATGTGGGTTTAAGTCACATCTTTGTGATGATTTTAGGTCATGTGGGTGAGTTGCATATGTGACTCACTCGACCCTGAAAAAGATATAAAACCAGGGGTTGGCTTTCTTTTTTCGGAGCTCTGACCCATAGCCGTGGTGGCACACGTGACTCTGGGCCAGCCCTTGTTATGAGCTCCCAGGCTGAACTTAGATGTTGGTAACTATGAATTGTATTTGGTCTGTCTGTCGATGTTTGTAATTTGTTTGTATTTGCTCTGAAGTTCAGGGTGCTGGCTTTTCCCCCTGAACTAAGTGAATGGTATTTCTATGTTGAATTAAAGCATTAAAGTATTTGGTCTGTCTGTCGATGTTTGTAATTTGTTTGTATTTGCTCTGAAGTTCAGGGTGCTGGCTTTTCCCCCTGAACTAAGTGAATGGTATTTCCATGTTGAATTAAAGCAAGCTTGTTAACCCCTTAAGCTTGCATTCTATGGGCTGGTTGTTGTTGATTTTACACCCCCCACAGCAGCTGCTAGCCAGATTGTTGAAACAGCTTCTCAAGGTCTGAGCCAGGTCCACTTGAGTCCCAATCCTGAGCCTATTTTCTAGGAAGCCTATTTACCCCAGCATGTTAGGAAAGGGAAAAAGCTGAAGATCCTAAAGTTTTGTAATAGCCTCGCAGATGAGTTAAAATCTAGCATTCCACAAGCCTTTTTACTGGTCTTTATTTTTTTTAAAGAGACAGGATGGTGTACTGGGTAGTAGATTGGCCTTGGCATCATGAAGATTGGTTCAAGCCTTGCCTCGTAAACATACTACCTTTGTAGTCATGGGCAACTTGCTTAACCTCTATATAGATGTACTTGGAATAAAGATATTTTCCTAGAATTTAAAATATCATCCTATAAGTAGATCAAGGATGTTTTATTTCATTGGTGTGCATATATACAAGAGTACTTAACCTGGGGGTGGGGTGGAGTCTGTGAACTTCACCTGGATATCAAAGAGGTCCAACTCTCTCTCTCTTTCTCTCTCTCTCTCTCTCACACACACACACACACACACACACACACATGCACACGCACATGCACACGCACACGCACAGAGTTAGGGGGAAGGGGAGAGAATAAGCATTTCTATAGCACCTACTATATGTGAACCACTGTGCTAAGCACTAGAGATACAAACAAGGGTAAAAGACAGTCCCTGCCTTCAAGGAATTTACAATCTAATGACAGAGAAAATGTGAGATCTCTCTCTCATACACACACACTCTCACACACACTCACACACACACACACACACGGTACACATGGTCACACACATGTGCACACATGCATGGTAAATAGGAAATAAGTAGGAGAAGGAAGGCACTGGAATTAAGAGGGGTTCTAGATACTATTATTCCCCCAATTTCTTTTTTACAGTTGAGGAAACTAAGGCAAACATAGATCACACAGCTAAGTGTTTGAGGCCTTTTTTGAACTCAGTTCTTCATTTTAGGCCTACCCTTCTATCTGTTATGCCACCAGCTATTTCTATAGGTTAAGAACTGCTACTCTGTAACCAGTTTGGTGCTGAGCTCCTCGAAATTCATTTAGACTGGTCATCAGATAGCAGGCACATGGTTGATCGTAGGGCTCATTTCAAAAGCTTCTTGGCTTGGGAAAATCTTCCAGAACTTGTTCTTCATTGGTATTGTCATAGAGAATCTGGGGATACCTCCAAGCCCTGATGAGGCTTCAGAGGAGGACTTTAACTTGGAGGAGTTCATAAATCATTATTATGTTTTTAGTAGCATTAGTACTGATAGAACAACTATCTCATTTCCCATTCATTCTTCCATTTCCACTTCTCTTTATAATGTGAGGACAGTATGTGTATGTATGTACCTTTTTAACCTGTCTTGTACTGATGTTCCCTTCTCTCCTCTGACATTGCCACCACCCTGATACAGGCTCTCATCTCTTCACACCTATACTATTGCAGTAGTCTTCTATTTGGTCTATCTGCCTCAAGTCTCTCCCAATTCCAGTCTCTCTTCAATTCATCTGTCAAAATGATCTTATCACTTTATCAAATCTATCAGATCTGATCACATCACTAAACTATTCAAAGAACCCTAGTGGCTCCCTATTAAATATAAAGTCCTCTATTTGGTGTTCCAAGCCAACCTGACCCCTTTCCTTCCTTTCTAGTGTTTTTACACTTTGCCTTTATAGGATTTGTGATCCAGTGACACTGGCCTCCTTGTTTCTTGAACAAGATGCACCATCTCTTGACTGAATTTTCACCAGCTGTCCCCTAGGCCTGGAATTCTCTCCCTCCTCATTTCCCTTACCTGACTTCCCTGGTTTCCTACAAATCCCAGCTAAAATTATACCTTCTATAGGATTACTTTCCCAGTTTCCCTTAATGCTGGTACCTTTCCTTTAATATTAATTTCCTGTTTATTCTGCTGTAACTTTGGCTTGTGTCCATGAGACAGTTTTATAAAATATGACCCTCATTCATAGTTATTGCACATTTAGAAGACTGGCTGTGAAATGACTCACGCTTATGTCCCCATTCAGAAAATACCACTCTCAACAATGTGCTGAGGGTTGAGTTGCCATCCCTGTGCCATGCCTATTCTGCATGGCTCCCATTGTACTCCCATGCTGTAAACAAAGGACCCCTGGCAAAATAAGGACAAATTTAGCCACAGTATTTACGAGGAATATTATAAATTTGGTGATATACTTTAACAGAATAAACTGAAAAAGAAAAACAAACCACAGATGGAAGACTGGAGTGGGGTAGGGCCTGATGGATATCTTGTTTCTTTCAGCTCATCTACTAGTGGAGTGAGCACCTATGATTAAAAAAATGCAGTCTCGCAGATCCCGGCTTGTCCATTCAGAAGTTATCTCTTATGGTCTAAAGAAAGGGCAATGCAGATGGGGCAGACTTAGCTGTTGCCATTGTGACTGCCACCAAGGGACCACTGCTATCTCTCTCTTCTTCCCTTCTCCTCTTTGAGAATTCCACCATCTTGTCCATGAAAATCTCTGTCTTGTCTCCTTATCTGAGGGATGATCTTAAATTAATTTCCTCTGTTTCTAACTTGGGAAGAACTACATATCTCAGGGTTGGATTTTTTTTTTTTTAGGCAGCAAACACTTTTCTGGAGTTACACTGTTTATATCTTGTATGTATGTAGTGTTCATGTTGTCTTTCCCATTAGTTCCTTTAGAGCAAGGGCTATTTTTTGCCTTTCTTTATATCCCCAGGGCTTAGCAGAGTGGCTGGCACTTAAGAAATACCTTTTAGCTAACTGTGTAGTGAGACTAGTAATAGTACTATTGAAGAAGAGCAGCTGAAAATAGACCACCAGAAAGATTTTATCACTGTATATGGCTACATTTGTTGCAAAAGATGAGTAAATATAGAAATTCTAAGAAGATCTCAATATAGCCTTCCAAATTAAATTAGCATATACTTTAATATCTAATTACTTTAGTGTCTACTGAAGAAAGGGTAGAGAACATATGTTGGAAATTATGATTCAGAATTAAGAAACAAAATGGGTCAGAGACAACATAGAAGTTTCATCTGTTTATGTCAACAAGCTCCACACCATCACAAAACTATCACAAAAAATGAAACTGTCTACATCTTAAGGATCAGGAAATGACTGGTTACTGAAGTGAAAGTCATTTCCAAATCATCTGTCTTTATGAAGTCAGATCATTTATATGTTAGTGCAAGGATAAAAATCAGTGTCAAATTAGAATAAAGAATAAAAATGAGAAAATATAGCCTGTAATTGAAAGAGCTCCAACTTGGTCTTTTAAAATAAGTGAATGTCTGAGAATACAAGAGGCAGCTATAAGACAAGAAATTTTAAATAGAGAGAAACCAAATATGGGAAATGGCTATTCACCAGAAACTACTACTATTTCCTAAGGAAGTTTAATTGAAGTAAATAAGTCACCACTTTGAGTAGATCAAAGGAACCTAGAAATTATCAGCCAGTAATTCTTGATCTTCCTGCCAAGTAGAAAAATATAGCAACCATGAGACATACCGGCTTTGAATATAAACATTCTAGTGAAATCTTGTGGAAGAGAATAGTGGAAGATTATGGTAAGAATGGTAAGTAAAATCTTAAGAGAAAACCAGAATTTTATGAGGTGATATATCTCATGGTGGTTATATTTTTGTTGGTTTATCTGCTTGCCAGCTAGGTTTTTCAATAAATCTTTCTATATTGAATTTCTTTTCTTATAGCCTTCTTGCATTCTCACTTATCTCTGAATTTCCTATTTAGTTTTTGGTCCCTCTCCCTTTCACTTCTGCCCAGATCCCCAGGGCTAAGCTGCTGAATATATTTAGTGTCAAACTTTAGGAGTAAAGTGAGGTTGCTCATCCCCTTTTTCTTGTATACCTATATTTATCCACTTCTTGTATGTGGTTCTGAGTGTAGGTATTAGGTCACGCTTACTTCTACATCTCCTCCAATCATCTTCCCTTCCTGTTATGGTCAGGAAGACTAAATGTCTGCTGCCTCTTATAAAGATCAGAGTGGTTCAAGCTAAGTCACTTCTATCAGATATACCTCAATCACAAGTCTTGTATATTGGCTAGGATTCATTGAACCCAATACATGGAGTGGGTTCAGTGTGGAAATGGTGAGTGGGAGTCTTATTATTTGTTCTCAGATGCTGTCACATCAAGTTTTTATCTATCTTCTTGTGCTGTTAGCTGTAATTACTCTAAATTCACTGAATAATTCTTTTTTTTTTGAACTTTGTGTATTACTGTTGGTTGGGAAAACACCTATCTACCATCTTACTGATTATATGATCCTATTGGATTGCCAATGTAACATGGTCTGGATATCACTTATCCCCCACTTTTGTTATGGCAGTGAGTCAATATTAAATTCAGTAAGCATTTATTAAACACCTACTGTGTGCCAAACACTCAGTTAAGTGCTGGGGATATAAAGAAAGAGAAAAGACAGTTACTGTTTTTAAAGAGCTCACAGTTTAATGGGAGAAATAACATATTATACAAACAAGTTATATATAATATATCAATACAATAATCAACAGAGAGAAGCTACTAGCAATAAGAGAGACTGAGAAAGACTTCCTGTGGAAGACAGTATTGTAGTTGGGACGTGAAGGAAGCCAGGAGACACGTATAACTTTTTTCCTGGTTATACTTCTCTCTAATGATATTTTTCTTTTACTCTTTATTTTAAACTTTTACTCTTCCTTAGTAATACATTTATAATTCATGTTAGCCTAATAAGCTAACAATATATTTCTTAATTGCCTCTTCAGCGATCCTCAACTTTAATTCTTTGTGTTTAGTGATAATCCATGACTTGCAGCCACACAGTTAAAAAACATAGAATTCACAATTGCTGGCAGCTGGGTGGCACAAGGGATAAAGCACTGAGCTTGGAGTCAAGAAAGACTTGAATTCAATTCTGGCCTCACATACTTAACAGTTGTGTGACTTGTGTGGGCAAGTCATGTAATCTACATATGCCTCAATTTCCTCATCTGTAAAATGGAGATAATGATAATACCTCCTTCCTAGGGATCAAATGAGATAATACCTGTAAAAAGTACTTAGTACAGTGCCTGGTGCACAGTAAGAGCTATCTATATAAATGTTAGCCATTGTTATTAGCCATAGTTTTATCTATGCTTTGCATTGACTTACCTGTGTATATGCTATTTCTTCCCAGTAGACTCCAGATTCCTAGAGGAGAGGAATTCTTCCATATTCATCTTAGCTATGTAGCTTGCCAGGCACTTAGCATCGTACCTGGAACATAGATGGCATTTAACAAATGTTTGCTGAATTGAATTTTGTTTAGTTCCTGTGGGTGCCTTATTGGAACAAGTTTTTGTTTTGTTTGCTTTTGTTTTTGACACATCATATAGTTTTGTAAAACATTATGGAATGATTTAACCAAAATTATAGTTCTAATCACATAATTATGATCCTAAGTATGTTTAGACATCTGTTGTAGATACAGTTCAAGATATCCTGAGGGGCCTCAGTAAATCCAGACTGTGGCAATAACTTTTAGCAATAGCTACCAGTGAGAAACACATTATTACCTAATATATTTTATGGTATGAAGCATGTCTATATCTACAAGGAATCCCGAGACCAATCCAGAGGGATATCTTTTCAGACGTTCCAAAAAGTGCCAAAAATACACAATAAAACTGATCTTGACATTTAATCAAAGGCATCAACATGTCTTTGAGTTAGGAATTCACCCTTTTAGCTTTTTGTAGACTATTTAGTAGTGACTAAGTTATTATTTGAATATACTCATGAGTAACTTAAAAGCTCTATAGAACATTAGTATTGGTAAGTCTTCAGGCTTAGTCAAATGATTTTAGAAATGAAGAACCTGAGATTTACTGAGATCAAGTGACAAGGTCAATAGTTTGGACAATGACCAACACTAGAGCCCAGCTCCCTAAGGTCCTAGGCTGATGGTCCTTATACTTTTACTCACTAATATGGTCAGATTTGATATTTCTTAAATAAATGTAAATTATCTTTGTATGGCTGTCACAAAAGTATTTTAATATATTACTCTTTCCTTTATGTCATTGATATGGCTAGTCCTTCCAATGGTCAGATCTCAAGCCATCCAGATCTTCTTATTTTAATTGTTTTCCTTGTAATTCTTATGTAATTACTTATAATTAATTCTTGTAATTATAATTCTTGTCCTCATTTTCCCCATAAATTTTTCATAGGCCTTCTCAGACATTACATTTCTTTGGCACTAATATAGATTTTGGGCTGGTGTCCTTTGCTCTGAAATATTGTACCTTCTTTTCTAGACATACGTATTCTGGATGATACCTTTTGTGTCCTTTTTGTAGCCTATTCATGCTCACAATGTGTTTCTCTATCGCCCTTTGAATCTCCTGAAATTGCAATTATTTTTCAGAGATTGTGGTATCCTATGACTTGCAGCCATAAAGCACCTCTAGAAATATGATTAAATTGCTTTTGTCTCATTAGTTTGGACACACCCTTTTCTAACAATATATGTCACAATCCATTGATATTTGTTCATCCAATGGCTCTAGTCCAAGTTGTCCCACAAGTTCACAGGGGAGGTTATAAATTATAGCCTGTCACATGCACATGTACTTCTCCATTGTTCTCTGTGAGTCATTTGTTTTCAGTTCTTCAGACACTGAAAGGTTCCATGTCATTTAACTGTGCAATCATGCCAGTGAATTATTGTGTTGACTGATTTTATTGAAATGAATTTTCTCCTTTTTTAATCATTCTTAGAAGGTAAGGCTCAGGGCAGGGACTGTCTTTTTCATATTTGTATCCTTTGTGCTTAGCACAGTGCCTGCCACATAATAGGCACTTAGTAGGTGTTTATTGACTCCTAAGGTTAGTTTCATGATTCAGGGAATTCTCAAATAGAATATGGTACCTTTTTCAATTTGATTCAATAAAACATATTATTCTTTGAAAAATTGTAATTGTAGATATCAGGGAAAACTCACTTGAGCATGAAGTTTTGAGTTGAACTTAAGCAAAAGCAGTATTTCAAAATCAAAAGTTCCTCTTTGGGGCCAAGAATATCATATTTTGCCTTTTAGTACAGTCCACAGTTTTTTTTTTTTTAAAGTAAGGCTCATTGGCAAAGAGATGGTATATTTGGAAATGGAAATATATATAGACATATACATATGTCTATATATACATACATACATACATACATACATACATATATATATATATATATATATATATATATATATATACACATATGATAATAGATATAATCGAGCAGCTAGGTGGCACAGTGGATAGAGTGCTGGGCCTGAAGTCAGGAAGACCCATCTACCTGAGTTCAAATTTGTCCTCAGATACTTAGTAGTTCTATAACTCTGTGCAAGTCACTTAACCCTGTTTGCTTCAGTTCCTCATCTGTAAAATGACCTAGAGAAGGAAATAGTAAACCTCTCCAGTATCTTTGCCAAGAAAACCCCAACTGGAGTCGTGAAGAGTCAGACTTGACTGAAACAACTGAACAACAATAGATATAATTAGGATTGATGTACAGAGATAAAAAAAAGCATCAATAAAACACCAAACGGGATAAAAAGGTCTGTCCAATTTCCGAAATGCAATAATACATTTTTAAAAAAATTAAAAGGAATATTAACAATCTTATTAAAAATTTAATAAAAATAAAAAAAACAAACTTCAAGATAGCCTGACAGTGGTATTCAGGAACCCCATTCCTGTATCTATTGCTATGGAAACAATCCTACAACTATTGATTGAAAGTCAGGCATTCCTTTGAAAATAGGAAACTAAGTTCCAAGGAAGCTTAAGTAGGGTTCCCAAGGTACCATAGTAATTAGTATCACAGCTGAAACTAGGATTCATCTTCAGGTTCCAAATTCTATGATCTTTGTACGAGCACTTTCTCACTCCCCAAAATGTAAATATGTGGAGTCCTAAAGCATATTGGGATTGTGTGATTTTAAACTTTAACAGGTTCAAAAACCTGCTTTGCAAAGCAATTCAGTTCAGTTAATTCAACAAATACTGATTTAATTTCTACCCTTTGGAGGCACTCTGCTAAAAGCAGAATACAAAAAACAAAAACAAAAAAGAATCCTACATTCAAGGACTTTATGTTCTATAGTAGGATATAGTATATAAACATATCAGTAAATTCAAGGTGATTTGAATAGGGGAAGAACAGTAACAACCCAGCAGATCAGAGAAGGCTTCAACAAAGCTGGGTGTTGAGAAAGCTAATAATAATCCAGGTAGAGTTGAGGAAGGAGGACATTTGACTCATGCAAAGTACAACTTATGCAAACACTCAGAGGTAAAAGATATAATGCCAAGTTTTAAGAACAAGTATACCAGTTTCATTGAAACATAGGACATTTGAAGGTTAGTAATATTAAATAAATCTGGAGAGGGAGACTGGAACTAGACTATGAAGGGATTTGAACACCATTTTAAAAAAATGATTACTTTAATTATTTAATACAATAATGAGTATTGAAAAACATTCAGAAACATTATAAACAAAGTATTTGCATAAATTTGAATAATTTCCATGTTACTTTACAAAAAAATACAAAAAACTTTTTAAACCATGAATTAAATATGTGAGTGACCTCCTCTGAAAATTTTGTTCAGGTCCCAACTAAACTAAGAGGACAACACATTTTTAGAAATTCTAATTCTACATAGTTGTCAGTTAACACTTAACAAGCATTTATTAAGTGCTTACTATATACGAAGCATTGTGCTAAGCACCAGGAATATGGAAACAAGAAAAAAGAAAAAGAGTTCCTGCCTTCCATGAACTTACATTCTAATAGGAAAGACAAAACATAAAAGGAAGCTGAAAAGGGAAGTGGGATGGGAAGAGAAGGTACTAGGTGAGGGGACATGATGGAGAAGTTGAGGGGAGTATAATTGGGTGGGAAATGAAGAGGTGACTATCCTGAGTGTTTTGCTTAAATGGAAGACCTAGGAGCAGCCCTCTAACTTCCAGTCAGAGTAGTTGTTCAGGAAACGAAAGCTCAAATAGAAATATATTGAAGATACTATTATTTTAATAGGGAAAAATTCCCCCATGCAACACAAATTGGCTATTGTAAAAGGGGGACCATTTTCATTCTCTTTATACATTTTCCCTTTATAAACCAAAGTTGCCTTTCCTGAAAATACATATTGTTTTTATTAATATTTATATAACACTGTGTGCCAGGCATTGTGCTAAGTGTTTTTCAATTATTATTTCATTAGAACTTCACAACAATCTGGAGAGGTAAGTGCTATTACCCCCATTTTATAGATGAGGCTAGTAAATATCTGAGGCTGGATTTGAACTCAGGTCTTCCTGACTACAAGCCCACCACTCTATCCACTGTGTCAGTTTCCAAATCCATGTACTAATTACATCTAAAAGAAACCAAGCCAGTCCAATTCATAAATTACTTTCTATTTACATAATTAGATTATTGTATTTTGTGGAGTTTAAATGCCAAGTTGAGTTTCTATTTTACCCCAGAAGTAACAGAGAGCCACTGAAGATGACTTGAGTAAGAAAATGACATGGTTAGATTAGACTTTTGGAAGTCTATTTTGTCAGTTGTGTGGAGGATGGAATGGGTAGGGAGGAGGTAGAAGATGGGAGGCCAATTAGGAGACTGTTGAAATAGTCTACAAGACAAGAGGTGATGAGGGGACTGAAGTAGAGTAATGGTGACCATGTGAATGGTGACAATGGAATTGTTCTGAGTGATATCATGGAAGCAGAATTGAGAAGACTTGGTAATTGGTTGATTTTGGAGTGTCAGGAGGAAAGAAGTGTCAGGGATCACTTTGAAGTTGTACACCTGCCTGAATAATAGGATGGTGGTATCTTCAAAAGAAATGGAGAAATTTCGAGGAGGGGTCAAGATAAAGTTGTTCTATTTTGGACATGTGGAGTTTTGGACACTGATGGGGTATTAAGATGGAAATGTACAACAGGCAGCTGGAAAAGAAAGACTAGAGCATATGCAGAACTTAGGCAGGATATCTGTCTAGATTTAAGAGTCATTTGCATAGAGATAGTAGCACCTCCCAGAGCTATGATGATCACTAATCAATCAATGAGAATTTATTAAGTACTATACTAAATTCTAGGGTGTAAAGACAAAAAAATAGTCTCTAGCCCCAAGAAACATATTCTGTTGAGGATAGGGACATGATGGAGACTTCCAGTTTCTTCTCAGAGTCTTTTCCCTTAGCAATCTGAAGTGGGGTTGGCGCTGTCCATCTTCTCTCTTGAATCTGGAAGCCAGAAGTGTTGGAATCAGCTGCAGAGCCCAGAGACTCAAAGAGAATTTGAACTCTCCCTCTCTTGCCCATCTGCACCCTTTTCCTCTACACAGGGTTGTGGTATTAATCTCCACCAACAAGGAGAGAATTCCATATTGTTGGGCTTTGGGACTTGTTACATATTATATATGTATTTATACATGCATATGTATATGTACATATATATATATATCTTGAATTTGATTTGCATATACATAAAATATTTAGATACATAGTTTCTTAAAAGAAACATACATTGCATGTATTCCATATACATATAAGGTAATCTTAGCATGGGAGGCATTAGCAGCTGTGGAGATCCAGTAAAGGCTTAACGAGGAAGGTAGTACTTGAGCTGAGTTTTGAAGGAAACCAATGAATTTTGAAGACAGATGTATACCAGAAAAGTGTTCTAGATATGAGAGAAAGCCAATTTAGGAAAGGGACCAGATTGTGATAAACGTTAAAAATGAAACTAAAGACTATATTTGATTATAGAAATTTATAGGGAACAACTGTAGTTTTTAAAATTTGATTTTATTCCGAACTAAACAAACACCAAGTAAAGTGAGGATTTCCATAAAATTTCAGAACAGAAAAAGTATTGTACATGAAATTGCAGATACCTATTATGTATAGTGTGCTTTTCTTTTTAAGTATATAATAAATTCACACAGTAGCTTAAAAAACTGTCTTTAAAAACACTGGTCATCTGAGCTTCTTTCTGGCCTTCTATTTTCTTCCCTCATTTAAAATGTGTGTGTGTGTGTATTTATCTATATCTATATCTATACATTTACATATATATATCTAGACATATCTATCTATCTATCTATCTATCTATCTATCTATCTATCTATCTATATATACATTTTTGCCTAAGTGAATCCTTTACCTCTTTCTTTGATCTTTTTGAAGTATGGCACTAGTAAGAGTATCTTTAGATTAAAGGGTACACACTTTTTAATAGTCTTGGGGGCATAATTTCAAATTGCTTTGCAGAACAGCTAAACCAATTTATAGCTCCACCAAAAACAGTGAATTGATGTGGTTTTTCTTCTGTCACCAAAATTTGTCATTTTCCTTTTTTGGGGTTAAATTTGGAACCTTAAAGTGGCTTTAATTTGTATTTATTAGTGACTTGGAGCATTTTTCTTATGATTATTGATGAGCTGATTTTCTTATTTGAAAACTCTTTCATATTATCTGACTGCTTATCAGCTCTTATTCTTATAAATCTGAATCAGTTCTTCATATAATTTGGAAATGAGACCTTTATAAGAGAAATTCACTACAAAGAGTTTTTCGCCAGATATTTGCATCCCTTCAAATTTTAGCTGCATTGGTTTTGTTTGTGCAAAATCTCTTTCAATTTTTTATCATCAAAATTGCTCATTTTGTTTTTTCGTGATTATTTTTGTGCTTTGATCATAGTCAATTCCTTGATCCATAGATCTGAAGGTGATTTGTAACTTGCTCTTCTAATTTGTTTACGTGTCAACCTTTATGTCTAAGTTTTGTCGTTCCTTGGAACTTATCTTGGCATAGGTGAAATATTGGAGTATACCTATTTCTTGCCAGATTTCTTTCTAGTTTTCCCAACAGATTTTGTCAAATAGAAGGTTCTTATTTGGTAGTTGGGATCACTAGGCAACTGTGTTCATGTACTCTTAGGAATCATTTGTATTTCCTAACATGTTAGTTAAAGATTTATAATTGAAAACTATACAATCATTTTACAAGCATATGTATGATTGTTCATTTTTATGCATTTTAGAGGTTTATTGGTATGTTTATGATAAGTTTAAGAGGGATTGTGGCTCCCTTGGATCCTAATGTGGTGCCATGTTCCCACTCTCCTGCCACTGACACTATTGAATGGAGAGTTAACATGATCAGACTGTGCTTTAGGAAAATAATTTTGGTAACTCTAGGAAGGGTGGATTGGAATCAGGCAGAGATATGCAGCCTGGAGACCAGTTAGGAGGCTGTTGTAATAAAAGAACAATGAGAGATGATAAGGGCCTGAACCAGGGTGGCAGCTGTGTGTGTGGAAGGAAAGGGCCAAGAGATACTTTGGAGGCAGAAGCAATATGATTTGGCAACTAATTGGATATATGGGGTGAGAGTGAAGAGTCAGGATAGCATTGAGATTATGAACCTAGGTTGTTGGAAGGATGATGGTACTCTTGACAGTAATAGAGAAGTTTAAAAGAAGGGTCGGTTTGGGGTGAAATATAATAGGTTCCTTCTCCTCTCTTCCCTTCCCCTCCCCCTCTCCTCCTCCTTCCCCTTCCCTTCCCCCTTCACCTTCCCTTTCTTCCTAATTTAAATAACCATTATTGTTAATTGAAAGCAAATCCACTTAATCCACTGTAGTGCAAAATATATGACTCAAAATATATAACTCAGG
Source organism: Trichosurus vulpecula (assembly GCF_011100635.1). NCBI lineage: Eukaryota > Metazoa > Chordata > Mammalia > Diprotodontia > Phalangeridae > Trichosurus > Trichosurus vulpecula. Next base: position 269,926,528 of record NC_050575.1, on the reverse strand, counting down.
GATATCATTTTTATTTTCTATGCCATTAAACTCCCCTCTAAAATCAAATTTATATAAAATAAAATAGGGTGGAGCAGAAACCTTGGTTGACATCTTAATGCTGTCTCTGCCATTCCTGATACTCAACATCTCAGCTGTCAGTACAGATTTGCTTTATCGGTAGGGCGGGGGCCTCAGCAGCATATTCTCAAGCACACATGATTAAGGTGTGCAGGTGTAATCTTGGCACCAGACACTTAGGAAGGCATGTCATGGGAGCTTAAAAAAAGAATAGAGAGAACACATCTAGGATGAATAAAAAGAAATTCTCTTCGCGGTCAATGAACCTCAGTTCTGGGTTCTTCTTTCGTTGTGCTAATAGGTCTCCTGGTGAAGGATTTCTCAATATTTGTTGGGTAGTCAAAATGCAGCACTTTAGGATATTGAAGAATCTTAAATATAACAAAGATGTGTCATTCCCAACATATAGACACTTGCTTGAATTTTTTTAGAAAGTTCAAGTTTCACTTTTATTTTTCAGTTACATTTTTATTTATGAGTGTTTATCAAAAAGGTAAGCATCTGTTTTATACAGGACAACTGATTGATTTTCAATGAGTCAGTAAGCATTTATTAATCACCTACAATTTGCTGGGCATGGTTTGAAGTACTAAGAATTAAAAAGAAATCTCTGCCACTAATCAACAACTATTTAATTAATTAGTGAAATGACTACTATGTTCCAACTAACTGTGTTAGTTGCCAGGAATATAAGTACAAACAGTGAAATAATCCCTACTTCAAAGGAGTGTATATTCTAATGAAGGAACAGTGAATACATATAAAATGTATATAGCATAAACATTTACATATATGTGTATAAATACATATATACACATGTATATATTTATGCATATGTACATATAAAAATTGGCAGCTAGGTGGCATAGTGGATAAAGTGCCAGATCTGCAATTAGGAAAACTTATCTTCTTAAATTTAAATCTGGCCTCAGACAGTTACTAGCTCTGTGACCTTAGGCAAGTCACTTAACCTTGTTTGCCCCAGTTTCCTTATCTGTAAAATGACCTGGAGAAGGAAATGGCAAACCACTTCAGTATCTTTGCCAAGAAAACTCCAAAATGAGGTCACAAATTGTTGCACACGACTGATTACAACTGAATAACAAAATACAAATAGTTAAATACAAGGTATTTTGGGAGGGCAGACACTGGCATTTGGGAAGATCAGGAAAGACTTTGAGCAGAAGATAGAACTTGCATTCCACTGGGGGAAATAACGTATATGGCAATATATGTAAAATATAGAGAGGGACAGATATAGGATCAGTGATTTTATTAATCATATTAATCATCTGTATGAGGAAACTTCCTTTGCTAATATAGGTCAATATCTTTTCTACAACTTTATTGTCTTAGAAATGTGCCCAGAGAAGGTGGAAAAAGTACGGAAAAATAAAATACTAAATTAAAAATAATTCTCTACTAAGTAAAAGAAAAAAGACTACTCCTTTCAAATAATACTCCTTTATTGCATATTTAAAATGAATAGCAAGTTGTACATGAATTTGCGATTTCATGTGCAATTGTCTTTTTTATTGTACTATGTTATGGAAATTTTTGTTTCATTCCATAAGTAAAACAATTAAAAATTAAATAAAAAAAGAAATCTGCCCAGAGAAAGTCAGAGAGCCAGAATGATGAAATAAAGACAGGGAATTGCCTGACATCTCACAAATTTCCTTCCAAATAACTTTAAAATAATGCCTTAAAATGAATTCTGGAGTGACACAATTAACAAATGAACAAGGTAAAATAATTTTCCAATCCAAGACAACTTAGACGGTCAGCAGGAAAGGTCTATCCCACTGGGGTGTGAATGGAGCACAGCCCAGTGCAGGCAATGCTCCAACAAGCTAGGGGAAGACCTTGGGATGACTGGATTGGCAGTGGCTTCTGGAGCTTTAAGACAGTAAGGGGACTGGACATCTGATCAGATGGAGATTATAGGGGACCCATTGCTGACACTGGCTGAAGGACTCTGTGCATTACCCATATGCAGTATGTTTCCTATTTTGCCCATATGTTTCCAGATTGTAGTCCCAGGGCAAAACAGAGTACTAGCAGGAGCTGGGACCCTGGTCAGTTTCAGGGCAGAGAAAAAAGCTTGCATCACTCACAGACCAGAACACAGGTGAGGAGAGCAGTGAATGCACATTTCCTTAGATCTTGCCACCTTGGAAGAACTAAAAACTTAAATACCCTTGGAAGTACCTCTGCAAACAGCAGTAGAAAAAACCTGATGCTTGGGACAGTGCCCCATCTACTCTGGCAGCAGAGGCCAAGCTAAAAATCAAGAAATAGGCTGGAAAAATGAGCAAACAAGAACCAAAAAGAACCTGACCCCAGGAAGTTCCTGTGGTGACGGAAGACCAAAACACAAACTTATAAGAAGACAACAATGCCAAAATAGCTACATCCAAATTCTCAAAGAAGAATGTGAATTGATCTCAGGAAAAAAATGCCTAGAAGGGTTTTAAAAGGTTTTTAAAAATCAAATGAGACAGGTAGAGCAGAACTTGGGAAAAGAAATGAGAGTAAAGCAAGAAAATCATGAAAAAGGTCAACCCCTTGGTAAAGGAGGTACCAAAAAATACAGAAGAAAATAACACCTTAAAAAACAGAATAGCCTTTTGAGTATTGAGACCTTGGTGCAGTATCCAGGAGCCAAGATGGTGGCTGGAAAGCAGGGACTTGCTTAAGCTCTCCCCCAAATCCCTCCAAACACCTGTAAAAATGGCTCTGAATGAATTCTAGAGCTCTGGAACCTATCAAATAGCAGAGGGAAACAGATCTCCAGCACAGGAGAGCCTGGATGATAGCTGGGAAGTGTCTATTGCACAATGCTGAGAGTGGAAGGCAGCCAAGTGAGGGTTGTGCCAGGGCCAGACCCGGAATCAGCCAGCCGGAACAGGCCTTGGGGCCATGAAACAGTGAGCTGTGGCAGTTACCAGACTTCTCAACCCACAAATGCGAGAGAGCAGGTTAGGGGGGAACTGTGGGATGGAGTTCAGAGAGGTCTGGCCACCAGCCCTGGGGGTGGAGGAGGTGGTGCAGTGGTGGCAGTAACAGCAGCAGGAAGCTCCTGAGGCTGCTTTCAAAACTCCAGCATCAGCTGCTTCCTGAGTCCCTGGCTCACACCATGGGAGGAATCTAGCAGTGGATCAGAGTGGGAGTGCAGAGGGTGCTTTGTGGGCACAAAGGCATATTCTCTTGCTGTGCCCTGCTTGGATCTGAAATATGGTCCTGGTTGGTGGTTCTTGGGGGAGGAGGAGTGATGCTGTGACAGAACCTGGGGTGATGGTGGAGTAGAAATAGTGCTTGGACCCTAAAGCTTAGGACAAAATACTCTGTACTCTACAAGCAGTCATATCCTGACAAAAAGCTTGAGGTTCAAGTATTTGGCTGAGAACATGAACAGGCAGGAAAAAGGAACTCAGACTCAAACGCAGACTCAAACTCCAACTCTAGATTCCTTTTTTGGTGACAAAGAAGATCTAAATATACAGCCAGAAGTCAACAAAGTCAAAGAGCTTACATCAAAAGCTTCCAAGAAAGATATGAATTGGGCTCAGGCCATGGAAGAGCTCAAAAAGGATTTGGAAAAGCAAGTAAGAGAAGTAGAGGAAAAATTGGGATGAGAAATGAGAGGGATGCAAGAAAACCATGAAAAACAAGTCAACAATTTGCTAAAGGAGACCCAAAAAATACTGAAGAAAATAATACCTTAAAGAATAGACTAACCCAAATAGCAAAAGAGCTCCAAAAAGCCAGTGAGGAGAAGGATGCCTTGAAAGGCAGAATTAGCCAAATGGAAAAGGAGGTCCAAAAGACCACTGAAGAAAATACCATCTTAAAAATTAGACTGGAGCAAGTGGAAGCTAGTGACTTTATGAGAAATCAAGATATTATAAAATAGAACCAAAGGAATGAAAAAATGGAAGATGTTGTGAAATATCTCATTAGAAAAACCACTGACCTGGAGAATAGATCCAGGAGAGATAATTTAAAAAATTACTGGACTACCTAAAAGACATGATCAAAAAAAGAACCTAGATATCATCTTTCAAGAAATTATCAAGGAAAACTGCCCTGATATTATGGAACCAGAGGGTAAAATAGAAATTGAAAGAATTTGCCTCTTGAAAAGGATCCCAGAAAGAAAACTCCTAGGAATATTGTTGCCAAATTCCAGAGTTTCCAGGTCAAGGAGAAAATATTGCAGGCAGCCAGAAAGAAACAATTTGAATATTGTGGAAACACAATCAAGATAACATAAGATCTAGCAGCTTCTACATTAAGGGATCAAAGGGCTTGGAATATGATATTCTGGAGGTCAAAGGAGCTAGGATTAATACCAAGAATCACCTACCCAGCAAAACGGAGTATAATGCTCAAAGGCAAAATATGATTTTCAATAAAATAGAGGACTTTGAAGCTTTCTCAATGAAAAGACCAGAGCTGAATAGAAAATTTGACTTTCAAATACAAGAATCAAGAGAAGCATGAAAAGGTAAACAAGAAAGAGAAATCATAAGGGACTTACTAAAGTTGAACTGTTATGTTTACATTCCTATATGGAAAGATGATTTGTGTAATTCAGGAGACCTTTCTCAGTATTAGGGGAGTTGAAGGGAATATATAGAGAGGGCACAGGATGAGTTGAATATGAAGGGATGATATCTAAAAAAATGAAATAAATTTGAGGAGTGAGAGAGGAATATATTGAGAGAGGGAGAAAAGGAGAGATAGAATGGGGTAAATTATCTCACATAAAATGGCAAGAAAAAGCAGTTTATTGGAAAGGAAGAGGGGGCAGGTGAGGGGGAATGAGTGAATCATACTCCATCGGATTCAACTTGAGGAGGGGATAACATACACACTCAATTGGGTATCTTACTCCACAGAAAAGTAAAGGGAAGGGGACAAAAAAGAGGGGATGATAGAAGGGAGGGAAGATAGGGGGAAGAGGTAATCAAAAGCAAATACATTTGAAAAGGGACAGGGTCAAGGGAGAAAATTGAATAAAGGGGGACAGGATAGGATGGAAGGAAATATAGTTAGCCTTTCACAGCATGAGCATTGTGGAAGTGTTTTACATAATGATACATGTGTGACCTATGTTGAATTGTTTGCCTTCCTAGGGAGGGTGGGTGGGAAGGGAGGAGGGGATAGAATTTGGAACTCAAAGTTTTGAAAGCAGATGCTTAAAAAAATAAAAAGTTGTTTTTTGCATGCAGCTGGGAAACAATACATATAGGGAATGGGGCATAGAAATCTGTCCTGTCCTACAAGAAAGTAAGGGGAAAGGGGTTTGGGGGGGGAGTGGGGTGATAGAAGGGAGGGCTGACTGGGGAATGAGGCAATCAGAATATATGCAATCTTGGAATGGGGGGAAGGTTAGAAATGGGGAGAAAATTTGTAACTCAAAATCTTGTGGAAATCAATGTTGAAAACTAAAATATTAAGTAAAAAAATTATCTGCTAGCATTATTAATAATTACCCAGAAAAAATGCCTGCTAAATGCCTTTAAACAAAAAAAAAACAGAATAGGAAAATGGCACTAAAACAGCACAAAAATTCACTGAAGAGAAGAACTCCTTAAAAGCAGGATTGCTCAGATGGAAAAAGATGTACAAAAAATCATTGAAGAAAAGAACGAGTATGAGTTGATTACGATGGGATGATATCTAAAAACATAAAATTGAGGGGTGAAAAAGAAGGATGCACTGGGAGAAAAAGGAAGGGAGGGATAGAATATGATAAATTATCTCACTTAAAAAGGCATAAAAGCCATAAAAGAACTGTTATTATGGAGGGAAAGATAGCGGTTGTGGTGGTGGCAGGAGGCAACATTTAACCTTTACATTCATTGGAGTTGCATCAAAGAGAGAATAAACATACACACTCAGTTGGGTATAGAAATCTATCTTCCCCTACAGGTAAGTGGTAAGACAGTAAAAGAAGGGGGCAAGGACTCATCGAAGGGAGGGCAGATTGGGAGAGACAGTGGTCAGAAGCAAAACACTTTTGAGGATGGACAGAATGAAAGGAGAGAAAGAGAGAAAGATAAACCAGAAAAATGGAATCGAAGGAAATGCACACTAATCATGAATGTGAATGGGATGAATTCACTCAAATCTGAAGCAGATAGAGGAGTGGATTAAAAACAAGAATCCTATAATATGTTATTAAAAAAATTTTACAGCAAGTTTCTCCGATGAAGGCCTCATTTCTGAAATATATAGACCACTGAGTCAAATTTATAAGAATATGGGTGATTTCCCAATTGACAAATGGTGAAAGGATTCAAACAAGAAGTTTTCAGCAGAATAAATCAAAGCTACCTATTGTCATATGAAAAAATTCTCTAAATTACTTTTGATTAGAGAAATGCAAATTAAAACATCTTTGAGGTATCACCTCACACATGTAGAATTGGCTAATATGACAGAAAAAGAAAATGACAAATATTGGAGGGGATGTGGGAAAATTGGGACACTCATGCGTTGTAGGTAGAGTTGTGAATTGATTCAACTGTTCTGGACAGCAATTTGAAACTATGCCCAAAAGGCTATAAAACTGCATACCCTTTGGCCCAGAAGTACCACCAATAGGTCTATATCCTGGAGAGAATAAAGCAAAAAGGATAAGGACCTATATGCACAAAAATATTTATAGCAGCTCTTTTTTATGGTGCTAAAGTATTGGAAATTGTGGGGATGTCCATCAATTGGAGAATATCTGAACAAGTTTTGGTATATGATTTTGATGGAATACTATTGTTATATAAGAGATGGTAAGCAAGATGATTTCAAAACACCCCCTCACTTTTATTACTTTTTACTTTTTAAAAACTTTTTTCTCAGTTTTCTTTTGGTCTGTTTTCTTTCACAACATGACTAACATAGAACTCTTCTTTGTATGACTGCACATGTATAACTTACATAAAATTGCCTTTTCAATGAATGGGGAGAGGAGTGAGGGAGAGAATTTAGAATTCAAAATTAAAAAAAATGTTAAACATTATTTGCACATAAAATTAGAAAAAATAAAAATATTTAAATTAAAAAAAGAAATGTACCCAGAGCAATGAAAGTTTAAGTAACTTTCCCAAGGTTATCATGGGTAATATATGACAAAGGTGATCCTTGAACCTAGACCTTCTTTGTTCTGACACTAGCTATCTTTCCTTTATGCTATACTATCAAAATATATTTCTTGAGTATATGTGTATGGGTGTCTGTCTACTATAGATACAGCTGACCAATGTGTGGCATAGGTTAGATACCTGATCTGGGTTCCAGCCCATCCAATCTCCAAGGAAAACAGTGATTTCTGCCTATGTGATGAGCAACAGGAGCGTCATCCCTGCCTATACTTTTAGTAGTCTAGCAAGGAAAGGTCAAAATAGAGCAGGACTATGCAACTACCCATCAGATGTCTGATGGTTAGGGGCACTATCTATCGGTTTTGGACAAAATGTACTCTTTCGATTATCACTCTCAAAGAAGGGTACCATTAATTTAAATATTGACAGCTTAGTTCCCTCCCACCAACTTTTATTACGCAAAAGACTGTCACAAATAGCTAGTAAACCTCTTTGCTGATGTAAGCAGTAAATAAATCAAAGAAGTGAAAAAGATTAGGGTAGGCAATAGAACATAGGAGAGTAAATGAGCTCTTCAGCTTGGACCAAGTTTTTAAAAAAAGCCAACAAACAGCACCCTCATCCCAACTAAAGAGGAGATCTAGTGGTGGGGATGGGAGTTTGGTGGGGATGGAGTCCACTCAACAGTCTCTAAGGTAGTTAGCAATGGAAGTCTGGAATTTGATGGGGCCTTGATTCTCTACTTGATTCTCTATTGTAGCTCCAGGCTGTTATTTATTCCCAATTGTATGAATGCTACATACCACTTGATAAAGCTCTCTCTCTCTGGAAAACTTTCCCAGGCTTGGTTAAAAGTGGGATTAAAAGTTTAAAATAAATATGAAGGATTTTTTTTAAAGGAAAGCGCTAGTGGAGGTGGGTGAAAGGTAACAAAAGAAGGAATCATGTGGAAATTGGCACTATGTATCAGGAGGGCAGAGTTTATAATCTCAAAGAGGATCATAAACTTGTCTGAAAGGTTTCGGAACCGCTGGATATAAGAAACTCTCAAAGTAGAAGGCAGAAGAATCAAAACATATATTTAGGCTCCACAGTAACCAACCCATGAACCAGCAACCCCATTTTGACATATTAATGAAAAGTTTCCAGGCCCAATAAGTACGCCTTACAAGAGTAACCAGGAGGCTATAGAGAAGCATGATTGCGTAAAGCAAAATCATGCTTCCCCCTCTATGGTAAAAAGATTACCCACTGGCCTGAAGTCTTTGTTCAGCTTCCTCCCGTAGGTCAGCTCTGCTACTGGCGGCTGCGGCTGCGGCTGCGGCTGCGGCTGCGGCTGCGGCTGCGGCTGCGGCTGCGGCTGCGGCTGCGGCTGCGGCTGCGGCTGCGGCTGCGGCTGCGGCTGCGGCTGCAGCAGCCTCTGGCTCCAACGGGAGCTGCTTTTAACCATCCAGCTTCTGCGGGGGTGTAAGGTACGCCGGGGAAAGCACAGGTTCTTTCAATCTGCTTAAGCAAGGGAAGCAAGGTGAAGGGGCCGACAAGCTTACTCCAGTCCAACATACAAACAGCATTCAGTTCAGGGGAAAAAGCCAAACTAGTCAAGGGCACTTGTTGACTAAGTGCTAAGGAGCCCATTTTTGGTTGCCAATACGCACTAGAGCTGAGATTTCAAAGAAGTAAGCAAGTTTAAGAGGCTGAGGTGGTGAGGAGATGAATTCCAGGGACCGAGGACACCTAATAAAGACATAGGGAGCAGAGGTAGAGTGTTGTGTATGAGGATCAGCAAGAAGGAATTTGACAGGAAAGGTTTGACAGGAATAAAGATTGTCTGAAGAGGAATAATGTGTAACCAGGCTGGAAAGGTAGGTTGGGGCTAGGTTGTGAAGGGCTTTAAATACCAGAGGAATTTACATAGGAGCAAATTTATAAAGCATAACAGGACATTATTTTTTTGTCCTTGAGGAACTTATAATCCCAAAGAAGAGTTAAATAAACTGACCAAAAATTATATATAGGCAGTATACATCACATAATCAGTTTATGCTCCAAAAGTTTATCGGTCTATCATATGGGAAAATGTTTTACTAGAGCAAGAATGCTATTACCCTTACTTACCTTTGCACAGGACCTAGAAGCTTATGAGCTCTTTCATTGAAACAGCTCTCTAAGGTAGGTAGCACACTTTATTCATGGTTGGGCTGTGCCAATATCAGAAAAACAATGATGCTACTGAAAAGAAATTGTAGACTTAGTGCTATATATAATGAAGAGATTTTATGGAACTAGACAAAATAATAAAATTCATTTGAAAGAATAAACTGTCTGGAATCTTGAATATGCATGGAAAATAGGAATGAATGGGGCTTAGCATTACCAGATTTCAGATTGTATGATAAAACTGTAGTCAACAAAACTCTTTGGTGCTGATTAAAAAACTGAAGAGTATATCAGAACAGACAAAATAATTAAAAAGAGAAATAAATGAAAGTAGCCTGGTGTCTGATGAACTCAGAACAGAAATTACTGGGAGAATAACTATGTATTTGATAAGAAATTAGGATAATTGAAAATGGCATGTTGGAAAAAAATAGTCAGCAAACAATTATTAAACCCCTACTATGTTCTAAGCATTAGGGATAGAAACAAGGGCAAAAATAGTCCCTGCCTTCAAGGAGCTTATATGCTAATTGGGGAGGCAACATGCAAACATGTATGTACGTGTGTGCATTACATATACCTATTTCAGACTGAAGATAATCTAAGAAGAAGGTATTAACATTAAGGAGGAGTGGGAGAGGCCTCCTGCCTTCAGCTAGGTGGCACAGTGGATAGGGAGCTGAACCTGGAAGACCTGAGTTCAAATCCTGATTCACATAAGTACTTAGTTATATGACTCTGGACAAGTCATTTAACCTCTGTTTGCTTCAGTTCCCTTGGCTGTAAAATGAGGATACAACACCTACCATTATAAAGATCAAATGAGATAGTATTTGTAAAGGTCTTAGCACTACCTGGAAACTAGTAGTTTCTTAATAAATTTTTGTTTCTTTCCTTCTTGCAGAAGATGACATATTAGCTAAGAACTGAGGGAAGTCAGGGAAAATAGGAGGTGGAGATCAGGAGGGAGAGCATTTTAGGAATAGGGGTCAATGCCCAGTCAGGAGATAGAGTGTATTGTTTGAGGAACAAGAAGGCCACTAGTAATATTGGATCATAGAGTATTTGGAAGAGAGTAAAATGTAAGAAGAGTATAAAGATAGGAAAGGTCTAGATTATAAGGGGTATTAAAAGTCAAACAAAGAATTTTCTATTTGATCCTGAAGGAAATAGGGAGCCACTGATGTTTACTGAATAGAGGAGTGATATAGTCAGACCTGTGCTTGAGGGTGATCACTTTGGAAGCTGATTGGATGAAAGACTGGATTGGGAAGAGATTTATGGCACGGAGACCAAACAAAGGGCTTTTGCAGCAGATGTTGAGGGCCTTCACCAAGGTGACAGCAGTGTCAGAGGACAGAGGTAGGCATATACGTGAGAGATATTGTGAAAGTAGAATCAACAGGACTTGGTAGAAGATTAGAGATGGGGATGAGTCAGAGGGAGAAAAATAATATTTTAACATCTTACACCTATATGCACATTAAGTTTAAAATGGATGTTAGACTACTAAAGAAAACACCATAAAAATTGGAAGAGAATGAAATGAGATAGTTCTCACAGCTATTGTTAGGGGAAGAATTCTTAACCAAAAAAAGCAGAGGAGATCATTAAAACTACATAAAATTTTTCGCTACACAAATAATACAAGTGAAGATAGAGTTAGAAGGGAAACAGCACAGTGGGAAAATAAATCAAATTCTTCAGATGAAGAAACTTGGGGGTGGGAGAGGTATGAAATGCTTTGCCCAGGATTGCACAATAAATGTCCAAGTCAGGACTTGAACTCATATCTTCTAATCCTAAGACAAGTCGTTTAGTCATTTTTCAGTTGTGCTTGACACTTCATGACCTCATTTGGGGTTTTCTTGGCAAAGATGCTGAAATGCTTTGCTATTTCCTCCTCTAGCTCATTTTACAGATGACGAAATTGAAGTAAACTGGGTTAAGTAACTTGCCTAGGGTCACACAGCTAGTGAATGTCTGAGGCCTGATTTGGACTCTGGAAGATGGGTCTTCCTTCAGGCCCTGTGCTCTATGTACTTTGCCACCTAGCTGTCCCTGCCAAGACAAGTATACTTATAGTATAAATGGTAATTACGTTTCTAGATCAGCCCCCAAAGCCAGTCTTCAAATATTTGTTGGGCTATCACATGAAAGAGGGATTGGATGGTTTTTGCTTAGCCCCTGGCAGCAGAACTAGGAGCAATTTATAGACATTGCAAATTGCCATTTGATATAAGGAAAAACTTTTTAATAAGGCTATCTAAGGTGGAATGAGCAGTCTCAGTTGGTATTGGGTGCTAGCTAACTAGAACCCTTTAAACAAAGGCCATATTGCTACTTGTCAGGAACATTATTAGTAAGCTTCTTGTTTAGATACGAATTGGATTAGAGGGCATCTGAAATCCCTTTGAACTCTGATATTCTGTTGTTAACTCACAATATTCTTGACACATAACAAATGTTTTTGAGATAGAAAGTATATGTCAAGTATATTTAGCCACAAGTTATAACATTGTTGCACTGGAAAAATTCTTTTCAAGTACCATCTACAACTTTGGGGAATAAATAAACCACCAATAATATCAGGGACAGAGAAGATAGTGTCCTAGGCTTCTGTATACCTGTTACTGTCATATCTGACTTTGTAGCCACAAAGAAGGTACCTCACCACACATTTGTATACAAAAAGGTCCCTCAAAATCCATCATTCTCTGAATATTCTTGATTGGGAATTGGGTCATTCAATCATCAAGAAATAGCCCGCATTCTCCAAATGAAGGATGTAGTGTCTCTCAGTGCAAACATCACTGAATTTGGCATTAGAAGATCTGGATTTGGAATCAGGCTCTGCCACTTACTCTGTGCCAAGTTACCCCATCTCTATCAGCCTTCGTTTTCTTATCTGCAAAATAAGTATAATAAACCTTGGAACACACACCTCATGAGGTTGTGCTTTGGCAATGTGAATTGCTGTTTTTATTATCAAGGCTCAGAAACCATTCAAAGGGGAATCTAGAAAAGAAGAACATACCTTTGGACCTCAATGTCACTGTTAACCAAAGCTTAGAAAGGAACATCAGAGAAGGAAGGTCCTAAAGCTCAGTGTGGATGCAGATGAAGGAGATTGAACTTGTCCTGAAAGCTTGTTTCTGGAAGCCACAATGGACGAGGATAAGCTTGAGAGATTTTCATTACTATCCTAAAATGTTTAGCTTTTCCCTGCTGAAGTTATCTAGCTTTGTGGGGAAGAATTTGTAAAAAAATTTGGTTCTTAAGGGAGGACAGTCTTCATTTGCAATTCAATATTTCTTTGGGTAGGAGTGCCCCAAGAATCTCCCTTGCAGAGTAGATGGGAAGGGAGGGGAGAAAAGTATGTCAGGAGGAGACTGGTTTGACTTTGGAAGGAAATTATTTTTGTATGTGTGAATACGTAATGAAGGGCAGTGCTGGAAAAAACAAACACGTTTTTGAGATAGAAAGAATATTCCCCATCTTTTAGTTTGTGGGACACAAATCCATTGCTTGTTTTTTTCCTCTCCAAAGGAATACTTTATTGACTACTTAATCGTTCAGCTTAATCCCTTCTGTCACATGCAATTAAGGTTTCTTCTTTGAATAATACTAAAAATGAAAAAGAAACAGTAGAATTTTAAATATTTAGAAGTTATCCTAACTTTCCTTCCTTGGTATAAGCTGAGATTGCATTTTCATAAACAAATTTCTCCCCAAGACATATTCATATATTGCCTAAGAACTTTGAGATTATATTTGAGTCCCCTATAATCATTCATTAATCATCAGTTATCATCATACTCATCATCATCACCATCACCTTCACCTCATCATCATCTTGACTCTGTGAATGACAACCTTTCTTTGAATCATTTTGCTCATCTGTAACATATGGAGGATTGGATGAGATGAACACTAAGGCCTTTAGAGTTGGTCTTCCAGCTCTCAATTTCTACAAATCTATGATTCTATTTTTTTAGGTTGTTTAAATTCTTTACTTCTATTCTGCTAGTCTGGATAGTTCAAGGTTTTTTTATATATATTTAAATTTATTCATTTAACATATTTGGTTTTCAGCATTGATTTTCACAACAGTTTGAATTACAAATTTTCTCCCCATTTCTACCCTCCCCCCCCACTCCAAGATGACATATATTCTGGTTGCCCTGTTCCCCAGTCAGCCCTCCCCTCTATCAGCCACCTCCCCTCTCATCCCCTTTTCCCTTCCTTTCTTGTAGGGCAAGATAAATTTCTACACCCCATTGCCTGTGTATCTTATTTTTTAGTTGCATGCAAAAACTTTTTTTTTTGTTTTTGAACATCTGTTTTTAAAACTTTGACTTCCAAATTCTCTCCCCTCTTCCCTTCCCACCCACCCTCCCTAAGAAGTCGAGCACTTCAACCTAGGCCACACATGTATCATTATGTATAACCCTTCCACAATACTCATGTTGTAAAAGGCTAACTACATTTTGCTCCTTCCCAACCCATCCCCCTTTGTTGAATTTTCTCTCTTGACCCTGTCCCCTTTCCAAAGTGTTTATTTTGATTACCTCCACCCCCATCTGCCCTCCCCTCCATCATCACACCCCTTTTATTTTTTTATCTTCCTCCCTCTTCTTTCCTGTGGGGTAAGATACCCAACTGAGTATGTATGGTATTCCCTCCTCAGGCCAAATCTGATGAGAGCAAGGTTCACTCATTCCCCCCTCACCTGCCCTCTCCCCTCCTCCCACAGAACTGCTTCCTCTTGCCACCTTTATGCGAGATAATCCACCCCATTCTATCTCTCCCTATCTCCCTCTCTCAGTATGTTGCTCTCTCATCCCTTAATTTCATTTTATTTCTTTTAGATATCTTCCCTTCATCTTCAACTCACCCTGTGTCTGCTCTCTCTCTTTTACATATATACATATATATATACAAAAACACACATATATATACATACATACACATACATACATATACCTATAGATATATACGTACATACACATTCACACACACACACACACACACACACACACACACATATATATATATACATATATATATATATATACATAAACAAATATATATGCATATTCCCTTCAACTACCCTAATACTCAGGTCTCATGAATCATACACATCATCTTTCCATGTAGGAATGTAAACAAAACAGTTCAACTTTAGTAAGTCCCTTGCAATTTCCGTTTCTTGATTACCTTTTCATGCTTCTCTTGATTCTTGTGTTTGAAAGTCAAATTTTCTATTCAGTTCTGGTCTTTTCACTGAGAAAGCTTGAAAGTCCTCTATTTTATTAAAAGTCCATATTTTGCCTTGGAACATGATACTCAGTTTTGCTGGGTAGGTGATTCTAGGTTTTAATCCTAGCTCCATTGACCTCCGGAATATCGCATTCCAAGCCCTTCGATCTCTTAATGTAGAAGCTGCCAGATCTTGGGTTATTCTGATTGGGTTTCCACAATACTCAAATTGTTTCTTTCTGGCTGCTTGCAGTATTTTCTCCTTGATCTGGGAGCTCTGGAATTTGGTGACAATATTCCTAGGAGATTTCTTTTTGGGATCTATTTGAGGAGGCGATCGATGGATTCTTTCAATTTCTATTTTGCCCTGTGGCTCTAGAATGTCAGGGCAGTTCTCCTTGATAATTTCTTGAAAGATGGTATCTAGGCTCTTTTTTTGATCATGGCTTTCAGGTAGTCCAATAATTTTTAAATGATCTCTCCTGGATCTATTTTCCAGGTCAGTGGTTTTTCCAAGGAGATATTTCACATTGTCTTCCATTTTTTCATTCCTTTGGTTCTGTTTTATAATATCCTGATTTCTCATAAAGTCACTAGCTTCCACTTGCTCCAATCTAATTTTTAAAGTAGTATTTTCTTCAGTGGTCTTTTGGACTTCCTTTTCCATTTGGCTAAGTCTGCCTTTCAAGGCATTCTTCTCCTCATTGGTTTTTTGGAGCTCTTTTGCCATTTGAGTTAGTCTGTTTTTTAAGGTGTTGTTTTTTTCAGTGTATTTTTCAGTATTTTTTTGGGTCTCCTTTAGCAAGTCATTGACTTGTTTTTCATGGTTTTCTCACATCCTTCTCATTTCTCTTCCCAGTTTTTTCTCTACTTCTCTAACTTGCTTTTCCAAATCGTTTTTGAGCTCTTCCATGGCCTGGGACCAGTTCATGTTTTTCTTGGAGGTTTCTGTTGTAGGCTCTTTGACTTTATTAATTTCTTCTGTCTGTATGTTTTGGTTTTCTTTGTCAGCAAAGAAAGAATGCAGAGTCTGAGACTGAATCTTGGTGCGTTTTTGCTGCCTGGCCATAATCCCAGCCAACTAACTTGACCTTTGAGTTTTTCAGTGGGTATGACTGCTTGTAGACTACAGAGTTCTATGTTCCACGTTTGGGGGGGAGGTGCCAGCTCTGCCGCACCAGCACTGCTCCTTCCCCAAGGACCCCCAACCCGAACTGGGCTCAGATCTTCGGCAGGCTGTGCACCCCTGCTCTGATCCGCCACTTAATTCCTCCCACCAGGTGGGCCTGGAGCCGGAAGCAGCAGCAGCCATAGCTGCCCCACCTTCGCTGCCCCCGGGGCTGGAAGCCGAACCGCGAACTCCTTCCACTCCCGCAGCTTTTCCCACTAACCTTCTCCGCAGTCTTTGGTGTTTGTGGGTCGAGGGGTCTGGTAACTGCCGCAGCTCACATATTCAGGGCGCTAGGGGCCCCATCTGCCCGACTCCAAGTTTGGTTGTTCCATGCTGCTCAGGCTGGGCTCTGCTCCACTCCGTTCCCAGCTCCCAGCTCCCAGCTCCCAGCTCCCAGCTCCCAGCTCCCAGCTCCGTGTGGAATAGACCTCACCCAGAGACCATCCAGGTTGTCCTGGGCTGGAGCCCTGCTTCCCTCTGCTGTTCGGTGGGTTCTGCCGTTCTAGAATTGGTTCAGAGCCATTTTTTATAGGTTTTTGGAGGGACTCCGTACGGAGCTCACTCTAGTCCCTGCTTACCTGCTGCCATCTTGGCTCCGCCCCTCCTCTATGATTCTATTTTAGACAATACTAATTAAGACATTGAATGCCTACAGCATTATGTTAAAGGGCATCCAAAGCAAGTTGGACACAGTTTCTGGTCTTTAAAACCTGACCATTGGCATTACTTCCTATTCAACCCCTTCAGCCATCATAGAGGGAAACAACCTTTGTGGAGAAGGAGCCTGCCACCCTTGCTACCACCAGTTCCAACCACTGATGGTTGGGTAAGCCCAAGAGTACTCTAAGTAGCAGTGCCACCAGCTGTACTTCCAGCCTGGTTACAGCTGTCACAGAGGGAAGCAACCTTTGTGGAGGTCTACCCTGGGCATCTACCTCTGCAGCTTCTGTAGCCTCCTAGCTATAGCCATAGCTGTTGCAGATCTAGAAAAGGGTTTTCTTTCCACCAAAGTTCTTGCTACTCTCAAATGGTTCAACATCAGAAATGAATATGATTCTATTAATGGAAATGATATTGAAGAATTAATGACAACATTACCATTTGTTTTGCACTCTAAGGACCATGGAACCTTTCTATCTGACCTACAGATGAAGTTTCCTGTATGTGTAGTCTTCTATTGTAACATGAGCTCCTTCAGGGACTTCCTTACTTTTTTCTATTTGTATTCTTATTTCTATTGGTATTTCTATTTGTATTCTTAGTACTTTGCACGTAGTAAGTGCTTAATAAGTGCTTTTTCATTTTTCATTTAAGTTTATTAATTTAAGCCAAAGACATTGGCATGTGACAGCCATTGGTGAAAACCCACTGAGGACAAAAATCAAAATTTTGATTTCTAGCAAAATATTTAGGAAACATGTTGAAAGGATAATGAAATCATAAAGGCAGAAAATCTGAAAGTGACTTTAATTCATTTAATTAATTCTCTTCCATAATTGTCTAGTAACCCTCCATAATACAGCAGAATCACCCAAAATTCCTAATTAAGTTCTTCCAATTGGATGATATAGTGTCTTGGAACAGATGTTCACAAACTACCAAAGAATAAATGTTCAGAAGTTTTTCCTAATACATATTCCAAGCATTGCTAATCAAAGAGAATATAAGCATGTAGAACTAGCATTTAGAATGTATTTTAAAAACATGAATTCTCTTGAAAACTAAGGCCAAAGGGGAGGAGAAAGGAAATTGGTATACTATTTTCTTTGATATCATTTAATTTTCACAAGATTTGTTGCTCAAATTCCATTAGAACTATTTGCTTATTTTTAAACATTTGGCATTTATACTACTATTAGTCCATGACCCTGAGAAATCCTTGAATTTAAGCTTGAAATATTCTTATGGCATTATATGTACATTATTCAGTCAATTGGCCAATTCGTCCATAGTGTTGAACTAGGTACAAAGGAAACATTCAAACTTTGTCCTCAAACACTTATAGTCTAATGTAGGAGAGAGTATACAAATACAACGTACTTCCAAAGGACATTAATACAGGCAAATTAATCTAATCCAAACCTGATTTATTGATATTTACAAGCTTAATGTATATGGGGTAATGGAGCAGGGTTAACAAAGAACATTTCATAGATACATGAATTTTGAGTAGAGTTTTGAAGGATGAGTAGTAGAAGAGGAACATGGGTTGGGAGTTGAATGCATTGGTTGTGGTAGGAATGACAAACAGAATGATCTTGAAGAAGTAGAGAGATATCCATGAGAAATGACAATAGGAAAGCTATAGGTGGGGTAGAGGTTGGGATGAGGAAGAGAAGATAATGGAGGTTATGAAAGACCAGGGTAGTTAGCTGTCACACATATCATTGACTGTGGCCATTGTGCAAATGTCAGAAATAAGAAAAGGGAAGCCCTCTCCCTACTCCCTCTTTGGGCCCATGCTTTCAGCTCAGCAAGCATAATGCTAGTGTTCTTTACCCTTTTTCCTACACACAGAAGCAGCTCTCTGAAATGCTACAATGGAAACTATGGGCATAGTCCATCATAACAAAAGAACAATGGCACCAGTCAGTATTAATGTCATAAAACATTATTTTCTTGAGCAGCCACTCAGCTGGGCTCCCGTTCAGGCAGGATTGTCCTGTGCTCAGGGGGTAACATTTCAGAGCTCCCACGGAAGGGAAGCAATCTGTTCAAATGATCCCATAGGACCTTCAGGAGTGGGGAACCTGCAGCCTTGAGGCCACATGGGGTTCCCCACTCCTGAAACCCATCTTCTACTTGCTTTCACTAGTCAGTACTCTAAAACTCAGCCCTTTCTGTCAGAGATTGCTAGAGCTGAAAAGTTCCATAGAGATCTTCTAGTCCAAATACTTTATTTTGCAGAATATGAAGAAGAAAATGAAGCTGAGAGAGGCCTGGCCCAAGGTCAAAGAGTTTGCTGGGGATGGGGTCAGCACTTGAATCTAATTTTCCTAGCTTTTACCTCAGTTCAGTGCTTATAGTTTCCTTATGGGGGAACAAAGATTTAGTGTTTGCTGAGGTTTTTTTGTTTTTGTTTTTTTTAATGTCAGTGTTAATGATGTGATATGCCCAATCTGAGTCAGAGCCTTGTTCTTTCATTTCCTGAATGTCCTCAGAGAATTACCATGGGACAAAGAGCAGTGAGTATCATCATCAGAGAAGAGCCTAACATCTTGGAAAAGGCTTGCTGGGGTTGTGTACAAGACTTCAGTATGAAAGCAAATCATCTGTCTGAGTCAGATCTGCCCCGTGAAAATGGCTATTAAAGTTCAGATAAGATTTATCTTAATGAAACCTCTTGGGTAAGGCCTAGTGTTCTTTCTTGCTTTGTGTTAATTGTTCTGCTTATGCAAGCCTTTTGTTGTAACTCTTCCAGGTGTTCTCCATACTTTATAACCATCCTGTCTTCTTATGTCTTTATAGGATTATAGATTTTAACCTGGAAGCCACCTGAGAAGGTCATAGAGCCAAATTCCCTCATTTAAGGAGAGGAAGCTAAGGATCAGAGAGATGAAGTGATTGATTTGCTTAAGGCCAAAATGGGGAGAAAATGAGAGGAGGGATTAAAAATCTAGTACTTTTTCTACTGCCCATCTGTTCCCCAGAATATGTTCTTAGCCTACTTTCAGAAACACTGATTCTACTGGAAATTAAACTAATAAAGGGTAGAAAGAGACTGTACATTCAAATTAATAACAACTAGCATTCACATTGTGCTTTATATTAAAAGAATGTTCTCAAACATCACCTCATTCAGTCTTCACTGAAACGTTGTCAGTTGGGGATGGGGAGGGGATATGTCTAATTATTAGGCTGAAGAATATGAGCCTCAGATTGGTTAAGAGCACAGAAATATTTAAAAAGAAGAGCCAGGGCCCCGGAACTCATATCTTTTGATTCCAAGCCCCAGGCTTTTCCCAATATACCACTGACACTGATACTGATTTTTTGCTTTAGATCCTTTAGGACCAGAGTTGTCAAACATAGGGCCCAGCCCACAACACTCCTGAGTGTGGCCCAAACCAGATTAAAATATAATTCAGAAACGTTTAATGAAATGAATCAAAATACAATGAAACATAGAAAATATTACATGTTAGCACTAAACCAGTATGTGACCTTCAGGGATCCTTATGTACAGGTTTCTTTTTTAGCTTGACAACACTGCTTTAGGACTGGTTAATGATTTTCTGTGTATCTGCTATCCATTTACCTTCATGTGGACTTTGATTTCTTCTAGGTCGTCTGTATTTAGGCACATGATATTTTTCAGTGAAAAAGTAACAGACTTTTAAAAGCTCATATTCCGTCTGCTTATTGAGCCTTCTTTAGTAAGACAGGCACATGGGAGGTGATAATCCCACTGTACTGTTTTGTTCTAGTCTGTATTTGTATTTGTTCTGCACTGTATTGTTCTAGTCAGGATACATATGCAGGGCTTCTTAAACTTTTTCCACTCTGATCTCTTTTCACCTGAAAAATTTCTATGTAATCCCAGGTAAACAGATATATAAAATAGGAATACAAATCAAGCATTTACTGATAATGAATCATAAAGAATTTTATTTTAAAACAATTCTTTGGTATACATATAATTTTGCCATTTATTAAAGATGAAAGCAAATTTGCATATTAAAGAGATGGATTGCTTGTTTATTTTTACATAAAGAATTAAATCTTGGTGGAATATTTGATACTGCAGAACATAGAGCTTCTTAATTGTTTTCTGAGTTGATTGATATTTTGATTTTATTATCACCAATGCTGAGAACCCTACTTTGCATAAATACGTAGTACAAAATGGCAGAAGTATGTTTAGGGCCATTTCAGAAATTGTTGGAAATTTTGTCCTAATCTCAAGCCAAAATTCATTTAATGATTTTGTATGTATAGTAAAAACCACAGTCATTTATAACATACAATAATCTCAAATCTGAGCTGAGATATTTCTGACAGCATTTGTTGATCCATTTGCGAGTCAGTATGTGTGATGGCAAGGGCAGTGCAAAGTGTGTATGTTGGATGTTCGGAACCAAGGCTGCAGTGAAGTTGGGCTATGCAACATGGGCAAGCTCTGCCAGAAATACCTTGGATTCATTACTTGTTTGATTTTGAATTAACTTTACCTTTTACTGTTGCCAAATTTTTCTTGACCTTTACATTCAGTTATGCAACCCCCACATGGGGTTGTGACCCATAGTTTAAGAAGTGCTGATCTAGAGGATTGTGTTCAGTTCTGCACACTTCATTTTAGAAAGGATTTAAACAATCTAAATAGTGTCCAGAGGCGAGTAGGATGGTGAAGGGCCTCAGTATCATACTGGAAGGAAATTGGTTGAAGGAATAGGGGACAGTTAGCTTAGAGAAGAGAAAATTCAGTCATCTTCAAATATTTTAAGGGGTTTCTTGTGGAATAGAGGTTAGGCTTGTCCTGTGGGACTCAGAGGACAGATCTAGGAGCAGTGGCTAGGGAGAAGATGGGGGTTACAGATTTAAGCCTCACATAAGGACAAACTTCCTAAGAATGAGTTTCCTAAAGTGGAATGAGCTATATCCAGAGGTAGTATCTTTTCCCTTCCTGGAGATTTTGAAACAAATCTTACACCCACTCATTTGACAGTGTTGTAGAGGGGAGTCTTCAAATATGGGTTGGCCTGGGTGACTTCTGTTGTTCCTTCCAACTCCAAGATTTTGTAATTATCTCTAGTAGCTAGTATTTCTGACTGCCAATTGGTGGATGAAATAATTAGGAAGTAACTATAGCATGATAGTGTTTTTCACAATCCTTGTCCTCATGGTGACACGACACTGTCATGGGATCATTGATGCTAGAAGGTACCTTGGACATCATCTGCTCCAACCTTCTCCTTTTCTAGATGAGGAAATAGAGGCCCAGAGAGGTGATTTGCCCTGGGTCACATCAGGTAGTCACTAGAGGAACTAAGATCCTCAAAAACCAGTTCCTCTGAATCTAGTTCTGTATTTGTGCCTTTCTCCCTGCTCTACAAGCCTTTTCTTTGTCCTTTCAGCAGAGACACTGAGGAAATGAAATACCTGCACATACTTGTCACCTGAAGTTTTGCTTTTCTTAAGCTCCAAGCTGGCTGACAGTACTTCCTTGAACTCCATTCTATTTTCTTGAACATTAGGAAGAATTGACAGGACCTGAGGGGTATGTAGGGTCATAGGGACCTTGTTCTCTATCTCTAGGGAACACACCACTTTTCTGGGATTCTAATTCTTCAATAATAAAATTAAAGGGTCAGACTGAGTGGTTTCTAGGGTTCCTTCCAGCTCTAAATTTTGTCATCTTGTGAGTTTCTGGGGAAGAAAGATGCCATAGAGTTTGCATTTTAATTCCTTGACCTCAAGATATCCCCCAAATGGAAAGCAACCAAGGAGAATCTTCTTCTTGCTATACAGATGTATCTCACCCAAAATTATGGCAGCCATTTTGCAGCAGATGGGAAGTTTCTTAGTGACGTTTTCTTCACTAGAATCACAGCATTGTTATTCTTGGTAAAAGGGATATTTATTTCTAGGTGTTAACCTTAGTCATTGCCTATGACTCAAACAACATTCACAAAAAACCGCCCTGAAATAGTTTTGGATGTTGTTATAAGATGTCTCAGAGATTCTATAACAAGTCAGAACCAAGTGCTTTTTAATTACTTCTCATTCAATTTGTTCCAGTAATTAAATTCCATTCACTCCAGTATTTATGAACCGGCTGCTTACTCTGGGCTCAGCACTCTGCTCTCCTGTTTCAGTGGTTACATTTCCATTTTTTTTTCCAGGAGGCAGTATGGCACAGTAGTATGTGTGCTGTATTTGGAGTCAGAAGACCTGGGTTCAAATTCTGGCACTGCTACTTTTTAAGTGTGTGACCTTAGACAAGTCACTTAACATTTCTGGATCTTAGTTCCTCATCTGTGAGGGAATTGGATTAGCTGGCCTCTAAGTTCCTTCTAGCTCTAAATTTATGACCTTATGATACTATGATTTTGTTTCTCTTCAACTTATTACTACTTTAGGGCCTTCACAGTTACTTGTCAACCAATATAAACTGTTACAGTCAATGCAGTCACTCAAGTGAATTTTTTGTCTAAAGAAAAGGCTAATGAGAGTAGCCGGTTTCTCTGGACGAATTTGTTTTTCTTTTGTCCAACCGGCCTTTCTATCCTATGATAAGATCCTACGGTCTTTGTGGATGAGCAGTGTTTTTTTTTTTTTTTTACAAATAAGCATTTTTATAATTTAATTTTAATAAATTTCAATGCAGGGCTAATTTAATAATTATCCTTTTCCTTGTTTCTGCTTTTACAAATGAAGCAACTGAGGCACAAAGAAGTTAGAGAACTTTACAAAGGTAGTTGTGGAAGAATAGGGACTAGAAATAATTTCTCTAGGAAGTAGAAGGCTAGTCCATTAGGCAATAATGATCAGTACTCAAAGTGGAGCAGATAGGAGTAAGTCTAGGCTCTTATCTGCATTTCTTAGCCAAGGAAATTAAGATAGAGAGCTTAAGTGACTTCCCCAATGCAAGTTTAAGTCTTTCTGTTACATCTATTGCTTCTCTGCTGTGTATGTGTTTTACTAATGGGTTATATTTTGTACAGAATGCTGTAATAGAGGGTTGACCTTGGAGTCAGGAAGACTTTGGCACAAATCTCTTATGTGACACACTAGCTCTGTAATCCTTAATTCACTTAAGTAACTCTAGGACCTTAAGTTGTGGGGTAGATGAGTTTTGAATCTGCCTTGGAGCAGGGATTGAAGGGATAGAGTTCCCAACAATGATGAAATCACAGGTCTGGGCCAAAAATAATATATACATATCTTGTGCCAGCATTTGTCCTTGACAATAGGCTATGGACCTTATTTCCAATTCTGGAAATGAATCTATTCATGGCATCTGTAGCCTCTTTTCAGCTAGAACATTCACACGGAAATTAAATTTATAGATGGGTAGCATGGGTATGGCCAAATCATCCAGGTGGTTGGGAAAATGTTTGAACCAAGCAGAAAGAATGGTCACAAAGTATGTGTCTTTACATGTAAAGTTAAGTGGAAAATTAGAGAAATTAATCAGATCATTTAAAATATTCCCCTCCCCACTCCACTTCTACAAAGCAACTCACTTTTAATCTAAATATTCATGAAACAAAATTTTTTTTGAATAATCACATTTGATTGAATAGGAATAACCAAAGTAATTGTTGGTGAAAAAGAACAAAACAAAATAATAGTCTTAAGATTCCTTTTTATCTGAATGTGCAAAATGAAGTGCATTCCTAGTTCCTTCTTTTCCAGTTTTTCTTTGTCTTTATCTGTGTTTGAGCGTTAATACCTAGCTTGCCATTTGTTTTCCTAAACATCTATTTTCTTTGAGGGATGAACAGTCATTTTTGGATATAATCTATTTTTCTAGGAGGGTTTGGAATTATTTATCTGCTGTGCAGAAGCTAAGACATATGAGGGAAAGAATGTCATATTTCACTAAATTCAAAAGCAGTCAATTTCATACTCCATATACGATATCTAAACATCTCTTCCTGAGTGGCCCAAAATCATTTCAAAGGTGATCTGTGCCTCATAGAAGAATATGGAATAGGCCTTGTCCTCATATTAGGGAGGGCGAAAGGACCAGTCCTCCACAGTATACAGAAAGTATGATTGAGCTCCAATAACATAGAATAGAACATGACTAGGTCAACACAGCAAACAATAAAATATGAAGAATTGGTCTACGTAGACCATAGAGGGGAATCTGGTCGCCATGTTGGAAAACTTATTGCCCACAAATAGTTTCTGAATGAATTGACAGATGATATTTCTAAGCCATTGTCAGCAATCCTTGAAAGATCATGGAAAATAATAGAATTCCCTCAGGACTGTAGAAAAACAAAAAGTATAAAGTCTGTATACAGTAAACTAATTATCCTGACTCATATGCTCAGTAAAATTCATGATTAAAGTGATGTTTGGTGAATATTGTGGGCCAGGTTTGACCCGAGACAGTCAAGTAGTTCAGGTTCAGGGTTAAATTGAAATGAGATACTTGTAGTTCATTTAACAGTTAACAAAATATTTACTTTACTTAAACTTGGCTGCATGGAAGGATATGTGCCAGCAATAGAAAGCTTGATTCAGCTGAGCACAATTTCCCTGCCTCCACATTTGTGAATGTTATAATCTGGTCAAACATATATTGTAGGTAAGCCTGAGGAGCCTTTTGTACTCAGGCTAGCAGGAAGCTGTATCAACAGCTTTTAACCTTAGTCCCCTGGAGTAACTGAGTTTCACAGATGGTTTCACTATTTTTGAGGGAGGAAAAAAACCATCCTAGCCTGCACATAATAAATATTATTTCCATAATATCCATTCCTTGGTAGCAAGGTCCTAAAAGTCTTCTAAAAGAATAGCCTTAAATAGCCTTTGGGCTATTACTAACAACATAGATTTGGGGGATTGAGAGGCCTTCATAGGCAGCACTGTAGGAGAAAAAGAAGAAAAACACAAAAGCAGAAAGCAAAAAAGACAAGAAGTAGGATAATGACCCCATGAAACAATGAGAGAATATGGAAAATAAATGCCAGAAATCTAGTCTTCACCTCCCCCTCTTCAGAAGGACCATGTTCCAAATCTTCATTATCTGTCTGAGTGTTGGATGATAACAAATCTTTTCAGTTCACTGTGGGTTTCTCAGTGTAAAGTGATGATAAGCAGTAGAAACATCAGAAATAGAAAGACCACAGCATAGTTGATGACACTTCCAATATGGTTTCCCATCCTCATCAGGGTCATCTATAGTTAAGTAGTTAAGATATCACTCTTCAGTTGTATGCAGCCTTTTATTATGCCAAGATTAATACTAAACTGCCCCTGTTAATAATACTAAACTCCTACCCTTACTTATTGTTTTCTGAGGAGCCAAATAAGACCTCCCCTTCCCTAGGAGCCACATTAGGTGGGGATATCAAATATTTATCCCATTAGAAGTCTCTGCTGAGAGACTGACCTCTTCATTGGAGGACTTGATGCACAAGTTGGGTAATACCTATTGACTACATTGTAGAGGAAATTCTCATTCAGGTAAAAGTTGAACTAGGTAGCTCTGTGGCTCTGTGAACACTGAGATTCTGTTATTCTGTTGATATGGGGTCCAGCGAAGGATAGAGACACTGAAAAATTGGGATAATCTGGTATTCTTTCTAATATCCTGGGAAGTAGCCAGGATAGGCAGAGCTATGAAGAATAAAAGTTTTGAAATCAATAGGCAACTTGTTAAAGATTCAGGCAGGAAAGAGCTCTAGTCCTGAGGTATTAAGAGGGGCTTTTTGTCAATATATATGTAATTGAAGATGTTTCTTCAAACATGAAAAGTAAAATGATTGACTAGTAAATATGGTGAAGTACTTTAAGTTTGTGCCTACATTTCCCCCATGGACTTGGTATATTTACGGGAGAGTGCCTCCTAAGGTCTTTTTAGTAAATGCTTTGTAATAATTGATCTTGCTATGTAATTTGAACCTCTGTTGAAGACCTAATAGATTCTGCTGGCTGACTCTTAAGAAGAAGCACATTGGTAGGGCCTTGTGAGCTGGTATTAGGAGGATAGCCACCTACAGAATAGCCTCCCTAGAGCTCTGAAAGTAATAACAGCTGACCCTTTAGGAACTTAGCCTGCCAGTCCCTGTGCAGTTTGGGAGAGAGTGAGTCCTCAGGGAAGCATTTATTAAGCCCTTATTTGTGCAAGGTGCTGCGCTGTGTGCTGAGAATACAAAGACAAAGACAATACAAATATAAAGGTGACACCAAACAACTAAAACAGTCTTCTCATTTGAAGAGATTTGTCCTGTTATAGTAGAGTGACGACAAATCTTTTGCCCTTTTTTTGTCATGGATTAGTTTGGTAGTCTTGTAAAGCCTGTGGATGCCTTATCAGAATAATGTTTTTAAATACATACAAATACAAAGGAAACCAATTATACTGAAATGCAATCCTTATATACATCTGTGTATAAATATGTATATGAGTGTGTATATATATATATATACATATATATATACATACATACATACATATATATATATATATATATATATATATATATATATAATATATATATATATATATATATATATATATATATATATATATATAAAACCTCAAAGATGAGACAAGTATTAGGGTTGTGAACCCAAGAATGAGAGTTTGAAGTAAACAGAAAATGACAGATAATGAAGAAAGTGGCGAACAGAAGCCCTCTTTGGAAATGAAATTAAAAACTAATGGATATATCTTAGGGTGTACAGAATATTCAAGGAGGACCAGAATCTCTGGTGTGAGGGCTTGTCAAGCCCTCTTCAGGCTGCTTATCCACCTTTGGGGTCTACCTTCATCCAACTCTCACCTTGAATCCCTGAAGCTGTAGCATTGTGCAGAAACCACACCCCAGTAAACTGTCTTGGACTACAGGCTAAACCAGATTGAGGGTGACTGATGGGCCTCAAACCTATTGTTGAGTCAGGGGGATGTCTACTCCAAGCACATAAAGGTTTTCTCCAGTAGAAAAAAACCAATTTGTTCCTTCCATGAAGGTGTCTGAAGCAGGCTCTGAGGAGTGCTTATGGCTTGGTCAAGCATTGAGATACCAAAGTCATCCACTGCATCCTGGGCCATTGCCAGTTGTCTTTTGTTCTGCCACTGGACTTGAATGACTCAGGAAGAGAGAGTGAGGCAGCTTTGCCTCACTTAAATCCAATTCTTGTGCAAGGCAGGGTACCACTGGTAGTATCAATGGTCCTTTTGGAAAATGAAAGATGAATACCACAGTCTAACCAAGAAAATAATTTGTGGACCCCAGGTTTAAAATCCCTATAGATTTAGGGCTAGAGGAGAACTTAGATGTCAATGATTCCAGCCTCCTCATTTTATAGAAAAGAATCTGAAAGCCAGACAAGTTAAATAATTTGTCTGAGGCCATACAGGTGGTCCTTAGACTCCAAATCCAGTGTTCTTTTCACTATACTGCATCTTATAGATGCTTTCAGGCGGGACAGAGTTGGGAGGGGGAATATGGAATTCACTCACTTTTTTTTCTCCAAAATTAGGATGTTGGACTAGGATTTATCAAATCTCCTTGAAGCTATGGGGGAAACTGAAACAATGTAAGACCTGAAGGAAAATATTTCAATGGCTGAGCTTATGCTGACCTCTTGTGGCCATGCCAATAATAAACTCTTCATTGAGAAATGGGCAGAGTGTTCAATTGAGATGGGAACAGGGACAGGAGACAGAAAATATGTACTCAACCATTAAAAAATTCATGTTAATTCCATTTAAGCATATTTTTGAAGGGTTTAAAACAACACATTGTGATGTAGCTTGGCATGGAAGATATAATGCTTAACTGAAAGGACAATCCAGGTTTAAATCCTGTGTCAGACACTTAACTAGCTGTATGATCACAGTAAAGTCATCGACCCTGAACCTCAGTTTCTTCATTTGTAAAATGGACATAGCACGATTTGTCTCACAGTGCTGCTAAGAGGATCAAATAGATGATGCAGGGGAGGCGGTCTGCAAAACATAGAGCACTATATAAATGTAAGTTACTGTTACTATCGTTAGGCACTGTGGCATTGTGGATTGAGAGCTGGCCCTGGAGTTAGAAAGAACTGGGTTAAATTCCTAGCTCTGATGCATATGAGCTATGTAATCTGGAGGTGTGACCTTGAAATTGGCCACCTGGCTTTATCTCTCAGAATCTTAGGCAACTTTCTAAGACTATAAATTGTAGAGAAGTTGCCCATCTGTGTTGGCATATGACATTTCTCATCAGGAGTTCCTTTCACCAATGAAATCACAGATCCAGTAAAACAAACAAGCAAACAAAACCAAACCATATTGTTAACTTCTGTCCCTCAACTCTCTAGAAATGTTTCTGAGGTAGGAGGACCGCAATGGCATTCCGTGGAATGGGGCACAGTTTTGAGCTATTTGGTTCCTACACTGATGTTTTAAAATGTGTCCACACTCCCCTTTTAGCCACCCCAAGAAACCTTCACTTTACCTTTTATCCCCTCAAGCAATTGTCCTATTTTCTTCTTTCCATTGCTAAATTTCTAGAGAAAACCATTTGTTATTAGTTGCCTTTACTTTCTCACTTCACACTCACTGCACAACCCCTTTTAGTCTAGTTTCTTGCTCTACAACTTAACTCAGCTCTGAAGCCATAAACCAGGGATTCTGTCAAAGGGCTATACTTGAGGACCCAGAGGCCAAATGTGGCCTCCAGGCCTCAGGTTCCTCACCCCTGCCATAAACAAATGAATCATTTAGTTGCTAAATCCAATGGCCTTTTCTCAGTCAGCCTTCTTGAACTCTTCCCGACTTTTGATACTTTTGATGACTGTTTTTTCCTAGATACTGTTTTCTACCTTAGCTTTCATTGCACTCCTCTCTCTCTCCTGATGCTCCCTTAACTTGTCTGAAAGCTCATTGTTATCTTTTATTTTTTGCTAAAAATTCTTTGTCCTGCATTTTTAGGTGTTCTCCAAGGCCTCTCTGTATATTTTCTATCTTGGTGATTTTATCAGTTCATGTGGATTTAATTATCACTTCTATGTAGATGATTTCCAAATTTATGTATACACACCACATGCCTCTCCTGGACTCCTTTCCCACATTACTAACTGCCTGATGGATATCCAGATAGAAATATCCATCTCAAATATAACCATCTCTGCATACATCTCAAACTCAAAGTGTTCAAAGCAAGACTTGTTTTTGTCTCCATATTTGCTCTTTTGTCAAAAATTACTTCTATTGAGGACACTATCATCCTTCTGATCACTCAGATTCATAGCCTGGCAATCATCTTCAACTCTCTTCCAAATCTACCTAAGTCTTTCTCTACAATATCTCTTATATCTCTCTCCTTTTCTTTACTCACACTGCTAAAACCTTAATTCAGACTCTTGTAATTTCTTGCCTAAACTGTGTAATGACTTCCTCACTAGACTCTTTCTACTCTTTCTTTTCTCTATTCATCTTCCATACAGCTTCCAAAATAATTTTCCTAAGTCATCACTTCCCTTCTCAAGTGACTGCAGTGGCTTTCTATTGCCTCTAGGAAGAAATACAAATTCTTCTCAACACGAATTTGTTAAGTGTTTACTAGGAAAAAGATACTTGTGCTAAGTACTTAGGATACAAAGAAAGGCTAAAACATAGTCCCTGGTCTTAAGGAACTCACATGCTAATAGGGGAGACAACATGCAAAAATTGTACATCCAAGATAGAAACAGATGTAAGTTGAAGGTAATGTCAAAGGGAAGGCAACAGTACTGGGGGATGATGGGGAGATGGGAAAAACCAACTGGGTGAGCTACATCTTGAGGAAAGCCAGGGAAGCCAGGAGGTAGAGTTGAGGATGGAGATACTTCCAAGCATGGAGGACAGCCAGTGTAAAAGGCATAGTTGGTAGATGGAGTATCATGTTTGAAGAACAGTAAGAAGACCAGTGTCACTGTATTATAGGGTATGTGGAAGAGAATAAAGTGTAAGCCTGGAAAAGATTGGAAGGTTTCCCATGATAAAGAAATTTAAAATCCAAATGGAAGATTGTATATTTGATTTTGGAGGACATAGGGTTTCCCTGGAATTTATTAAATGGGAGGATGACATGGTCAGACCTGATCTTTAGGAAGATCACTTTAATAGTTGAGTGGAGAATAGACTAGAATGAGAAAAGACTTGAAGCACAGAGACTAACCAGTGGGCTATTAAAACAGTTCAGGAAGAGATGATGAGGGTCGGGATGAGAAGAAGTTGATGAATATAAGACATAGTAACAACGATTATAATGACAGTAATAGCTGGCATTTATATAGCACTTTAAGGTTCACAAAGTGTTTATAAATATTATCTCATTTTATCCTCACAACAATCCTAGGAGATAGATACTGTTATTATTCCTATTTTATAGGTTAGTAAACTGAGGCAGACAGAGGTTAAGTGACTTACCCAAGGTCATATAGATAGTGAGTATCTGAGGCAAGGTTTGACTTTAGGTATTCCTGTCTCCAGGGCAGGACTTGGAAATATTCTGAGTCAAGAGTGAGGAGTCAAGAATGACGATGATTTTGTAAGGCTGGGAGGATTGTGGTAGGAAAGTTTGGAAGAAGGGATAATTTGGGGGAGAAGATGGTGCGTTCTGTTTTGGATATCCTCAATTCAGCATTTCAAGCTCTTCATAAACTTTTACGATCAATCTTTTAGACTTATTTCACATTGCTCTATGTTCCAGCCAAACTGGGCTATTTACTTGGCCCCAAACTCTACATTCCATCTTGGATATCTATCCTTGCCTTTTACACAAGGTGCCCTTTGCCTGGAATGCACTCTTTTCTCATTTCAACCTCAGATTCCTCTTCCTTAAGGCTTAGCTCAGACGCTACCTCTCGTAAGAATCCAGGCCTGAACCTTTTTTGTTTATAGTGCTCTCACAGGCCTGAAATTATGTGGTATTTTCTCATTCCTTTATATGGCATATGTTCCAGTAGAATGAAAGCTCTTTGAAAGTAGGGCCTATTTTTCCATTTCTGTCTTTAGAAAGACATAGATTCTTAGGATTTTGTATTTATAGTTCCAGATGTACTTATAGGGGAAGTAAAATTGACATTGAAGAAAGCAAAGATGAGAAAAGCTGTTCAATGAATTAATCAACAATAAAAAAACCAAGCTGTTATTAAGCAGTTACCATGTATCATGCAATCTGCCACATACTGGGAATACATATATAATGAGTGAAATAATCGCTACTCTCAAGGAACTTGCATTTTAATGGGAAACACAACAAATACATACATAAGTGTATTGATATAATAGCTCCCTGGGAGTCTTATCCTGGCTTCCAAGATCCTTGAAAGAAAGTCAACTTGCAGGGTCTTTGTGGCCTGTCAAAGCCTTGCCAGAAGGGTATATAAGAGAGAATGGGGGGGGGGGGGGGCAGAGCCAAGGTGGCAGCAGGAAAGCAGGGACTCGCTTAGGCTCTCGCCCAAATCCCTCCAAACACCTGTAAAATGGCTCTGAACAAATTCTAGAACTGTGAAACCCATGAAATAACAGAGGGAAACAGGTCTCCAGCCCAAGACAGCCTGGGTGGTTCCTGGGAAGAGTCTACTGCACTCTGTTGGAAGTGGAGCTCAGCCCAGTGACGGCTGCCCCCAGACAGACCAGACACTGAGGAGACTGGGCAGAGCAGGCCTTAGGGCCCTGAATCACTGAGGTGTGGCAGCTATCAGACTTCTCAACCCCCAAACACCAAAGACAACTTAGCAAGTCAATGGGAAAACTGCTGGATCAGGATGAGAGGAGTTTAAGGTCAGCCCCAGCCCCAGGGGCAGTGGAGGTGGGGCAGCTTGGCAGTTGCAGCATCAGGAAACTCCTCTGGCTGCTACCAGAGTCCCAGCTGCAGTTGCTTCTGGCACCAGCCCACCTGGTGGGAGGAGTCAAGCTGTGGATCAGAGCTGGAGTTCAAGGAGCACTTTGCTGGCACAGATGCAGGGTTTGCTTGCTCTGCCCGGCTTGGATCTGGGTTACAGTCCTGGTTGGAGGTTCCTGGCAGAGGAGGAGCACTGGTGTGGCAGAACTTGCCATGTAGAAGTAGCTCTGAAAAGAGCAATGCAACCCCCCTGAAGCTTGGGACAAAGCACTTGCCACACTTAAGGCAGTCATAACCTGACAAAAACTCAAGGGTCAGGTAGTTGGTTGGGAACATGGCCAGGCAGCCATGACTCAGACTATTGAATCTTTTTTGTTGGCAAAGAAGATCAAAACATACAGCCAGAAGAAGTCAACAAAATCAAAGAGCCCACATCAAAAGCCTCCAGGAAAAATATGAATTGGCCTCAGGCCATAGAAGAGCTCAGAAAGGACTGGAAGATCAAATAGGACAAGTAAAGGAAAATTGGGAAGAGAAATGAGAGTGATGCAAGAAAATCATGAAAAACAAGTCAATGACTTGCTAAAGGAGACCCAAAAAATACTGAAGAAAATAACCCTTTAAAAATTAGACTAACCCAAATGGCAAAAGAGCTCACAAAAGCCAATGAGGAGAAGAATGTCTCAAAAGGCAGAATACGCCAGATGGAAAAGGAGGTCCAAAAGATCACTGAAGAAAATACTACCTTAAAAATGAGATTGGAGCAAGTGGCAGCTAGTGACTTGATGAGAAATCAAGACATTATAAAACAGAACCAAAGGAATGAAAAAATGGAAGACAATGTGAAATATCTCATTGGAAAAACCACTGACCTGGAAAATAGATCCAGGAGAGATAATTTAAAAAATTTTTGAACTACCTGAAAGCCATGATCAAAAAAAGAGCCTAGACATCATCTTTCAAGAAATTATCAAGGAAAACTTCCCTGATATCCTAGAACCAGAAGGTAAAATAGAAACTAAAAGAATCCACCAAACACCTCTTGAAAAAAATCCCAAAAGGAAAACCCCTAGGAATACTGTAGCCAAATTCCAGAGTTCCCAGGTCAAGGAGAAAATATTGCAAGCAGCCAGAAAGAAACAATTTGAGTATTGTGGAAACACAATCCGGATAACACAAGATCTAGCAGCTTCTACGTTAAGGGATCTAAGGGCTTGGAATATGATATTCCAGAGGTCAAAGGAGCTAGGATTAAAACCAAGAATCACCTACCCAGCAAAACTGAGTATAATGCTCCAAGGCAAAATATGGATTTTGAATAAAATAGAGCACTTCTAAGCGTTCTTGAAAAAGAAAAGACCAGAGCTGAATAGAAAATTTGGCTTTCAAATCCAAGAATCAAGAGAAGCATGCAAAGGTAAACAGGAAAGAGAAATCATAAGGGACTTACTAAAGTTGAACTGTTTTGGTTACATTCCTACATGGAAAGATGATATTTGTAACTCATGAAACCTTTCTAAGTATAAGGATAGTTGAAAGGAATATACATACATACATACATACCCAGCAAAACTGAGTATAATGCTCCAAGGCAACATATGGATTTTCAATAAAATAGAGGACTTTCAAGCTTTCTCAGTGAAAAGACCAGAACTGAATAGAAAATTTGACTTTGAAACACAAGAATCAAGAGAAGCATGAAAAGATAAACAAGAAAGAGAAATCATAAGTGACTTACTAAAGGTGAACTGTTTTGTTTACATTCCTTCATGGAAAGATGATGTATGTAATTCATGAGACCTCAGTATTATGGTAGCTGAAGGGAATACACACACACACACACACACACACACACACACACAGACACACACACACACACATATATGTGTGTGTATATATATATATATATATATATATATATATATATATATATATATATATGTATATATAGACAGAGGGCACAAGGTGAGTTTAATATGAAGGGATGATATAAAAAAAAATGAAGTTAAGGGATGAGAGAAGAATACATTGAGAGAGGGAGAAAGAGAGAGATAGAATGGGGTAAACTATCTCACATAAAAGTGACAAGAAAAAGCAGTTTGTTGGAAGGGAAGAGGGGGCAGGTGAGGGGGAATGAGTGAATCTTGTTCTCATCAGATTGGACTTGAGGAGGGAATAACTACACACTCAATTGGGTATCTTACCCCACAGGAAAGAAGGAGGAAGGGGATAAAAAAGGGGCGATGATAGAAGGGAGGGCAGATAGGGAGAGGAGGCAATCGAAAGCAAACACTGTCGAAAAGGGACAGGGTCAAGGGAGAAAACTGAATAAAGCGGGACTCGATAGGAGGGAGCAAAATATAGCTAGTCTTTCACAACATGAGTATTGTGGAAGGGTTTTACACAATGATACATGTGTGGCCTATGATGAATTGCTTGCATTCCTAGGGAGGGTGGGTGCAGAGGGAAGAGGGGAGAGAATTTGGAATTCAGAGTTTTAAAAGCAGATGTTCAAAAAAAAAAGTTGTTTTTGCATGCAACTGTGAAATAAGATATACAAGCAATTGGGCATAGATATCTATCTTGCCCTATGGGAAAGTAAGGGAAAATGGGATGGGGGGGAGTGGGGTAACAGAAGGAAGAGCTGACAGGGGAATGGGTCAATCAGAATATGTGCCATCCTGGAGTGGGGGAGGAAGGTAGAAATGGGGAGAAAATTTGTAATTCAAAATCTTGTGGAAATCAATGCTGGAAACTAAAAAATTAAATAAATAAAAAGGGGGGACAGGATAGGATGGAGGGAAATATAGTTAGTCTTTTACCATATGACTGTTATGGAACTGTTTTGCATAATGATACATGTGTGGCCTATGTTGAATTGTTTGCCTTCTCAAGGAGGGTGAGTGGGGAGGAAAGAAGGGAGAAAATTTGGAACTCAAAGTTCTAAAAACAAATGCTCAGAAAAAATTGTTTTTTACATGCAACTGGGAAATAAGATATATAAGCAATGGGGTATTGAAATCTGTCTTGCCCTACAAGAAAATAAGAGGAAAGGGGATAAGGGGGTGCTGAGTGTGGCGACATAAGGGAGGGCAGACTGGGTAAAAGGGCAATCAAAATATATGCCATCTTGGGGTGGGGGAGGTTAGAAATGGGGAGAAAATTTGTAACTTAAAATCTTGTGGAAATCAATGTTGAAAAGTACAAAATATTAAATAAATAAAAAGAGAATAAATACAAACAGGCCCAAAGTAATAAGCTACAGGGTAATTTGGGAAGGAGCAGGCTAGGAGTTGGTAGGATTAGAAAAAGGCTTCATGGAGAATTTTAAGCATTGCCTTTAAGCCATCATCTAGATGGGAAGTGCAAAGGCATTGTTCTGGAAGATGGAAGATGGAGTGCTGTCAATGAGGAACAGAGATAAGGCCAGTTTGGCTGGATTGCAAAATACAAGAAGGGAAATGAGTCTAGAAAGGTAGCTTGGGGTACAGGTTATGAAGGATCTTAAAAGCTACATACACAAATTTATATTTTATCCTAAAGCTGAATTGATGTGACATGGCCAGATCTGTGCTTAAGGGAAATAATTTTACCAAAAGTGTCAAAGATAGACTGGGGTGGGTAAAGAGCTGAAGAAGGGAGACCAATTAGGAAGATGTTGTAATCATTTAGGTATGAGGTGATGAGGGTCTGAACTGTGGTGGTAGCTGTTTGACTATAGGGAAGATGCTGGATTCAAGAGATATCTTGGAGGTAAAAAGAGCAAAATTTGGCAACAAATTGGATGCATGGGGTGGTACCTTTAGCAGAAACAGGGGAGTTTGGATTTGAGGGAAAGATTATGAATTTTGTGCTGGAAATATTAAGTTTGGGATGTCTCCGGGACATCTAGTATGAAATGTCCAATAGGCCATTGGTAAATACTGAATTAAAGTTCAGAGGAGTGATTGGAGCTGGCCCTAGTGGTCTGGAGTCATCAACATAAAGATGCTAATTAAAATCATGGGAACTGAAAGAGAATGTAGAGGGAAAAGAAAAACGGTCCTAGGGCAGTAGAGAACAACCACAGTTATGGAGTGTGAGCTGCATGTTGAACCTGAAAAGGAGATAGAGGAGTGGTTAGACAGATAGCAAGAGAACCAAAAGAGAATAGTGTCACTAAATCCCGGAGAGAAGAGAGTGACAACGAGTGTCAGTCGCTGCAGATGGTCCAAGAAGAATGAGAATTGAGAAAAGATGGTCAGATTTGGTAAATTATAGATCACTGGTGACTTTGGAGGAGGCAGTTTCAGTTTGGTGATGAGGTTGGAAGCCAGGTAACAAAGTGTTGAGGAGTGAGCCACGGAAGATGGGGAGGCAGTGGGGGTTTTAAGTTCTTTTTAGCAGTTTGGTTGAGAAAGGACAAAATGACTTGAGGAGGTGGGTGGATCTAGTTTTTTTTTAAGGAGGCAGGGAGACTTGGGCATTCTTGAAACCAGCGGGGGAGGTTGAAGATTAGAGAGAGGAAGGGATTGGGATCAAAGGCAAGGGGGATTGGCCTTAGCAAGCAGTTCAATATCTGACACTGGGAGAAAGAACGAGAGTAGGGAAGTATGTTAAAGCGTTTTGATGTAGAGAGAAAGGATGAGGAGGAGTCCATCTTTAATGCCTCAGTAAAGTAGGAAGAAATATCTTTTGCTGAAAGAAGAGGAGGAAGAGGTATCAGAAACTAAAGAAATGAAATGAAGAGTAACATTAGAAACTGTTTGGCCCACCTATATGCCAGTAAAACTGACAACTTAAATAAAATAAATGAATATTTACAAAATGTAAAGTACTCAAGTTAACAGAACAAGAAATAGAGAATTTAAGCTGCCCAATGTCAGAGGAAGAAATTGCAAAAAACCATAAACGAACTTCCAGAGCGAAAAAAAACCCTCCAGAAACATATGGATTCACAAATGAATTCTATCAAACATTCAAAGAACAATTCCAGTATCACATAAGTGTGCAAAAATATCAAAAGAAGATATCTTACTAAATTCCTTTTATGACACAGATGTAGTCTTGATACACAAACCAGGGAAAATCAAAAAGGAAAACTATAGAAAATATCCCTAATAATCATAAATGTAAAATATTATCAGAGGCTAACATAACAAATCATAGTATAAGCTACAAGCAGGCTGGCTTTATACCGGAAATGGTATATTTGTATTTGTCTGCCTGCATCCCAAAGCCTCGGAGCTATCTTGACGTTATTCACTGCTTTTCTACCTTTCTACTTTAACATAGATAATGGAGAGTTCCTTATAAATCTAAATAAATACATTTTAGAAACTTAATATTTTAAAATTCTGAACCTAAGAAATAAAATAAGCATTTTTATAACAAAGTGGAATAGAAAATTAGAATTGAACCTGATACTTTAGATTCATCATTTACCACTTGCTATTCCTTTCACATATACAACAAGTTATCATGTAACTTTCTCCACCCCCTGCCTCTAGATGGCTACCATTAGACACAAATATATACCTGTGTGTGTGTGTGTACACACACACACACACACACACACACACACACACACACATCAATCCTTTCTCTGGATGTGAACACCTTACTTCATAGAATCTTTGCAGTTAATCTGGGTTTTGTTATAGTCAGAATGATTTGGTTGCTCAAGTTGTTCTTAAAACAATACTGCTATTACGACATATAGTCTTCTCTTTTTGGGGGGAAGGCAGGGCAATTGGGGTTAAGTGACTTGCTCAAGGTCACACAGCTAGTAAGTGTGTCAAGTGTCTGAGGCCGGATTTGACCTCAGGTCCTCCTGACTCCAGGGCTGGTGCTCTACTCACTGTGCCATTTAGCTGCCCCTACAGTCTTCTCTTGGTTCTGCTCATTTCATTCTTATTATTTTGTGTAGGTCACTCCATGCTTTTTAAAAATCACTGAGCTCATCATTTCTTATAGAACAGTAAGATTGCATCACATATACCTCAATCTGTTTAGCCATTCCCCAGTTAATGGCATACCCATAATTTCCAGTTCTTTGCCACCACAAAGAGAGTTGTTATAAATATTTTAAAACATACTGTATTTCCCCATGTATAAGATGCACCCTTTTTTGAAAAATTTGGGGTCTAAAAACTGGGTGTGTCTTCTACAGTGGTTGTAGATGTTTTTACTTGCATTCCTACTTTTTTGTGCTTGTTGTCTTTACGCTCATTGTTTTGCATTTGTTACCAATATATTAGGTTACGTTTTGCCATGTTCTGCCCAGAAATGGTTTAGAAAAGATTTTTGTACAGCGCTGAATTCAAGTTAAAAGTGATCCAGTTTGCCAAAGTGAATGGAAATAGTGCTGCTGAATGTAAGTTTGGTCCTCCAACTGAGAAAACAATCTGAGACTGGCTACGGGAAGAAGAAACCCTACTGAAAACGCCATGGCAGAAGAAGGCCATGACAGGCAAGTCAGCAAAATGGCCTGATTTAGAGAAGGAACTGAAGATATGGATTGAAGAACAAAGGGCAATTGGAATTCCTGTGTCCACAAAGATGGTTCAGCATGAGATAAGAATTGCTGATGAAAAAGAAGTTACTGATTTCAAAGGAGGAAACAATTGGTGCTTCAGGTTCATGAAATGGAATGGACTAAGCATACAACATGCACCAGACTTGCCCAAAAGATGCCTGAAAGCTATGAGCAGATGAATAAAACTTTATGTAATACATTTTTTTTTCAAATTCTGGGCCCCAAAATTAAGGTGGGTCTTATACATGGGGAAATATGGTATAGATTCTTTTCCTTTTCCCCTACCCGTCTTGGGAAACAGACCTAATAGTGGTATTTTTCAGTCAAATGATAATCGGTTTAATAACTCTTTGGGCATGATTCCAAATCACTCTCCAAAATGGTTAGATTGGCTCACAGATCTACCGACAATGAACTAAGATACCAATTTTTCCACATTGCCACCAACATTGGTCACTTTCCCCTTTTGTCATTTTAGTCCATCTGATAGCTGTAAAATGATATCTCAAGGTTTTTTTGTTTGCATTTCTCTAATTAGTAATAATTTAAGGCATTTTTCATATGATTATAAATTGTTCTGATTTCTTCTTTGGAAAACTGCCTGTTCATATCCTTTGACCATTTATCAAGTGGGGAATGACTCACATTCTTATAGATTTGACAAAACTCTTTATATATTTGAGATATGAGACCTTTATCTGAAGAATTGTCGATAAATTCCTCCCCACCCCCAAGTTTTCTACTTTCGTTCTGCTCTTGGCTGTATTTGTTTTATTTGTACACAACCTTTTTAATTTAATATAAACAAAATAATCCAATTTAAATCTCACGATGCTCTCCATCTCTTGTTTGTTCATAAATTGTTCACCTATCCCTAAATCTGATAGGTAATATGCTCCATGTTCTTCAAATTTTCTTGCAATATCTCCTCTTATATCAAAGTCATGTATCCATTTTGATCTTATCTCAGTAAATGGTGTAAGATATTGATCTACACCCACTTTCAGCCATACTGCTTTCCAGGTTTGCCAATCATTTTTTAACCAAATAATGAATTCTTATACCCAAAATTTAAATTTTTATGCTTGTCAAACACTAGGTTATTATATTTGTTTGCTGCTGTACAGCTGTATGTAACAATTGTATGTCTATTCTGTTCCACTGACCTACCTTTCAATTTCTTAGCCAGTACCAGATAGTCATGATAATTACTGCCATATACAGGGTGTTCCTAAAGTCTGGACACGCAGGTAAAAATGTATATGTTCAAGAAATGAAATGATTGAAATTTTCAACATTTTGTTTAATTGGAATATTAATAAATAATACCTTCAACTTTCAATAACATCTTATGATTTCATATTCATATTTCAAGAGTGAATGTGCTAAAATTGATGGCAGTGTGGAGGTATTGAGTTATTGCACTGAGTTCATGAGAATCTTGCAAAATGCATCAACCTTTGCATCACAAATGATGGAAATCATATTGAAGATATTATTTGTTAATATTCCAATTAAATAAAATGCTGTTGAAAATTTCAATCATTTCATTTCTTGAAAATATGCATTTTTTCCTATGTGTCCAAACTTTAAGAATATCCTGTGTGTGTGTATATATATATACATATATATATAATATATATGCATATACATATATACAATATATGTATATACGCATACGTACGTACACACACACACATATATATACATACACACATATACACACACAGACACACAGACACACACACACAACATACACATACACTTTAAGATCCGATACTCCTAAACTTCCTTCCTTTAGATTTTTCCCCCATTAGTTCCTTTGATATTTTTGACCTTTTGTCTTCCAAATGAATTTTGTTGTTATTTTTTTGAGCTCAGTAAAATAATTTTTTTGGTAATTTAATTGTGATGGCATTGAATATATAGATTAATTTTGGTAAAATTATCATTTTTATTATGTTCACTCTGCCTGCCCATGAACAATGAATATTTCTTCACTTATTTAAATCTGATTTTATTTGTAAGCAAAGTCTTTTACGACTTTGTTCCTATAGTTTCTGGGTTTATTTTGGTAGATGTATTTCCAGGCATTTTATACTGTCTAGAGTTATTTAAATGAGATATCTCTAGCTATCTCTTCCTGCAAGGGTCCTGTTGGTGATATATAGGAATGCTGATGATTTATGTGGGTTTACTTTATATCCTGCTACTTTGCTGAAATTATTAATTATTTTAATTAACTTTTTAGTTGAATCTTTAGGATTTTCCAAGTATATCATCATATCATCTGCAATAAGTGATAGTTTTATTATCTCATTCCATATTCTGATTGTTTCTATTTCCTTTTCTTCTCTTTATTGCTATTGCTAGGATTTCCAGTGCAATATTGAATAATGGTGGTGGTTAGCATCCTTGTTTCACACCTGATCTTAGTGGGAAGGCTTCTAGTTTATCTTCATTATAATTAATGGTTGCTGATAGTTTTAGGTAAATGCTTCTTGTCAATTTAAGGAAAAGTCTATTTACGCCTATACTTTCAAGTGTTTTTTTTAATAGAAATGCATGTTATCAAATGCTTTTCCTGCATCTATTGATATAATATGATTTTTATTACTTTAATTATTGATATAATCAATTATGTTAATGGTTTTCCATATGTTAAACCATCCCTGCATTCCTTCTATAAATCCCATTTAGTCATAATGTATAATGTTTGTAATATATTGTTGTAACCTTTTAGTCAGTATTTTTGCATCCATATTCATTAATGAAATTGGCCAATAATCTTCTTTCTCTTTTTTTACTGTTCCTGATTGAGGTATCAGTATCTTATTTGTTTCAGAAAAGGAGTTTGGTAGGAACCCTTTGCTTATTACTCCAAAATTTATTTAATATTGGAAATAGTTGGTTTTTAAATGTTTGATAATATTTACTTGTAAATCCATTTAGTCCTGGTGCTTTTTTCTTAGGAAGATCATTTATCATCTATTCAATTTCTTTCTCTAAAACAGGTCTATTTAGATATTCTATTTTCTCTTCTGCTAATCTAGGCAATTTGTATTTTTGTAAATAGTCTTCCATTTCACTTAAGTTGTTAAATTTATTGGCATATAATTGGGCAAAATAATTTCTTATAATTGCTTTTATCTCAACTTCTTTAGTGGTATGTTAACTCTTTTCATTTTCGATACTAGTAAATTTGTTTTTTTCTCTCTTTTTAAAAAAATCATATTAATCAATGGTTTACATATTTTATTGTTTTTTCATAAAACCCTAACCCTAACTCATATATTTTCTCTTCTCTATCTGTTCTCTAGATCAGTTGTTTTTCTAATGAGGTATTTCACATTCTCTTCTGATTTTTCATTCTTTTGATTTTGTTTTATTATTTCTTGGTGTCATAACATCATTCACTTCCCCTTGCCCAATTCTAGTTTTCAAGGAGTTCTTTTCTTCATTAAGATTCTAGATCTCTTTTTCCATTTGTTTGACTTTCTTTTCATAATTTTCTTGATTTTCTTGGGTGGTTCCTGTTTTTTTCCTAATTTTCCCTTAATCTCTCTTATTTGATTTTTAAAGTCCTTTTTGAGTTCTTCCCAGAACTCTTGGGCATGTGACCATTTGACATTGCTCTTTGGGGTAGTAGTGGTTTTTTTCTTACTTCAGTATTTATCCTCTCAATATGAACCCAGGTCTTCTCTATCCCCATAGTAGCTGTCTGTGGTTGGGTTCTTTCTCCTTTGCTTTGTCATTTTAATTTTATTTTTGTTTTTTTTTTATTTTTAGCAGCTTGTTATTATAATCACCTCTTATGCTTGAAGTGTTCTTGCTCACTGTGGATGCTCCAGCAGTTGTACTCTTCAGTACTCTTCTCTCCTCTGTCCTGGAACCAAAACCAGGAACTCAGCTCTCCCTTGTAAATGCCCACAGCCAGCAGCATCCCCTGCCTTACTGCTGCTGCACTCACCAGGCTTGTACTAGCTCCTTCTTGCCTTCAGCCACAGCCTGGGACCATGTCTTGGCAGAATAGCTGGGCCTGGTGTCCCTCAAAAGCAGAGGGTCTTTCAGTCTTCCTTTGCTCACATTTCTGACCCCCATACTATCTGTGAGGTGAGAATTCTTGTGATTGAGGCCGAGACGGCCTCCCAATCCAGCTTCCTCAAAGCTTCTTTGTTGTTTCAGAGAAGATGGCCTGACTACAAACTGGTCCCTGGAGTCTTTCCTCAGGTCTTCTTCAGTTGTCCCAGAAGGACCACTGATCTACTCTAACTCTTGTTTATTTTTGCCACTCTATGTTCACCCTGAGGTGCTGTTTTCTCTTGTTTGTGGAGTAAATCTGGAGTATGAAATTTTCTGATCTATTCCACCAACTTGCTGGAATGCCGCACCCCCCATTTTAGAAACTTGAAGAATGTAAATGTTTGTGTTATCTTAAGAAAGAGTGTCACACAATGCTCCTTATTTGAGAGAAAGTTGAGCGTACAAAGGAATGAGAAAAATACTGGCTAGGTAGTCCTGCTGTTCCACTCCTTTCCTCATTGTTCCTTCTCATTTCATCTTTATCTCTTCCCATTCTCTTTATTCTTCCCTTTCTCTTCAAAAGGAGACAAAGGCCAAAGACAACAAAGACCATAGGACTATAAATTCATTGCTCTAGAGCTGAAATGGAGATTTTTTTTATTTTTTTATATTATTTATTTAACATATTTAGTTTTCAGCATTGATTTTCACAAGAGTTTGAATTACAAATTTTCTCCCCATTTC
The DNA here is from genome assembly GCF_011100635.1 of Trichosurus vulpecula. NCBI lineage: Eukaryota > Metazoa > Chordata > Mammalia > Diprotodontia > Phalangeridae > Trichosurus > Trichosurus vulpecula. The sequence continues at coordinate 269,882,986 of NC_050575.1, read as the reverse complement.
CACCCTCCCCCCAAACTCCAAGATGGCGTATATTCTGGTTGCCCTGTTCCCCATTCAGTCCTCCCTTCTGTCACCCCACTCCCCTCCCATCCCCTTTTCCCTTCCTTTCTTGTAGGGCAAGATAAATTTCTACACCCCATTGCCTGTGTATCTTATTTTCTAGTTGCATGCAAAAACTTTTTTTTGTTTTTGAACATCTGTTTTTAAAACTTTGAGTTCCAAATTCTCTCCCCTCTTCACTTCCCACCCACCCTCCCTAAGAAGTCAAGCAATTCAACATAGGCCACATGTGTATCATCATGTATAACTCTTCCTCAATACTCATGTTGTGAAAGAGTAACTATATTTTGCTCCTTCCCAACCCATCCCCCTTTGTTGAATTTTCTCTCTTGACCCTGTCCCCTTTCCAAAGTGTTTGTTTTTGATTACCTCCACCCCCATCTGCCCTCCCCTCCATCATCCTTCCCTTTTTTTATCTTCTTCCCTCTTCTTTCCTGTGGGGTAAGATACCCAATTGAGTATATATGGTATTCCCTCCTCAGGCCAAATTTGATGAGAGCAAGATTCACTCATTCCCCCCTCACCTGCCCTCTCTGCTCCTCCCACAGAACTGCTTCCTCTTGCCACCTTTATGCGAGATAATCCACCACATTCTATCTCTCCCTATCTCCCTCTCTCAATATATTCCTCTCTCATCCCTTAAGTTGATTTTATTTCTTTTAAATATCTTCCCTTCATCTTCAACTCACCCTGTGCCCCCCCTTTATATATATATATACATATATATATATATATATGTATAAATATATACTCACACACATACATATATAGATACATGAACATTCACTTATATATATACACATAAATATATATACACACACACACACACACACACACACATATATATATATATATATATATATATATATATATATATATATATACACACACACACATATATACGCATATTCCCTTCAGCTACTATGCTATTGAGGTCTCATGAATCATACACATCATCTTTCTATGTAGGAATGTAAACAAAACAGTTCAACTTTAGTAAGTCCCTTATGATTTCTCTTTCTTGTTTACCTTTTCATGCTTCTCTTGATTCTTGTGTTTAAAAGTCAAATTTTCTATTCAGCTCTGGTCTTTTCACTGAGAAAGCTTGAAAGTCCTCTATTTTATTGAAAATCCATATTTTGCCTTGGAGCATGATACTCAGTTTTGCTGGGTAGGTGATTCTAGGTTTTAGTCCTAGCTCCATTGACCTCTGGAATATCGTATTCCAAGCCCTTCGATCTCTTAATGTAGAAGCTGCCAGATCTTAGGTTATTCTGATTGTGTTTCCACAATACTCAAATTGTTTCTTTCTGGCTGCTTACAGTATTTTCTCCTTGACCTGGGGGCTCTGGAATTTGGCGGCAACATTCCTAGGAGATTTCTTTTTGGGATCTATTTGAGAAGGCAATCGGTGGATTCTTTCAATTTCTATTTTGCCCTGTGGCTCTAGAATGTCAGGGCAGTTCTCCTTGATAATTTCTTGAAAGATGATATCTAGGCTCTTTTTTTGATCATGGCTTTCAAGTAGTCCAATAATTTTTAAATTATCTCTCCTGGATCTATTTTCTAGGTCAGTGGTTTTTCCAATGAGATATTTCACATTGTCTTCCATTTTTTCATTCCTTTGGTTTTGATTTATAATATCTTGATTTCTCATAAAGTCACTAGCTTCCACTTGCTCCAATCTAATTTTTAAGGTAGTATTTTCTTCAGTGGTCCATTGGACCTCCTTTTCCATTTAGCTAATTCTGCCTTTCAAGGCATTCTTCTCCTCATTGGCTTTTAGGATCTCTTTTGCCATTTGAGTTAGTCTATTTTTTAAGGTGTTGTTTTCTTCAGTATATTTTTCAGTATTTTGAGGGATCTCCTTTAGCAAGTCATTGATTTGTTTTTCATGGTTTTCTCGCATCCTTCTCATTTCTCTTCCCAATTTTTCCTCTATTTCTCTAACTTGCCTTTCCAAATCCTTTTTGAGCTCTTCCATGGCCTGGGACCAGTTCATGTTTTTCTTGGAGGTTTCTGTTGTAGGCTCTTTGACTTTGTTAACTTCTTTTATCTGTATGTTTTGGTCTTCTTTGTCACCAAAGAAAGAATGCAAAGTCTGAGACTGAATGTGGGCGTGTTTTCGTTGCCTGGCCATATTCCCACCCAACTAACTTGACCCTTGAGTTTTTCAGTGGGGTATGAGTGCTTGTAGACTAAAGAGTTCTATGTTCCACGTTTGGGGGGGAGGTGCCAGCTCTGTCACAGCAGCACTACTCCTTCCCCAAGAATACCCAACTCAGCCTGGGCTTAGATCTTCAGCAGGCTGTGCACTCCTGTTCTGATCCGCCACTTAATTCCTCCCACCAGGTGGGCCTGGGGCCAGAAGCAGCAGCAGCTGTAGCTGCCCCACCTCTGCTGCCCCCAGGGCTGGAAGCCGACCAGTGAACTCCTTCCACTCTTGCAGCTTTTCCCACTAACCTTCTCCACTGTCTTTGGTGTTTGTGGGTTGAGAAGTCTGGTAACTGCCGCAGCTCACTGATTCAGGGCACTAGGGCCCGCTCCATCCAGCTCCTGGTCTGGTTGGTCCACACCGCTCAGGCTGGGCTCTGCTCCACTCCATTCCCAGCTCCCAGCTCCCAGCTCTGTGTGGGATAGACCTCACCTGGAGACCATCCAGGCTGTCCTGGGCTGGAGCCCTGCTTCCCTCTGCTCTTTTGTGGGTTCTGCAGTTCTAGAATTGGTTCAGAGTCATTTTTTATAGGTTTTTGGAGGGACTCAGCAGGGAGCTCACTGCTTTCCAGCCGCCATCTTGGCTCTGCCTGGAATGGAGATCTTTGAGGGTTGTTAGTCTAAACCCTTCATTTTGCAGATGAGGAAACTGAGGCCCAGAGCATTGAGTAACTTGCACATGGTCACAAAGTGACAAAAGGCATGTTTGAATTCTGATTCCAAAGTTATCTCAATATTGCACAGACTTGTATAATAGCAGGCCTTCAGATGTCTCAGCAGGTACTGAATCACCTAAAACCTTTTTATCAAATGATTAACAAACACAAATATGAACATTTCACTGTACAGAAACCCCCGAGAATTGAAAATGAAACTGCATTTCCAGTATATACCACTTTTTAAAGTCCACATGATAGTAACAAAGTTGTCTTATTTGTCTTTCTTCCCTTCTGAGCTTCCTTTTGCTGCTATGTGTATATTTCTTTAATATTGCATTATTTTTTCCTCTTTTACTTTTTTTTGCAACTTTATTAGTACTCAACTCCATTCCTATCCACACCCACCATAGAAGTCCTCTCTTGTAACAAATATGTTAAGCAAAACAAATCAACAAATTTACTATGTCTGAAAATTCATATCTTACTTTGAGTTCTTATCCATTACCTATCTTCCAAGAAGTGTTCCCTTAATCATCAATCCTCTGAACTCACAATTGGTCACTTTATTAATCAGAGTTCTTTCAAAGTTTTCCAAAGCTGTTTTCCTTTATATTATTGTGATCATTATGTAAACTATTCTCCTGGTTCTACTCACTTTACTATGCATCAATTCATGAAAATCTTTCTAAGTTTCTCTGAACTTGCCATATTTGCCATTTCTTATTATACAATAATAATATGTTCATATAACAAACTTTTCTCACTAATGGCTTTGAAGGATTATAATTACTAATTAAACAGCTGAAATTCTCTGACTCTGAATTTTCTTCATAATGAGTCACAGCTTTAGAGACAAAATTTTACAAACCTCACACAAACCTGAAACAAATTTCTTTCTGATGGAGAGGAAGCATAAATTGTGTTAATAAAGGGACTGATGAAGAAAAATATTTTTAAAACATACTGTTAAAAATTTAAAAAAAATTACTCGTACCTTTTTTCATTTGAAAATTAGGTTAGGGTTCAAACATTTTCAAGTCCCCTGTGAGGACCAGGGCTAACTTATGACATTTGACTGTCTTGGCAGCTCCCCCCTTCCAACCAGTACTTAACATGATGCTAGCAGATATGTTGCTCAGCTCCATGCAAGTGGGAGGAACAGGAAATCTCTCTATCCCTGATCCTTGAAGTGTTTAGCATTAATATAGGCACCAAATTCAGTCTTCCCGTCAGAACTAGAACACTAGGTGCATGATTTTTCAAGAATAATGGAAATCAAAGCAACTTAATTTTTTCTAAGCATTTCTCATTAGATGATACATGTTACTATTTTTAGAACTGAAATGTCTTTCTCAAAATGAGTGGGTCTAGAAAGCAAAAGAACATATCTTAGCCTTGTTCACTGAAAAATGAGGAGAAGCAGATTGGCAATTTCTAGGATCATGTTTACTTGAATCCTAGAATTTTCACCATTTAAAATGTTCTCCAAAGATAAAGAAATGATAGCTTGCAAAGAGGGTATTTGACCATGCTTTTCTGTGGGAAAAAGATTGTTACATGTCAGCAAAGAAATAGTGGTCATGGGCATAATCTCTTCAATGTGGCATGACTGAAATTATTAGTCTTTTTAATTGACCAGACATAGGGATTTTTAACCTGGGGTCAGTGACCTCGATTTAAAAAAAATTCTGATGACCATATTTCGATATAATTGCTTTCTTTTCTACTTCTTTGTATTTTACTTTAGGTATTTACAAACATTCTGAGGCTTTACCAGACTATTAAAGGGGCCCATGACATAAAAAAGATTGAAAACCTTTGAATTAGAAACTGTCTTGAGTGCTGTAATGGCAATGATGTTTCTTAGTCTTTGAGACCTGTCCATTACAGTAAACTGTATAATTTGAATTTTGAATTTGATTTGGCACAGTAGACAAGTGACCTTGGTATCATGAAGACTTGGGTTCAAGTTCCACTTTTGACACATTTTGGCCAGGTGACCCAAAGCAAGTCACTTAATCTCCTAGGCAACTTTCTTTCCTTTACCCCTTAAATATTATTTTATTTTCAGTTAACAAGCATTTTTCTCCATTCACCAACCCAACCCATTAAAAAAAAGAGCAATCAAACTCTTATAAATGATACATGTGTCAAGCAAAACAAAGTCCTCTATTGGCCATGTCCAAAAAATTGTCTCATTCTGCATCTTGAGTCCATCATCTCATTATCATAAAATGTATAGCATGTTTTCTCACCAGTCCTCTGGAACTGTTTTTGGTCATTGTATTTATCAGAATACTTAAGCCATTCAAAGTCGTCTTTATAGAGTTGTTGTTATTGTATAAATTGTTCTCCTGGTTCTGATCACTTCAGTCCACCTCAGTTGATACAAGTCTTCTCAGGTTTCTCTGAAACTGTCCCTTCCTTCATTTCTTACAGCACAATTCTATCCCATTACATCATTTACCCTAATTTGCTTAGCTATTTTCCAATTTATGGGCACCCCCTTAGTTACTAGCTCTTTGATTTAATGAAAAAGAATTACTATAAATCTATGTGTGTTTGTGTATGTGCATATACGCAACTATATGGTTCCATTTTCTCTCTCTTTGATCTCTTCAGGGTATATATCTAGTTGTAGTAGTACTGGGTCAATGGTATGCACAGTTTAGTGACTTTTTGATCGTAGTTCCGATTTTTTTTTCCTGAATGGTCAAACCACTTAAAGCTCTATCAGCAGTGCATTGATATGTCAGTCAACTTTCTAAGACAATTAGTTGGAAAGTCGGAGCTAATTTATACAGATAAATCCTATTCAGAAACCCTGATGGAATATTTCCTATACCAGTAAAATTCCTGGTCTTGTTCAAAGATAAACAACAAAATAATCCCATAAAACAACATTAAAAGGGCAGTTAGGAGGTGCAGTGGATAGAATGTCCCACCTGGAGTCAAGAAGACTCATCCCTCTGAGTTCAAATCTGACCTCAGACACTTACTAGGTGTGTAACTCTAGGCAAGTCACATAGTCCTGTTTGCCTCAGTTTCTTTATCTATTAAATAATTTAGAGAAGTTAGTGGCAAACTATTCCAGTATCTCTGCCTAGAAAACCCCAATTATGGTCACGAAGAGTCAGATTTGAATGAAATGCCTGAACAATAACAACAAAACAACATTAATTTAGCTCCCAGAATGACCTTAGAGATCATCTAGTGCAATTCCTTCATTTTATAGTTAAGGAAATGGAGATCCAAAGATATTAAGTAATTTTCCAAGGTCACAGAGGAAGAAGCAGAATTTGACCCCAAGTCCAGCACTCTATCCATTGCACCCTGCCAGACCAGATATTTTGCTAGGTTTGAAGTTTGTATGGCATGGGTCCAAATCCAACTTAGGACATTTTTTAGCTCTCTGACCCTGGGTAAGTCACTTAACTTTTGTGTGCCTCAGGAAACTTCCAGGGATTTATCTACTAAACCATAGCTTGGTGGTGGAGACATACAATTAGTGATGCTTTGGAATTTAAGCATGATTTCTTTTGATCCTAGTTCCTGTAGATTCTTGATCATTTTCTGTTTATAAATTAAGTCTGTTTCCTCATCCTCATAACATGTATAACAATAATTCCTTTCTCTTCGGACCTATAAAAAAGAATTGACATGCTTTTGAAATTTAATATCACTTAATGAGAAGTCATATTGATTTGCTCAGGAATCTTTTCATAACTCATCTCTAAAAGAAGAAAAGTATCATTAGGAATTTAATATTTATTGATAACTTGTGATGTTAAATCTATTTATTGAATATTATACATCAGAGCTCTTTTTTTTAATCTTTAGCTTAGATTTTCCCTCTGTTGTCTTTGATAGCCAATAGCTATTAAATAGAATTGGTCAATTGATAGTTATATCTATCAGATAGTTGTTTTAGTAACTAACATACAGGTTTAACTTGTCTAAATAGTTTTCAATATCATGTCTATCCTTTTAATTAACTTTGTTTTACATTCCTAAATAGATTAACTACTAACCTGTATTTGATATATCTATTAATGTTAAATACTAAATAGAAAATAGAAAGAACAATTAGCAAATTAATAAACCCATTTCTTGTCTATATTGTAATGGAATTTTTTTGGTAACTTACATATGACATTATGACTTGATCACAAATATCAATATTGGATAATGTTGATCAAACCTAGATTCTGGCTATGAAATTCAAAGATTGTGGAGTTCAAATATATTATAATTTGCAGATGAGCACATAGATTCAGTTATTGGTCTTTTACTCAAAACACGATTGTCTTTGTCAATAGAATATATTTGTCAGCTGTTCTTTCTTACTATATATTAACGCATGGGGGCTCAAGTGCTGCCTTCCTTAAGACTCCAAAATGTAGTATGTCACTATGTTAATTTTTAAGTAAAAGAATGTAATTACTTGAATTCAGTATTTTTCCAACAATAATACTTAATTCCCCAAATACTGCCTTTCCCCTGCCTCCCAACAGGCATGACTGTGGGAGGGTGATGTTAATTCCTCCCTCCCAAAAGCAGGGGGATAACTTGCTAATGGATAGCATAAAGTACTGGCAGGGTCCATATCAATGCATTAGATGGGCCTCAGGACCTTGAGATCAATGACATTGCCAAAAGGCTCCTGAATTCAATATCTGCACTCTACTTGCTCTACGTTCTGACTCTGGAACATTGATCTGAGGCATAGCCCTCTCTTAAGTCTCCAGACTTAGAGTTCTCAGTCAGCAAACATGTGGGTTCAGGGATGTGTTGGTAAATGTTTAACAATTGGCTTCCTCCAACCCCCTACATGTATACATGGCACACTTTTAAGTTTAATCTGCACTACTAGCATGGTTTCCATCATCTTCTTAAGTCTATACAATCAAGAAAACAAAAAATCAAACCCTGATTTGTAAGCCTTTGCCATTTTCTGAGATGAAACTGCTCAACCTGAAATTTAACAGTAGGCTTTCAGGAGCAGATCTGAGCTAACTCTAGCACACACAACTTGTCTAGGTTGCTCCTTTATTGCTAGACCCACGTGGAAATGGCAGTGCTAAAGTAGCTTTGATCAACACCTTGTTATCTGGGTCCATATTTAATCTAAGGGATGAAATATAATATTGCTGAAATTATTAAAATATGAAATCTATGTATATCTAATTCAGAATCCCCACTCAATAGTAGCTTCCATTCTCTCAGTCACTTCCCATTGCATTTATAGATTCAAAGACTTAGCATTCTCTGACACATTTTACATAAAATAAAATGAAAAGGAAACTATACTAACCACTGTGAGCATACAGATATTTGCTTCCAGCTATCTCCTAGATGTTTTCCAAAGGGTAAGAATCCCATCTGCGTAGAATTGCAGATTGTGGAAAGGAAAAGGATGAGAAAGTGTAGGGACCTAGAGGAGCATACATTCCTCATAATCACCCCAGAAAAGCTCTAAAAATGCATTAGGAGGAACAATGGTAAAGAAAAACAAAGACAACTCTAAACTCCTGTAGGACTGCACAAAAAAAAAAAAAAAAACCTTCTAGGTCACTGGATTTTCTGATTGGAGATAAGCCTGAGAACAAGGAAAGCACTGACCTAGAGCAGGGGATAGGACCAGACCAATGCCCAGCTAGTACAGCACCCCATCACACAGGCAGCTGGGAGGCTAGGAATCCTTGTTTGAGATACGGCAGACCAGGTGTATCAGTAAAGCAAGATTCATGAACTCGAGGATGACTATGAACATGCCTGTATGGTTTGGGATTCCAAAGTATGAAAAACTCTCCAGGTAGAAGGCATAGGAAGCATTACATTTATTTAAACACCAGAGGATCCAATCCCAAGACCAATAACCACAATTCAATATAGCAGTAATTATATTCCACAACTAGTAAGCCCACCTCAATGTAGCAACAAGGAAATTATAACACAGCATTGTAGCAAGGAACCAAGTCATCCTATAACCTTTGCCCCTGCTAGGGCCTTCCTGTAAACAATTACAAATCCTAACTGTCTACTTGCCTGTGTCCTCTCCTACAGTTCTGAAAGACCTTGCAGTTCTCAGAGTCTTTGAAGTCTCCTGGTTTCTCTGGATTCTCAGTTCTCCAATCTCTCAATGCTGTAGATTCTCAGCTCTTTGATCTCCACAACTCTCTTGTCTGTACTCTCCGCCCTGCAGTCTCTCTCAATACTGGATCTCTCTCAGTGTCTGCTGCCTCAATGTCTTCTTGATGTTTTATCAGTAAGGCAATAAACACAACATCAGCAATAATCGTGCATATTCCTATGTAGTTCTGTATTGCAAAGTATGAGAGACTTTCCATATACATGGTAGAAGAAGTAAAACATTTATTCAAACACCAGATAAACATATTCCATAACCAAATACAGATGTCTGCTTCTCAGTTGTCCTCCATTCTGTTGCTCTCAGTTCTGCTGTTCTCACGCTCTGGGCTCTCTTTATATACAGTCCTAGCTGGCATCTGATTGGCTAGAACTCAGGTGTCTCATTGGCCGAATTCATGCACATCTGGTTGGCTAGAACTCATATATTAGGAAGGCAGAATTTATGATTTCAAAGAGAATCTCATATGAGCCTAAAAGGTCCGGAACCGCAGGATATAAGGAATTCTCTAGGCAGAAGGCAGGAGAACTAAAACATGTATTTACACTCCACAATAACAAGCCCACAAACCAGCATCCCCATTTTGATATTTTCATCAAAAGCTTCCAGGCCCAATAAGTCCGCCTTACAAGGGTAATCAGAAGGCCACAGAGAAGCGACATGGTATAAGGCAAAATCGTATACATGCTTCCCCTCTATGGTAAGAAGATTACCCACTAGCCTCTAGTCAGCTCTGCTACCGGCAGCTCAGCTTCGGCTGTAGGTGTCTCTGGCTCCAACTGGAAAAGGAAAGGAGGATCTTCAAGCTGTCCTCTCCCCTCTTATAGAGTTTTTGACATCATCAAGCACCGCCTGAACGACCAAGGCCGATTGGTTCTTGACTTGGCCCCTCCCCCAGCGTAGACCACGTTAACACACCTCCCCTCAGCCAGCACTACGACTCATCACACAGGAAGCTCTGGTCCTGCCCCGGAAGAGCAAGCCCCAGCATCCAGGGAAGCTCAACGAGGCGAGCTGAGTCATTCAAAGAAAACAAAGTCCATTCTGGCTACAACTCAGTGCACATACCATTGGCTCTGGTCTTAGCACCTCTCCTTAGGGCCTTGAGGGTTTTACACCTCTCATGACCTAAATAGCAAAAGGGTGTGGGCCTGGGGCCTTCATGCCTAGTAAGCGAAGGGTATAAATAAAGGCCATATTTAATGGGCAGGAAGATCTTTAATCACATTAACACTACACCAGGACAGAACAGTTTTTAGGCAACTCAATTGGAGCTCAGTTGAGGAGACTCAAGGTTCTGAGTTTTTCACCAAGAAACTGAACCTAAACTTAGTCATTTCTGCAGGAGGTACTGAGCCTTAGCCACTGAATATAGGACTAAGCAGGGCCTACTCACATCATCTAAGAATTTGAAAAGTGGTAGTATCTCTCCCAAGCAAAAAACCCCAATCTGGAAATGGAAGTTGCTTATATGAGTAACCAAAAGAAAATATCAAGCATGACAAGTAAATACCTTGGACTGAGAGAAGCCTAAGAGTTAAATCCAGGAAAAAAAGAAAAAAAAGGAGTAACATTGCAAGTCCAAATAGAGAACAGAATGTTTTGGTCACAAGGACCACAGGAGTCCTTGGGAAATAATTTAGAACTATGCCCCGGAAGTCCAATTGTCTACATACCCTTTGGCTCGGTGATGTCACTGTATCCTAAAGAGATCAAAGAATAAGGAAAAGGATCCATATGAACTTTTTGTAGTGGCAAAGAACTTTATACTTACTGTTTACTTAGGGAATGCTCATCAGTTGAGAAATGCTTGAACAAATTAGTGTTTATAAATGTAATGTAATATTGTTGTGCTATGATAAAGGATGCCATGGATAATTTCAGAATAACCTGGTAAGATTTGTATGAGCTGAGACAGACTGAAGTGAGTAGAACTAGTAGAATAATAACATTCTTATGAACTCTGATCAATGCAATGACTGACCACAGTTCTGGGGACTAATGAGAAAGCATGTTATCTACCTTATAATATAGAATTGGTAGACTTCAAGATGCAAGATAAGATATATATCTTCAGATATGGCTAATGTGGGAATTTGCTTTGCTTAATTGTGCATATTTACTTAGTAAACATGCACAGTCTTTTCTTTTTCTTTTCTTCCCGTTTTGGAAAGTGGAATAGGAGAAAGGAGGAATAGGGATAGAATATAAAACAAGACAGTTGTTGAAACATTTTTTAAAAAGTACAGATAATTACTAAAGGAAGTCCAGAAAGAATCTCAGACAAATAGAGCAATTTTGAAAGTTACATGTTGGATCCTTAAAATATTTATTAGTTGTTTGTATTTCTTGGATGCCAAACCCTTACCAGGGAAATTTGATACAAATTTTTTTCCCATTTGACTGTTTCTCTTCTTTTCCTATGTGCATTAATTTTTCCTGTGCAACAGCTATTCAGTTTCATGTAATCAGTTAAATATTTTATCTTTTGTAATTGTCTCTATCTCTTGTCTTATTAAGAACATATCTCATATGCATACCTATGAGAGATATAAGATCTTTTCTTTTATTTTTTAATAGTATAATCTTTAATATTAAGATCAAGTATCCAAATAGAATATGTAGTAGGATGGTGTATAAAATGTTGATCTACGGCTTATTTCTGCCAGACTACTTTCCAGTTTTCCTGGCAGTTTATACCAAATAAAGAATTTTTCTTAAGTAGTTTATGTTTTCCACTTCGTCAAACACTATTATTGATTTCCATCATTTCTGATTTTCCCCTGTCTAATCTATTCCATTCATTCTGTCTCTTTAATTTTTAACTAATACCAGATGGTTTTCATGACTGCTGATTTATGTGTAGTTTGAGGTTCTAGAAGTCCTATCTCCTTTAATAATTACTCTTGATATTCTAGATATTTTGTTTTTCCAAATGAATTTTGCTATTATTTTATAAAATTATATAAAGTATGCCCTTGGTAATTTGTTTGGAATAGCATTAAAAGTATAAATTAACTTTGATAGTATTATAATTTTTCTTCTATTGGCACAACCTAGCCACGAGCACTGAATATTCCTTCAGCTGTTGATATTGTTTTTTATTTCTTTATGGAGCACTTTGTAATTTAATCTATCACACATCTTTTATGTACTTTGGTAGATTGATCTGCAACTATTTTATGCATTTTATAGCTATTTGGAATGGGATTTTCTTTCTATTGTTGGCTCCTGGATTTTAATTATTATATAGACACACAATTGACTTTTGAGGGATTATTTTATAGCCTGCAACTTTATGGAGGCTATTAATTGTTTCAATTAGTATCTTTGCTGATTTCCTAGAATTTTCCAAATACACCATCATATCATCAACAAATAAAGATAGTTTTATCTTTCCTTTACCTATTTTTATGCCTTTAATTTCTTTTCTCCCATGGCTGTTGCTAGCATTTCCAGAATTACATTAAATAATAGTAGGGAGAGTGGGCATCTTTGTATATTCCTGTGTTTGTTGGAAAAGGTACTAGTTTATCTTTATTGCATTACTTTTGGTATTAGAGAGATGCTTTTTTATGGTATTAAAGAAAAGTTCTCTCTACACATATACTTTCTAAGATTTTCAGCATAAATGAATGAGGTACTTTGGCAAAGGTTTTATTTTTACACATCTATTGAGATAATCATGTGGTTTGGGATGTTTTGGTTTTTAATATGATTATTTTGATTATTTTCCTAATGTTGAACTATCCTTGCATCTGTGGCATAAATTCAACTTGGTCATAATGAATAATTTCTTTGCTAAATCACATAATCTGTTTGGCATTCTTTTGTTGAAAATTTATGAGTCAATCAATATTCATTAATGATATTGGCCCATAGTTTTCCTTCTGTGTTTTATTCTTCCCTGCTTTAAGTTTTAGGATTATATTTGTCTCATAAAAGGATCCCAGTAGGGTACTTTTTTCTCAGTTTTTGAAAATAATTTGTGAATTATAAGTACTAATTTTTCTTTAAATTTTTGATGTAATTTTCCTATGAATTCATCAAGACCAGGAGGTTCCCCTCCCCCCACCTTTGGTAATTTTTTTTGTAGCTAAATCAGTTTCCTTTTCTATTGGATTATTTAAGTTCTTTATGTGGTCTTCTGATAGTTTGAGTATTTTATATTTTTGAAGATATTTCAGTTTTGCTAAGTTAACAAACTTATTCCTACTATCTTAATAAGGTAGTAAAACTTATTCTTACCTCATGTGTGTAGAACACTGCACTAGGCAGTGAAGGAGATATAATATATGTGTGTATACATATATATATATATGTATATATGCATATACATATATATTAAAAAAAACTTTGAAAGCTATAACCGTCTCATGGAGCTTACAGTCAAGTAGGGGGATAAGGTACAAACCTACTTAAGTATAATACAATATAGCATATAAGTACAATAGAGGATACAAAATTTGATGTATTTGGTTTCAGAAGGAAGATATTTCTTGACAGGGGCATCAATGAAGACTTCATGTAAGAAATGGCATTTGTTTTGTGATTTATAAAATGAGTAGGAATTCACCTGACATAGGGGAGTAGAGGGCATTCTAAGCACTAGTTTCAGGAAAGATAGAAAAGCAAGAAAGAATAGAGACAAGGACAAAAGGTAGGCCAGTTTGGCTTCAGCATAAGGTACATGGAGAGGAGTAAGTAATAGGAGGTAAACTTTCCCTCAAAGCCTTTAAAATTATGTTTGGTTTAGCAGGGCTTTTCATAATTTATATTTAAGAAATTGCACATTTTCAGTATTATAATGAGGTCCTCAGTGAGATTAACTTCTTTCTTTACTTAGCATAAGTCATGGTAGAAAGTTGGATTGGGTTGATCTAAAAGACTTTTTTAAAGCCTTAGATGCCACAGCTTAATTGTTCTTTGATCTCTAACTCAAATGCACAATCCAGAGGAGCATGTGAGAGGAACGTTTCAAAGGAGGGCACAGCTTCTGCCAATGCTGAGTGGTTTGACACATGGTACTAAATATAATTTCAGAGATAAAAACATGTGTAAGAAAGTGGTATAGGCTTATGTTTATAGTACCATTAAATAATCCTCCCCTGCCCCCATCAGTTTAGTTTGTTAAAATCCTAGCCTTGCCACTTGCTACCAGAGTAACCATGGACAAGTCAGTCTGTCACTAGGTCAATAGGCATTTATCAGGGACCTACTAATTGCTAAGCCCTGTTATCTAACTTTTCTATATCATCACAGTAAGTGACTTCAAAAGTACCTTCTAGTTCTAAATCTATGATTTTATGATTCATTTTCTTTTTTCTCTTTAAAATTTTATTTTCTTTATAATTTATGAAATAAAACAAGCATTTCTGTAACAGTAAAAGTTTTTTTAAAATGTGATTGGACATAAAACTGCAAATCATATACGACTTGCTATTCTTTTTAAATAGATAATAAAATTATCATGTAACTCTATTTTTCCATTTTTTTTCTTCCCTCCCCTCCCAACCTTAGAGATGGCTACCATTAGACACTAATTTTGTGTGTGTGTGTGTGTGTGTGTGTGTGAAATCATTTTATATACACTTCTATTTGTCAGTTCTTTCTCTGGATGCAGATAGTGTCTTCCTTCCTATGTGCTTTGTAGTTAATTTGGATATTTATAATAATCAGAATGACTTAGTCACTCATAGTTGCTCTTAAAACAATATTGCTGTTATCATATACAACATTGTCTAGGTTCGGCTCCTTTTGCTCTTCATTATTTCATACAAGTCTATCCCTGTTTTTCTAAAATCATGGTGTCTCAGGATGTTGGTAATAGTAACAATGGCTAGCATTTAAAAATAGTACTTTTTTGCTTTGCAAAGCCCTTTACAAATATTATCTTATTTTATATTCACAACCTCCCTTGGAGGTAAGTGTCATCATTATCCCTATCTTATAGATGAGAAAACTGAGGCAAGCAGAGATTAAGTGATTTTCTCAAGGTCAGAGCTAGAAGGGATGTTGACAACCATCTTGTTCAATCTTCTCATTTTACAGAATGTCCCATACTACCCTCTGAAGATAGCTTTCAAGGTAATAACTGACATTTACTTAATACTTTAAAGTTCAAACACTTTTCATTTGATCCTCAAAATAACCCGTGAGATGGGTACTATGGCTATCATTATGTTCATCTTGCAGACATTTAACAAGAAATAGGCAGAAAGATTTCAAAAAACTTGTCAAACATCATAGAGCTAGTGTTACAGTAATTAAGGTGGGACTTTTTTTTTTACTGTTTTCTCTTTTGGCGCACTTATTTAAACAAGTGCCTTTGATGAGTCTGGCCTTTGGTTGTTTTTTTTTTAATTAAATCAGGAGTCTTTGATGACCTGCTTACCTCAAGGGAAAGCCTAGTTTACATGGGTTTGAGTCGCATGTTTGTGACTCTAGAAGCTTTTAGGTCATGTGGGTTTGAGTCACATGTTGTGACACCCTTTGACCCTGAATAGGGTATATAAACTCAGAAGTTGGCATTTTGCTTTTGGGGCTCACTCATGGAAGGAGTATTGAGGCTCCAGGCAAGCCCTGGTAACTTCCCCTGTCCCCCCCGCCCTGGTTTTCTAACCCAGACCCAGGTGCTTCTCTTTTTTGGTAACTATGTATGTGATGTCTTGATTAGACAAAGCCTGACTGTTGAATTGTGTTATTTGATATGTTGATATTTTCTGTTTATAATTTGTTTGTATTTGCTCTGAAGTTCAGGGTGCTGGCTTTTCCCCTCAACCAAGTGAATGATATATGTATGTGTGATTAAAATGAGATTGTTAAACCCTTACAGTTGATTTCCTTAGAAAAGCAGATCAAAAGAACTTGTGCTGGTAGCTCTTGTTCCTAGTCTTGTTGGTCTTATACAGCCACAGTAGCTGCTAGCCACATTGTTGCTACAGCTAGTCTTGAAACGGACTTGAATCCAGGGCTTTCCCACTCAATATCCAGAATACTGTCCATTATGGCATACTGTCTCTTGAATGCAGCATTTAAACAAGAGTAAGAGAGTTTCCCCAAGACACATTAAGAACTGTAAGTAAGAGCTACTGAATACATAAATCATGTATGGCAACACACCTCCTCATTCCCTAAGCAAAGGTCCTTGAATAATTTATTTGAGAGATGGTAGAAAGTAAATTTATTTAGGAAGAAATCTCTTAATCACTACCCATTTGACTGAGTTAATTTTAAAATCTCTCACTTAGTCTTGTTAGCTTATGATTGAACACTATCCTGGCTGCAGTTTGTAAGCAAAGCATCTTATGCTTCATGTATCTGTGCTATAAATTATAGGTGAAGTGATTGAAATGCTTCTTGTCCCAGGTTACTGAACAATGCTCTTTGCAAGAAATCATTGTCCAGAAGTCAGGGAGAAAGTTACAACTACCAGTTTGCTAAGAGATTAATCCAGTGCTATGAAAATTCCACTTAATTTAATGGCTTATGAGTGTTCAATTACATTTTTGGGGGGTAGAAGCAACGGGCTTAAATTACAGACACTGCCCCCTTTTCTTTTCTTTTTTAAAAAATTTTTATTCTTCTTCCTCCCTATTCCAGAAAGCCATCGTACGTAACACTATTTTTAAAGAAAAGAAGATAGAATCAACATAACTGTACAGTACATTGAAAACTTCTTAAAATTGACACAATATACAACACTTATTGACCTCCCACTTCTGCAAAGGGATAGAGTTGGGAGCATCTGCTTATGTCTCTTCAGCCAAATTTGTTCTTTGCAATTTTTTAACATTCACTTTTGATTTTTGTTTGTGTTGCTCTTTCCATTTACATTGTAGTCATGTATATTGTTTTCTTGGCTCTGTTCACTTCACTAAGCATCAGTTCATGTATATCTTTCCATGATTCTCTGTATCCATTTGTTGTTTCTTATAACACAGTAATATTCCACTACTTTTATGTATCACAGTTTGTTTGGTTATTCCTCAGCTGAGGGGCATCTTCTTTGTTTCCAATTCTTTCCTGTCACAGAAAATGCTGCCCCTAATATTTTGATTCATGTGGGGACTTTCTTCTTATTAATGGGCTTTCTTGGGATATAAGCCTAGTAATAGAATCTGAGTTATAGGCTATGACTTTGCAATCCCTTTATTTGCATAATTCCAAGTCAGTTTCCAAAATGCTTGTATTTCTTTATAGCTCCACCAAAAATGCACTAGTATGTGTGTATCTTCCCACAACTCCTCCAACACTGACCATTCCCATTTTTAGTCATCTTCGCCAATTTTGGAGCATTCTTTCATATAGATGTTAATAATTTACAAATCTTCTTTTGAGAATTGTTTATTCCCTTTGATTTCTTATCTATCAGGGAATTACCTTTAGTTACACACACACACTGACACACACACACATGTGCACACAAGTGTGTGCGTGTGTGTGTATGTGCAAATGTGTGTGAGTGTGTGTGTGTGTATGTGTGTGTATCTCCCAGTTTTCTTTCTACCTATTTGACCAGTCCTTCTCAGTCTCCTCTCGGATCTTAATCCAGATAATACCTACTAACCACGGGTATCCCATAGGACTCTATACTAGGTCCTCTTCTCCCTCTATATTTAGTTTGATGACTTCAACAACTCTCATGGATTCAATTATCCTCTTTATGTTTATGATTCTCTAATCTACTTATCCAGCCCTAAGATCTCTGCTGACCTCGAGCCTACCATCTCCAACTGTCTATGAGACATCCTGAACTATATATCATGTTGACATCTCAAACTCAGCATGTCTAGAACTAAATTCATTTATCTCTCCCTGCCCACCATAAATTTCCTTACTACTATTGAGGGTACCACCATCTTCCTAGTCTTCCAGGCTCACAACCTAGGTGTCATCCTTGATTCCTCACTATCTTTTACCATTCCCTCTATCTAATATGTTGCCAAGGCCTGTTGATTCAGCTTTGCAGCATCTCTCATATAGGCCCACTTCTTTCCTTTGATCCTGCTACCATCTTGGTATAGGCCTACATCTTGTCATAACTGGGCTACTGTAATATTCTGCTACTTTGTTTGCTTACAACCAGGCTTTCCCCACTCTAGTCCATCTTCCATTCAGCCATTAAAATTATTTTAATAAAGAGCAGGTCTGACCATGTCACCTACCTATTGAATAAACTCCAGTGGCTTTCGATAATCTCCAGGATCAAATATAAAATCATTTGTTTGGCATTCAGAGCCTTTTCTAACCCAGTGTAACCAGAATGGCCTTTGTTTTCTTTGAGTGAGTCAGTTTATCTCATTGAGCCTTGCTGGGTGCTGGGCCCCTGCTAGGGCTAACTCCGGGAAGGGCCTAGTTTGCATGTCGGGGACAGCAGAGGCTTTGGGTCCGCCTCTGTTGGGTGTTGACCCGGTCTGAGTGGATGTGAACCTCCCAGGGTCCTAGGGGAAGGGGCCAACCCAAGAACCAATTGGCCCTGGTCATTCAGGCGGCACTTGATGATGTCAAAAACTCTATAAGAGGGGAGAAGACAGCTTGAAGATCCCTTTTTGGTTGGAGCAGCAGCGGGAGTAGTGATAAGTGTGACTGTGGGCCAGCCCTTGTTCCAGGCTGAACCTAGATGTTGGTAACTATGTATTGTATTGTGTCTGTCTGTTGATATTTGTATTTTTTTTGTATTTTGTTCTGAAGTTTGGGGTACTGGTTTTTTCCCCTGAACTAAATGAATGCTCTAAAGTTCAGGGTGCTGGCTGTTTTTCCCCCTGAACTAACTGAATGCTGCCTGTATGCAATTTGTATGTAAATTTGTATGTATGTAAACCCCTTCGCTGTGCTTTCCTTGGTTAAGCAGATAAAAAGAACCTGTGCTTTCCCGGTGTGCCGGCAGCCTCCTGGGTGCTGGCTGTGGGTGGAGCTTACAACCCCACAGAAGCTGCTAACTGGATTGTTAAAAGACCCAGTCCCCCACAGGGGACTTTTCTAGTCTTCTTATACCTTATATCACTCCCCATATACCCCAAATGTACTCTGTGATCTGGTGACACTGGCCCCCTTGTTGATCCTCGAACAATATACTCTGTCTCCTGATTTTAGGGTATTTTCTCTGACTTTCCCCTATTCCTAGAATGCTCTACTTCTACATCTCTGTTTCTTGACTTCCCTGGCTTCCTTCAAGTTCCATCTAAAATCCAACTAGTTCCCCAAGAAGCCTTCTTGAGTCCCCTGAATGCTAGTGTGTTTTGTCTGTTGATTATCTTTAATTTATTCTGAATATGTGTTGTTTGTACATAGTTGTTTGCATATTGTCTGTCCCATTAGATTGTGGGCTCTTCAAGGGCAGGGGCTGTCTTCTGCTTTTCTTTGTATCCCCAGCACTTAGCATAGTACCTTACACATAATAGGTTCTTGATAAATGCTTATTGATTGACCAAAAAGATATAATGAGAACAAAAATTACCAATATTTCCCTCAACAACAACCTGGGGCAGGCAAGTTTTCTTTTAAACCACTTTGATCTGTGGGGAGAGTGCACTCAAACTTAACCTAGCTTCTTTGAACACTTGCTCCATCAAATTCAATTATGAATGTGTGGCATAACTAGTGGAAGAATTCCTATCCCTTCCTCTTGGGTTGCCTTTCATCTCTTCTGGGACAAATATATTGCTTTGGAGTTCCCTTGTCACAGCCAACCCCTAAATCTTATATGAACTGTGGCTTCCAGCCCTCTGGTGGCTCAACAGTCTGACCATTTAAAGTTTATGAGGTCATTGCTGTCTCTAATGCTTTTTCACTAAAAGTGAAAAAGAACAAATGCAAAGAGACAAAGCTTCAAGGCCTATATTTACCAGCCATGTGTTAGCTCTAGGTAGAGAATGCTTAAGGCCCCTCCCCATCTGGAAGCTTCCATCATGTCTCTGTCGTCAAAGATAGCCAGGCAGAAAAGAAGAGACAGAGACTGGTTTTAGCCAGCTAGTGCCTTTTAAATACATCCTAGTTTCAGCTCAACAGATAATTAGTAGTGCATCCTTTCATCATCTGGTTATCAAATCAGAACCAGGTACAGATGTGCTCAAAAGTGTTCCAAAATTGGGTAGTCTATTCCTCACAGCATAGCAGGGTCCTTCCATAGGCATGTAATTATGCCTTTCTGGAAATTGGTTCCCCAGTCTATTCCATTTGGACTGGGAGTAGGCAGAGCACTCTGAAAGTGTTGAGGATGGAGTTCCATTGGGAAGGTTCTCATTATCTATACAAAGTAAATGCAAGGTAATTTTGGTGGGGAGGACACTCCCCAGGATATCAAGGTATACTTTATGTAATAGATGAGTCTTGAAATGAGCCTTATTAATGGGAGCTAGAGATTTTAGGAGGAGTACATTCTAGGCATGAGAGACAGGCTTTTTCTCCTTGAGCAAGGAAGAAAAATCTCAAACAGCTGAATTTAGCCAAATGAGTAGTGAATAATTTGTGACTAGTTTTGTAAAATAATCAAGAAAATGGTAGGGTAGTTATTTTTACATACCCCTCTGTAACAACAATGTTACTTGCAGCTACTGTGGCTGTGCAATGCCAATAACACCAGCACACAAGAGGGCTGCTAACACAGATTCTTTGGTTTGCTTTTCTAAGGAAAGCAACTTTAAGGGGTTAACAATCTTAATTTAATTAAATATACATATATCATTCACTTAGTTGAGGGGGAAAAGCCAGCACCCTGAACTTCTGAGAAAACACAAACAGAAATTACAAGCAGAAATTATATAAATAGAGCAAATAAACACCACTCAACAGACAGGCTTCTGTCTGACTATATATACATACACAGTTATCAGAGAGAGAAACACCAAGATCTGGGTTTTTAAAGCCGGGGGGGCTCCTTAAAGGCTACCCAGAGTCTCATCTGGCAAAATTGCAGGAACCCTCTTCCAATGAATGGGCCTCCAGCAAAATGCTAACCTCAGAGTATGTATACACTTCTTCAGGGTCAGAGGGCATCACAACCATTTGACTCAAACTCATGTGACCCAGGCCTTCCTGTGACTTAAGCAGGTCATCAAAGACTCCTGATTCAATCAAAGACTCTTGATTGAAACAAAAACAAGCCTCAAAGGCACTTGATTGCTTTAGTGCTGAGAAGCACTCCAAAAAAAACCAGCAAAAAGTCCCACCCTGCTTCCCATTATACCCTCCACCCCAATAACCTCAAAAAAGGAAAATATGCACTAAACATAGAATAATTAAAGCTGAATCCTCCCAATAAGAAGACAAATACATTAAACAAGTTTAAAGTCTCATAAAATAACATTAAACTTCTGAACTGTTTAAAGCTCCTAATTAAGGTCCTCACTCCCATCCCACTGTGCTGACTAGGCAAAAACAGTACAATCCATCTCACAGATTTGTGTTTCAGGGTCCACTTTTGTGTGTGTGTGTGTGTGTGTGTGTGTGTTAGGGTCTGTTTAATTAAAGTAAGATTGTAAACCCCTTAAGATTGCTTTCCTGAGAAAAGCAGATCAAAGAATCTGTGCTAGCAGCCCTCCTGTGTGCTGGTGTTATTGGGCTTACACAGCCACAGTAGCAGCAAGTAGCATTGTTACAAAATGGCATAGTCGGCAGGAACGCAAATTAAAGGAAAGCATGGGGCCTGGGATACTTGTTCACTGTTTCCCAGTTGGGGTAACTATGATTCTTTGGAGCCTGGAGCAGGAGTGGAGAACTGCCTCTGTGAATAGCTTTACTTTCCCAGAAACAAAAACTTCAGACAGGAGCCCCTAGAGCCTCCAGCCAGGCAGGAGTAGGAAGAACTTGAAGTGGAACCGTCCCTGTGAGCTTAGATAAGGAGCAGAAGCAGAGAGCTGCCTGTGTGTGAATCCTGGCAAGAGCTGGGAGCTGTTGGCCCATAGAGGAAGAGACATGGGACTTGAAAGTCAACCCCGGATCACAATGAAAAGAGGACTTTACTTGGACACTTTGTATTGACTGAGGAGATGGTAACTTGCTGTGACCTCAGGGTGAATGGTGTTTGTATTTTCTGCCACACCTTAAGGATGGTATGTTGTGCTAGGGCAGACCCTGGCCTGGGACCCTCTACTTATGTAAACCAAGTATTTTGGATAATGCTACTAAATGATGTTTTGCTCAAGGGTGTTGCTATGAATGTTATGGTTTAGTTTACTGAACGATGATATATGTTGTGTGGGTATTCTTAGAAAAGCTATAAGATATATTGAATGATGTTTTATTTAAGACTATGTGACCACCTTACTAATAAGTTATTATGTGATGGGATCACAAAGTATAGTGCCTCTATTTATTTCCAGAATCCATGGCCATTTAGATTGCAAGACCCAAGGATTCTGGAAGGGTGGAATGGAAGGGCAGGCAAAGCAGGACTTTTTTTTTCTTTTGGAGTGTTTCTCAACACTAAGGCAATCAAGTGCTTTGGTTGAGTGTTGCCTTTGTTTGTAGGAAGGCCCACACCCTTTTGCTATTTAGGTCACAAGAGGTGAGAAGTTCTTGGGCCCTGAAAAAGGGTATATATACCCAGAGGATAGCCATTGAACTCAGAATCGAGAATTGAGAATAGAGAATCGAGAACTCTCAGAACTATGGGAGGAGAGATTTTGCTTTGGGGGCTCACTCATTGGAAGAGCCTTGGTGTGGAGACTCTGGGTGGCTGTTAAGGAGCCCCTCATCTTTGAAAAACCCAGATGTTGGTGCTTCTCTCTCTGGTAACTATGTATGTAATGTCTTGGTCAGATGGCTAGAAGCCTGTCTGCTGATTTGTGTTATTTGCTCTGTTTATATAATTTCTGCTTGTACTTTCTGCTTGTACTTTCTCTGAAGTTCAGGGTACTGACTTTGCTCCTTGAACTAAGTGTATGATATATGTATGTTTAATTAAAGTGAGATTATAAACCCTTTAAAGTTGCTTTCCTTAGAAAAGCAGATCAAAGAACCTGTGCTAGCAGCCCTCCTGTATACTAGTGTTATTGGTCTTACACAGCCACAGTAGCTGCAAATAGCATTGTTGTTATAGGGTCCTTGCCTGAATCCCCTTGGGAGCTAGTCAATATGAGCTCCCACATACACTCACATAATTACAAGGTGAAAGACACTGATTCTGCCTAACCACTTGAAGGAAAAGCAGTGCAACTTGTCAGGAGAAGCATGGAAGGTGACAGTCTAGAGTCAATTAGAGAGAAAGCCCTATAGGTTTCTGTGCTGAGAGAAAATGGACCAGAAATCTATTTGGGGTCACAGTCTTCTCTCCAGGAATTTACTCTAGGCAATGAGACTTCTAATATCTAGAGCCTGCAGTATAAGGAAGCTGATGATGCCCAGTCTCAAGATCTCTTTCACAATAGAAGGGAAGCCAGAGACAAACTCATGAGAATATAAGAAAAAGGCCCAAAGATAAAAAGCCCAAGGGAGAAAGGCTAAATATAAATCTAGTTCCCAAGCATATCAGCCAACAGTGAGACTTAAAAGATAGAGGGAAAAATTAATGATTCAAAGAAGATATCTTAGCATATTGAACATGTATTTTATATAATATGAAGAAGAAAATGACCAAAAATGCACAGGAAAAAAGAGAAATTTGTGGATTCATCAGAGGTAATTAAACAACAGTAAGAAGCTCTGAAATGGTTCAACCTATTAAAAGAAGATATTAGTATTGGACATCAGAGATAATCATAATAACTGGTTCAGGGCATGACCATCTCTTGAGGTGTATACTAACTTCTTTCTTTTTAGTTGGTGGATAAAAACAAGGAGACCCAAAAGCATCTACAAAGTTATGGTCTGCTTGGAGATAAAGAATAGGATTAACTGGTGGGGATCTTAATCTAGTGCTGGGCTAAGGTTCCGGTTCTGTGTAGCTTCCTTTCTTTGCAAAATTAAACAAATCATATAATGTTTTAAGATGCCAGATAATATGTTGATTATCAAGTTTCTCTTTTTTGGGGGGGCAGGGCAATTGGGGTTAAGTGACTTGCCCACGGTCATACAGCTAGTACATGTATCAAGTGTCTGAGGCCAAATTTGAACTCAGGTCCTCCTGACTCCGGGGCTGGTGCTCTACTCACTGTGCCACCTAGCTGCCCCGATTACCAAGCTTCGATGCTGATCTCAGTTAAATTCTTCCTTCTCTCATAGCCTCTACAGGTAAAATTCAAACAAGATTCCATTAAAATTCTTACATTTATTGAGATAAGAAATAAAGATACCCTTAATTAATTAGCTATAAAACAAAAGTGAGAAATGAAGAATGGAATAGATTCATCATTGTTCTATTGTTCTCTAAGAAGTGAGAATTCTGTCATTCTCTTCTGGATTCTTTTAAAGAGCTGAACTGTGAGCCAGGAAAAGGAAACATCTCTAGCCACCATGAGGCATCTAAGTTTCCTGGGGAGAGCCTTCCATCTCTAGCAGCTGCCATCATCCCTGAAATATGCCTCCAACTCCCCTCTTGTCCCTTTCCAGAGAGATGTTTTTTTTTTAATTTTCTCTGTTCAGGGAAACTTTATCTTCCAGTACTGAGACTTCTTCATTTGGAAGAAAAACAACTTCCAAGGCCTTTAGTGATTCAGGATTCCTTAGAGGAAGTCACTCCAGCCTTGCCAGAAGGATTTTTAAATTCAGTGGAAATTAGCTAAGAAATCAGGGCCCTCTAATCAAAATTAACTATAAAAGTACAATAGAGAATTTAGCATACATGTTG
This sequence comes from Trichosurus vulpecula, assembly GCF_011100635.1. Classification (NCBI taxonomy): domain Eukaryota; kingdom Metazoa; phylum Chordata; class Mammalia; order Diprotodontia; family Phalangeridae; genus Trichosurus; species Trichosurus vulpecula. Next base: position 269,858,175 of record NC_050575.1, on the reverse strand, counting down.
AATGAAAAGATGACAGAAGTCAAAGGCCTCTCTACTTCACGTTATTAGAGACAGTGAAATGTTGCTTTAAAAAATGGGCCATTTGCCAGGAGCTTCCTCTTACGCCCTCCTCATCTCACATCACCCTGATGCCTTCTGCCATTAGATCCTCCTTTACCCATGTATCACACAAAGAGGTGAGTCTTCTCCATGCCAAGGCTAACTCCACTGCCTGCAGAAGTGATCCCCTTCCATTCTGTCTTCTCCAGCATTATCCTCTCTCTATCATCCCTGTTCTTTTATTTCCAATCTTTTTCTGTCTACTGGCTACTTCTCTACTACCTGCAAACATTCTCATACTTCCTCATCTTTAAAAAACCCTCACTTGATTCATCCACCCCCACCAACTATCAAACAATATCCCTCTACCTATTTGTGGTTAAATTCCTTGAGAAGGCCATCTACAATATGTACCTTCCCTTACGTCCTCTTACCTTTCTTCTTAACTCTCTACAGTATGGCTTCCAACCTCATTATTCAACCAAACTATTCTCTCCAAAGTTACTAATGTTCTTTTAATTGACAAATCTAATGTTCTTTTCTCAGTCTTCAATCATCAACTTTTCTACAATCTTCGATATTATTAATCACCCTCTTTTCTTTAATACTCTTTTCTCTCTAGGTTCTTGTGACACTGTTCTCTCCTGGTTCTCCTTCTACCTATCTGACCATTCCTCATCCTCCTTTGCTGGATTTTCATACAGGTCAGACCTACCAACTATGGGTTTCCCACAGAACTCTGTCCTGGGCCTTCTTTCCTCTCTGTATGATTTTGCTTGGTGATCTCAGAAACTCCCATCAGTTCAGTTAAGGAAGACCTGAGTTCAAATCTGGTCACAGACTTATTAGCTTTGTGACCTTGGGCAAGTCATTAACCCTGTTTGCCTCAGTTTTCTCATCTGTAAAATGAGCTGGAGAAGGAAATTGCAAACTGCTCCAGTATCTTTGCCAAGAAAACCCCGTGAAGAGTTAGACATTACTAAAAGACTACTGAATAATGGCAACCCCTGTCTCAGTCTCTTCTCTCTTTTATTCTTCCTTCTCCCTTCTCTCCTTTCCCTCCCATGTCCCCATTTGGTAAAAGGTATTTCTGTACCATACTGTGTGTAGGTGTCTTTTCTTCTCTTCTTTGACTAGTTCAGATGAGAACGAAGTTTGAGTGTTACCTGTTCCCTGTACCTCTATCTCCTTGTTAATGTAGATAGTTACTTTCATACTATAATTGTGTGAAATAACATATCCTAATTTTCATCTCTGTCACAGTTTCCCCATCACAGTTTATGCCTCTTTTCTTTTCCCACTTTCCTTTATTCTTTTAAGATAATCAAAACATAACAAAACCACTCCCAGTACCTCTGTCTAATTAGATTCCTTCTATGGCCCTTGATAATGATAAGGTTCAGAGGGGACACATGTATAATTTTCCATATTAGAAAATAAACAGTTTGTCCTTGGTTTATTCCCTTATGATTGTTTGCTCATGTTTACTGTTTTATGTTTTTCAACTTCTGTGTTTGCACGTCATAGTTGCTATGCGGCTCTGATCTTTTCATCACAAATGCTTAGAAGTCCTTTATGTCATTAAAGGGTCCATTTTTCCCTCTTTAGGATTAGATTCAGTTTTGCTGAATAAGTTATAAGTTTGGTTGTAACCCTATATCATTTGCCTTCTGGAACATCATATTCCAATATCCCCTATCTTTCGTGGTGGTGACTTTCAAATTGTATGTAGTTATGACTATACTTGAATCTCTGGTACTTGAATTATTTCTTTCTGGTTGCTTGCAGTATTTTTTTTCTTTGACCTGTAAACTCTGGATTTTGGTAATAATGTTCCTGGAAACTTTCATTTTGGGGTTCTTTCAGTAGGTGACTTTTTTTTTTACTTTGCACTCTGACTGTAAGAGATCTATGTAGTTCTCTTTTATGATTTCTTGAGATATGTTATATGGAAGCCCCTCTCCTCTCACCTTATTTGGTTGTAGCTTTCAGATAGTCCAGTGATTCTTAAATTATTTTTCCTCTAGCTGTTTTCCAGGTCAATTTTTTTTTTGCTAGGAGATATTTTATATTTTCTTCTATTTTTTTCAGCCATTTGACTTTGTGTTAATATGTCTTATTGTCTCATGGAATCATTAGCTTCTATTTGGCCCATTCTAATTTTCAGAAGGATTTTTGCTTGGGCAAGTGTTTTGTACCTTTTGTGCCAGGCTGTTTTAATTCCATTTCCAACTCTTTCTTCTATAGCTTAATTTTTCCCTTTAGTACTCTCATTAATAAAAATAACAAAACAAAACATTTTAAACTATTTTTTTCTCTTGCTTCATTTCTTCCTGGAATTCTAATTGAATTTGTGCCCAAGTTGTGTTGTTCTTTGAGAATTTATTTGTAGGTATTTTGAGTCATTCTCTTCTTCTGAGTTTGTCTTGAGTGTCACTGTCAGTATAATAGCTTTTAATGGTGAGATTCTTTTTTGGTTTGGGTGGTTTTTGCTCCCTTCCAATCTAATTGTTGACCTTGGACTTTATGTTAGGGTTGGGCTCTGTGCACTTTATGAGGAAATATCTGCATTAATCTTACTGTTGCTTTTGTGGGAGTGTTGAATGTTATTTTCTTCCAGGATCTCAGAGAAAGCTAAGGTTTGGTATATGCAAGGTTTTAGTGATCCCAGAGTTGTCCAATTTAGGGTAAACTATGATTGCTGCCCCTCATGGTCTGAGTTCTACATGTACCTGACCTGAGTTTCAGACTGCACGGCATGCCTTTAAGCTTGCCCAGTTCAGAGTTCCAGTAGACTGCTACTAGACTCATCATCAAATCATCAAAACTGATTGGTAGTGGTTAAAAATTTGAAAAGTAGATCAGAAGACTAGATAAAGAAGAATCAGAAAAAGAGACCTAGTGTTCAGTTAATCTGGATACATGAATTACTTGGAGATGAACTACTTATTTGACAGGAAATACTGGGAAAACTGGAAAGCAGTTTGGTGAAAATTAGGTTTCTGCTTACACCATATTTAACAAAACATTCCTGCAAGCCAATGTGGAATTTGTTTTGTTTGACAATCTGTGTTTGTTGTATGGGTTTTTCTTTTTTTTTTTCTTTTATATTAAGGGAAGGAGGGGGACTAGGGATAGGGCAGCTTCCCCCCAAATGTGAAAGCATTTGAATGTACAAAGCACAGTATAAGGAAGACCAGAGTCACAGAAAAGCAGCATATTTTTTAATTTCATATGCTAAATTTCTTAAATATTCAAAAAGAAAAGCAAGCTATATATAACAGATTTAAATATTCATATACAACCTTCTTTTCTTTATATTGAAATGCTCATTTTATTTGGCGTTTATTAAGGTCAGAAAAAATCTCTCCCCCCACCCAAAACAAACACATAACATGAACATCAAAGGACGTGCCATAAAAAATAATCAGCAGAGAATGGGATCCAATACCTTTCAGAGCTAGGTCTAAGTGATAAATTCTTAACCAAAAAATCAAAAGAGATGATTATGAAAGATAAAATAATTTCAATGATCTGAAGTTGAAAAGATTTTACACAAACAAAATGAATACAACTAAGATTGGAAGAAAAGCTGCCAAGTTGGGGGTGAGGGAACTTGCATCAAATATCCCTGATAAGTGTCTGATACCCAAGATATACAGCCAAGTGACATAAATTCATGGTGTCCCAAAATTCTTGTGTAAGTTTTAAATTGCACTAATATTTTTGGGATACCCTGCATAAAAGACCAAAAGTCAGTGTTTGGCATTCAAATATCTTCTTAACCTAGCCTCCTTTTACTTTTCCAGTCTTCTTACACCTTACTCTCTGCCACATAGTCTTTGATCTAGTGACACTGGCCTCTTGGTTGTTCATGAACAAGGCATTTCTGCTCTTGTCTCAGGGAGGGTCCTCTGGGTGATCTCCATGCCTGAAATGCTTTCTCTCCCCAACTCTGTCCGCTGCCTTCCCTAGTTTCCATCCCATCTCTTCTACCTGAGGTCTTTCCCAACCCCTCTTAATTCTAGGGCTTTCCTTCAGTTATTTATTTCCAATTCATCCTGTATATAGCTTGTTTGTTTGTACTTGTTTGCATATCATCTCCTCATTAGATTGTGAGCTCCTTGAGGGCATTGAGAGCCTTTTGTAACTTGGTGCTTAGCATATTGCCTGTTGTGGTATAGGCACTTAAGAAATGTTTATTGGTTGATTGATTCCTTAATGCCTCAGAGGATATAAACAAACAATTCTCAAAACATGAATTATTAATCACTAAAATTAAGACAAATACAAATTAAAAACTCTGAGATTTCTCTTCAAATCCAACAGATTGGCAAAGATAACAAAAGATATATTTGTTTAGTGTTAGAGAAGCTGAAAGAAGATAGGAATGTAAATACACTGCCAGTATATATAAGGGAGCCCTTTTGACCAAGAAGGTAAAAGACTTGGGGCATAAATGGTCCCATATATTCCAAAATGTTCACAGTACTTTTTGTGGTAGGAAAGAATGGGAAGTAAATTAGGTGCCCATCAAATGAAGAATGGTTAAACAAATTGTGCTACATTAATATAAGGGAATATTATTAAAAGCTACGAAGATGTCAGAGAAGTACTGGAAGCAAAAGAGAGCCACTGGAGTTTATTGAGAAGGGAGGTGACATGGTTCAACCTATGCTTTAGGAAAATCACTCTATTAGCTGAATGGAGGACGGATTGGAGTAGAGAGAGACTTGAGGCAGGCAGACCCACCAGCAGGCAATTGCAATGTCTATGTCTGTGTCTGTGTCTATCTATATTATATTATCAGACAATACACTTGGCATGTATTTATCCATATATCTATAGACATAAAATTCATACACAGATATATTCCTATTATATGTATATATGTGTGTGTATGTGTGTATATGTGTGTTTATGTATGTATATATGTGCATACATGTACATACATATATACGTGTGTGTGTGTGTGTATGAATAACCACAGTTTGATGTTTCAGTGGAAGTTTTAGATAGAGCTTTGTTCTAGGAGAAAATTGTTTATTTCCAGCAAGGGATGATTTGTAAAGAGCTAACAGATTAGGGCAGGATAGGAAAACTGGCCACTTCCTATTTTCTCTTCTATCAAGAAAATGCTAATTTTATTATGTCATTTGAAATATGAATTCCTAGGACACAGATGGATCCATATTCTGTGGGTGTACACCATGCCCCTCCCTCATGCCCAGTCAAATATAAATGATTTCTATGTTATGGGCCATTTCAGAATATGCATAACTCTGCTTTTTTCCTCTATAGTTAGCATTTAAAGGTTTACTGCACTTGGAATTGATGTGGGAACGAGCATATTATTTGCTGATTTTATAGTAGATTATAAAGTGCCTACCAAATTTCAGTGCTTCTAATTTTCTTTTTCTTAAAGTTATTAGTTGTCATTCAGTTTGTTCTAAGTAGATATTATCCATAGCCTTCCATTTTCCTATAATTCAATTTAGCTAAGACTGCATAGTCCCCTGATATGTAAACTTTTATGCTCACATCTAAGCTTTCTGTGTCTTGGAGTTAGGATACACTAAGGTAGCATCTCATTTGCCTTTCTTTCAAGCCCAAAGACCAAGTAAGTCTTGTTCTACTTTTTTCCTAATAATCTAAACTACAGGTTATCTTTGGCATTTCCTCAACCGTGATGATTCTCAGTTTTTCTGTCTTAGGGTATCTCTTTCTTTTGCTCTATGTGTCTCTGTGGATCTGGCTGTTCCTATGTCTGGTCAAGGATTAAAAAACACAACAACCCAAACAACTGTTTAAAATTTTATTGTGGGTCAGCTGGGTGGTGCAGTGGATGGAGCACTGGCCCTGGAATCAGGAGGACCTGGGTTCAAATCTGGCCTCAGACATTTGACCCTATCTGTGTGAACCTGAGCAAGTCATTTAACCCCAATTGCCAACAAACAAACAAATAGTTTTATTATATGTTTCCTGCGTGGGATTCCTGAAGATCAGGTTTTGAAATAATCACACTGATTTTGGAAATTCATTTAATTGATTGCATAGATTTGGACTTGGGTGTTATTGATCTCATCATATAAATGTTCCCAGCCCATCAGAAAAAATTGCCACTTCCCTTTTGAGCCCAAAGCCCTAAAACCTTTTTTTTCCTCCCCTTTTTTTAATAGGACTGCAGCACTGCTCTTAGAAGACCAAAATAACTGCATCATGACAGCACAGTGGCCTCAGAGAGCAAATCCTATTGGATGGGAACTGAGCTCATTAACAATTCTTTTCAGGTCCTGCTGCTCAAGGCAGACATTTTGGTAGACATGAAGGCAGGAGCCCAAGATGCTTACAGAGCCTTGATGCTGTAGGAAAGCAGTCTACCTGACCCCAAACAGCAGTCTCAGAATTGGCCTTCAGAGCTCTATTCACTTGCTGTAGTGTGAACTTAAACACTGCAATTAAGGCTAGGTCGGGCATTCAATTATCCCATTTAACTTTTCTAGTGCCATTGTAGCCCTGGAGTGATGGAATTCATATCAGGAGGCATGCTGAGACTAAAGATGGCAAGCAAGAGCAAGACAGCTCTCTTTCCTCTGATGATATAGAGCTGTCACTGTGCATTTAGATTCTCGGAAACAGGATTTTAATGAGTTATTTCCCAGACTATCTCTGTGTTGTTCTCATTCTTCCCCCCCACCCCCCACCCAAGTGGGAAGACATAATCCTTTGTTTATCAGGGCTCCATGGGACTAAAGAGTAAAAAATTCCAACCCAGAAATGCAAATTGTTTCCGAACAATACATATATTTATACAGATCCAATTGACCCAAATTACTAATGGCAGCCCTTTACATCAAAAACCTGTTATGAATAACAGTTATTTTCTCATCAGTGTAATACTGCATGAATAGCTCTTAGTCTCCTAAATCTTCCTATGGTCCCTGCAGTAGTTCAGCCAGTCCCTCCCACACGGCAGCCCCTGGATATTGGAGATTCTGCATCACTATGCACCAGAGTCACTTTAAAGGTTAGCTCAGGCTCTGTCCACTGGGAGTGATATGGATCTGCTCTTTTTTCCTGGAGAGGAACCAGCTTGGCTCTCACTTAAATGTATGCTGAGGAGTGAGGGTGAGAAGGGTGGTTTGACTAAGGACACTGATGGTCAGATTGAACTACCAATTTAAGACCAGCAAAGCCTGCAGGCTTTTGTATTTTACCCCAAGTTACTTAGGCAGATAGTACTGTGGACTCTAGAAGTCACTAACTCTGAACTCCTAGGCTGGCACCTTATTACCTTCTTTATTTCTTCATTTCTTTATGAGAGTTGACTCTCTAATATCTAAATAGATATATGTTTTGGCATTTTTAAAGTTAAGATGTTTGTTAATTCTTTGGCAAATAATTTTCTTCCCTCTCTAGACATTAGTTCCCTCAGGTATAAAATCAAGAGGTAGAACTGAAGAGTTCCCACCCTAAAATTCTCCTACCCCTAAAAAGTCCCCCACCCCTAAAATTCCGTGAATGTATGACATTTTTATTTTCACTCCACCTTTACTAGAATAACTAAAAATTAACTGAGGTCTTTGCTGTCTCTTGTAGATTTACTAGAAATCTGACAGTCATTTAGTGATAATTGTTTTTTGGATTTGGCTAACATTATGGAGTCACATAGGTAAAAATCCAGTAAAGGGATTTGGATTAGATTAAGATGCAAATACATGAGGTGATGCAGAGGATAGAGCACCCTGTCCAAAGTCAGGAAGACTCATTTTTCTGAGTTCAAAGACTCTCACTAGCTGTGTGACCATAAAGTCACTTTGTTTGCCCCAGTTCCTCATCTGTAAAATGTGGACACACTGGAGAAGGAAATATCAAACCACTTCAGTACCTGGCAAGAAAACTCTATGGACAAAAATCCATGGGGTTACAAGTTGGACTGAAAAACAACAAAAAGCATGTGATGACTATAACTTCAATACACATAAAGAAAAAAGGGGGGAAAAGGAAAAAAACCCACCTATACTAATCATATTGAGATACTTTCCACTTTCCCTTTCTCCCACTTGTTTTCTCCAAGATTTTCTTTATGGACTAAGAAATGCTCTACTGCATACTGAAGGGATATGTGTGGGAGGGTGGGAGAGGGTGAGATTTTTATTCAAGGATAAAGGATTGGAAGCTCAATGCTCACTAACTCAGTAGCCTACAAAATTCATAGTACAGTTATCTCTATTTATCCCTCCTTCACCTCAATCTGGAAAATCCCTGTACAGTTTTTTGACTCTCCCTTTATACCAGAGAAGAAGTCTGAATTTTTTCTTTTTCTTTTATGGTATGTTGATATTACACAATACTATACATATATTTTTTGCATTTCTGAGTTTCTAAACTTTTTTGGTCTTTTCTGCTGGCCTTTGTGTGTCATCTGTGATTTCTGCAAAATTCCCCCCAAATTTCCATTTAATGTATGTTGACTTGAGATATATTAAAATAGCCATGGGGAAAGTTGCAGTTTGGAAGGGATTATTGTAGTTTAAAACCTCAGTAGCTATAGATAGAGATTAATTTTTTTTCATGACATAGCCATTATCTTCTGTCTCTTTCTGTCACTGGACACCACCTTGGTGTTCCTTCTCTCTTGATCCCTGGTGATGATTGTCTTGGACACTGGAAGTCCTGATGAGAGGAACAGAGGCTATAAAATACAAATAGGTTCCCTATGAACCTATTTTCTTTGTCTTAGGGGGTTCCATGTGACCTGAGATTATCCTTCCTTCTAATATAAGGCATTAAAATACGATCCATCTGACTTCCTTCTCTGAATCATCCCAGGCCTTTTAAAGTATCACAGAGATGAGTAAAATAGGTAAGATTCTGTATGTGAATGGAAAAATGGAGGTTAAATAAAAGAAATGATGGCCACTAAATGGTATGAATGGGCAGGAGAAACAAGCAACATGTACTCCATATATTAGGAGCATCTTTGAAAGTCACCCTGATATGATTGATGAATTCAAATAAGAGCTATTATCTTTGATACTTCAGTGAATCTATGAACTCATTAATGTGGGAATTCCCTCTAAAAGTACAGGTCCAAAGCCATCCATGTCTGTTCAGCTCTCCCACAAGTCTGCCTTAAGGAGTTTCCTCAGGTATGTGCTGGTAAATGCTCACATTGAAAATTTAACAGTCAGCTCTCTTGAGACTACAAGCTGGTTCAGGAACACCCAAGTGGGTTCCATCACATACTTGAAGGCTTCTTCTTATTTTGAAATTATGTGATTCTCATGGAATTTACTCCTACACATATTGACAGAGTCATCACTTTTTGTTTCTTCTATTCTTCTTTGTTTTCTCCAAGATATGCTTCCAGTACACACTCAAGGGTAAAGTAGTAATGGGGACAGGAGATTTTTAGACTTTTACCTTGCTGTCACTCTGTGACTAGCTTTTCTTTTTTCCCTGCTGGATTTTTTTTACTACTTGTCCTGTGAATTTCCTTGTTTATAATATAATATATTCCATTCATGTCTTCCATATGCATCTTATCTGCCCTTTCAGTGATCTTCAACTTGGAATCTTTGAGGTCTGTGGTATTTCATGATTGACAATCTTACAAAATCACCAGAAAAAAAATATTGATGTTAAAAAAGATGAGCCTTTGTTTTGGAGGAAAACTTAAAGCAACCCTGTCTGCTCTCTTCCTAATTTAACTCTGAGACCATTTATAATATCTGTCCAAGATATGTATACTAATAAATGAGCTTAATGGATTGTCTATCCATGTGCATATCACAGTTTGAACAAAGGGTAAATGCCCATTCATCCACTTGATTTTTCCAGCATGGATAGGTAGGGTCAATTCTTTGAAATGGAAATAAAATGAAATCAATTTTAATAGTAAATACCTAAATGCTTTCAAGTGTGTATAATCTCTAGATCTTTGCGTATAGTATATATGGTATATAATATAGTGTGTAAATTGGACCTATTCTTTCCACCATTGTTTTCTTCAGTGGCATTTTCACTTCTTGCAGCATCTCTGTGACTTATAGAGTCCAAACATGGTAGCTCTAATGTATTTGGTGGTATAAAGAAACTGTTATGAAGGTCTTTATAGAGCTTTTCTGTTTTTCATCTATTTGTTGTATTTCTTTCAGTTTCATTCTTTAGTACCTTTAGGATATTTTGTTTAGTTGAGTCTTTTGCCAAACTTTCTTTGCACTTGTATTTGTCCTCTACTGCTGCTCACTGCTTTTTTATGAGGAAGTATGGCACAGTGAATAGAGGTTGTACTTGAAGGCAGGGAGATGTGGGTTTTTGTCCTACCTTTGACAGATACTGGCTATATGACACTGGCCAAGTCATGTAAATCTTTTAAGACCATAAGTTGTGGATCTGCATTGATAGAGTTTCATAAAAAAAAGTTCCCAACCCTGATGAAACCATAGGTTTGGTTATAATCTCTTTCCCTACCTCCACCCCATACTGTGTATTATTCCATTAAGCGGCATACTATACTTCTATCATACTTATTCTTAAGATGTCATAGATAAATTTATATCCTATGACACTTTTGCCCTTGTCTTACCATATCACTCTTTGCAAAGAGATTTGTTGTCTGCTGACTGGCATGGCTTAAAGGCTTTTGTGGTTTCCTTATCATGGCAACTGATTTACACTGATTAACCTTTTGAAAATGGTTATAATCTGGTTTGTTGTTTGTTCCCCCACCTATTTCCCACCATTTGCCATCAAGTTTGATTAAATAGTTCAGGTTAATTGCATATCACTTCCCCCTTAATTTTTTTTTCTAGTTTGATATTAACTTTAAGCTTTGTTCTTTGTTGGTGGTAGACAGCTGATTTGGGAATGATTCCAACATTAGTAATGAGTAGGTGGGCCAGTCTAGCAGAAATAGCAAAGCACCTTGAGGAAGAGACAGAAGGCAGAAGGATGTTGTAGGCAATTTGAATCACTCCCACTACTTTACTATCTTCCCTGAGAGCCTAATTGAAAAAGGCCAAGACTCAGAACCCAAGGGCCTTGGGAAGAGCAGTGTGACTCAGACCACCAGACCTATATCAAGTGCAGCCAACATAGAGGTAAAAATAATTTTGGAGAAGAGGCCTACCTTCATTTTCACCACCAGCAAGAGCTGATGACCAAATGCCAAACAGGTAGATGAGCATAGGAGCTGTGGGAGTGACATCATCTCTTCAGACCACTGGTCCTACTTCCAACCCAGCCCTCACAGTCACCATCCAGAGAAGCCACTCCTGTGGAAAAGGGACTATCCATCCCCACTAATTGCTAACCAAATGCTAACAAGGCAGGTGGGCCAGCTTCCTTGAGGGAGAGTTAGCAGTATGTGTTATATAAATCTAGCACCTTGACCACCATATCCCCTTGGATCCTGATGGAGACAGCCCAGAACACTGAATCCAGGAGTCTTTGGACTCGTGGAAGCAGTGCTTCCAGATCAGTGCCTAAAGCCACCATTGTGGGAGGTAACCCTGTGGAGACGCAGCATAGCTATTGCTTCTGGAGGTGCTAAAGCCACATCAACTAAAGACCCAGCAAAGAAAGTTCTTGTCACCACAGTCCTTGTCACTGTCTAATGGTTCAACATTAGGAAAGAAGATGATTGCATCAGTGGAAACAATATCAAAGAGGAGACATTACCATCTCCTTTGCTGCTGCATGTCAAGGATCCATGGGGCTATTATCCATGTCTTATCTGTTAACATATAATCAATTTGGCAGAACCCAGAAAAGAGGAGAGGGAAGCAGGGCTCCAGCCCAGGACAGCCTGGATGGTCTCTGGGCGAGGTCTATCCTGCATGGAGCTGGGAGCAGAGCAGAGCCCAGTGTGTGCTGCACAGACCAACCAGACCAGGAGCTAGGCGGAGCATGCCCTAGCACCCTGAATCAGTGAGCTGCAGCAGTTACCAGACTTCTCAACCCACAAACACCAAAGATAACAGAGAAGGTTAGTGGGAAAAGCTGCAGGAGTAGAAGGAGTTCGCAGTTTGGCCACCGCCCCAGGGGCAGCTACAGAACTACAGTTGCAGTTACTTCCCGCCCCAGGTCCACCTGGTGGGAGGAATTAAGCGGCAGATCAGAGCAGGAGTGAAGAGCCTGCTGAAGATGTAAGTCCAGTTCGGGTTGGGGGTTCTTGGGGAAGGAGGAGTGCTGGTGTGGCAGAGCTGGCGCATCCCCCCAGGCATGGAACATAGTTCTCTTAACTCTACAAGCAGTCATACCCCACTGAAAAACTCAAGGGTCAAGTTAGTTGGCTGGGAATATGGCCAGGCAGCAACAATGCACCCAGATTCAGGCTCAGACTTTGGAATCTTTCTTTGGTGAAAAAGAAGACCAAAACATAAAGGCAGAAGAAGTCAACAAAGTCAAAGAGCCTACAACAAAAGCCTCCAAGAAAAACATGAACTGGTCTCAGGCCATGGAAGAACTCAAAAAGGATTTGGAAAAGCAAGTTAGAGAAGTAGAGGAAAAATTGGGAAGAGAAATGAGAGTGATGCAAGAAAACCATGAAAAACAAGTCAATGACTTGCTAAAGGAGACCCAAAAAAATACTGAAAAATATACTGAAGAAGACAACACCTTAAAAAATAGACTAACTCAAATGGCAAAAGAGCTCCAAAAAGCCAATGAGGAGAAGAATGCCTTGAAAAGCAGAATTAGCCAAATGGAAAAGGAGGTCCAAAAGACCACTGAAGAAAATACTACCTTAAAAATTAGACTGGAGCAAGTGAAGCTAGTGACTTGATGAGAAATCAAGATATTATAAAACAGAACCAAAGGAATGAAAAAATGGAAGACAATGTGAAATATCTCATTGGAAAAACCACTGACCTGGAAAATAGATCCAAGAGAGATCATTTAAAAATTATTGGACTACCTGAAAGCCATGATCAAAAAAAGAGTCTAGATATCATCTTTTAAGAAATTATCAAGGAGAATTACCCTGATCTTCTAGAGCCACAGGGCAAAATAGAAATTGAAAGAATCCACCGATCGCCTCCTCAAATAGAGCCCAAAAAGAAATCTCCTAGGAATATTGTCACAAAATTCCAGAGCTCCCAGATCAAGGAGAAAATATTGCAAGCAGCCAGAAAGAAACAATTTGAGTATTGTGGAAACATAATCAGAATAATCCAAGATCTAGAAGCTTCCACATTAAGAGATTGAAGGGCTTGGAATATGATATTCCGAAGGTCAATGGAGCTAGGATTAAAACCAAGAATCACCTACCCAGCAAAACTGAGTATCATGCTCCAAGGCAAAATATGGATTTTTGATAAAATAGAGGACTTTCAAGGTTTCTCAGTGAAAAGACCAGAGCTGAATAGAAAATTTGACTTTCAAACACAAGAATCAAGAGAAGCATGAAAAAATAATCAAGAAAAAGAACAAGAAAAAGAAATTGCAAGGGACTGTGAACTGTTTTGTTCACATTCCTACATGGAAAGATGACGTGTCTGATTCATGAGACCTCAGTATTAGGGTAGCTGAAGGGAATATGCATGTATATATATGTATATGTGAGTGTGTATGTATGTATACATGTATACATATATATATATATATGTATACATATATATACATACATACATATATATATATATATACATATATATATATATATATATATATATAGAGAGAGAGAGAGAGAGAGAGAGAGAGAGAGAGGGCACAGGGTGAGTTGAAGATGAGGGGAAGATATCTAAAAGAAATAAAATGAAATTAAGGGATGAGAGAGGAATATATTGAGAGAGGGAGATAGGGAGAGATAGAATGGGGAAAATTACCTCACATAATAGTGGCAAGAAAAAGCAGTTCTGTAGGAGGGGAAGAGAAGGCAGGTGAGGAGGAATGAGTGAATCTTGCTCTCATCAAATTTGACCTGAGGAGGGAATACCATACATACTCAATTGGGTATCTCACCCCACAGGAAAAAAGGAGGAAGAAGGAGATTAAAAAAGGGGGGATGATAGAAGGGAGGGCAGATGGGAGTAGAGGTAATCAAAAACAAACACTTTTGAAAGGGGACAGGGCCAAGTGAGAAAATTCAATAAAGGGGGATAAGTTAGGAAGGAGCAAAATATAGTTAGTCTTTCACAACATGAGTATTGTGGAAGAGTTATACATAATGATACACATGTGGCCTATGTTGAATGGCTTGACTTCTTAGGGAGGGTGGGTGGGAAGGGAAGAGGGGAGAGAATTTGGAACTCAGAGTTTTAAAAACAGATGTTCAAAAACAAAAAAAAAAAACGTTTTTGCATGCAACTAGAAAATAAGATACACAGTCAATGGGGTATGGAAATTTATCTTGCCCTACAAGAAAGGAAGGGAAAAGGGGATGGGAGGGGAGTGGGGTGACAGAAGGGAGCACTGACTGGGGAACAGGGCAACCAGAATATATGCCATCTTGGAGTAGGGGGAAGGTAGAAATGGGGAGAAAATTTGTAATTCAAACTCTTGTGAAAATCAATGCTGAAAAGTAAATAAAAAAATTTTAAAAAATATATAATCAATTTGAATTGTTGGTGATGCTATTTGGTGTTCCTTTATATTTTTCTCTGGGAAAATCTTCACGATAGTTAAGTGTGAGGCTTCTGGATAGTCTTTAAGTTATTGATCTCTTGATCCTTACTCCCAACCCATATTTTCCCATGTATTTTTCATCTTCTTCCTCCATGCTCAGTGAAATCAGTGAGTATTAATATATATGTTGATTTAATGTAGAGGATTTGATTGAAGTTCACGAAGAATTTTTCTACTTGATCCTCTGCAGCAGATGTTACACGTAATTTTACAAATGCCTACCATGAACACTGACATATATAATAATCACATGTTTCATGAAATGATGTTTCTAATTCCTCCTGGGCACATGATAAAACTGAGCAAGCTTTATTTGCCTTCTAAAGAGTACTTTTGGGAGACAGTCTTCTATTTATCTGTAGCTTCCTTTTGTCTTCTGGCTATATGTATACATATACACATATACCGTATTTCCCCATGTATAAGACGTGCCCTTTTCTGAAAAAGTTGGGATCTAAAAACTGGGTGCATCTTATACAGTGGTTGTAGATTTTTTACTTGCATTTCCTGCTCTTTTGCGCTTGTTTTTGCGCTCATTGTTGTAGATTTTTTACTTGCATTTGCCACTTTTTCATGCTTGTCTTTGTGCTCATTGTTTCACATTTGTTACCGGTATATTAGATTAACGTTTTGCCACATTCTGCCCAGAAATGGCTCAGAAAAGATTTTCATACAGTGCTGAATTCAAGTTAAAAGTGATCCAGTTTGCCAAAGTGAATGGAAATCGTGCTGCTGAACATTAAGTTTGGTCCTCCTCCAACTGAGAAAACAATCTGAGACTGGCTACGGGAAGAAGAAACCCTACTGAAAATGCCATGGCAGAAGGAGGCCATGAGAAGCAAGTCAGCAAAATGGCCTGATTTAGAGAGAGAATTGAAGATATGGATTGAAGAGCAAAGGGTAATTGGAATTCCTGTGTCCACAAAGATGATTCAGCATGAGGCAAGAAGAATTGCTGATGAAAAAGAAGTTACTGATTTCAAAGGAGGACACAATTGGTGCTTCAGGTTCATGAAACAGAATGGACTAAGCATACGTACATGCACCAGACTTGCCCAAAAGATGCCTGAAAGCTATGAGCAGATGAATAAAACTTGAGTTCAATAACTTTACATAATACATTTTTTTTCAAATTTCAGGCCCCAAAATGAATGGGGAAATATGGTACATACACACACGTATGTTTATATGTGTGTGCATACGTATAAAATATATTATGGAATTAACTATTGAGATTGTTGACATTAATGTAAGTTATTAAGTTCTTCCTGTAGACTGACCACTTATTGGACAAGGTTCTTATATTTAAATTACAAACAAGCAAGTTAATATGTTTAAATGTGGTAAAAACTGAGTTAAGTTTTGCACCCTCTGACTCCTTTTCTGCTCCTTTACCTCCTTCACTCTAGAATCAGGAGGGGGCTTCACTGAAGTGAGGATGACTTTGTATTTTTTCTTTATTTCATGGATTGCTATGGCCCCATAATACATCAAATGGCCAGCCTGTTGGTGATGAAACTCTCAGTTCTTCAGTAGGCTAGACTTATAAAGAGCTGGGTCATCTGTTGTCCTGATGTATATCTGGTCACTGGCCCCAGATGGCTCTGGTGAGGAAAGTGAGGCTGATGACTTTGCACAGACCTCTCACACTTAAATGCATTCACTTGCAAGTCATGGCATCATCTTGCTGATGTCATGGTCCTCTTTGAGAACGAAGGACAAACCACACAGCCACTTCATAAAGCAACAGCAACAGCGGCAGCAACAGCGACAGGGAGACAGTTTGTCTCTGCAAGTGTACTCTGGCCTTTTCAGCACTGGAGAACTGGAGCTCGTGCACTACTGCCAACACCTTGTTAACTCAAGGTTACTTCCACAGCATAATGACATCTCAGAGTGTGATTTTATGAAAGAAATACAGTGGCACGTGTGGGCATTTACAACTCAGATATCATTAAACACTACAAATCAGGGCTTCATTTAAGAAAGTTATGGAGAAGTGTTAATAATGCAGATTAAACTTTGAAGTGTGTTGTGCATACAGATTTCCTCCAGAGAAAGGATTGTTGAACATTTAGCAGTCACTGTTGCTTCATCCCTTACAATGAGCTGGGGAACTGATCACTAAGTTAAAGGTTTTAGCAACTTAAAGAGAGGATCTTGGTTCATAAGAAAAGTAGAATCATTATTGATTTTACTAAGCTTTTTCATCTTTAAAATAAACATATTGGAGTCATAGCAAAAGAGTCCATAAAATATTGCATTTGTATAGGTGGAGGGTAGTTTTGGAAAGTAGAAAGGGTACAGTCTAACTGGGAGGAAGGGATGGCTTGTTCCCTCACCCTCCTTTTACAGCCTGTTTTGATTTGTGAACCTTTCTCTCTCATCCCCTTTGGAGCACTGCATGACACAGGATTGTCAGTCTTTGGGATAAGAGTGAGGTAGAAGTATGTTCTTCTACCTCTAGATTTCAGCACCTGGGATAAATCCCCTACTGACCTACCTTAGTTAAGGTTCTGCCCAATGTAAATGCTTCTGTTCTCTATTATTTTCTCTCAACACTCTTCACTGAATACTCCACTCATTCTAGTGGTTCTGACATTTACCTCTGTGCTGATGTGTTGGGGTCTTTACCCCCCCAACTCCCAGGCCTTTGTCCAGCAAAGGCCTGGTCTCATGGACAATGAATGAGGCAGGAGACAAGATGGTGAATAACTCCGATTTATTCAGGTTAGTAGCAAACTTTTATATCTTTGGTTACGTAGGCACTAGGGCCACCCTGATTCCTCCTACTCTCCTCTCCTTTTCCCAAGCTCTCCCAAGATTCCCTTGTGGTCAGGCAAATCCAGGGAAAGAACCGGAAGTGCCATGTGGTCAGGCAAATCCAGACAAAGAACTGGAAGTGCCATGTGGTCACAAAGGCGAGACCCTTCCTCCTGACTCCATCTTGTTCCACCCTTACCTCAGAGCCCTGAGTTTACCTCAGCAGGCCCTGGGCGCGGAGGTCCAGCGAGGGCAGGGGTCGGCTCTAACTCACCCCATTACACTGATGACTCTCAAATCTGTATCTCCAGGCCTGTTTTCTTTCCTGAGTTTCAGTCCTGTATCCCTAAATGCCTGATGCATAACTCAATTGGGATGTTCTTCTTTAACTTCAAACTCAACATATACCAACCAAGTTCTCTGCCAAATTTCATGCCAGCCAAGTTCTCTGCCAAATTTCCCTACTTGCTTTCAATGGAAAGCATTCTCCCTGTTACTCATACTCAAAACCTCAGAGTCATCCTTGACTTTTCCCTCTTTTTCTCTCCTCATATATGGCAGATACCAAGTCTAATTGATTATTCTGTTGTAATTACTTTGTTTGCATTTCTTCCTTCCTTTCTCTCCTTACCACCAACATTCTAATCCAGTCCCCTATCACTTCACCCCTATACTATCATGTTTTTCTTACTGTCTCCTTATCATTAGTCATATCCAGTTTCAATCCACTTTATGTATCATTGACTCATTAATATTCATAAATATTACTTTGTAAATAAATTCATTTTAATTCAGCAAATATTATTAAGTATCTGTTATGTGCAAGACACTTCCTCCCTTTTTCTCCCATATCTAGTCCCTTGCCAAGTTTGAGTGATCTTACATTTGTGACAGCTATCATACCTGTCCCTATTCTTCCCATTCATGAAGCCTACCCCTCATAACTTCTTGCCTAGACTGCTGCCATAACTTTCCCATTGGCTTCCCTACCTTCTGGCACTCACCTCTCAAATCCAACCTTTACATAGCTTCCAAATCGATATTTCTAAAGCACATGTTTGACCATGTCATTCCCATGCTCAAGAAGTAGTATCCCAAGTTTGGAGAATGAAAAATGTACCAATTTATAAAGGAAAAAAAGGAAAGAGAAAAGAGTCTGTAATCTGTAGGCCCATAAGCTTGACTTCTATTCCTGGGGAAATTTTGGAATAGATCATTAAAGAGATGGTTGCTAAACATCTAGATAGGGAAGTGGTGATTACAAAGAATTGATATTGCTTCATTAAGTCATATCAGAACGGTTTTATTTCCTTTTCTGACAGGATTACTAAACTCATAGTTAAGGGGAATGTTGCGGCTATCGATACATAAAATTTTGGTAAAGTATCTTAAACTATGGTTGGGGAGAAGATACAGACTTGTAGACTAGATATAGACTACAGTTAGATTCAGAACTGGTCATATGATGACTTAAAGAATTTAAGAGTTTTAATGGTTTAATTTTTCTCTGGCAGGAAGTCTCTAGGGGTGCACCTCTAAGATCTGTGCATGGCCATATGTTGTTTAATATTTTTATCCGTGACTTCTATAAAGGCATAGATAGGTTGCTCAATAGCTTCGCAGATGACACAAAAACTAGAAGAAGATAGATAACAAGCTGAAGAGCAGATACAGAGTCTAGAAGAATCTTGAGACGAGAGGATTAGGTTGAATAAAGTAAGGTAGGCTTCAACAACGATAATGTAAAGTTTCACCATGTGATCCAAAAAATAACTTTACAAGTGTATATATAAGATGGAAGGGGCATGGTCAGACGGGAGTTCTGAAAAATATTATGAAGGTTTTAGTGGACTGAGAGCTCAGTATGCATTAGCTGTATGATATGGCTACTGTGAAAGCTACTGTGATCTTGGGCTGGCAGCTAGGTGGCTCAGTGGATAGCGCTGGGCTTGGAATCAGGAACATTTATCAACTCTGGCCTCAGATGCTTACTAGCTGTGTGAACCTGAGCAAGTCACTTAATCCTGTTTGCCTCAGTTTCCTCATCTATAAAATGAGCCGGAGAAGGAAATGGCAAACCACTCCAGTATCTTTGCCAAGAAAACCTTGAACGGGGTCACAAAGAATGGGATGTGACTGAAAAACAACTAAGATCTTGGGCTGCATTGAGAAGCAGAGCTTCCAGGTATATTGAGGTGACAGTTTCCCACTGTATTTGGTCTTCTTGAGCTCTCTTTTGGACTTTGTGTTCAGTTCCAGGTGTTTGAGAAAAGTGTTGATAAGCTGGAGAGTATCTACAGGATGGCAGCCTGGATGGTAAAAGAGCTTGAATCCTTGTGATAAGGGGATCAGTTGAAAGAACTGGGGATGTTTATCCTGGAGAAGACTCAGAGGGGACATGATAGCTGTTTTCAAATGGAGTTGTCTTGTGCACAGAGAATTAGAGTCATTCATTTTGTCCCCAGAGGATAGAACCGGGAGCAATGGATGGACGTCATGTCAGGAAGGACTTCCTAATAATTCAAGTTGCCACAAAATGGAATGGGCTGATGGTGGTTCCCTATGTTTAAAGGTCTTCAAGCAGTTTGGATAACCACTTGTTGGTTATGACATAGAAGAATTCTGTTTATATATAGACTGAGCCTTTGACTTCTGAGTTCCCTTCTACCTCTCAAATTCTGTTGAATCAAATTGCTAGGCAATTGATATCTAAAAGAAAAAAATCAACAATCTTATAAAAGTCCCTGACCCTAAGGAGTTTACAAAAAAATGTCATTGTCTCTCCATTACCTAGAGAATACATTCCCAACTCAATCTTACATTTAAAGTCCTCCACTTTTACCCTACTGCCTCTTCAATCTGTTCTCCCACTCCATGCATGAATCTTTTTAATTTTGTAACTTGGCCATACGTATTCTCCTTTGTAACTTTGGCCATTCCTCTCAACTTATCTACGGAATAAGGTAGTCATCCTCTTCTGAAGTCACAGCTCCTTGAGGAGATTTCTCCTGCCCAGCACTGAAGTCATGACTTCATTTTCTGAAATCTAGTAGCACTTAATATCTGTACTTGGGAGACATATAACATAAGCTACTTTTTGATTATTAATTAACCTTTTTTTAAAAGTTCTATCTTTCCAAGTCTATGGTTAGGTACTTGAGCACAGGGATTCATGTCCTTTGTCTCTTTGCGTTCCTTCTGTAAGCAGCATTATCATAGTAGAAAGCTGGAGTCAGAAGTTTGGGGTTAGATTTCTGACTCTAAACACCACCTGCCCCACCTCTGTGATCCCAGGGAAATCACTTAACATCTCTGAGTCTAAGTTTTCTCACTTGTAAAACTAGGGATAATCATACCTGACAGTGTTGCTATGAGGATCAAATAAGAAAAACCTTAAAGCCTTATCTAAAATCTGACTATTATTAATTTCTGCCTCACAGGTTTGTTGTATCAAATGTGATAGGGATAAAAGGTGTTTTATACACCTTAAAGCTCTCTATAAACATCTGCTGTTATCATTATAAAAATATAAACATCTGCTGTTATCATTATAAAAGAGGCACTCAAATATTGGGTAGTGGTGGTGGTGGTGGTGGTGGTGAGGATGATAAATGTTTTAAAAATAAAGAAACTAGTGTGTTCATCCTGTGCCATAGGAAGTGCTTCTATCCATCTTTCACTAGGAGCAGGGCTAATCCTGCATGCTCAAGAAGGGAATATTTGGCCCGAAATATTCAAGACTAAGCAGAACTCATTTGTAATTACAATTTATTTTTAGCCAGGGTCTTGTAGACACAATAAGTAATCTTGGATTTTTCTTTCATAGGTGGTGACACTCAGAAAGCTAACTACAGGAGGAGAGACTCATATAGTGCTTTCCCTGAAGACAGATGCAGGTGGGACACAGTGAATACAGATCTCCCTCCACCTCTCAGCTCCACTCCCTCTCCCCCAGTCCCCAGCCCCAGGGTAGAAGTGAAGCTCACTTAGAGAACACCTTTTGCAGCTAGGGCTGAGAATTGTAAAATGCTCATGATGCTGGGTTTTGGTAGAATACTTGCCCTCTCTCTCTGGAGAATTAGTGTTCCTCACTTTAAGGAGTTTATGCTCTAGGGCAAAAGTGTCCTGGTAGGTAAACCTGAGAGAGAATCTCATGAATCATTCTCAAACATCTGTTGCCCTCCTCCCTTGGTGTTCCCCTCCAGAAGAGAAACAAAGATTGGCACAATCATTTCATTTTCTTTTGGAGTCAAAAATATAAGCCCCCTCTAAGTCCCCAGGACCCTAGATTCCTATATAAATAGATGTAAGGTTTACTATGAATCATGTAGTCAGTCATATGCATTTATTAGGTGTCTAATATGTGGCAGGCACTGTGCTAAGTGTTGGGAATACAAATCAATTTAATTCAAGGGCTACCTCCACCCTTGCAGAGTGTCATCTGCTGTAGTTTATAGAGAGCTGGCTGGGGCACCAAGAAGTTAAGTGACTTGCCCATAATCAAACAGCTAGCAAGTGTTAGAGGCCACACTTGGACACAAATCTACTTGACTTCACGTCTAGCACTCTATCCACTCTGTCATGCCATCTCTTATCCACATTTAAATAGTAGGAAATTAATACTATCTAGTCAATTTGTGCAAAGTTGGGGTCGAATACACTTACAACACTGTAACATCTTTACATTAAGTGCAAAACTTTGTTTCCTTCCAAAAACACTGGACGTAATAGTAGACCCATAATAAATGCTTGTTGATGAATGCACTTAAATAAGATAATATTCAGGTATATCAACGTATCACCCTAGGAGTTTCCTGAGGTTCAGAGAAACTAAATGACTTATCCATGGATACAGAACTAGTAAGTGTCAGAGGTAGGATTGAACAAGGTCATCTTTATTCTCTCCACTATGCCACAATAAGATAATTTCTGATCCATATGATAAATATATATTTATATATGTACATATATTATACATATATATGTACACACATATATATGGTCCATATGTGTATATGTATGTATGTATTCAGGCAGGGTTGTCTTTTCCTTCTTTCCTCCCTCCCTTTCCCTGTCCCTGTCCCTCTCTCTCTCCCTGTCCCTGTCCCTCTCCCTTTCCCTCTCCCACTTCCTCTCTCTCCCTCTCCCTTTCCCTCTCTGTCTCTCTAGTACCTCACAAAACCAGTTAGGCTTTAAACACTCCTTATGGCCAAGGTCTTGCCACCCACTTAACCAACAGGGAAGCTGAAGAGGGAGTGGTGAAGACATTTTCCCAAGGCCACACAAGGTGTTGGGGAACGAGCCAGGCTCTGCCCCCTGGAGATGTGAACCTAAATCCTGTGCATTAAAATCATGAAACCTCACTTCCTCTCCCTTGAGTGAATTTAAAAGGTTTTTGGCAGTCTTGGGCCAATATAATTGCCAAGAAGAGAAGGCAGGGAAAGGCGTTGTCACAGTGTGAAACATATTTTTTTCTTCCTTGTCTTAAGAAAGCTGAGAGATCTATACAAATTAGTGAGTGCATGTTTGCATATGTATATATGTGATCATTGGAACTATTTACCATCTTAACCATTGTTTTCTCTGAGACCATTGAAAACTATTTCCAGTATCTATGGGTTAGAGTCAGAGACTCCTCCTTGCACACACAGTTATTCCATTTATTTTGTTTTATTATTATTATTGTAAAATTTTGATTGTAGTCTAGTATTTTCTGTCTGGAATGACTGCTGGAGTGTATGCAGCTAGCTTACTGATGCTTAGACAACACAAAAAGAACTGTAACTTCTGTCACCTTAAAATCATCAAAGAAACAGAACCACAAAACTTAAATGAATACAGAGCTCTTTCCTGGGATTGAACAGCCATTCTAGCTGGCTAGTGGACAAACTGAAAGAGGCAGAAGAATATCAATCATTAGGTGGTTAATGTGAATCAGGGATCAAATTCAGTATCAGATTTAGACTTCAAGAGATGGACATCCAGAGACCATTGGTTTAATTGTCTGAGGCCAAGACACAAGCTGACTGACACTAGCCTTGAGGAAAGTCTTCCTTACAATATTCAGCATATGAAGTTTGAGGCAAATGATCATGAACCACTTTTTGGTGAATAATCAGCTGCCCTGTGGCCACCAAGTATGATCAGTAGATAAGTCCATAGACTTATTGAGTACTGCGGTCAGCTTGGGAAGTTAAGCCCTGAAAAGGCACAAGAACAAAAGGAGAACATGATCCTGTTTCTGACCTGTCTGGTTTCTGCATGAACACTGAACAGTGTGGTGCCACGCAAAGCCCTAATGTGGAGTCAAAAGACTTTGGTTTGAGTGGAGTTTCTGCTCTGATACTTAACTACCCATGTAAACTTGGGCAAGTCTCTGACCTTCCCTGAGTCTTAGTTTCCTCATCCATTGAAATGATCTTTACACTTCACAGGATTAAATTTAGTGCAGCAAGCATTTAAAAGCCTGCTGCATCCCAGGAAGTGATTGTGCTAGTTGTTGGAGATATGGATAGAGACTGGAGCTGTGGTTTCATCCAAAAATGAAATGATACAGCTAGGTGGCACAGCAAATAGAGTTCCAGGCCTGAAGTTAAGAAGACCAGAGTTCATACGCAGCTTCAGACACTAACTAGCTAGCTGTATGACCCTGGGTAAGAGCCATTTAGCATCTGTCTGCCTCAGTTTCCTCATCTGTAAAATGGGGATAATAATAGTACCTATCTCCCAGGGTAGTTATCAAGATCAAATGAGATAATAATTGTAAAGTGCTTAGCACGGTGCCCGGCACATGGTAAGCACTATATGAATGCTATTATTATTAACTATTAGTTATTATTAGCTATTAAATTCAAAGAGTTTACATTCAGCAAGTTGTTGCAAGGAAAGAACTTTGAAAGCTATTAGGCAACATGTAAATAAGAGCCACTGTTTTGTTCTCAAGTTGTATTCTGATGCCTTATTTACGTGAGGAGATGGCCTTAATTTCTCAAAGGCCGTACCAGTAGAGTGTGAGTGCTGGCTAGAAAGGCATTGATCATGGATGGGGTAACTGACTCTGACTCTGCCATCTGAGGGTAGTCCTGGCTGAAGTACAAGAGGTTTATCACTGGATTTTCTTCCTTTTTTAAAAAGCATAGCCACTCACAAGGTATGTAGGGGTTGTGATCTTTATTGGTAGAGGCAGGAATATCAGAGAAATGCACTTTTGAAATATTGATGGATGTGGCAAAAGCACCAGCCCCTGCCTTTGGAGCACCTGGCTGCCCCTTTTCCACATATTAATGGGAGAGTGTCAAGCATAATATTTTCCCTCTTCCTGATACCTGGTTAATTTCTGGTTTCCTTATCTAGAGACTACACTGGGTGGCTACAGAGTTGTGATGAGCATCTGCCCTAACTCCTAACACACCCAATTCCAGATTTAATCCCCTGCTCTCTACCAAATCTGACAAGGTAACAGATGTGCTGAAGCCATCCAGAAAACCAAACCACCAAAGAAGGTGCACAAAGAGCTTTTGTTCTGTGACCTACTTCAGGCACACCCAGGCATGCAGAAGCCAGGCCTATTGCTTCCCTATCCATTAGATGGCTGTCTTGCATTTCTTTCTATTAAAATGATTCTTTCTCCAGTATGTTTCTCTCTCTCTCTCTCTCTCTCTCTCTCTCTCTCTCTCTCTCTCTCTATATCTCTCTCTCTCTGTCTCTCTCCCCCTCTTTCTGTCTCTCTTTCTTCTTTCTCTCTCATATAAACCTCTGGAAAATGCTTTTCTTTTCTCTAGTATATTGCAATTCTGCATCCTATTTGCATTGGTCTCATTTTCCCTTTTAAGGGTAGAGGTTTTGGGTGCCAAATTTTTTTAAAGTGCAGTGGAACTTCTCTGCAACACTGTTTCCAGCACTTAGCACAGGTCCTGGCACATAATAGGTATTTAATACATGTTTATTGATTTCAAGTAAGGTAGGTCCATCTTGGTGCTTATTTGTTGAAATACTAAATGGCTATCATGGTAAAATATTTTTATCTGTAAGATACTCACACCGTATGGGGTTTTAAGTGTCTGGCCAGCAGTAGGACTTTAGACTCTAATATTTTGATAGTTTGAAAGAACCTCTGGTTTTCTGGACCTATTCTTTCTAGTGAGACTGCCTCTGTTCTAGACGTGCCTTCTGTGCCAGCCTGAGTCCTCCATTTTCCCCCCACTTTGTTTTTTTTTCCAGAAACCACCCCACTAACTCTGGAATCTTCTACTCTAGAAATGTCTAGCGCCTTTTAATTGTTGCCTCATTACCTGGGGCATCTCAAGTGTTACAAATCAAACTTGTTCAAATGCAACCTCTCCCCATCTTTCTTTATAAAACCCTGGGCCCTCATCTGTATTCCCAAGCAGCTATGATATCTGGGACTCCCTTATATTGCCACATAGAACTGGAAGAAGGGATGAGAGCATGGCATCTGGATCCAAAGAGATCTAATTGTGCTCCTGTCTCTATATTTCCTCTTCCTCTCTTTCTTCACTCTTTTCTCATGCTCCTCAGTATGAGTTAAAGTGAAACAAATAAAGGCTCCTTGCTTTCAGCATCATTGCCCAGTTTTGCCATAGAAGCTTCTAAATCCTCCCCCCGCCACAAGAAAAAGCAACTCTAATGAAAAAAGACAAATATGTTTATATTTCCATTTTCCTAGTCATTACTGTAAGATTCACCTGGAAATTTTCAGAGGAAGTCCTAAATAGACCCTTTCTTCCTAATCAAATTAGTACAGGACCAAGAATTCAAACTAAAGTGAAGGTATATTCAATACCTTTAATTAGCAACCACTAATACATTCCCCAGTGCCCCAACAAAAGGTTCAAACTAATCAGCTCTGCCAAAGGTTAATTAACTCAATCCTTTACAATTAAGTACAAACTAGGCTATGATTCAGAGCATTTCATTTTGGGTGCAGACCCTTTTTCCCTGTTCCCCATGAGGGAAAAAGAAAGAAAACTTCACTTGGCTAAGCTAAGCTGAGCTGGAAAAAGACAAAACCAAACACACACACAAACCACCAAATAAAAAGCCAAGCCTGCTATCTGCTCGTGCTGAGGACCCCTAAAGGCCTATAGTGAGACTTTTGTGCAAGTGCCTGGTTTGGAGATAAGAAAATATGAGAACCAGAATGTAGTCAAGCTAGTCAATCACAGTTCTTGAACACATTCATCAGGGAATTTCAAGAAATAAAGAGAATATTGAGATTATTTTGGGTGGGATGGGTAGGAAATTTCTCAGAGCTCAATTCTACAGGTATTCGTTAACCTCCCACTATGTAAAAGGCACTTTATTAGATTCTGGAGATTCAGAGACAAAAATGAAACTATCCCTTATGGATAGATCCCTTCTATTAGAAGGATATAACATTTATACAGATAGTAAAAACAAAATGTATAGAAACCTACACAAAGGCCTTTGGCCAGAGCTGGAACCTAAGCAGTTTTTTTGAAGGAAAGCAAGGATTCAACAGTACAGAGCTAAAGAGGTAGTGCATTCCAGACATGAGGAATAACATGTACAAAGGCATGAAGATGGGAGATGGAACTCCTGAAACCCTAAAAGGTAGACTGTCTTATCCCAGGTAGCTGTGTGACAAAGGACAGCTCATTCTCTCCATCTCAATTTTTTCATGTGTAACAAGATCCCTTGGAGATTGTGAGCTTTATTTGTCATCTACCACCTATTAACTAATGCCGTTACAGCTAATGGTTTCTACCATTTCTTTATCTGATATCTATATTAGTCAATCACTGGTCACATAGGAATAAATTATCCCCAACTCCCATCTCTTGTTTTCTCCTCACTGCCCTCCTCAATACTACCCCAACCATCCACTTCAGCCTTGCTCATCCCCCCTTCTATTGTTCTTTCTGTATTTCTGTGTCATTGTGAACAAACTTCCCTTTATCATCAACCTCCTTCTCTTACTCCTTCCATATACTAGCCCTCCCTGAGACCTGGCTTCCCCCTTCCCCTCCTCCATATCACTGCCCATACCTTTATCCACATCCCCTAACACACTGGTCCTGGAGGGGAGGATGAGAATATTTCTTGTTACTTCCAGATACTCCCTTTACCACCTTCACTCAATAATTTCTCCTTTGAGATACATATCAAAAATGCACATCCAATGTGAATTATGGTGGCTGTGGTGTACTATAACCTAGCCATTATTTGTACTTTCTCAAGGAGTTCAGCATCTGATACACTATCTTCCTCTCCTCTCCAACTCCTACCCTTATGCTAAGGAACTTCAGTATCCATGTTGATGTCTTCTCAAACCTCCCAATTCTTCTCCTGTGCTTCACCCTAGCTATACATAGGAATGGTCACACAGCGGATTTCACCATTGCCTACAAGGGTTCCACTGCCTTAATTAGAGACTCTGATCTTCTTCTCCCTGGGTTTCTTTCATTCCATCAGTCCCTGTGCCTTACCCCTTCTAAACCCATTCTTCACTCACATTGAGAGCTCTGATCTCTACATCCCATGGTAGTTTCTCAGGCCATCAACATGTCAGGCCATTTACTTTCCTCCATCTCCACTCTTGATCATATAGTTAGCCAGTTCACTTCTATGCTGTCTTCTACTCTTGAATACTTTTCTCCCTTGTCCTCTTGCCCCTCTTTTGCAAAACCTGAGACCTGCATTATTCTCACCATCTGCCTCCTTCTGTTCTACTCACATGCTACTGAACAGAGCTGGAAGAAGTAATAAAATTGTGCTGACTGGGTACATTATAAATTAATGTTATCCGACTTCAACTAGACCCACACTGCAGCAAAGCAGCCTTTTTATTCTTCTCTAACAGATTTCTTATCTCACTCCCCAAACAAAGTTTTCCAAACATTATCCTCTTCTCAAGAAATACTAGTGTCCTTCCTCTTAAACTACCTTGTATTTAATTGCTTTGTATTTTATTTGTAGTTATTTTCTGTCTATTCATTCTCCATGTACTTATTGTTGCCTCCTTGTGAGTTGGGATTGTTTCATTCATTGTATTTGTATTCCCAGTGCTTAGCACTATGCCCCAAACATACTAGGTACTTAATAAATACTTGTTGATTGATCTGTAAAATGGAATTATAAGAAGCCATACTACCTATCTTGTAGCATTGCTGTGAGGCTCATATGAAATAGTATCTGTAAAGCATTTTGTAGACTATAAAGCCTATATGTACATGCCAGCTATCATATGTAAAACTATATATCCTGAAGGGACAAACAGGACAAACACTACTATAAATATCTGTATAAGCTCAAACCACAGATAAGCCAATATGGAAGACAGACTTAGTACATATGCTGTTCTACTGAAACCAAGGGGAGATTTTCATTCTTGAGTATAACAATTGCAGCCTGGGGCTCTTTAAATAAGAATTTTGCAATTACATAGAGCCTTTCCTCTGAGAAACTTTGACTAGGATTGCCATTCATTCAGGTCTATGAGGGTCTGTCCCAATTTTTCTGCAGTTCCTGGAGGGATGTTCCTCTATTCCACAAATTGGTTTTGGAGGAGTGGAAAAAAGCTCACTGTGTTGCAGTCTAATTGCTAGGGGTGAGTATGGGGAATTTGTAAGCTTTCCCTTTCTGTGGCTGTATTATGGATTCCTGTGTGGCCTCTGTCTAGGGATGCTCCTGAAAATGTCTTAGAAATTTTAGTCATTTTGGAATCAAGCTTCCTGTCTTCTAAAGAAGTATTTTCAAACAGGCTGAACTTCTTTTTGTTCATAGGTCTGTACTGACTCCTGGGCATAATTCAAAAAATGTTAGGCGTAACATATAAGGTTGTGTGTTTCGACCATGACATATTAAAGTAGCCTTTCAAATAAAATAAGTACGCTCTGCCCTTATACCTATCTGATGAAACTCAGTTTGAGTCACCATTCTTTTTTAAACACTTACTTACATAGTAGGCACTGTGTACTGGGAATATAAAAGCAAAAATCAAATGATCTTGGCCCTCAAGGAATTTACCCTCTACTAAAGAAATTTTTAAAAATTAATTTTAAATTGTAATTTGTTAAACTAAATTGAATTTAAATAATAAAATTAAAATTTAAAATTTTCTTACATCTACCATTTTAAGGTGTCATGTTCGGGGATACTAGTGGAAGACATAAAGCTCAATAAGAATTTACTCCTGCAAGCATGGAGTTTGTCATATAATAGGACTGATCCATCCATTTCATACATTCACAGATCAAAGCAATACAAAACAGATTGTGTGGAGTGCATAAAAAAGTACAAACAAATTAGCATTTAAGGTACAAGGAGGGAAAAGAATATTCCCATTTGGGAATATCAGGAAAGACTTCATAAAAGAGGCAACATTTGAATTGGAGTCTGAAAGATGGATATGATTTCATTATGTAGAGACAGAAGAAGGAAGGAGAACAGTGGACATACCGGGCATAGGATGTTACATCCCCAAAGACGTGGAGATAAGAAATCACATGATATCTGCAGGAAATGGAAATGATCCATGCATATTAAGCCAGGAGAGATATGGTGACACCAGATCGTAGAAGACTTTTAATGCCAGGCTATGTATGAAGTTTGCAGGAGGCTAGTGGAGGTTGAATAGAAGAGAGAAATCATCTGACTTATCAATGCATAAAGAAGATTATTAAAGTTGGCAGCTGTGTGAAGTATGGATTGAATTGGACTGGTTCTGAAATCTATGATGCTGTGATAGGCCCTTTCCATTGATTTTAAAGGTTCTTAGGTTTGAAGTATGAGACATTTAAAAGGCAGAACATTGTTCTGGTGGGTCTGAGGCGGCATGATGTAGTGGAAAGAGGGCTAGAGCTTTGTTTCTTGTTCCTTGTATGACCTGGGGCAAGTCACCACGTATATGGACCTTGAGTTTTTCATTTGTAAAGAGAGAGGAGGAAATGTATGATCTTCAGGTCTCTGATACTTCAGTTGACTCATTTAATTGATTTGATTTATTTCAATTCACCAAATACTTATCAAGCACCTATTATGTGTCAGGCTTTGTGGTAGAAGCCAGACCTATCAAGACAAAGCTAAAAAAATCCTTGCCCTCAATGCATGCTACTAGGATGATTTGTCTTTATTGGATTTCATGTATGACTCAGCTCTCCTTTTCCTTTTCCTACCTCCCAGCTTACCCAGGACAGGTTTAGGTCTTATCACTGCTTCGACCTAATTAACTTATTATATACTGTATATAGTCTTAATACATGTATATACTCACTAAGTATATAAATATAGATGCCTAATGTAATCTGCATATTCAGAGAGGGAGCAGTATGCCCTTAGACAAACTCATTGTAAAGGTGGTGGATTGCTCCCAACTTAAGGTTACCAGATGTGTTTTATTAAGTAGTAAATACCTAGATTTTTACTTCCTTCTTATGGGAAAATGACCGAAGATGATCCTTTCCTTCAAGGCAGACTGCTCTTTTGGAAGATTATCAGAAATATAAATGAATTTTTCCTGGGCCTGGAATTTCCCTTAAAGTCACTTGCTCTTTATATCTTCTGAGTCTCAGGTGGATATAAACATCCCCTCCATAGGGGTTTCCAATGCTTCTTTCTCAGGTTGAAATTTAAGGGTGCTATGACCTTTAGAATATAGACCTTTAGAATATACATCCCTGCCTGCGCTGAATGAATTGACATCTCAGAGTCCTCTAGACTGACAATCATCATTTTAAGCATCCCTCTGATTCAAGGGAGAATTTCCTTTTGGGATTTGAGATTTTTGCCCATCTAGAAGCTTCTATACACCCCATGGATACAATTTAAGTCCTCCTTAAATGGCTGATTGCCTTTTCCCCTGGGATGGTTCAGACAACTCTTTCCTAGAAAAGCCTGGGGAGGAAGGAGAAGAAAGCAAAGGGTGCAATTGTTAGGAGGTGCTTTGCTTCCCAATGACTTGAGGTTGGTAATTAAAAAAAATATCCTTGGTAAATGTGTCCACGTGAAAGAAAGGACATCCTTTAACTTACTAGGTGGCACTCTTGAGTTATTACATGAAGATGTGGGAAAGGCTTTATTCATTTCTTCCAGAAGAAGGGGACATCCATTCAGGAGGGGACTCTATAGGGACAAGGTATCATCCTTTGATTTGCTATCATCTTTCCTGATAGGGTAGGGAGTGGTAGCTTTTGGATGGTGAGCTAGGGAAAGCCGAGTGTTTGGCAGTAACCACTGTTTTAACAGTGTCTTAAAGTCTTTTAAATTGTGAAAAGTCCCCTAGAGGATTTTTAGGGCTTTGCCATTAAGGGTGGGATGTAGTAGGAACTGTAAGATTTGGTATCAAATTAGATCCCTGGACAAATCCCATTAAAGGGTTTTTTGCATTACAGTTGCATTAAAAGACTTAGGGATTTTGGTGATGTTGGCCTGTGACTGGGATCAGTGACTGTGTCAGCAAGGATGTCATTGGTGCCATGCTCCATATTACTCCTGTTCATCCCTACCATTTTATGTTGAGAGATCTGCTGTGAACTACCCCTCATGTAAAACCCATTGTATAGATTCTATTTTTAAATAGATTTTTATCATTTAATGATTTATATTTTTAAATTTGTATTATTTTTCTTTTAGTGGTGTTTATTTTAGAATTCTCCCTGAGGTCAGAGTTGTTTTAAAGTCTTTTAAATACTGAAAAATCCCCTGGAGGATTTTTAGGGTATTGCCATTAAGGGTGGGATGTGATAGGAATAGCATTTATTTTACGTGAATTGAGGTGATTTCCCTTTCTGGAGGATGTCCTTGGGGACTAGGAATCTAAGAAACCAAGTCTATAGAGAGTTAATGTTACTGAGTTTTGGTAGAATTTTGTCACTTTCACAAAGTTCCTGAGTTTTACCACTGCCCCGTGCTAAGTTTTTCTGACCCAATATTGTTTGACTTGCAAATGTGAAGGCATAGTGGAACAGTGTTCATGTTTAGTAGCTATATTGTTTTAGTTCTTTATAAGTAGAGATATTTTATTGCACTAATGGTCTATAAGTATTTCACTGAATTCCCATCCAGAGCCTGAATCATTAGACTAGCCTGAGTTAAACTTAGCCCTGGATTTTTGCTGTAGGAAATAGTATTGGATCACAATGATTTTGTGGTTCTCATGATTGAAATGTGAGGATAATATAGAAAAAAGGGGCCTTAGGTGGTGAAATAGCCAGATATGGGACCCTGGGATCTTGTGCCTATTGCTCCCCTTATATGTACATTTATTTATTGTCCTATCCTGGAATCGGGGATCCCACCTGCTAAGGTGCTATCTCAGGAGGAAGGTCTGGAGAGTTTCTATGATGGGATGTTTATGTTCACTCAGAACTCAGAAGATTTGAGCTATAGAAAACTAGTTACTGAAAATGGGTCCCTTCTAGGCCTAGGTAGAATGAATTTATATCTCATATGTTTAATTCCTTTTTGAATCCTTTTCTTTTCTCCAGTACAGCACTAAAAAACAAAACAAAGCAAAAAAAAAAAAACGCCCTTTATGCTGTCTTGATATTTCCTCTCTAGTCTGAGTTTATTCTGAGTTTTAGTACTTCTGACATTATTTTTACAGGAACTTGCCACACATTTGTCTTTATCTTCTCTACTTTTAGGAAGCATCTTATTACCTCACTATATTTCCATCTTCTATACATATCAAGTTAGTTGACAAGTTTCCCGGTCATCCACATCAGTCTTTTTTGTATACCTTGCTTTCTTTGTCCTCATTACAATTATATGTTTTTGTGTCTTCATAATTCTGCTCTTGGAACTTTCCCATTTCTCTTGGTCTGACTTTTCCTGCAGAGTTTTAGTATACAGTATTACTCAGTTGTAATTTTCTCACATTTCAGTCCCCAGGATTTGGATAATCACTCATGGAGGTGCTCATCCCTACATCAAGACAGATCAAAACCATCATTTCTTTTTCTATAGGACTCTTACCTTTCATAAAACGTATAAAGTTTTGGTGACCTTTGGCTGGACCTTTTAAATATCTTTTAGATATCATTGCAGCACTCAGCCTGTCAACCTGTTATCTTTCTTGGTACATGACCTGTCCATTTCCTTGTCTTGTCATAATTCCATTCAACTAATGTACCTATTTTGATAGGTAAACCATACATATCATGTATATACATATATATGTATGTATGTATGTATGTAGGTAGGTAGGTATCCATACCTTTTGATACATTAAGAAAGAGATGGGAGCTACGGTGATGGGAAAACAAAGACAAAAAATGAAATGGGCTTTCCCCTTGAGGTTGTGATAGTGTGGGGTGAGGGTGATGAGGGAATTTGTTATGTGTGTATATCACATACAATAAATATGATAAATAATTGGAGGAAGACAAGAACATTAAGAACTGGAGTAGGAGATGGGGTATGGAAATTAGGAAAGGCTTTAAGGAAGAGTAGCACCTAAGCTAAGTCTGGAAGGAGGTAAATATTCTAAAAGGTGGGATTGATGAGGATGTGCATTCTAAGAGTGTAGCAGATCCTTAGTAATCTCTTTTATACCTTTTCTTTTGTTCAAATCATCATGGGTAATATATTGCAGCTTGTTTATTCCTACTGTTGCTCTCTACTGCTCTTATGTTATCTTCTTTTGCTTCTTCTGGATTGTGGTTATCTCTGATCCATAGTCATATGATATCACAATGAGAATGGATAGGAATAGAGACAGGAGCTGTGATTTCATTGGCCCAGGGAGCTTGAGTTAGGAAGTTCCCTTTACTAATGCTGGCTCATATTTTCTACAACTTAAAGCCGTAGACAGTTGTCTATCTAGGTCACTGAGACATTCAGTGTCTTGCCCATAGTCATACAGCCAGTATTGTGTCAGAGGATGGACATAAAATCAGGTCTTCCTGGCTTTGAAGTCATCTCTCTGCCCATATCATATTGTTGTTAAAAAGGAGGTATGTGTCATTCCAAGAACTTTGAATAATCGAAAGTGCTTTATAACTTCCCCAAATCAATCTGATTTTATCTCCTCTTATCCAATTTCATTTCTAGCTCATTGACCTTCTATATATCCCCAGACACATATACTGATGAACTCACTCATCAAATTTCATGTCATATTCCACATAACAAGCATTTTCTAACTTCCTTGTTTTTCATCTGCACCATTCCTTCTATATTTGCCCTGTTATTGGCAAATGTTATCCCTCTCTTGACTCCATTCTTTCTTCCTCCTCTCTTTCCTCATTCATTGAAACTCATGTGGACTTTCTAGGCTGCTGCTTTTATATTTCTTACATTTCTCCTTTCTTTTCTTTCTTTCTTTCTTTTTTTTTTACATTTCTCCTTTCTGAAGGGAATTTCACAATTGGTCTCCACATTGGTTCTGTCTCACTTGTTTGGCTCTCTATTTGAAGGCCTTATGAATTTCTTCTCTAGACCCACCCACTTTTCCAGTATTAAATCATCCTCTTCCCCAGCCTGCCACACCTCCCTTCCTCCCCCAAACCCACAACTGTTATTCATCATACGGGTTCTTTCCTTAGACCTCCCAGGCAAACAGCTCTGGGAAAAACTAGTGCTCACGTTCTCTCCTGTGGCCTGTATTAGTGCTTTGGAAATGTTGTACCTTTATGTTAAGTACTTACAAATACACTCATACTTCTTGAACAGAAATTCTAACTGTCTCCACAGAAGGGAGCCAGCAGAGGTTACTAAGGTCTAATTATAAACAAAACAGGATTGAGATGTATAATTAGATCAGAAAAGTACAAAGTTAGAGCTGCTTTAAGGGTTGTGACCTAAGCTGACAAAAGGCAAAAATTGTAGAAGCAAGCCACAGCATCAGATTTAACTTTGAATCGCTTGCCTTCCCCCCCCCCCCCCCCCCGCTTTTTTGCTGATGCGTAGCTCCACTTCAAGGCAGTTTAAGCTTCTAATTCTGGGATTTTCTTTTTAGGCTTTCATGGAACGTTATACCTGAGAGACTGATGGACTCCTTTGAAACTTAATAACCCAAAGGAGCCATCCAAGTCTGTGGGTGGAATATGTATTCATGCATTTTTAAAAAGGTATATTATATACATCAGAGACCTGAATGGCTCATTAGGAGCTGGTTTGGTAGAGTATGTAATTCAGGATTTAATGTGATGTCCATAGAACAGTCTCACAGCAGCTCTGTAGAAGCTGCTTTTTCCTCAGTAACATTGAGGGCCTAAAGCATTTCCACAAAATGACGGGCTAATCATTTGCATAGTTTCATTTTTGAAATCTAAGCCTTTTCAAAGTTAGATGAAAACCAAATGTACCTGAAGCTACTGTGCCTTCCATAAGATTTAAATAACCTTGGTAAATCAGTTAAAATGGCTACTATTCTCAAACTCAGTTATTATAACTTCTGGTTAATGGGATTTGGGGGGCCAGGATGACTGAATTCTGAATTTGGAATTTCTCATGGAGTCATGATTTAAACTTGAGCATGGTCAAACCCTGAAAATGTTTATCAACATTTTATTCATTCATATGGCTAACAGTGACTGTTGGAGGATTCCTTTTTTCTTTTTTTAAAGTAGCAAAAATTGAGGAAAATTCAGAGAAAAGCCACAATGATAATAACTACTGACATTTATATAGTACCTTAAAGTTTGCAATACATTTCACACATATAATCTCATTGGGGTCCAACAACAATCATTTCAATGCTACTTTGCAAGATTCAGAGAAATTAAGTGACTTCTATAAAATTGCATAGAAAATGTCAGAGGAGAGATTTGAACCCAAATCTTCTCTTCCTGACTTCAAGCCAAGCACTCTATCCAAAGTTGGGAAACTAGATAATAGAGATCTATGATAGAAGAATAGAAAAATTGATGTTGTTTGGTCCAAAAGACAGGATGTATACTTAGAAACTTCTGAAATCTTTGTAGATATTTTATGGAGCTAGACAAAATAACAGTGGAATTCATTTGGAGGAACCTAAGAAACTGCATTTTCCTCAATGCGTACTCCTCTCATTACCATTTACCTGACTCATCTCTTGGTCCAAACTGAAGAAATTATGGAAGGAATTGACTGTGCAGTAGAGAAACACTGGATCAAGTATAAATATATTTAAATAATACTGGATCCCTAAATGTTATTGAAAATACTTCCAGAAGTGGTAGTGATAGCAATAAGACAAGGTAAAGAAATCAGAGGCATAACCAGCAAAGAAGAGACAAAATTATTCATATTTACTGATGATACATCATGGATTGTTTAGAAAAATCCAAATAATCAGCAAAGAAGCTGAGGCAATTCATAGCTTCAGTATAGTTGTAGAATTCAAATAAGCCCACAGAAATCAGATGGCAATTGTATACAACAAAGACAAAGTCTAAGAGGAAATGTTTGAAAGACATACCATTCAAACTAACTTCAAAATGCACAAAATATCTTGGAGTCAGTCTGTGAAGGCATACTCAAAGTTTGTCTAGATAGAATTGCAAAATGCTCTTTAAAGAAATAAGAAGTGACAAATAATTGGAGGGATAATCATTGCTTATGGCTCGGTCATGACAATATGATAAAAATTATTATATTACCTAAAATAATTTACAGATTTAATCTTATGCCAGTCAAGCTTCTAGAGGGATGCTTTATAGTGCTGGACAAAATAATAGTAGAATTCATTGAGAGGAACCTAAAATAGAAAATCTCAAGGGAAATCATTTTTAAAGTAGTCGTAAAGGGGGGATTATACTTCCAGTTCTTAAATAATGTTATAGATCAGTAATACTCAAAACTATTTGGTAGTAGTTTGAAAAAAATGGAAAACTAGATCACTGGCTTAAAGCATATGAGAAAGAGTAAGAGACAATCAAGCTCAATGACTCAATGTTTGTTAAATCTGAGAATTTAAGTTACTTGATAAAGATTACTGTTTAGTGAGATCTGCTAGAAAAACTAGAAAGAAATTGGACAGAAATTAGATTTTGACTGACATATTATCACATACTACCTTAAGATCAGAATGGATACATGGCCTAAATTTTAAAGGGCACACCATAAAAAATAAAACGAGCAGAAAATCAGATCAGATACCTTTAACAGCCTTGGTTAGGAGGAGAATTCTTAACTAAATAAAGAATAGCAGTGATCAGAAGTGATGAAATAGAAAATTCTGATTCCCTGAAATTGGAAATATTTTGCACTATCAAAATTAATAAGAATAAGATAAGAAGGGAACTTTCCAGTGAGGGAAATGTTTGCATCAAGTATTTCTGACAAGGGTCCAATATCCAAGGTACATGGTAACTTACACAAATATATAAGACTAAGAGACATTCCCCAGTAGACAAGTGGTCAAAGGATATGAACAAGCATTCTCAAAAGAAAAATTGCCAGCTATTAAAAATCATATGAAAGATTGCCCCATATCATTAATAAAAAATCAAACTGACAGAATGAAGCCATGGAGAAATGATTCTTGCCTTTCTAATTAGATAGAATGG
The DNA here is from genome assembly GCF_011100635.1 of Trichosurus vulpecula. Classification (NCBI taxonomy): domain Eukaryota; kingdom Metazoa; phylum Chordata; class Mammalia; order Diprotodontia; family Phalangeridae; genus Trichosurus; species Trichosurus vulpecula. Next base: position 269,820,268 of record NC_050575.1, on the reverse strand, counting down.
CCAAGTTTCCAATTAGTCAATGGCATTTCTGGAGGACTTACTATGTTTAGAATCTTCTGGCGGTTTGTTACAAAAGATGCAGAAGACAGTCCTTGCCTTTAAGTGAGGATGTATAATCTTAGTGGCATTCAGTAGGGAGGCATGACCACTAGCTTGTCCTTGCCTAGCTACATCAGTGCTGGTAGAGAAGGTATATGGAAAGGTATGATTTAAAATGAGGTTTATTTTTTTTTCTTGGACTAATAAGGAGTTAGACTATCCTAAGAGAGTAATTAACTATGCCATCCTTACTGTAGGTATGTAAATCTGCCTCTTTTGAAGTATAATTTTTGTCTGGGATGTTTCTGAGGTAGAGGTGTGTATGTGTGTGTGTGTGTGTCTATGTGTTGGCAGTGGGGGGGGCAGTCAAAGCTCCCTAAAAATAACTCCAGCCATATATTCCACTACTAATCTACATACATGCTTATGTTCCATCTAAGCTAGATATGTTCTTTATTTTCATGCCTATTTGCCTTTGAACAAAAGAAAGGTATGTCTGGAATACCTCCCCTCTACCTCACTCATTGAAATCCTAGACATCCTTTAACAGTTGCTAAAAATGAAATGTGATTGATAAAGCTTTTCTTAATTAACCCAACCAGAAGAGATCGCTTCCTGTTCTCTTTATTGACAATCAGTCAGTCGATAAGCATTCATTAAGTGCTTACTGTGTATCAGGCACTGTGCGAAGTGCTAAGGATCTAAACAAAGGTTAAAAAAAGATAGTCCCTGCTATCAAAGATCTTACATTCTAATGAAGAGACAATGTGAAAACAACTATGTGCATGTAAAATACATATATGATAGATAGAAGGTATCAAGAAGGCAGTAGCATTAAGGGTTACCAGGAAAGACATTTTGCAGAAAGTGGGATTTTAATTGAGACTTGAAAGAAGTCTGGGAAGACAGGAGGTGGAGTTGAAGAGTGAGAGCATTCTAGACATAGAGGAGAGCCAGTGAAAATATACAGTCAGAAGTTGGAATGTCTTGTATAAGGAATAACAAGAAGGCTAGTGTCACTGAGTTGTAGAGTACATAGAAGGGAGAAAACTGTGATAAAACTGGAAAGTTGTGAAGGGCTAAGGGTATGAAAGATTATAAAGCTAAACAGAATATTTTATATTTAATATTGGAGGGAATAGGAAGCTACTGTAATTGGTAGTGACAGACTGGAGTGGGGAGAGACTTAAGGTAGAGAGACCAACCAATAGGCTGTTCTAATATCTAGGCACAAGGTCTGATGAGGGCTTGTACCATGGTAATTAGTGGCAGTGTCAGAGAAGAGAAGGGGCGGGGATGTAATTAATATAGATGTTACTAATATAGAAATAACAGGGCTTGGCAATTGATTCGGTATGGGGGGATGAGAAAAAAATTTGAGGATGACACCAGCGTTGGGTCCTGGGTGATTCAGAGGATGGTGGTCACCTTCAACAATATTAGGAAAGTTAGGAATGGGGGAGGGTTTTGGAGGAAAGATATTGAGTTCATTTTTAGACATGCTAAATTTATAATGTCTATGAGATATCCATTTTAAGATGTCCAATAGGCATTTAGAGATGTGAGGCTGAAGGTCAAGTAAGGATAGGACTCCATAAATACATCTAGGAATTACCTGCATAAAGATGGTAATTTTATCCATGTGAGCCCCTGATTTTACCCAGCAAAACAATATTGAGAGAGAAGAGAAGAAAAAGAAGAACCATGGGGGGCACCCCTATACTTAGCAAGTGCAACCTGGGCAAAGATCCAGTAAAGGACACTGAAGAACTGGTCAAACAGATAGGGGGAAAACTAGGAGGGAGCAGTATCACAAAAGCCTAGAGAGAAGAGAGTATTAAGGAGAAAATGATGACCAATGGACAGTGTCAAAGGTTTCAGAGAGACCTTGGAAGATGAGGATTGAGAAAAGGTCATTAGATTTGATGACTAAGAGATCATTGGTAACTTTGGAGAGAGTAGTTTCAGTGGAATGATGAGATTGGAAGCCATAATGAAGACAATTAAGAGAAAGGGAGAGGAAAAGAAGTAGGGGCACTGATTTTATTCTCAGAAAGGTTAGTCATAAAACGGTGGAGAGTTAAAGGACCATAACTATTAGGAGGGAGAATTATGGGTTGCTAGCTATTTGGGATGGACAGATCAGATCAAATGAGGGGTTTGTTGTTGTTTTGGGGTGTTTTGTGGCTATGGAAGACATGAGTATGTTTATAAATAACAAGGAAGCAACCAGTAGATAGGAAGAGACAGAGTATTAGTGAAAGTGGCTATGATAGAGGGAGCAATCTGCTAGAGAAGATAGGCTAGAACAACATTCCATATGCATGCAGAGGAGTTTGCCTTGCTAAGGAAAAGCCCTGCCTCTTCATGTGAGACACAGATGAAGGAGACAGTAGAGCAAGACATCTGAATGATACGAGAGGAGGAGGAGGGAAGAAGAGCTGTGCATGGTCTCAATTTTTTTCAGTGAAAGATGAAATAAGTTTCTCAACAGAGAGGGTGGGTGGCATGAAGGGGGTGGAGGAGGAGCCATGGGAAGCTTAAAGAGGTATGAAAAAGTCTGGAAAAACCCCTGTGGTGAGTGGTATAGTGAATTGATTAGAGAAGTGTAAAAGGTTTGCTTTGCTGAAATGAGGTCTCAGTAGAGATCATGTGATAAAAATTTCTACTAGACCTAGTTGGCACAATTTTGTGACTGTTATCCATCTCCATCCAGCAGCATGAGAATAGGAGTGAAAATATTTAGTTTTAATTTCTCATATATGTGTGGCATATAGACACACATATAATACACATAATATGTGTATATATAATGCATGTTATATATGTATGTATACATTTACATTCATATGTATATATGCATATATTTCATAGAGTGTAGGAGCCCAATGCCAATACCTTTATTTTACAGATAAGTTGACCGAGGTGGGGGGAGTGAAGTTCCACAGATAGTAAGCATCAGTATTTGACAATTGAACCCAGGGTCTCTGTGAGCCAGTGCTCTTCACACTGTACCATTTTCTTGGGTATAGTTTTTTTTTTCCCCTTCATGACTACAAACTTCTTAAGGGCAGGAATCACGTTTTCTTTTTTTTATATTTTTGTATCACCCCAAACACTTATCACAATGGTTCTGACATAATAGATGATAAATAAACTTTTTGGAATGAATATAGTAGGAAATTGTCTGTTTAGCTATCCCTGTCAATTACCAATTGATACCAAGTTACCTTCTAACTATTTAGACAGAGAGCTGTGTTAATTACCTGATAAGAAAGGGTTTTCCCCCTTTTGGGGAAGCTAAAGCTCAAGAAAGTCATGCGATTAGATTGAAGTGGAAGCTTACTATTGTTAACAGAACAGAACCCTCTGGATTGCAACTCACTTGTCTCTTGAAATGAGATTGAGGACTCTTCCATTGACCCTCAGACCTAGCATAGAGCTTGGCATGCACAAGGTGTGATGTTGTCTTCTAGCCTAACTGGGTATTGAGGAGTAGATATACTTTAAGGCAAAGAAATAGGTTTAATGAACAGGGATTAGAGGGCAGGATTTGAACAAGTCTTCTGCAGGTTTTGTACATTGTTCTCTATATATTCTGCATTCCAGCCAAACTGGCCTATTCTCTGTTCCTTGTATTCAATATTCCATCTCTCACCTACATGCTCTTACACAAACTGGCCCTTCTCAGGACTTCAATATGCTCCCTCCTCTACTCTGCCCTTTAGAATGACTGCACTGACTTCTTTCAGAGGCCAGATAATCTGGTATATACTATGGAAAATTTTTCTTAATCTCCTTGGATGTTTGTCCTTTTTCCTTCCTCCTGACATCATATATGAAAATATTTGTTTACATGTTGCAACCTCTCAAGAGAACTTAAACTCCTTGAAGGCAAGGAATGTTTTTTTTTTAATGTTGTCTTCATGCCCAGCACTCAAAGCAGCACCTTTTATTGCTAAGACAGTGCTTATTTACTAAGTACATAGTTAATACTTCATAAATCCTTATGGGATTGAAGTGGATTTCTTTGTGCATTATCTTTCCCTTGGCTCACTCTCCTCCAGGTAGTAGAAAATGTACTTCTACTCTTCCTGGTCTTCTCTGGCTGATTCATTGTATGAAAGCAATGGGGTTGAGGGGTGGAAGTGGGGTATGGGGTGGGGATTTTGAGGTAGGGAAGGAGAGAGAGAAAGAGAGACAGAGATAATTTATTAAGCACTTACTATGTGCCAGGCATTTTGCTAAGTGCTGGCTATACGAATACAAATTAACAAGACAGTTTCTACCAAGGAGTTTACATTTTAAAGGAGGAAGACAGCACATAAAGGGGGAAATTGAAATCAAAGACAGGAGTGGAGAGAATAAGGCAATTGGTGAGAAAGTGGAGGAGCCTGGAGAGTAAGTATAACCTGGAATCAAGTAAATATGATGGGGTTCCTCATGAAATTGTAGTTACGTCTAATGACTCCCTCATCAGGAGAGCAGGACTCATGGCAAGGTTTCTTCAGGGGGAGAAAGCAGCTGGAGAGTGAACTGTGACTAAAGTGAAGTGAGCATAGTTGGGGCCTCTCATGAAATGGTGATCTGATTGTTTGATTGTTGAATCATATCAGTCATGTCTGACACTTTGTGACCCATTTGGGGTTTTCTTGGCAAAGATACTGGAGTGGTTTGCCATTTCTTTCTCTAGCTCATTTTACAGATGAGGAAACTGAGGCAAAAGGGTTAAGTGACTTGCCCAGGGTCACACAGCTAGTGACTGAGGCCAGATTTGAACTCAGGCCTGATTCCAGGTCCTGACTCTAGTGTCAGCTATCCATCTGCTATGTGACCTAGCTGCCCTGATTGTTTAGATATAAATTGGTATTCTTTTCAGGAAAGTTTGTGTTTGTCTGTCTAGTTACTGTAATTATATACCCAATTTATTGAAGTAATATTTTATGGACTTTCATCTTTTTATTGTTAGAAGTTTCCTGAAAATCCATGTGCTTCCCAGGGTATATACAATGTCTTTCCTCTCTAGACCAGAATTGTTTATATCTTCAGTGGGGTTTAATTCACCAAGCATCCTATTTTCTATTACCTTAGGAGATCCCCAGTTAAAGAAGGCATGGGTCTTTAATAGTTTTGGGAGAGATATATAGTCAGTGTTTGTAACAGATTGGCTTAGAAATGTAGGTAGTACTTGAAATGAATGAAGATTTAAGCAACATAGATGAAATAGCAGTATAGCGTAGTAGAACCAGCATTAGACTGTAAATCAGGACCAGGGATTCTTGTCCCTGTTCTTCCACTAACTTAGCTGCACCTTGGGCAAAACTTTTTATGTATCTAGAATTAGAATTATGCAATGGTACAGTTGAAAGGACTTCTTTAGTAGGCTCCTTCATCTATAAATCTATGATCTTCTTGCAAGTCCACAATTCTCCCTAAGTAAGATGAACTATATGCATCTCACAAAAATTCCTAAGATCCTATAAATTGCTCTATCTAGATAGGGTTCCAAATAGCCCTAGAAAATGGCAGTACATAAAACACTTATTGCATTCTCACGTGTTAAAACTCAGGGACTTGTAAGAGAGTAGTTTCTGTGTTATAACCATCAAATGAACAAGAGTATTAATGCTATGTCAGTTGTGGCAGATTAAAAATTACAGGATTTCCAAAGGTCCTGAAAGGCACCCTAGAGATTCTTTAGTCCAGGGGTTCTTAATCTTTTCTTGTGTCATGGAATCCTCTGAGTCTGATGAAGCCTATGCAGCTTTTTTCAGAATGTTTTTAAATGCGAAAATAAAATACATAAAATTAAAAATAAAACCAATAATATTGAAATATAGTTACCAAAGTATTAAAAAACATCAGAGAACTGTTGAACTCTATCCACAGATCTACTGGGTTCTGGTGGTTGAACAAAAGTCCTTTGACTCCAAATCAAGTATGTTTCTCACTATATTATGCTGTCTCCCGTAATCATATGTTTGAGGACTAAGGCATTTTTCTGGACTCTTTTGGCCTCCCTGTTGTAGTAGTCACTTGAAATCAACACTTAAACATCTCTAAGAAATGATGATAAATGCTTTTATTTAGGTGTTAAGAGTTACAGGTTTTATACCATCTTTGAATGTCAATTTAACTGTTTTATTTTTTAAACATCTCAATTTTTGTCTATGACTAAGCTGACATATAATTGAAAAACCCAAACTACATTCATATGGCCATTCTCAACTCCAAATAAAATCAAAAGACATAAACCAGTTACATTTCAATGAAAAATTTCCTAGTTTCCCTCAGAGACCAAGGATTTTTGTAGAGTTGGTTCATTGTATGTTCAAAGGCAATAGGGAACATCATTTCCAAGGATATTTACTGTGATTTGTGGTTAAGCTAAGACTAAACAAACAGAAGATCACGAAAATAATGGTCACATTTATGTTGTTATCCCTTTCAGAAAATAAAATAGAGAAATTTGAGAACCAAGATGACAGAGTAGAAAAAGCTTTATAGCCAGGCTCTCCCAACATTCCCTTCTAAACAACTTTAAAATGATGCCCCAAATTGAATTCTGGAGTAGCATAGCCAACAAAAGGTTGACATGAGACATTTGTTTTCCAGTACAAGACAAATTAGGAGATCAGAAGGAAACAAAAATCATATTCATTAAAGGACCCGAGAAGTATGAACAAAAATTAATTGGAAACTAAATAAGCTATTCCTAAAGAATGAGTGGGTCAAAGAATAAATCAATGAAACAATAATTTTATTAAAGATGATGACAGTGATACGAGTGATGCCAGCCTACCAAAATTTGGGGGATACAGCCAAAGGAGTACTTTGGGGAAAATTTATATCTCTAAATGCCTTTTATTAATAAAGAAGCAAAAAAAATCAATTAATTGGGCAGCCACCTAAAAAATACTGGAAAAAGAACAAATCAAAAATCCTTAATTAAACACCAAAATAGAAATCCTGAAAATCAAAGGAGAGTTTGAGATTGAGAAATCTTATGAGGTACCTAGGTAGCAAAATGGAAAGAGGCCTGACTTTGAATTTAGAGGATCTGAGTTTCAATTCTGCCTGATGGTTACTTCCTATATGATCTTGGGCAAGTAACTTAACCTCCTTGAGTCTTATCATCCTCACACATATAAAATAAAGAATTAGGTCACTCCTGAGATGGATTCCCCACTTTAATTCTATCACTTTATGATCCAATGATTTTCTAGACTAAATCAACATATAGTTTGATATTAGGTGATCTTAATAAGATAGGTAGAGTAGATGATAGCATAAAAGAGTTGGAAAAAATGGTTATGGTTTTAGCAAAGTAATGACGAAATGGCTCCATAAAGACTATACATTTTCCAAACCTTTGAAAATTCAGTAGATAATTTGCTCCCTACTTCATAAATTATGACGTTATGAAATTTTATTGTATTTATTTCTATATATGCCCATAATAAAATTTTCAGGTAAGAGATAACGTTCCATCATTATCCAAAGTCCCAATTCTTTTATCATTTGTACAAAAATCAATTACATGATTATCAATGTGCCCTAAAACTAGAGTGAGACATTACTTCACTGAGAGGAGAAAAGGTGGGGTATTAGAGTGGTTCAGGAATTCAAGCACATCCCTAAGTCACTCAGTTTAATTCAATTCAGCAAGCATTTGCTAAACACATACTATGGCCCAAACATGAGAGATATAAACACTAGACACTAGAGATACAAAGACAAAAATGAAATAATCCATGCCCTCCTAGACCTTATTATATTCCATTTGGAAGAAATGAAATATTCCTTGGTAATTAAATAAAAATACATACAAAATTGATACAAAAGCATTTCAAAAGAATCACTACCAGTGGAGGGAATCCAGAAAGGCCTCTTGTAGGAGGTAATACTTGAGTTGAGCATTGAAAGGAACTAGGGGTTCCAGGAGTTGTGGGGAGACAGATAGTAAGGTAAAACATTTCAGCCATAGGGGATAGCCTGTACAAAAAAGCACAGAGTTGAGGGAGAGGTGGAAAATTCTGTACCTAAAACGTCAAATGAGCCAGATTTGTGGGAATACGGAATGTACAAGCAGTGGGGGAATGGGGAGTATAGCTTGTGGAAAGTTTGGAAAGATAGGTTGGAGCCAGACTGTGAAAGTCATCATGCCCAAAATAGAGGGTTTTACATTTTACTCCAGTCAATGAGGAGCCAGGGAAGCTTCTAGCAGTTATTCCACCAATGTCCCAATCTATCTTAACTAGCAGCTGATTCCTATTTTTAAATTCTTATCAAATGACTTCATTTACCTTCTAAACCTTTTTTCTGTTTCTATTTCCTTTTCAGTTTTTTTTCCCTTTTCCTCCTGATTTCCTCCCCTATTCTGCTTCCTAGTTTTGTTTAAGCTAGAATCAATTTCCTATATGAATCTCAACATTCTTTTACTATTTTGGGGAAATATAAACTGAATGACATTCTGTGAACAAAATATGGTAGTTCATAGCTGGAAGAGATCTTAGAGGCCATCTAATCTGTCCTCTGACTTTACAAATGAGGGAGCTGAGGCCCAAACAGGTTAACAGATTTGCCCAAGGGCACACAGCTAATTGGTAGCAAAGATGAGATTAGGACAAGAGGATCTTTTGACTCTCAGTCCAATTCTGTTTGAGAACATCTAGTTATTTAGGCCATGTTACCTAAGCAAAAGAAATTGCATTGCTTCACATAAATAAAAGTGTTAACTCTAAATTCTTTACTTATTATGAGAATGCCCACATTTACAGATCTAAAGTATTGTAATTAGGTTTCTAGTAAATTTTAGATGAGATCTATGGATCTAAGTTTTCTTCTCATAAAATCAGATTCCTTTTTGCAATTTTCAGTTCAGAAGAAATGCTGAGCTCTGCTTTGAGTCACTTTTTATTTAAACACTAAGGAATTATAAATTAGCTATATCCCAAAGGTAAGTAATTTTTTTATTCACCTTAAGGTGTATGGAGATTTTTTTAGCTAAAATATGAAAAAAATGTTCAGATCGTTTCATATTATAATTTGATCTGCTCCTCAATTTTTCTTTTAAATATGCTGGAGATGTTAGGGTCTTTTAAGCAATATTTCTAAGAACCATGAAATGATCTAGTAGATGCCTTTCTGAAATTTTTGCTAGCTGTTTCTTTTGAATTAGGAACCAGGAGGCTTAATGTGCTCATATTCAGAAGGTATTAATTAGTATCATGGTATGTAATTGTCTTGTGCTATTATATATGCACTGATATAATGGATAGGGTGGTCAGAAGAGCTGGAACTAGGGTAGGGTGATAAGGGTTTTGTCACAGGGCACTGAAGTTTGGAGGGTTCTGGTTGTACTTGTGCTCCTTCAGCAGGAAGAAACAACTAAGATTAGAACTTGCTTAACAAGAATAATTAGACACTTGCTACACATCAGGTGAACTCTTGGCGTACTGACACCAGTATGCTCTCATTCCCCTAATCCTGTAGAAGTCTCTTTAGCAACAGCCTTGTAGTATCACATATTCTCTCTGCTTTCCTACTCCTCTTCCTCAAATATCTTTTTTTCCCTCAGGTGCTCTTGTGACCCTAGACCTAAATGCACGCCCACTCCATCCAGGGCCATCTCTGGTCCTCCTAATCTGTATGTATCTTGCCACTGGATCCAAATGGCTCTGGAAGAGAAAGCAAAGTTGGTGACTTTGTACAGAACCTCCCTCACTTAAATTCAGTTCACTTGCAAGTCATGGCATCACCTGCCTGATCTTCAAAGAAGATCCATGGTCTTCTTTGAGAATGAAAAGCAAAAAAAATAAAACAAAAAAAAAAAACAAGAAGGATCCTCTTTCCTAGGCAGCTAGGTGGTACAGTGGATAGAACACTAGATCTGGATTCAGGGAGGCCTGAGGTCAAATCCAGCTTTGACACTTACTAGCTAGGTGACCTTGGGCAAGTCATTCAACCTCTATTTGTCTCAGTTTCCTCAGCTATAAAATGAAGATGATAATAGCACCTCTCTCCCAAAGTTGTTGTAAGGATGAAATCAAATCAAATACAATACCTGAGACATAGTAAGTGCTTAATAAATATTCATTTCCTTCCTCTCTGGGTATTTTGGACCCTACTTTCTCTCTCCTACCTATCTGACAACTCTTTCTTAATCTCTTTTGCTGGTTCATCGCTCATATTATGATCTCTAACTGTAGTTGTTTTCCAACATACTTTTTACCCCCCTGTATTCTCTCTCAGTAACCTCATCAGCTCTCATGGGTTTAACTATCATATCTATTTCAATAACTTGGCCCTAGGCTCTTCCTTGAGAAAAGAGTCCACCATCCTTCTGATCTCTCAGGTTCAAAATCTTGACTATATCCAGGACTCCTCCCTCTCCTTCACCTCACATATCTAATCCATTGCCAGATCTCACCATTTTTACCTTCACTAGAGCTCCCATCTCTGACCTTTGACCTCTTCCCTCCACTCAGACAGCTACCACACTAGTTCAGGCCTTTGATCAGTTCTTGCTTAGATTATTGCAGAAGCCTCCTAATTGTTCTCCATGCCTTAAGTCTCTCTCTACTCTCATATATTCTATACACTGTTACCATGGTAATTTTCCTTAAATGCAGATCTTCAAATTTTTTTTCACAGTTACTATTGCTAATTGTATTTCCCCCATTTATTCTACTGTCTCTCTCCTTTCACCCTGTCCCTCTTCAGAACTGTTTTGCTTCTAATTACCCCCTCTTCCAATCTGCCCTCCCTTCTATCATCCCCCCCCTTGTCTTTTGCCCTTCCCCTCCTACTATCCTGTAGGGTAAGATAGATTTCTATACCCAGTTGAATGTATATGTTATTCCCTCTTTGAGCCAATCATGATGAGAGTAAGGTTCACTCACTCTCCTTCCTCTCTCCTCTCTTCCCCTCCACTGTAAAAGTTTTTTTCTTTTTTGTGTGATATAATTTACCCCATTCTAACCTCTTCCTCTCCCTTTCTCCAAATGCATTCCTCTCCTACCCCTTAATTTTATTTTTTAGATATCATCTCTTCATATTCAACTCAACACCTGTGCCCTCTGTCTATATGCACTACTTCTGACTGCCCTAATAATGAGAAAGTTCTTATGAGTTACAAGTATCAACTTCCTATGTAGAAATGTAACAGTTTCCTGTTTACCTTTTCATGATTCCCTTAAGTTTTTTATTTGAAAGTCAAGTTTTCTATTCAGCTCTGCTCTTTTCATCAAGAATGCTTGAAAATCCTCTATTTCATTGAATATCCATTTTTCCCCTGAAGGATTATATATACGTAGTTTTCCCTTACCTGTAATCCTAGCTCCTTTATCCTCCAGAATATCGTAATCCAAGCCCTCAGATCTTTTAATATAGAAGCTGCTAAATCTTGTGTTGTCCTGACTGTGGTTCCACAATACTTGAATTGTTTCTTTCTGGCTGCTAGTATTAGCAAGGCAATAATCACAATATAAAAGATAATTGTCAATATGCCTATGTAGTTCTGTATTGCAAAATATAAGAGACTTTCCATATAGAGGGCAGAAGAAGTAAACCATTTATTCAGAAACCAGAGAACCAGGTCCCAAAACCAATAATTCTGACCCATTCAAGCAGCAAACAAATTCCAGAACCAGCAAGAATCTAAAACACAACATCACAGCAGGGAACCAAGGCATCACATAACCTTCCCACCCACTGCTGGGGCCTTGCCACCAACAACAGCTAGCACACATCTCTCTCCCTCAGCTCTAACCACTCTGAGAATTTCCTGTTCCACCCTTCCAGTTCCTCTTGTTCAGCAAGCTCACCACATGTGACTTAGGCTTCCTGTGACATAAGTAGGTCACATGGGCCTATTAATGGGTAGGAAAGATCTTCAAATTTAAATTACCATTATACTGCTTACCATAGTTTCTCATTGGCCTGGGGATTCTGGTATTTGGCTACAATATTCCTGGGGTTTTTCATTTTGGGATCTCTTTCAGGAGGTGATTGATGGATTGTTTCAATTTCTATTTTACCCTCTGGTTCTAGAATATCAGAGCAATTTTCCTTGATAATTTCTTGACAGATGAAATCTAGGCTCTTTTTTTTGGTCATGGCTTTCAGATCAACCAATAATTTTAAATTTATCTCTCCTGAATCTCTTTTCCATGTCAGTTGTTTTTCTAATGAGATATTTCACATTGTCTTCTGTTTTTTTCATTCTTTTGGTTTTGTTTCATGATTTCCTGATTTCTCACAAAGTCATTAGCTTCTATTTGCTCAATTCTAATTTTTTTTTCCTTTATTTATTTTTAGTTTACCACACATGGTTCTACATAGTTTTGAGTTCCAGTTTTTCTCCCCTCCCTCCCCCCTCCCTCCCCAAGACGGCATGAAGTCTCATATAACTGTCATGTATAACTTCGCACTGAATTAATTTATGCTCTAGTCAAGTCGTGGAGAAGAATTTTGACCAATGGAATGAATCATGAGAAAGAAGAAACAGAACCAAAAAAAACCAAAAACAAAAAAAAAAAAACCCCAAAAACAAAAACAAAAGAGAAGCAGAAAAGGCAAGTATGTAGTGTGCCTCAGTCTGTATTCAAACTTCGCAGTTCTTTCTCTGAATGGAGATAGCATTCTCCATCGTGAGTCCCCTGGAGTTGTCCTTGCCCCTTTAGGTTGCTGAGAGAAGCGCAGTATGTCAGGGTTGGTCCTCACAGAATCCCCATATCTGTGGCTGTGCACAACGTTCTCCTGGCTCTGCTCCGCTCACTCAGCATTATGTCGTGTAGGTTTTTCCAGGTTGTTATGAAGTCTGCATCATCCCCATTTCTTATGGCACAATAGTATTCCATCACCTTCATATACCACAGCTTGTTCAGCCATTCCCCAATTGATGGGCATCCCTTTGCTTTCCAATTCTTGGCTACCACAAAGAGAGCTGCTATAAATATTCTTGTACATATGGGTCCTTTTCCCGCTTGCGTGATTTCTTTGGGATACAACCCTAGAAGTGGTATTACTGGGTCAAAGGGTATGAACATTTCTATAGCCCTTTGGGCATAGTTCCACACTGCTCTCCAAAATGGCTGGATCAGCTCACAACTCCACCAGCAATGCAACAATGTTCCAATTTCCCCACATCCTTTCCAGCATTTATCATTCTCCTGATTTGTTATTTTAGCCAATCTGACAGGAGAGATGTGGTATCTAAGAGTTGTTTTGATTTGCATTTCTCTAATCAGCAGCGATCCAGAGCATTTTTCCATATGCCTGTAGATAGCTTTAATTTCTTCCTCTGAAAACTGCCTGTTCATATCCTTTGACCATTTCTCAATTGGGGAATGGCTTGTATTCCTATATATTTGGCTTAGCTCCCTGTATATTTTAGAGATGAGGCCTTTATCAGAGATACTAGTTGCAAAGATTTTCTCCCAATTTTCTGCTTCCCTCCTAATTCTTGTTGCATTGGCTTTTTTTGTACAAAAACATTTCAATTTGACATAATCAAAATTATCCATTTTGCATTTTGTAATGCTCTCTATCTCTTGTTGGGTCATGAATTCTTTACTTTTCCACAAATCTGATAAGTAAACTATTCCTTGCTTTCCCAAATTACTTAGAGTATCAACTTTTACTCCTAAATCATGAACCCATTTTGACTTTATTTTGGTATATGGTGTAAGATATTGGTCTATGCCCAGTTTTTGCCCTACCATTTTCCAATTTTCCCAACAGTTTTTGTGAAATAGTGAATTATTAGCCCAGAAACTGGCTTCTTTGGGTTTATCAAAGAGTAGATTGCTAAACTTGTTGATTTCACCTACTTGTGTACCTATCCTATTCCACTGATCCACACCCCTGTTTCTTAACCAGTACCAGGCAGTTTTGATGACTGCTGCTGTGTAGTACAGTTTAATATCTGGTGTGGCTAAACCACCATCTCTAGCATGTCTTTTCATTAATATCCTAGATACTCTAGACCTCTTGTTTTTCCAAATGAATTTTGTTATTATTTTGTCCAGCTCAGTAAAAAATTTTTTTGGTAGTTCGATTGGTATGGCACTGAATAGATAGATTAATTTAGGTAGAATTGTCATTTTTATTATATTAGCTCGGCCTAACCATGAGCAACTGATATTTCTCCATTTATTTAGATCTGATTTTATTCGCGTGAAAAGTGTTTCATAGTTATGTTCATATAGGCCCTGGGTTTGTCTTGGCAAATAGACTCCCAAATATTTTATAGTGCTTTCAGTAACTTTGAATGGAATTTCTCTTTCTATCTCTTGCTGTTGGACTTTGTCAGTAATGTATAGGAATGCTGAGGATTTGTGTGGGTTTATTTTATATCCTGCAACTTTGCTAAAGTTGTTTATTATTTCAAGTAGTTTTTTACTTGATTCTCTAGGATTCTCTAGATAAATCATCATATCATCTGCAAAAAGTGATAATTTAGTTTCTTCTTTTCCTATTCTAATTCCTTCAATTTCTTTTTCTTCTCTTATTGCTACAGCTAATGTTTCTAGAACCAAATTGAATAATAGGGGTGATAATGGACATCCTTGTTTCACCCCTGATCTTATTGGGAATGCATCTAGTTTATCCCCATTACAAATAATGCTTGTTGATGGTTTTAGGTAGATGCTATTTATAATTTTGAGGAAGGTTCCCCTTATTCCTATGCTTTCTAGTGTTTTTAATAGGAATGGGTGTTGTACTTTGTCAAAGGCTTTTTCTGCATCTATTGAGATGATCATATGGTTTCTGCTAGTTTTGTTGTTGATATGGTCAATTATGCTAATAGTTTTCCTAATATTGAACCAGCCTTGCATGCCTGGAATAAATCCTACCTGGTCATGGTGTATTATTCTCGTAATGAGTTGCTGCAATCTTTTTGCTAATATTTTATTTAAAATTTTTGCATCAATATTCATTAGAGAAATTGGTCTATAATTTTCTTTCTCTGTTTTAACTCTACCTGGTTTGGGTATTAGTACCATATTTGTGTCATAAAAAGAATTTGGTAGGACTCCTTCTTCACCTATTTTCCCAAATAGTCTACAAAGTATTGGAATTAGGTGTTCTTTAAATGTTTGATAGAATTCACATGTAAAACCATCTGGCCCTGGAGATTTTTTCCTAGGGAGTTCGTTGATGGCCTGCTCAATTTCTTTTTCTGATATGGGGTCATTAAGAAATTTCACTTCCTTCTCTGTTAGTCTGGGCAGTTTATGTTTTTGTAGATATTCATCCATATCTCTAAGGTTGTCAAATTTATGGGCATACAGTTGGGCAAAATAATTCCTAATTATTGTTTTGATTTCCTCTTCATTAGAGGTGACCTCACCCTTTTCATTTTTTATACTGGTAATTTTATTTTCTTCTTTCTTTTTTTTAATCAAATTGGCCAAAGGTTTGTCAATTTTATTGGTTTTTTCATAAAACCAACTCTTTGTTTTATTTATTAATTCAATAGTTTTCTTGGTTTCAATTTTATTAATCTCTCCTTTGATTTTCAGTATTTCTAATTTGGTATTTAATTGGGGGTTTTCAATTTGCTCTTTTTCTAGCTTTTTCAGCTGTCTGCCCAGATCATTGATCTCCTCTTTCCCTATTTTATTCATGTAGGCATTTAGAGATACAAAACTTCCCCTAAGAACTGCTTTTGCTGCATCCCATAAGTTTTGGTATGTTGTTTCATTATTGTCATTCTCTTGAATGAAATTATTAATTGTTTCTCTGATTTGATCTTTGGCCCACTCACTCTTTAGAATTAAATTATTTAGTTTCCAATTAGTTTTTAGCTTATTTTTCCATGGTACTTTATTAAAAATGATTCTTATTGCATCATGATCTGAAAAGGATGCATTGACTACTTCTGCTTTTCTGCACTGGATTGTGAGGTTTTTATGCCCTAGTACATGGTCAATTTTTGAGTATGTGCCATGTACTTTTGAGAAGAAAGTATATTCCTTTTTATCCCCATTCAGTTTTCTCCAGAGGTCTATCATATGTGCCTTTTCTAAAATTCTGTTTACCTCCTTAACTTTTTTCTTATTTATTTTGAGGTTAGATTTATCAAGTTCAGAAAGGGGGAGGTTGAGGTCTCCCAGTATTATAGTTTTGCTGTCTATTTCTTCCTGTAACTCCCTTAACCTCTCCTCTAAGAATTTGTATGCCTTACCACTTGGTGCATATATGTTAAGCAATGATATTGCTTCATTGTTTATGGTGCCTTTTAGCAGGATATAATGTCCTTCCTTATCTCTTTTAATTAGATCTATCTTTACTTTTGCTTTGTCTGAGATTAGGATTGCTACACCTGCTTTTTTTACTTTAGCTGAGGCACAATATATTTTACTCCAGCCTTTTACCTTAACCCTATGTGTATCCCCCTGTTTCAGATGCGTTTCTTGTAAACAGCATATTGTAGGATTATGGTTTTTAATCCATTCTGCTATCTGCTTCTGTTTTGTGAGAATGTTCATCCCCTGCACGTTCAGGGTTATGATTTCTATCTGTGTCTTTTTCTCCATCCTAATTCCCCCTGTTTATGCTTTTATTTCTCCCTTTCCCCTTCTCCTCCCCAACAAAGTTTTGCTTTTGACCTCCGCCTTCCTCAGTTAACTCTCCCTCTTTATTCCCCTCCCTTATCTTACCGTTACCCACTTGCTACTTCTCCTCTTCCTTCTGCCCTCCCCCCTCCCTTTTTCCCCCCTTTCCCTCCCACTTCCCGTAGGACAAGTTAGATTTCTAAACTTATCAGAGTATGTTATTCCCTTCTTGAACTAGATCAGATGACAGTAAAGCTCAAATACTGCTCTTCTCCCTCCCTTCTTTCCCTCTACTATAATATGTTTTTTTTCCACTTCCTTTGGTGTAATTTACCCTTTTCTACAACCTCCTTACCACTTCCCTCATAGCCCTCCCTTTATATCTCTTATTTATATTTTATATCTTTACATCAGTTAATTTATACAGGCATTCACAACCTATGTATATCCCTTTCATTTGTCACAATAGTTGTACCATTCACAAGAATGACTTATATATGTATATGTACATATATATATATATATATATATATAATATATATATAAAAACATACATAAGATGATATAATCCCACATAAAGATGTAAGCAACCTAAGCTTATTGGTTAATGAAGTTTGTGGGGTTTTTCCCCCTGGTTACCTTTTTATGTCTCTCTTGAGGTTTGTATTTGGAGATCAAATTTTCCATTGAGTTCTGGCCTTTTCATCAGGAAGGTCTGGAATTCCCTTATTTCATTGAATGTCCATCACCTTGCCTGGAAAATTATGCTTAGTTTTGCTGGGTAGTTGATCCTTGGTTGTAGTCCCAGCTCCTTTGCCCTTCTGAATATCATATTCCAATTTCTCCTGTCTTTTAATGTGGAAGCTGAGAGATCCTGCGTGATCCTGACTGTAGTTCCCCGATATTTGAATTGCTTCTTTTTGGCTGCTTGCAGTATTTTCTCCTTGAGTTTATAGCTCTGAAATTTGGCTATAATATTTCTTGGTGTTTTCAGTTTGGGATCTCTTTCAGGGGGTGATCGGTGAATTCTTTCAATGACTATTTTGCCCTCTGGTTCTAGGACCTCTGGGCAGTTGTCTTTGATAATTTCTTCGAAGATACTGTCAAGGCTCCTTTTTTCATCGTGGATTTCCGGTAGACCAATAACTCTCAAATTGTCTCTCCTGGATCTATTTTCCAGGTCAGTTGTTTTGCCAATCAGATATTTCACATTTTTTTCTATTTTTTCATTCTTTACGTTTTGTTTTATTACTTCTTGATGCCTCATAGATTCATTAGCTTCTACTTGCTCAAGTCTAATTTTAAATGAGTTAGTGTTTACATTTTGCTTTTGAGCCTCCATTTTCAATTGGTTGATTTCACCTCTCAGGGTGTCCTTTTCTCTCTCTAGATTCTGAATCTCCATTGCCATTTCGCCAATCTTATTCTTTAGGGACTTGATTTCATCAGTGGATTTTTTCTCCCTTTTTTCCATTTTTTCCATATTTTCTTTTAGCTCCCTAATTTGGTTTTTAAAATCCTCCTTTAGCTCTTCCAGCAGTGCTTTTTGGGCTGGAGACCAGTTCATATTAGCTTTTGAGGTATCTGATGTATCTACCATGTCATTGCTATCTTCTTCTATGTCGATATTTTGATCCTGCCTGTCTCCATAAAAAGAATCTATTGTCCTTGGTTTTTTTGTGTTCTTCTTCATGTTGGTTTGCCTTTTGCTGGCTTTACAACGAATTTCTATCTGTGAGTCTCAGGGCTTTCTGTCCCAGCTTTCTTATTCTGGGGGTTGTGAGTCTAGAATTATAACCTTCAGTTTCCTGAGGTGTGGGGGAGGGGTCTGGCTCCCTGGCGTCTCACTCCCTATGGGTGCTCTCCAGCACTTGCTTTTCAGCAATGGTCTCAGCTGTTTGTTGTTTGAGCTGATGACTGGCGCTTCCCCTGGGGGAGCAAGGTTACGTCTGGGCTCCTGGCTTGGCCCCCTGCCGACTCTTCCCCTCTGGGACTAATGAGCTTCTAGTATTTGTCCTGTGAAGCCCCGCTACTCTCTCCTCTGTTTCAGTTCTCTTTTTTTTTCCCCGAGGAATTCTCTGGGTGAGGGGGGGAGGGATTAGAGCCGTTTACCTGGTCATTGAGTCTTCCGGAAGTTCAAGAGGCCGAGTTCCTGGGTTTTGCAAGCATCAGGACTGGGTGTTTTCGTGGCTGGTGGCGTTGCGCTGCCTCTCGTCGCTCCCACAGACTGCCGTCCTGTGTTGGGAGGCCTGGGGATCTCTGCCGGTTTCGGGCGCCCAGCTTTCTCCCAGCCCGTGTCCCACGTGGATTTCCCAGCCGGCCGCTTCCGCCTTGGTCTGGAGCAGCTCCGCACCGAGCACTCTCCGAGCCTGCAGGTTCGTTCCTCCGGCCTTTCAAACTCTCCCGGCTCAGAAATTTGCCCCACGCACACTGCTCGTGGTTTCTGACTCTCTCAAATCTGCTCAAATTCACTTTTTTATGGGAATCTGACAGACCTTGTGAGAGAGCTCTGGTAAGACGCTGCCTTCATGCGGCCATCTTGGCTCCGCCCCTGTCAATTCTAATTTTTAAGGGTTTATTTTCTTCACTGAGCTTTTGTACCTCCTTTTCCATTTGGCCAATTCTACTTTTTAAGGAGTTTTTTTTTTTCCGTGATTTTTTTGGTCTGTTTTCATTTGGCCACTTTTGCTTTTTGCACCTTACTGACTTTTTGCACCTCTTTTACGATTTGGCCTAGTCTGTTTTTTAAGGTGCTATTTTCTTCAGTACTTTTTGTGTGTCTCCTCTACGAAGATGTTGACTTGTTTTTCATAATTTTTGTGCATCACTCTCATTTCTCTTCCCAATTTTTCCTCTACCTCTCTTACTTGATTTTCAAAATCCTTTGTGAGCTCTTCCATGGCCTTCTTGGAGGCTTTGGATGTAGAAGCTTTGACTTTCTTATCTTCTTCTGAGTGTGCGTTTTGATCCTCTTTTTCACCATAGTAACTTTCTATGGTCAGATTTTTTCTGTTGTTTGCTCATTTTCCCAGCCTAATTTTTGACTTGTAACTGTTAAAGTAGGGCTCTGCTTGCAGGGTAGAGAGTGCACTGTCCCAAGCTTCAGGGGTTCTGTGCAGCTGTTTACAGAGATACTTCTAGGGACCTGTAAGTTTTCAGTTATTTTGAGGTTTGATCTAAGGAGAGGTGTTTACTATTCTCCTGACCTGTGCTCTGGTCTATTAGTGACCACAATCCCTCTTTTCTGCCCTGGAACTGTGAGGAGGGTTCGCCCTCCACTGTGGCCACAAGCTCTGCTGTGCTAGTGCTCTTCCTTGACCTGGGACTGCTACCCAGAACTGTGACCCAGAATCTGATTATGGGCAAAGTAGTAGAGTCCTGCCTCAGTGCTAGCAAAGAGACCCTTGTAATCTTGTCTTGACCAGTTGTTTGATCTCCTTAATATCTGTTGGCTGAGAGCTCCAGAAGCAGCTGTGGCTGATGCTGATTCAGTGGCTACCAAGGCCTGCTCCTGGCTTACTAGAGCTGGGGGTATGCTGGTGTGGACTGCACTGGACTGTGCTCTACTCTTACTCAGGTGTGATAGAACTTTCCTGCTGACCTTCTAAGTTGTCTTTGGTATATGTCAACTGAGAGGTCTGGAAACTGTCACTACTGCCACTGATTTGGTCTCCCTGAGGCCTGGTCCTTGTTTGCTGGGGCCCTGTCTGTGCTGGCATGGCCTGCGTTGGACTGCACTCCTCTCTCACCCTGGTGCAGTAGACCTTTTCTGCTGACCTTCTAAGTTTTCTTGCGCTGGAAAATTGTTTCACTCTGTCTTTACGTGGGTTATGCCATTCTAGAATTTGTTTAGAGTCATTATTTAAAGGTATTTGGAGGGGTTTGGGGGAGATCTCAGGTGAGTCCATGCCTTTGTTCCACCATCTTCGCTCTGCCTCTCAACCTTGGCCTTTTTAAACTAAGAGGAAATCCAGGAAGAGAGAGTAGTCAACAGCATCAAAGGAGCTAGATCTGAAAGAATCAGGACTGATAAAAGAGCATCCAATTAAGCAATTCAGAGACCATTGATAATTTTGGAAAGAGTAGTTACCATTGATCGATTAGGTTGGAAGCTAGATTGTAAGGGATTGAGGACTGACTTAGAGGAAGAAGAAGCCAGTGTGGTTTTTTTCAAGGAATTTGTCTGAGAAGGTGAGGTCAGATATAGGGTGATGCTTTTAGGGGATGATAGACTCTAGCGAAGGTGAGAATGATTGACGATGCCATCTTCTGAAAGAGACAGGAGACGGGTCACCTCTGTGTCAGAAATTGAGGAAAGGAAGAGAGTGTGGAAGAAGATGTCCTGCAATTTTGAGATGAAGAGAATGAGAGAAGCATTAGGTCACATTGAATGGACTCAGTTTTTTCAATCTGTAGCTGAGGGGATGGCAGGGAAGGGGTGCTGTGGGAAGCTTTGAAGTGGTGAAGTTCAGAATAGTGACTCAATTAGCAAAGAATGAACTTCCTTTATGCAGTTAGAGCCCAGTTTAGGTTGGACAGTGTCAGTTAGTTATATGTACATAGTCATGAAATTTCTTCCAGCTATGTAATGCAGTTTGGGCATAAGAGCAGAGGAGGCAGAAGGTGGGTATAATACAGAGCTGAGGTTTGGCAGACTATGAGAACAAGGGGTCAAGATATCCAAGAATAGAGCACAGAGTTGAAATGGCTAGCTATTTGGATCGAGATCGGAAATTGAGGAAAGTGAAGTCAGAGTAGAGGCAATGGCCTGAGAAAGTATTGAGGAGTAGAGGGATGGGAGGTTTTGACAGTGGCAAAGAATGGGTTTAAGGAGGTTGAGGTGTAGGGAAAAGAGGAATGATAGGAAGTTATGACCAGAGGGGAATGTCAGAGTTTTTAATTAGGGAAGTAGGACACTTGTAGGTAATGACAAAATCTAGAGTGTAGCCCATCACTATATGTGGTTCAGGTGAAAATATTGGTCCTTGTAGGATTGAGTACATGGCAGTAAAGGACTTGTTTAGAATTATAATGCTTTACCTCGAGATGCAGTTACTGTATGATAATGATGTATTAGTTTTTCTTTTCCAAATATTCTCTTTGAGGGAGGCAGCACAGTGCAGTAGAAGAAACTTTGAAACTAGGTTCATAAGATCTTGGTTCAAATCTTAGGCTTGCCACTTGCTCTTTGTGTGACCTTGGATGTAGCTTCTCTGGATCTCTGTTTCTTCATTTATAAAGTGAGGAAGTTAAATTAGATGACCTTTAAGGTTCCTCCCGCCTCCAAGTTTGTGATCCTAAGAGCCCACGTACTCCATTCAGGTCCTCCTTCTGCACTTCATTGCACTATGAAGGTGAACCTGGGTTCATGAAGGCTAGGTCAATGGGGTGGGAGCTCTGGTAGGTGTTACTGAGTTTGGAAGGCTTTGACTATAGGCCTGTTGATAGTTTACATGTCTGTTGTTTGAGTACCAACCTGAATAAGTTAAAGAGGCTCCTCATAGGTTGGCTATAGGATGAGAAACTCTTTTGATCCCAGAAACTTTTCAAGACCCTTATCTAAGTTTCAGAGGCCTGGGATCCATATTAGTAGAGAGAGTACCCATACTAGTGTAATTAGAAATCCTTGACGTCTTTGATATTTAACCTTCAACACTCTTGTTTTTCTAATTTTGGACCATAGACTCAAATGATTTTTCTAATTTCCTAAAGAAAATTAGACTCTCAGGAAGGTACTTTTATAATTTATTCCTCATTCACCTAGTTCCTTCCCCATCTCTTGTTAGAAGTAAAGCTGATGCAAGTCATCTTTTCTCTTCTCTTTTCCTATTTCCTCCCCTTCTCTCCTCTTCTCTTCCATTCCCTTCCCTGCCCAGTTCTTTCATTTGCCATGTGGTTAGAAAAGTAACTTTCTATTTGGTATATTAATGTGATTCTATAAATGATGGTGTAGCCCTTTGGATATAAACCTTTTCAAATTTTCCTGTTTTCCTGCCCTAATCACAATCCCTGTATTCTCAGGAGAGCAGAAGAAGGGCTGGGGCTATAGGGTCTTATGGTATTGTAGAGTCCTTTACCCACCATGTTGTTCCAGAGATCAGAATGGGAACCAATTATAGTAATACTAGTTCTGACTCAAAATAAAAAATAACTTTAGAAGAACTGGAGCCACTGAGCTCCGTGAGTCCCCTCATGAGGTAGAAAAGGTCACCCAGACCAATGGTGCTTCTGCAAAATTAAAGAATTATTGAGTCTTAGACTTTTGGAGGTAGAGGAGATCTTAGAGGTCATAGATTTAGAAATAGAAGGGACCATAGAGGTACTCAAGTTCAAACCCTTCATTTCACAAATGAGGATACTAGGGCTCAGAGAGGTTAAGTGACTTGCCAGAGCTCATACAGATTGCGGCAGAGCCGGAATACTCATATTTAAATCCAGTATTCTTTCCACTGCTTCCCGTGTCCTTGATTGGTCCTCTAGTCTATTGCCTCATTGAGTAAGAATCCCTTGGATAGATGAGATATCATCATCCAGTCTCTGTTTGAGTCCTTCTATGGCAGACACTGAGGTTACCGATTATATTATTGGTCAGAGATGATGACTTTCTCAGAAGTGTTAGAAATTTTTTTAAAAATATCAAGTTCCAGGCTACCCCTGTAAATTCTGCCCCCTGCTTCTGTTTTCTGCAACAACACAGAAAGAGACATTATCTACTCCATCTTTCGCTTCCTCTCAAACATCTGAACATATCAATTATGCCTTCTTTTATTTTTTTTAATTATGTCTTCTTTTAGTCTTATCTTCTCTAGACTAAGAATCTTCAGATTCTCTAACCATTCATTCCATGTCCTCACCATTCTAATTATTTGGATACATCTAATTTGCCAATATCTAGAAGTCTGCTGCTAAATGTTTAAAACTGGCTCTCTGAAAAAAAATATGTACATGACACGTGTTAAGTTTAATCTACATTATTATTATTTTTCTCCAGCACTTTCTTCTCTTTTTTCAATGTAAACAAAGTAGAAACCTATTTAATCAACTTTGAGGACAGAGTTCAAACCTCTGCACAAAAGAACACCAATCCTCCTCTTTGGGGGAATGCTGCAACGTAAATAAAAACCAACTTGGTAGGGGAGGAGGAAAAGCTTTTCAATTGGTTGGTGGAGGAGGACGAATGTTGCCAGGTCCTTCCAAGGGAAGAGGAGGCCGCAACATTGGGGGCATAGGAGTCGGGTGGCGTACTCCTGGGTTTGGGGGGTGTATACCTGGATCTTGGGGGTGAACCCCCGGAGCTTGAGGATAAACTCTTGGAGCCTGAGGATGAACTCCTGGAGCTTGAGGATGAACCCCTGGAGCCTGAGGATGAACCCCCCGAGCCTGGGGGTGAACTCCAGGTGCTTGTGGGTGAACCCCTGGAGCTGGGGGATGCACCCCAGGTGCTGGAGGGTGTACTCCCGGGAGCTGAGGGGTGTACCCCGAGAACTGATGAACCCCAGGAGTAGGGGGGTGAACCCCAGGAGCTCTCCAGCACTTTCTTACATCTAGACAGTCAACAAGCTAATAAAGCTAGTTCCGATTTGCAATGTTTGCCAGTTTCTGAGGTGTAAATGTTCATGGTGAAAATTTAACAATCAATTCTCATGTGCCTTTACAAACTGGCTCCAGCAAAGCCCTCCCTTCACAGTATCCAAAACTGAACATGATGTTGTCTGACCGAGATGACAGTGGACTACTTACATTTCCATTATTACAAATAGCCCTGACCTTGCCCCTGGTCACCGCATACCAGTGTACACATAACCGTACTTGACATGAACTCATAAAGATAAAATAAGTAGCCTTCTAGAATTCCTATTTAGAGGCTAAGATTTTTCTTATTTCTATTTTTTTCCCTCATGGTAAGCAATGAAATCACATGATAACTTTCTGCAAATATTTGAAGAGCTCTGCTACCTTCTTTTAATTGCCCCTACAGAGATGAATGAGAGTTAGTGGGGGGAAATAACAGAGGACAGCTTTTGTTTTGCTCTAAGGAAAAACTTCCAGACAGTTGCAGTAGGGTTGTCTCAAACTAGAGAAGGCTGACTTGGGAGGTGCTCTGTCTTTGGGGGTCTTCAAGTAGAGGTCGGAGCTCCCCTTATTTATGTAATCAGATTGTATATTTGGAGCTATAAGGGACATTGGAGGTCCTCTCATCCAAACTTCTAATTTTTGTAGATGAGGAAACCAACTTGCCTAAAGTGTCACACAGTGGAAGAACTGGGTTTTAAACTCAGTTCTTTGACTCTAAATCCAACATTCTTTATAGACTGGGCTAGATGACTTCTGAAATTCCTTCTAACTCATCAAAGACTAGATTCTGCCCTGAATGAGCACCAGAATTGTAATTTTTATGGTGAATGGGGCCTTTGGGATAATACTTTGAAGTTTAGGCATTTTGATAGTTTGAAGGCTTCATGATTTCATTTGTACATTTTTTGAGGACTGCAAATTGTGACCTCTGTATGCCATGTTTTTGTTTTCAGTGTTCACATCTGTCTTATATTTTGTTTAGTAAAATCCTAGTTTGTTTCTAGTGATTACCTCAGAGATATGTCTACTAGTCCCCAGAACCTGAACAACTTCTGATACTCTGGGGATCCCAGGACTGAAGTGGAATTGACAACCAAATGATTGCTAGTGTTAAGGATCTGAGAGAGTTCAAAGCTTTTCTCTGTAAGAGCTACACAAGGAACTTGTGGTATAGTGACCTGGACTTGATGCACAAGATTTGCTTGCAAGTCGTAGCTGTTTGACCTTGGGAAGTCTTTTCCGTTCTCTGGGCCTCAGTTTCTTTCTTTACCTATAAAATGTTGATAATAATGCTTGCAGTGTGTGGTGTTTATAACATGCTAAAAAGGGTTATTGCAAGAATTAGTGAGATAACATAAACCACTGAGCACCCTACAAATAATTGTAAGCTATCATTCTTAGAGCAAGCAGCCCTGGAGAATTAGCTTGTGCTGCTCTTTCCTTGGTATTGTCTAAGGCCCGATTCTTTACCCAAGTCTCTGCTATTTGTAGGTCTCCTGTAGCTGCTGCCTAAATATCTCTCCTGTGGCTGCTGGTCCCATTTAACATGACTTGAATCAAGTAGATTGTTTCTGTGAGTATCAATGACAGTTGTACCATTTGATTCATCCCAGGTAGATGGTCTGTATAAGGAACAGAACAGTCACGAGTTGGCCTATGTTATACTTAAAAAGGGATGAACATTCACATCTCTGCCAGTGTCTCATTTGATGGATAATACCTGCTGACAGGAGAAAGTTTATTTCCAATGCAATAATAATATCCATTGCCCTGGACTGAAAGGGAAGAGATTTCAAGGGCAGCAGATCCTGTTATGAAAGAGAGAGATTTTATTGACAAGTTACAGCCTGAAGCCGTTTGGTAGCAAGAGTTGTCTTTATAGAGGCTCCTCCCCTCCCCCTTCTTTTTTTCATTTCAGTTTTGCTACGACTGTGGTTTAACCTGACTTTCATCTGAAAATTAATTGATTTTCTTCCTCACACTGGGCCAGATAATTTAAAAATGAATACGCCATGCAGAAAGCAGTGCCTGAAGGGTACAGGAGATGGCTGACTGGCTTCAGGCATAGGAGTCTGCTAATGCTTCCCCCCAAATGGAGCAAGAGATAGATAAAACTAAATTACAGATCTATTAAAAATAAATTAGTGGTGTCGAAAAAGAAAATTAAGATGCAGATAATCAATCTAATTTCAGGGTCTCTGGTGAGCAATAACGCTTAATTTTTCTCCTGTTTGATGAAGGCACCTATTAATTAAAAATATTTATACAAAGAACTTTGGCACAAGTCCTTTATTTCAGAAGGGGGCAGTGTCAATTTATCACCTCATCGAGCAGAAGGTATCCCTAGTTTTCATTGTGGAAGGTGGACCTTGAATTTTGGAAACTTCATTGAGAGCCCACCTTCGTGAAGTGGCCTGTGGAGCCATTTGGTGATGGGTCTGGCCACCTTTCAGGGCCATATGGAATCTTCCTTGTTGGATCCCCATGCCTGATTTCGCACAAAAATTCTCTTTTACTCACCTTCATATTGAACTTTTCTTTTAGTAGAATGGTTATAGCTCTACACCAAAGGAGAGAAAGAAACAGGCTAATAAGCCTGATTTACAAGAAGGGAAACAGGCAGGCACACAATTGGGGGTGGGGGTGGTGTGTATACTTTCAGACACTTGGGGGGTGCAGAACAGAACGTAAGTCATTAAGAAAACTATGGGAAGTAATTTCTAAAGGATTTGAAATCCATTGTGCTTCAGTAAAATTGAAGCACCTGGGATAGAGGCAAGAATTGGTCATCATTATAGAACTCACTAGGATACTGATTTTTCTTTCTTCAGTACATATTGACCAGAGACGAGATGCAGAGGTGTTGATGGCAAATGTCAAAATGTAGGTTTCCTTTACATTCACTCATGAAAATCCTGCACCCTGCACCTGTTGGGTCTGAGAATAAATCAACAGGAAGGTCACAAAGAGCTTTGTCCTTCCCATTAATCTTGCTAATGTTATAGGAGCCTAGAGCCTGGTCACATTGGAATAAAAGTGGCAAAGGAGGCCAAGCCTGCTGCTATATTTCACTGTCCTACTTTGTGGCAGAGATGGGATTGAGTCAGAATCTGAAATCAAAGTAAATCTTCAAACCCTGCTGCAAAAACTGTCAGAACCTAACTCCCACTAATAATAGTGAGTCCTGCAAAGACTGATGGGAGGCCAGCATTATGACATGTAGATAACCTGGCTTTATTTTCAAAGAGGAGAAATAGTTTGCAGAGAATACCTATTATAAACAGTAAATGGCTCTGTCTCTCTGAAGGTTCTCGCAAGACTCTTGTGCTGAAGTACATGGTAATGGATGATATGCATAATTTCCCATTGATAACCTTAAGCCAATGCATTCATTTATTCATTCTATCAGACTTATTAATTATTAGAATTATTAATGATCTGCTATGTATAAGGTGGGGTCAGCTACGTGGTGCAGTGGATAGAATGCCCGGAGTGTTAGGAAGACCTGAGTTCAAATGTGACCTCAGATACTAACTGTGTGACCCTGGGCAAATTACTTACCCCTGTTGGCCTAGGTTTCCTCAACTTTAAAATGAACTGGAGAAGCAAATTGCAAACTGCTTTAGCATATTCTCCAAGAAAACTCCCACAGAGAGTTGACCATGACTGAATCAACTGAACAACAACAGCAATGTATAAGGTGAAGGCAAGATGGAATAATGAACAGAGAGATGACCTTTAAGTCAACAATACCTAAGTTCAGGTCCCATCTCTGACATGTAATGGCAGTGTGACCCTGAATAAGTTTATTTTTTAGTGCTCCAGGCAACCATCTAAGACCATGAGTTGATCTGCAATGATAGAGGAAGTTCCTTACCAAATACCAAAAATCTCATAATAGCAAAGAAATCAGTCACAGTACCATCCAATCCCATGTATTAGATGCTATGGGGAGATGTACAGACAAATAAAACATAGTCCAGTTCAAAATATAATAGAGAAACAACACATATAAAAGTAAGCATAATATAGAATAGAATTTATATATATTTTAAAAGTATGAGCAATTAGAGAATCATGGAATCATAGAATTTTTGAGCAGGACCTTGAAGGATGGATAGATTTTAAACAGGTGGAGTTGGTGGAAGAATATATCAGGTACAGGGAGCAGCCCAAGCAAAGTCATTGAGGAGGGAAATTGTAGAACATGTTAAGAGGATAAGGAACGCCTGGTTTAGATAAAATTTGACTTTGGAGTGACCATTTGGCTGAAATGTATCTACAAGTTAGTGAGTCTGTGACCTGGCTGGTTGTTAGACTTATACAAAATGCCACAGATATTCATGGCCAAATGGCTTTGGCCGGAAACCCTGGTACCATCCTCAGCTTCTTATTCTCACTCAGTCCATGTCCACTCTATGGTCAAATCTTGCCATTACTGCAATGTCTGTCATCTACATCCTATTTTCTCCATTCTCACAGTCACCAACTTAGATCAGGCCTTTCACATCTTTCACTTGGGCTATTGCAGTAGCTTTCTGACCTGTTTCCTTGTCTCAAGTCTCTCCCCAATTCAGTCTATTTCTATTTAGCTGTCAGGATGGTTTTTCAGAGTCTAAATCTGATCATATTACTTCCCCCTGTTCAGTGAGCTGTAGTGGCTCCCTATTACCTCTAGGCTCACTAGCCTACCTACTATTTCTTGCAGGTGTTTCATTTCCCATCTCCATGTCTTTGCACTGGCTTTCCCTCAGTACTTGAAATGCTCTACCTGCTCACCTCAGATTCTCAGGTTTTTTTTTTCCTGGCTACCTTCAAGACTCAGCTAAACACATTTTCTGAAAAAGGGCTTTCCCAATTCTCCCCCAGCTGCTTGTTTTTCCCCTTCTTATATTGTCTCCCATTTATTCTGTATGTGTCTTGAATGTATTTAGTTATTTATAAGTTGTCTAGTCAATTAGAATCTAAGCTCCTTGAGGGAAAGGGCTTTCTTAAAAATCTTTCTTTGGATCCCTAATGCTTAGCACAGTGCCTGGTGCAGGGTAGACACTTTTAATAAATTTTCACTGATTGTTTTGATATCGACAGAAGAGAAACTTCTTAGCTGTCTCTTTTTGGAGGAAAGTGCCAGCAACATCTACCAAATCTTTCCTGTTCCATGAAACATTGTCTGTTTGTTCAAAAGAGATTTCACATTAGAAAATACTATTTTGTATTATCATTCTAAAAAAACCAGTTGAACAATTGTGGAGGATCAATAATGTTCCAAGTGCTAAGCTAGAGATTCAGATTGCTTCATATGAGGTTGGTCTGTCTGTTCTCCCCAAAAAGACTGCCAGCCCTGCAGTGGTAAGAACTATATACTCTGTGTAATTCTCCTGAGCTTCTCATGGTGCCAAGCACACAGGGTGGACCACAGTGTGTTAACATTCAATATTAGAAGAAGAAACAGCATGGGATAGTAGAAGGAGCTTGGAGACCTACATTCTATCCTTTAACCAAATGATTTTGAACAAGTCATTTAACTTCTTGTGGTACTCAATTCCATAATGAGAGTTGGGATATGGAGACAATGCCCTGATAAGGGCTTTCTGCCCTTGCCCCAAGACCCTTCTGCTCTTGATTCTTGGGGAATGAATTGGATGGTAAAGGCCCCCAAGAGAATATAAACTACTAGAGGGCAAACGCTTTTGTTTTGGCTTTGCCTTTGTATCCCCAGCACCTACACCTAGCTCAGTGCCTGGTACATCATAAGATAATAGGCACAAGGTCTAAAACTGGGAAGGACTTTAGAAACCATCTGGTCTAACCTTATTTATAGTTAGGACAGCTAAATGGAACAGAGAATAAAGAACTGAGCCAGGAATCAGGATGACCTAAGTTCAAATCTGGCCTCAGATATTTATTAACTGTGTGACTTGGACAAGTCAACTTAATTTTTGTTTGCCTCAGTTTCCTCTGCTGTAAAATGGGATTAATAGTAGTATCTACTTCCCAGGGTTGTTGTTAGGAACAAATGAGATAATATGTGTAAAGTATTTATTACAGTGCCTGGCCCATAGTAGATGCTATATTATTATTACTAGTAGTAATAGTAGTAGTACTGGTACTAGTAGTAGTAGAAGAAATAGAGGCTGGGAGAGACTAATTGACTTACCCATATTCACAGAGCTAGTAAATGTCAGAGGGAGGCTTTCAGTGGAGGTCTTCTGTACTTCAAGTCCAAGAAACTATATACTACACAACACTTATTGAATTGTTGAATTAAAAGGGGGTCAAAGCTATGATGGAGGAAGGGTGGTTAAAGCCCTAAACTCTAGAGAACCCTCTTTCAGTTCTGAAAATGGAACACCGCTTCTTCAGTCTGACCCAATGAGTAAAGGATTGTGAGGCCCCATTTACATTATGAGACCACTTCCATGGTTTATATTCATACTAAAATCAAAATCAATCAAGCTTTTTTTTTTCCTTCCACTCTATCCGAAGTTTCTAGTCTCCCTGAGTTCACCTGTAAGGTTATGGTTTTATAGGTGTGCTGTACCAGTCAAACGCCCCACCTAACATTGATATGAGTGAATCAGGGACATATTGTTCTTTGGTCTTAGATCGGCCCTTGGTTTCCCATGCATGTGGTTGCTCAGGCCTTAGTCATATTTCTCATGCCACATGACTGTTCACTTACTCTGCCTTTGCAAAGGCTGTCCTTGGTGGTGCAAGAGCATTTCTCTTGGAGAATGGACTCTTGGTACACAGATGAGAAAAGCACAGGAATTTTTGTGGCCGCCAACTCATCTTGATATTTCCTGTCCCATACTTTATGGGATTCTACTGCCCAGATTATGTTCAAGTATAGTGCCTTTACATGTTTGGGCACAGTATGCTTAAGCACTGGGGATGTGACATTTTAGCTCATCTCTCCTGCTGTGTGTATGATCACAGAGGGAACACCGAGAATGTCTCTGACTAGATAGTTCATTGATGGTGGAGAGTTGATGCACAAGCATCAAATGGCCAAATTCTGCTTTTGTGAGTGAAATACTCTCTGGTTATAAGTTTGACTCCACTGAAGTAACATTAGTGATTTGGGTTGAGGATATTATGGTTGAATAATAACAGCTTTCAATTTATATGTCACTGTGTGGTTGCAAAGTGGTATATGTATATGTGCGTATGCAACATATGTTTTGTGTGTACATATAATGTACATATAAACATATACATTATGTTTATTTTTATAATTGTTAATAGTTAACATATATATTGCACTTTAAAGGTTGCAAAGTGCTTTGTATATATCATCTCATTTAATCCTTTATAACACTATGAGGTAGAAGTTATTATTTTATTTGTTTGATGCTATTATTTTACTAAGAAAGGTTAATTGACTTGCCCTGAGTTGCACAGTTAGAAACTATCTGAGGGAGAATTCCAAGTTGGGTCTTCTTGACTCCAAGTCCAATGCTATTGCCACCTAGATGCTTTGTTTTTACAGATGAGGAAACAGACACTCAGAGGGTTAAAGTGTCATTCAGTGAAGGGCAGAGATAAGAGTTAAACCGAATCAGAATTACAGTGTCTGAGTTGGAAGAGACCTCAGAGCCATTTTAGTCCAACTGGGATCTGAATAAAAGAAGTAAGTGGTCATCCAGTGCTTGTTTGCTAGAAGATCTCTAGGGGAAGTGAGGAGGCAGCCTGTTCCACCTTTAGCTAGCTCTAGTTTTTCTTTACATCAAGCCTAAATCTGCCTTTTAGTTCCGCCCTACATGGTAGAACAGAACAAACCTAGTCCTTCTTTTTATATAACAGCCCTTTAAATAATTGAAAACCACTATTAAAGTGCCCCCGCCTCCCATCTTCTCTTCTCTAGGTTAAGCACTTTCAGTTCTCTTCAACAGATTCTCACATGGCATGAACTTGAAGTCCTTCACACTCCCTTCTGGACAGTCTCCATCTTGTTAATGTCATTCATTAAATGCATTGCCCAGAAATTGATGTAATACTGCAGATAACAAAGTCTCATCAGGGCAGACTACAACAGGCCTTTACCTCCCTAATTCAGACACTCTACTTACTTCTCTCTCTATATCCTGAGCCCTCAGCTTTCTTGGCTACCACATTATTCAGCTGACACACATGGACCTTGTGGTTTTCTAAACCATGCCTCCTAAGACTTTTCCAGAAGATCTGCTTTCCAGCTATGTCTCCCCCATCTTTTACTTGTGAAACTCATTTTTGAAATGGAGTGTGAGATATTACCTTTACTCCTCTGAAGTTTCATCTTATTCAAATAGAAATTCAGGCTCCGGTTCCTGTACTTTCTGTTATACTGTTTGCTTTTTTCTGTACTTTTTCTATAATTCTGGCTTACCTTAGGAGGTTAGAAAGAATCAATGAATCTCCAACAGTGCCTAATTTACCTGCAGGGGATAGCATATTCATTGGTCAACTGAAACTTGTATTAAATATAATAAACCCAGACTTTTCTGCCTATCTTTTACTATGGATATTCTGCTTAAGAATTTGTGGGTCTGGAAGGATACAACATAGATGGAATAACTATTAAAACTATTGGCATTTTTAACATAGGGCTAGTATTTTTATACCTGTGTATTTTTATGCCCATATACAATATAAAAAATGCTTCTGCTTTGCTGAAAATATGAGATTACAAAAGCTATGCTTGGAGACAGGAGACTAAAACCTCAAACATTTTTATCCTTCAATTCCCCTGAGGGCTTCTACAATCTTCCACATCTTATAGGAAAAAAAAGCCAAACTAAGAGACTACCAGTTTACAGTAGAGTTGGTTTTATAGGGACTCCTGACCTTGAACAGCTGCTATTCCAAGAACCTTAGTTCTGGTCTCACTTTTCAGTGTCTTAAAGGCAGGTTAGAATGATGGTCACATGAGGACATAAAGAGATAGCAAAGCCAGCTCTTTCTTTTTAATAATCTACAGTTTACTATAGCAACTACCAAACTTCCTAGCTCAGAAGCTTGGATAATCCCAAGCCAAGGACTCTGAAAACTGAGACAAAAAGGACAGAATTATTTTTGAAAGGGTAGATGAAATTTGGGGTCAATGTCAGAACTGGTTGAATCACCCAAAGTGGATTCATTTGTTGGTGATGTTGATTTGGTGTGACTTCTCCACTAGAGGACTCTAAGGATCTGCTCTTGGCCTGATACTGTTTAACGTGTTTATCGGTGGTTTGGATACAGGCACAGATGGGATGCTTACTAAGTTTGCAGATGACCTGAAACTTGGAGGAGTAACAAACAAGTGGGATGACAACATTGAGATCCAATCCTACTTGTTATAGCAATGACCTGAATATAAACAAAAGGAAATTTAATAGGGGCAAATGTAAAATTCTATTTCATATTTTTAATTTTCAGCATTAATTTTCACAAGAGTTTGAATTACAAATTTTCTCTCCATTTCTACCCTCCCCCCCACTCCAAGATGGCACATATTCTGAATGCCCTATTCCCCAGTCAACCCTCCCTTCTATCACCCCACTCCCCCCATTCCCTTTTCCCTTACTTTCCTGTAGGGCAAGACAGATTTTTATGCCCCATTGCCTGGATATCTTATTTCCCAGTTGAATGCAAAAATTTCTTTTTTCAACATCTGCTTTTAAAACTTTGAGTTCCAAATTCTCTCCCCTCTTCCTCCCCCCACCCGCCCTCCCTAAGAAGGCAAGCAATTCAACATAGCCCACATGTGTATCATTATGCAAAACCCTTCTACAATACTCATGTTGTGAAAGACTAACTATATTTTGCTCCTTCCCATCCTATCCCCCTTTATCCAATTTTCTCCCTTGACCCTGTCCTTTTTCAAAAGTGTTTACTTTTATTACCTCTTCCCTATCTGCCCCCCCTTCTATCATCCTCCCTTTTTTATCTCCTTCCTCATTCTTTCCTGTGGGGTAAGATACCCAATTGAGTGTGTATGGTATTCCCTCCTCAGGTCAAATCCGATGAGAGCAAGATTTACTCAATCCCCCTCACCTGCCCCCTCTTCCCTTTCTACAGAACTGCTTTTTCTTGCCACTTTTATGTGAGATAATTTACCCCATTCTATCACTCCCTTTCTCCTTCTCTCAATATATTCCTCTCTCATCCCTTAATTTGACTTTTTTTTTTTTGCTTTTTGGCAGGGCAATTGGGGTTAAGTAACTTGCCCAGGGTCACACAGCTAGTAAATGTGTCAAGTGTCTGAGGCCAGATTTGAACTCAGGTCCTCCTGACTCCAGGGCCGGTGCTCTACTCACTGCGCCACCTAGCTGTCCCCTTGATTTTATTTTTATAGATATCAGCCCTTCATATTCAATTCACCCTGTGCCATCTGTCTGTCTATATGTATATGTGTGTGTGTGTGTATATGTATGTATGTATATTCCCTTCAGCTACCCTACCACTGAGGTCTCATGAATTATACACATCATCTTTCCATGTAGAAATGTAAACAAAACAGTTCAACTTTAATAAGTCCCTTGTGATTTCTCTTTCTTGTTTACCTTTTCATGCTTCTCTTGATTCTTGTGTTTGAAAGTCAAATTTTCTATTCAGTTCTGGTCTTTTCACTGAGAAAGCTTGAAAGTCCTCTATTTTATTGAAAATCCACATTTTGCCTTGGAGCATGATACTCAGTTTTGCTGGGCAGGTGATTCTTGGTTTTAATCCTAGCTCCTTTGACCTCCAGAGTATCATATTCCAAATGCTTCGATCCCTTAATGTAGAAGCTGCTAGATCTTATGTTGTCCTGATTGTGTTTCCACCATATTCAAATGGGTTCTTTCTGGCTGCTTGCAGTATTTTCTCCTTGACCTGGGAGCTCTGGAATTTGACAACAATATTCCTAGGAGTTTTCTTTTTGGGATCTTTTTCAGGAGGTGATCGCTGGATTCTTTCAATTTCTATTTTCCCCTTTGGCTCTAGAATATCAAGGCAGTTCTCCTTGATAATTTCTTGAAAGATGATGTCTAGGCTCTTTTTTTGATCATGGCTTTCAGGTAGTCCAATAACTTTTAAATTATCTCTCTTGATCTATTTTCTAGGTCAGTGGTTTTTCCAATGAGATATTTCACATTGTCTTCCATTTTTTCATTACTTTTGTTCTGTTTTATAATATGTTGATTTCTCATCAAGTCACTAGCTTCCACTTGCTCCACTCTAATTTTTAAGGTGGAATTTTCTTCAGTGGTCTTTTGGACCTCCTTTTCCATTTGGCTAATTCTGCCTTTCAAGGCATTCTTCTCCTCATTGGCTTTTTGGAGCTCTTTTGCCATTTGAGTTAGTCTATTTTTTAAGGTGTTATTTTCTTCAGTATTTTTTGGTTCTCCTTTAGCAAGTCATTGACTTGTTTTTCATGGTTTTCTCACATCACTCTCATTTGTCTTCCCAGTTTTTCCTCTACTTCTCTAACTTGCTTTTTCAAATCCTTTTTGAGCTCTTCCATGGCCTGAGACCAGTTCATGTTTTTCTTGGAGGCTTTTGATGTAGGCTCTTTAACTTTGTTGACTTCTTCTGGCTGTATGTTTTGATCTTCTTTGTCACCAAAGAAAGATTCTGAAAGAGTCTCAATCTGAGACCATTTGTGCTGCCTGGCCATGTTCCCAGTCAACTTACTTGACCCTTGAGTTTTTCATCGGGTATGACTGCTTGTAGAGTAGAGAGTACTTTGTCCCAGGCTTGAGGGGTTGTGTTGTTGTTTTCAGGGCTACTTCTACACAGCCAGCTCTGCCACACCAGCACTCCTCCTCCCCCAAGAACCGCCAACCCGGACCACAACTCACATCTTACTGGACATACTAGACATACTGGACAGAGTGGTAATATCAGAATTATGAAGATGAGTTTAAGTCCCACCTTGAACAAATACTGACTGTATAAACCAGGACAAGTCACATAACCTCTCAGTGCACTAACAACGCCCTAAGGCTGTTTGTTGTTCAGTAATTTCAATCGTGTCCTACTCTTCACAACCCCATTTGGGGTTTTCTTGGCAAAAATACTGGAGCAGTTTGCCATTTCCTTCTCCAGCTCATTTTACAGATAAGGAAACTAAGGCAAACATTTAAGTTACTTGCCCAGGGTCACACAGCGAGTAAGTGTCTGAAGTCAGATTTGAACTCATGAAGATGAGTCTTCCTAAACACCTAACTGCCATAAGATTGTAAGCTGCAAAGAAGTTGCCAACTTTCCTTGGTAGAGGGAGTTCCCTATTAATCAAAATCACAAGTCCAGTCCCCATCCCTTTCATACTAAATTGAACTTAAAGTTTACTAAAACTCCCAGGTCTTTTCCACAGGAATTCTTCTGCTTATGCTTCTTCTATCTTCACTTGTTACAGTGATTATTTGAACCGAAATACAGAATTTTGCATTGGGGGAGTGGAGCCAAGATGGCAGCTGGACAGCAGGGACTTCTGTGAGCTCCCCCGCAGGTCCCCCCAAAAACCTATAAAAATGGCTCTTAACAAATTCTAGAGCTGCAGAACCCATGGAATAGCAGAGGGAAGCAGGGCTCCAGTCCAGAACAGCCTGGATGGTCACTGGATAAGGTCTATCACACCCTGGTGGGAGCAGAGTGGAGCAGAGCCCAGCGTGGGCTGCGCCTGGACCAACCAGATCAGGAGCTGGGCAGAACAGACCCTAGCACCCTGAATCAGTGAGCTGTGGCAGTCACCAGACTGCTAAACCCACAAACCCCAAATACAACAGAGAAGGTTAGTGGGAAAAGCTGCTGGGACAGAGTGAAAGGAGTTCCCAGTTCAGCCACTGCCCCAGGGCCAGCAGAGGTGGTGCAGCTCTGAGGACAGAACTACAGCTGCAGTTGCTTCCAGCCCCAGTCCCACCTGGTGGGACTTAAACTCGTCTTCATGATTCTGGTATTAGCTCTCTGTCCAGTATGTCAGTTAACTTAATAATCTGGAGAACCCCTAGAAGAGAAGACTAAAGGAGAGCATATTAGCAGTCTTTAAGTACTTTTAAAGGTTATCACCTAGAAGAAGAATTAAATGTGTTCTGCTTGGATCACAAGGGTAGAAGTAGGATAAATGGGTCAACATTGCAAAGAGGCAGATTTAGGTTCAATGAAAGGAAAATTTCCTAACACATAGTGGTATTCAAAAGTACAATGGGCTTAATTGGAAGGTAGTAGGCTCCCACTTACCGAATATCTTCAAATAAAGACTGGATGATCACTTGTTGTATATGTCATAGAGGTGATTCCTATTCAGTTATGAAAATTGTGCCACAAGACCCTTTCAACTCTAAGATTCTGTGAATTTGGAATCCACCTCCAGACTGATCATAATCTTTTATCATTCCATCTTTCCCAAAGCCTTATGACCCCCAATTTCATTCGATATTCTCACAGTGACTTACATTCCCTCTGTCCTTCAGTACTTTCCCAATTCCATCATCCTGGCTCTGGCTATACTCTCCTTGTTTTCTGTTTTCCTAATCTCAACTACTTTGTAAATTAGCTCATCTCTACACTGTCATCTTCTCTTGAAAGCCTTGTCTCTTTGTCCTGTCAGGGACCATATTTTACCAGATTTAACTCCATATATTTCCAACATCCCCACCAAAGGTGAGGCAAATCAAGAAACCCTGCTTACTTGGTCCGCCACATATTTATACTTAGCTAATCTCAACTGGGTTCTCACTAGAGCAAGACAAATATTCCATGCCTCCCTAGTCAATTTGCAACCTCATTTTCCACTATTACTACACCTGACCTTCTCATCTCTCCTTAAGCCTTCTGACATACCCCACCTTTCTATCTTTTCAGTTTATACTTTGTTTAAAACAATTGAGACCATTTAATAAGAGCTCTTCCTTTTGCTTGCTTCCTCATTTTGCAAGATTGAGTTATTTCTGCCACTGCCACCCATCCTTGCCCCCATATCCCTTCACTCTGGTCACAAAAGAAGAGTTGTTCCTCTCCTTGCCAAGACGAACTCCATTACATGCTTCCTTGTTTCAAACACACATACTCAGACACAGTTCATGTGTAGGAAGATCAAGGTTCCTCCGTGACTACTCTCATCTTTTCTGAACTCTCTCCAATCTGGTTTCTAACATCATCATTCAACTGAACTGACTTCTCCAAAGTTACCAATGACTTAGTTTTTATTTTTAAAATAGGTTTTAGTGATCTCTTTTGTTTTTCTATTGTCTAGATTTCTCCTTGCATTTCTCCCAGAGAGCTATCCCTTATATCAAAGGAATTTTTGAAAAGAAAGAAAAAGATAAAAAATAATAATTGAAAGCAATCAAAATATTGAAAAAGGTGATGTTATATGAAAAACTCCACATACCTAGATCTCTGCAAAGGAAAAGAGAG
Organism: Trichosurus vulpecula; assembly: GCF_011100635.1. Lineage (NCBI taxonomy): Eukaryota > Metazoa > Chordata > Mammalia > Diprotodontia > Phalangeridae > Trichosurus > Trichosurus vulpecula. The sequence goes on along the minus strand of NC_050575.1, from coordinate 269,781,728 downwards.
CTTTCTTCTCATGCATCTTGAGTTTGTAGCTCTGATTACTTTGCATCAGTTTTTGTAAGTCTTTCCATGCTTCACTGTATTCATAATGTTCACTGTTTCTTACAGCATAGTAATATTTCATTACATTTTTGTACTACAATTGGGTTAGCTATTTTCCAATCAATGGATAACTACTTGATTTCCAATTCTTTGCTATCATGAAAAGTGCTGATATAAAAATTTTGATGTATATGAAGACTTTCTTATTATAAATGGCCTTCTTGGCATGTAATACTATTAGTGTAATCTCTAGGTTAAACGATGTGGGTATTTTAGTTATTTTATTTGCACAATCACAAATTGCTTTCCAGAATGGTTGTATTAATTTACAATTCCACCAATAATGCACTAGTATGCCTATGTTCCCCAAGACCCTGCAACATTGAGGATGTCATTTTTCATCATCTTTGACAACCGCAACATTTGCATTTTTATTATTACTAGTGATTTAGGCCATTCTTTCATAAGGTTATTAGTAATTTGTAATTCATTTGAGAATAATAATAATAGAGGGCATTTATACAACAATTTAAGATTTCTAAGGTTCTTTGCAAATATTATCTCCATTTATTCTTACAACAATTCTGGAAGATAAGATGCTCTTATTATCATGATTTTACATTTTTGGAAACTGAGGCAAACAGAGGTTGTGATTTGCCCAGTATCACATAGGTAATAACTTTCTGAGGCTAAATTTGAATTCAAGTCATTGTGACTCCAGTTCTACATTTTCCTTCCAGGCTAGTAGTTTTGACTTTGTCTTCTTCTATGTTTGTGTTTTGATTTCCCCTGTCACTGTAGTAACTTTCTATGGTCAGATTCTTTTTTTGTTATTGTTGTTGATTCCTCATTTTTCCAGCCTATTTCTTGACTTTTAACTCATTGTTAAAGTTGGGCTCTGCTCCTAGGGTGAAGGAGGCACTGTCCAAATTTCAGGTTTCCTGTGCAGCTATTTTCAGAGCTAGTTCAGGGGGTCTATAAGTTCTTCTCAGGTGATTTGATCTAAGGAGAGGTGTGTTTACCACTCTCCTAGCCTGTACTGTGGTCTGTGAGCAACCATAAGCATTCTTTTCTAACCTGAAACTGTGACCAGGGTTCCCCCTCCCTAGTGGCTGCAAGTTCTGGTGAACTAGTGCTCCTTCTTGCTCTGGAACTGTGACCCAGAATTGCAACCTAGATTCACATTTGGGCAAAGTAACAGATTCCTGCACCCAGTGCCAGCAAAGAGACCCTGTAACCTTCTTCTGACTAGTTGTCAGACTTCCTTATTGTCCATGGGCTGAGAGCTCCAGAAGCCACTGCTGCTGACTCATTTGCCCTCAAGGCGTACTGCTGGCTTGCTAGGGCATTGTCTGTACTGGAGTATGCTCCACTCTCATCCTGATGTGACAGACTTTTCCTGATGACCTTCTAAGTTATTTTGTGCTGGAAAATTGTTTTACTTCTTCCTTTTGTTGGTTTTGCCATTCCACAATTAGTTTGGAGGTGTTATTTTAAAGTTGTTTGGAGGGTAATTTGGGAAAGCTGAGGCAGGTCCTTGCCTTTTCTCTGCCATCTTGGCTCAGCTCCCTCCTTCCACCCCCATATCTTTTACAATTGCCTCTGTACTTTGGTTAGGAATACATCTCCTTGTAGCAGTTAGATGGTGCAATGATTAGTTCTGGGACTAGAGTCAAGAAGGCTTATCTTCCTGAGTTCAAATCTGGCCTCAGATATGTACTAGCTGTGACCATAGGCAACTCATTTAACCATATTTGCCTCAGTTTCCACATCTGTAAAATGAACTGGAGAAGGAAATGGAAAAACACTTCAGTATCTTTGCCAAGAAAGCTCCATTTGGGGTCATAAAGTGTCAGATACATCTGAATGACTGAATAGCAACAACACATCTCCTGCCTTTAGCAGTGAAAGGGTTTCTTATTTTTCTAATTTGTTTATTGTATGAACTTTAATGTTCAGATCATATATCCATTCCGAGTTTATTGTAGAATTTTATTTAAGATATTGACCAAAGCCTAATTTTTGCTAGATTTCTTTCCAGTTTTTCCAAAATTTTTTTCTAGACTGTTTCATTGATCTACTTCCTATTTTAAAAGAGTTACAAAATATTTTGATGATTGCTGCTTCATAATTTAATTAAATGTCTGGCAGTGCTTTTCTCTCCTTCATTCCTATGTTTTTGTTTTTATTATCTTACTTGATAGTTTATTATTATTTTATCTATCTCTGTAAAGCAATCCTTTTGTAGATTTATTGGCATAACATATAACTTTGGTACTATTGGGATTTTTATACTCACATGGCCCAGTTATGAGCACCGAACATTCCTCAAACTATTTAAGATATTATTTATTTATATAAGTAGCACACTGTAATTAAATATTCATATGTATTAAATGTCCTTTGGTAGATTGACTTCTACATTTTCTTTTGTAGTTACTTTGAATGGGGGCTTCTCTTTCTATCATAGCCTCCTTGAATTTGTTGTCATATACAGAAGTGTGCTTAGTATTTTTGCCTTCTAAAATTTTTGTAATTTCCCTGCATGCTAATACATGATTGAGTTTTAACAAACTACCATGAGGTGCTGAGAAAAAAGAAGATAGGATTTCAAATCCTTTCTCCAACTGGCTATCTCTGTGACCTGGGCAAGTCACTTGACGTCTCTTAGCCTCAATTTCTTCATCTGATAAATGGGGATAATAATAGCACCTACTTCACAGGGTTGTTGTGGGAATCAAATGAGGTTTGTTTAAATTACTTTTCTATCCTTAGAACAATTTGTTCAATATTATATTTTCATTTTTACATGTTGGGTTTATTCATCTCTTAGAGAAGAACATTAAAGTCTCCTACTATTTTGTTATAATCTCTGTCTTTTGCAGTTAATTATTCCTTTATAAATTTATATCCTATTCCACTTGTCAGTCAATAAACATTAAGTGCCTGCTATCTGCTAAGCACTATGCTAAGCACAGCAGACACAAAAAAAAGAAATGCACTTTTGCCCTGAAAAGGCTTGCAGTCTAGTGAGGGAAGTCAAGACACAAAAGGAAGCTGAAAATTGGAGGGGAGGGAGATTGAGGCAGAGTGGGGAAGTCAGAGAAGTTCTGTTAGTAAAGCCCGGTAAGAAATGAGTAGATGTCTGAGCTGAGATCTCTCCTTAAATGGAAGTTTGGAATTCATGTCCATACCCCTCCAATAAAAGCAGCAGAGGGTAATGATGATGTGAAGTATCAAGGCTGCTGTGATCTTACAGGAAAATGAGATTATCCTAAAATTGAGCTTTCTTGGACAAGGTAGAGAAGTCAGTCAATGTAGTACATCCAGATGAGAAATGAAGAGATAAGGTTGTCCAAGTTTAATAAGCATATAAGGAAGTAGGTAGGTGTCTCAGTGGATAGAACACCAGTCCTGGAATCAGGAAGACCTGGGTTCAAATCTTTCTTCAGACACTTGTTAGCTATATGACCTTGGGTAAATAATTTAAATCTATTGCCTTAATCTATTGGAGAAGGAAATGACAAAACACTCTTTTGTCTTTGACAAGAAAACCCCAACCACAGTATTGGCTTGCTATGGTCCATGGGGTCATGGGAGAGTTGAATATGATTGAGTGGCCACACACTAACAGTGAGCGTATAATATCATACTGACATTGCTTTATTGTCTTTGGTTCTTTTAAGTGGTGTTTTTGTTGCTATTGTTGTTTGCTTATTTATTTTGTTTTGTCTGATAGTTTGATTGTAATGCCTTTTGGATTCACCCAGTACTTACTGAATTTTGTTCTAGCTCTCCTTTTAAAATTTGTATATGTTTCTTGTAAGCAAGAGATTGTATGGTTTTATTTTCTCTTCTGGTCTTACTCTCTTTCATTTTCTTGGATTGTTTAATCCCATCACATTTAATTTTATGATAATAAGATTTGTTGTTTTATCCATTTGTAACTCTAATTTACTTTTTTTTAAAATTAGAATTTTTTTGTTCCATTTCATCTTTTCAGTCAGCACTTTGTTAGTTTTGCCTAATCTACTTTGATTCAACCCCATTTTCACAGACTCTCATCCCATCCAACTCTACCTCCCAGTTTCCTCTCTTCCACTTCTCAACCCTTTCCCAAGTTTTAATTAGATTATTGATTTTTTTCTTTCTTTTATTTAGGTCTCTAGTTCTCTCTCTCTTTTTCTCTTCGCTCTTTCCTTTCACTTAAGTAGTTAGTTCAAAATCTCTACTCCTCCTGTCCCCTCCAACTTTTGTTTATTAGGCTTTTTCTTTTTCTTTGCCCTTTTTTAAGAAGGATTTTTTTACTTTTTTTAGGAAACCTTTCTCATTCCTCTCTCCCTCCCCAGATGCTAGTGATATCTCCTTTAAGGCAACCTTCCTTTTACTCTGTGTGGATTTTGTATGTATTCTCTATGTACATCGTCTCCTACATTAGAATGTAAGTTTCTTTGGGACTGGGACTCTCTTTACTTTTTCTTTGTATTCCCAGGGTTTAGCATGCTGACTGGCAAATAGTAAGCACTTAATAAATAAATGCTTAGATCGACTAAACCAAAGGCCTATGAAGCCATAGTTTCTAACCTTCTGTGTAGTTATGAAGCTGAGACTATCAAAACTAGAGTATCTGGGCTTCTTGAGCCATTTTGTCAGTGTTATTTCTGTATCCTACTGAGTGCTAAGCCGCAAGACAGGATCACCAAAAGTGAAGTCTTGACAAATATCTAAGTCTATCAGCATTGAAGTGAGATGCCTCACAATTTTATCCTATTCAACACCAACTACTGTATACTCTATTCCTCTGTCTGACGTGTGTAGTTTCTGAAAGATAGTCTACAATCTCTAAGTTCAGCCAGGCCTGCTCAGAAACCTTTGGTGGCCTTCTCCTGCCTCTAGGAGGTATTTTAAACCTCTTGGTCTCACATTTGACAATGGTGTACTGGAGCCAGCTCTACTAGTTTGTGAGAGCTGATTGTTAAATTTTCAGTGTGAGTATTTATGCTTTGAAAATTGGCAAATTCAAGGGATGTGGGACCCCAACGCCCCACCACCAGCAATGCCCGAAAAGTGTCCTCAACTAATCTCTACATGTTTAAATCCTTTTTTTCCTTCAAGGCCTAACTCTGATGCCACTTACTCTATGGAGCCTTCTCTAATTTTTTCCTACCCTTCCCCCATTCCCCAAGCTGAAAAAGATAGTTCCTTCTTCAGATATTCTTAGAGCATTTTATTGGGATCCTTTCTTTGCCCCCAAATGTTCTTCCTTATAAGTTCTTTTATGTGCACACATGAAATCTCTTTTAGACTAGAAACTCCTTGAAGGCCAGGAGTATGTCATTTGTCATCCTTGAACTCTAATACTATAGTGCCTTATACATAGCAGACATAAATCGAATAGGTGATAATAACCCTCCAGAAGCAATAAACTAGAAATCAGGAAATCCTAGCATCTTAGAATTAAGATTCAGAGCTAGCAGGGGCCTTAGAGGCCATATAATCCAATTTCATTTAAGAGGAAGAAACTGAAGCCTGAAGAAGTTACTTGACCAAAGGGCAATCCTCCTCCCCTTGTGGTGGGAATACCCTTGACTTGCCCAGGGTCATACAGGTCCTAAGTGGAAGAACAGGGGAGCTAAGTAACCAAAAGTGATCCACCTTATACCTGAAATAGTTATTCCAGCTGCTAATAACTAATGAAAGAATTTTTCTGCTGAATTGGTAATAGGTTGTAGTCATGCATTTTAATGTTTTGTTGGGGAGAAGATGAAGTAAGGAATAATAATATTTCCTAGCTTTAAAATTTTTTTTTGGTGTGCTACTAAAATGGTCTCGATTACAAGGCATTTAGTTCTACAGTAGACACCAAAGATGATATAAAATTCCCACTTTATCATGTAACAGTGGGAGAAAAAATCCACTGCATTTGTAGTCACAAGATCTGGGTTCAAATTTTGCTTTTGCCTTTACCATCTGTGTGACTTGGAGCATCACTTAACCTCCCCAGGCCTCAGGTGGCTTCCCCTTACTGGTAAATCAAGAGAGGGTTGCTATAGACTGTCTCCGAGGTCCCTTTCAGTGGCATATCTGTGATCTTATATGTAACCTTGTGATTTCTGAGAGATAAGGTATTCAAGGAGGACAAATATTCTGAAAGATACCTTGGCCCTCATTTGGCCTTGGTACTAATTAGTTCTGTGACTTTGATAAAAGTTAATTCAGTTCCCTGAACTTCTGTTCCCTCAGTTGTAAAATGAGGAGAGTAGATTCTCTACAAGGACCCTTCCAGCCCTCACATTCGATGATTTCTTTTAAGCTGATGTTGATTTAACCACAGGAGGAAAAATGGATACAGAGGCAATGCATTGCAACAGGGATTCTGTGAAATTTCATTCTTTCCCCATTGGTAAATTCACATTCTGGTCAATGTCTGCTTGGAAAAGATACATTTTCCTGTCCTTCCTTGAACCTGCCTCCTCAGCTCCCACTGAATTTGACACCTATCGATTTCTGTGCCTCAAATGGGACCATTCTTGGGCTTTTAATTTTGCTTGTACTCTAGGATTGTGGGTGACAGATGAGAAAAAATTAATTTCCTTGGTTCCCTTGTGCACCATATGTCTATGTTATCTCAAACAACTGGTAATAATATAGAGGAATGAAGACAGAGTTTGAATCTTAGTGTCAGTTCTGAATATATTATTTTATAGTGCTATCTCTAAGATAGCTAGCTTCCTGAAATTTGGTGTTTGTATCTAGACAATTTCTTAATTGTTTGTGTTTTCTTCAGTTTTGTATAGTCCTAATACATTTCTCTTCCCCCACCCCATCAAACAATCTGAATGTATCAACATTCTCAGCATTCTCTTTTTCTCATTAGGGTGGAAATGCGATTTTTAAACAGATTTTGCATTAAGCAACAACCTTCGGATGATTTTTTTTTCCTTGAAAATATAGTTGCCCAAATTTTAGTTATTCACAGTTTCCTCCTGAATTCTTGGTTTTCCCCAGATGCATGGGGGAGTTGACATTCATGGATCTTTAAACAGCCCAACTCAGAGAAGACATAAAATGAACTGACACAAGATTCATCATCTTAAATGTGTATCCATGAGCTAATGGAAGTCATCAAGTAAGGAGTGCCAAAATGTTGATGGTGTTTGACAGTGCTTGGCCCTTGTCTATCCAGGTCAGGAAGATTAACCTGTCAGAGAGGGATTGGTCCATCTTGTTGGACAAATAGCAAAACCACTTACCTGCTTGAGACACTTTTGTCAATTATGGAATACCAATGAAAAGTGCCTATAGGACCCATTTTCAGAGAACACAAACCTAGGCCTAAAACAATTCCAACAAAGTTTGAAACAAATCAGATAGAGAAGAAGCTAGAATCTTGATAATTACCTGAGAAAGAACTGATACTATCTGAATATAGACTGAAGCATGCTGTTTTTCACTTTCTTTCGTCCATTCTTTTTTTATTTGACTCTTCTACAAAATGACTAATATGTAAATGTTTTACATGATTACACATGTATTTAACTATCAGATTGCTTGCTGTCTCATAGAGAAGGGAGGGAGGGAGAATTTGGAACTCAAAACTTTAAAAATAATTTTTAAAATTGTTTTAACATGTAATTGGAGAAAAAGAAATATTAAAAAAGAAAATATTATATCCTGAATACTGACTTTATTTAGTCTATGAATGATTTTTCAAATATTGTAATAACAATAATAATAATACCACTTTATATTTCTCTGATGTGTTTATTTTATTTTATTGTTTATCATGTTTGTCAGATTCAGCAGGGCCTGTTCCCCACCTTGGCCGGGGGCACCCTGCTAGTTCCTTAGAGTCCTGCCTCAGGGCTATGTCTAGTGCTCTGGGGACAAGACCTCTTTTAACTCCTGCCCTCCCAGGACATTTTCCTAGGTGGGAAAGGGACTTTTGCCTCAGGGACTGGCTCTTATTCCTTTTCCTGTCTCTGCTTACTGTGAAGCAGGCTTCCTGGGGCTTGACAGGACAGGACATCATATTCAACTGAAACCGACCTCTCCAAAGTGACCCCTATTGCTTAATTGCCAAATCTCCATGGTCTTCAATATTGTCTTCTGGTTTGCCATCTATCTACTCAATCACTTCTTAGTCTTAGTTGCAGGCGCTCTGCCCCCCAAGGCTCTGCCATTTTTCCCCTTCTCTTTTCCACCTATTCATGTATCATCTCACTAGTTCATTTCATCATTTTCTATTCAATGACAATTTCTCTAGAGATGATTGCCAAAGCTATGTGTCTCACTTTAGTTTCAGTTTTGAGCTATAGGCACATATCACCAACTACGTTTTGGCTAACTCGAATTATACATTTCATAGGCGTGCGAAAATCAACATGTCCAAAATAGGGCTTATTACCTCCTCTCCCAAAACTCTCCCCCTTCAGAACTTCTCTATTGTTGTTCAGGGCCTTACCATCCTCCCAGTCATCTAGGCCTGAAACTTTGACTCCTCACTTTCACCTCATGTATCCAGTGTTGTCCAATCTTGCTGTTTCTACTTACACTGTACCTCTCGTGTGTGTCCCTTTGTATTCACTGACACATCCACCACTCTAGTTCAGGCACTTATCATCTCTTTTTGCCTAGACTGTTGCAATAGCTTTCTAATTCATCCCCCTGCCTCTCTGACCGTGTCACCTTCTGACTCAGTCAGTCAGTAATACTCTATTACCTTCAGGATCAAAAACGAACTATTCTCATTGCCATTTAAAGCTATCCATTCACTGACCTTGCCAGGTTTCTCACATTTACTCCCCTCCACCCAGTCCATGTTCCAAAGACACAGAGACCTAGTTGATTGTTTCATTTTCCAACTCTGTATCTTTGAGGGCAGGGATGAGTTTTGCCTTTATTTGTTTTCCCCAGGATTTACAAGTTCTTGTTGACTGCCTGATAACTGCTGAGTTCTTAGTGGTGTTACTGTTTACATTAGGGCTTGAGCAGGAATCTGCTAGTTGAAGATCAAATGTACTTGACCAAGTAATGTCAGAAAACCCCCATTTCCTCTTCCTGCCACCTTCTCAAACTTCCCCAAACCTCCTAAAGGAAAAAAAAAGAAATGTTAGGGAAATTGACAGTAAGAGAGAGGATCACAGTTTTCCTAAGTAGAGAGGGCAAGGGGGAATGTCCCAGTGATCTGCAGCAGTTACAATATGAGTGTTTCTTCCAATGCACAACCATATGTGAACAAAACGAGGAGAAGGTGAGAAGGCTGGAGGAGAGCCCTCCTTCTTAAATAGGGTGAAACTGCCCTCCAACAAATGAAAGAAGTGGTTAGGGAGGAAAAGGAAGAGAACAAAGAATCTGAAGTGGGTGAGGGGAATCTGAACCTGTCAGGAGGGTGTGAAGAAGAGTGTCATCTAGAAAAAGGAAAGGAGACTACTGACTGAACACAGGAGCTATGCAACATTTGGGATTCTTTCCATAGAAAGTGGGACTGGATCATTTGAAGAGGAACTTCTGGGGCTTTATGGATTGAAGTGGACTCATGGATTCTGTTGGGAGGGGAAAAAGAGAGAGATCTTGTGGATGGTAAATCCTTGATGAATAGTACTGTCATGATTTTATGTTAACTTTCCATGAGCAACTGGGAGGCACACTATCTTAGTAGAGCCTTACAACTTGTTAACCTTATGATTAGTATTCACTTCTGGTAATCTGTATGGGGACAAATAATGACATCAGAATATATCTTGAGGAATACTGAAGCCTGGGGGGGCAAGGAGCAGAAGACCTTAGGGACTGCTCTTGGCCTCGCCATAGCCAACCAAAGCTTAGAGCTTCAGAAGAGGAAGTAAATAGCTGGTTAAGGAGATGCTGTTTAAAATCAGATTGAGATTTCCAGACCAGGCCTTAAGATAGAGGAATGACATAGAATGCATTTAATCAAGGCTTGAAATAATATATTTGTCTGTCTGTTTGTACATCTGATCTAGACTTTTAATTGAAAAAAGAAAAGAAGGGACAAAACTATCCATTTACGTCTTTTAAGTTATATATTGTATACAGTAGGATGTATGATGGGAAAGGAAGAAGGCTTGAAATCTCAATCATCATGGAGAATAGTAGTGTAACCAGGCTTCCATTTTTCCTCTCACTTAACCCTTTGCAGTTTGGCTTTCAACTTCAATATACAACTGAAATTGCTCAATTTGAAGTCTCCAATGATCTAGTTGCCAAATCTGATGGCCTTTGCTTAATCCTCAGGCTTTTTGACTTCTCTGCAGTCTTTGATACTCTCCAATACCTTCCTCTCCTTGATATTTTCTTATCCTTAGATTTTCATAACACTACTTTCTTCTGGTTACCCTCTCACTTAGTCTTCAGCTTCCTTTGCTGGATCCTTCTCCAAGTCACACCCACTAACCACTGGGGTTGCCCAAGGCACAATCTTGTACCCTCTTTCTTTCCCCTGCCCAAAACTATTCTGCTGGATAATCTTATCAGCTTCTGTTGATTTAGTTATTATCTCTATAGAGATGATTCCTAGATATTCTTAGCCAGCTCTAACCTTTCTTGCGACCTCTATCCTCACATCTCCAGCTGCCTCTTGGATAAGTGAAATTGGATGTCCCATAAGACATTTTAAATTAAGCATGTCCAAAACAGAGCTCAAAACTGGACAGCTAGGTGGTGCCTAGGAGATAGAGCACTGGGCATCGAGTTAAGAATACCTGAGTTGCAATTCCTCCTTAGATACTTACTCGCTGTGTGATTCTGGGCAAGCCACTTCACTGCTGTTTCCCTCGGTTTCCTCATCTGTTAAATGGCGATAATAGCAGCTACCTCACAGAGTTGTTGTGAGAATCAAATGAAATAACCTATATACAACACTTTGCAAATATAAAAGCAATCTATAAATGCTTGCTACAATCTATTGTTATTTCTCTCTCCCACTTTGTCCTCTTCCTAATTCTATTTAGTAATAATTTCCAAACATGGAGGATATTGTTGAGCCCATTATCCCAAGTCACTGAGACTCACAATCTATGTGTTATCCTTGACTCCTCACTCTCTCTCAGCCATACCCAGTCTCTTGCTAAGGCCATCTCTTTCCTTTCAATTCTACCTTCTCATAATATGCTCTCCACTGACACTACCATCACCCTGGTGCCAGCCATCATCACCTAAATGGTGTTGCCATTGACTATAAACCACTAGGCAAAAACTGAATCCAGAGGGGCACAGGTTATATTTTCTCATTTGCCTGTTGAAGGCAAAGGAATCAGAAGGGAAAAATTAATTTGGGAAGTGAACATCTGGCTAAGAATGATGTATCGGAAAATAGGATTTAGATTTCTGTATCACACCTACAATATGGGGTTGACAGATTCCTGGCTGGAATTGGAGAACACCTAACAAGCACTGGTGAGAATCTATCTGCCAAGTGCCTTGCAAATCTAATCAAATGGGCCTTAAACTAAAAGGGATGAAGGAAAAGACTATCTCTATATATTCCCAAAGTTAGATACTTTAGGAAGTAGTCTTAATGAAGGAAGAATAGCATCTGATAAACCTATAAAGTCACAGAAAACAAAACCCAAGAAAGGAGACAGTAGTAAAATGTGAGATCTCAAGGGTTTTTTACACATATGCTGTAAGTTTGGGCAATAAACAAAAGAACCTAGAGGTCAGTATACAGGAAAGCAAATCTGACACTTGTATTTGCTAAGAGAGCCTATAAATGGATCATGCTTTGGATGGGGATATATTCAAAATAAAGAGGATGGGCAAAAAAGGAGGTGGTAGGGGGAGCAGAGAATTATACATGAAGAAGACATATGCATGTGAGAAAATCCAGGACTTGGTAGTGATGGGGTGGAGAGAATACGATGGAGAGTATTTAGATCAGAATTAAGGGAGGTAGAAATAGAAATGATTTGTTGTGCGACCACATTAGCAATCACCTGGACAGAAAGAAGAAATATGTGAGGAGTTTAGAAAATGAAGCAGAACTGGCAGAAGCACGAGATGGTAGTGATGAGGGACTTCAATTATCTAGACATTCTGGAGCTCTCTTTCTTTTCCGTAATCAGTGCAGCTAGTAGTAATAGCTTCTTGACTTGCTTTAGTGATAATTTTAAAATGCGGGGGAACAAACAAGGGAAAATTATATCCTGTATCTGATTCTCTCTAATCAAGATCAACTGGTTGTCTCATTGGAAATGATGGGTACGTTGGAGAAAGTGAGCAGAGACTCAGGAAAACCGAACATAGTGCACATGCACCCTAGATATAGAGAAAGTAGCTTTCAGCAGTCTCAGAGGAAAACTAAGTGGGATCCCATGGACTAAAATACTTCAAGGGAAATCAGCCCAAGGAAGGATGGAATATGGTCAAAAATAAAGTTCTGAAGACACAGAAACTCAATTGAGGTGGAAAAATAGGATTTATCTGAAGTGACCAATGTGGATGCCCTATGAACTCACCAAAAATTTAGATTTAAAAATAAAGACATGTACAAAAGATAGAAGAAAGTCCAGGTAATGGAAGACAAATATAAGATTGCATCACGGTCATGCAGTGTCAGTAATGCTTAAGCTCAGAATGAGCTAGGACTGGTGGGAGAACCCAAGGATATGATAAAGGGCTTTTAAGTTATAATGGGAGGTGTGTTTTGCATGACTACACACATATAACCTATGTCCAATTGCTTGCCTTCTCGATGAGGGGGAGGGGAGGGAGGAAAAGAATTTGAAACTCAAAATTTGGAAAAAGAATGTTGAAATTGTTTTTACATGTAATTGGGAAAAAATATTAAGTTATAATGGGAGAAAAGAGAAGGATCAAAGAAGGAATAAAGCTCTTGCTTGGCATGGATGGGATGTGGTAATTGTTGACAGAGGAAAGGCAGAGTGATCAAATCCTATTTTGCTTGTTTTTTCCTCTAAAGGAGAATGACTTTGACATTAAAAACAATGGAAGAAAAATGAGTAACATAGAATTGATAAAAATAAGTAAGGAGAAAGTAAGAGAGCACTTAACTGCTCTTAATGACTTCAAGTCACTTGATATATATGAACTACATCCTTAGGTGCTGAAAGGTCTGGCAGATGTGTTTGCTGAGCCCTGTCAGTGATATTAGAAAGATCGTGGTGGTCACAGGATACAGAGTTCCCAAAAGAAAAATTACTATTAACAGTCACATGACAGAATGTTCTAAATCACTAATAACAAGAGAAACATACATCAAAACAACTCTGACGTTTCACCTTACACCCTGCAAATTGGCAAAGATGACATAAAATGTCAATTTTCGATGTTGGAGGGGCTGCAGGGAGATAAGCACATGCATGCATGGTGAATCAGTATAACCATTTTGGGAGGCAGTTTGGAATTATGCAAATAAAGTGACTAAAATGTCCATGCCCTTTGACTCAGAGATTCCATTATTAGCCTTATCTTCCCAGGAGGCCATTGATAAGAAAAAAGTCTCCATATACATCAAAGTATTTACAGCAACACTTTTTGTGATAGTAAAGAATTAGAAACAAAGCAGATGACTATCAATTGAGGAAAGGTTAAACCAATTACAGTACATGAATAAAATGAAATATTGCAATACTGTAAAAAGTAACAAATAAGATGAATGCAGAGAAGCCTGGGAAGATCTGTGTGAACTGATAAAGAATTAAAATAAGAAGATCTAAGAAAACAATATACAGTGAGATACACATAATGACTATAATGATGTAAATGGAAAGAACAACTCCCACAAAATAATCAAAAGTGAACGTTGCAAAATTATGAAGAAGCATGGATATAAAGAAGAAATAGGAGTAAACACTCTTGTTATACCTCTGTAATGGTAGTGGAAGGTCCATGAGTATGGTACATTGCTTATATTTTTGTACTTTTTTGATGTATTCGTCAGTTATGCTGATTATTTTTGCTTCTTTTTATTTGTATGCTTTTAAATAGTATTTCTTACATGCAATGGCTCTCTAGGAGAGGGAGAGATACTATGGGAAATTATGGTATTGTAAAAAAAATTATTCCAATAAAAATCATTTGCAAAAGGACCATGAAACTTCAGAGAGATATCACAAGATTAGAAAAGGACAAATATCCCAATTTTCAAACAAAAGAAAGAATGGAATCTATAACCTGTAGGACAGTGAGTGTGATATTAATTCCAGGGAAAATTCTAGGAGAGATTATTATAGAGGTTGTTGGTCAACGTATAGAAAGGGAACTAGTGACTACAAAGAGCCAGCATGACTTCCTTAAGGACAAGTCATACCAGACTAACTTCATTTCCTTTTTTGACAGGATTACTAAGCCGGAAGATGAAAAGAATGTTGTAAACATAGTTTATCTAGATAAACTATGTCATGCTATTCTTGAGGAGAAGATGGAGAGATGTGGGTTACATGATAATGCAATTAGATGGATTCAGAACTGGTAAGATATCTGGATGTGAAGTAGTTCTTAATGCTGTGGCAGGAGGTCTACAGGGGTGTAAGACAATAAAAAAGCCTTTTCTTTTTTTTAAGCTGTTATGTAAGCAAAAGAAAAATAGGACCATTGCTCAGGGTGTGTAAAATTATGCTTCACCAATCAAAAAGCATCTATTAAATGCATACTCTGTGCCACACACTATTGATAGGAGATAGTGATAGTAGACGGCATTCATACAAAGGTCTACAAAGCACCTGACAAACATTATCTCATATTATCCTTATGACATCTCTGGTAGGTAGGTACTATTATTATTCCTGTTTTACAGATGAGGAAACTGAGGGGGACTGGTTAAGTGACTTGCCCAAGGTCACAAAGACTCTGGGGTTATATTTGAATTCAGGTCTTACTGACTCTAAATATGTTTTCTCTGACAAGGAGAATAAGCTTCGGACTTGGAAATATTGAATGAAAATTGTTAACCCATGCTAAGTGAGCCAATTGTAAAAAAGGTTACTTAGCTGAACTCAGTGAGTTCGAATTCCCAGGTCTGGATGAACAATGTTTTGAGATAGTGAAAGAACTTGTAGATATTCTTCCTGAAATGCTGTTAATGATCTTTGAAAAATGATGGAGAGCGGGAGAGTTGCTACAGGACTCAAGAAGGGTAATTGACCTGCTTTTTTTAAAAAGGGAAAAAGGTGGATTGTTTCAATTTTAGGATGGTGAGTGGGAAATTCATTTCTGGGCAAAGCCTAGAAGGCATAATTAAAGGGATAGTTTGAAATTGATAATAAAGAACCAGCTTGGACTCATCTAAGAGATTATGCAATGTCATTACTTTTTTCAATATATTTAATGGGAGCACGACATAAACATTATATACTTGAATTGCCACAAAACCCTTGGTATCCGTAGTTCTTAAGCTTTGGAAGAGAGTAATCTAATTTGAGGCTGCTAGGTGGTAAAGTGGAAAGAAAAATCAGAAAGACTCCTCTTCCTGAGTTCACATCTGGCCTCAGACACTTACTAGCTATGTGACCCTGGGCTAGTCATTTAACCCTATTTGCCTCACTTTCCTCACCTGTAAAATGAGCTGAAGAAAGAAATGGCAAACCACTGTAGTATCTTTGCCAAGAAAATCCCAAATTGGGTCACGAAGGGTCAGGCAGGACTGAAAAACAACTAAACAGCAATCTAACTCGAGATCACTCTTAGACAGAGGACAGATATCTTCACACAAGGTGAATGGGGGAGTTTTGAGAACTGAGAGTGAAGGGACAGGTGGCTGTAATCCCATAGCAGCCTGTTGGAGGGAGAATGTGACAGAGGAACAGAAAAGAGTGGAATTGATATCTGGAGTTAGTGCCATCCTGGGCTTTAATGGGAGAAAAAACTGTGTGCTTCTCCATTCCTGTTTTGCTCAAGTAGCAGCAAGTTTTTTTTTCTTTTCAGGTAATTTCCCCTTCTCATTTGAAAATGCTGTTTTTTAAGAATGCTTCCAAATTAAGAACTGAATGATGACTTATGAAACCTTTATTTTGTCCCTTTTTTCCCCATCACATACAGCTTTATTCACTGAGACAGACTTTGGGGATTTGATCGCTGTTTGTTTTGAGATTTTTTTTGAGAAAATACGGCCTCATTCTTAGCAACTGGTGGTGTACGTTTTGAGTATATTTCAAGTGACAACCTTGGTGGATGGGATATTAAAAGGAATATTCACTGTCTGTGGCTACTACCAAAACCAAGCTGTTCCATAAGTGTGAGAAGAGTCAGCAAGACTGGGACATTTTGTCTATTTTATTTTCTTCCTGTGTAGTTTACAGTAATGGGAATAAATGATAGTGCTGGAGGTTTGGGTGTGCGTGTGTGTGTCTGTGTGTGTGTGTGTGTGTGTGTGTGTGTGTGTGTGTTTTCCTACTTTAACCAGAGAAAAGCTCTCCCAAGTAATTGTCAGGGCAAATGTTAATTTAATGGAGCCAGGAACTGTGAGTATTTGCTCCTTTTTGGAAGCCTTTTGCCAAAATAAAAATGACACATCAGTTTATTTTCAGTGGCCCTAAAAGATTTCTGGAGCACTTGCCTGAATATGGAAGGGTTTCTATGTGTGAGCTGTTACCATCTATTGATATCTTTCATATTTGCCATTGATACATGGGCTGGAGATGGCAATGGTTATGGATGCATCTTCTGAGACCAATAGTTCTTTTCACAATGTGAATATGACATAAACATTGCAGTCAGAGGTGGAAATTCTTGAATAATGAGTAATGAAGTGTTCCAGATCTTAATAATATAGTGGCCTTAGGATGTGACATTAAAAAACAGAAACTGACTACAACATTCTCACAGGCCTGAAAGTGTTAGAAAATATAATAAAAAAGAGGGACCTAATAAAAATAGAATTGAATTGTTTGCAGTTGCATTGAGATCCCAAGAAAAAATATATTAATAATAGCTGCTCTTCTTCTAATCATGTGGACATGGAAAAATATGTTATTTCCCACTGATAATAAATAGAATCAGGCAATATTTTCATTAGTTCATTTAAGTCCAGCAGATATTCTCTAAGTGCTTGATAGATACATGGTATAGTGGAAAGAGCATTGACTCTGAATTCAGAGGATTTGAGTTCACATGCCAAGACTCTCCTAGGCCTCAGTTTTCTTATTGGTAAAATGAGAGAGTTGGATTAGTTGCCTCTGATGTCCCTTCCAACTCAACATCTATGTTGCTATGATCTTGTGAAGGCATCATGTAAGGTCCTGGAGGTACAAAGATGAAAAAACTAACCACATGTGTGCCCCCCAAGGGCTTATATTCTACTAGAAGGAATACAGCATATATGTGGATAAGTGTGATAAAAAGAAAGGCATATTAGGGGCAAAGGAAGGATCTAGACCAAAGGAAAATTTAAGATGGAAGAGAAAATATTTTTGACTTGTTGGATCAGAGCAGGTTTTGTGGAAAAGGTGGCACCTGAGCTGAACTTTGAAGAAAGAGAAAAATTCTGCCAGGAACTATGCTAAACACTGGGGATACAAATAAAAAGAAAGGCAGTCCCTTCCCTCCAGGAGCTTACAGTCTAATGTTGTTCAGTTGGGTCAAACTCTTTGTGACCAAATTTGGGGTTTTCTTGGCAGAGAAACTAGAATGGTTTGCAATTTCCTTCTCCAGCTCATTTTACAGAGGAAGAAACTGAGGAAGATAGGGTTAGGTGACTTGCCCAGGGTCATTCAGCTAGTAAGTGTGTGAGGCTGGAGTTGAATTCAGGCCTGACTCCAGAGCCAGTGCTCTATTCACCATGCCACCTAGCTGCCTTTGATCTAATGGGATAATATGGTACACAAAAGGAAGCTAAAAGAGGGCTCAGGCATGGGAACCATGATGATAATGGAGTCAAATCAGAAAGAGAGCAACTGCTGGGGAGTAAAGAGTTGTTTGGGCTTCTGAACCCTCTTTAAATGTAGGCTTTGGGAGGAGTTCTTTTGCTCTACTATCTAGCTCTCCAGCCTTCCAGTCAGAGGGGGCAGAGGCAAAAGAGGATATCAATGAAGTGTGAATTCTAAAGTTTATAGAGTCTCCTCAGGAGTTTCCTGGTATGGAGCTTTTCAGAGTGATGGGCAAAATGACAACATGAAGATGGTGGAATCCAATGAATGTAGCTGGTGAGTAATGAAGAGATAGCCACCTTGTCAAGAGAACAACAGGTAACAGTCAAGTTTGGCTGGACTCTAGAAGATTATGTAAAGGAAAGATAGGTAGATTGGAGCTAGATTATAGGAAGCCTAAAATAAAAGGCTTAGGTGGCATTTTATCCCATCAGTACTTGGAAGCAATTGATTTTTCTTTCTTTTTTTTTTAGCAGGGGAGTGGGTGTTTTAAAAATCATTAAGCCTTAGTGATTTTTCTGCTAAGATCTAACCCCAGCTGAGTGATGATTAAAAGATCACAGATCTAGAGCAAGGCTTAGAGATCATCTAGCCTAGGTTAGAGGTTAGCCTATGTTAAAAGTTCTTAACCTTTCCTGCTTCACGGATCCCTTTGGCAATCTGGTGAAACTTGTAAACCCTTTCTCAGAATGATGTTTTTCAATGCATAAAATAAAATACAAAAGATTACCAAGGAAAGCAATTATGTTGGAATCTAATTATCTATATCTATTTATCTACATCTATCTATATCTCTATCTGTATATCTATGTGTATGTATCTACATCTATATCCATAATTAAGTTCCAAGACTGCAGGTTAAGAACCCTAGATCTAGTCCAAACCATTATTTTATAGATGAGGAAACTGAGGCCATAATGAGTTAGTGGGGAAAGGATGGGATGAATCTTGGTCCAGAAAGAGAATGAGCAAGTTAGGGGACCCTTGAAGGGGTTCCTGTATGACTTGCTCAAAGGCATCAGAGGCAAGATTTGAACCCAGGTCCCCTGACTCCAGAGCTACTATACTTTCTACATTGCTTTCTTTGTCTTTATGGTCAGTTTGTTTAGAGTTGACAGTAGGGCAGAATTTCACTATAGCTTCCTCCCAACTTTAGGAGCAGTATGATGTAGGAGAGAATACAAAACCGGCCCTTTCATCACAGCTTTTGAATGAAAATGAGGGCTTCAGCGAAGAAAGGCATATTAGGGAAGTAAAAACCTATTTAGGAAGGCAGTGTAGGAGAACAAGATTAAGTCACTTCCCCAGGGTCACATAGCTAGTAAGTGTCTAAGGCCGGATTTGAACTCAGAAAGATGAGGTTTTTCCTGCTTTCAGGCCTAGCACTTTATCTGCCATGCCACCCAACTGAACTGGAGTCGGAAGACACGGTTACAAATCGTGCAACTCACACTCAATGGGCCATTTACTTCAGTTCTCTAAGATCTGGTCAACTCTTTGTGACTGTAAGTTAGAGGCTGGCATTCCACGGAGGAAATCACAGGTCCTGGGTGTATTTTCACGTTCTCCACTTTTTTGAAAATCTTTTTCAAACTCTCACTGCCTAAGGAGATGCTAGAAAGAAGCCTCATAATCTAATGAAAAATCTTCACTGTGCACCCTACACCCTTCCATGTAAAGAGAACCACATGGGCACAGAAGCAGAATCCTTTAGAACATTGTGTCTCCAGGCCAAACAGTTCCACTAGCCCAATAGGAACTGCTATTTCCCCCCTGCCATTTCATAATACTTGTGCCTGACTCGTTTACTGATAGGATTACTTGCCAGAGAACTTTTTTTTGGAGGGGGTGGGGTAGTGGCATATGAGCAATCTGTTGTGACATATGTGCTGCTATAGTTACACATCTTTTAGCAGCTTCATAATTCAGCTTTAAAAATCCATTTGGGCTGAAAATTAGCATTGTGAAGGCTCAGCATTTGTGTGTGTGCGTGTGGGAGAGAGAGTGGATGCTGCCTTTTTTGAATGGGTTAAAGGTCAGAAAGAGAGCAGTTAGGCAAAGTAGGTTGAGTATGTGATGGGAAATAAGCGTGTGGGAACACATGGCTAGGGTGATAATGGTACATAAGGAAGAACATCTGCCTAGGGTGCAGTGTAGGAGGGTTTTCCCATGCTAGCTTGCTGTGGGCCTGAGTCTGTGAATTCCTGAGAGCCTTTGTAGAACTGGAGGATGGGTAGTAAGATGGGGTGATCACTCTGATAAGCATATAATAGGGAATCTATTGACTTTTTCATTTACCCCCTACCAAGGACACTTATAAAACACAGTTATCTTGGTCCTTGATGAGCTTCCTACCTGTAGTTTCAGTGTATATCTTAATTCTTTAGCTAGGGAACTTTAAATGCAATCATTTTAGGAGAGGAACAGGTGGAAAGGATTCTCTTCTTGGCCTATGGCAGCACTGATACAGAAGAGTAGTGAAGGGCATGGTGCCACCATAAAAGGCTATTATACTGGAAAAGTTACATGAGAAAAAACATCATTTCACTGAGGACTACAACTCTCTTTAGAATGCATTTTCCTTTTCCTTCTCTGAAATCTGGATTGATCCAGCACAATATTCTGTTTATTTACTAGTCCAGAAGGAATCTCTTATAGGATCATAGCTTTAAGGAAGGAAGACATATTAGAGGTCATGTGGTCTAATTCCCTATTGTAACAGATAAGGAGGACCACTCAGGTAGTGAGCAGCTTAATGGGGACTTGACTCCAAATCCAGGACTTTTCCCACTCTACCATCCTGTCCCCCTCAGTCACTAGCATCTATAGGTGTCATCTTGATAGAGAGTGGGGAATTTAACAATTCCAAAATTTTGTCAAAATGATTAAAATTTTCATGTCATCAAGAAGTGTAGTATAAATTGAGAAAGGATGAGGTCAGAAGTGAATTGGGAAATATTTGGTCCAACAACATAAAAGTTTATCCCAGCATAACCTGTTCTAGTAGAAATGTCAGAAGTGTTGGATAACATTCTGAGCTAGGCATATCTCTATTGACATATGAAGAATTCATCTATCAGCATGTTAAATGATGGATATTGAGAGCTTATTTTTCCACATAAAATCTTGCATCAAAGTAAGTCAGTGAATATTTATTGTGACCATTGCATGTCCAGGATCCTTCTAGGCTCTGTTGGGAAATAGGCAGAATTGGAAGACCCAGTCTCTTCATTAGGGAAGCTTTTTTTGCTGTATTCTAAATTCACTTTAGTCTTTTGAAATTAATGGAAATAAGGAAGGCAGTAAAAGAAACATGTTTTTCAAGGAAAGGATGGTGAGTTCCTCATTGGTTCAGTAAAGATTTCGGTTTAATTCATTTCAAACATTTTTAAGCTCCTGCTCTGTGTAAGGCCCTGAAGATGTAAAGATAAAAATGAATTAATCTCTGTCCTCAAACAGTTTACCTTCTACTGGAGGACTTACTGTATGTAAGGCACTATACTAAGTGTTGTTGAGGAGACTAAAATGAATGAAACATGGGTTCTGGCCCTGATGAGATTATAATCTAGTAGAGGGCTAAAATAAGCATAGGAATAATTCAAAAGGCAGAAGATGGTACATACCCATAAGAGAAGCATAAAATGCTAAGAAGCTTTGGAGGTGGGAGAAATCGTGCTGAGGGGGATCAAAGAAAGCTTCCTGAAAGAAATGGCATATGAATTGAGCCATGAAAGAAAGTTAAGAATAAGACACTCATTTGATATGCAATTCAACTCAACACACATTTGTTAAGCAATTACTCTATGCCAGATTCTGGGCTCAGTACTGAGAATGCAAAGAAAAAATGAAACTACTTTTACCCTCAAGGAATTTATATTCTCTGGGGGAAGGGGCCAACATGAATCCAGAGAAGTAAAAACAAAGTATATACCAAATGATCTCCAGAACAGGGAAAGGTTTGGTGACTTGAGCCCAGCCTTGAAGGAAGCTAAGGAATCTAGCAGTCAGAGGTTAGGAGGGAATGCATTTCAAGTCATGCTGGACAGTTCATGCAAAGATATGGCTTTGAAATAGCAGATTTCACAAAATTCAGAGAAAGTACAGGTAGGTTCCCACAACTCCTTACTTTTGGTGACTGACATAGCATCAAATGAAATTACCATAAGGAACCTAGAAAATATTGCTACTGTTTATGAAAACTTGGGAGAAAAACTAAACCCTAAGGGATACAGATGATAATTTTATCATTGCTTTTGAATCTTCATTCAGCGTGGGACTTAAAGGAAAGAGGTAGAGTTTGAAAGTTCAAAGGCAGTTAAGGTCTCAGTGTCTTAGAATGTGATTGACGCCATGATTTTATAGACAGTGTTGGACTCAATGTCAGGAGGATTTTAAATCCTACCTCTGACAGTTAGCCATGTGACCATTGGCAAGTCAGTGAACCTCTCAGCTTTGGTTTCCCCATCTGTAAAATGGGAATAATGATATCTGTAGCACTTACCTCACTGGGTTGTTGAGAGACTTAAATAAGTTGATGTATTTAAAGGGTTTTGTATACCTTAGAAAATGAAAAATTGTGAGCAGTTATTATTTCTGGACCAGGGGTTCATGTCTTCTAATAGCAATGGAATCCTCTTTGTGAGAGGGTAATAAAATGGAATTTACTTGGAGATGTGAGAATCTGTTGAAAGGGTTTAGAAACTGAAATTTTAAGGGGAAGGAAAAACAGGTTAAGTTTATTCCTAGTTAACAAATAGTAGTAGTTATGACATTGGAAGCAGAGTAGCAGTGGGGAAGACCAATCAGTCACAAGATAAAATATTCAAGAAGAGTGATGCCCCACTCCCCACCTCTAATCTCCCCCCCCAAAGAAAACCCACCTTACCCTCTGATATCTAGATACAAATGCACAAAGAACTGGTAACGAGTAAAATGCACTTACTTAATGCGAGGAGATAAACTTGACCGCATGGATGTAGTGGAGACATAGTAGGATTCTGGTAGCTTGAGTAACGACAACACAAGCAGCAACAATAATAATAAATAGTATTTATATAGTGCTTTAAGGTTTATAAAACTTTTACCCAGGTTCACTCATTTTTTAAAGAAGATTTTTTTAATAAAAAGAATAGATTTGCTAAAAGGCATTAATATATTTCAAAAATATGTTTATGTGTAAAGAAGCCCAGGAACTAGGGTGAAGCATGGAAGAGAGTAACTTAGAGAGGACTCTAAAATGGAGGGCTCCAGGCCTGTCATTGGTCCAGAGCTACTCAATATATTTATCAGCAACTTAGGTGAAGGTGTAAATCTCATACTTATCCAGTGTTCAGATGAAAGTTCTGGGAGAGACAGCTAACTCATTGGACACTAGTGACGGTCCAAAAAAATTTTACAAGGCTAGAAAGATGGACCGATTTTAAGCAAATGTAATGTAACAGAGATAAATGTAAATCCTACATTTGAACAAAAAAAACACCCCATCTGTACAAGTATAAGGGAGGCATCACTCAACAACTATATACGTGAAAAACACCTGCAAGTTTGAGTGGCCTACAAGAATCCACAATTTGACATGAAGAGCAGTTAATACATTCAAGCCCTGCATGAAGCAATGCATAGTGTCCAGAACAAAGGAAGTGATGGAGATAGAGGGAATAAGCATTTCTATAGCTGTTCCTACTCTGTGCTAAGCACCGTGCCAAGTGCTTTACATTACTATCTCATTTGATTCAACAACCCTGGGAGTAGGCATTGTTATTATCCTCATTTTATAGTTGAGGAAACTGAGGCAGGCAGCAATTAAGTGACTTACTTGCCCAGGGTCTGTGTCAACAACCTGGCTGGCAGCTTCTGTGGGGGTATAAGATTCACCCACAGCCAGCACCCAGAAAGCTGCCAACAGTACAGGTTCTTCTGATCTGCTTAATTAAGGAAAGCAAGGTGAAGGGGTTGACAGGCTTACTTTTAATTCAAAAATCATTCAGTTAGTTCAGGGGAAAAAAAACCAGCATCCTGAACTTCAAAACAAAATGCAAACAAATTACAGACATCAACAGACTTTGCCTGATTCAAGTCCCAACAGATAGTTACCAGAGTTCAACAAAGTTTCAACATCCGGGTTTACAAGCTAGAGGGCTCCTTGACTACAGCTGCCCGGAGTCTCCTTATCAACACCATCTCCAAAGTCCCACACAAATGGCTCTGTCCTCCCTTCTTATAGGGCTTCAGACATCAAACATCATCTGAATCACCAGAGCTCAGGCTCTGGTGATTGGTTCTTGAGTTGGCCCCTCCCCTTAGGACCCTGTAAGGTTCACATCCACATGGATTACATTAACACCTGATGGGGTTTGGGCCTGGGGCTTAGCACCTAGTAAAGCTCACTGAGATAAACTGAGTCACTCAAAGAAAACAAAGGCCATTCTGGTTACAAGGTCGCACAGCTAGTGAGCATCTGAGGACCGATTTGAACTCAGGTCTTCCTGACTCCATGCCCAGGAATCTTTCCACTGAGCGACCTAGATGCCCCCAGGTGATGGGAGCACGTCACATTTTTCCCTGGTCAATTAACATCTCTAACATTGTGTTCTTTTCTCAGATCCACATTTTAGGAAGGATGTTGATAGCCTGGACAAAGTCCAGAAAAGTGTAACTAGGATGGCAAAGTATCTTCAAAGCATGCCAGATAAATTGATCTTTCGAAGGACTTGGAGATGTTTGGCCTGGAGAAGAGAAGACTGGGGAGGGGAGGGGCTGCTTTGTGTAGGGCGGGAAGTGATTAGAAGCAATATGTGGCAATTGAAAAGAGGTAAATCTTGTCTTAATGTCTGGAAAAATTTCCTAACAGAGTTATCCCAAACTGGAATGGGCTGTTTCCAGATGTCATGAGACTCTTCTCATTAGAGACTTTCAAGTGGAGGCTGGATGGGCAATGGTCAGGAATGCTGCAATAGAGATTCACTTGGAAGTCCACGTTAAACTGCATGGCTGCCTGAAATTCTGTGATCTGAGCTGAGATAAAGAGCTGGCTCACATTGACTGAATGCCAACACTCAGTGCAATGAACATTTGTTAATCACCTCCTATATCCAAGGCATCATGCTTAGAGGTAAGTATCCTAGATGTAAGTTGAAGTGGACCCTAGGGATCATCATTAAGTAGAGGAGGCAGAATTTGAAACCAAGTCACTATTGTTCAGGTCTGATTCTCTTTCTGCTCCATCTCACTGCCACAAACACTGCTGCAGCTCTTTGGGAGGTTACAATTAAACGGAAGGGAAGCTGCAAAATACATACCCAAGGTCATAGCATCACAGATTTACAATTAGAAGACACCATTAAAGTCATCCAGTCCAACACTCCTCTCACCTCATCTGGTCCAGAGAAGAAAAGTGAGTAGCCCAAAGTGACAAAGGGAGCAGGTCAACAAAGAATTGAAAGACAGGTCATCCGACTCAAAATACAATGCTCGTTGGTCCTTTAATTTTGGTATTGTAGCTTACTGATGTACTTAATCTGTTCAAGTCTGCAGGTGAGAATAGGGAAGGGGGTTGTGTTGATGAATTTTTCTAGTGATTTAATTTATGGTGAACATTAATTAGCTCTCTAAATGAACATCTATTTTTGAACAAGGATTATCATAGATCAAAGCAGTAATGTTAGGAGAAAATGCACAGAACTCCTATTTTTTTCTCAGTTCCTATGAGAATTCTTAGGTCCCTGGCATGTCATAGAATTTCAGAGTTAGAAGGAACCTCAGAGTCTATCTAATTACCTGACCCCTGCAATGCCTTTGCTTGCAACGCTCTTTCCTCACCTCTGCCTTTTTGCAATTTCTTCCTCCATAAAGGCTCCAAGGGTCACAATGCTGCAAAAAGACCCTTCCTGACCACCTGGCAAATTGTTAGCAATTTACCCTCCCTCAATTACTTTGTGTTTACTTTGTATATCCTTTATATCTGTTAATCTGTGTACATGTTCTTTTCCTCCAGTAGGATGTTAACTCCTTGAGGACTGGGACTGTTTTCATCTTCCTCCTTGTATTTACAGCACCCAGCACAGTGCTTAGCTCAAATAAAATTTGATGAAGTATATCTAGGGGCAGCTAGGTGGCTCAGTGAGTAGAGCACTGGCCTTGTAGTCAGGAGGACCTGAGTTCAAATGCGACCTCAGACACTTGACACACTTATTAGCTGTGTGACCTTGGGCAAGTCACTTAACCACAATTACCCTGCCTTCCCCCCTCCAAAAAAAAATAATGATAATGAAATGTATCTAGCACAATCTGTAATCAAAGAAGAATTTCCACTAATACACGATGGAAAGAACACTGGGTCAGAAATTAGAACATTTGAGGCTAGCTCTGCCTTTAACCAGCTACCTGTACTTTCTTACATAAGTGGCTTAACTTTACTGGACCTATTTCCTAACTTTCCAAGTAAGGGATGTGATAAAAGTGACTCCTGTTTTGGGTTATGTGAAATGTCCCTGTCCAATTATTCTGAGGGTGGAAGGCGTGGGGTAGAAACTGAGAATATGTTGATAATGCTGTCTCTCCATATACATTGTATCATTGACTAAATACACTAAGGTGGGGAAGTGGGAAAAGGTGATGATGCTTGGGAACTTTTGTTACTTTCGGTTGGCCAAAGGTGGGAAGCTATTGGTGATCTCACCTTGGAACTTGAGGAAGTTATTCTGAAATCAGGAGACAGGTTCTGAGGAAGCTGATAGGCTAAACGCCATGTGACATATCTGGAAGAGGCGACCAACAAGGGCAGAACTGGCCAAAACAAAGGAACAGGCAAACAAACAACTGTCCAGCCAGGGGGCTCAGTTTTAGGCAGACTAAGCAGAATTAATCAATAGTAGGGCGACCAGCAACTTTGCAGAGGCCCTGGTTTGGAGACCTCTAGAAGGATGAGGTGGTTCAGGACATGAGGGAGCATGGCATGAAATACATCCTAGGGGAAGGCTTGGCTAGGATGCTACAGCCTTACAAGGGAAGGAGCTGTACAAAGCAGTCATTTCCTTAAAAGCCTACTATGCTTCTCCATAGCTTTGTGTTCTCTTTGACCCTGAACCAACTACTCTCATTCCCCCCTGCCTTTTTTCCTTGGAGTCCAGGTAAGGAAAAATCCATTTCTGTTCAGACTTGAGGAGAATATGGGAAACTTTCCCAGGTCATAGCTAGCTGACTGAGAGTAGAGTCACCCCAAGATGACCTGGTTTGCCTGGATGATACAGGAGCTAAATGTGAATTTAAGTCCCAGACTCCTCAACCCCATAACTGAAGGGTGGAAAACCATGTTTTTGAGGACTGAGAAGAACAGCCCTGGCCAACCCAACCCATAGCAATGGAGCTAGAGCTGAATCAAAGCCAAGACCATTGAGAAGAAAATCAGGTACTAGAGAGCTAAGAAGAGTAGTCCAAATATTTTATAGTTGGTATGGAAAAGCAGAGTTAAGTCTAAACACCTATGAAAACTCTGGCCACCCTAGTATATGTTGACTTCGAAGTGCTTTATGGTAATTTCTCTTTTAAATACCTAAGAGTTTGGTGTGTTTTTGTAGTCAAGTAAGGAAAAAGATAGGGAGGAGGAATCAAAACAAATCCATGCCTGGAAGGATTAGATGGTGACCTCTAGAAAACTGAAGGGGGAATCATTGAACTAAAACCTGGGTTTGCTGATGGCAAAAGTAATGGAGGAGGTTTGCTCCACATGATCTCGTAGGTTTCTCCTAGTTGTAAATTTTCAAAATTCTGTGACAGTATACATCCCTTTGTGAAAGCAGTTATGAGTTGCAGAGTTAGTGCCACCACCATCCTGCCAAGCCTTCAGTTGTGTGCCTCTCTGGGGAAATCCTTCATGAATAATAAAGGCCTGTAGATGAGTCTAATACCTCCTATCTTCCAGTGATTTTTTTTAACCTGAGCCAGCTGACATACCCTATAAGGGAGTTGTCATTAAGCAGTTATATCTCAGCCAGAGAACAAATAATTTCTACCTGCATTTTGGGTGGTGTTTAGAAGGAAAACCAAGGTGAATGGTACTCACAAAAAGCCCAAACTTTCTTTAAGCTGAAATTATACCAAGATTTTCTGAAGACAGCCTCCCATCCTCTGACTTTAAGCCAAGTCTGGAATGAATGTGCTTGCTGGGTGGGGGTTAATGATGTTATGGCTGCCATCACAATTTGTGAAATGCTTTTAAAAGTAACTAATTCCAGTG
Source organism: Trichosurus vulpecula (assembly GCF_011100635.1). Taxonomy (NCBI): domain Eukaryota; kingdom Metazoa; phylum Chordata; class Mammalia; order Diprotodontia; family Phalangeridae; genus Trichosurus; species Trichosurus vulpecula. The sequence continues at coordinate 269,753,609 of NC_050575.1, read as the reverse complement.
TTTCAGATTACAGAAAGGAGCACAGGGTGGTTGAATTGAGTATTCCTGACCGTGGTAACATTATCTTTTTTAAAAAAAGACATTCTTTAAAAAACTTCCTTTTAGATTTGTTCCATTAGTTGGCTCACTTTGAGTTCTGACCCACTGCACAGGGATTAAAAAAAAGTTCATTCTCTCCAGCATCTTCTTCTGCCCTGAAATTCCTTTTTATGTATCCATGAGACTTAGTCCAGTAAATCTTCTGTGTTTCTGTATCATTTTCCAGAGTTTGTTTTCTAGTTGCTTTCCCCAGTGGTGACAGATTTTTCTTCCATCTTTCCCCTACCCTCACATTGTTTTAATTACCAATGCTGTGTTTTGTTAGATGATAAACTGTGAAAATGGCCCCTGGTAGTTTCAGTTGCATAGCTTAGTTTTTTTTTTTAATACTTATTTGGAGGAGGAGTATATGACCCAGAAATCTATTGATTTGTTTATTTATTCATTAGAAAGTGAAATAGAAATGAAGATAAGGGATAATCCATCATCATCCTTGACTATAGTCATTCTTCTGAGTTTATCTGATATTGGAACAGCCTGCAATTTTACTGGGCCAGGGTCCGGTGCTGTGTTCTGCAAGAGGAAGTCAACACCAATGCTTATAGAATATCTCTTAATCGTATCTTTTATTCAGATTTAATTGGGGTAGAAGAATTAGGTCTGACTTGGCTTTGTTTTGCACTTAGTCAAAACAGATATTTACTAAACTCCATGATCATTGTCCTTAACTGAGACTAATCTCAAGGTAATGGGAAATTGGAGGTAAAGGAGAAAGAGAGAGACAGAGACATAGAGACACAAAGAGAAAGAGAAGATGACGAAAAAGGATAGAAATAGAGGCCATTCTTGGCTTCTAGAAACATCATTGTAGCAAGGAATTCAGTGCAGCAAACATTTGCTAAGTGTCTACTATGTGTAAGATGCTGTGATCAACCTTGGAGATAAAAAGAAACCATCTTAGTTAACAGTAACATTACTGTCATTGTGGATTATATCATTTATGCTTATGAAAGTCCCTGTATATGATTAGCATTTCTTCAGTTCAGAAGGATTCCCTTATACACATAGATACATAGATCTCATCATATCTGCTGCTCAAAAATTTTCATTGGTTCACCATTACTTTGTCCTTTTTTGGACTGGATCTATGATATCAGTGACCAAGGGAAGTGTAGGTGAGAAAACTCCCTCTACTAACCCAGACAAGCAAGTGCTTTGTAATTTATAATATGAGAAGTTGGGGGGCCAGGGCACTAAGAGGTTAAGTGACTTGCCTAGGGCTATGTGGCCAGTATCCTCCAGAGGTGAAATTTGAATCTGGTTATTTCTAATCCCAAGGCAGGCTCTTTATCAAGTATTCCTCATCTCTGTCAACTCTAGCTTTACTGAGTAAAATTTTAACTCCTTTTCCTGGTATTTCAAAGCCCATCATGATCTGACACCACACTCTAACCTTTTTGCCAGTTGCCTAGGATTATTTTCTCTTTCTAGCTATAGAATTGCCATAGTGGAGGACAGGATACTGGATTGGAGTCACTTCTAATTCTCATTACTATGTGACTATGGACAAACCATTCTAACTCTGAGTTTCAGTTTCCTCGTTTAGCATAATGGAGTAATAACAGTAATGATTATAGGGTCTCTCTCATAGGGTTTTTGTGGATTTCAAATGAGATTATGTAAAGGACATTGTGAAACTTTAAGGGCTACAGAAATAACAGATGCGATCACCATCATCATCATCTCTTATTGCGTCCTACTACCCTGCTTCATACCTGCTACACTTTCGGTATACCTGAAATACTCTCTCCTTCCCAAAACACAACCTGTATACTGTCCCTTCCATTGCTTTGCTTATTCTCTTTTCTATGCATGAAGTTTCCTCCTCTCTCCTTTTTACCTGTTGAATCCATAGCCATATTTCAAAGCCCACCTAAAATGTTACCTTCCCCATAAAATCTCCCTAATCCCTCAGTCAGTAACGATGACCTTTCCCCTCCAAGCTCCCATTATGTTTTATTTTAAAACTCGCTAACTAACTTGTCATATGATTTTTTATATTATACTTTTCTATAATTGTAATTCTCCCCCAACAGACCTTAAGGCCCATTAGGGCAGGGACTGTTTTATCTAAATTTTATATCTCTTCTAGTGCCTGACCCATGCAGTCATTAACTTAATACTTGCAGCATGAATAAATGAATGAATAAATGAATGTTGACAAGTTATTTGGATCTACAACTTGTAAGACTTTGACAGTATCTTCAAAATATCTCAGAATAATAAAATTTCTGATGTGAAAGAGAGGTCAGAAGTCATATAGCTTAATTTCCTTTCTTGACAGATGAAGAAACTGAGGCTTAGAGCTATTAAATGTTAAATTCTCACTGAGCTAAGCTCCAGATTTCTCCATCATGCCCCAGAAACCTCATCATCCTGGAAGATCACTTCACTCTGGAAGCTGGATGACTCCTCCTAGCATATCTATTTAAGGAAAGTGCTCAGGACATCCATATCTTCATTTCATACTAGGCTACAATAGATACTTTTCCTTCTCTTCTCACCTCCCTTCCTCTTTCAACTTTCTTTTATGTGTCATCTAGAATACAAGTTTCTTGAAGGCAGAAACTTTCTTTCTCTCTGTTTGTGTTTGTATTCCCAGGCTTCAGTAAAGTCCAATTAGATTCAAATCAAGTTGCTTGACCATGCCTCCAAGCCAAGTCTCTCTGGCTCACTGATTGGCCAACAATAGATTCCAGCCTAAGCCTCATTTGATCATCTCCATCATGCATAGAGTGAGTGCAAATGGCAATTGTTTCTGTTTTGGCCAGAAATCCTGAGGGACTTCTCCTCCCAGACTGATTTTTTTGACCAGGCAAAAGAGGCCATTTTTGCCTCATTTCTTACCTAGCCTTAATCATTGAATGGGCATTGCCTCAAACAAACTGAAACCTGGGAAAGACCCTTGCATAAAAAGACCAAGGTCTCTGGGGCCATCTCCATTCATCCTGATTTATATCTTGCCACTGAACCCAGAATGGCTCTGGAGGAGAGCGTGAGGCTGGTGAATTTGCACAGCCCTGCCTAACTTAAATCCAGTTCACTTGCAGGTCAGGACATCACCTTCCTGATGTCACTGGTCCTTTTTGAGAAAGCAAAACAAACCACAACAACAAACAATGGATTCCCAGCTCTTAGCACCATGCCTGTCACGGTTAGCCTTTAATTGTTGCTGACTGACTTACTGACTTCCTATAATCATATAGCTACTGTTATGGCTGGAACTCAAATCCAGATCTTCTGCCTTCTGGTCTAGAGTTTAATTTCTCTGCAAAGAAATGCTTTCATCATGGATTCGACAAACCACCTTGTGTGTGCAGCAAGATTGTGCTTTTTCCCATTTTACTTACTGTATCACTGCTATGCAAAGCAATCTAAATTTGTCATTGTTCATTAGCTATTTGTACTGAAGATCTCACTGCCTTTTTAGTGTCATTTCTGACAATGTGCTAAATAGCCTTCTGCTAGGAATAGTCCTCTGGATGAATCAGTCTAAAGACTGGCAGTTGTTGTTCTTGTCAAGTCAGTGCTAATCTCACCTCCTCTAATCACAATACTTCTGTTTTTCCTCCTCCACAGCTCCCTGGGAGATCTGAATAAATGGTGGCATAGTGAAGAAGTCTCTAACTATAGGAAGGCACTGAAAGGCCTCTCCGTCCACTTCTTCAGGTACTTATCTCTGGCATGCATTATGGTTGCCACAGTAAGAGACATCTGTATTGTTTTTTTCCTTTGGAATATGACATCTCACAGAATCCCAACATAGCACATGCTCTATACTTATAATCCTAACTCTCACTTGTATTGATGAGCCCAGTTCTCATAAGTGGATTAAAGCTGCGGGGAAGAGGGTAGGTTTGTAATGCTGTCAGTTTCCAATGTGCTTCCCACTATGACTGTCAGTTTATTATCGCTTCATCAGCCAGACTAAATTAACTTCAGAAAGGGATATTGTCTTGAGAGTGTAATAGTAAGAATAGCTGGTACAAAAACATTCCACCAGAGATGATGATACACTCTTCCACTATGACCTCTAGAGTCCAGGGGAAAGGGGTTATTAAGGCAATCAGTAAAGGAGAAGATCTTCCTCGCCGCCCCCACCCTGCCATTTGAATAGGCTTCAGGCGAGGCTCCAGGTGGGGCCCATGAAGGGAGGTCTGATTATATCTTTTGCTCCCAAATAGGCCAAAACCCCTAGCTACCAGGTGCTGGGCCGATGTGGGCGTGAGGCCCCCCAGCATCCTGGGGGGAGTTGCTGGGACCAGAGCCAATAGTGGGCCCCTGGGTTCTGGTCTCTCAGGTGATGTTCTAGTCAATGGATGATGTGTAATGACTGTATAAAAAGAGAGAGCACAGCTTGGAGATCGAGGTGTGGTGGAGGCAGGAGAAGGAGAAGTGGCAGAAGCAGAAGCAGAAGTAGAAGCAGCAGCAGCAGCAGAAGCCGAAGCAGAAGAAGCTGAAGCAGCAGGCTCTGCTGAGAGCAGGACTCATCCATATGCAGACTCGAGAGTGCTGAGCAAGGGCTTGAGGCCAGTGGGTGATCTTCTTACTGGAGGGCCCCAGCTTTGGGGGGAAGCACGAATATGATTTGGCTCACTGTCATAATGTTTTTCTGTAACCTCCTGGTTACTGTTGTGAGGTGGACTGATTGGGTCTGGAAGCTTTTGGCCAGGATATCGAATTGGGGACATTGGTCCATGGGTCTGCTACTTTGGAGCTTGAATAAATGCTTTAATTCCTCTGCCTTCTACTTAGAGAATTCCTTATATTCTGTGATTCTGGACCATTTGGGCATATTTATGATTTTCTTTGAAATCATGAATTCTGCCTTCATGTTATAGGGGCTAAAACCTAGAAACCACATATGACAAAGGGATAACTCACAGCTCTTGGGAGACCTTTTGCTGGAGTTCTCTAGAAGTCTTCCTTTGGTATGGAATAGTTTTCTCCTGAAATCTTTGTAATACTGTGAATCTCTATCCAGTCTGTCTTTTGTTCCTTATGCAAATACTGTCATCAGATGACTTGGGGTGCTACTAGGATGTCAATGGACAGAAAGAAAATTCTCTGAATCTCTGAAGTACACAAGTTTCTCTCTGGCCAAGAGGAAGCAAGAGGAAACTGAGTCTAAAACCAAGGTTTGGGGCTCTGCTTCTTATCCTGGCCCCCTACCCTAGCCATAAACATTGATTTCTTTTCAAGGAAACCTCTTTCCCCGGAACTTGCTTGAATCTATGGGACCTTGCTTGGGATAAAACGGGGCTCCTGGAGATAGTCTCCATGTGGACATTTCTTATTTGATTCCCTCGTTTGGGGAGCTACACAAGAAAAATTAGTAACTTTTTTCTCTTTCATTTTAGGTTGTTAGTTGCATAGTAAGTTTTTTTTGTTTGTTTGTTTTTTGGTGTGTTTCCTTTAAAAGTCAGAGATGACTTTTGCATAGTTAAATTTTTAGATACTGTTACCTGCTTTACTGAATCCTTTATAATATGGATATTGAGGTTAATATGGCTGATGTCGGGGGCTGCACCCCGACCACCGCCTATCACTTACCCTGCCCTCGGGTCTTCGGACGTCTCCGGCTCCTCTCAGGGGATGCGAGAGGAGAATCACCAGGCAGTACACCGGAATGAACAAGCAGCAGCTTTATTGCAATGGCGTACCAGAAATCTTACACAAAAATCCCACTGACCCTCTCTGGGGTGCTCCTTATATTGGGAGTTTTGGGTTAGCTCCTCCCCAGTTCCTCCCCGAAGGTGGAGCCCTTCCAGTTGGAGCCGCCCCGGTACTGACGTAACAGAAGCCACACAGGCACTGCTGCGTCAGCAGGTCCAGACTCCCTGGCGTCTCACTACCCTTTCAGGAGGCCCAGGTCCAGAGCGCCCCTAACAGGCTGATGCCTAGTTGATAAATGTTCATATTTTGCTTTTGCTTTTAAAGAAATCTAGATTATTGTGAATTCCTTAAAAACGACACCTCTTGGATAAGGTTCACCTGCTGCCCTAGAAACCCCAATTAATCATCTCCAAGTGATTAATCCTTTTTCTTGAAAGTCTTGTACTTGTTTGGGACTTAATTGATCCTGTTTCTTTAGTTTCTAATGGAGCCTATTTATCCTGTTCACTGAATTTGGGATTCTATTTGGATTAACCTTGAAGTAGCAGGGATGCACTGGGAAGTTTTCAGTGCCCTTTGATATATAGACCCAAATGAAATTTTCTGGTCCTTGAAGGGATCACCTATGGTACAGGGACCCTTTGAGGGATTTTGGTGTGAGCATTGTGGAAAAGGAAACTTAGAGATTTTGTTTTGACTTCCAGTTGAATTCCCTTTTTGTTTCAAGGGTCCCTGGAGAAAATTTGAGTTGGCCTCTCTGTTGTAGGGATCTGGAGGAATTCTACATTAAACCTTCTCTTTGAGTATGACTACAGAGCAGACTTGGGTGGTCCCTTCATGGAAGAGAGAAAAGGTGAAATATCCTTGTAAGGGCAAGCAAAGTGGGACTTTTTGTTGTCTTTTGTTTGGGAGTGCTACTCAGCACTGGGGCGATTGAGTGCCTTTGATTGAGCTTTGCCTTTGTAGGAAGGCCCACACCCTTTTGATATTTAGGTCACAAGAGGTGTGAAGCACTCTGATCCTGAAGAACTGCATATATACTCTGAGGTTAGCATTTTGTTTGGGGGCTCATTCATTGGAAAAGTGTTGGTGTGGAGACTTTGGGCAGCCATTAAGGAGCCCCCCATCTTTGAAAACTCAGATGTTGGTGCTTCTCTCTCTGGTAACTATGTATGTATAGCTTTAGTCAGACAGCTAGATGTCTGTCTGTTGATTTGTATCATTTGATCTGTTTATATTTTCTCTGTTTGTAATTTCCATTTGTATTTGCTCTGAAGTTCAAGGTGCTGACTTTTTCCCCTGAGCTAAGTGAATGATATACGTATGTTTGATTAAAGTGAAATTGTAAACCCCTTTAAGTTGCTTTCCTCAGAAAAGCAGATAAAACAATATGTGCTAGTAGCCCTCCTGTGTGCTCTTGTTGATCTTGTTGGGTCTTTTATTCCCCCAACGGAAGAAGTTACAATCCTAGGCCTCCAAGGATGCAGAGCTGTTTTGCAAACACCGAGTCAAATTGGTTTCTCACCTTGCTATGAGGAGATGTCTGTCAGTTGATTACAGGTCCTAAATCCCTTCTTAGGTAACCCACCAACTCTGAGATAAGATTTTCTTTGCCTTTGTGTTGGGGTGGTCCATTTCAAGTACTGAGACAGGCACTACTTATTAAGTAGCAAGCTAAAATAATATTTGTTATAGATACTCTTTGCATATGTGTGATTATTTGGGGTTCAATTGTTATTTTCACTTTGACCTTTGGGACATATAAGGTCTCTACCACATGAAATGTTTTGCATTAGGAAAGCAAGTGAAAGGGCAATGTTTATTCTTTCTCAGAATCCCAGAGATCTTTTCTGGATTGGAGTCAAGGACTTTGTGTTCAAAATGTGCTTTGGCTGATTTGCCAAGGATGACAAATTTTGGAAAAGGAAAGATTATAATGGGGAGTTAACTGGTAAATAAATGAGAGCCCTAACCTCAGAGCATGGGTAGCATGGTCTACCTGCTTGGTGAACCTGCTTCTGGAAGTGTATGGTGATGGAATGGGTCCTTTTCTTCTCCCTTTTATAGCACACACAATCAGAAATGAACTTGGAGGTGGAGTGGAATAATCTGTAGTATCTGTTTTAAGTTTGAGCCTAATCTCTCTAGGGATTATGTTAGTAAAGGGAAAAGATTGAACTCCCAGATGTTGGGAGAAATGTTTATACTTCTGTTATTTTTTATGTTTTCTTAGTAAATATCCCTTTACAAAAGCTAATTGATAACACTTGGTTAAATTACTCCAGAGCAATGTTTAGTGGAGGGTATCAGTGATATAAGGGAGATATAACTGGCAGTTGATATTCGGGAGAATACATTGGAATGAGGACTTGAACTGATGGCATTAGAACAACAATCTTAGGCCCATAATGGGTGCTTCTAGAACCTTGAGGAGAAAATATAGCTTTGTTCTGGGGAACCCAACTTGTCACTATGAGTGGGAGTTATGATAAAGGCCTCTGGCATTTAGAAGGGCTGCCACAGAAATCAGAAAATCATAGCCTCTCAGAGCTAGAAGGAATTTCAGTATAGAAGTGTCAAACATGTGGCCTGTAGGCAATGCAGCTGTAATATTCCCAAGTTCAGCCAAACCAAATTGAAATGTAATTGGGAAATATTTAACAAAATAAATAAAATGCAATAAAACATAGACAATAGTACATTTTAAAATTAAGTAAATATGCAACCCACATAGATGCTTACATATGGATTTGTGGCCCTCATTTCTATTTGAGTTTGACACAACTGGTCTAGTGCAACCTATACCTAAAGCAGTTGTCCCTTTATATCATCCTTGGCAATTATCATTCAACTTTGCTTAAAGACTATATGTAGCTAAGACCCCACAACTTCTCAAAGTAGCCCATTCTATTTTTGGATCGCACTAATTGTTAGGAAATTTTCCTAACGTTAAGCCTAATTTTTTTGTTAGCTTCTAACCAGTTCTCCTATTTCTGCTTTTCAGGGCCAAGAAGAGAACTAGTTTAATTCCTTCTTTTTGAGATAGCCCTCCAAAAACTTAAGACAACTATCATGTCCTTCCAAAGTCTTCTCTTCTCCAGGTTAAATAATCCCAGTTCCTTCAACTGGTCTCTATTTGACATGAACACAAAGCTTCTCACCATCCTCACTGCCTTCCTCTGGACACTTGGTTTCTTAGAATATGGTGCCCAAACTGAATATAATACTTTAAATGTGATTTGGCAGTATACAACAGGACTACCATCTCTCTAGTCCTGGTAGCTTTGCCTCTCTCAGAGCAGCTGCAAATTACATGATCTTTCTTAGATGCTGAGAAAAATGATTATTAAATAGCAAATTATTGGGGAGATCCCTGACCTTTCCCAAAAATTTACACCTCCTAGACCATCTTATCTAGGTGGAGTTGCTACCTCACTCAACTAGAAAAACCCTACAAAGAGATCCTAGTCCATGAAATCCCACCCATTGTGTTCTACTCAGGCTCGGGTGGGGGTAGATCCTTGATCTAGATTGTCTGAAGTTGGGGGTGGTCTGGGAGCCAGAGTGATCAAGGTCATAACCCTATCTCCTCATTAGAATAAGCCCACCACTATAAAAATGTGCATACCCTTTGACCCAGCAATACCACTTCTAGGGCTGTATCCCAAAGAGTTCATACAAGTAGGAAAAGGACCCATATGTACAAAAATATTTATAGCAGCTCTTTTGGTGGTGGCAAACAATTGGAAATTGAGGGGATGCCCATCAATTGCAGAATGGCTAAACAAGTTGTGGTATATGAATGTAATGAAATACTATTGTGCTATAAGAAATGAGGAGCAGGGGGATTTCATAATACCCTGGAAAGACTTATATGATCTCATGCTGAGTGAGGGGAGCAGAACCAGGAGAACATTCTACACGATTACAGACACACAGTATCTCTGATGACTAACTTTGATAGACTTGGCTCTTTTCAGCAATGCAAGGTTCTAAGACAGCTCCAAAAGACTCATGATGGAAAAAACTATCCATATCCAGAGAAAGAATTATGGAGTCTGAATGCAGATTAAAGCAAACTATTTGCTCTCTCTCTTTTTGTTTCTTTTTTTTCTCATGGTTCATTCCATTGGTTATAATTCTTCTTTACAACTTGACTATTGTGAAAATAAATTTAATGTGAAGGTATGTGTGGAACCTATATCGGATTACATGCAGTAATGGTGGGGAGGCAGGGAGGAGAGAAAGGGAGGGGAAATTTGAAATTCAAAAACTTGTGGAACGGAGTGTCGTAAACTAAAAATAAAAAATAAATTTAAAAAAGAATTAACCCACCTCTCATTATAATATTCATTCTTCTCACTAATTATTAACCAATCAGTGTTGATTGCCACCCTCAAGAACAGCCGTTCTTCCAAGGGCATATAAGTGTTGAGTGGGTTCCATGATAGGTGTTTAGCATTTGAGAGTGCCACAGACCCCTTTTATTAATTATCTGCTAGCATAATTAATAAAATGATTAAATACCCAGAAACTATCTCTCCAACTTTTTATATGTCACAATGCTAAATAACACTATATTGGACTTACTAGTCCACTAAATTAAATGAAATGGAATTACTTGGAAGAATTACCATTGCCAGTTCTAGCTATGCCTCCACCATCCTCTTTTGTGTTATATTTCTGAAGCTAATTTTTTTGAGCCAGATTTAACACTTGATATTTATCTTTGTTAAAGTTCATCATAAATATATTTGAATGAGTATTCTAATAATGATAATAAAATAAATAAATAAAATAAAAGCAAAATCCTTTTGAATCTCAACTCTGTCATATCACTAGAATGGTAACAGAATGCTTGGTTAAACATTCATTCATTACATAAACTTGGAGGGATAGCTATTTCAAGGGGCAGCTAGGTGGTGCAGTAGATAGAGCTCCAGGCCTGGAGATAGGAAGACCCATCATTCTAAGATCAAATATGGCCTCAGACACTTACTAGCTATGTGACCCTGGGGAAGTTGTTTAATCCCATTTGTCTCAGTTCCCTCATCTGTAAAATGAGCTGGAGAAGAAAATTGCAAATCACTCGAGTATCTTTGCCTCCAAAATCCCAAATAGGGTCATGAAGAGTCAGACATGACTAAAATAACTGAATGACAACAACAACCTACTTCATTATGCTAGACATGGTCCTTGCTCTTACAGAGCTTATAATCTGGTAGTAGAAAAGTATAGACTCATTAGACTGGCTGCTGTGTAAGAGGGAGGAATGGAGACATAAACATGATAGTCATAAACAGCTAGACGACTGCATGTAGCCTCCTTGGACACTCAAGGACTTTTATCAATCCCTATGTGTTATTTATATGTGACCTACTCATGGTTGGTATATTCCTAGGTACCAGGGATCTGCTTACTTTACGTTAGAGAATTTGTAAATATTCCAGCTCCATTTATGTACCTCAGTATAAATCCACACAGGCCCATGGCCTGTGTGGTCTATGGGCCTTTTGGAATCAGTGTAGCATACTGAACAGAGACCATTTTCTGGGTTATGTTTATGTGTGTAATTCATTTCCCAGAATCAGAATAAGGCTGGCATCCAAGGGTGTTATATGGTGAAAACGGAAGTCTTCTTGCATGCTTTTGTCAGTCTTCTAATGGCTTGTGTACCACTAATAAATTGTGTAGTTACAGCAGAAGTGAGGGTGGCAGTGTTTCTATTTTTCGAGATCCAGGTTAGAACTAAGGCAAAGAGATAAGACATGTGCAGAAATAAATCTAGTGTCAAGTAGCATGTGGAAGTGCAGGGAGACAGCCAGTACAGTGGGGGTTAAGATGAGGGAGAGATTATTTGGGGTTGGTAGAGTCACAGAAGGCTTCATGGAAGCAATGGCTTTTGAGGTGAGTTTTAAAGGATGTCTTGATTAAAATGCACTACCATGCTTAAAGTTTGCAGCCCATCCCCATTTTAAAATGTGATTCCAATTATTCTCCTGGTTACCAAGCTTAATTCCCAGCTGTAGGAGAATGTAATGCAGTTTGTATATGCTGTGCCTCCAAATAACTTTTAATTAGACATTTAAATTAGACTTGTACTGGTTCACTGAATTCAACATTTTTATATTTCTCCAATCCAATTATTAGGTGTTTTAACTCCCCAATTCAGGACTTGCTATTTATTCTCATATTAGAGAGTACAACATTAAAACCATGATTCCCAGATTTTCTCATAAATAAATCGAGACATAAAGGTCCAAGGTTAAAAAACAAGTGAAAGAGGCAAGTCCATAGCAGAAAAAACTCCAGCTCATTCTCAGGTTCAATGGTGTTTTGAAGAGATGCCATGATAAACGCAATTGTAAAATGAGGAAGAATACACTCATAAAATCCTGTGTGGTTTTTGTCCCCTCTGTGTATGGGAGCAGATGAGCCAAGAACTGACTTGGTGGTAGAGGGAAGGCTAAACTAATCCTAGCACCCTGCTCTGCTTCCCCTAGTCAAAATGATAGGTGAATCCCAACTGCGCCCAAGCAATTTAAAGAGGAAAATGATACTAACCCGTCTCGTGTGGGGCATGGCATAGCGCTGAGTTGAAATGACAATAGTGTTGAGTCCAGGCATTGTCTACTGTCACACCCACAGAGCTCTGTCCTATGACTTTTTGGGCCTGATCCTCTTAAAAGGTTGGCCAGCCCCATTAAAAGAATGGTTTCATGAGTAAAGAGCATCTGATCTGGAGTCAGGAAGCCTGGGATTGAATTTTGACTCTACCACTTCCTAGCTATGAGAGCCTTAGTTTCCTCATTTTAAAAACAGTGAGGATAAAGCCAATAATGCCTTTTTTACTCTCTAGAAGTAGTGACCGCTACTCTGGTGACTCATCATGGTGTATATAGAGGCATACTTGGGTGGTCTGAGCTAGGGCAGCAGTGTACAAACAGTGGTTCTACTATATTGAAAAGGCTTTTTGGCATAGTCCCAGGAACAGATTGGGTCTATTTTCTGATGAACAACCTACCTGCATGAAGAGGTTCATTATCATTAATCTAATCACTTGGTGATGAATTCTTTGGGAGGGATGGAGGGAATAAGTATTTATTGTTCAGTCATTTTCAGTCACGTCTGACTCTTTGTGACCCCGTTTAGGATTTTGTTGGCAAAGATACTGGAGTGGTTTTTTATTTTCTTTTCCAGCTCATTTTACAGATGAGGAACTGGAGCGAACAAGGTTATGTGACTTTCCCAGGGTCACACAGCTATAAGTGTCTGAGGCCAGATTTGAACTCCTGAAGGTGGGTCTTCTTGATTCCAGGCTCAGTGTTCTACCCATTGGGCCACCTAGCTGCCCACATAGCAGAATTTGCCAAGTGCCTAAAAATATTATCTCATTTGGTCCTTTCAACAATTTTACAAGGTTGGTGGTATTATCATCTCCATTTTACAGTTGAAGAAACTTAAAGAAATACAGATTAAGTGATTTGCCCAGGGTCACATAGCTAGTGAGAGTGTGAGGTAGGATTGCAACTTGGGTCTTTCTGACTCTAGGCCCAGAGTTCTATCTACTGTGCCACCTGCCTGCCTCTTTGGTCATGGCAACCTGAGAAAACCGGGAAAAGAGGGAAAAATGAACCTCAGTTCTTTGTCCCCTTCTACTTCAGCAATAACATTGACAGAATAATGGGGAAAGAGGAACTGAAGAATCACAGTTTTTAGACTGCCTATAAACATTAACTTAGCTCTTGTCAGATTCTTGTCCAGAGACCAAGAAGTGGACATACTAACTGAGGAAATGAATTATATTAATCTTGACATTCTTATTATAAATGAAATCAGAAGACAAAAGGAGCTTGCTCCTAAATTGAATGATGGCTCTCAAGTTCTCCTTGGAGAGAAATGAATAGATGAATGAATTTTTAAAATACCAACAAAACATTGATTAAGTGCTCATTCTCTGCTTGGTGCTGGGCTAAGTGCTGGGGATACAAATATAAGCAAGCTAACCAGTCCCAACCTCAGGGAGCTTTAGAGGGGGGAAGAAGCACATAGACGGAAGGAGTGGATAGGTTGGAATATTTCATACAGGGAAATGAGAAGGAATGACAATTAGCATCATAAGGCATTTAATTGAAATATTCTTTCCAGGAATGGTAGTACCGATTTGGTTCCTGATCTTGGAGATAGAATTGGAAAGGGGCAAGGGGGGCTGATTATGCACATAGTGGCTTATCATGGTGATGGCTGAGAAGTGGCATAGCAGATTTGGGTTTAGGCAAAATAGGGTGACTGCTCAACAATCAGAAACCCAGTGTTCCAGGGTTTGAAAACTTGAGCTCTTGTTGAAAATGGAGGCTGGAATGCAGGAAGAATGAAGACGGCTGAGAAGTGGCAAATGAAGCAGAAGATGGGCTTGGTTTTATAAGACATACAAAAGCAACAAGTATTTATGAGGCACTTGCTTCACTCGTATTGCAGTGTTCATAATGAACATTTGTAAAAAGACAATCATAAAGATAATACACCTTACAGGCACAAATGACTAAAAGGTGCAGAGAATAGAGTATCCCATTATGCTTATTCTTTGTTGATCATAAGAAAGTGTTTGACTGGAAGAGTGAAATGCCACCATAAAGATAGTCTTCCAAAACAATGCCACCTATTACTATTGAAATTCAACAAAGGTAGATTGAAGCACATACTCTCTGAACAAGATAACAGTTTATTAACGGGGTGTGAACCTATTAACAAAGGGGTCAATGGCTTGCCTTGATTTATGCCAAAGACCCCAAGATGAAAGCTTAGCTAATTTTTATAAGGTAAGAACAAAGAATAGGACAGGGTAAGTGATGTCATGGGGTTGAAGACAACAGGATTAGTTATATGGCTGAGGTGTGTGGGACATTATGATTGGTTGGAATTTGGGAAAGGGGCCAGCACTAACCCCTTCCTTCCCTCCTATGACTAAGAAGGGTTCATTGTTTGAGTCCACCTGTAAGGTCAGAAATAATGGATCAGACACCTTGAAGGGTAGCTCAGTGGTACATAAATACTGGACCAGACTCCCTGGTGTTTACCCATAATCCCCAAGCATAGCAGAATTGCTTAGAATAGAACAGTGATAAGCAGGAGAACTGGATTGTAAACTTAACTTATTACAGACCAGCTGAATTTCTGCATTAAGTTCAGAGACAAAGAGCCATGACTTTGGCAGTTACAGAACAAAATCAATTAACTGTAAATAGGATCAATAAAAATGATACAGGATCTTCTCATTCCCATACATGTATTAAAAACACAGATTCACTGAGAGAGGAAACAACGGAGATATGTTCGTTTGACAGCCTTACGATTTTAAATAGGGAGGATTAAATCTGTTAATGCCTTATTCATCTTCCACGAGTTCCTACTCTGGTGACTAATCATGGTGTCCATAGAAGGAAACTTGAGTGTTCAGAGTTGGGCAGCAGTGCACAAGCACTGACTGATCCTACCATACTAGAAAGGCTTCGGGTATAGTCTCAGGGACAGACTCCTTGAGAGAAGGAACAATAGAAATATCTTTGTTTTGACAGCCCCATGATTTTAAAAAACAAGCAGATTATAAAACAGGGAGATAAATGCTTGCCAAAGGTGTTTGCCACTGTCATGGAGGATGTCCAATACAGAGCCCAAATCCAAGGGGGATTCCTTATATGTGCTCCTAATGTAATTCTAGATGATTCTGTTTATAATTGACATTGTACTGAGTATATCAAGGCCCAGAGCCTTGTAGAACCTCCCAAGTGAAATCCATAACTAGAGGTATGGATAGGAATGATCTAGCACAATAAACCATAGATAATAGCTAACATTTCTGTAGCACTTTAAGGTTTACAAAGCATTGTGTTTAGATACTGTTATTATCCTCATTTTACAGATGAGGAAACTGAGGATTAGAGGTGTTAAGTGACTTGCCTAGGGTCATATAGCTAGTGAACATTTGAGAAGGGATTTGAACTCAGGTCTTTCTGACTCCACTGGGCTACCTACATGCTATGAAATGGGATCTGCATTCTTGGAGGGAAGACCCACATCACAGAGATCATAGATAAATAGAAACACCTACCTTATACAGTTTTTGTCAAGAGCAAGTGAGATTATGAAACTAAACTATTTTATAACAAAAAAAGTTTAATGAATATAAGCCATTATTGGGTTTACCTTTATGATACTATAAACCTTATTCATATCCTTTACCTCTTCTTCCTATAGAGGAGGGAGGGTAGGAAATATGAGGAAAAAGATGGAAGACTTGCTTTCAAAATGATTTTAGAGATTTTGAAATATAGAAAATGACATTAACCATTGGTTTAGATAATTATTGATATTCTGAGAAAAGAGCTTCTGGGCCTCCCAGTGTTAATTTTACAAAGGTCTTCCATATGGTAAAAGACCTTGCATGGAATAATCAATCAAATACTTCAAGAGTCTGTAATTTTATCAGTGAAAATATTTCTTCCACTGATGTAAAACTTTTATAAATTAGTGGATATTCTTGGAAAGTTTCTGTAACCAAAATATTCCAGTCATCAAACCACTTTTTAGTTCTAGCCAACTTCAATAAAAATAGCATTGGAGTCAATAAGGGTTTTGAAGCTACAGGGATTTTTGAATTTCCTATATACTGAGATAAGACTATTTCTCATTACTATAAGAATAGCTGAGCTTCAGAAACCATTTGGAAGCCCAAGGCAAGAGATCTGACTTTTGGGCCTTGCAATAAGCTGTTATTAACGCTATCAAGGGTAATCTACTTTTGTCTTGACCTTCCTTTAGATTCTCTGCAGGTGTAATGGACAGATTGGTAGTGGTTTTGTTTCTTGTGAAAGAAAGACTAGATAAATGTTCTTCCACATAAGATTATAAAAATCCAATGTAAATGAAAAGTTCGCCACCTTTCTTTATAACAAAAATAATCTTCACAATGAATGCATCTCACCCAGTAGATATGAGTGATGCTCCTAATGATTGTAACTGGTGAAAGCTGGCTGAGCATAAGCTTCATTTTCAAGCCATTGAAGGTTTTCCTCAGTCTGGTAGATTGAAACCTTTTTTTTTCCCTTGGAAAATAAAACCTGGGGGAAGACTTTACAATCTGCCTGCAGAATGCAAAAAAATAAATTCTTGTTACACATTGACTTTTAGGTACCTGCATCCTTTGTTCAAAAATGGACCTGAAATACTGGTTTGGGCACATTTGAACCATATCAAACTTGATCCATATGAAATATAGCTTGTAAATGTGAAAATTTGAAATGTGTAAATATGGGAAATAATTATGCCATCTAAAAATACAGGTAAAATTCATTAGCCACTAGAGAAATCATCTCTTCATGAAGGTAAGCTATGATAACATTGTTTTATATTTATATTACAGAGCCTCAGTATCCTCATATTGAAACTATCCTACTTGGTCCCTGGCTCCTTCTTACTGTATTTACATTGATACTTAAAAAGGTCCTTCATTTCATCAATGTGGGTATGCCTTCCATTGGCATCTATGACTTAGTAAACAAATCTTGGGGAATTGAAATGGCCAAAAAAATCATTACTCCTCTTTGGCCAAACTTGTGATATGTTTCTCTAATTGAGATAAATTTGTCATTAGAGGAGAAACAAAAGCTTTTCATTGTCCCATATTCAGTGCCTTTTCAGCTTGGTGGGGCCTGACAGAGCTTGTACTGTAACCTTAGAATCCAGCATCACCTCTGTACAGAGGATTTTCGTGATCCGATGTGGAAAAATATGAGGCACTGTAGTAGGAGTTTAGTGGAATGACAATGCAATATAATATAACATAACATGTTATATATCATACCACATCATGCTATATCATACTATAATATGACATGAATAATATAATGCAATATCATAGTAGCTGGTGGCACAGTAGCTTGGTTTGGTATCAGTAAGACCTAAGTTCAAATTTGCTGTCAGACACTTATTAGCCATGTGACCCTAGGCAGGTCACTTATCCTTTTGCCCCCTTTCTTAAACTGTAAAATAAGGATAACAATAGCACCAACCTGAAGATGGGGGGGGGGGGCGGAGCCAAGATGGCAGCTGGAAAGCAGGGACTAGTGTGAGCTTCCCACCAAGTCCCTCCAAAAACCTTTAAAAAATGGCTCTGAACCAATTCTAGAACTGCAGAACCCACAAAAGAGCAGAGGGAAGCAGGGCTCCAGCTCAGGACAGCCTGGATGGTCTGTGGGTGAGGTCTTTCACTTAAGGAGCTGGGAGTGGAGCAGAGCAGAGCCCAGCCTGAGCAGCGTGGACCAACCAAATACAGTAGCCAGGCAGAGTGTGCCCTAGCGCCCTGAATCAGTGAGCTGCGGCAGTTACCAGACTTCTCAACCCACGAACACCAAAGACAGTGGAGAAGGTTAGTGGGAAAAGCTGCTGGGGACAGAGTTTGAGGTTTGTCCACCACCCCAGGGGCAGCGCGGGAGGTGCGGCTACAAAACTACAGCTGCAGTTACTTCCCGCCCCAGGCCCACCTGGTGGGAGGAATTAAGTGGCAGATCAGAGCAGCAGTGTGGAGCCTGCTGAAGATATAAGCCCAGTCCGGGCTGGGGGTTCTTGGGGAAGGAGGAGTGCTGGTGTGGCAGAGCTGGCACATCCCCCGCAAACGTGGAACATAGAACTCTTTATGATACAAGCAGTCATACCCGCTGAAAAACTCAAGGGTCAAGTTAGTTGGCTGGGAATATGGCCAGGCAGCGAAAACACACCCAGATTCAGTCTCAGACTTTGGATTCTTTCTTTGGTAACAAAGAAGACCAAAACATACAGACAGAAGAAGTTAACAAAGTCAAAGAGTCTACAGCAAAAGCCTCCAAGAAAAACATGAACTGGTCCCAGGCCATGGAAGAGCTCAAAAAGGATTTGGAAAAGCAAGTTAGAGAAGTAGAGGAAAAATTGGGAAGAGAAATGAGAAGGATGCAAGAAAACTATGAAAAACAAGTCAGTGACTTGCTAAAGGAGACCCCAAAAAAACACTGAAAAATATACTGAAGAAAACAACACCTTCAAAAATAGACTAAGTCAAATGGCAAAAGAGCTCCAAAAAGCCAATGAGGAGAAGAATGCCTTGAAAGGCAGAATTAGCCAAATGGAAAAGGACCTTGAAAAAGACCACTGAAGAAAATACTACCTTAAAAATTAGATTGGAGCAAGTGGAAGCTAGTGACTTTATGAGAAATCAAGATATTATAAGAGAGAACCAAAGGAATGAAAAAATGGAAGACAATGTGAAATATCTCATTGGAAAAACCACTGACCTGGAAAATAGATCCAAGAGAGATCATTTAAATTATTGGACTACCTGAAAGCCATGATCAAAAAAAGAGCCTAGATACCATCTTTCAAGAAATTATCAAGGAGAACTGTGCTGATATTCTAGAGCCACAGGGCAAAATAGCAACTGAAAGAATCCATCGAATTTCCTCCCTTGACCCTGTCCCCTTTCGAAAGTGTTTGTTTTTGATTACTTCCACCCCCATCTGCCCTCCCTTCTATCATCCCACCTTTTTTATCTTCTTCCTTCTTCTTTCCTGTGGGGTAAGATACACAATTGAGTATGTATGGTATTCCCTCCTCAGGTCAAATCTGGTGAGAGCAAGGTTCAATCATTCCCCCCTCACCTACCTTCTCTTCTCTTCCTACAGAACTGCTTCCATCGATCGCCTCTTCAAATAGATCCCAAAAAGAAATCTCCTAGGAATATTGTCGCCAAATTCCAGAGCTCCTAGATCAAGGAGAAAATACTGCAAGCAGCCAAAAAAGAAACAATTTGAGTATTGTGGAAACATAATCAGGATAATCCAAGATGTGGCAGCTTCTACATTAAGAGATCGAAGGGCTTGGAATACAAGGTCAATGGAGCTAGGACTAAAACCGAGAACCGAATATGTAGAACCGAGTATTGTAAACTAAAAATAAAAAAAAAATTAAAAAAAATAATAAATCATTCTTCTTGTTCTGCTCACTTCATTTTGCATCAGTTTATAATACTTAGAATTCTCTGAAAACATCTCTGGCCATTTCTTATGGCAAAAAAAATATTCCATTACATTCATCTGCCATAGTTTGTTTGGCCAGTTGCCTAAGAGGCAATTGAAGGCATCCCTTTAGATTCTAATTATTTTCTTTTTTTTTACTTTTCCTTTTCTCTTCTCCTCTTCCTCTTTATTTTGTTTGTAGTTATTTCTTCCCCAATAGCATTCTCCCTCCTAACTTTCATCTCCTGCATGCCCACCTATTTCCCCAGTAAGTGTGATGTATTTTCTACACCAAACCACAAATATGCTCAACTCTCACTTGTTTGTTTCAGATAAGTGAGCTCTTCTGATGCCCACTGCCCTGTTCCTTTCCACAGTCATACATTACTTTCATTCTTCCCTCTCTGTCTCCTCTCCAAACCTTTAGAACAGAACCAACCAATCTACTCCTAGAATTTCTGTTTTTCTTATTTAACTTCCTCAATATTCTTCAAAGATTCTGAAGATACCCTTGTTTCTTCTCCTTCTGTTGGAATGTTAGCACTATATCTTCATTCAATTGCGCAAAAAAAAATTACCTTTCTACATTTTTTTGGACCCTTTTGTTTGCTTTTTAAAGCCCTACTCAACTTTGGTGTTTTCATTAGAAATACTTGAAAGTCCTCTATTTCATTAATTGACTGTCTCCCCTCCACCCGCCCTGGTACAATTATAGTCATCTTGGAAAGTTCTTTTTCTTGGTTGTAAATCTTATAGAATATTACATTCTAACTCCTCTTGTTTATAGTAGAAGCTGATCTTTTGTGATCTTGACTATAGTTCTTTAGTAGCTAAAATGCATTCTTAAGTATCCCTGTAATTATTTTTCTTTGATGTGGGGCTTCATATTTTGGATATGACATTCCTGGGACTTTTCTTTTGAAGTTCCTTTTGGGTGGTGATCAGTAGATTCCCTCTATCTGCACTATGCCCTTTGATTTTAATATATTGGGCAATTTTCATATCTGCTTTCTTAAATATAATTTCCAGGCTTTTTAATTTTGATTGTAATTTTCAAAGAGTTCTGTGACTCTTAAATCATGTCTCCTTAATGTTTTTTCCTGGTCACTTGTTTTTAATCTCAGATGTATTACATTTTCTTCTTTTTTCCCCAGCAGTCTTTTGATTTTATTCTAATATTTTTTGCTATCTTACAGAGTCATTGATTTCTATTTGGCTCATTCTTGTTTTCAGGGACTCTATTTCTTTGGTAAAGTTTACCTCTATCCTTTCTAAGTTACTCATTCTTCTTCCAATTTTTTCTTTGAGGGATTTTATTTCATTTTTAATCTCTTGAATCATTTATTCTAGGTATTCATGTAATCCTTTTGAAAAATCCATTTTTTTTCTCTTTGCTTACAGTTGTTAGAGAATTGCTTAATCCCTCTTTTGGGTGTTCCCTAGTTATACAATAATTTTAAAATATGCTTTTCATTGTTGTGTTTGGTTTATCAATCTCTTCTATTTTTGTTCCTAAATTGGAGATTGTGTCAGGGCTAGGTTCTGCCTGTTGCTGGTTTTTATATGAGGTAGTCAGACCTGGTTGGTTTTCCCTTAGTTCCATGGTTTCCTGTGTTAGCCTCAGCATCCTAGAAATTGACCCTGTCCCCCTATCCTGATCTTTGAAATGGAGAACACTAGATCTTCAGGGCTCCCTGTGGTATCAAAAGACAGTGTACTATACACCTTGAAGCCCAGGGCTTGGCGTATCTGAGTGCTGAAGTACTACGCTGGTTGTTGTTCACTGCCTGCTGCTGCTTCCAGGGCTTCCTAGATCCCTGCCCTTAGGCTTCGTGACCATTCTGGTGACTTCTAAGGGTAGTCCTCTGCTCTTGCCACCTGCAGACACAGAGTCTCATAGGCGACACATTCCCTGTTTCTGGTCGTTTTGGGAGGCTACTAGTTTAAGCTTGCCCTGGCTTTGCTGAGAGCCTCTTTTCCTATTGTCCTCAGTCTTTCTGACCTCTTATATAGGTAGAAGAAAATACCTACTATAGTTTCTCTTAAATTTTTTGATCATCATTCATTTTGTTGTTAACTTTAGGGTTTTGCTGGAGTGAGTATCTGGGAACTGCTCTGCCTGCCTTCTGTTCAGGCAGCTATCTTGGCCAGAAGTACTTATGCCTGTTTTCACATCTCTATAAAATATTTATGAGAATGTTCTATATGTACATTAAAGGTTTTCTTGATATAACTATGAGAAGGGGCTAGACTTTTGTATAGGATTTTCCAAAGCATATCATGTCACACAATTTATTGTTTGTCAGTCATTTAAAAAAAACCAATGAAAGAGAACAAAATCCAACCTTGAAGATTCTCCTACAAAGTGGCTCCTTATGATCAGACAATATCCATTGATAGATGCATCTGGAGAAATGACTGTTCAGTAATCCTACTATTATAAATATCGATTTACAGGCATAAAATAGGGAGTCATATGTTTACCAAAGTTGTTTGCCAATATCATGGAATGTATCCCAACAAGAGACCAAATGGAAGGAGAGATTCTTTACAGTGAGTGAGGGATTATAGGACAGCTGAAATGCTTCTCTGTTAATTGAAGAATGTTAAAATACTTGGGCAGCTAGGTGGTTCAGTGAATAGAGGGCCTGGCCTGCAGTCAGGAAGACCTGAGTTCAAATCCTGCCTCAAACATTAGCTGTGTGACCCTAGTCAAGTCACTTAAGCTTATCTGCCTTAGTTTCCTCATCTGTAAAATGAACTGGAGGAAGAAATGACAAATCACTCCAGTATCTTTGCCAAGAAAAACCTAAATGGGGTCACAAAAAGTCAAACATAACTGAAATGACACGACAACAACTACAAAATACTTAGAAGAAGGCCTCTGGTACATTGGGTAGATCATCCAGAGAGGATTTACAGAAGTACAATGATGAGAATTTCATAGCACAAGAAGTTTGAAATATATCATCTATACCTTTCAAAAGAGTATCTGGTGAGATTGTGATCTATTAAAATATTGAATGGTATAATCCAAGACCAATCACTATGAGCAATAGAATATAACATTTTGAGAAATGGATTTGGAATCAAAAGATCTGAACTCCGATCCTGGTTCTGTGACCTCTGGCAAGTAAGTTATTTAACTTCTCTGGGTCGTAGTTTTCTTATTTGTAAAATTATCTCTAAGTTCTCATTTTGTTTTATATCCTATAATTTCTATTATGCTCATTATAGGGACATTTTGAAGAACAAAATAAATGTTATATTGTAAAATACTATACAAATGTAATACCCTATTAAGGTAATAACTTTTCAAAGTTCTTTCATATTTATCACTTAATTTATCCTCATAACAACCCTTTAATAAGAGGATTTTATCTATTTCCATTTTACAAATGAGAAAACTGAGCTGTGGAGGTCCATATTTTGCCCAAGACCACATGGAAAACAATGGAAGAAACAAGACGCTTCCTGGTTCCACTTTCTAACTACTAAGTCACATGATGCATATGATATGAGTGTCAGCTACTTATTGGTCAGCCTAGCTCCATTCTTTTCTAATTTTTTTTTCGATCAAGGAAGTTTTCCTTGACAAAAGGAAAGGATATCAAAATTCAATGTGACACTGATACATTCTTAATACTTCCTCTAACCTCTTTATTTATAGAAAAGGAGGTATTCTTATCTAACTCCAGATGACTTATGTAGTCTGTCTGTCTTACTTAGACTCTGGATGTCCTCATCAACGGACGCTTAAAAGTTCTTGGAGACTTCAAGGGTGGGGGGTTGGGAGGTGGTCCACTTCTTCCCTAAGCCAGTCTTGAATCAATCAAAATTATAAATTAGATGTCAACAAATCCTAGATACCTCCATTTAATCAACCAACTACCAAAGGTCTAAACTAGATGAGAACAAGTCTTATTTCAGTTTGAGAAGAATTATGTACATTCGTTGTTGATAGAAGACCATACACACAAGGAATGTAATTGGCTGAAAGGAAACAACACATTTCTAGGCCTAAAATGACAGCAAGCCAGTACAGCATCCCAGTCATTCTAGTAGCACTGATCGCTTTAGAGAATTACCCTTGATTGGGATTAAGTTTTTCATCCTGGGGGGTGGGTATGTTTTTGAAACAACCTTGCTTGTTATAGTTAGTAAATATTCTTTTCCAAAAGCTAATCAACTTTGCCTGGTTGATTAATAATCAGTAGGGAGCATCCTGGATAGGGGCACTTGAAAGGTAATGCTACAAAATTTAGCCTCTTAGGGTTACTGCTATGACCTCAGTGGGGAAAAGTGGTCATTTGCTTTCCACAGACCCAATTTACTCACATCAGTGGTAGTTGAGAGAGTGAGCTGAGAGGAGAGTGCTATGCTTTCTAAGTGGTTACATAATCAATTCAGTACAACAGGTTGATTAAATGCCTGCTTTGTCCATAGCTCTGTGAATACTCCTGGGTGAGATCCAGAGCTCTGGAAGATACTCATCCTGTTTTCATGGAGTTTCCATTCTGGGATCATGTGAAAATTGCAAAAATATTTTGTTGTATTTAATCTTACAATATATACAATAGTTCCTTCAAGTAATAAGAAAATCTGAATCTCATCTAACATGGTATAGGGTGAAGGACCTGAAATTAATACATGGTTCAATTCAGTTCCATAGAACAAGTCTTTATTAAAGAATATATCCCTTGTCTGCACACAGACACACATGCATGTGCACACATATACATATGCATACATGTATGTATGTATGTATATTCCACTAGGCAAAACAACATAAATATAGGTGAAGAAATAAAAAATATATACAAAGTAAATATGAAATAATTTTTTTTGGAGGGATGTCATAACAACTGGGAGAATCAGAAAGGGCCTCACATAGGAGATAACATTTGAGCTGAACCATGAAAGGATACATGAAGAGACTGAGATGAGGGGATGGAGGGAAAAAAGAAGGGAACAAGTGTTTATTAAGCACCTAGACACTGGTGTTAAGCACTTTACCCATATTATTTCATTGGATCCTCACAACAACCCTGGGAGGTAGATACTATTAATTATCCCATTTCAGAGTTGAGTTAAGTGAGGCAAACAGAAATAAGTGACTTGCCCAGGGTCACCCAGCTAGTAATCATCTGAAGTTGGATTTGAATTCAAGCCTTCTTGACTCCAGGCCCAGCCCTCCATCCACTGCACCACCTAGGTGCAGAGCTAAAGAATCCAGTGCATGGGAGATAATAACATGCAAAGACACAAAAATAGGAGATGGAAAGATATGTGTATGCACGTGTGTATGTATCTACATACATATATAACTTTTGTTTTACATATGTATGTATATATGTATATGTATGTGCGTGTGCATACATAATATATCCATATATGTAAATAAGCATAAGGCTAAGTATCATGTTACTTCAGAGTGAAAAAGAGATCTTTTACTGGATTCAAGGAGGAGACTTACTTAAGTGGTAGGATGTTGAATCCCACCACCTCTCAGCACTGGGATATAGATAGATGGAGCTAGCTATTCACAGATGCAAGAAAGAAGGAAATGGCGGTACAGAAAACATCACTGAAGGGCAACTAATATTACAGTCTCATTTTCTCTCCTCTAGTTTCCTTTAAAAGAATTCTTGTTTTTTACTATGTTTCATTTCTTTCCTGCTCTATCATGACCTGACAAGTGAGTTGAGTGACATGGGTCAAAGGGTGCTTTCCCTGCCTTGCTTTGGTTTTGGTTTCTCCCCCCAATGACAAGTGGAACAGAAGCTTAGGTTACTAGAAGGATGTTAGTACCCTCCACAGTAAAAGGGCAGCTTAGGAGAGTAGAAGGTCTGCAGAAAAATAATGAATTTTATTTTGGCCATGTTGACATTGTGATGCTAATGGGCCTCCAGTGGCATATTCTAGTTAGTGGTTTGGCATGATCCTTTTCTATAGTGTTGACTCATCTCAGTGCTCTAACCTTTGAGTGTTCTCTGGCTATCATCCTAATCTTTTGTTTATGTTAGCATTCATTGTGTCTATTCATAAACTCTCTTCCTAGAAATTATCTTTTATAAATTATTGGCCTTCACTACTACTCTTTGTCCTTGGTCGAATAAGCTACCATGTATTACACATAACTTAGAAGATTGATCAATGATCAAATTGACATTTAAGAAAAAAACATTACCATCTACTTTCCTACTGTACACTAAGGGTGATGTGACTTGCAGCTGAAATCTTCCATGTGTATAGAATTAGAATGTGAGCTTCTTGAGGGCAGGGGCTAACTTTTCTACTTTTATTGTCATTCCTTACCACAATGCTTAGTAAATGTTTTTTTTCTTTTATTTATTTATTCATTCAAATTATATACATGTAGTTTTCTCCCTACTCTTCCTTTTTCAGTTAAAATCTTAATCAGATCTGCAAGCATCTAGATAAGTATGTTCTTTCAACCGAGATATACTCCATCCCTGTCACTCCTGTGTCTTAAGCCCTGATCCAGAAATCCCAATACCAATCTCTAACATCATCTTATTAACCAATTATTCACTTCCCATATCTATCTTTCTCTTCTGAAGTCCTTATCTTTCCTTGGCAATGATGAAGTCAACACGAATCCCTTAGAGCAGGGGTGGGGAACCTACAGTCTTTGGATTCAGTCAAGGGGCTGCACTTGAGGACCTACATGGCCACAATAGCCTCAGGGCAGCAGGTTCCCAGTTCCAGGCCTTAGACTTTTGGTTTCTTGCCTCAGATTTAATAATTCCTAAATATTTATTCTGTTTTTGTAATTTTGCTCCAGATTAATGACCAGCATTGAGTATATATCAGAAGGTTAACAAATTAGGAGGCTCCAAGAAGATGACTTACTTTCCAGTTTTTCAGGTTGATATAAGGTTATGGCAGTATTATTCATCAGGGGTTTACCAATTGATAGAATTCTTCTCATTTTTCTGTGACAATTGCCTTATGTCTTTTCTATTGGCACAATTCATGGATTCATCATTCCATGAAACCCCAGACACTAGTTCCTCTAAAGATGGTCCAGTTCTACCTTCCAATGGGAAGAACTTCAAACCTATTACAAAGCTCCAATGGTTGAGTACATATTCTCCTCTCCTTTCTCTGTATTGCCCTTCTTTAGTCTCCTGACAGCTTCAGATTCTCCTTGACCTCTTTAGATTCTTTGTCATCTTTGTTTTTCTCTTGGGCGACTTCCTTAATTCTCTCCAAGACTGTTTCATTCTACCTAAGAAGGAGGGCTCTCCTCCAACCCTGTCACCTTCTCTTCCAGGAGGTCTTCCTATATTTTGCACACATTTAGTTCTACATTGGAAGAAACACATTCATAATCTCTGCAGGTCACTGGGACATTTCTTCTTGTGCTCTATACTTTTGAAAGCCGAAGTGCTCAGTTCTCTGTCTCTCTTGCTGCTAACTTCCCTGGATAACTAACCTGGTTGGCTGAGTCCATTTGCTTCTAGAATAGGCTTTGTCATGGAGTTTCTAGGCAGGCTTTTTTTTTCTTTTTGGTTATTTGACAATCCTTGCTCAGATACATTTTACCTTTACCAGGTTCCTGCTTAAACTCTAAAGTAAACAGTAGCTGTTCCTTTTATTGAGGTGTTTTCAGGCAATCAACAGGCATTTATAAAATACATATTATGTGCCAGGTAATATACTAAGCCCCAGGGGTAGGAAGAAGGCAAAAAACCAGTTTTTGTCCTGAAGGGGCTTTCATTCTAATAGGAAAAAACAACATGCGAACAATCTTATACATACCAAATATGTATATGGTGAAGATTGAAGGTAGTCTCAGAGGGGAAGTGTTAGCAGACTCTTGTGGAACTCAAGATTTAAGTTGAATCTTTTTTTAATTAAGATTTTTATTTTTAGTTTACAAGTCTCAGTTCCGCATGATCTTGAGTTCCAGATTTTCTTCCTCCTCCTTCCTCCTCTTCCCCCAGACGGCATGGAATCCGATATATCTTCTACATAGAACTTCACATTAAACTTATTTACAGAATAGTCAAGTTGTGAAGAAGAATTATAACCAATGGAATGAATCATGAGGAAGATTGAATCTTGAATTTTGAATCTTGAAAGTTGAATCTTGAAGGAAGCCCCAAAACCTAAGATGTAGAGGCAAGAGAGAAGATCATTCCAGCCATGGGAGACAAGCAAGACAAATTTACAAAGGCTACAGATGGAGTTGCGGCACCCACAGCAGTGTCTAGGCTCCATTCCACAGGGTTTGCACCTTAGGACGTAGGCTGTAGATGTTGACCTGCAATCATTGCTACTCCTAGGACTTTTTAAAAAATAGTATTTTATTTTTTCCCAATTACATGTTAAAACAATTTTTAACATTCATTTTTTATAATTTTGAGTTTTAAATTCTCTCCCTCTTCCCCTCCCCCCTCCCTAAGATGGTAAGCAAGCTGATGTTGGTTACACATGTATAATGATGCAAAACACATTTCCATACTAGTCATGTTGTAAAAGAGGACACAATCACCAAAAACCCCCACAAAAATAAAGAAGGCAAAAAATAGTATGCTTCTATCTACATCTAGATTTTATCAGTTCTTTTTTTGGAGGTGGATAGCATTTTTTACCATAAGTCCTTCAAAATTGTCTTGGATCATTGTATTGCCAAGAATAGCTAAATCATTTACAGTTGATGATGGTAGAATATTGCTGTTACTGTGTACAGTGTTCTCCTGGTTCTGCTCACTTCACTTTGCATCATTTTGTGTCTTTCCAGGCTTTTCTGAAATCATCCTATTCATCATTTCTTATTGCACAATAGTTTTCCATTACAGTCATATACCACAATTCATTCAGCCCAGTTGACGGATATCCCCTCAATTTCCAAATTTCTCCCACCACAAAAAGAGCTGCTACAAATATTTTTGTACATATATGTCTTTTTCCCTTTTTAAAAAACTCTGTTTGGGATACAGACCTAGTAGTGGTGCTGGATTAAAGGATATGCACACGGTTTGAATGCCCTTTAGGCATAGTTCAAATTGCTCTCCAGAATGGTCAAATCAGTTCACAACTTCACCAAAAGTGCATTAGTGTTCCAGTTTTCCCTGCATCCCCTCCACTTTACCCAGCAGTTTTTGTCAGATAGTGAGTTCTTATCCCTAAAACTTGGGTCTTTGGGTTTATCAAACACTAGACTACTATGGTCATTTATTGCCATGTATTCTTTATCTATTCCACTGATCTACCACTGTGTTTCTTAGCCAGTACCAGACTGTTTTGATGATTACCACTTTATAATATAGTTTGAGATCTGGTATGAGATGAGTAGGCCACCTTCCTTACCATTTTTTTTCATTAATTCCCTTGATATTCTTGATATTTTGTTCTTCCAGGTGAATTTTATTATCATTTTTTCTAGCTCTATAAAATAATTGTTTTGGTATTTTGCTTGGTATAGCACTGAATCAGTAAATTAATTTAGATAGAATTATCATCTTTTTATATTGGCTCAGCATACCTGTGAATAATTGATATTTTCCAGTTGTTTAGATATGACTTTATTTGTGTAAAAAGTAATTTTGTAATTCTATTCATATAGTTCCTGGGTTTGTCTTGGCAGTTAGATTCCCAAGTACTTTATATTGTCTACAGTTATTTTAAATGAAACTTCTCTATCTCTTGCTGCTGAACTTTGTTGGTAATATATAGAATTGTTGATGATTTATGTGGATTTATTTTGTATCCTGTAACTTTTATTGTCATATCATCCTCAAAGAATGATAGTTTTGTTTCCTCATCACCTATTCTAATTCCTTCAATTTCTTTTTCTTGTCTTATTGCTATGGCTAGTAGTTGTAGAACAATATTGAATAAATAGTGGTGATAATGGGCGTCCTTGTTTCACCCCTATCTTATTGGAAAGGCATCTACCTTATTCCCATTATAGATAATGATTACTGAAGGTTTTAGATAGATGATACTTATCATTTTAAAGGAAAACTCCATTTCTTCCTATGCCCTCCAGTGTTTTTAATAATAATGGGTATTGTATTTCATCAAAAGCTTTTTCTGTATCTATTGAAAATCATTTTCTGTTAGTTTTGTTACTGATATGGTCAATTATGCTAATAGTTTTCTTAATAGTGAACCAGCTTTGCATTCCTGGTATAAATCCCACCTGGTCATAATTTATGATCCTTCTGATATATTGCTATAATCTCCTTGGTTAAAATTTTTGCATCAATAATCATTAGGGAAATTGGTTTATAGTTTTTTTCTCTGTTATAGCTCTTTCCTGATTTCTGTATTAGTACCATATTTTTTTGTCTTAAAAGGAACTTGGTACGGCTCTTTCTTCACCTATTTTTCCAAATAGTTTATATGGCACTAGAATTAAAAATTCTTGAAAAGTTTGATAGAATTCACATGTGAATCCATCTGGCCCCAGAGATGTTTTTAGGGGGAGTTCATTGATGGCTTGTTCAATTTCTTTTTCTAAGATGGGGTTATTTAAATATTATAATTCCTCTTCTGTTAGTCTGGAAAATTCATATTTTTAAAATTAATCACCCATTTTGCTTAGATTGACAGATTTATTACCCTATAATAGGGCAAAATATATAATAATTGCTTTAATTTCCTCTTCATTAGTGGTGAATATATAACTTTCATTTTGATACTGGTAATTTGATTTTCTTCTTTATTTTTTAAATCAAATTATCCAATTATTGATCTATGTTAGTGTTTTATTTTTTATAAAACCAGCTCCTAGTTTTATTTATTAGTTCAATAGTTTTCTTGTTTTCAATTTTGTTAATCTCTCCTTTAATTTTCAGAATTTCCAATTTGATATTTAATTGGGGATTTTTAATTTGTATTTTTTAGTTTTTTAGTTGGGTGCCCAATTCATTGATCTGCTTTTTTCTGGTATTATATATGTATGTGTTTAGAGGTATAAATTTCCCCGAGCACTGCTTTGGGTGCATCCTATTAATTTTGGTGTGTTGTCTCACTGTTTTCATTCTCTTTAATGAAATTATTGATTGTTTCTGATTTCTTCTTTGACCCAGGTTATTTAGTTTCCAATTCATTTTTGATCTCTCTATTTGAAGGCAACTTTTATTGCATTATGATCTGAAAAGGATGCATTTAATGTTTCTGTCTTGCTGTATTTGATTGTGAGGGTTTTAATGCTCTAATATATGGTCAGTTTTTGTGTAGGTGCCATATGACACTGAGAAAAAGGTATATTTCTTCATACCCCCCTTCTGTTTTCTCTAGAGATCTATCATATCTAACTTTTCTAAAATTCTAATCACCTCCTTAACTTGTTTGTTCCTGTAACTCAATTTTTTCCTTTAAAAAATTTGGATGCTGGGGAAAATGACAAACGTAGGAGGGGATGTGGAAAAGTTGGAACATTAATACACTGTTGATGGACCTATGAACTGATCCAACTGTTTTGGAGATTAATCTGGAATTATGCTCCAAGAGTTATAAAACTGTGTCTACCCTTTGACTCAGCAAGACCAGTATAAGGTCTGTTTCCCAAGGTGATTAAGGAAAAAGGAAAAGCACCTTTATGTTCTAATATTTTTATAGCAATTTTCTTTCTGGTGTAGAAGACCTCAAAATTGAGGAGCTGCTTCCCAACTGCAGAGTGGTTAAACATGTTGTGGTGTATGATTGTGATGGAATACTACTGTACTGGAAGAAATGATGAGCTGGTTGATTTTAGAAAAACATGGCAGGATGCATGAAATAATGGAAAGTGAAGTGAATGGAACCAAGATATATTGCATATTGCAATATATCTTGCAATATTGCATACAATAACAGTAATATTGGTCGAAGAATAATTTTGAACAACCAAGTTATTCTGAGTCCTGTAAAAACTCAAATCAACTAGAAAGAACCTGTGAAGGAAGATGCTATCCACCTCCAAGGAAAGAATTGATAAATAGAGAAGTATGCATAGTATGGTTTTACATATATTTACAAATCTGTGTCAGATGTTGGCCTTCTCAGGTATGGGTTGGGCATGGAGGAAAGGAGACAGTTTCGAACTTAAAATGTAACAAATAGATGAAATTAATTTTAAAAATTTGGATGCTATATACCAGGGTTGTCTAACCTTAGGTTTTTATTGAAACATTAGACAATATATTTTGATTTGCCATTTTAGTGAGAGCTCTGTGGTAGCTCAGCTTCATTTACTAAAGCATTTATGTAAATTTCTATGCTTGTAGGTGGGCCCCATAAATCACACTCCTGGCTGCATGCAGCCTGCTGACCGCATTTTGGATAGCCCTGCTATATACCATTGGGTGCATGCATGTTTTGTATTGATACTACTTTGTCGTCTGGTACGTTTTAGAAAGATGTAAAGAAAGATCTCTTACCTATTTTCATTTGATTTGTTTTTGCTTTTGTTTTGTCTGAGATCATGATTGCTTTCCCTGCTTTTTTTTTTACCTCTGCTGAAGCATACTAGATTCTGCTCCCACCCTTTACCTTTACTCTGTATATGTCTCTTTGCCTCAAATGTTTCTCATAAACAACATATAAGAGTTTGTTTTTTAATCTACTCTGCTATCTGCTTCTATTTTATGAGTAAGTCTATTCCATTCATGGTTATGATTACTAACTGTGTATTTCTCTCCATTCTAGTTTCCCTTATTTATCCTTCCCTCTCTTTCATTTTCTCTTTCTTTTCTTTCACTCCATCCCTTCTTCCTCACCAGTGTTTTGTTTCTGATCACTGCCTCCCCTAATCTGCCCTCCTTTCTATCATTTTCCCTTCCCTTTTCCCCTTCTCCCATTTCCTTATATTATATAGTAAGATGGATTTCTATATCCAACTGAATGTGTTATGTTCTTCCCTCTTTGAGTCATTTTCAATGAGAGTCAGGTTCATGTGATGCTCCCCCCAATCTCTTCTCTACTCTAATAGTTCTTTCATGCCTCTTCATGTGAGATCATTTACCCCATTCTACCTCTCTTCCCTCTTCACCCAATGTAATCCTTTCTTGCTCCTTAATATTGCTTGTTTTTTTTCCAGTATCATCACAACAAAGTCAACTGCATCTTCTGTCTATGTATATGCTTTCTAACTGCCCTAATATCGATAAAATTATCAAGAGTTACAAGTATCGTCTTCCTGTGTAGGGATGTAAACAGTTTAATCTTATTGAATCGCTTATGTTTTCTCTTTCCTGTTCACTTTTTTTTTTTTAAATGCAATTTATTTATTTAACATATTTGGTTTTCAGCATTGATTTTCACAACATTTTGAATTACAAATTTTCTCCCCATTTCTACCCTCCCCCCCACTCCAAGATGGCTTATATTCTGGTTGCCCTGTTCCCCAGTCAGCCCTCCCCTCTATCACCCCCCTCCCCTCTCATCCCCTTTTCCCTTCCTTTCTTGTAGGGCAAGATAAATTTCTACACCCCATTGCCTGTGTATCTTATTTTTTAGTTGCATATAAAAACTTTTTTTGTTTTTGAACATCTGATTTTAAAACTTTGAGTTCCAAATTCTCTTTCCTCTTCCCTTCCCACCCACCCTCCCTAAGAAGTTGAGCAATTCAACCTAGGCCACACATGTATTATTATGTATAACCCTTCCACAATACTCATGTTGTGAAAGGCTAACTACATTTTGCTCCTTCCCAACCCATCCCGCTTTATTGAATTTTCTCCCTTGACCCTGTCCCCTTTCCAAAGTGTTTGTTTTTGATTACCTCCACCCCCATCTGCCCTCCCCTCCATCATCCCCCCCCTTTTATTTTTTTTTATCTTCCTCCCTCTTCTTTTCTGTGGGGTAAGAAACACAACTGAGTATGTATGGTATTCCCCCTCAGGCCAAATCTGGCCTGACAGCAAGGTTCACTCATTCCCCCCACACCTGTCCTCTCCCCTCCTCCCATAGAACTGCTTCCTCTTGCCACCTTTATGCGAGATAATCCACCCCATTCTATCTCTCCCTATCTCCCTCTCTTAGTATGTTACTCTCTCATCCCTTAATTTCATTTTATTTCTTTTAGATATCTTCCCTTCATCTTCAACTCACCCTGTGTCTGCTCTCTCTCTTTTACATATATATATATGTGTATATATATACATATAAACACATATATATACACATACATACACATACATACATATACACATAGATATATACATACATACACATTCACTTATATATATATATATACATAAACATACACACACACACACACACACACACACACACACACACACACACACACATATATATATATATATATATATATATATATATATATATATATATGCATATTCCCTTCAACTACCCTAATACTGAGGTCTCATGAATCATACTCATCCTCTTTCCATGCAGGAATGTAAACAAAACAGTTCAACTTTAGTAAGTCCCTTGCAATTTCCGTTTCTTGATTACCTTTTCATGCTTCTCTTGATTCTTGTGTTTGAAAGTCAAATTTTCTATTCAGTTCTGGTCTTTTCACTGAGAAAGCTTGAAAGTCCTCTATTTTATTGAAACTCCATCTTTTGCCTTGGAACATGATACTCAGTTTTGCTGGGTAGGTGATTCTAGGTTTTAATCCTAGCTCCATTGACCTCCGGAATATCGCATTCCAAGCCCTTCGATCTCTTAATGTAGAAGCTGCCAGATCTTGGATTATTCTGATTGGGTTTCCACAATACTCAAATTGTTTCTTTCTGGCTGCTTGCAGTATTTTCTCCTTGATCTGGGAGCTCTGGAATTTGGCAACAATATTCCTAGGAGACTTCTTTTTGGGATCTATTTGAGGAGGCGATCGATGGATTCTTTCAATTTCTATTTTGCCCTGTGGCTCTAGAATATCAGGGCAGTTCTCCTTGATAATTTCCTGAAAGATGGTATCTAGGCTCTTTTTTTGATCATGGCTTTCAGGTAGTCCAATAATTTTTAAATGATCTCTCCTGGATCTATTTTCCAGGTCAGTGGTTTTGCCAAGGAGATATTTCACATTGTCTTCCATTTTTTCATTCCTTTGGTTCTGTTTTATAATATCCTGATTTCTCATAAAGTCACTAGCTTCCACTTGCTCCACTCTAATTTTTAAAGTAGTATTTTCTTCAGTGGTGTTTTGGACCTCCTTTTCCATTTGGCTAATTCTGCCTTTCAAGGCATTCTTCTCCTCATTGGCTTTTTGGAGCTCTTTTGCCATTTGAATTAGTCTGTTTTTTAAGGTGTTGTTTTCTTCAGTGTATTTTTCAGTATTTTTTTGGGTCTCCTTTAGCAAGTCATTGACTTGTTTTTCATGGTTTTCTCGCATCCTTCTCATTTCTCTTCCCAATTTTTCCTCTACTTCTCTAACTTGCTTTTCCAAATCCTTTTTGAGTTCTTCTATGGCCTGGGGCCAGTTCATGTTTTTCTTGGAGGCTTTGGTTGTAGGCTCTATGACTTTGTTGTCTTCTTTAGGCTGTTTGTTTTGGTCTTCTTTGTCACCAAAGAAAGAATCCAAAGTCTGAGACTGAATCTGGGCGCGTTTTCGCTGCCTGGCCATATTCCCAACCAACTAACTTGACCCTTGAGTTTTTCAGTGGGGTATGACTGCTTGTAGACTTACGAGTTCTATGTTCTACGTTTGGGGGGGAGGTGCCAGCTCTGTCAGAGCCGCACTCCTCCTTCCCCAAGGACTCCCAGTCCCCACTGGGCTTAGATCTTCAGCAGGCTGTTGCACTCCTGCTCTGATCCGCCACTTAATTCCTCCCACCAGGTGGGCCTGGAGCCGGAAGTAACAACAGCTGTAGCTGCCCCACCTCTGCTGCCCCAGGGGCTGGAAGCCGAACCACGAACTCCTTCCACTCCCGCAGCTTTTCCCACTAACCTTCTCCGCAGTCTTTGGTGTTTGTGGGTCGAGGGGTCTGGTAACTGCCGCAGCTCACATATTCAGGGCGCTAGGGCCCCCTCCGCCCGGCTTCTGGTCTGGATCGTCCACGCCCCTCAGGCTGGGCTCTGCTCCACTCCGTTCCCAGCTCCCAGCTCCGTGTGGAATAGACCTCACCCAGAGACCATCCAGGCTGTCCTGGGCTGGAGCCCTGCTTCCCTCTGCTGTTCTGTGGGTTCTGCCGTTCTAGAATTGGTTCAGAGCCATTTTTATAGGTTTTTGGAGGGACTCGGGTACGGAGCTCACTCTAGTCCGTGCTTACCAGCCGCCATCTTGGCTCCACCCCCCTCCTGTTCACTTTTTTATGCTTCACTTAAGTCTTGTATTTGAAAACCAAATTTTCTCTTCTGTTCTGGTCTTTTTTATCAAGAATGCTTAAAAGTTCTCTATTTCACTAAATATTAATTTTTCCCCTGAAGGATTGTACTCAGTTTCTCTGGGTAGGTGATTCTTCTTTGTAATCATAGCTCCTTTGCCTTCTGGAACATTATATTTCAAGCCCTCCAATCCTTTAATGTAGAAGCTTTTAAATCCTGTGTAATCATGACTGTGACTCCACAATTTTTGAATTATTTCTTTCTGGCTGCTTGTAGCATTTTCTCCTTGACTTGGAAGTTCTGGTATTTGGCTATAATATTCCTGGAGATTTTCATTTTGGGATCTTTTTCAGGAGGTATTGGTGAAGTCTTTCAATTTCTATTTTACTGGTTCTAGGAAGGCAGTTTACCTTGATAATTTCTTGAAATGTGATGCCCAGTCTCTTTTTTTTCAAATCATACCTTTCATGTAGTCCAATAATTTTTAGATGATCTTGCCTGGATTTATTTTTCTAAGTCAGTTGTTTTTCCAATAAGGTATTTTAGTTTTTCTCCTAGTTGTTCATTCTTTTGATTTTATTTTATTATTTCTTGATGTCTCATGGATTCATTAGCTTCCACTTCCTCAATTGTAATTTTTAAGAAATTATTATTTTCTGGATGAAGATTTCTCCATCGTGAGTCCCCTGGAGTTGTCCTTGCACCTTACGTTGCTGAGAAGAGCAAAGTATGTCAGGGTTGGTCCTCACAGAATCCATATATCTGTGGTTGTGTACAATGTTCTCCTGGCTCTGCTCCGCTCACTGAGCATTATGTTGTGTAGGTTTTTCCAGGTTGTTACGAAGTCCATATCATCCCCATTTCTTATGGCACAATAGTATTCCATTACCTTCATATACCAAAGCTTGTTCATCCGTTCCCCAATTGATGGGCATCCCTTTGATTTCCAATTCTTGGCTACCACAAAAAGAGCCGCTATAAATATCCTTGTACACATGGGTCCTTTTCCCACTTGTGTGATTTCTTTGGGATACAACCCTAGAAGTGGTAATGCTGGGTCAAAGGGTATGAACATTTTTATAGCCCTTTGGGCATAGTTCCAAATTGCTCTCCAAAATGGCTGGATCAGCAGATTGAGGCACACTTCATGCTCGCCTTTTTTCTTCTCTTTTGTTTTTGTTTTTGGGTTTTTTTTTGGTTCTGTCTCTTCTTTCTCAGGATTCACTCCATTGGTCATAATTCTTCTCCACAATTTGACTAGTGTATAAATTAATTCAATGTGAAGTTATACATGGTAGTTATATGAGATTCCATGCCATCTTGGGGAGGGAGAGGAGAAAATCTGGATCTCAAAATTATGTAGAACCATGTGTTGTAAACTAAAAATAAAAAAAATAATAATAAATAAAAAATAAAAAAAAATACTTTGTAAAAAAAAAAGAAATTATTATTTTCAGAGAGCTTTTGTACCTCCTTTTCTATTTGGCTAATTCTACTTTTAAAGGAGTTTTTTCTTAAGTGAATTTTTATACTTCTTTTTCCATCTCCTGTGCTTTCTTTACCAAGCTATTGACACTTTTCTCATGATTCACTTGCATTATTTTCATTTCTTTTCCCAATTTTTCATCTATCTCTCTTATTTGATTTTTAAAATCCTTTTGAACTCTTTCAGGTCTTCTTTTTGGTCCTGAGACCAGTTCACATTTTTCTTTGAGGCTTTACATGTAGGCAATTTGGCATTGTTGCACTCTTCCAAGTTTGTATTTGATCAGGTTCTTTGTTTTTTGCTCATTTTTTCATTGTATTTTGTGACTTTTAAAGTTGGGATCTGTTCCTGTGGTAGAAGGGGCATTGTCCCAAGTTTCTTGTGCTGGGGATACAGGGCCTTGCTGTTGCCCTGCTGTGCCAGGGCACCAGGCCTTACAGCTGACCTGCTGCTCCAGGAGGCATGGGGGCCTCTCAGCTGGCCTGCTCTGTGGGAATTGAAGGGTGAGGTGGGGAGGGAGAGGGTCAAGGCTTCTCTGGCTGAAGGCCTCTCTGCAGGCTTGCTGAAGCATTGCCTCCTGCTGGCTTACCTGGACATCACCTGCACTGGACTGCACTCCCCTGTTACATGAGGGAAAAAGACCTTTCCTATGCATGTTTTAAGTTGTCTTGGGCTGGAAAATTGTTTCACCCCATCCTTTTGTTGCTTCTGTTGCTCCAGAATTCCTTTCGAGGCATTATTTTATGATTTGGAGGTAAATTTGGTGAATCAGGTAAATTCTTGCCTTACTCCACCATACTATTCCTAAGACTTATAAGTTCAGGGTCCTGAGCTA
Source organism: Trichosurus vulpecula (assembly GCF_011100635.1). Taxonomy (NCBI): domain Eukaryota; kingdom Metazoa; phylum Chordata; class Mammalia; order Diprotodontia; family Phalangeridae; genus Trichosurus; species Trichosurus vulpecula. The sequence continues at coordinate 269,715,277 of NC_050575.1, read as the reverse complement.
TTTCCATCAAAGTATGAGGGGAGATGGGACTCCAGGAGGTGATGACTGAGGTGCTCTGATGTGCCTAGAACATGCTGCCTTCTGCTTCTTATCAGGATATCCCCATGCTTTAGCTAGTCTGGCTTGCCTGTCCTGTGTGTGGCAGTTTGCTGGCAGGTTGTGGGGATGGCTCCAGGATGATGGCCATGGGGACTGAGCAGGGAATACAACTGGTGTTCTTGGGAGACTCCCTCTCTCAGGGCTTTTGTAACTATCTTGAGGGCGAAGAGGAGTACAACGTGGGAAGATTGTAAAGATAGGAAGGGGTCAGTTTACAAAGAGCTTTAAATACCACACAGAAGATTTTATATTTGATCCTGGAGCTAATTGGGAACCAAGTAGAGCTCTGCGAGCAGGAAGGTAAAAGAGTAACATAGTCAGATTTACACTTTAGAGAAATCACCTTGTTAGCTAAATGAAAAATGCATCTTTCTGGAGTGATGAGACACAGAGTCAGGGAGACCAGTTTGAAGGCCATTGCAATAGTCTAGGAAAGAAGCTATGAGACCTTAAATGGAGGTGGTGGTTACGTGAATGGAGAGAAATTGGCATATATACCTAAGACATTATGAAGATATAAATTGCAAGTTTTTACAATGAAGTGAATATGTGGGGTTAGTGAGAATGAGGAATTGAGGAACAGCCTGAGGTTTTGTGTCCAGGTGATTGAGAGGATTGACAATAATAGGAAAAGTTGAAAAAATATGGGGGATTTGGGAGAAGGAAGATGTGTTCTGTTTTGGACATGATGAGTTTTAGACAACTATAGAACATTCAATCTGAGATGACCAAGCTGTAGTTCTCTGAGGGAAGGCTACGAGGGGCTGGGTTGGGCTGGGTGTCTTTCATCTGCCCAGTGTCAGGAGTCTGTTTTCATGCTTTGCCTCCTGGTTTCCAGCCACAGGTGAGAAGAGCAGCCAGATCTTCCTGGGACCTGCCCCTTTTATTTACTGCTGCACAGTCTCCTTGAAGAGGTTTTTTTAAATGATGATTGTAAGGGAACCATATGTTTCTAGGGGTGACTGCCGTGGCCCCAAAATACCTACACGCCGGGTCCTGCCGAAAGAATTCGACTCAAGCCTTCTCAGCCAAGGGAAAAGACAAAGTTTATTAGGGATTCACCATAATGGGCTGTCTTAAGAAACCCCCCTTTCCCCCCCTGTGATGCCTGTTTCCACAAGCGGGCCAGATTCAACCTACTGAATTAGATTGAATCTGAGCACCTTCATCGAGGCAAGACGGAGATTATATACACAAAGATTGTAGGAGGGATTGAGGGGTGGTCTGGGGTGACTAGAGGAGGGGTTTAGGGGAGGGTCTTGAGGGGAAGTCTAAGGAGGACCAGGTGAGGTCAGAGTCCAGGAACCAAGAGAATAGAATTAAGGGCAGGAAGTTCCTGAAGGAATATCAAAGGTTGGGAAGTAATTGAAGGCATGCATATCTAAAGTAACAATAGAGGGAGAGATCTGGGCCCAAAGACAATGTGAGGCTTGTGGCCCTAGGGGAAGGCCAGATCCAGCCTGAAGACTCAGGGACAGCTCAAGGGGGCTCCCAGAGACCGAACTCCAGACTCAAGGGGGTCCCCAGAGACTGTACCCTCATCATCCTGAGGTAAGGCAACAAGGGGCCAAGCCAGACCAGGCCAAACACAAGGCAACTCCCACCTTCTCTTACCAGCCTCATCTTCTAACCTGAATGTGGAGAACCTCAGCACAAAGAGGAGTAACCTTCCCTTTGACCTTAGACCTTCCATTGCCTTCTATACCTGTCCACTGAATGAAGAGGGAGAGGAAAGACAGTGGAGAGTGGGACTTCCATCTCCTGCTGGGCCATTTCTTGCCTAATCTCCAGTCTATCTGGAGATCATTTATTTTTCATCTCTCCTTGTCTACTAGCTGTTTCTGCACTGCCTGCCCTTGTATCCCCAATCCTCAAAACCCCTTATTTTATCCATCCATCTCTTCAATCCTTTATGGCTAAACTCCATCTACAATAGATGCCTTCACATTTTCTCTTCTCAATCTCTTCTTACTCCTTACAATCTAGTTTTCCTCTCCCTTTCCTCCTTGATATTCTCTTCCCTAGGTTTTTGGGATATCACTCTCTCCTGGATTTCATTCTACCACTTCCTCTCAGTCTTCCTTGCTGGTCCTTAAGGGGTCTGTCCTGGGCCTTCTTCTGTTCTCCCTATTTACTACTTCACTTGGTGATCTCTTCATCTCCCACTAATTACCATCTTTATGTTGATTATTTTCAAATCTACCTTTCCTGCTCTAACCTCTTTTCTGATGTCCAACTTTGCGTCTTCAACTGCCTTGCTGTCATCTAGAATTAGATGTCCAGTAGACATCACACTCAATATGTCAAAAACCAAACTAATTATCTTTCTCCCTCAACCTTACCCATCTCCTACCTTACCTATTACTATAGAGGACAGCACCATTTTTCCAGTCCATCAAGCTATACAAGCTAGCTCAAGTTAGGTATCATCCTCTACTTCTTACTGTCTCTCACCCTCCATGTCTAATCTTTTTTCAAGGCCTCTCAATTTCACCTTTACAACATCTCTTGAATATGTTCCCTTCTCTCATACTGCCCCTACCCTAGTGCAGGCCCTCATCATGTCACATCTGGACTATTTTAATAGCCTGCCAGTGGGTTGGCCTGCCTCCAGTCTCTCCCCTTTCTAATCCATCCTCTATGTAGCCATATTACTTTTGTAATTAAACTCTAGTGGCTCTCGATCACATCCAGGATCAAATACAAAATCTTCTGTTTGGCATAACCTGGTAGATTCCTGCCTTTCCAGTCTTCTTATATCTTAGTCCTTGTCATATACTCTTTGATCCAGGACACTAGCCTACTGACTCTTGCATGAACTAGACACTGTCTCTCAGCCTTGGCATTTTTTTGGATGTTCCCCATGCCTGGAATGCTCTCATCTCTACCTCCTGACTTTCCTAGTTCCTTCAAGTCCCAGCTGAAATCCCATTGTCTGCAGGAAGCTTTTTCCAACCCTCTTAAGGCAATAGGCTTTCCCTCTGTTAATTATCTCTTATTTATCCCTGTGTGTAGCTTGTTTGCATATGTTTGTTTGCTTGTATTCTCTTTCATTAAACTGTGAGCTCCCTAAGGGCAGGAACTGTCTTTTGCTCTTTGTGACTCCAGTGCTTACTGCAGTATCTGGTACATGACAGGTGCTTAATAAATGTTTATTGATTGACCAAGTTGGTAATATGCAGCTTGGAAGAGGGACTAAGGACAAATATAGCTGTATCTATTCTTATATCCATATATGTATTAACTTCTATATCTAGAAATCATCTACAGAAATGATATTTGAATACATTAGAGATGATGTGGGATACTATAGAGTAAAACGAAAAGAGGATCCAGGATAGAGCTTTGGGGAACACCAAAGGTTAGTGGGCGTGCCATGGATAAAGAATCAGCAAAGGAGACTGACTGTGAAGGAGTGACTGCACGGATAAGAGGAAACCTAGAAAGAATGGGTCATGAAATCCTAGAGAGGAGAAAGGATCCAGGATAAGAAGGTGATCAGTGGCCTTCAGAAAGGCCAAAAATGAGTGCTAAGATAACATACTTGTCTTTGGGCTAGTTCCGACATTACTGGTAGTTTTGGAGAGGTTTCAATTGAATGATGATTATCAGAAGTCATATGGCAGAAGGTTTAGAAGAGAGTGGGAGGGGAGGAAGTGGGGAAATTGGGTGTAGATGGCTTTCTCAAGGAGTTTAGCCCTGAAGGGGAGGAAAGATATCAAGAGATATAGGGCATATGATGAAAGCCAAAAGTGATAATGAGATTAAGCTGTGTTTTTTTAAAGGATAGACGACATGGGCATATTTATAGGAGGGAGGAATATAATCTGACATAATAGTGAAGAAGAGTTAGCAGGAAAAGTTATCTGATTGATATAAGGTGAAAAATAAAGATAGCGTTGAAACTGAGAATGACTGGGTTGTTCAGACTTGGGCCAGCAGCTAGAAATGGAGCACTAGCAGCTGAAACACCTTTTCCCCTTTTTAATTCTCTCCATGGAGATGCTGTTTTGGTGACAGTTAAGGAGGAAGAAGGACCTTATGTTGTTAGATTTTATGAGATTTGCTGACCTTTTAAACTTTTAGAAGGCTTTGACTATTCACTGAGTCAGACCCATATGAACCTCTGGGAAGTATAAAATGTTCTACAATATGACAGTCCCATATTTTCTATTACATCATATTTATGGTATATTTTGTGGTTATATACATACATACATACGCACATACATACACACATATATCTATAAGAGACTTTTGATACCATAGAATCTAATCTACTTATTTTACAGATGAGGTCAAAATGCTGGGAAGCCTGAAGTGGTTAAACAAATTGCCCCAGAGCCATTATTCAAACCTAGGTCCTCTGATTTCCAATTCCAGGACCATGCCAAAATCTTCTCCTTGAATGTCACAAAACCTGAATTGGGAAAATCTTTGAGTAATGCTTTTCTGAAACAAAAGTGGTAGAGAAAATAAAGAAGCAATTGATTGACATGAAACCTTTAACTTTCAAGAGATCCTCAGAATCAGGGGTCTTAGACTAGGATAGGGAAATATTCCATGATCATCACTCTTCCCAATATATTTTCCTTTAGCCCTTTGACCCTTCTGCTCATGTCTGGCACCACCCAGATAATTTATATTCCCATTAACATGTAAACAGTTGAGCAACTTGGGTGATGAGTAACATAACAGTAATAGAAGAGAGAACTTAAGAAGCATATATTGGGGTGAAAGGAAAAATTTGTAATTGCTATCAAGAATGAAGGGGAAGAGATGGAGGGCAAGATGTGAGAAAATGATCACTTTTGGCAGGAACAAAAGCTACTTTTTCACTGGTGGCTGGCAGACTGTGAATGGATAGACAATAAAAGAAAAGGACAGACAGATAAGAGTAATATAGGGGACAGAGCTGGGAATTGGGAATTTCCGTACTTCTTTTTAAACTTATTACTGTCACTAGCTGTCTTTGTCAGGGAATAATATTTTTCTTGCCTAACAAACTGATTTTTGGAATTATTACTTAACAAACAACAAAAACATTCTCAAACCAAAATTTTAAAATGTCCCTGAATATAAGAAAATATCAGTGGAATCTTACTTTTTTAGGGAAACAGCAATAGTTCTTTTTCCCTACCATTCTTCCTAAAGGGCAAGTGATGAAGATAAACTTCAATTTTAGTAAGATTTTTTAAAATAATAATTTCAGTTTTCCTATCCCTGTAGTTATTAGAGAAACAGGAGAATAGGGTAGTGTCTATACTGATGCTTTTGAAGATAGACAAGGAAAAGATAGGAGTTAGCTGTATCTGAAGGGGCTCCCATCATTTGTCATTCTTTTGGGTTAAGTTGTTTCTAAAAGACCCTTATTAAAATGGAAATATGTGACATGGTATGAGAGGCACAGAAAGGTTAATTCATCAGATTAATTAGTTGTAACTTTAAGAAGCAGATGTAGAACCCTGAGGAATGGATACAGGTTAAATATATCTGAATATAAAGGAAAGCAAATAAATCCAGAATATGGGGATTTTCCAGAGGGTACAGACCTAGGCTAAGAACTCTAGAGTGTGGGAGAGTTAGTGACTCTAAATGATTGTGGTGTCAGGCATTAGAAATTAGAGGAAGAAGTCTAACTGCTAAAGATTGAATTTGGAATGTGCTGCAGGGAAAAAAAAAACACCTACATCAAAATGTTGCCTCTTTATATGAAATTGATGCTTCATTCCATTCTTCTGTAGACCAGCTAATTTGCAAAATGCAAAATGGTAGCTGTCTCTGCTACTTTACTGGGCAACCAGGCTACCAATCTTATATTGAACAGTTGTGCATAGAAAAGTATTCCACCACCCGTTCCTCCAAAGAATTCTGCTATGTATACATCCCCATGGAAAGAAGCACCTATTTTAATAGCCCTTGCTTTCCAGAAAATCATCTGGGGATTTTAGTGAACTACAAACTCAGTAAGAGTGTGATATGGCAGCCAGGAAGCTAATGCAATCTTAGGTTGGATAAGATCGGATCTGGATAAAGACACATAGGGTCCAGGTGATAATGCTTCTATACTCTGCCCTGGTCACAACACTCCTTAAATAGAGTATTTAGTTCTGGGCACCATTTTAGGAAGGACATTGATCAATTGGAGAGTGTCTAGAGAAGGGCAATTAGGGGGATGAAACTCATAAGTTCCTGTCATATGGGAAGTTGCTGAAAGAAATGGAGACGTTTAGCCTGGAGAAGAGAACATTTAGGGAAAACATGGTAGCTGACTTGAAATTTTTGAGGGCCTATCATGTGAAAGGGAGACTGAAATTTTTCTTGACCCTAGAGGGAAGGAGTAGCAGAAATGGGTGAAATTTACAAATACTTTGGTTTTTGGCTTGATGTAATGGAAAAATTTCCCAATAACTAGTGGTATTCATGTGATTATTTGGGAGGTGGTGGGTTCCTCCTCACAGCAATTCTTCAAAGATTGGATGGCAACTTGTCAATTATGTTACAGAAATGATTCTTGTATATATCCAAGTTGGCTATATGACTTCTTAGGCCTTCCAATCCTGATATACTGTGATTCTTATTTTCAAATCCTGTCAGTGACACAGGAAGGGCCCACTGCCATGCCACAATCCTAGGAAAAACAAGCTTCCTAGTTTGCATGAGGTGGGATAGGGGTAGGAAGAGAAAAGATTTCTGTTGTAAGCCTAAGGATCAGCTTGTTCAGCCCTGCCAGAGCATGGTTCTTGTTGGGAGCAGGGCATTGAGCATCAGGTTGGTACCACAATCAGGTTCTTGGTGTCTTCAGAAGATGGCTGTAATTACTCTATCTCCTGTACGTGATTTCTGTTTTGCAGAGGTTTGAGGGGTTGTAAGGAGTGGAGAAAATACCTAATCTGTTGTGTTGGTTATGTGACCCAGAATTCTGTAAAATTCTCTATATGACCTCGTTTCTCCTTAAATCCAAGGCCCAACCTTTAGTAACATTGTTTCTCTGCTATTCCTTACTGCTATTGTTTCATTCTTCTACTGTACCCTACCAGAAATGCTTGAAGGAGCTAAGCAACTCAGTTCTTTGCTTGTTGCCTCTCCTATTAGATGATGAACTCTGAAAGTGGGGGTAACTTTTTCCTATTTTGGTGTTCCTAACACTTGACATAGCACCTGGCACATTGTAGGCACTTAATAAATGTCTATTTACGTGACCTGGGGATGGGCAGTCATGAATGGATTGTGATCTGAATTAGTGGAAGCTTTACTCACATCAGTGAAATCCCAGATCTGTCAGAGTATTTAGGCCTTGAGGTATTTTAGTATGTCTTCAAACAGAGGTTCATATTAAATCCCTTTATATCTATATCTACTTCTCTGATTCTGCTGTTGGTCATGGCCACCCCACTATATTCTTTACACAACCCTAAATACATTACAGCATAGAGAATCTCACGATTCTTGCATGTAAAGGCGCGCTCTCTCTCTCTCTCTCTCTCTCTCTCTCTGTGTCTCTCTCTCTCCCTCCCTCTCTTTTCTCTCTCTTTCTCTCTCTCTCTCCTTCCTCCATCTCTCTCTTCCTCTCTTTGTTTCTGACTTTGCCTCTCTTTTCCTATCTTCCTGTCTCTTTCCCTGTCTTCTCCCTATCTCTTTTTGTCTCTATTTCTGTCTCTTTCTCTGTCTCTCTATTTCTCCCATGTCTTTCCCTGTTTCTCTCTCTCCCATTCTGTCCTTCTGTTGGTCTATTTCTGTCTGTTTCTCTATGTCTGTCTATGTCGTTCTGTTTCTCTCTTTATCTCCTATAGATCTTTGTCTCTCTATGTCTCTTTCTCTGTCTCTCTCTTTTCCTACCTCTCCTATCTCTTTCCCTGTCTCTCTCCTGATATCAGTCTCCCTGTTCCTTTCTGTTTTTCTCTGTCTCTTTGTCTCTGTCTCTCTCTGCATATCTGTGTTTCTCTCCCTCTATATATCTCTGTATCTCTCTCTGTCTCTCTCTCTCTGTCTCTGTCTCTCTCTCTCTCTCTCTTTTTCTCTCTCTCTCTCTTTCCCTTCTTCCCTCCCTCCCTCTCATTTTACTCCAGTCTCCATGAAGTTCCCATCTTCTCTCTGCAAGCATATTTAAGAGATTTTAATAATACATATGCCAAGCTAGACTCATCTTTTCCCTGCATGTACTATGATTTGCAATCAAGTAGAACAATTAGATTGTCACACAGCCCTTTAAACCCCAGTAAGAGTTGCCTGAAGATGTAAAATCTGCCAGGAGGTGAAGTAGAAACGATTTTTCTTTTTATTGCTCTTCAATTTTCAATTTATATTCCAAGATGCATTCTTAAAAAATTGTAGAATCTTAGGAGAGAATTGTATCAATGTGAATAAGAGGAAACCGATTCATTTATCAGATTTCACGTTAATAAAAAAAGAAACTGCAGTGTGCAGAAAGGCTGCAAGTGGTCCACGAAGAGCATGTTTTCTGAACAAGGAAGAAAAGTCTGAATTTCTCATTTATTCTTAGCTATCCATGGGGATTTGGTTATATCGTCCCAAATCATGGGCATTCCTGAAGGGAAACAGTGAACAAGTCATTTTGCATTTTCATGCAATAAGCCAGGATCTGGCAAAACAGTTCAGTCAGTAGGCAATTAAAAGAGAGACCACTGGTCACAATTCCCAAGTCATTAAAAAAACAAATTTGGAAAGAGATGAAGTTTAGGGAGATAAAAATAAAGCCTAAAAATATTGTATTGCTGAAATCAATGATGATCAATATGATCCTGGAGGTATTAATTTGGTACTTGAATGTAGTTGGAAAAATTAAAGCAAACTCTCAGCCAGTAGTAAATCTTTTTAGTGAACCCACTAGTAGATGCATACATGTCACCTTAGTGGTTAATATATTCTACTCAGACAACTCCAGATCAGCCCTTTATTATCTGATTTTTTAAAATGCTTACAAAACGTAGGGCCACTATACAGACAAAATTGTGAAGTAGTCTTTCACCTTCTGAAGATCTCTTTTCACATCTCTTGGCCCAAGGCTTTGGTACCATTCTTTGTCTATGATAGTGTCTGGAAGTGATTAGAGCCCTTGTGTTCTCTCTCAGTTCCTTCCTTTCTCAGAAAGGGTCTAACATTAATCATTTATACCTTAGCAAGAATGAATTTGTCAGTGTTTTCTCACTTTCAGGAATATTTGCATTTTAAGCCTTCTCTTTAGTTGGGGAATTAATTTAAATTCAAAGTATTTATTGAGTGCCCACTTTGGGTAAGGCACTGAAGGGCATGCAAAATTAAATGAAAATCTTTATCCATTGTTAAAGGTATTTCAGGCATTTGAAAATAAGCAAGGAAGTTTTGTTTTTTTGTTTTTTTTTTTTGTTGGTTGTTGTTGAGTCGGTGGGGCTTTTCTCACTGTTTTTACATCATAACATGAATGCTACTGCTTACTCTGAGGCCTATGGGAAAAGCTGACCTTGAAGAAAGATATTGAACTCCTACTTTTTGCAAATAATTGGTAGGTCAGCTATTATAATAGTATCATTTCATTTATATGAATCTTGGTCTTGTCCAATAAGGCCCCTGGAAGAAAGGAACTATTTCATTGGAAAGCATAATGGCAAAAGAAGAGAATTGCTAGACTTAATTAGAGATATACACCAGACTTTGGAAAAGCACGTTTCAAAGTTCAGAGAATATATAGGTATGATCCCAGGGCAAGAATCTCCAAAGAGGGATAGAAGATTTGAAACAATTAAACTCTAAACATTTAATTACAAATAGTTGCCATGAAAATTGCTTGTGTGGTATGTAATGAAACCAATGTATCTGTGCTAGAAACTCTCCTATGGAGCCCGATACATGGATCCAAGGCTGCTAAGATGCTTGGGAAAACACTGGGTAGGAATTCTATCTATAACCAACTTGCTAAGATCATCGTTGCCCCAGGACATCTCCAGGACTGTTTTTACATCGCAGAATCATATCTATCTCACTACTGACAACCAATCTTGTGCTGAATCCATAGGATGAAAGTTTCACTGAGGGAAGTAATAGCCTTGTCAAGGATAAGAAATGAGCCTAGTGGGGTAGGACTCTGAACCCTTTTCTTTCCTTCAAAAGGAAGCTAAATCTGTTCCTTCTTAAGTTATCTCCACCTTTGTCAGAGATTGGGCTTTAAAGACAGTGTGTGGTTTCTCAATGATTCCTTTTTGGTGTTGTCATTTTTCTTCCTTGATAGCTGGGAGGAAGGTAGCAACTATCCCAGGAATTCTCAATAATTTTCAATTCTCTATTACTTTTGAATAGAAAAGGAGAAAAATAAAAGTAACCAAGATAGCTAGCATTCAGTTAGCTAAAAGCAAGTCTTGCAAAAAGCACTGGATTTCAATTCAAAAGACCTGAGTTTGAACCTTACCTCTAATACTTAAATCCTATGTCATCTTGTGTAAGTCATTTAACATTCCTGGGGCTCAGTTTTCTTATCCGTAAAATGAGTGACTAGATGACTTCTAATGTGCTTTGTGTTCTATATCAATGATATTCTGATTCTTTTTAGATAGTACTATTAGGTTGTTAGGTAAAATGTTGCTGCAAATAGAGGCTATCTTCAGCAACAAATCTGGTAAAATATTTCACCACATCCTGGTGAATAAGATGGAATGGATGATAGTACAGTTAGTTGAAATTACTGACATTTAAAAAATCTATACACAGAAGTTTTGACTCAGTATCAACCAAGATATTCTACTATAGATCTTTGTTGCCTAGATCTATTCAATACTTTTATCAGTGACTTGGAAGAACACAGAAAAAGCATGATGATCACATTTTCTGGATGACTCAGTATTCGATGGGAGAGCTAATATGATATAATAATAGATTTTTAAAGTTAAAAGTGTCTAAATATACCATCTCACCCAGCCTCTTCATTTACAAATAAGACTTAGAGGTTAAGCAACTTGTCCAAGGTCAAACTAGTAGAGCTGAAATGAGAATCCAAGTCTCCTAATTCCTAGTCCAGTGCTCACCAACATATTCCACTAATTCTTCTAATAGGACCAAGAATCAAAAGAAAACCAACAGTTGATCAGGGATAAGTGTAAAGATGTTGAGATTCCAAAAAATTAAGTGCAAGTATATGTATTTCCTTCCTTGCTTTGCTCTTGAATTTCTGAGATTTCAAACCTATGCCTTAGCTGCAGTTTCCTCCTGGAGTTTTCCTTAGCACCTGGGACCTCCTCACCTAGAATATCTAACCATCCCCATTGGCCATCTCTCCCTGAACTATCCCTATACCAGAGAGACACCTCTTTCTCCCTTTTGTGATATCCTCCTGGTGCCTCCATTTTGTAGAGGGCCCAAGTTGGCCTTCATTCTTCTTCCAGCTCTGCCTCTGACTTTCTGTACTTCATAATCATGCTCTGACTCTGATATTTTCATCCCCCCCTCACCCTTTTATCTCCCTTTTGGGTATTTTCTTCTTCTATTAGATTGTAAATGCCTTGAGGGCAAAGACTACCTTTTATGCTTATATGTATATCCCTAGGACTTAGCACAATGTATCAAGGAAGCAAGCACTTAATGAATGTTTTTTGCCTTGATATGCCTACAGAATGGGGCAGACCTGACTTTAAAATCCTTGTGAATAGGGATGAATATTTAATTCTTTGTATTTATATCTCTAGTGCCTAGCACATTGCTTTACCAATGGTAACTTCTTACTAAATGCAAGTTACAGAGAGACAGATAATGACTCCATGTATAGTAAAAGGGAAAAACATGTCTTAACAATTTGAGCTATTCAGAAATGGAAGTCTTCAGGCAGAGGCCAGATAGTTACTTGGCATAGATATTATGGAAGGTATGGATAAGAATTTGGACTAAATGATATTTAAGGTTTCTTTAAATTGGGTGGACTAAAAGATCACTTTGAAGAAAAAGAAGATACAACAACTTTTCTTCTCTAACATATCATCTATTATTGTCACCTTAGAGATAACTCGAATGACTCCAATACCACTCCCCTCCCAAACTATTCAGGTCAGCTATATTCCTGTCTGAGACTACTCTTTCTCCACCTAATTCTCCCCTAGCACCTCTAAGCAGACACTATCGTAGACGAAGAATGGTACCAAGTTCTTTGTCCTTCAACTTTTTGTTAAACCCTTCTTCTACCACTTCCTCTTATCTCGCTGCTAAAGATATTGCTTCCCTCAAAACTCTCTGCAATGGCAAGAAATGACAAGATTTAGTGACTGATTTGAGAGGTGAAAGAAAGGAAGAAGTCAAATTGATTCTAGGTTTTGATTGTGGATGACTGGGAGGTAGATCATGGAAGCTAAGGACCATCGCTCCAAATGGAGTGTCAGTGGAGCCAGAATGCCCGTTTTCAAAATGAAGGTAAGTGTTAGCTTTCATAGCATGAGAGAGAGTATTTACAAAGTGATTTACCAGCAATCTGGGAAAAAAACAAACAAAACAAAACAAAATGTAGACACAACATACGTTGAAGTTTAAATGGCATTATTAACAGCTTCTTTCTTCAGTCTTTTTTTTTCTTTTTCTACTAGTGTCTGACTCTTCATGACCCCACTTGGGGTTTTCTTGGCAAAGATACTGGAGTGGTTTGCCATTTCCTTCTCCAGCTCATTTTATAGATGAGGAAACTGAGGCAGATAGACTTAAGTGACTTGCTCAGGGTCATACGGCTAGCAAATGTCTGAGGCCAGACTTGAACTCATGAAAATGAGTCTTTGTGACTTCAGGCCCTGCACTCTATTACTGGGCCACCTAGCTGCTAGCCTCTTGAAAAAATAATAGCTCAAAGGGCACATTCCTTACTTCAATTACAAGAGGGAGGAAATGGAGATATTACTATCACCATTTTACAGATGAGGAAACAGAGAGTAAAACAGGTTATGTGACCTGAGACAGTTGAACAGTTAATAAACATTGGAATTCAGACCCAAATCCAGGTTTCTGATTCCAAGTCCTTTTCACTTCTTGCTCTAAACATTATAGCATATTGCCCTAAGTCTTCCCTAGTGGTAATAAGTTAAGACCCTAACATCTTAGTATGAATGAATCTGAAATTGCCTCACCTCACCATAATGAGATACTGGGTCCCCAAGGGATGAAAGGGAGTGGGAACTGAAGACAGAAGGCGTGCATAGAAAAGGAACCTCATTTATTTCACAAGTTTCTTCGGAGTCTTCCTGGATTGAAGAATTGCAAATGTAACTAAATAAATAAAGCTCAGAGGACATGCTTAGCCTATGTCAAAGGCAATATATTATCATCCACTGACCATTATCCTAGAGGCTTACTTTGCATTCCTTAGGAACTAAAATTATAGATTTAGACCTAGAAGGACTTTAGAGGTCATCCAGTCCAACCATTTTACAGATGAGAAAACTAAAAGCCAGAAGACGAAATGACTTGACCAAGGTCACATGGGTAGTAACAGCAGAGCTGGGATATGAACCCAGGCTCTCAGAATCAAGATCCTATTCCCTTTCCCCTACAATCCTATACCATCCTTTGTTCTAGTCTGTATTTTATTATTATTGTTTTCTTCTCCTTAGGAAAATAAAAGCAATATCTATGTTTTAACTGGTCTGCTGTGTGTGTGTGTGTGTGTGTGTGTGTGTGTGTGTGTGTGTGTGTGTGTAAGGCTTTCAGTTTCTTGGTAGACAAGTCAATGCATTATTTTTTTAAAGCTTCAGTCTGTCCCCTTGTAAAATTATGATATATTTCCCCACCTTTATTTCTTCACTGTATGATAGACTAGCAAATAAAAATTTCTGTTCATTAAGAATATTTGGGGATTTAAGGGACTAGCTAACAGGTTTCAAAATGGTTTGAATTTGAATAGACATCATTCAGGGGGCAGCTCCTTTCTGGTTTTGTAAGCAGTCATCAGAATTATCTGATAATTAGGAAAATTCTGAGTCTTTGAAATCATAGAAAGTGAAGTTTTTGGAAATAGGGCAGCCAACTTGGCTTCTAACCTGGTGGCTGAACCACTGTAATTAATTAGCTCCCCCCGGTTTCATAGGGAAACAAGGTTGCTGTGTTACCGCAATAACCACGGCTACCCATGAATTATCAGCATGCTCCAGACACAGAGTTCTTTTCTCTAGGGAAAAGAAATTCCTATAATTTAACAAATTACTGTATTGGGGTTTTTGACATTGTGCATGCTTTTCAATTTACATCTGTTACTTAGGCCCATTAGTATTTTTTCGTTGCAGCAGCCAACAACATTTTAATAGTTTTTTTTCTCTCTGTAAAAAAACAACAACAAGAAGCAACCTCGCTTCTCCTACTTCCCTTTGGACACTTAAAAAATGACATGCCCCTGCCAATTATGAATAGCTCTGAGAAAACATTTTTTCTTTGAGCCTTTTCCCAAAAGCCCAAGGTGGCTGCTGTTGGCTATGAACTGGAATAATTGCATTCTCAACGAGAACAAACATTCAAAGTCTACTTCCAATGCAAATTTTCATATGTACAGTATTGGCGGGATATAGATCAATGTTCTCCTCCCTTCTCAAAATATCTTTTCTATTCAGAGAGCCTTCTGTGCACAGAGAAATATTTTTTCTATACACAGAAGTTCAGCACACAAAAAAGTTGCCTGTGATGTGGAAAGAAAACTCAACCAAAGGGGTAATAAAAGGAGCAGTGTCCTAACCCTGTCTGGAACCACAGCAGCACTGAGGCAGCAGAGCAAGGACAGGTGTGATCGGTCCACTGGTGCTTGCCATAAAAAAGATGCTCTCTGCTGTTCCGGGTATACAAATCAAGTGAGGAAAATAGCTATCCCTAGTACAACTATTGCCCCCTCCCAGCTCCCCATGTTTTCCCTGGCTTTGTGATTGGTTGACAATGCAGTTCTAAGCATATCACTCCCCAGGTCCACCCCACAGCCCCCCCCCTTCAATAAACAACAAAAATGGCTCCATTCTAAGCCCTTTGTAACCAGCCCCCTCCTGTCTTTCCAGTCTTCTTAGACCTTCCTCCCTCCTACATACTCTGCAATCCAATGACACTGGACTCCTTGCTGTTCCTTGCATAAAGCTCCAGCTCCCAACTCTTGTCATTTTCATTGGTTATCCTACTCCTGGAATGCTCTCCCTCCTCATCTCTATTCCTTGGCTTCTTTTTAAGTCTCAGCTCCTCTTTAATTTTACTGCCTTTGGTCTGAGACTACCCCCACCTCCTCTGCGTCTTGTATAAGGAGGGCTGGTTTGTACAGTTGTTTGCATGTTATCTCTTCCATTACCACTGGAGTTCCTTGAAGACAGATTTTTTTTTTCCCTTCTTTGTATCCTTCCTGCTTTTCACAGTGCCTGGCACATAGTAGGCACTTAAATGCTTGATGACTTGACTTGATTTGGCTTTGTGATGACTTCTCTGTTTTAGGCCACTGTTTTGAACTCCTTTAACCACTTTGTGCTTTGTCCAGTGGTTTCTAGCTGTGAGTTATAGATCTTAGATAGCCATGGCATAATTGGAAAGGGTCCATGACTCATATGTGCACTGGATCTTGTCATTTTGCTATTATGTATTTTCTCACCTGATTGTTGGGAATTCACCATATTTGGTCCCAGAACCAGCATGATGCGTTTTAACCAATTTACTACCATGCCATTGCCACCCCTCCCTTTTCTACCTCTTTCTCTGGAACAGGAATCAAATGAACAATAATAGTCTTTTAAAAAGTCTGTCAATCCCTTACCCTATGACTGTTCACAATCTCTTTGACTCTGACTCTCTGAGGCACCTAGGTAGTACTGTGGATAGAATATTGGGTCTGGCGTCAGGGATACTTGAGTTCAAATCTAGTCTCAGACACTTACTAGTTATGTGACTCTTGGCAGGTGACTCCACCTCTATCTGCCTCAGTTTCCTCAGCTGTAAAATGGGGATTCTAAGAGCATCTACCTCCCAGGATTATTGTAAGGGTCAAAAGAAAATGATATTTGTAAAGCACTTAGCACAGTGCTTGGTGTATCGTAGGTATTTAATAAATGCTTGTTTCCCTCCCTTCCTTCTCTTCCCAGTTCATCCCTTCCTTGGCCACTACTCCCCTATGTATATCTTACCTAAGTTTCTCTAGGCCAGGGACTATCTTATGGTATTTGTGTAATCCATGATATCTGGTAAATAGTAAGTGCTTAATAAATGCATTTTTATTTATTCATTCCTTCTCAGTCAGCTAGATATTAATAGTAAAACTACTTTGTGGGGGGTGGGTTGGAGCATTTTTCAATATTAGAAAGAGGTTATCAGATTCCACATGAGTGGGAAGTATTCACTTAACCCTTGAATTTGATAGAGAGAGATAGAATGGGGTAAATTATCTCGCATAAAAGTGGCAAGAAAAAGCTGTTCTGTAGGAAGGGAAGGGCGGACAGGTGAGGAGGAATGAGTAAATCTTGCTGTCATCGGATTTGACCTGAACTAGCACAGAGAACTACAGGTTAAGTCTGTTTTTAAACCCTGTCATTGACATACACTGGGTCTGTGATGAAACCCACCATTGACATACACTGATGCCTACCTGACAGAATCTTGGGCAACTCCCTCTCTCTCTCTCTCTCTCTCTCTCTCTCTTTCTCTCTCTCTCTGTCTCTCTGTCTCTCTCCCCTTATAATTAGTCTTTAATGTTTTCTTATATTTCTACTGGATCTTTTATATCAAATTTTCTATTGAGTTCTGGTCTTTTTGTTACAAGTACCTGAAAGTCTCTCAGTGTATTAAATATCCACTTTTTTCCGTTCAGGATTGTACTCAATTTTGCTGGGTAAGTTATTCTTGGACATAACCCCAGTTCTTTTGCTCTTCAAAATATAATGTTCCAAGACCTTTGGTCTTTTAGAGTAGAAGCTGATAGGTCTTGTGAAATCTTGACTGTATTTCTGCATTATTTATATTTTTCTTTGTTCTTGTTGCTTGCAATATTTTCTCCTTAACCTGGGAGTTTTTTTAATGTATAATAAATCTTTCTTTTATTTAGGATTTTATTTTCCCCCAGTTACATGTGAAAACAATTTTTAATATTCATTTCTAAAAAATTTCAGTTCCAAATTATTTCCCTTCCTCCCTGCCCCCATTGAGAAGGCAAGAAATTTGATATAGATTATACATATGTAGTCATGTGAAACATTTTCATAATAGTCATGTTGTGAAACTTGGGCAGTTCTCTTAAGAATATACATTTTAGATTAGGTACCTATCTGCCTTGGTAGAGGGAGTTTACAGACTGAGAGTTCTCTTCACCAAAGACATTAAAGGAAAGGTTTCTCTCCCAACCCCCACCCCGCAAACACACAAACAAATAACATTAGGTTTTATCTTTTATCTGGGTTGGGAGTGGAGAAGAAAGTAATGCCAGGAGACCCTGGGTTATAGCTTGATGGTCCCTGGCCAAGAGTTGAAAGTTGTTAAATGCTAGATGAAACTAAGTGATGGTGTTATACTTTTTGAAAGAGGGTGCAGGGTGAATATATCACTAATTAAAATGAAATCAAAGCAATTATTAGAAGTTATTTTGCCCAATCTGTACCAATAGATTTAAAAATTTGAATGAATTGGAATTTAAGGATTGGAAGAATATTTATAAAGATTTATAAAAATAAAGAGAAGAGGAAAAAAAAAAAACTATCAGGCCATAAATGAGCTTCCTAAGAAAAAAGCATCAGGACCAAATAGATTTACAAGCAAATAAAAAATTAAATATAAACTAATTCAATATTAAATAAATTAGTTGGAATGATAGGCAAAGAAGGAGTCCTACCAAACTCCTTATGAAACAAATATGGTGCTGATACCTAAACCAGGAAGAGCAAAAACAGAGAAAGAATATTATAGACCAATTTCATTAATGAATATGTATGGATGCAAAAATTTTAAATAAAATATTAGCAAAGAGATAACAACTATATCACAAGTATCATATGCTATGACCAGGTAGGATTAGTACTAATAATGCAGGGATGGTTTGTTTAACATAAGTAAAACTATTAACATGATTGATTATATCAATAGCAAAAGTAACAAAAACTATACATTTATATCAATAGATGCAGAAAAAGCTTTTGACAAAATACAACACTCATTCCTGTTAAACACTTGAAAGCATAGGTATAAATGGATTTTTCCTGAAAATGGTAAGAAGCATCTACTTAATGCCATCAACAAGCATTATTTGTAATGGAGATAAGCCAGAAGGCTTCACAATAAGATCAAGAGTGAAACAAGGATGCCCTTCATCACCAATATTATTCAATTTTGTATTATAAATGCTAACAATAGCAATAAGAGAAGAAAAAGAAATTGAAGGAATCAGAATGAGCAATGAAATAATAAAACTATGCTTTTTTGCAGATGATATAGTATGCTTGAAAAATTCTAGAGATTAAAATAAAAAGTTAGTTGAAATAATTAATAATTTTAACAAAGCTGCAGGATATAAAATAAACCTACATTAATCATTAACATTTCTATATATCACCAAAAAAACCCCTGCAAAATGAGATACTTCATTTAAAATAACTGTTGACTGTATAAAATACCTGGAGTATACCTGCCAAGACAAACCCAGAAACTACATGAACATAATTATAGAACAGTCTTTATACAAAAAAAAATCAGATTTAAATAATTGCAGAAATATAAATTTTTCTTGGGTGGGAAGAGCCAGTATAATAAAAATGACAATTCTACCCAAACTAATCTACTTATTCAATGTCATCCCAATTAAATTACCAAAAAATACTTTATTGATCTAGAAAATAATAATAATAACATTCATCTGGAAAACCAAAACATCAAGAATATAAAAGGAATTAATAAAAAAATGTAGAAGGAGGAGGTTTAGCAGCACCAGATCTTAAACTATATCATAAGGTAGTAATTATAAAAACTGGCTAAGAAACATAATAGACAATAATAAATGATTTAGTAGCCTTGTGTTTGACAAATGTAAAGATTTAAGCTTTTGGGATAAAAATTCATTTTGGTCAAAATTATTGGGAAAACTGGAAAGCAGTTTGGCAGAAGTTGGGTATAGACCAATAACATACCATTTACCAAGATAAGGTCAAAATGTGTATATAACCTAGAAATAAAAGGAGATATCATAAGAATACCAGAAGAACATGGAATATATTACCTATCAGCCCTATAGATAGGAAAAGAATTTATGAATAAACAAGACATAAGGGAACATTGTGAGATATAAAATGGATAATTTTGATTATATTAAATTAAAAAGCTTTTGTGAAAACAAAACCAATATAGCCAAGGTTACAAGGAAAACAGAAATTGGGGAAAATTTTTATAGATTTTTTCTTGGATAGAGGTCTCATATTTCAAATATATAGGAAACTTCGTCTAATTTATAAGAATATGAGTAATTCCCCATTGACCAATGGTCAGAGGATATAAACAGGGAGATTTCCAATGAATAAATCAAAAATTCTATATGGCCATATGAAAAAAATGCTCTAAATCATTATCGATTAGAGAAATGCAAATTAAAACAATTAAGGCCCTAAGATATTATCTCATACTTATCAGATTGGCTAAAATGATAGAAGAGAAAATTACAAATATGGGAGGGGATGTAGAAAAATTGGGACATTAATATACTTTTGGTGGAACTGTGAACTGGTCTAATCATTTTGGAGAGCAATCTGGAATTATACCCAAAGAATTATAAAGCTGTATATACCCTTTGACCTAGCAATAGCAGTATTAAATCTGTTTCCATAGGTGATCAGGGAAAAAGGATAAGAACCTAAATGTTCTAAAATATTTACAGCAGTATTATTTGTGGTGGCAAAGACCTGGAAATTGAGGGGATGCCCATCAATTGGGGAATGGATAAATCAGTTGTAGTATATAATCGTGATGGAATATTACTGTGCTATAAGAAATGAAGAGCTGATTCATTTTAGAAAAACATGGAAAGACTGCATGAAATAATGAAAAGTGAAATGAGCAGAATCAAGAGAATGTTGTATACAGTAAAAGCAGTATTATTCAAAGAATAATTGTGAACAACCTAGTTATTCTGAGTATTATAAATATTCAAATCAACTATGAAGGACATTTGAAGGAAAGTGCTCTCCACCTTCAGAAAAAATAAATAGAAATATGCATAGTATATATATGTTTATGTATATAAACTATGTAAACTATATACATATTTTGTATGTATGTACATAGTATGTATGTACATAGTTAACATGGATTTTTAAATCTGTGTCAAATTGTGGTCTTATCTAGTATGGGGAGGACAGAGAGGAAGGGAAACAGGAACTTAAAATGAAATAAAACATTTTTAAAAAGAGGGTGCAGATTTTGGCATATTATCCCTAATATATATGAAAATTGTCATTATTTTTAGTTTTTTTCATAACATGTGGTTTATACCTCTTGTGAATGTATCATATTCTATTTGTGTCTTATTCTAAAGGGAGCATTACATAGGTTGTTCAAGGAGAACTAGCATCTCTGGTGTGAGGGTTTGTGGAGCCCTTCTCAGGGCTGTTCATCCACACTTGGCTCTCACCTGTGGCTCCAAGAAGCTTTAGCATGTGCACTGGCCACTCACCTGTAAAATGTCTCGGCAGACAGTCTAAATCAGATCGAGGATAACCGACAGACCATAAACCCCTCAGTTCATTAGGGGTTGTCTGCCCCAAGCAGGTGAAGACTTGGCCTGGAGGCAGGTGCAGATGAGAACAATTTGTTCCCAAAGGCAGGAAGGCTACTGAACAGGTGCTGTGTAGTGTTTAAAGTTTGGTCAGACAGTGACGATGCCACTACATCCTGGACCATTGACAGTCTTCCTGACTTTTGTCTTCCCACTGGGTTCTGATGATTCTGGAAGAGAGAGAAAGGCTGATGACTTTCTGCAACTCTGCCTCACTTAAACCAAGATGAGTCAAGACATCACCCCATGACGTTCTTTGTCCTCTTTGAAAACAAAGGACAAACAACAATGTCCTAAAGCCAGTAGGGAAACACCAATGTTTTTTTTTTTTTTTGGAGCAAGGAAGTAACATTGTCAGACTGGTGTATCAAGACAGAAAAAAAAAATACGTAAGTAACCATAATACAAACTTTTCATCATGACATTTAAAGCTCTTCACGATCTAGCTCACTGCTACCTTTCCAGGCCTGTCTCAGATCATACTCCTTCATGTACTCCAAACTGCTGCTCCCTGAGCTCGGCATTGCATCTCCTACGTCTGGGACAGAGGTTTTCCCCTGGAGCTCCTCCTGTACATCACTCCTTACCACTTGTTAGAATCTTTAGCTTCTTTCAAGGTTCAGCCCCTCTAGGTCTCTTACGAAAAACCCTTTCCCAGTCCACAGAGCTGTCAATGTTCTCTCCCTTTTCTTCAGTCACATTTACTTATCCAACCACATGTATATTCCCACCAGGATGTAAACTCCTCCAGGACTATTGTATCTTTGCTTTGTATCTCCAGTACCTATCACAGCAGCTTGTATGTTGTTATTCAGCCCTTCAGTCTTGTCCCACTCTTTGTGACCCCGTGGACCATACTGCCTGTGGTGTTTCTTTGGCAAAGATACTAAAGTGATTTGCCATATTCTTCTCCAGTAGATTAAGGCAAACAGCTTAAGTGACTTGCCCCAGGTCACACAGCTAGTATCTGAGATCAGATTTGAAGCCAGGTCTTCCTCACTCCAGGCCCAATGCTTTATCCATTGAGCCATCTAGCTCCCTCTGCCTTGTACATAGCAATCATTTAATAAACTTTTTGGGAGAGAATTGTGTTAAATTTCCTTCTAGATGACAGTTAGCTGGGTGACTTCTCTAATGACAGAGAACACATCTTATCTTTGTATCTCCTTAGCATGGGATTTTTTTTTGGCATAGAGTAGGTTAGTATATTGACCAAATGTTCTTAACAAATCTGTTTATTGCCCAGTCAACTGTGAGAATGAAGGGAGGCTATAAGAGGTCACATGAGCATAGACTTTGATACATCCTTAATATTTCAGAGCTTTCTAAAGCTAACTGATTGGAACTAGGTACATAACTATCATGGATCTTTTCAAGCAAGCTGGTGAAATTGATTCTATTCTGTAGAAGAAGAATGTGAGACAGCCCTTTTGTCACCCATAGAATACAATCATCTGTATTTCTGGTTGCTATTAGAACTTGCTGTAGTATCTTAGGTCATAAGACATCATCACATTTGCAGGAAAATTATATGGTTTTTTGTAATTTTTTGGTCATCCTTAAGTGGCAGTATTTTAAATTTCTCTAATAAAGATCATCTATCCAATTAAAAATAGCATTAATTAATTAAGTAAATGTCTTTTCCAGGTAAAGTGTTGTGCCAGGTGAGGGTAATTAAAAACAAATATGAAGTCACTGCCTTCAAGGATTACACACGTATGCAACATCAACTCATATTAGTACAACAAAAGGTAGAGAGTCAGACAAAGAACTCTTTGAATATTTGTGGGGAGGATGGAGATGAAGGAAGAGAAATGAAGGCTTCATGTAAGCTATCTTTTCATGGAAGGCAAGGTTTCAGAAAGGGGGAGGTGAGCAAAGAGTACATTCCAGGCATGAGGGATATGCTAGGGTATGGGGGGAAAGAAGATGAACTATTAACTTGAGGAACAGGAAAGAGTTCAATTTGACCAACATATAGAGTGTATGAAAGAGAGTGATATGAAGTAAGACTAAAAAGCTTGATCGTAGCCAGACTGGGAAGGGCTTTAACAGAAGGATCAGACACATCAATTAACAAGTGAATTTTTTTATAATTAAAATTTAAAAGTAATTTCTACCTGTGTAAATACACTTTAATTGCAAGCAGATATTATAATATTACTTTAAAAATGGTCATGCTACTATCTTGGGTATGGGCAAATTTAGTGCATCAATTAATGCAGCTTGGCCCTTTTCCATTCACTATTTTTTACTTTGGCATCTGGGGCTAGGCAGAACAAATATAATCCCTCTTTATCCACAATAACCTTTTATATATTTGAGGACTATAGTCATATCTCCCCATTCCCCAAGTCTCTTGTCCAGGCAAAACGTTCTCAGTTCTTTCAGTGTATCCTCATATGGCATGGTCTCCAATTCTCTCATCACTCTGGTCATCCTCTTCTAGATACATTTAAATTTTCCGATATCCTTCCCGGAACATGGTATACAGAACTGAACATAAAACTGCAAATGGGGCCTAACTAGGATTGAATATAATTAATATGATAATCATGCCACCTCTTCCTGTTCTCTATACTATGCTTCCTTTTTTCCTTTTTTTTGAGGGGGGAAGGCAAGGCAATTGAGATTAAGCGCCTTGCCCAAGGTCACACAGCTAGTAAGTATGTCAAGTGTCTGTGGTCAGATTTGAACTCAGGTCCTCCTGACTCCAGGGCCAGTCATCTATTCACTGAGCCACCTAGCTGCCCCTACACTATGCTTCTTAAGTGGCTTCCTATTCTGGCTTCTTGTAAGGCCAGTACTAGAAACCAGAAACTCAGAGTTTTCACATTCACATCCCAAGCTCCAGCACAATTAGATGCTGTCATTTGTCCAAATGCAAACAGAATTTTGTTTAGGAGATATTTCCCTTGGCATCCATTTCAACTCCAGCTTGAGTGATTGCTTTTAATATTCTAAACTGCAACAAAAGAAATAGTGAAGTGATAATAGGAAAAAGTGTTCTTAAATTGTATAGTTGGCAAGTTTAACCCCATGCCCTAACAGCTCCCTAAAGAAAGATTGCCCCTTACTGCCTACTGGATCATGGTTTGGGGGTATTTCCTCTGTTTGCCTCTTAATGTTGGATTTGGTTGTCATCCCAACATCTATATATGCTAAACATCGTTAGCGAGTTCTTATGCCATTGCCACTAAAGTTTGGTTTTCCCCACATTGTAAGGGATGTAGAGGTAACTGCAGCATACATAATAAAGTGACCAAAGTCTTTATTTGTTCCTGATATCAAGGATTTGATTTCCTCTGTACTCTTCCAGTTAATATCATTAAGCGTCATTAAGCATCTCTTATGTGGAAAACACTGTGTGTAATGCTGGGTGGAAAATACTGGACAATCTAATAAGAGGAAACATATTAAGGATAAATGTAGTCTTATGCTCAGATTTTTAAAAAATACCTTCATAGGTATAAGTGAATAAAAATATCTGAAATATAATGCTTTAACATTTACAAAGTGCTTTAAATACATTATCTGATTTAAACTGTTTGATCATCTTATAAGATGCTAAAGATGCCACCATACCCATTTTACACCTAAAAAAACACGGTTTGGAAACATTACATGGTTTGTCAATGGTCCTAAAACTTATAAATGTCAAAGGTGATATTTGAACCCAAGACTTTAGGACTTCAAGATGGGCACAAAATTCATTATGCTGCATTGCTTTTCTGCACAAAATGGAAGCATGACTTAAGAGGTGATCATCTGAAAAAAGATCTGGAGATACTAGTAGGCTTCAATCCCTATCTATGTGATACGGCAGCTGAAAAAAGCTAATGCTAACTTGGGCTGCATTCAACGTTTGACACTGTCCTACATTCTATCCTGGTCAGATAACACTCGTAATATTGTATTAATTTCTGGGCACTACATTTCAGAATGCATATTGATAAGCTGTAGAGGATTCATAGAAGTCCTAGGGGAGAAGGGATTTAGCTTCAAGTAGTGAAGACTTAGGAAAGATATCATAATAATCTTTAGATATTTGAAGGGTTGATATGTGGAAGAGGAGTTAGACCTTTCTGCTTGGCCCTACAGAGTAGAATCAGGAGCAATAGGTGAAATTGGAGAGTAGTAGATAGATATTTAAATTAAGAAAAATAGACAAAACAAAAATTTTCAAAAACTTCTTACAATCTGTGATTCAGCCCAACTGGTCTTTCAGTGGTATCCACATGACACTCCATCTCCAGTTTCTCTGCCTTGGCAGCTTACATTCTACATGCATGGAATACAGTCTTCTTTGCTTCTGCCTCATAGAATCCCTCCTTTTCTTTAAAATACAGCTTAAAAGGCATCTTCCTCGTGAAGCCTTTTCTGATCCCCCCAGTTGCTAATGCCCTCTTTCCCAAAGCACCCTGTATTAAACTACTTTATATATTATTCACTTTATAATTATGCTAGGTGACACAGTGGATAGAGTGCCAGGCCTGAAGTAAGGAAGACTAGTTTTCCTGAGTTCAAATCTGGCCTCTGACACTTACTAGCTGTGTGACCCTGGGCAAGTCACTTAACCCTATTTGCTTCAGTTTCCTCATCTGTAAAATGATCTGGAGAAGGAAATGGCAAACCACTCCAGTGTCTTTAAAGAATGCCCCTAATGGAGCCATGAAGAGTCAGACGCAGCTGAACCACAACTGAAATATTTTTTATTTGTATTTGTTTGTCTTCCCCATTGTTGTTGTTGTTTGTTGTTGTTGTGTGTTTGTCCTTTGTTCTCAGAGGACCATGACATCAGGGAAATGATGACATGACTGCAGTTGACTTTGATTTGAGTGAGGGAGGACTGTGCAAGGTCACCAGCTTCATTTTCTCCTTCAGGGCCATCTGGGTCCAGTGGCCTGATATTCACAAGGACCACTAGAGATGTCCCAGGATGCATTGGGAGACCCTGGCCTTTTAGACTAAGGTCTTTTCAGGTTCTCACTGTGAGTGAGGTAACACGCATTCAGTGAATAGGCCTCTTTAAGAAGATAATCAAGGGATGGCCCCTTTAATCAAAAATTAAAAAAAAAAAATCAAACTGGGAGGGGAAGGCCCTCAGGGTTCTTGGCCAAAAGAGAGTAACAACAGTTACTGTTTAGTATTTACATTCACTCTGTGCTAGGAGGGCAGGGACCTATTGCCCAGTCTTGTGAGCTCCAGAGTGAGGTGGGTTTAAGGTTTGGTTTTTGAGAAAGAAATCTAGCCAGTAAACCCAAAGTAAAGGAGGCAGCCTTTGTCCATCAAAATGTACCTTCCAAGAAGAGGAGAGTGTCTTCCCCATTACAATTTAAACTTAGTACAAATAGAGATTGTTACTTCTCTGTACCTGTATCCTCGGTGTCCGGCACATAGTAGGTGCTTAATAAATACTTGTTGATTGATTGATTGAATGGGCTGCTTTGGGAAGTATTAGGTTTCAGCTGAAGGCCTTCAAACAGGCTGCCTGTGTGTCAAGTATGTTGAAGGTAGGATCCTATTTCAGGTTTGAATTGGACCAGATAGTCTCCAAGGTCCCTTCCAACTCTAAGATTCTATAATTGTGTGGCCTCCAGATTGCTTTTAGTTTTCCTATTTGACTGCTTACCTCACTCTATTCCTACAACTACACCTTCTTGTGGCTTGGACTAAGGTGATCCAAGCCCTTTTTGCCTTTCGGTGTTTATGGATTGCTTATTTCACTTACTTAGCCCCAACTTTTTGACTGTCTAGATGGTTGTTTCATAGGTTCTGCTTCTCAGTTGCCAGAATCCTACCTGACCTTCTGATCCTGCTGTCCTCCATAATCTTGCATCACACATGGTCTTTGAATATCATAGACACAAACCATCATTGTTACAGAATGAGAATCATTTTGGTAGTCGAAATAATGCGTAAAATGCCAGATATACTGTGGACATCTGGAAAGCCTCCCTCTAGCCATACTTGAATTGCAAATTTATTTTATTAGCTGAATTTAGTGTAATCATTCAAGGACCACAGCAGGATGACAGTGCTGGCCTTCTGTTGGGTCTACCATCCCACCCTCGTGCCTGACAGAATAGCTAAACAAACTTGCCTAGGATCTGATTTATTTCCTTCACTGCACACGAGATCTCTGTCTCTTGGCACCAGACTCTTAAGCAGCATCATTGTTCACTCCTGTCAGGATTCAGTTGCTTACTTATAATGTGATGTGGCTTGGAGTGCATTTCACGCGTTATCTTCTCCTGTAACATGGTTACTTGATTTTTCACCATGACTGAAACTTGTGCTGTGTGGATTGTTTCATTTGGGGAATATGAATAGAAATTTAAGAATCAAGCAGGAATGAACAGCACACCTCCCTATAAACATGTTACTTTCAAAAGCAAAGTCTATCTATTCCCCCCTCTCCTTCATAGATTCTTGAACACTTCCCTTTGAATTCATGTATTTTTATCAAGACTGGGAACATTTCCCATTCTCTGATGTATTCTCTTCATACTATCTCAGGCTCTTTTCCTCCCTGCTAATAGTCAAGCAGAAGCAGCATTAACAGAACTCTGTATAATGATTTAGGCTGTGGGATGCCAGAAAAGCACTGTTCCTCTAAAGAGGAGAGAAGTATATGGTACAAAATCCTCTAAATTCTTAGGTCAGTGCAGAAAGACAAAGGCAAGGCAAGTTGTCAACCAGAATTTCACTAAGTAATGTAGCTCCAAGCCTCAGGTGTACTGAATCTTGATGTCTTATATTACTGGGGAAGCAACCTTCACCATCTCATACCCTAAACAAGAATGAGATGACAAGTATGTCATTGTGAAAGACTGAAGGGGCAACAGGGAAGAACAATTAGAAAACCTATTACTTGCAGGACTATTTGCATTGTTATTGTCAGTATTCAGGAATGAAGGAAACTGACAACCCTTGGAATAAGTCGTGTTATTATAAATAGTGCCTTTTTGAGGATAAGCTGTTAATTAATCATGGATGAATGCTCTGAATTGAAGATTAAACAAAGCTAACTTTAACCCCAAACTAACATCTTGTCTTGTAGCATGGTTCCTTATCCAGCTGGTGCATACTTAGGAAATGCAAACTGATTTTAGTATTAGCTTAAAAACTACTGTAATTATAAAGGTTAGTCCTTTGAGGGAAAAAAATCTTAACTATCCCTCCACATCTAAATCTAAATATTTTATTTATTGGTTATTATCACTACTATTAAATGAAGGTTATGAGGGGAGTATGATACAGAAAATAATAGTGGGAGGGGAAAAGGGAAAGAGAAACAAAGTTATCTTCCCCTATTCTACATTCACTTGGTTTCAGGATGTAAACCTAAGTCTTATATGGGGGAAGTCATTGCTAGCCTATGGTTACTTGATATAAACTTGCTTTAAAAAAATCAAATAACCATGAGGTTGGTGACAAGACATAGTTGATGCTAAATGGATGGGAAGAAACACAAGAAACCAGAATTTCATTTCTTAGAGGTTTAAATAACCCGAAGGTGTTGTTGCTTTTTGGTTGGTGGTGGTTTGTTCAGTGTTCAGGAACAAACACAGTGTAATCATTCCAGACATAGGCCAGCAAAAAAAAGACATTTGTGAGAAATGTCAGAAGACTAATAGCATGAGAGAGGGGGGAGAGAGAGAGAGACAGAGAGAGAGACAGAGAGAGAGAGAGACAGAGAGACAGAGACAGAGACAGAGATGGAAAGAGAGAGAGAAAGCAAGACAGAGAGAAGGGAGGTAGAGAAACACCTATGATAATTATGTATGTGAGCTATTTATGATAGAAGAGATTAAGGTTTTACCTAAGAGGTTGTTATTGATGATTACAGTAAAAGGTAATCATATCTCATACAACACATTTCACAGAAACATGGTATTGTCTATGGATTAGTACCACCACCAAGGAAAATGCAGCAAAATTCATGCTGGTCATCACAAGTGAGCTGATCATGGGAGCAGCAGTGCTACCGGGTGCATTAAAGCCCACAAATGTTTTGGGGGTCCCTCAGCATCATTTAATAAATGAGATTGTCTCTACTTTTAATTAGGACTAGAAGGGTCTGAAAGAGTTCTCTTTTAGAACCTAAGTCCTGGGATCTTTTTTTCATCAATATTTTATTGCTCGTGATGTCTGGAAATGACTTTGTACTCTTTAATGTATATTTTGTATTTTCATATCTGTGCACACTTTGTATTCTCCCTCAGTAGCTCCCCCCACCCCTTGCTGTGTAGAATCTCCTTGAGAACAGGGACTGTTTTTCCTCCTTCCTACCTCTTTCCATTCCTTCTTTCCTTCCTTCCTTCCAACCTTCCTTCCTTCCTTCCTTCTTTCCTCTCTAGTGCATGACACATAATAGGAACTTAATATATATTTGTTGAATTAATTTGATGAGATTAGACCCAATGTTAATACCTGGCAGAAATCAAAACTCAAAGATATAAGAAAACATATCTTAAGAAAAACATCCGGGGGATGGAGCCAAGATAGCAGCTGGAAAGCAGGGACTTGCTTAGGGCTCTCCCTCAGGACCCTCCATACACCAATAAAAAATGGCTCTGAACAAATTCTAGAACTGCAGAACCGACGGAATAGTGTAGGGAAGCAGGGCTCCAGCCCAGGACAGCCCGGGTGGTCTCTGGGTAAGGTCTAGCACATGGAGCTGGGAGTGGAGGGGAGAAGAGCCCAGCACGGGCTGCACCCAGACCAACCAGATGAGCTGGGCTGAACAGGCCCTAACGCCCTGAATTAGTGAGCTGTGGCAGTTACCAGACTTCTCAACCCACAAATGCCAAAAACAACAGAGAAGGTTAGTGGGAAAAGCTGCTGGGACAGAGTGAAAAGAGTTCATGTTTTGGGCCCCAACCCCAGAGGCAGAGGAGGAAGTGCAGCTACAGAAATACAGCTGCAGTTGCTTCTAGCCCAAGGCCCACGTGGTGCGAGGAATTAAGTGGCAGATCAGAGTGGGAGGGCAGAGTCTGCTTAGATCTGAGTCCAACCCGGTTTGGTGGTTCTTGGGAGAGGAGGAGCGCTGGTGTGGCAGAGCTTGCTGTGCAGAAATATCTCTGAAAACAACAGCGCAGCCCTTCAAGCTTGGGACAAAGTACTCTCTATTCTACAAGCAATTATACCCCAACAAAAAACTCAAGGATCGAGTAGTTGGCTGGGAGCATGACCAGGCATTGCAAACAGTCTCAGATTCAGACTCAAACGTTGGAACTTCTCTTTGGTGACAAAGAAGACCAAAACATACAGCCAGAAGAAGTCAACAAAGTAAAAAAGCCTACATCAAAAGGCTCCAAGAAAAGCATGAACTGGTGTCAGGCCATGGAAGAGCTCAAAAAGGATTTGGAAAAGCAAGTTACAGAAGTAGAGGAAAAATTGGGAAGAGAAATGAGAGTGATGCGAGAAAACCATGAAAAACAAGTCAATGACTTGCTAAAGGAGACCCAAAAAATACTAAAGAAAATAACACCTTAAAAAATAGACTAACTCAAATGGCAAAAGAGCTCCAAAAAGCCAATGAGGAGAAGAATGCCTTGAAAGGCAGAATTAGCCAAATGGAAAAGGAGGTCCAAAAGACCACTGAAGAAAATACCAACTTAAAAATTAGATTGGAGCAAGTGGAAGTTAGTGACTTTATGAGAAATCAAGATATTATCAAACAGAGCCAAAGGAATGAAGAAATGGAAGACAATGTGAAATATCTCATTGGAAAAACCGTGGATGTGGAAAATAGATCCAAGAGAGATAATTTAAAAATTATTGGACTACCTGAATCCATGATCAAGAAAAGAGCCTAGATATCATCTTTCAAGAAATTATCAAAGAGAACTGCCCTGATATTCTAGAACCAAAGGGTAAAATAGAAACTGAAAGAATCCACCCATCACCTCCACAAAAAGATCCCAAAAAGAAAACTCCTAGGAATATTGTCGCCAAATTCCAGAGCTCCCAGATCAAGGAAAAAATACTGCAAGCAGCCAGAAAGAAACAATTTGAGTATTGTAGAAACACAATCAGGATAACACAGGATCTAGCAGCTTCTATGTTAAGGGATCGAAGGGCTTGGAATATGATATTCCGGAGGTCAATGGAGCTAGAATTAAAACCAAGAATTGCCTACCCAGCAAAACTGAGTATCATGCTCCAAAGCAAAATACAGATTTTCAATAAAATAGAAAACTTTCAAGCTTTCTCAGTGAAAAGACCAGAGCTGAATAGAAAATTTGACTTTCAAACATAAGAATCAAGAGAAGCATAAAAAGGTAATCAAGAAAGAGAAATCATAAGGGACTTACTAATGTTGAACTGTTCTGTTTATATTCCTACACGTAAATATGATGTGTATGATTCATGAGACCTCAGTATTATGGTAGCTGAAGGGAATATACATATATATATGTATATATATATATATATATGTATATATATGCATATATATTTAGACAGAGGGCACAGGGTGAGTTGAATATGAAGGGATGATATCTAAAAAAATAAAATCAAATTAAGGGATGAGAGAGGAAAACATTGAGAGAGGGAGAAAGGGAGAGATAGAATGGGGTAAATTATCTCACATAAAAGTGGCAAGAAAAAGCAGTTCTGTTGGAAGGGAAGAGGGGGCAGGTGAGGGGGGAATGAGTGAATCTTGCTCTCATTGGATTTGACCTGAGGAGGGAATACCATACACACTCAATTGGGTATCTTACCCCACAGGAAAGAAGGAGGAAGGAGATAAAAGGGGGGAGGACAATAGAAGGGAGGGCAGATAGGGAGAGGAGGTAATCAAAAGCAAACACTTTCAAAAAGGGACAGGGTTAAGGGAGAAAATTGAATAAAGTGGGAGAGCATAGGAAGAAACAAAATATAGTCTTTCGCAACATGAGTATTATGGAAGGGTTTTGCATAATGATACACATGTGGCCTATGTTGAATTGCTTGCCTTCTTAGGGAGGTTGGGTGCGGAGGGAAGAGGGAAGAGAATTTGGAACTCCAAGTTTTAAAAGCAGATGTTCAAAAAAAAAGTTTTTGCATGCAACTAGGATATAAGATATACAGGCAATGGGGCATAGAAATCTATCTTGCCCTACAAGAAAGCAAGGGAAAAGGGGATGGAGGGGAGTGGGGTGACAGAAGGGAGGGTTGACTGAGGAACAGGGCAATCAGAATATATGCCACCTTGGAGTGGGGGGAGGTTAGAAATGGGAAGAAAATTTGTAACTCAAATTCTTGTGAAAATCAATGCTGAAAACTAAAAATCTTAAATAAATAACTAATAAATTAAAAGAAAAACATCCAATTTAGATAGTGTATTCACATACTGTGCTTCCAAGCTGATTCAACACACCTAATCTGGCACAAATAAAATACTCTCCAATCTTATTTTAAAGACTAAAATTCACTCTCTGTGTTTCCTCTTTTAGAAACACCTTCCATAATGTAGATTGTATAATCTTCCTTGTTTAATTACTACCTGATAATTAGTCCAGTGGCACAAACAATTAACATGCGGTAAAAGTTAATTTGAAGGAATATTGGCTTTACACATTTGGATTGTTCTGCAAGCTCTACAGCGGATAGTCTAGTGGGCAAATATTTCACTTGGAGAGTATTACAGGCTGTTTGAAAGCTTCCTTTCCCCACAATAAAGTCTTCGCATCCATTAAGAGCTCTTTCATGGGAGAAAATGGCCAGCTATTCTTTTTCTGTTCTCTAAGTAGAGTACTACTTTAAATTGTAGATGGAAGAATTGAAGTCAGATCTAGGAAGGAACTTTTAATAATGAGGGTTGTCAACCTAATGGAGAAATCGCTACATATCTAATGTAATTTGAGGGATGCTGGGAATACTCCCTTTCCCCCTCCCCTCCATAGCATCAGATTTTAAGAAATACTTTTATAAGACATAGAAGGCAGAGAGCATTCTAAGCACTATGAAAGCCCTAAATTCATGCCTGATCACAATGGCTTGAAGGAATTGTGCTATTCCGCCAGGAGAAAAGGCTTAGATGTGATATGATGATGGAAAGGAAAGGAATAAAGAGCCTGCTATGTGCCAGGCACTGTGCTAAACACTTTAGTGATATTAAATGTGATTATAATTGTCTTCAAATTTTTGAAGAACTGTCACCTAGAAAAGGAATTGTACTTTTGGCCTCTGAAGGAAGAACTAAAAACGCCAGGCAGAAGCTGCAAAGACACAAATTTAGGCCTGATGTAAGGAAGAACTTCCTAGAAGTCTGCATTTTCCTAAAATGGACTGGGCTGTCTCAGGACACTGTGGATTCCTACTCACTGGAGGTCTTCAAGCAAAGGCTGGATGACCACTTGCCAGATACATTCTGGAAGGAATTGTTTGTCAGGTATGACCTATGTAAGATGGCTGTGTAGGGCTCCTAACTTGGACATTCTCTGAGTGTATAATTTCTCTTCTGGCCTGTCATTCTTCCTCAAATTTTATTGTGTATGGGGACTGATTCTTTGGGGAAGAACATTTACTCTTTTCAAACATCCCTTATTAAAATGTAAATATCTTTGGGAAAGCTGATATTAAATTATTGTCAGCATTTGTATGTTAATAGAGGCTTCATTTAGATCGTCTTTCAGCTATGGCAGTTGGCTGAGAGCTGGGTCCAGAGGAAATGGTATGGCAGTAACACTAGTTTGGGTACTGCCTGATGAGGGCCAGAAAGGGAGCAACTTGAGATTTCAGAGTGCATGATGGGTCAAAGGTAGGAGCAACTTATTGAAAGCTGGGAAGGGCAGGATGCAAAACAAAAACTTCGCCCTGTTACACAACTTTGCCACCCATGGCTGGCAGATATTGATGTATGCTAGATAATCTCCTTCATAAGAGGGGAAGGAGTGCCCAAATGTGTGGCAGCTTAAGTGCTGCCCTATAATTTCCCCATTCTAAAACAGGATTCTCAACTAATGCTCATGGAGATTCTGGGTAGATTATAGAAAGTCCAAAGGAAGTTAGTTATTACCTTGTTGTCTTTTTGCTGTGTGAGATGCAAGTCAGTTTTGTAATGGTGGATTTGCATTGTCCTTAAGAAATATTTTTCTTTATAGGATTACAATAGTATTAATCTTTGCTAAATACCTGAAGCTCCTTGAAGTCCTGGACTATTTTGCTTATCTTGTTGCATCCTTAGGCCTTAGCTGAGTGCCTTGCACATGGGGCATAGGGTACTTCCTAGAGAGGGCAGTTCTGGATGGGGCCTTAATAGCCTATAATACACAGACACAGACACAGACACACACACACACACACACGTGTGTGTGTATACATGTATACAGTCATATCGTATCGTATCGTATCGTATCGTATCGTATCGTATCGTATTGTATTGTATCGTATTGTATTATAATCTCTCGGTGTCCCTGGAACAGTTGTTCTACATTGGTAGAAGCAGTTTCCTCACCAGGAGCTCCCTACACTTATAGAATTAGATATCCAGACTCCCCCCACCACCACGAAAAATCAAACAAAAACAAACAAAAAACACAAAACAAATAACACAGAAAACATTGGATTTGAATTCAGAAGTCCTTCATTCAAATCCCATGCTGCCACTTCATGTTTTGTGAATGTAGGCTAGTAATTTAAACTCTCTTGCCTCAGTTTCCTCAACTGCAAAATAAAGTAGTTAATCTTGATAGATGATGTCTAACTTTCTGGCTCTAAAGCCTGTGATCCAATGGGCTCTATAATAGTTCTTAATGAGGAAAACACTTTGTAAGCCTCAAAGCACCCAAAGCATGGTTATTGATGGTTTGATGCCAACTTGGAAGGACTACTCCAGGGGATTGTGTGCTTAGTTTTTTGCTGTTTTAAAACTTTTATTAATGACTTGAATGAAGACAAATAGCATTGTTATCAAATTTGCAGATAACCCAAAGCTGGAAGGGATAGCCAATATACTGAATGGTATATCTAACATTCAAAAAGATTTTGACATTTGGAACATTCGATCACCTATATTAAGGTGAATTTTTATAGCAATAGATAGAGAGATAAAAATATTGATATTGATATAGATATCAATAGTCTTATCTATATGAATATATGTATAAATATACATACAATACTTATATGTACATATATATTTACAAAGATATGTATAATATAATTAGTATACAATATGCTATATTATAAAATAGCATATACATATTAGCTCTAAGTGTTTAAATATATACATACATGCAGAATATACCATATACAATGTATAATTATATATTACATGAATATATGTGTTCATTTATGCATAATATAGAATATATAATAAAATAATACAATTATATATGTACATATATGACCATCTTGATATTAATATATATCTATCTTTCTATAGAGAATGAATTAATCTTATCAGCTTCACAAATACAAGATTAAGGAGGCATATATAAATAGCAACTTACCTTTAAAAAACAACAAGAAAACCTAGGCCTTTTAGGGAATTACAAGCTTAATCTGACTGAGTATGACATGCTAGCAAAGGAAGCTAATGTAATCTCAGGTATTATTGAGTGTCACAATGTGCAGCATTAGGGAGATGATGGTTCTGCTATCCACTGCCTTGTTTAGACCATATCTGGAGGAGTGGAATGTTCAGTTCTGGAAGTTCTATTTTAGGAAAATCATTAATTTGTTGGAGAATGTTTAGAGGGTGGCAACCAGAATTGTGAAGCGTCTTGAATTCATGCCATGTAAGAGCTCTGGAAGGAACTTGGGATGTTTATACTGAGAAGATTTGCAGGAAAGGGGATAGGGATTATGATAGCTTTGTTCAAGTATTTGAGGGGATATCATTTAGAAGGGGAGTAGAAATTATTTTGCCTGACCCCAGAGGGCAGAGCTAGGATTAATGAGTAGAAGCTGCAGTGAGGCAGATTTTGGGTTAATGTTGGGGAAAATTTCTTATCAGTTCAACTATCCACAAGTAGAATGGGACCAATCAGGAGATCGTGAGCCTTCTCTCACTTGGTGCGGGCTTCAAGCCAAGGCTGGATCACAGTGTGTTGGGCATATTATAGAAAAGATCATTTATTGGCATGGGTTGGATGATGGTCTAGAAGGGCTTTTCACACTCTGAGACTCCATATGTAATACATTTTATACGGATATTACATAAATATATAAATGTGTACATATACTCATGATATATGCTATATAATATACTATATAATATAATTACATATAATGTCCACAAATGTATACACACATATATGACTATCTTGATATCAATCAATCCCTCATGTTTTAAAAATGATAACAGGACAGTTTTGACCATACTTCAAGATTCCAGCTCTTTCACTCAAAGCTATGTGGCTATGAGGAAATCACTTGCTTCCTCTGGGTTCCAGTGTCTTCATCTGTAAAATGAGGGGACTGAACTGGAGTTTCTAAGGTCACTCCCAGTGCTAAGTTCCATAATCCTGTGATATAGGTTTTGGTCTGAGTCTACTGTAGCCATCAGAGAGCTTGTAGATAAACACAATTCACTGATCTTTCTCTTCCTCCCCGCAAAGCCTTTTCTTCAAAATGTACACCACAATCCTAGCCCAAGCTGATCTGTTTCCTAGTTGGCCCCCAGACATGGCCTTTGCTTAGAAAAATCAATAGTAAGAAAAACATGGCTCCTTATCATATATTCTAGTTCCTTATTGTTTACACCAGTTCTGTCTATTCAATACCTTGTAAAATGGAAATAGGAATATATGGTAAAGTACTAAATTATGTTTGTACACTAAAGCTTTCCTGTTGTAGCTGATTTAACAAGACACACATGGTTTACAGTGGGCTTTCTTATTAAACAGAGGCATGGAAAATGAACACCAGTGTTTAGGTAAATGAACAAGCCATGTTGCACATCAAAGTGGCAAATACCTATAGTTCTAGGCAAAGCATTTGCTATGCCACAAGCACAATATTTCATCTGTCAGCTATGTGGAAAAAGCACATTATTTCTGTTTCAGTAGGTTAGCGATATCAGATTAGAAGCCTGGTTACATAAGTATTCAGGCATCATAAACTCAAGTGTCTCCATAGATCTTTATTAGGATACCTGCCTAATACAGTCTTCCCTGAAGGGGGGAAAACAAACAAACAGGATGATTTCAGTGAGTTGCTGATGTTGGAAATAGGGATATTTAGAGTTGAGGGAGACATGAGATAATGAACTGGATAAGTGCCTTTGGTCCAGGCTACCTGGGATCAAGGGCTGTTCCCATGTTCAGTGATTTTGCTATGCTTTCTCTGACATTGTTGACAACAAGTTACCTTCTATTTCTCCTTTTTTGGGAGAGAGCCCCTCAATTTCATTTATTGCCTGACCCACTGCTGGAACTTTGGCTTCCAGATGGAAATTCCCTCCTCAAATAGTTTCCTGCTTCTCAACTCTTTTCTTTCATGATCTGGTGATCATCACTCTAATTATTACACTGATTATTATTTCTGGTTTTGGCTGTTTTATCAATTCTTTCCATGACCCTTACTAGAGAAGTGGCATAAAATATTAAGGTATTGTGGAAAAAGTCAGAATTTAACAATATCTTGACAGGCAGGAACATTAGGCTGAATCAAGCAAGATAAAATTCAAAAATAATTGAATTGGGTACAAAAAAAATCATCTTTGCAAGCATGAAATCAGGGAAACATGCTTAGACCCCAGTTTGCCTGAAAAAAAGAATAATCTGGGGGTTTAATAGGACTGCATAGGCCACCCATGTCAGTAGTGGTAACTGAAAAAGGTAATGTAATCATAGGCTTCATGAAGAGTGATATAGGTTCCAGAACTAAGGAGCTCAGAGTCCCTCTGTAATTCGTCCTCATTAGCCTCCTACGGAGGGCTGCGTCTAGCTTTGAGCAGCACAAGTTTAGAGGGATATTGATTACTGGGAGGGCAACCAGGATAGTACAAGATCTTCAGTCCACATCGTATGAGGTTGGATTGAAGAAAGTTGTGATGTTTAGCCTGGAGAAGAGAAGAATGAGGTGGGGAGAGGAGAGGAAGTTGGTGAAGTAGGATAAGCATGTTCAAGAATGTGAAGCATTGTAATGTGGAAGAAGAATTAGACTTTTTCCTTTTGGATACAGAGGGAAGAGCCAGGAGTAATGGGTAGAAATTTCAAAAAGGCAAATTTAAGTTTGATGTATGGCAAAAATTCTGAACAGTTAGCATTATCCCAGACTGGAAGAAGCTGCCTCCAGAGATGATACTTTTTTCTTCTTCGTAGGTTCTTATTCAGATGCTCCATCTTCAATTCTGAGTGAAGATATCTGACATTCTCCTCCTAAGTCTTGTCTTCTTCAAGCTAAGCAACCACAGTTCTTTCAACTGGTTCTCATAGACTAGCCAGTGATTTAAAGTTAGCAAAGCACTTTACATATGTTATCACAACTGTGGAAAGTAGGTGCAGTTATTATCCCCATTTTACAAATAGGAAACTCAGGCAGACAGATGTTATGGTATGAACACAAGAAGCTATCCTATTCTTGTTTCCCTTGTTCAATTTCATCTCATTAGATTAAATCTCATATTCTAGCCTAACAAGATCTTTTTAAATTTTACCCATCATCCAGTGTATTAGATCTCTCTCGCTACTTTTGTACAAATTTCATAAGCATACTATCTATTTACAAATTTTATAAGCATACTGTCTTTATGCCATTATGTTAAGTCATTGCTATACTTACTAAATAGTAAAGGACCACGCAGAGATTCCTAAGATATTCTTTCAAAGTTGACCTTGGGCCATTAATGATTACTCTCTTCTTTCCTATTGTATACCCAAACCCATCTTCATTAACCATAATTCCCTACTTCTTTGCTCCAGTCTGTGACAGAATTGGCATATCTTCTTGCCAACACTACATCCTCTGTATAGAACATTGATTCTCTTCCCTATTTTTTTCCAGGAGTTTCTCACCTCAATCATTTTTTCTTTCCAATCTTTAACCTGTCCCTATTTATAACTGCATTGGTTTTGTGTAAAAACTTGTCAATTTTATGTAATCAAAAATGTCTATTTTTATCTTCTATGATCTTCCTTATCCTTTGTTTGGTCATGAATTCTTCCCCAATTCATAACTGTGAAAGGTATTTCCTTCCCTGTTCCTCTAATTTGTTTGTGATGTGACTTTTTATTTCCAAGTCATGTATTCATTTGACACAGCTTGGTATAAGACGACAGATGCTGGCCTGAAATTATTATCATTACTACCACCACCATTAGTACCATCATCATCATCATCATCCTCATTGTTATTATTATTTTGGCCAGACTGCTTTACTGATTTCCAAGTGGTTTTATTTGAGTTATGTATCCTTACCTGAGTATTTAGGGTTTAGGGAGTTCCTTAACACTATCATTAATACATTGTTTTCTTCTGTATATTGTATACAAAATGTATCCTGCTAGATTTTTTTTCATTTTTTTAAATCAGTACTAATTAGCTCTAATGTTTATTGCTTCGTTGTTTAGTTGGAGATCTGGTACCTTACTTCTCACTTTTTTTTCATCATTTCCCTTGATATTCTTGACCTTTCTTTCCTCCAAATGAATTTTGTTATTCTTATTTCTAGTTTTATAAAGTAATTCTTTAGTAGTTTGATTAGTATGGTACTGAATAAATTAATTAGTTTAGACATTATTCTAATTTTTGTTATATTGCTCTGTTATAGTGATCAGCAGCTAATATGTTTTTAATTATTTAGGTCTCTATTTCTGTCTATAGTTCTGTAGTTCCTATGTGTCTTTGTAATAGACTTGCAAATATTAGATACTTTTTATAGTTATTTTGAATAGGGTTTATCTTTTTTATTTCATCCTGCTGGGTTTTGTTGATAATCTACATAAATGCTGACGATTCATATGAATTTATTTTATATCTTAATGATTTTGCTGGTTATCATTTTGATTATTTTAATGGATTCTTTAAAGTTCTCACCATATCATCTGCAAAATGGTAGCTTTCTTTCATTTTTCTTGTGTTTATTAACTCATTTTATTTTTCTTGCCTTATTGCAAGAACAAGCATTGCTAGCACTACATAAAATAATAATGGAAATAATGAACATTCTTGTTTTACTCGTGATCTTATTGGAAAGATGCCTTTACATGCAAGGGCTCTTGGTGTTGGATACTGTTTAGTATAGAAGATTTCTTGTTCTGTTAATATATATATATTATACTTTTTAATATAATTATCCATTTTATCTGTTATCAGATTTGCTGGAATATAATTGGATAAAATTGGTTCTTTAAAAAAATGCCAGGTCTCATTTACCACTTTTGTTTTTATGTCACCTACATTTCCCCCACCTTGTACCCTTTCCCAGGGAGCCATCCCTTATGACAATTTTTTTAAGTTAAAGAGGAAAAAAAAGTTTTGCAAAGCTAATTAAAAAATAAAAAAGTCTGACATTGAATATACCCATTCACTCCCACTTAGGAAAAGAAAGAGAAGGTCTAGTGACATCTAATATTTTTTGAGTCCACATTTGATCATTATAATTTTATAACATTCAGTTTTGATAAATGTATAGTAATTTTCATTTCCACTGTGTATATTGTTTTCTTGGGTGTTTATTTCACTTTGCATTGATACATATAAGTTTTATGCTTTTCTTTCTTCATCATTTCTTGTAGTGTAAATAATGTTCTATTTCAGTCATGGACTACAGTTTGTTAATCCATTCTTTAAATGGTCATATACTTTGTTTCCAGTTCTTTGCTACCACAAAAAGTGCCACTATAAATATTTCAGTGTTTATGGAACCAGCCTTGTGTCAATGATACTCATTGGTTCTATGCTTTTTTTTAGGTAATCTGATTTCTTTTTTAAAAAAATCATTTATTTAATATTTTTAGTTTTCAGCATTGATTTCACAAGAGTTTGAATTACAGTTTTTTCTCCCCCTTTCTACCCTCCTCCCCCACTGCAAGATGGCATAAATTGCGGTTGCCCCATTCCCCAGTCAGCCCTCCCTTCTGTCACCCCACTCCCCCCATACCCTTTCCCCTTACTTTCTTGTAGGGCAAGATAAAATTCTATGCCCCATTGCCTGTGTATCTTATTTCTTAGTTGCATGCAAAGACTTTTTTTTGAACATCTGTTTTTAAAACTTTGAGTTCCATATTCTCTCCCCTCTTCCCTCCCCACCCACCCTCCCTAAGAAGGCAAGCAATTCAACATAGGCCACATGGATATCATTATGTAAAACCCTTACATTTATCATTATTTAAAACCTTTCCAACTCATGTTGTGAAAGACTAACTATATTATGCTGCTTCCTATCCTATTCCCCTTTATTCACTTTTCTCCCTTGACCCTGTCCTTTTTTGAAAGGGTTTGTTTTTGATTACCTCCTCCCCCTATCTGCCCTCCCTTCTATCATCCCCCCTTTTTATCTCCTTCCTCCTATTTTCCTGTGGGGTAAGATACCCAATTGAGTGTGTATATTATTCCCTCCTCAGGTCAAATCCAATGAGAGCAAGATTCACTCATTCCCCCTCACCTGCCCTCTCTTCCCTTCCTACAGAACTGCTTTTGCTTGCCACTTTTATGCGAGATAATTTACCACATTCTCTCTCTCCCTTTCTCCCTCTCTCAATATATTCCTCTCTCATCCCTTAATTTGATTTTATTATTTAGATATCATCCCTTCATATTCAACTCACCCTGTGTCCTCTGTCTATATATATGTATATTCCCTTCAGCTACCCTAATACTGAGGTCACATGAATTGCACACATCATCTTTCCATGTAGGAATGTAAACAAAACAGTCCAACTTTAGTAAGTCCCTAATGATTTCTCTTTCTTGTTTGCCTTTTCAT
This sequence comes from Trichosurus vulpecula, assembly GCF_011100635.1. Classification (NCBI taxonomy): domain Eukaryota; kingdom Metazoa; phylum Chordata; class Mammalia; order Diprotodontia; family Phalangeridae; genus Trichosurus; species Trichosurus vulpecula. Next base: position 269,673,596 of record NC_050575.1, on the reverse strand, counting down.
GCTTCTCTTGATTCTTCTGTTTGAAAGTCAAATTTTCTATTCAGCTCTGATCTTTTCACTGAGAAAGCTTGAAAGCCCTCTATTTTGTTGAAAATCCATATTTTGCCTTGGAGCATGATACTCAGTTTTGCTGGGTAGGTGATTCTTGGTTTTAATCCTAGCTTCATTGACCTCCAGAATATCGTATTCCAAGCCCTTTGATCCCTTAATGTAGAAGCTGCTAGATCCTGTGTTATCCTGATTGTGTTTCCACAATACTCAAATTGTTTCTTTTTTGGCTGCTTTCAGTATTTTCTCCTTGATCTGGGAGCTGTGGAGTTTGGTGACAATATTCCTAGGAGTTTTCTTTTTGGGATCTTTTTCAGGAGGCAATCAGTGGATTCTTTCAATTTCTATTTTACCCTGTGGCTCTAGAATATCAGGGCAGTTCTCCTTGATAATTTCTTGAAAGATGATATCTAGGCTCCTTTTTTCATCATGGCTTTCAGGTAGTCCAGTAATTTTAAAATTATCTCTCCTGGATCTATTTTCCAAGTCAGTGGTTTTTCCAATGAGATATTTCACATTATCTTCCATTTTTTCATTCCTTTGGTTCTGTTTTATAATATCTTGATTTCTCATAAAGTCACTAACTTCCACTTGCTCCAATCTCATTGTTAAGGTAGTATTTTCTTCAGTTGTCTTTTGGACCTCCTTTTCCATTTGACTAATTCTGCTTTTCAAGGCATTCTTCTCCTCATTGGCTTTTTGGAGCTCTTTTGCCATTTGAGTTAGTCTATTTTTTAAGATGTTATTTTCTTCAGTATTTTTTGGGGTCTCCTTTAGCCAGTCATTGACTTGTTTTTCATGGTTTTCTCACATCACTCTCATTTCTCTTCCCAATTTTTCCTCTACTTCTGTAACGTGCTTTTCCAAATCCTTTTTGAGCTCTTCCATGGCCTGAGACCAATTTATGTTTTTCTTGGAGGCTTTTGATGTAGGCTCTTTGACTTTGTTGACTTCTTCTGGCTGTATGTTTTGGTCTTCTTTGTCACTAAAGAAAGATTCCAAAGTCTGAGTCTGAATCTGAGTCTGTTTGTGCTGCCTGGCCATGTTCCCAGCCAACTTACTTGACCCTTGAGTTTTTCATCGCGGTATGACTGCTTGTAGAGTATGGAGTACTTTGTTCCAAGCTTGAGGGTCTGTGCTCTTGTTTTCAGAGCTATTTCTACACAGCAAGGTCTGCCACACGAGTGCTACTCTTCCCCCAAGAACTGCCAACCCAGACCAGACTCAGATCTAAGCTGGCTCTGCACTCCTGCTCAGATCCCACACTTAATTCCTCCCACCAGGTGGGCCTGGGGCTAGAAGCAACTGCAGCTGTAGCTCTGTAAGCAGCCTCAGAGCTGCATCACCTCCCCTGCCCCCAGGGAGGTGGCTGAACAGTGAACTCCTTTCACTCCACTCTGTCCCAGCAGCTTTTCCCACTAATCTTCTCTGTTGTCTTAGGCATTTGTGGGTTGAGATGTCTGGTAACTGCCACAGCTCACTGATTCAAGGCGCTAGGGCCTGTTCCGCCTGGCTCCCATTCTGGTTGGTCCATGTGTGGCTCTCGCTGGGCTCTGCTCTGGTCCCAGTTCCGTGTGGTAGACCTTACGCCATGACTATCCAGGCTGTCCTGGGCTGGAGCCCTGCTTCCCTCTGCTATTTCGTGGGTTCTGCAGTTCTAGAATTTGTTCAGAGTGATTTTTATGGGTGTTTGGAGGAACTGGAAGGGAGCTTACACAAGTCCCTGCTTTCTAGCTGCCATCTTGGCTCTGCCCCTGGTTCTATGCTTATCAGAATTTTTGATTCTTTTTTAAAAGGTCATTTATTGAATATAATTTCTATTGCATTGTGATTGGTAAATAATGTTCTTAATATTTCTGCCTTTGTCTGTGAAGGTTTTATGCCTTAATATAAGGTCAATTTTTGTCAAGGTTATAGTGCTGAGAAATATATATGCTTCTTTTGATTCCCTTTAATTCCCTAAAATTTTAAACTTTTATTGATTTTTTTTGCTAGATTTGTTTAGATCTAAAGGGGACAGACACATTGGAGCACTCAAGTCTTGAAAGGCTTTTTCTTCAGTGTATTTACAGTCTATTCCCTTTAGTGCATATATACCTAATTAATGTTGATTCATTAAATATGATGCTTTTAGGCATAATGTAGCTTCCCTGTTTATTTCTTTTAATCATGCTTAATTTATGTTTGCCTTGTTGCAGACCATGAGTGCTACCTGTGCTTTTTTGAACTCATGTGAAGCACAATAGATTCTTTTCTAGACACTTATTTTAACATTATGCGAATCTTTAAGTGCATTTATTACAAACAAAATATTGTAGGGAATCTGCATTCTAATCCATTTTGCTACCTTTTTCCATTTTGTAGATGAGTTCATCCTATTCGTGTTCATGGCTATGGTTATTGTGTATTTTCCTTCATCCTCTCCTATTATGTTTCTTTTCTACTTGTCCTCCCCCTCTATACCTTTTTAAGAAGAAAAGGTGATGAAAGAGGAGTTTGCTTAAAGTTGTTGAACCATATTTGAAGCCGATTCTTTTCTAGACACTTATTTTAACATTATGTGAATCTTTAAGTGCATTTATTACAAACAAAATATTGTAGGGAATCTGCATTCTACTCCATTTTGCTACCTTTTTCCATTTTGTAGATGAGTTCATCCTGTTCGTGTTCATGGCTATGGTTATTGTGTATTTTCCTTCATCCTCTCCTATTGTGTTTTTTTTCTACTTGTCCTCCCCCTCTATACCTTTTTAAGAAGAAAAAGGTGATGAAAGAGGAGTTTGCTTAAAGTTGTTGAACCATATTTGAAGCCATCTGCTTTTGCTTTACTGGTTCCTCCCCTCTCCTCTACACAACCTCAATCCTGGGTTCTTATTATTTGTTTTCTTTTAATCCCCCCTTTGCAATCCACTTTCTGATGTTGATGTTTATTTTTACTATGACTAATCCTTCATTAATCCTACCCTTGCTCTTAAAAACTTCTGTCTCTTATCCATGTCCCTGATTAACATTTCCCAATTGAGTTTGATGTATTATTACACTAAACTTTGTGTTTATATGTGTATGTGTGTGGTTCAATATTCCTTTTTTCAGTTCAGATGAAAGTGAGGTTCATATGGTGCTTGTTACGCCTACAACCTCCCTGGTACTTGTATCATTATTTTCTCTGGTACTTCAGTTTCTCCTTTTTCTTCCTTAGCATGTTCCCTTTTCTCTTTTCTTCTCTTAATATCATCAAAACAAAACATAATTATCCCCAGGCCCTCTGTTTGTTTCATTTAACTCTTTCTATCACTCTTGACTTCTAAGGAGACCCTGATTTCTTCTCTTCTTATTGGAATGTAAGCACTTCATATAGCACCTTCAAAGTTTACAAATGATTTTATTTTTCTAGATTTGTCTTATCTTCCATGTTTGCATTTCAAATATTCCATATAGTTCTGGTCTTTTCCATATGTGTGTATATATATATATGTATGTATATGTGTTTATGTATATATATTATATACATAATACATACATACATACATATATATATATAAATGTGTGTGTGTGTGTGTATACACACATGTATACATTATCCATGCTTAGTAGCCCTATAGCCTTCCTGGGGGTGGGGGGTGGGGAGAAGGAAGGAGGAAAAAAGAACAAAGTAAAAAGTACACAACAGAGAACAAAAGAAAACTTACAAGGAAGTGAAGAAAAGATAGACAGCTCAGAACAAATGTGTAGTATTTATTACATAGCCTTTCTTGAAATGGAAATTTATTGCTGATATTTTAAATTCTCTTTAATTTTCTGCTGTACACGTGGCAATGTATTTTTTTCTTTTCTTATTGTATATTTAAGTTTACAATAAATTAATAAAAATAGATAATTGGAAACTGAAGTTTTTTTTGCTTGGCTAACAAATTATGATAGAAGAATGTGATTGAATAATATTTCCCCTTAAGAAATAACTAAAGGAATGGATTCATAGAAATTTGGAAAGACTTTTTGAGCTAATGTAGAGTGACGTGGTCAAAACCATGAACCTTATACAAGAAAACAATTTTGGGGAAAAAACAAGATTATACTCCATTTTCAGGATAAATGATAGGAATTTGTTTTTTTGCCTTTTGGAATACCGTTTTCTATTATCTTCTCTCTTTTGTGGTGGTATCTAGTTAAGTCTGCGTGACCCTGACTGTGGTTCCTTGGTGCTTGAACACTTTTTTTTCCTGGCTGCTTGTAGTATTTTTTCTTCAGACTAGAAGTTCTAGATATCGGTTATCATTTTCCTGGTGGTTTTAATTTTGGGATTTCTTTTTACAAAGTGATGAATGATTTTTTCTCTTTTTATTTCTGCTTTCTGAATATAATAGATCTGTAGTTTCATTTATGAGTTCTTAAAATGTGGTACCTAGGCCTATTTTTTTTCTTGGGGTCATGATTTTAAGATAGTCTGATGATTCTTCAATTTTCTCTTAAACTTTTTCCCCAGTCATTTGTTTCTGATAGTATAAAATAAAATTTCTAATTTTTTAAATCTTGACTCAAATATTTCTTGCTTAATGAGTAATTTCTGTCTGGTCTATTCTAATTTTCAGGAGTCCATTTTATAAGTAAATGTTGCTACTTTCACTTCAAAGATATTATTTCTCTTTTGCATTCTTTACTCCATCGACTTATTTTATTCAGTATAACAGTTTGTATCTCCTACTTATTTCTTCCAGAAATTCATGTACATAGTCATTTTGTCCAAGATATTATTTTTTTCTAGCTTTTCTAAGACTTTATTATGGAGTTTCTTTTCTGGGTTCAGCTCTTGGGCTTTTCTCAGTCTATAATATTTCTTCATTATGTTTAGTGTTTTCTTACATTTTACTTATATCCCCATTTTTAGTTTCTGAATTGGTACTATGTGTCTGGATCAGACCCTGCCACCTCCTCCACTCTTGGATAGAATGGACAAGTTTTACTTGTTCTTAGATGTAGAGGCTAAGATTAGTTCCAACCTTCTGCAAGTATCCCAGTCTTCTGGTGACTTGACTTCAAGTTTTAGCTCTGTCCTCTTATGTTTTTCCTCTTTTTAGCATGGATTAATTGATTTTGTTTTTGTTTTTCAGTTAAGTAGCATTCATTTTCTTCTACTCCCATCCTCTCTAATTTAAAGGGAAATAAAAGAAAAAACAACACCTTTATAAAACTGTGCATGATGAAGAAAAACACATGTTGAAAGTGTATGTCTCATTCTGCATCTTGAATCTATCATACTTTTGTCAGGAGGTGAGTAGCATAGTTCATCAGCAGTCTTTTAGAAATTAGACTTGTCACTGAGCTGGTCAGAATTCTGAAGTTTTTTAAAGTTGTTTGTTTATATAGTGTTATTTTATACATTGCTCATTTGGTTCTCACATCATTATGTCAGGTCATATAAGTCTTCACAGGTCTCAACCTTTTCTTTATCTCTGTCTTCAACCAATTCTGAACCTGGAGTTGGATCCTTCCTTTGCTAAGACCCTGACAGACCCCAACATGATGTTGTTGTTTGCATTGGTAGCAAGCCTCCTGCTGGATTTCAAATGCTTTGCTGCCCTGGCCCTTTCATCTTGTGGCTTTTGCATTAGCTGTCTTTGAGCTTGGTGTCTTTGGTTTTGGTCACAGGGATGGGGAACCTGCAGCCTTAAGGTCACAGGTGGCCCTCTAGGTGTGGCACTTTGACCAAATCCCAACTTCAAAGAAGGAATCTGTTCTGTGAAGTTTGGATTCAGTCAAAGGGCTGCACTTGAAGACCTAGAGGGCTACCTGTGGCCTCAAGCCCACAGGTTCCCTACCCTTGGAAGAACTATCTCTGTTTTTTGTGCTGTAGCTTGGGTGGAAACCTTAGCAGTGTGCTGCCTGGGGGTATGTCTACTCCTATCTCTTGTTATTTCTTGGGATTCATGGGTACTGGGTTGGGTCTGAGTTGCCCGGGCTCTGCTCTGGCCTTGTGTATCATTTGTGGCACTGAAGTACTTGCATTATTTTTAACCTAGACTGACCTGCATCAACTTAGAGCCTCTGTGGGCTTCAGGCAATATTCTTGTGGGATCTTGGACTGGATAGAAGAGTTAATAGCCATTTGTCTGTGTGTCTGTGTGTATCATTGTTCTTTCTGGTGGATTTTTAGAGTTTTATTGGAGTATTTGTAGGGGATCTGGGGCTGTCTATGTCCAAACTTGTAACTATCTTAGTTTCAAGGCTAAGAAAATGGCAAAGGAGAATAATCCTTGATTATAAAGAATGGAACAAAAAACCCAAGGAATTACTCTTTTTGATAAGAAGACAGTAAGATAACATTTAATTACCCTTATGTTTTCAAGTCACTAGGACTGCTTTCGAAAATAGGGATGATGTTTCCCCTTCCCCAGTCCTTCAGCATCTCCTTTTCCCCTTACTGCCTTTTAAACTTCCCAATGGAGAGATGTCTCAGCAATCGCATCTACCATTTCATTGTCCTGGGATGCTGTTTATCTGGTCCTGGTGATTTGAAAATATAAAGTCAGCTGAATATTATCTTACTGTCTGCCTGCTTATCTAGAGTAACAATTTCCTATTAGACATTTTTGTTCTGTCTTTTATAATTTAAAGGTATTCTTTGCTTACAGGAAAAAAAAATAGAAGCAACATAACAGTTGAGCATTTCAACCTTGTCTGGATTGTTGTAATTATCTCATCCAACTAGAGCACCAGCCTTGTATGATCTTCTTTTTTCCCAATATGGGAAACAAAACTCTTGTGTATATAGCATGGCATATTAAATAGAGCACTGGACTTCAAAACATGAAATTTAGTCACTTCAGTCATGTCTGACTCTCTGTGACCAATTTGGGGTTTTCTTGGCGAAGATATTGGAGTGGTTTGCCATTTCCTTCTCTGGCTCATTTTATAAGTGAGGAAACTGAGGCAAAGAAGGTTAAGGGACTTACCCAGGGCCACATAGCTAGTAAGTTTCTGAGACCAGATTTGAACTCAGGTCTTTCTAAGTCCAGGCCCAGTGCTTTATTCATTATGCCACCTAACTGCCTTGGAATCATAAAGACCTGGGTTCAAATACAACTTATGTCACCTTTTTAGTAACATAGCCACCAGTCTAGTTTAGGCCTGGATCTCTATAATTGCCCCTTGCTTGATCTCCCTTCCTCAGGCCTCCTACCATTGCAATCCATCCTCCATAAGATGCCAAAGTGATTTTTCTGAAGTGTGGGTCAGATCTGCAGGTCTGCACTTCTGATTCCCCCTTGTCTCCTGCGCCATCTTCTACCACTCAGTAAACTCCAGTGGACCTCACTTCTACTAGACCCAAATATAAACTTCTCTGGCATTTACATCTCTTAACAATATGAATCCTTCCTATCATTTCCCATATGATATTCTGTCTCTGAACCATGTTGTTGGGTGTCCCCTATGCCTAGAGTGTACTTCCACATATTTTCCCTCAAGAATTAATTCAAATCCCACCTTCTACATGAAGCTTTTCTGATCCCTCTCCAGAAGCTAATATATTTCCTCTCAAAACTTCCCTGTATGTGTATATGTGTGCATGTTTATGTACTCATTGTCTTAGACCCCATTCAAATGTCCTTGAGGGTAGCTTCTATGACATCTTTGTCTCTGCATCCTTAAACCTTTCCACAGTGTTAGGTACATAGGAAGTCCTTAATACATTCTTGTGTAGCGCCAAGGTGATATTCACAGCACCAATGGCAGCTAGGAACATGCTGGTGTAGTTCTGAATTGCAAAATATAACAGACTCTCCATATGGAAGCAGAACCAAAACATTTTTTCAGACACCAGAAAACCCAGTCCCAACACCAGAAAGCCAAATCCATCATAGTAACAAAGAAGTCAATACACAACAACAATGTAGGGCACACTGCCAACCCCAAGCCTTCCCCCTGCTAGGTCCTTTCCACAAATGAACACTCACTCACAGCTAGCTGCCTGCTTCCTCTCTCTCCTTCAGCTCTAACCACTCTCACCAACTTCTTCCTCTCAGCTCTGCTCCACCATTCCTGCTCCACTCTGTCCTATTCTATCTGTTCAGCAAGCTCCTCCCACCATAGGGTCATGTGACTCAGGCTTCCATGTGGTCCAGGCAGGTCACATGGACTTATTAATGGATGGGAAAGATCTTCCCATTTAGAAAAAATACATTACCAATACAGCTTGTCATTTGATTGGTTGATGGATCGACACTGACGAGCTATGTGAAACTAAATAAACCACATGAACTCTCTGAACCTCAATTTCTTCATTGATAAAATGAGGATAGTAAGAGCACCTACTTACAGGGTTGCTATGAAGATCAAATGAATCTTGTAAAATGCTTTATGCTTTTTAAACTATTTAAATGTGATTTGTTATTATTGTTCACTGATCCCCCAGGATCCTGAAATGTGGCTCTTTAAGAGCTTCTATCAAGAATCTTGTATTTGTTCACTATTCACCCCATGATGCTTTAGGGTTTGTTACACAAAACTAGCACACATGAAATAATTCTTCAAACAATCAATGCATCTTAATCATAACATTGCTAAACTGTAACAATACCTTAACTATAATGGAGAGGTGAAACTAAGAGTAAGTTGATACAAAATGAGGTAAATCAAAATAGGGAAATGTTGACATTTCTTACACAATTCGCTGAGAATGTATCCACAAAAGCATAACCTCCTCCAACTGGCAATCCAGCTGAATTTTATCATTAAAGAAAGAGATCTGCTGTTAGTTGGTGTCAATTGATACTTGTTTGTCAAACACACAATTGATATAGAAAACATTAACATAAAGGGAATGAAAATTTGCTCAATTTACAAACAAAATAAAATGTTGTAGGGCTAGAGAAAACAGAAAAATAAGTTAATGCCTTAGGATGTTTTAGTGTTTAAAAAAATTGTGCCTGTTGACTTCTGCCTTTAGCCAAAATGGATCTAATAGAAGTAACCAAGTGATTTGTTTTTCACTCTTTGATAATGGCTGGCTGTTAGCTCAGCCAAATCAATTTATCCAGCTTGGATTTGGATCCTACTTTTTTTTCCAAGTGCTAACTGATTGTCCTATCCTGGCTGATAGAGGGGCAATTTTTCCTTGAAGCCAATCTGACATTCTATAACCAGTTTTGGTTTTGAAGCAAGGGGCTCATCTGTTGTAGGTTTGTTTATCCTACTGAAAAGGCCATCTATCACCTCTAGGTTTATTAATTTGTCTTTGAGTTGAAAGCTTTAGTGATTCAACCAGTTTGAGCACATAGGTCAGGGTAAAACAAACATTTGAGAATCAAACTTGGGATTAATTTGAACATGGTAATATTATAGCTACCACAATAAAGAGTTTTAACTTGATGAAAATAAATGAGGATATTTTACTGTCTTCATACCACAATGAAATGGAATTTCTGAAAAAGATAAAAATACGCAAAACTTTAGGCACATGCTGAGCAATTTAATATCTCTAGGTCATGTACACATGTTAATTCTATTTACTAAAGTGAAGTCCAGAAGCAGGCCTTGTTATAATCAAGACCTTGTAATTGGTGAAATGGTTTAACTTACAGTGATAGCCACAAAACCATTTTAATTCTAAACAAACAATGTTGACCTGCATTAGCAGAGTCTGCCCTTCAAAAAGATCTCATTTTCATATAACTGAGGAAAACTAGCCTTGAAATGTTCAGCATCAACTGCAACATATTGTCCGGCTATTAGAACACGTTCTTCCCTCCTTCCTTTATTAAACCTTTTTATGTAATTATTGATATGTAAGCTTTTTATATATTATGTAAGCCTTTTTATGTAATTATTGATATTTTTGATTTACTCTCCTGTTTCTTGAACCCTTCCTAGTAACAAAGAAAAAATTAAACATTAATGACTAAGAAAACAAAGTCTAACAATGTATACTACATTTCTCTCACATAAACCCTTATCTGATAGAAGTGATATATGTTATATTTTCATCCTCAAAGTATCTTGATTTATATTCCACTTTTCCACCTTCTTTCTTTCCTATCTCGTTGAATTTTCTCCTTTTTATCCCATATATCTTTCATAGTTAAAGAGAATAACAATGTCTGATGTGGTTCTGTAGTTATGGAAAAATATGAAGGTTGACTTTTCCTGCCTCTTTCACCCTCCCTTCCCCATCAGAAGTGGGATGAATGGATAGATTCATCTTAAGGATGTGAAGAAAATAGCTCCTTTCTCTAACTTTTGACTCAGCAGCTGTGATGAGGGGGATGAGCCCTGAATTGGAATCAGAAGGCCTGACGTTGAATCTGGGCTCTGTACCTTACCACCTTTGTAACCATGGGTAAGCTGTAGGATCATAGATTCGAGAGATTCTCAGAGGTCATCTAATCAAAGATCATGGGCTTAGAGTCAAAAGACTTTAGAAGTATGTAATCTGCTTCTACATTTTAGAGGTTGGAAACTGAGGTCTCAAAAGATTAGGTCACTGACCCAAAGTCATACACCTAAGTGGCAGAGTTGACATTTTTATCCAGGACCTCAGATACCAGATCCAGAACTCTTTCCCCTGAACTATCTCTAATTCAACCTGTCAAATTTTACAGAAAAGAAAACTGAGGACAGAAAGAGAAAGTAACTTTCTCAAGGACATAAGGCAGTAAATCGAAGAGCCAGAATTTTAAATTCCAGTGTTTTCCAGCATTTAAATCCAATGTCCTTACCATTACATAATGCCTCCCCTTCATTTCACTTCTTCAGGGCCTCTTGAGTCTCAGGTTTTTTCTGTCTCTGAAATGAAGGTATTAGACAAGGCGGCCTCTAAAATCCTTTCCAATTCTGAAATCTTATTTCTAGGTTGATTTTCCTTTAAATCTTTTTGCACGGTAAATACCTTCTCACAGAGGTAGAATAATAATTCAAGGGCAACACGTCACTTCAGTTGATCCTCAGCAAAGAAAGAAAGACCACAGGTAAAGACCTGGAAGGAACCTCAGAGGTGATCTAGTTCAACCTTCTCTTTTTACAGATGATGTGACTGAGGGTCAGTTACTTGTCCATGATCACACAGGACTATGAATCAAATGATTCTTCACTCTGCTTAAAGCAGCTGGAATGTTCCTTGAAATTGGCTTTCCTCCCTTATGGCCCTAGCCTGATACCTTGTGCTTTCTCACGTCCCTCCCACCAGTCTTGTTTTCCAGCTTTCCTACATCTTACCAAGGGCCCAGCTGGATGGTACTGTGGGTAGTGCACCTGGGCCTAGAGTGAGAAATATTCATCTTCGTCATTTTAAGTCTGGTTGTGGACACTTACTAGCTGTGTGACCTTGGGCAAGTCACTTCACCCTGTTTGCCTCAGTTTTTTGATATGTAAAATAAGTTGGAGAAGGAAATGGCAAACCACTTCAGTATCTTGCCAAGAAAACCCCAAATGGGGTCATGAAGTGACATGTTTATGACATCAGAGGCTTTTAGACCACATGGGTTTAAGTCACATTTTTATGACGATTTTAGGTCACGTGGATGGGTCACATGTGTGACTCGCCTTTGACCCTGAGCAAGATATATAAAACCAGAGGTGGGCTTTCTTTTTTCAGAGCTCTGAGCTGCACCAGTAGTGACGTGTGACTGAGTCAGCCATTGTCGAGTTCCCAGCTGAACTCAGTTGTTGGTAAGTATGAATTGCATTTGGTCTGTTTATAAATGTATGTTTGTAATTTGTTTGTATTTGCTCTGAAGTTCAGGGTTCTGGCTTTTCCCCCTGAACTAAGTGAATGATATTTGTATGCCAGATTAAAGTGAGATTGTTAACCCCTTAACGTTGCTTTCCTTAGTAAAGCAGATCAAAAGAACCTGGGCTTGCAGCATTCTGTGAACTGGTTGTTGTTGGTTTTACACCCCCACAGCAGCTGCTAGCCGAATTGTTACAATACTAGCCTGCCTTTAGGTCACTGAGTCCATGATGCAGGTCCCTATGGTAGGTACCATGATTTCTTTAAAGATTTCAGAATAAGAAAAAAGAAGAAGGCTATCTTAATCTCAGTAAACGTCATCAAACAATCCATCTTCAGCTTAAGTTTGTCTCTTTTCCTTTCTACCCACTCCCTAGCTCCCTCTGTCTCCTTTTAATACTCACTTCTGCCAGCATTCAGTGTTCTCTTCCTTCCCAGAGCCCACCAGGGCCTTCCCTACCTGGGCAGCATTCTAATGTACAGACTTTCCCCTAACCAAGGTGAATAGCTGTGAAGTTAATCTTTATTCTTAATAGTATTAATGAATAGTAATATGTCAATGTTCTCTTTTCTCCTAGAGTTATATGGATTTTAGAAAGAAACTCACAGGGACTCATGCCTTAACCTAAAAAAATGACTCTCTAATGGTGGGGATTTCAGACTCTATAGTAGGTCATGGGGAAGATATTTTGGGCAACAAACCTTTTGTACTTTTAAAAAGACACTACAAAGGGGGCTTTTTTGCATAGCAGTACAGGTAGACCTCAAAAGGGTATTATTTGGGTGTCAAATAGCAACTAAAAGTAAGTGTGCTTTTAAATCAATCTATCTAATAGACAATTTACTCATGAGATCTCAATTTCACTGTTATATTTGGAGCCCTAGTGAAAACAAACAAAACAAACCTTTACTATTCAACCAGAATGACCTGGAAAAACATATTCCTCCCACAGATATTTCTAAGCATTCCTTTCCCCATGGCATAAACAGAAAAAGTGTATCTATCTGAAATGTGCTCTGCAGGACTGGCTTGAAGGAGGAAAGTGGCCAGAATTAGCAGGCATTATCCCAGACTATAATATTCCGAATGTACAGAATGTCCTCAATGTTGCCTGGTCTGCAAGTGCAATCTAAAATTTATGCCCAGAGATTTGTCAGTTTAAAATTGCGGACTGTGGATGTGCATTAAGCCGGCAGAGTAAAATATTGAAAGCAGCAATTGAGGGGAATTGTAATACATCAACATCAAAGGCATCATTCGCACTTTATAAATTCTGCAGAGATTTTAACCAGTCTCATTTGCGAATTTCAAGGAGCTCTGCATATTATCTTTTTTTTCCTAGATATTTAGGCAGGATGACAAATTACATTGTTTTTCTGTCACTTTAGGCGACAGACTGTCGATGAACAAGCTGTAAATAATGTAATATCCTTAATAAATAACTGTAGACAAATCATGTTGGAAACTGGGGTAGGAAAAAGAGGTGATAGGTGGTCGATGACTCATTCCAAACTAATAAGGAAGCATGTGGATCAAACGATCTGTATTTGCTCACAGAGGGGATTTCATTATAACTGTGTTTATTCCAAAGTGTTGCTGGTATAACGGTTTCACCAACATAGGCCAAAGTCATCTTGAAGGGAAAATGTAGCGTTAAATATTGGAATAGGTAACGGCTTCCGAGACTCCAAGAAATAAGTATTTATGTGATTCAGTTAAAGCACGTGCAAATAATAATAAGGATGTTTTAAACCACTATGTAGAATCAGAGGAATAAAAATGGAAGTGTGTGTTTGTGTGTGTGTGTGTGTGTGTGTGTGTTTTGTTTAATTGCCAGAGACGACATCCCAGGCAATCTTTGCATTTTTGTTTTCCAGGAGCCAAAACAAAGATCTATTTTGAGCTTTCTTAGGGAGCCTGGCCACTCTTACATCCCTCAGCAATAAACTCAGAATGAGCCTGATTAAATCGTATGTGATTATATTATCACTTTTAAATATGTCAAGGGACCAAGCTTTGGTATATGTTCATTGTGGAATATCAGCGCACTCTTCCCTTCAGATAGCAGAGGAAAGCTAATTAGAAAAAAAATCCCTTCTCTCAGAGATGTGTAGAAGTATTTCCTAATTGGCATATACATTTTGCAAAGCAGCATGCCTGACACAATATAGTTTCAGAAACTAACTTAGTCATTGGTTCACTACCTACTGCTTCTGTCCTCTCTTTCTAGTCATTTTATCTGAGCTATCAACTGTTTATTTTAAAGCTAAAAATAGTCAGCAATGAAGGAAGAACAATTAGCAAATTTAGTAGTTAGTTGTGTTTTTGCTTCTATCTCTTATTTCGTGAACTGTTTGGTCTGGATCAGTGATTCCAGCAGTGTGAGAGCTTGCCAGTGTGGGGATTTTCTTTATTGATGTAGCTCAGCAACCTGTCTGTAAGTTAGAATCTTAGAGAATTATCTGAAATACTACATATTAAATGACTTGCCCATGGTCACATAGCTAGTATGCTTCAAAGGCAGGACTTAAATCCAGTTCTTCAGACTTCAAGTCTAGCCTTCTGTTCTCTCTTCCATATTTATTGCTGCTAATCTGTTTAAGGAAGACTTTTTACCTTCATTAGGTAATTAGCAAATGGAGTGTATTTCTTAAGCTTGGCTCCCAGGTGTGAAATTTAAAACTTGTGAAATTTAAACACATTTGGGAAATCCAAAAAACCACACTTTTGTTTATTAGTAACCATAATTAAGTAATACATCTTAAAACAAACACCTCACCTTGAGAATACAATAGGAATAGAAACATTATACTCAGTAGGTATGGGAGAGCCTCAGAGAGCTGTTTGGAAATGGGAACAAGGAGGAAAACAAACTCCACATGTCATAGCCCTGGCATCCTTTCCTGGCTGTTTTTGGTCCTTCTGGAAATAAGACCTCTGGACAAAATAAGTAGGGGATGGTTAGGCAAGGAATCTGCGTGTCTGGAATGACAAATAATCCTGAAGTACAGGGGAGGGACAGCCATCAGAAATTTCTAGCCAGAACCCAACTGCCACCAAACTCCTTAAAACATCATAAAAATCCCAGGATGCTTTTATATGTTTCTATCAGACCAAAACACAATCAAGATTTTTTTAAACTTGAATACCTGCCCCATAGAAGAATTTTGTGCATTGGAAGTATAATTGTCCCTGCCCCTTCAGTTTCTCCCTCTGATTTATGGCTCCTACCAGGACCTCCATGTAAGGACCGCACTTAAGCCAGTTCTATCTCACTTCTCTTCAGGCACCAGTACAGACTTTCTCTACCATGTCCCAGACATATACTTTAATTCCTCCTCCTTTCCTTCTTCTTAGCTTTCTTTTATTTGTTGTCTTCCCTCATTATGATATAAGCTCCTTGATGGCAGAGACTGTCTTTCTACTTATGTTTGTGTCTTTGATATTTTGAACTATGTGGCACATAGTAAGTGCTTAATAAATGCGTATTGACTGACTGATGATAAGGCCAACACTAGGTTTGCTAGAGTGTGAGGGATCCAGGAGAAGCATAAAAACATAAAAGTCCTTATTTGGGGACATAAGATTAATACATATGAAATAATCAAAACTAGCAGGAGACACAGAATTAAGTGCTAAATTGTGTGAAGCAGACAGATTATAAATTGAGAAAAGAGGGAGATCAATATAGGCTGTGGTAAAATTGTAGAATGTTAAAAATGAAAGGGGTTTTAGAAAGAAATCTGATTTAAATCCTCTCACTGGAAGGAGGAAGAAATGAAACCAAATGAATTAAATGATCAAATCAGTTGCCTAAGGTCAAGTTAAAGGCAAAGCCAGAATTAGAACCCAAGTCACTTGACCCTCAGTCTACTCCTCTTTCCACCAAACCATACTTTTCATAATCAAGAAAAGACTCACAGGAGCTTAGGCTAGAGGGATTATGACCAATGGGGCAGCTAGGTGCTAGCCCTGGATTCAGGAAGACTCATCTTCTTGAGTTCAAATCTGGCCTCAGACACTTACTAGCTGTGTGCTACTGGGTCAGTCACTTAACCCTGTTTGCCTCAGTTTCTTCATCTGTAAAATGAGCTGGAAAAGGAAATGGCAAACCACTCCAGTATCTTTGCCAAGGAAACCGCAAAGGGGGTCACAAAGAGGCGGACTTGACTGAAACGACACCATGAACAGTGAATAGGACTTGAATACATGGAGGATGGTGATGAGTGCACACCCTCTTGGGAAGGGGGAGAAAATTTAAAACTCAAAATCTTATGGAAGTAAATGTTGAAAACTAAAAATAAATTAATTATTTTAAAAAATAGTGATGAGAGTTGGTATAAACAGAGGTATACTGGAGCCAATTCCAAGAGCTTGGGAGAGTGTGACCATTTATAATTTGGGAATTGGCAAATGCTACAAATAACAGCTTGGTTTCTTTTTCTGTGGATTGTCTTAAGAAAGCGATGGAGAAAATGTTAATAATTCAGTTTAAACTTAAAATTGCTTCTAGTGGTTTTTTTTTTTCCCTGAGTGCCCAGGTGTTAAAACATTGACTAGCATACTCCTGAAAGGCAGAGTGGATAGAGCACTGGGTATGGAGACAGGAAGATTTGAATTCAAATCTTATCTCAGCTACTGTTTACTAGCTGTGTGACTCTGGGCAAGTCATTTAATCTCTCTTTGCCTTAGTTTCCTGATTTCCAAAACGGAAATAATATTAATAATTATCTCCCAGGGTTGTTGTGAGGACCAAATGAAATGATAATTGTAAAATGCTTAGCACAGTGCCTGGCACAAAGTAAGCTCAATTTAAATGTTAGTTATTATTATTATTAAACATCTTGAGGGCAGGGACTTTTTTTTTCATTATATCTTTGAGTCATCAGGACTAATAGTGTTCCTTGCATATAATGTAGTATGTACTTAATTACTGTTTGTTGAATTAAACTAAATTAAAATGTTTATGTTTCAGTTAAGAACAGCCTGTTTCAGAGAAGGAATTATCCATCCCTCCCCACACATGTTTTCAGCAGAAATTCTCTCTCTCTCTGTCTCTGTCTCTCTCTCTCTGTCTCTCTCTCTCTCTCTCTCTCTCTCTCTCTCTCTCGCTCCCTCACTCCCTCACTCCCTCCCTCTTTCTTTCTCTTTCTCTCTCATACTCTATGTCTTAACTGACCTTTTAGGAGAAGTCAATTTTGGTCTATTCAGCAGGTAATGGGGCATTTTAAAAAAAAAGAAGGTCCACAAATCTTTAGTTCAGTCTTAATCCATTTGACTATATAACTCTCTAGCAGCTGTTAAGTCTTATAATAGCCTTGTCCACATCTGAAAAGCAGAGATTTAGGTATAAAATCAATATAAGCAATCAAAAAGTGTTTCTCAAATGAAAGCTAATCAGACCTCGAGTGAGTGGAGAGCTGGACTCTAAGGAGCAATAAGCAATATTGTTACAATCTGATCAAGAGAGAGGCTCATTCAATGGGCCAGTCTATTGTAGAGTCCATTGGAGCACACCCATGCTGCCATATACATGTATGTGGATATTGCTTCAGTCTGTGTCTATCTGCTATCTGCTAAAGCCCAGAAGATGTGAACTATGGCTGAATCCATCTAGATCTCTGTTCTCAACTTAGAATCCTGAGAGACTAAAGTAGGAAGAGCTTCCTGAAAGCCATTCGGTTCAACTCTCTCATTTTTTACAGAAGAGGAAACTGAGGGCTGCAGAAGAAAACAGACCTGACCAAAGTCCTCTATCTATAGTTAGTATCAGTTGGAATTAGATTGCAAGTCCTAGAATCAGAAAATCAAAGAATTTCAGAGTTAGAGAGAACCTCAAATGTCAGCCCCATTTCCCATGTAGGAAAAACTTCCCTTCTAGCATGTTTGGGAGTGGTAATACCTCTGAGGAGGGAGGTAATATCCCCAGGTTATCTATCTAGCCTCACTGTAGTGTTGTTTGCACTTGATATATAATTTGATTTATATTTATTTTCTGCTATTGATTTATTGAATTGATGGCTGAAGTCCCCATTAGGATAGGTTATCAAGGACACAGTGGTTTTTTTAAGTCCAGAAAAATTCGTATCTGGGTTTTAACTTTTTTTTTTGTTACTCCTGCTTATTGTCATGGTTTAATTTTTGGTTTTATTTTTTTAAGAAGCCCTTAATGAGTAGCCTAAACAAGTCATTATGTTTAGAATAGAAGGGCTAACATAGGCATAATTTGCTGATTTTTGACAGACATCACTTAAGATATGGAGCTTATAGATGGACAAGCAATTATTAGGTATTGAAATGATATATTTCTCCAATCTAAATGTTAAAAAAAACACAACAAAACCTCAAAACAAATTCCTCAAGACACACCCATATCTAGTTTAATAAACTCTATGCTAGCCACACCCTAAAACAACAACAAAAAAGTACATATCTCCCTCTGCCTGAGAGTGTTAAGAACACAGACTTAAGACTATAAACATTAACTTAGGTGTTGGTACTCTAAAATGGTTAATCCTTGAGAAGTGGCCAACAAGTATACATCTAATTAGATGAAGTAAATTATAGTATATCTGTCTTTACATTCTTACGAACAATGAAACCAGAACCCTGAATGAAAACGAACCAAAATGGCTTCTCCTGAGAAAGGCAAAAGGATTAGTAAAATTAGTTTTAACATGTGTCTAAAAGCTACAAGAAATATAATTTCATGGGTCATTTGGTCATCTTATATGCAACATTCATGGTGAGTATTTTCAAATAGACCACCATGAAAATAATTTCAGTTTATGCACTAAGCGGTAGAGAAATCCCATAGACAATGTGATAAGACTGAGAAAAATGATTTATTATACTGTTTGGGAAAAGTTATGCTGTTTAAATCCAACTTTATGTGATTAAATATTGTCCATACTCAGAATGCCTCTTGACCCCAATAACTCTCCAGGAATGCCAGAGATGGCTATTAGGTATTTCCAGGTGCCAGGCCCAGGGTCCACCCAAAGTATTCTTGTTTTGTATTACCACACCGGAACTCCTGAGGGGTCCACCCCTTTTGTTTTCGGTTACTCATATCTATCTTAATCTATTTTGTTTTCAGGTTTCTCTCTTGGCAAGATTACTCAACCTGGGGTTCATAAAGTTCCTTTGTGGGAAATGTTTTTCAAAATCCTATATAATGTAAATCTTAGGGGTCACTGTCTTCTAACAAACAACGTAATAAATGCCTTTCTAAAACTATTTCAGATTTTGGGATCCACTCTTTTGAGCAAGATCCTCCAAATTAAAATTTTAAAAATCCTTTAATACTTGGTGACTTCAATGCTACTGTGGGAAAAGGTGAGATGAGGGAAATTTATTGGAAAAATATGATTCAGAAATAAAGAACAAATGAGGCCAAAGACTTGTCAACTACTAAGAAGCTTCATGTCTACAATATAAAAGTACTTTCTCTGAGAGAAGAATTAGAAGGCACTGAGATGACAAGAACCAGATAGCAAAAACATAAAATTGATTACATTTTAATGGAAAGGATATTAATTGTTACCTATGTGAAAATAATTTCTGAATCAGCTTTCTCTGTACATTTCACACCACTGGCTTGTTGAAACAAAGATAAAAATTAAAACAAAATTAGAAGGAAGAATATAAAGAAAAAAGGTATGGTAATAAACAACAGAATTTCAACCTGACTTACTTTTAAAAATTATTTGGATGGAAAACTGTAATACAAAGAGACTGAAGAACATAGGACTATATTGAAAACAATTATTTTGTATAGAAGTTTAACCAAGGTCAATCAACTGCCTCAATAAGAAGACCAAAATAACCTGAGAAGTCACTTTGGTCTGCAAAATCTTCACTTACTTCTCAGGCAGGGAGAAATAACAGACAGAGGTTTGACTGGTTTAGAATACAAAAAGGTTTATAAAATCTTAAGGGTAAAGTTGATGCTAACATTTAAAATTATATTATCTTAAAAAACAGAAGCAGCGGCAAGGTATTAAAAGGGGTAGAGTAAAACCAGTTTAAAGAAAGCTTGACAGAGACCCAACTAAGAAAACAGGAACATTTAGTGATCAAAATGGATAGAAAACTACAAGTTGATGAAACGTATAAAAGATGAGTGAGGATTTGCTAACACCTTTCAGGACCACCAAACTTCTTTGTGTGGAATCCTGTATGTGCTTATCAGAGACAGAGATAGATAGAAAACAGTCAGAAAAATCAACTGGGCTGGATCTGGTGTCTGTAGAGTAGATAGGTGATTGCAGCAACACAATTTGAGGGCATTGAGAAATTGATTGCCAAGATGTCTGAAGAAGAAGAAGATACTAAAACTGTGGGAAAAATATTGAACTAATAAAAGGTGCCTAAGGGAACAGTACCAACTAATGACCCATAAGCCTACTTACTTTCTCATTTACATAAAATTTTTATGAAAATTATATGCACACACATCAAAGCCCTATATGATGAGGGTATTAGAAGGGAGCAGGCAGGCAATTTGCAAGTGATATTCCACAATCAACCACGTCTTTACCATCATATAATTAACTGAAATATGTAGTGAATACAAGTTGCCAATGTGTATCATTTGTTGACAGTTTTAAAAAACTGATTCAGTAGAGCAAAATGCATCTTCCATGCTTATGTCCAAATTATACAGTATTCTTTAGAAGACATAATAACAGGGATTCACAGCACCAAATGAAACAGTGATAAAGAAGATGAAAGAAAAATCACTACTGAACCCTTCCATCCAGTCTAGGACTGCACAGGAAGATGGCCTGAAGCCTGTGAGCACAAGGAGGAGATGTACCAGGGTGGTGTGAGGAAAGCGGGCCTGAACTCAGTAAGATTTTGAGACCTGGTCTTTTTGGAGCAGCAGCAGGGCCTGGAGTCAGTCTCTGATAGATCACCTACTAAGGACACATGGCAAGGCAGTGTACCCAGTGTTTGGGGTTCTTGAGGAGGCCTGAAGCCAATGCTTTAATCAAAACTACAACAGGAAAGGGAGCCAACATATAGTGCATGGACAGCCTGCACACCAGAGGCTACCCAGGAGTCTTACAGCCAGTGTTCCCATCCTAGCCACAGAAGGTAACTAGGACTAATGCAGTATTTTAGATAACCTAGTATCCGGCGAGGGGACCCTCCAAGAGGGCTGAGATAAACACAGTGTGTAATACATGACTGAGACCTGTCTTCTCTAGATATATTAAGTATGTGTCCAAAACTGACTCTTCTTTCCCTCCAAACCCTTACTTTTTTCTCACTTTCCTTTTAGTACAAAGGATACTATTACTCTTCCAGTTACCAAGGCCCATGGCCTTGGTATCAGCCTTTACTCTCATTCCCCACATTCAAATTGTTGCTGGCCCTGCCAGTTTTATCTCTGTAACATCTCTCATATATCCCCCTTTCTATGATGGTAACTAGCATTTAAAGGTTTGCAAAGTATTTTGAAAATATTATCTCATTTTATCCTTACAACAACCCTAGTAGGTAAGTGTAATTATTATCCTTATTTTAAAAATGAGGCAGACAGAGGGTAAGTGAGTTGTCCAGGGTTACACACCTACTAAGTGCCTGAGGCTGAATTTGAGCTCAGGTCTTTCTAACTCCAGATCAAGATCTATCCATGGCACCACCTAGGTGCCTCTCCTTGCCTGGACTATTAAAATAGACTTTTCTTTGGTCTTCCTGCCTCATCTCTCCCCACTTTGGTCCATTCTCTGCTCAGCTATCAAAATGTTCTTCCTAAAATGAAGGTCTGACCTAATCATTGCTTCCACCCTGCCACTAGCCCTGTCATTCAAGAAATTCTAGGGGGTCCTTATTACCTCTAAGATAAAATATAAAATCTTCTTGTTGGCTTTTTAAAGCCTCTCATAGTTTGAACCTTGCCTCCTCTTACCTTTTTATTCTTCTAACATGTCATTCCCTTCTCCACCCGATATTCTATGATCCCCTGATGCTTGCTGTTCCTTAAACACAACAGTCTATCTGTTGACTGTCCATTTTCGCTTGCTGTCCCCTGTGCCTACAATTCTTTCTCTCATCACCTTCAGTTTCTGATTTCCCTGGCTTCATTCAAATCCCAGATAGACTGCCACCTTCTGCAAAGAGATTTTCTCAGTCCCCTTAATATTAGCACTCTTCCTCTGAAATTATCTACTATTTATCCTGCATATATCGTTTATAAATTGTTTCTTGCATGTTGTCTCCTCCATTAGATTATAAGCTCTTTGATAGCTAAAACTTTTTTTTTGTTTTTGTATCTCCAGAACTTAGCATAGTGCCTGGCACATAGGAGACAAATAAGATACTCATTGACTTGACATTGGGGGATGGAGGGAATTCTTGGTTGGGAATGGCGTGAGAAGACAGAGATGGGCTAAAGCCAGCATCTGCATAGAGGAAATAAATGGAGGAAGAAGTTGGGGATTATGCCTGACCCTAATTACCTCATCCAGAATTTTAGCATTTAGATTACAGAAGGGACAGGATGAAACAGGGCCTGTTCACTCCATCAAGAAGTGCAATAAAGCATGGAGACTTGCTCTAATGCAAAGTCCTGATCCAGCAACTGAGGCTGCAGAGAAAGGAATAACTAGAAGAAAACTCAATACAATGAAGAAATTTTACAGGTTAAGAGAAAACCAAGAAAAAAAACTCAATATGTATAACTCCACAATAAGTATAAGAGAAGTCTCAAAGAAAAGGATGGCCTGGCTACTCCAAGAATAACTTAAATAAATGAAACAAGAGATAAAAATGATATTAGAAACAAAATTCTTGAAGAAAGAAAATGAAAGAGAATGAGTAGCCTTGAATAGAAAATAGAAAACCTTACCTAAATAGTGGAATTCCTGAAAAACAGAATGGAGCAAACAGAACCTAATTATTCCACAACATAACTAAAAATACAAAAGTGTCAAAATTCCATCCCCCAAAAAGAACACAAAAGATATGCACTATTATTTTTCAGTAACCTGAAAAATAGACTGAGAAGACCTAATTTCACAATCATCAGACTCCCTGAAAACCATGACCATACCAACCTCCAACCCCCAACCTAGATACCCTATTTCATTCAATCATAACAGAAAATTTCCCAGATCTACTGGAAGCAGGGGGCAAGACCTGCTTAGATCTGTTGGAAATAGAGAGCAAAGTGAAAAAAAGAGAGGGAGACATTGATCACCTTCTGAAAAAACCCCAAGGTGAAACCATAAGATATCGTAGCCCAAAATAAGAGTTCCCATGTCAAAGAAACATATCCTCTAATCTCAGAGTACTTCTGTTTTCTCAGCCTTTCAGAGATGACTTACACTGGCCCAGCAAACCACATCTATCTGCCAGTCCTTTCAGTATCTGAGGACATAGTTTATTTCACCAGGTGAGTTAGTAGCCAGATGCACCCTTATTGTTCCCTTACCAATCTTGATTATTGTTTCCTTATTAATTCTGTCCTTTCCAGATCATTCTCCTTAGCAGAGACAAAATAAGTTAATTCAATTCCACAGTTTTTGATAATTTCTGATTACACTTTATAACTTGGTGTTAGGTAGTATACAGGAGATGAGAAGAATAAGAAATGGTCCGTGAGTTTGTGATCTCTTTAGGGAGACAACACACAAGAAACAATACTCCCTCAGTGGATCAAGGAGATACTCTTTACAGCAACACAGTGCATCCCTCACCCATACTATCTTTTCCTACCCAGCTTTTGTCCACGTCTTCCTGTTAATCCTCTGTAGAAGAACCACCCAACCTAATTAAGCCTTTTCTCTGTATCTTTCAACATTTCTGTGGGTACATGTC
The DNA here is from genome assembly GCF_011100635.1 of Trichosurus vulpecula. Classification (NCBI taxonomy): domain Eukaryota; kingdom Metazoa; phylum Chordata; class Mammalia; order Diprotodontia; family Phalangeridae; genus Trichosurus; species Trichosurus vulpecula. Next base: position 269,649,996 of record NC_050575.1, on the reverse strand, counting down.
CTGCATTCAGGCTGCCCATCTTTCCCCCTTATCCTTGCGACATAAGTGACCGATCTCTTTGTCTGATGGGATGTTTCCTGGATCATATCTTTTATACTACTTCCTGTACATAAATTAAATTCAACTCAATAAATATCTGCCAAGTGCTGATTTATATGAAAGTCACTGCTAGGCACTAAAGATATAAAAACAAAAAAATTATTCTTGTCCTCAAGGTTACATAAACCAGCTGGTATATAAAAACAAGATGCACAGAGGAGAGAGAGTATATTTACAATTGAGGAAGGCAAGGAAGTATTCATGAAAAAGGTACAACCTGAGCTGAACCTTGAAGAAAATGATGGCAGCTGGCAGAGATGAGGAAAGAGTATAATCCAAGAATGGGAAACTAACTCCTTCTCAGTAATCTCTTGTACTGCAGTTTGTTTACACCCTTAATGAACATCTACACTGAGCTTTGGGTCACCCACAATTCTGATACTTTGGAGATTGCAGCTTTCCATGATTTACTGCTTCATGGTGTTAGTGGGAACATATTGACATTAAAAAGATAGGTTTTTATATCAGGAATTTTCAAAAGCATTTTGCAGTTTCACAAATATAATAAAATCTACTTTCTTTTTCTTATTTAATTCTGGTCCACCTGTAGTGTCTGTCAAAGATGTATATATTAATGGACTCAGTGCATTTTATATCCAAATTCATATCATGTTCTAGACAGTAAGCATTATTCTTCAAAAAAAATTCATCAAAATGACAATATTGAAATTAGTAAAAGCTCAAGTTTAGCAATAGCAGCAAGGAGACCTAAATAAAACCCTGGTGCCTTACAAGAATGAGTCCACCAGCAAAGAATAGATTCAATGTAGTCTATTTCAGTGACACAGATAGGTGCAGGTATTAGATATATGATTTCCCTAGTATAAGGAGGTCCATCTGAGGAAACCCTCTCTACCAACATAGGCTGGCACCTTCTTTGCGTTTTGTAATTGTAGACAGTTGCTAACAGCATTGGAAGGTTAAGTAACTATCCCAAGGTCACACAGCCAGGATATATCAGAGGCACATCTTGAACCCAGGTCTTCCAACACCATTTCACTATCCACTAGGCTACACTGCCTCTCAGCAACATAGACTCATACATGATACAATCTATTGTGCTTATAGAATAGCTTTTTTGAAGGAGATTAAAATACTTGCTAGAGAGGGATGGGGGTGTCAGATCTTGAACAGTGAGCAAACATTCTTCCTTTTGAGAGCCGAAATGGTGATCCAGTTCAGATATGACTAAGAAAAACATAGATAAAGCATGGTGAGGCATTTGATGGAGCCCCTTACAAGGAGTCTGGTCTCTCAGTGCTTCTAATTTTGTTTTTCTAAGTCTCCTTATTTGCACATTTATACTCATTAGCATCCAAAATGATGTGCTACTCTAGTTAATTTCCCAACATGAAAAGCATTAGAAATCATCCCTGCATTATCAGATGCCACAGGCAGTAAAGGAATTCCTAACTCATCCTGGTATTTCTCACCATTGGATAAACCGTCAGTTCCAAGGAATGGCTAATGGGGTGTTGAAATCTGCAGAGACACAAATGCTAATGCAGCAGCCAAATCCTTACGATTATCAGCTCAATCTGCAGCAGTTAGAATCCAACATCAATCCTCAGAATGTATTAAAATCTACTGTCGGAGCTGGCAGAAAAGCCTGTTATGTTGACCTTGAACAAAGCTTTTCCTGACAGCAATTCAGCATGAAGATGGGTGCCAAGACTTGGTATTTTCATGAAGAAGAGAGCGAAGAAAAGGCTATTTGAGTTAAGAATTTACTGTCATACACCATAAAAACAGTAAAAACACAGTGTGTGTGCCTTGTTCCAACACCCTGAAATAGTGGGACATTATATCAAGACAGGGGAGCATCGACCTCCTAACAGCCAATTACATACTTAGCCACCACGGTAGCTTAAAGTTGCTAATGACTGTATTTGCTTGCATAGAAGTTTGCTGCTACAAATTGTGACGATGGGGTATAGTCTGGGTCCAATCGTGTCTCTCAGGTCTCCTAGAAAATATCTGGGGCTCAAAACATACCAAAGTACATCCATCAGTACAGAAATTTGCATCAGGCTTAACTCTTAGAAGTTAAGAGCTCCTAATTTAACAGAAGGGGTAAAAATTACAATTTTTGAGGTAGATTAAATATTCCTTTTTTTCTTTTTTCCAAAACAAATCAATAGATTACATCACGAAGGTAAATGGATGGACTATTTTTCATTGGATTGCATTGTCTAGATGCCGCTGCTGGCTGCCACTGCTGTATCTGAAGAAAAACAAGAGCTCTGAAGAAAGAGGTGTTATTTGCTCGCTGACCTCTCTTTTTCAGTGAGCAGTTACTGTCTTTTCAGCATTTAGGGAGCTGTCCTATAGAGACGACCTGCATAAACCCACCTGGATAAATTCCCAGGAGACCAGGCCATGAGTTGGTATTTCTAGGGATGACGGGCCACCACACATGTCACTGGAAATTTTGACACCTGGGAAAATCAAGACAAATAATGCTAGAGGTAAGCAGATGATAATGAATCAACTTTATAACTCATGATGTGAAAATGCTACAGTAATGATAATAATCATGTTTATATAGTGCTTTGAGTTTTGCCAAGTACTTTACATATATTATCTCATTTGATCTTCATAATAGGTACTATTGTTATCCCCATTTTACAGATGAAGGAAACTGAGGCAATGAACCTATGTTAAGTGACTTGCCCAGGGTCACACAACTGGTGCCTGAAGTATGATTCAAACTCAGTTCTTTCTGATCCAAGTCCAGTGCTCTATCTACTGTATTCCTTAGACAAGTAAGATAAATGTATTTCAGTTTGGTTGAGGGGGAATTAGTTACTACAGTGGCTTCTATGCTTCTGGAGACATTTTAGCAGGGGACAAGATTGGGGAACTACATCTGTGATTTCATTGTAGAGAACTCACAATGAGCAAACTTGCTCTACATATGCAAAACAACACCTGTTGGGCCACCTGTATTCTCAGAGAACCTGAGGAGCTGAGAGGTTGTGACCTGCTATGGGTCAGACAGCCAATATGTGTCAGAGAAAAGACTTGAACCCAGGTCATCTTGGCTCAGAGGCTGGCTTTTTACACATTACACACTGCCTCTTGATCAAAGAGTGTAGGCGTTCCATTTTTTCAGGTTCAAGCACACAGGTGGGTAAATAGAGCTTTTGTAGAGAGATTCCTCATATAATTTTAGATGTGAAAGAGGAGAGAATAGAGGTCATCTAGTAAAACTTTCTAATTTTATAAATGAAGGAAGGGAGACCCAAGGACAAGAAGTGACTCACCCAAGATCACACATTAAGTTGACGGAAGCTCAACTTTGAACCTAGGTCTTGTGATTCTGATTGCACGATGGGCTCTCCACGAAGCAGGTACACAAAGTTGCCTCACATAGCAAGGATCCTCCACTGACTAATCTGCAGTTCCTGATTGACCCCATTTGCTGAAAATTTTTCTGGTCAGAAACTTCTAGCTCCCCTTGACTTCTCACATCCACAGTTTCCTTGGGGATCGGATACAGAAACCAAACAATTTGCCTGCAAAAGGAGCCAGGTGCAGAAAAGGGGATTACATTCGCAAAGCAATATTTTATTTAGCCAGATTAACTATAGCCAGTGCAAGACATTTGCAATATATCATTCTGGTCATTGTACTTAAGACCGTGTGCAAAATACGGATATTCTTTAATAGTTTACAGTCCTCACCTATATAGCTATCAAACCATCAACAGTATGTTCTAGCAAGTGGAGGGCCAGGACCATGTCTAATTAGGATTTGTTAATCTTATCTGATGTCTCATTCAGCGCCCTATATTCAATAAGTACTTATGGGGTGTCTCCTGGGGATGATTCAAGAGTTGCCTTGGGCATGCAGTTCTTCTGTGTACCCTTTTCTAATAGACTTGTGTTTACCCAGCCAGTCAAAGGCAGGTACGAGAATTCATCTAAAGGGCACTTTTTTAGGCTTTGAAGGACGGGTGATTCTGAGCCAACCATGAGAACCTGACTGTGAGAAATGTGACAGGCTTACTTTCATGAAAGTGAGGTTTCAAGGAAGGCTTGACTCAAACCCTCTGCTGTCAATACACTTCCACTCCCTTAACCTAATGAATGCAGGCACCTATTGCTGCCAGCAATTGTCCACGGGCAAAGTATGATGGGGATGTGATCCTTATTAAAATAGCTAATAGGAAATTAATGAGAGGTTATCTTCTTGTCTTCAATCATCTCCTGGTGAGAGAAAGATTCTCTAGCAGAAATCATTATAGGTGCTCACAGTTACCTAAATTATCTTATTTTGAAATTGCTTAGAGTTTTCAAGTAGCAAACTCATTTCAAGTTATTAGCTACTACTGCTGAATGATGTAATGGCCTAAAGACGTTATTGGGTCTTTTTAATCTTATGCTCTAATCCAAATGGGAGAATTTAAAAATTTATTCCCTTACTGAGTTCATTGTTGATCTGCAGTGCTTGTCATATACACACACACATGAACACACATATGTGCACATATATGTATTATATATTTTATATATATGTTCTAATGGATTAAGTGAATTATGTGTCATAATCACTTTGGGAATATGCATTATTCAACTATTTCTTTCTCTTTTTCTTATCCTATGTTCATGGATATCGCTAAGGAAGCCTAGATTGTTCTGGGGCATAATAAAATTAGCACAAGGTTATTTGCAAACAGGATTTAGACCAAGGATTGGATATGATGAGAAGATCTGGCTACATCACATTTGGATATTGCAATTTGCATCCATTATTCATTACCTTCTTCCCCTGTGGTTTGTCAGGTTATCTGCTGGTTGTGGATCTCCACTGAGGGACACCTCTTGTGCTCTGGAGCTCAAGCACTATTTCAGTCCAGGGCTCCTGTTTCTAGGACCTCTGTTCTTTCTACAATGTGACTTTCTTTACATTTTCATTGCCTTTCTCTGGATTACTGCAGTTGTTTCTTATTATGTATTTCTCCTTCCAGTCTCTTCCTTCTCCAGTTCACCCTATCCCAGCTGCTAAATTGATAATCCTAGAACACAGATCTGCCACTGTCACTCCTTTTTTAAAAAAATATTCTGAATTTATGGAATAAAACAAGCATTTCCATAATATAGTATAATAAAAAGATGATTACACATGAAACTGTAAATCTACTATGCCCAACTTACTATTCCTTTCAAATATACAACAAAATATCATGTAAATTTCTTTTTCTTCCCTCTTCACCACCTCCCCCAAACCCTAGAAATGGCTACTATTATAGAAGACACTTCACTGCTTCCCCATTGCCTCTAGTATCAAATGCAAATTACTTTGCATGACATACGAATCCCCACACAATATGGCTCCAGCTTATCTTTCTAGACTGATTTCTCATTACTCCTCCTTCACATATGTTGTTCTGTTCAGTCATTTTTCAGTCATGTCTGACTCTTTGTAATTCCATTTGGGGTTTTCTTGGCAGAGACACTGGCGTGATTTGCCATTACCTTCTCCAGCTCATTTTACAGATGAGGCAACTGAGGCAAACAGGGTTAGCTGACTTGCCCAGAGTCACACAGCTAGTAAGGGTCTGAGACCAAATTTGAACTCAGGAAGATAAGTCTTCCTGATTCCAGGACCAGCTCTCTATCCACTGTTTCACCTAGCTGGTAGATCTCAGCTAGACTTGCCTATCTGCTATTCCCTATCTATGACATCTCCTCTCTTGTTTCCTTGCTTCCATGTATAGGTTGTCTCTCAGGCCTGAAATCCTCACATCTATCTCTTGGAATCCCTAGATCTCTTCATCAGTTCAAGTGTTGTCTCCTACATGAAACCTTGCCTGATTTTCTTCAGTTGTTAGTGCTATTCCTATACCCCAAATAGTGTATTTTTAAATATTTACTTATCATTCTATTTTTTATTTTAAAGGAAGAATTTGTAAAAATAAACAAATCTCCATTAGGTAGGGTATTTGGGGGAACATTTTTGATTAAGGAGATCATCCAGAATTTCTTGGTTATTAACCTGTTCTAGGTTGCCCCAGACCTTCCTCCTTTCTACCCTCCCTATTGATTTTTCCAAGGTACTAGAAGAAAAAAAATGGTCAATCTTGGCACACTTCTTTAAGGGCATGCCTAGATGACTTTAGTAAATCCTTTAAACCCTTTAATTCTTGGCAATATTTTGTTCTCTGTGACTTTTGCAATGATACAAGGGCAATTTTTGATTCAGAAAAGTTGAAAAGCACTGTGACCTATTCCTCTTGATCTCCCACCCATGGCTAAGTGCAATTGAGTCTCATGAATTACCTTCAAATTTTGGAGGCATCAGAAAAGTAACAATATTAGAAAATCTGATATGGAATAAAAACACACAAGGGCAATTTAACCAATCAGATAAAATCATAACAGATTATTAACTGAAATTGAACCTTTTCTATTGATTTACTAAGAAAGGTAGGCTTTTGTTGCAATGAAAAGTTTAGGATCATTGAAATTGCTTACCAATGGGAAAATGCATTTCTTTTAAACCAATATTCTTCCTGAGACCACTGGGAATGTTTACTTAACATAGGCTCCATATATTCCATCTACAACAAATGGATGGTCAAAACAAGTCAGTCAGCTAACTAGCATTTATTAAACACTAGTTATGGACCAGGCACTGTGGTAAGCACTGGGGATACGAAGAAAGGCAAACCCCTCTCCCCTACACCAAAATTTTTTAAAATTTACTTACTTATTTTTAGTATACAATATTCAGTTCTACAATCTTTTGAGTTCCAAATTTTCTCCCCTTCCTTCCCGCCCCCCTCCCCAACATGGCTGGCAATCTGATATAGGCTCTACATATACATTCATATTAAACATATTTTCACATTAGTCATGTTGCAAGAATTATAACCAATGGAATGAACCATGAGAAAGAAGAAACAAAACCAGACCAAAAAAAGAAAGAGAGCAAACATTATGCTTCAATCTGCATTCAGACTCCATAATTCTTCCTCTGGATGTGGATAACATTTTCCACCATGAGCCTTTTGGAGCTGTCTTAGAACCTTGCATTGATGAGAAGAGCCAAGTCTATCAAAGTTAGTCATTGAACAATGTGGCAGTAACTGTGCACAATGTTCTCCTGGTTCTACTCTCCTCACTCGGAATCTGTTCATATAAGCCTTTCCAGATTTTTCTGAAGTCTGGCTGTTCATCCAAAAAAAACTAAAAAAAAACCAAAAATCAATCTGCTCTCAAGGAGCTGACAATCTAATGGAGGAAGCAATATGCAAACAACTATGCAAACACGATGTGTGCAGGATAAATTGGGAGTAGTCTCAGAGAGAGGAATGGGTAAAGCTTCATGCAGAAGGTGAGACAAGGTGAGACTGGAAGGAAACCAGGGAAGATAGGAGGTGGAGAGGAGGAGGGAGAGCATTCCAGGCATGGGGAACAGCCAATGAAAACACTCAGTTATTATTATCCTCATTTTTATACACTAGAAAACTGAAGCTCAGAAAAATGAAGTGAGAGATCATCTTATCCAATATCTTGTCTCTTAGGCAGAATTTTAGAATTTGTTGAGACCTCTGAAATGATCTAGTTGTCTAGTTTAACCTCCTTATGATAACCTTCCATTAGATTGTCAGCTCCTCAATGGCAAGAGCTGTCTTTTGCCTTTCTTTGAATCATCAGCACTTAACACAGTGCTTGGGACATAGTAGGCACTTTTATTGTTCAGTTGTTTTTCAGTCCTGTCTGACTGTGATTCCATTTGGGGCTTTCTTGGCAAATGTTTTGTAATGGTTTGCCATTTCCTTTTCTAACTCATTTTACAAAAGAAGAAACTGAGGTAAATAAGGTTAAGTGACTTTCTCAGGGTCACACAACTAGTAAATGTCTGAAGCTTATTTTGAAATTAGGTCTTCCTGACTCCAGACCGGTGCCCTGTCTACTGTGCCACCTAGTAGGCACTTAATAAATGCTTATTGACCAACTGGCTATTGACTGCCTTCAAAGGAAATGAAAACCTAAAGAGATTAAGTGATTTGCCTAACAGGATAAGCTAGTTAGTTGCAGAGTTGACATTAAAGTTCAGCTCTCTTGACTTCCAGATAAATGACCAATCTGAATTGATGATTTTGTTTTCCTTTATAACTATTGCCAGGGGTGAACTCATTTAATTTTCACTCTGGAGCCCATCCCCAACATCCATGAATCTTTTTCTTTTGTCCAGCAGTTTGCCATTTTAAAATTTAAATCAGTTTGCTTTCAGTTAGTCTTATGAGAACATATAGCACTCTCTTCATTAAGATTTACCTTGGTCTTTTCTTTGCCATCCTTGAAGATCTCTTTCTTTTCTCAGTTCTATATAGTATTTCTACACTACTGATTTGTGATTAATCATGAAGAACCTTGTTATATCTAATACTAGTTTTCTGTCATTTTTCAGTTGTATCTGACTCTTCGTGATCCCATTTGAGGTTTACTTGGCAAAGATCCTGGAGTGTTTTGCCATTCCCTTCTCCAGATCATTTTATAGATGAAGAACTGTGGCAAACAGAATTAAATGACTTGCCAAGGGTCACTCAGCTAGTAAGTGTCTGAGGCTGGATTTGAACTCAGATGAGTCTTCCTGACTCCAGGCTTCATGTTGTATCCACTGAGCCACCCAGCTACCTCACCTAATATTACTGTCTTGGCTTATTTAACTTTTCCCATGCTGGTGTCTTCTCTGTAGCTAGACTATAAACTGGATGGTAATCTGTCTCACAACTTTGCATCCTTCTATAGTACTTCATCAGTAAGGCAATAAACACAACATCAATGATAATCGTGAATATGCCTATGTAATTCTGTATCACAAAGTATGAGAGACTCTCTATAAAGAAGGTAGAAGAAGTATAACATTTATTCAGACACCAGAGAACCATATCACATAACCAAATGTTCAGCTCCCACAGCCAGTTAGCCTACTTTATCATAACAGCAAAGAACTTAAAACACCATATCACAGCCTGGAGCCTCTCCATACAAAATCCTCTATGACCCTCTGCTGGCGTCTTCCCAAAAACAAACTCATAGTACTGTTAAGTAAACCTGTTCAGTTCTAGCTATCATGAGGGTGGCCATTAGGAGCCAAAACTGCTTTCTCTCTCTCTCAGCATTTCCTGTCTCATAACTTCCTTTTCCTCTCAGTAAGCTCCTCCCACCACATGTAACTTGGGCTTCCTGTGTCATAAGCAGGTCACATGGCCTATTAATGGGTGGGAAAGATCTTCAAATCAAAATTGCTACTAAAAGTACCTGTGTCAAGCAACTCTCTGTCGATGGGTAGATCAAACAGCCTGAGCTCTGATAGCTTTGGGTCTTTGAGTTTATTTTCCCTCTCTTTAATCATTGTTCAGAAAATCCAACTGAATGAACATAGATGAAACCCCTACTGTGTTCAAGGAATTATGTTAGATTCAGGGAATATGACAATGAAAAATGACACAGTTATTCCCCTTGCACTGGGGATTGTATGACAAAATAAATATTAAAATGTAGACTATGATAGGGATATGGGAGAGATACAGAATATAATTAAAAATTTCAGGAGTGGGGAAATCACTTTTAGCTGGGAGGTTCCAGGAAAGTTTAATGGGGAAGATGGCATCTGAATTGGGTCTTACAGAAAGAGAAAATTTTCAATAGGTCGAAATGTGGAGGGAGCACCTACAGAATACATGGAAATATAATGGGAGTAGTGGAATGAATGCTGGTCTTGGAGTTAAAGATCCTAGGGTTTGATAGTTACCAACTCTGTGACCATGGTCAACTTACTTCAACTGTCTTAGCTGGATTTTCCTTATCTGTAAAATATGAGTGGTAATATCAATACTACCTTTCTCATGAGTTATTTTTTATCAAATGAGACAAGGTATCTAAAACATTTTGTGAACATTAAGATAAGGCTCTACAGTGTAAAAATGCCAGTTATTATTGTCATTGTTATTATTATTATTGTACATATGTAAATGAGCAGCTAGTGCCCACAGTGATTAGAATACTGGGCCTGGAGTCAGGAGGAGCTGAGTTCAAATCAGACCTCAGACACTAGGCAAGTCAGTTAACCCAGTTTGCCTCAGTTTCCTCACCTGTAAAATGAGCTGGAGAAGAAAATGGAAAACCACTCCAGTATCTTTCCCAATAAAACCCTAAATGGTGACACAGAGAGTTAAACATGACTGAAACGATTCAACATCATATACACACATATGTGTGTATACATATATGTATATTTACAGAGAGTGTCAAGGACAAGATGGAGCAGCAGCTAGGAATCCAGTTTTGCTGGATTGTAGAGTGTAAAGGGTAATAATATAAAATAAAATTATACAATAGAGTTGGAAAAGAGTGTGGTGGCTCTTAAATTCCTGGATAAGGAGAGGCAATAGGGAGTTATTGTCCATGTTTGAGCAAGGTAATGTCATGTTCAAATTTGTGCCTTAAGAAGATTATTTTAAGAAAAAAAGTTTTTTTGGAGGGGGGAAGGCAGGGCAATTGGGATTAAATGACTTGCCCAAGGCCACACAACCAGTAAGTGTGTTAAGTGTTTGTGCCTGGATTTGAACTCAAGGCCTCCTGACTCCAGGGCTGGTGCTCTACCCACTGTGCCACCTAGATGCCTCCTTAAGAAGATTATTTGACAGCTTGGTAAAGAAAAGTTTTATAGGAAAGGGGGTAGCCTGGTGGCAGAAAAGCTAATTATATGGCTATTACAATATAATGCATGGGATCATAGATTTAGAGCTGAAAATGTCCTTGGATTTCATCTAGTTCAGTACTCTTAATTCATTTTTTTAATAACAGACTGCTTCTAAGCATTGTGAAATGGCTGCCAAAAATACCTTTGCCATAATACTGTAGCTATACTATAACATATTTTTCTATTATGTTAGAATGTACATTGAAATAAAAATGTAAAAAAAAATCTTGTTAACACTGATTGCCATTGTTCAGTAACGGGGGCAACAAGAGACAGATTTCAAGGAGGGGACTTCTAGCACCACAAATGAAAAAGAGTACAAAAAGCTCAGTCTTTAGGAATATACAATGACTTAAACCTTTGGCATTGGAACCAGTGTGTTTTGTCACTTAGCATTAACACAGATCATAAAAATTATTAGTGTCAAAGGAATGGAACTCCCAGAATTCAAGCAGCTTTGCCAGCTGTGCAATGAAACCTTCAACACATTCTGTCAGTCTTTCCATCCATTCTTGCATATACTAGTGTTGGCTCTGAAAGAAAAGAAGGGGCTGAAATACCTTCTTTCATTTTCTGCTTCAAATAGAACACAGTGTTTAAGAGACAAACATGAGGACTGTTATACACAAACACAATTTCAAAGTATAATATTTGTGCAAGAAAGGGACTAAGACCAAAACATACATGTTTGCAGAGCTCCAAATTAAACAAATAATGTCAGACTCTTAGACAGCTTTCAGTTGATACTTGAGAGGAGGTGAAGCCAAACAAAACTAGAAAATTCCTTCTTCCCAAAGTATTTTAAGCAAGTAAAGAGTACAACAGTAAAGCCAAATTCAGCATCTCTATAGGTCAGAATTGCTCCATTGTATAGAAAAAAAGCACAGTTGATCTGATTCTCCAAAGACCTGTGACATCAGGACATTGGAATGACCTTCTTAATGATTATGATAATAATTAACTTTTCCATGATGATTTAAGTTTTGCAAAGCACTCTGCAAATATCTCATTTTATATTCACGATAACCCTCTGAGGTAGGTGCTCCTATTATCCCCATTTTATAAATGAAAAACTGAGGCAGACTGATTAAGTGACTTGCCAAGGATCACACAGCTAGTACATGAGGCAAGATTTAAACCCAGGTCTTCCCGATTCCAGAGTCTTGCATTCATTCCACTGTTCTAGTGTTCTTCAGAACTCAGCTCATATGCCTTTCTTGAACTTTCCAGCTTCTGGTATTTCCTTCCTGAAATTAACTTGTATTTTCTTTGCTCTGTATGTAACATGCATGTGTACACACACACGTGTGTGTATGTACATATATGTATGCATATATGTATACATATATGTACATATATGTATACATATATACATATATGTGTATATATGTATACATGTATGCATATATGCATTTACGTGTATAACTTATATGTTGTTTCCCTTCATCGAATGTAAACTCCATAAGGGCAGGGGATATTTTATTTTTGCCTTTATATTCCCAGTGCCTCGCACAGTGTTTGGCACATAATAGTTGCTCATTGATCGATTTCAGCATGATGAGTTTAAAATTAAATTGTGAGCTCCTTGGGACTATGGTTTGCCTCTTTCTTGTATCCCTAGCATTTAACACAGTGCCTGATACATAGCAGGCACTTAATAAATGTTTATTAGTTGATGAAGTCTTCCAAATTTGGTAGAGTAGTTGAAGGTCAACATTGTATTGAAATATTCTTTTATCCCTGCCACAACTTAATTTACAACATGTTTCTTATTTTCTGTGTTTCTATAGGAGTTCATGTAAAATACACAATCTTCTAGAATTGAGTCCACATTCTTCTTGGCAGGAAAATAAAATAGAGGCTTTGCTTTAGAGACCAAGCCCTAGTCAAGTCATCCACAATCAGGACTCATTCAGGGGTACTTAACCTGGGGTCTCTGAACTTTATACATACATGCCTTCATAAGCATATGTATATATACACACACATACATACACACAGGCATATGTATATGTACACATATATACACATATGCACACATACACATATACACATATTATATACACACTGATAGTGGTATTTTGATAAAGTTTATTATCTTTATAATTCTATGTATTGTGTGTATTTAAAACATTCTGAGGAGGAGTTTACAGACTTCACCAGACTACCAAAGAGCACCGTGACACATAAAGAAGGGCCGGAACCTCTATGAATCCATTCACTTCAACATTGTCCATTAATGTTTCTTTACTTTCAACAATAGCGTCCAATGAGATCTTTCTCAAGGTGGCCAAGATTCCTCACAGGTGCTGCAGCTGCCTTTGCCAGTTCCGGTTTTTGGGTTGGTTTGACTGCTCATCACTTTAAGATTTTGCTGTGGTAGGTAAGCTTTCTTTCCTGGAGCTGCCCCCTCCTTCTGTCTATTGCTCCTCATATGCTTTTTGGAGTACCCTCTTCTGTAGATTGGGATACGTATATTTGAGAATTCTGCCTTCTTGAACCCATTCATCCCAGTTCTCATTCCAACTCCTAATTTTTTTTAGGTATTCTCAGCTTATATACTCTTGATTTCATGAGGATGAGGGTAGTCCATGGAAATATAATACCTACTTATTATCTTAGAATTGGGGCTTCAGTTCCTGCCCTAGGACCATTTATAAATAACTCTCCAAATTCTCTCCCACTTACAGCCCACACACTCACCCAGGCCAGGCTCCACAGTTGACCATATGCTGCCATCCTAACATCCTTACCTCATTTATCAGGTACCAGCTGGTCTCCCCTACTGCCTGGCAGCTCATAGGCTGCTTCCTTCCTTTAATTTATAGAAAAGGAAATTGAGGTCCAGAGAGGATAAGTAATTTATAAATGCCATACTAAGTGGTAGGGATGGGAGTCTAACTTAGGTCCTCTTGCTACTGTGCCATTCTACTTTGTGAAAGGAAAAGTCATGAATGCATGAACTAGGATGTTGGCATTGTGAGTTAAGAAGAAAGGAAAAGAGAAGAGAAGAAAGCAGAGGAGGGGTATGAGAGACATCATTGGGGTAGAATGAACAAGACGTGGAGCCTGAGGGAGAGGGAAGAGTCACTGATCAAAGAAATTTCTCTTCCATCTAATGCCTTACAAATACTTGAAGATGCAAGTAGACCCAATTGTAAGTCTTCTCTTTGGTAGGCTAAACATCTCCAGTTTTGTCAATTAATATTATGACATGGATTTGACATCCTTTGCCATTTTAGGTTGCCCTCTTTTGTACCCTCTTCAGTTTGTTAATGTCCTTTCTAAAATATGACAGCAAAAATGAACATAAAACACCAGATATAGTCGCGCTGCAGTAGTATATAGAAGAAACATCACCCCCTTACTACTGGATGGTGCACCAGGAAAACAAGGAGACCTTCAAGTCTGCCATACTTTCTGACCACTTTCTCCATATCCTGTGTTGGGAAGTTCTACATCTTCTCATTCAGTAACTTTTTCTGGACCCCTTCAGTAAGACTCTGTTTCCAGGTTTGTAAAATTCCCTTCATAGACTTACATCCTTTTTGTATAGGTTCATAGTCTGGGAAATGCCTGAGGAAGTAGGTATTATGAGATGCTGAGTGCAGATGTGAAGAGACACAGTCGTGGAAATAAAGAGGTGCTGTTCACGCTCCCAGAGAATTCACTCACCAGTTGTTTTGCTCAGTAAATAATTGCCAGCCATAAGGTCTCTTTCCAGGGGTGACTCACAACGTGGAGATTGTCACTGTATTTTGCAGGCATGTATTTAGGACAGAATTCAGTGGAAATTATTTAGTTTTATGATACTAAAATTAATAATACTCCATTGTTGTGACAACCTGGCTAATGTTACATCTCATTGTTGTATTGTCAATGTTCACCTTCCCAATGTGAACTTTACCATGTGATTTGGTGGAAGCAGAATGTGCCCTTCTAATGACCAAACACACTCAATGTAAAAATAACATCTGGGAGCTTTAGTGAATTCCAAGTTGGATATGAATTAACAATGTGATATTGCAAGCAAAAAAAAATAAAAAGCTAATGTGATTTGTTCTAAGGGTCATAGTGTTCAAGTCTGGGGCTGTGATAATCTTGTTATATTCCACTCTTGTTGGGTCATACCTGAAGTACTGCTCTTGGTTCTGGGCACCACATTTTCAAAAAGACATTGATAATCTGGAGAGCATTTAAGATAAG
This sequence comes from Trichosurus vulpecula, assembly GCF_011100635.1. NCBI lineage: Eukaryota > Metazoa > Chordata > Mammalia > Diprotodontia > Phalangeridae > Trichosurus > Trichosurus vulpecula. The sequence continues at coordinate 269,634,972 of NC_050575.1, read as the reverse complement.
GTGGTCAGTAGGGCTAGAGGCCTTGAGTCCATGTAGTAGGACAATTTATGGAAGAGACTGGATTGGAGCTTTTTACCCTGGAAAGTTATGGAAGGGATATGATTGCTATCTTCAGAAACCAGAAGGGCCTTCTCATAGAAGAGACATAACTCTTGTTCTGTTTTGCCCTGGAGGGAAGAAGCAATAGGTAGACACAGAGAGAATGGTGTTGAGCCAGTAGAAAGGAAAACTTTCAAACAACGAACTCCAAAGCAAAATAGACTGGATTGCCTTTGGAGGATTGTGTCTGGAGGAACAGGGTTCCTTTTCACTGTAGGTCTTCAAGAAAAGATGGGAGAGCTACTTGCTGATGCAATTGTAGAAGGATTTCTCAGTCAAGTATTGGTTTAATTCTAGGCTGCTTTTAAGTTTGATTTGGTAAGTTCATGACTCTGTGAATTCTTTTCAAAGACATCCCTGGTCCCTTTTCTCATGGTGCAGTTTCTTCCCAGAGGTCTCAACTGTTTATAAAGAATAAGGAATATGTGGGCAACAGAACCTTTTTCTCTGCTTTTCACTCTACTTTGTGCAACCTTACCACTAGAGCCTCCAGATTCTGAGGAATAATCTACATGTTAGAGAGACTCTAGTGGTTACTTTAGATTGTAAGCTCCCTGAGGGCTGGGGCTGACTTTTGCCTCTTTTTGTATCCCTTGGGCTTAGCACAGTGCCTGGCACATTGTTTACTGACTGATCAATGTTAGTCTAGCTCCTAAGGGACCAGTGTTGGCTAGAGACATCAGTGGGGCAGAACCATAATCTTTCTTCCTCTGCAAATTTAGCTGTCCCTCTCAGCTAACCAGGCTTGTTGTGTCATTGGTGAGGAAAAAATTATGGTGGCTTAAAGCTTAAAAAAAACCTCTGAACCTTCCTTTTTGTTTGTTTTTTTTTTAAGCTGTCAGTCCAACCCCTTACATGCACATCCAGTTTACTTTAATATAAAGGTGTACATTTAATTAAGTCCTAGCTATCTTAGCTGAGTCCATAGGCCAGCTCAGCAATCCTGTGGAAAATAAAGGGTCTATCTATACATTCAACTCCTGCTTAAGAGATTTTGGTGCAGAGCTATATCTGGGAGCTCAAACTCTCTACTGGCCATGCTGGAAATGTGCCCTCAAGGGATCAGTCCAAAAAGCAGAAATTTGACTAACGCTGAAGAAATTTCCTAATCTTTTTCTCTGTTAAAAAAACCAAAAAACCAAACTTGACATTATTTGTAAAGAAAGCGATAGCAACAGCAACACGCGCGCGCGCACACACACACACACACACACACACACACACACAGAGCAAATCGAAAGGGAAAAACCAAAGGGAACAGTGAAGATTGCACATTGCAGCAATGGCAAGGTCATGTCGTTTTCAAGAAATCACTGTACTGCATCAGCTAGAAATTCAGACTGCAGAGGAGAACTAAGCAGACTGGGAATGAGTTTACATTTGTGCATGGATCTTTTTCTCCCTCTCTTTCCCCACCTCCAGCCTGCTGTGATCGACACTCCAGATTGGCTTTGCTTTAGGACTCCTCAGAGTCTGTTTGTTCAGTTTCCGGTGGTATCTCAGTACCGGGATACATAGTTTGTTTTGCTTGTGATGTTAGTAATGAACTGCCGCTGGGAACAAATTAATGAGTGTGTCAGCACTGGCAATGGAACCACATTACAATTCACGATCGCATCTATGAAAATGCCAGTTAAGCTCTGGGATAAGTATACATATAAAGCCAAAAAAAAAGTCTCCTTTTTTTTTTTTAAAACTAATAAGAAGAGAAGTTGAAATAACATCACACTGCCCTAAGCAGGATTCCAGGGGTAAAATCCCTTACAGAAAAGCAGAGCTTTTCAATTCTGTTTTTAATACTTAGACAGAAATAGGCAAATGTACATGTCTTTTAATGTTGCCATATCTATCTATATCTATATTATCTGCAATCCAATCCACATCTATATATCTATGTCTATATTGTATATATTAATATATAATTAGGGTGATAAATTATAGAATATAACATATATATTTAAAATGCACACACTATATATCTCTGTATCTTAAACATGTACGTGTGAAAATAGCAGTCTATTTCTAGGTATCTTCCTAGTCTGTTTTTTGACTACCTTCCCCTCTTTTCACCAACCCTCATTCCCCTCAGAACTAGGTTATGTACTTATGTGGTCTTTGATGTTTCTCTTCTTTATTGTACTCTCCAGGGCCTTTGGATTCTAAAGTTGAAATCCAATGAAAATATTTAGTACACAAAGATTTGAACTTGAAAGCTTGCTGTGAGAGGAGAAGAAAAACTTCTTTCCCCCTCAACTGTGACATGGATTTGAATCTGAAAAATGATGACGACAAGTAAGGCTTTTCTACCTCGGCTTCAAGCCTGTACTGAGCAGAATGTTAATATTTCCATGGGCTGATACTGCTGATAACTAGTATGGTTTTTAATCTGATTTGTTCTTTCTTCTGGCAACACCAGGAGAAGGAGTAATTTTTCTTTGGCCATGACAGTGCACTAAATGATGATTTTGTGATAAATTAGATACTTAACTAATACCGCACTCAGATGTTAAGTACAGTTTTAAGTAGAAGGAGGATAAAACCAACCTTGTCCAATAAGCATTTATTAAACTCCTATTGAAGGTAAGGTAATGTGCTAGCCACTGGGGATACAAAAATAAAGCTGATATTGTCTTTCGATTTGTCTATTTATTATCAGAAATCAATTTGAACTTTAGAAGAGTTGGTAGAAAGGATTAATCAATACTTGAAACAATAATCTTAATTATTTGTTATTAGAATTGTGGGGATAGCAAAAGGCTTATACTGATTAACATTTTTGTGTACAATAAAATTGTTTGTGTTTAGCTGAAAGATTTTTATGATGGGTTCATGAAGCTCTGTAAACGACCTTCCCCTCCCTTCCCCTGTCCCTGTTTCTTACACCTTCATGCATCTCCGTTTTCACCACTGAACTGATACGTATTAATGTATCACTTAGTGATACATTATTTGTTTGTTTTAGTCCAAAGAAAATAGAAGATGAAGGAGAATCCATAAGGATTACATCAAGGGTAGAAAGTAACCAACCTGACTTTTCAGAGACAAAGACATATCTCAGTATTCTTCGTTTTGCCACATTTGGTTCTAACGATTTTAGAATTGTACAGAGGCTTTCTCAATTCTCTATATGACCTGATGATATTTCAGATGTTATTTTGTATGACTTTGATACCATTGAAGTTTCCTTCTTAAAAAAATCAGAATATAAACTTAACAAGCATAATCTAACATTAACATTGTATTATACAAAGCAGAAATAAAAAGGATTGCATATGAAACTGTGAAGTTGTTACATAGAACTTATAAAATGCATATTGGATTTAAGTCAGTAATAACAAAATTGCCATATTTGTTTCTTCTTCTGAATATTTTGTTTTCTTCTCCCCCATCTGTCCAACTAGAAACTTTCCATTGTATCAAATGACTAGACTCAATCAATACAAGCCAACCTTTTGGCTATATATGAAAATGTATGTCTTGTTTTGTACCTGCAGTCAATTACTCTTTATCACCTGGCAGGAAGCTTGCTTCATCATCAGAACTCTGAAGTCGTGATTGGTCACAGCATTGGTCAGAATTCTGAAGTCTCTCAAAGTTGTTTTCTATCACATTATTGTGGTCATTATCCAATTTGTTCTTTTGATTTTACTTATTTTAGTCTACATCAGTCCACACAAATCTTCCCAAGTTTCTCTAGTTCTGTTCCTTTCATCCTTTCTTATTGCTTAATTCATATATCACAATTTGTTCAGTCATTGTCCAATTGATTCCCATTCTTTGTTAAAGTAAAAAGTACTGCTGCAAATATTTTTGTACAAATGGATCCTTTTGTATGTAAAGGTTAGTGACTTTTGGGCTATAATTCCAAATATAATATATATATATATAATATAATTAATATAATATAATATAATATAATATAATATAATATAATATAATACAATACAATATAACATAACATAATATAACATAATATAATATAACATAACATAACATAACATAACATAACATAACATAACATAATATAATATAATATAATATAATATAATATAATATAATAATATAATTTCCAAATCATTGCACTAATTTATAGCTTCTCCATCATTCATTCCATTAGCGCACCTGTTCTCCCATGTTCCTTCAAAGCTGATCATTTTCCTTTTTTCATGTTTGCACTCTTGAGTTCATCCTCTTGAGTCTTCTCTAGCAGACTGCCCCCATTATCCTCCCCACTTTTTCTCTAATCTTCAATCTCTCCCTATCTGCTGTCTCCTTGAGACAGCTGGTGGCACAATGGATAAAGTGCTAAACTTGAAGTCAAGAAGACCCTTGCCTCAGATACTTACCAGCTGTGTGGCCCTGGATAAGTCACTTAATCCTCTGTTCACTTTGGTTTCCTCAATTATAAATAGAGATAATAATTGTATCTATGTCATAGAATTATTGTGAGGATCAAATGAGCTAATGTATGTAAAAAATGCTTAGCACAGTAAGCACTATATAAATGATTATTCCCTTCTCTTCCTTCCCCATTGCCTGCAAAGAGTCCTATGTCTCATGCCCCCAATCTCATCCTTAAAAAAATGGTCACTTGATCAGACCATCACTGCCAGTTACTATCCTATACCTCAACAATGCTTGCTAGCAGCTGCTGTGCATGTATAAGGCCAATAACACCAGCACACAGGAGGGCTACTAGCACAGGTTCTTTGATCTGCTTTTCTAAGGAAAGCAACTTTAAGGGGTTTACAATCTCACTTTAATTAAACATACATATAGCCTTCACTTAGTTCAGGGGGGAAAGCCAGCACCCTGAACTTCAGAGAGAATACAAACAGAAATTACAAGCAGAAACTATATAAACAGAGCAAACAATGCAAACCAGTCTATCTATAGCAATACATACATAGTTACTAGAGAGAGAAGAAATAACATCTTGGTTTTTCAGAGCCAGGGGGCCCTGTGATGGCTATCCAGAGTCTCATCTGGTCAAATGACACAACGCTCTTCCAGTGAGTGAGAGCCCCAAACAAAATGCTAACCTCTGAGTATATATATACCCTTTTTCAAGGTCAGAGGGCATCACAACCATGAAACTCAGACCCATGTGACCTAGGCCTTCCTGTGACTTACACAGGTCATCAAAGACTCCCAATTCAATCAAAGACTCTTGATTAAAAAAAAGGCAAGACTCAATCAAGTTGCCTTAGTGCTGAGAAGCACTCAAACAAAAAACAGCAAATATCCCACTTTGCTTGCCATTACATTTGAAAGGCAAGACTCAAAGGTACTTGATTACCTTGGTGCTGAGAAGCACTCCACAACAAAAGACAAAAGGTCCCACTTTACCTGCCTTATTCAAACAAAGGCAAGACTCATTAATGGCACTTGATTGCCTTAGCATTCCAAAAGGGGAAACAGTAAAAATTTCCCACCCTGATTACCATTATGATGTCTTCTCTCTTTCTCATCTAAACTCCTTGAGAAAGCCATCTACACTAGGTAATTCTATTTCCTTTATGTCTTCTTCTAAACTCTCTATAAATTTGATTTCTGCCCAAAGTTACTAATTACATATTAATTGACAAATCTAATGACCTTTTCTCAATTTTCAACCTTTTTTACTTCTTACTAGCATTTGAAAAGGTTGATCACTTCCTCCTGGATACTGTTTCCTCTCTACATTTTGATAATACTGTTCTCTCCTGGTTGTTTTCCTACTCATTTGACCATTCCTCAATTCTCTTTTCTGGATCTTCATACATGTCATGGTTACTATGTGTGTCCCTAAATCTTTATTCTGGACTCTCTTCTCTTTTTCCTGTATATTATTTCACTCAGTGATCTCATTAGCTTCCAAGGGTTCAATTATCACCTCTATGTAGATGACTTCCTGGATCTATATATCCAGTTCTCTTCTCTCTCCCAAGCTATGGTCTTACATCACCAAATGCTTTTTGGACATCTCAAACTCAAAATGCCCCTTAGACATATCAAATTAAATTTTTCCAAAAGAGAGCTCATTATTGTTCTCACAGTCTTCCTCTCGTTCTAAGTTTCCTATTACTATCGCAGGTAACAACATTCTCTCAGTCATTTAGGCTCATATGACTGGTATCATCCTTCACTCTTTGCTCTCATTCACCCAACATGTTCAATCAATTGCCAAATTTTATTGTTTCTGCCTGCAGAACATCTATTGTATATGTTTCTTCTATACTCACTCTCCCACCACCCTAATCCATCATCTCTTTCCTGGACAATTTTTAAAAATAATATTTAATTTTATTTTCAAATTACATGTAAAGACAATTTTTACATTAATTTTTTTATAAAATTTTGAGTTGCAAATTTTCTCTTTCTCCACTTCTCCCTAAGATTGTAAGCAATTTGATATAGGTTATATATGTGCAATCATGTAAAACCATATTTCCATATTAGTCATATTGTAAAAGAAGAAATAGTTTGCACAAAAAATTACACTTTGCAAAAAAACATGAAAAAAATGAAGATAGTATGCTTTGATCTGCGTTTAGACTCTTTTTCCTGGACTATTACATTAACCTTCTGATTTGTTTCCTTGACTCACATCTCTCCCTCCTGCAATCAATCCTCCACTCAGCTAGTAAAATGATTTTCATAAAGTGTATGTTACTCTCTTATTAAATAACCTCCAATGGCCACCTGTATTACCTCTAGACTCAACTATAAAGTCTTCTGTTCATTATTTAAAACTCTTCACATCCTGTGCTATTCCTCCTTTTCTGGTCTTCTTATACTTTACTCCCTTTCCTGCTCTCCAAGGTCCACTAACATTGCCCTACTTGCTGTTTTTCACATTCCATCTCCCCTCTCAAGTCCTTTAAACTAGCTGTCCTCTATGCATGCAATTCTCTCCCTCCTTACCAACATCTCTTACTTTCTCTGGCTTCTTTCAATATTCATCTTAAATTCCACATTCTGCAGGAGGCCTTTTCTAGTCCTTCCCAACCCCTGCTAGTGGCTTCCCCTTTGAGCTCACTTTCCACCTACTCTGTATACATCTTGCACTTACTTTGTTATTTTCATGTTTCTTTCTGCCATTGGAATGTAAATTCCTTGAGGGCAAGGGCTACTTTTGCCTTTCTTTCTCTCCCTAATGATTAGTCCATTGCCAGTCACAGGGTAAGCATTTAATAAATTCTTGTTGACTGATCCTTATGGATATGAAGTGGAACTTCATAATTTTTTATATTTTATTAATACTGATAGGAACATTTTCCATATGGTTGTTGATCATTGCATTTCTTCATGTGAAAACTGCCTGTTCATGTCAAAGTTTTATTGATTGCTTTTACTTTCCTAAAAATCTCTATCATTATCTACTAATGCATATCACCACCCACCTACTAAATAGAGACTATTATATCAAATGAGCAGTCAAGCAAAATGAATCAACACATTGTTCCTATGCCTATTGGGAGAAAAGCTCTTTTTATATATTTTAATATATTTTAATCTCTTCTGATTTGTGGCTACCCCTTTGAAAAGGCCATTAACACTCTTTTTTCTCCCTCTCTTCTTAATTCTCTATAGTCTGGCCTCTTACCTAATTGTCCTACTGAAACAAAGCTTTAAAGTTACCAGTGATCTCTTAAATGTCAAATCTGATGGTCTTTTCTCACTCTTCATACTTCTTGACTTCTCTGTAGCTTTTGATACTATTGATTTGATTACCCTCTGTCTCCTTGGTATTCTCTTCACTCTAGGTTTCCATGACACTGCTCTCTCCTGATTCTTCTCCTACCTATCCCACTTGTCCTTCTCAGTCTCCTTTGCTGCATCTTCATCCAGGTCATGGCTGCTAACCATGGGTATCTTGTAATACCCATAGATCATAATAACACTTATAACTTATAGCAGCTCTCTATTCTGGGCCCTCTTCTCTTCTCCTTCTATACTGTTTCACTTAGAGATCTCATCAGCTCCTCTGGATTCAGGTTTTACTTCTATGCTGATGATTTTATTACTTACTTATCCAGCCCTAACATCTCTGCTGACCTCCAGTTTCTCATTTCCACCCATCTATTTAGCATCTTGAACTGGATGTCTTGTAGACATATTAAACTCAAAATGTTCAGAACTTAACTCATCTTTCCCTCCACAGCTTCTCCTCTTCCCATCATTTTTATTACTTTTGTGGGTACCATTACCCTCTCAGTCAACCAGGCTTAAAACCTAAGTGTCATCCTTCACTCCTCACTCTTGATCACCACTCCCATGTCAAATTTTTAATATCTCTCTTATATGTCCTCTTCTTTTACCTGATACCACCACCACCCTGATTTAACCCCTCATCACTTCAAGCCTTGGCTGTTATAATAGCTGGCTAGTTGGTTTCCCTATGAGAGAGGTCTCTCCCTGTTTCAGTCCATCCTCTCCTCAACATCACAATAATTTTCCTAAATCATAGGTCTGACTGTGTCACTTCACTATTCAATAAACTCCAGTGGCTCCAGATCACCTCCAGAGTACTCTATGTTTCATTGACACTGGCCTCCTTATTGTCCCTTCAATCCAACATTCCATGTCCTGATTCTATGTATTTTCAATGGATATTCTCCGTGCCTGGAATGTTCTCTCTGCTCACTTTTGCCTTCAGACTTCCCTTGTTTTCTTCACAATCTAGCTAAAGTCTTACTTTCTATAGGAAGTCTTGATCTTCCCCTAAATGCTACTGCCTTCCTTCTTTTGACTGTCTCTTTCATATCCTACATATAACTTATTTCTCCATAGTTGTTTACATATTGTCTTCCTCTTTAGACTATGACCTCTACAAAGACAAGGATTGTCTTTTGCCTCCCTTTATATCCCCTGTGTTTAGCACAGTGCCTGGCACAAAGAAGGGGCTTAATATATGCTTACTGATCAACTGACAAGAAGCTATATGTCTTACATAGCAGTCCTTTATCAGAGGCATCTTTCTACAAAGATGGATAGAGCACCAGGCCTGGAGTCAGGAGGACCTGAGTTCAAATCTGGCCTCAGACATGTATTAGCTGTGTGACCTTGGGCTAGTCACTTAACCCTGTTTGCCTCTGTTTCCTCATCTGTAAAATGAGCTGGAGAAGGAAATGGCAAACCACTCCAATAACTTTGCCAAGAAGACTCCAAATGTGGTCTTGGATAGTTGGACATGACTAAAATGAGTCAACAACAAAACTTTTCCTCTTATAATTACAACTACACTGATTCCGCTTTTACGAAAACTTTGAAATTTTATGTAATTGAAATTATCTGTTTTATTCCGGCCATTTATGCCTTGTTTAGTTAACCCTATCCATAGCTGTGAAAGGCATCTTCTTCACATCTATTTTTTTAATATGACCTTTTATTTTTAGTTCATTTATCCATTTAGAGCTTATTGTGATTTACTGTGTGAGTTGTTGGTTTTGTCAGATTGATTTCCAATAATCTTGAATGTTTTTGTCAAAAAAGGAATATCTAGTTGGTGTTTTCTTTTATTGAACACTCTGATACTATATTTGTGTGCAAATTTTCTATTTTGTAAGCAGTACCAAATTGTTTTGATGATTAATGCTTTGTAGTATAACTTGATATCTCTTTCTGCTAGACTTTCTCTCTTTCTTTTATTTCCTTCCTACACTTTTATTATTTCCAATGACATTTTTGACCTTTTGTTCTTCAAATTGAATTTTGTTATTATTTTTCCTACTGCTGTAAAATAAGCCTTTGGTAGTTTGATTGGTATAACAGTAAATCTGTAAATGTTTTTGTAGTGTTATCATTTTTATTAAATTAGCACAAGCCAATCATGAATAATTACTTTCTAATTATTTGCCTTTCTTCATGTGTGTAAAAATGTCATAATTCTTAAGTTGTATAAATCTTTATTGTGTCTTTTATCTTAAAGCTGATTCCCAGATATAGTATAAATTTTGTAGTTATTTTAAGTGGATTCTGTTTTTCCATCTACTCTTATTGGGTTTTGTTAGTAGTATATGGATAGATTGAAGATTTTTGTGGTGCTTTTATATCTTGCTACTTACTGAAGTTATATGTGAAATTCATTATAGAAAATTCTATTTCTTGATTTCAGATAGAAGCCATATTAAGGAAATGTCTATTCCTATACTTATTAGTGTTTTAAAAATAATGAGTAACATATTTTGCCAAAAAAATTTTTCCCTGCCTCTCTTACTATTTTAACAGAGAAGTGATTTGGTTTCCTACTTCGTCATCTTGTCATTTATGGTTATATCCTGTGACAACATGAGTTGAACTGGTGTGGGAAACCAAACTGTCCATTCCTTACACAATATAGTCATGTGATTTTATTGTTTATGTTAGTAATATTGTATATTGTTATTGCTTTTCTAATTTTTAAGCTAAACTGTATCCCAAGGATAAATCAAACCTGGATATACTGAATAATATTTTTATTATGTTGTCAAAGCTACTTTGCTAATGTTATATTTCATATTTTTGCATTAATGTTCATTAGAGATATTGAACTATAATTTTCTTCCACTTTACCTGACTTAGGTACAAGGACAATAGTTGCCTTATAAAAGGTGTGTGGCAGGATCAATTATTTCTCTATTTTTGTTAGCAATTTATGTAAATGTCAGAGGAAATTATTCTATTAATGTTAGATAAATTCAGTTGTAAATTCATCTAGGCTTAGAGGTTTTCCCCCCATAGGAGTTTTTATGGCTTGTTCAATTTGTTTTTTCTGAGATTGGATCATTTAAATTCTTTACTTCTTGTTATGTTAATCTAGGTATGTTATATTTCTATAAGGATCCTATGAATGTAAGTTTGTTGGAATATAATTGAAAAAAATAATTTATAATAATTGGTTTTATTTTTCCTTCATTTTATTGTTCTTTATTAATGTTTTTTAATTTGATTTTAGTATCTTAAAAATAAATTTAATGAATGGTTCCTTTATTTTATTATTTTTTAAAAAAAACAGTTCCTAGCTTTATTTATCAACTCAAGGGTTTTTAACTTTTATTTTTCTCTTCTATGATTTTCATAATTTATATTTCTGCTTTTATTTGTTTTGTTTTCTAGTTTTGTTTTCCAAGTTGTTTAATCTCTTCTTTCTTTTTATTGATGAAACTGTTTAGGGAAATGAATTTGCCCCCCTTAAGTCTGCTTTGTCTGTATCCCAAAATTTTTGCATGTTGTGGCATTGTTATAATTTTTAAAAAAATAAAATTATTTAATGCTTGTGTGAGCTGTTTTTAATGTGCTGTTCTTTAGAATTGTACTTAGTATCCATTTAAGTTTATATGCTTTCTTCAAATTTCATTTATTGGTTGTGATTTTAATTTTATTCCCACTAGTAATGAATGTTTTTTAATATTTTGCTTTCCTGCATTTGTTTTTGTTTTGTACTCATTAACATTTGTCAGATGTTTTAAATATGCTATACAAAGCTGAGAAATCTATACTTATTATTCTCATTCAGTAGTTATCAGATGTCTACAAAAGCTAAATGTATTATAATTTTATTTGGGTCTTTAACTTTTTCTTTGTTTATCTTCGCATCATATTTTCTAGGTCTGAAATAAGCACATTGTAGTTCCCCGTGATTATTACTTTTGTCTGTTTTCCCCCGTGGTTGAATTAGTTTTCCTTTATGCCCTTCAGTGCTATTCTACTCAGTTCATATATATTTAATATTGCTATTGAATCAGTATTTGTGAAACTTGTAAATATAACGTAATTTCCTTGCATATCTCTTTTCATCATGTTCAAGGGTGAACTAGCACAGAGTCACTTGCCACAAATTATCTTTACCTGATTGCTCTGGTCCTTTCCTTGGAACATTAGCACTGGACTGTCTGACTATTAAACCTAACATGGTCTCTGCTTCTAGACCTCCTGATGGTTTGTACCCTTACTTTTTGAAGCTCACAGGGTTCTTGGCTATCTCTGTTCTCTTTCACCTAGAAGCAGAAATGAAATGACACAACAGAAATAGAAGTAACAACAGGGCTACATGCTTTTGATTTCATGTTACTTCTGGGGAAAAGAGGGCCCAAGCTTCTCCTTTTGCAGTGTCAGCAAAAGCCTACATAAGAGACTGGTCCTTACTGACTAGTGCCTTCTGGAATATGCCCCAGTTCTGGCACCACAGCCAGTCAAAGAGGCTCCTCTTCTTTGCATAAAGAAAGTCAGAACCAGTTACAGAATGTCTACACATGCCCTTCTCTCTCTAAAGTGCTGTCATTACATGATACCATTCCTTTCCTGAAAGAAGGCTCTCAAAGCTCTAGGGGATAGGGATTGTATCAGATGACCATGTAGACAGCCATTCACCAATCCTCTGCTACATATACTATGTAGTACTTGAACTGTGGTCTCCAATGAAGTATACTAATTCATGAGGGAGGGCAGCTAGGTGGTGCAGTGGATAGAGCACAAGGCCTGAAGTCAGAAAGACTCATCATTCTGAGTTCAAATCTGGTCTCGACACTTATTAGCTGTGTGATCCTAGGCAAGTGACTTCAACCTGTTTGCCTCAGTTTCTTCATCTCAAAATGAGCTGGAGAAGGAAATGGTAAACAACTTCAGTATCTTTGCCACTAAAACCCCAAATTAGGGTCATGAAGAGCTGGACAACTCTGAAAAATGACTATATAACAGCTACAAAAATTCATATAGCAGACATGAGGAGGGAGTGCATTCCAATCAGCAGAGATGGACAGCAGAAAGGAATGATGATAGAAGATGGGGTGCCATGTAAGGAGGAAAGAGAAAGGCCACATTGAACCATAGAGTACAGGAAGAAGAGTAAGGTAGAATGATGTTGCAACCAAACTTTTAGGAGACTTTAAAGGATGAACAGAATAATTTATATTTTTTCCTAAAGATATTGGAGAGCTACTGGAATTTAATATATAAGAGAGTGATGTGACAGATTTGTGTTTAAGGAAAGTTGTTTAGGATTAGAATGGAGAGGGGCAGCTAGGTGGTGCAGTGGATAGAGCACTGACTGTGGAGTCAGGAGGACCTCAGTTGAAATGTGGACTCAGACACTTAACACTTACTAGCTGTGTGACCCTAGGCAAGTCACTTAACCCCAACTACCTCACACAAAATAAGACGAATGGAGAGAAAAGACAAAGTGGGGACGGAGGAGGAAAACATATCAATTAGGCAGCCATTGCAATAATTCGGGTGAGAGATGATGAGGGCTTGAACTAGATTGGTAACTACATGAGTAGAGAGAGTGTAGGGTCAGAGATATTATAGAGGCCAAAATTCCAAGATTTGGCAACTGACTGTATATGTGTGGTGAGTCAGAGTGAGGACTCAGGGATAAGGCTGAGGTTACAAACTTAAATAATACTTTTGACAGAAATAGGAAAGTTTGATAAAGGGGTGGCTTTTCAGGGGGCAATACAACTAGTTTTGGATATGTTTAGTTTAAGATGTCTCTGGAATATCTGGCTTGAAATGTCCAATAGGCAGTAAGTGATATGTAAATGAATCTCAGGAGAGAGACTGGAACTAGATTATAGATTTTCAATTGCAAAGAGAAAATAATCAGACCCATGGGATCTGACAAAGTCACCAAAAGAAAGAGTATGGAAAGAGAAGAGAAGAAGCCCTTGTAACATAGGAAATATCTATCACTGGGGGCATGATATGGATGATAAGCTAACTAAGGAGACTGAGAGGGAATGGTCATAGAGGTGGGAGAGCAACTCATAGAGAGCAGTGCCATGAAAACCAATGGAAGAGAAAATATCCAGGAGGAAAAAGTGGTCAACAAGGCCAAATGCAGTAGAGAGGCCAAGAGGATGAGGACTCAGAGAAGACCATCAGATTTGGCAATTAAATGGCTGTTAGTCGTTTTGTAGAGACCAGTTTCAGTTGAGTGATGAGGTCAGAAGCCAGATTGTAACAGGTCAAGGAGTGAACGAGAGGAAAGAAAGTGTTGGAAATGAGGTGTAGATCACTTTTCTTGAGAAAGAAGGAAGATATAAGGAATTATAGCTTGAGAGAATGGTTAAGAACTAGTGAAGTTGCTTTTTAGGAAAGGTTGAAATTGGTCAGGTTAGAAAGCTGTATGGAAGAAACAAATAGATAAGGAGAGGTAGACCGTTAAAAAAGGTTGGGGGGAAGGTCGAGTCTGCAATCTGCTGGAAAAAATGGGAGCTGATGGAATGAAGGGCTGATAGAGAAAGACTTGCTTTGGAAAGGAAAAAGGTCACCTCATTATCAGAGACTGGAGGAAACATAAAGTAAAAGATAATATCAAGGGGTTTTGACATGAAAATAAGAAGAAAAGAAGAACTCGTGATGAGTGGACTCAATTTTCACAGTACAGTAAGAAGGGGTCCTCAACTGGGAGAGTGACAGAGTTATGGGAGGCCTGTGGAGAGAAGAGGTTTCAAAGAGTCTCTGTGGGGAGTGAGCTAGGGAATGACTTATGGTGGAATAAAAGGATTTTCATGCTGGAATGAGTGCTTCAGCTTTCAGTTGAAGTTAGATAACATAAATTTGTAATGTATCCAGTCTGCATGCTTGTGTGACTTCCTTTAACTCTGTTAGTGAGTAGAAGCTGAGGAAGCAGATGGTGGAATAATCCAGGGCTGAGGTTTGGCAAGTGATCTGAAGCTATGGGACAAGAGGACAAGGATGCAAGAGTAGAAGACAGTGAGGAGTTGAATTTGATAACTATAGAGTTGAGAATAGGGATGGAAGAAAGGGAAGTCAGGGCACTGGTCATGGCCAGAATAGCTACTTAGAGGTGGAGGGATGGGAGAACAAAGATATGTTTAAAAAGGGAGAGCATGGAAAGAGATTGAATGATAGGGGAGTACGATCAGACATGTCAGAAGTGTTGATTAAGGAAATAGGACACTCGTGTATAATGAGGATATCCAGTGTGTAGTATGGAAATGATTCAAGAACTAAAATAATAAAATGAACTAAAATAACAAAAAATAAATACAACTAATATTTATTATTAGTAGTAAATATTTTAATAAACAATAATAAATAAAATTAATTAATAACTAATAAAATTAAAATAAAATAAACCTTGAAGATATAAGATCAAAGGATATAAATAGGTGGTTTTCAAAAAAAAAAGAGAAAGAAAAAGAAAAGAAATGCAAGCCATCAACAAGTACGTGAAAAAAGATGCTCTAAATCACTAATCATGGGAGAAATGCAAAAGAAATTAACTCTGAGATTCTACCTCATATCCACCAGAATGGAAATTTGTATAAGAAACCAAAAGGACAATTACTGGAAGGGCTGTTGGAGAACATAAACGTACCATTGGTGGAGCTCTGAATTGGTCCAATAGTTGTGGAAAGCAATTTGTACTATACCTTCAGAGTCTCTAAATTGTGCGTCCCCTTGACCAAGACAAACCACTACTAGGCATATAGGAATAAAAATATTCATAATACCACTTTTTGTGGTACCAAGAACTTGAAACAAAGTGAGTGTTCATAAATTGGAGAATAGCTAAACAAATTATGTTGTATGAATGAAATGGAATATTATTGTGATATAAGCAGTGATTCTTAGGAGAGTCTCATATGAACTGATGGAAAGTGAAGTGAGCAGAAACAGCAAAATGATTGGTACAATGACCACAATAAAGGAAAATAACTTCGAAAGACAATAACTTTAATTAAAGCAATGAACAATCATGACTTCAGAAGACTGATGATGAAACATGCTTCACATTTCTTGGAAGAGAGGTCATATACTGGAGGTGAAAAATAAGATACATTTTCAGTTATGGATATTGTGTAAATTAGTTTTGTTACTATTGGTGGTGAGAGTGGGAGTTTGTTTATAGTGGCACTTATGCAAAAAGAAAAGAGAATCAATGAAACATTTTAAAATACATATGAGAGAGCAGAAGGAAGTTCAAAAGGGGGCATTGTCAATAAGGATCGTTATTTTGTTATTCTGTTATGTTTAATATATACTTAAAAGGGCAGCTAGGTGGTGCAGTGAGTAGAGAACTGGCCCTGGAGTCAGGAGGACCTGAGTTCAAATGCGACTTCAGACAGTTGACACATGTACTAGCTGTGTGACCTTGGGTAAGTCGTTTAACCCCAATTACCCTGCCAAAAAACAAACAAAAAACCCCAATATATATGTGTATATACTTAAAAACTAAATTGTAATAGTTTCATTTACAATCTTTTCCCCCTCTTCTTAAATATTTCATGTTGATGTTTAAGCTCATAATGCAAAATAAAATAAAAATAACATTGTCAGTTTCCCCAAAAGGGTGCTCTTTTGTTCCTTCCCCTGTTAGTATTCAAATACTTTTACTAGAGTTTATCTATATGCACAGAATAGCAAACAACTTTCACCACAGGGTGGTGGTCTTTGTAGGTTTTGTGAAATTTGGTTCCGTGGTGGGATTTGGAGGAATAAAAACTAATTGAACCGGTGTGTCTCTCAGTAAAATGCTACTTAACCAACAGCAAATGGAAGATTAATTTCTTACTCAATAAACTTTCTGTGCTAATGGAAACTTTGGGATTTCTGTCATTTCAGTTGAAACAACTCAGATTTATTTTATGTAGTTGAAAAACCAAAGAAGATGAGAGGCAGTATGACTCTTTCAAACTCAGCAGCCCAAGGTGAAAGACTGATTGATGGTCACAGATTCACATGGGCCAAAGATCCTGAGTGTATCATCTATAAAGCGGCAGTGCATGTTAATGGGAATATTGTATATTTCAGTCCTTGAGTATCCAAGTATGTCCAGTGATGGGGCATTCATTTTCCTCATTTATAAAAGAAAAATCCATGTTGTAGATCAAAATGACTTCTATTTATTGTAAAGGTGATATCTTGAAAGGCAGTGAATCAAGGGCTTGTGAAATACCTCTCCTGTACTTTTCCTGCATAGAATTTGAAAAGTCCCAGGGATTTATTCATATTCCCAGGTCAGAATAATTTCATAGCAATCAGGCTATTCAGATTCTCATAGATGTTTTTGAAAAGTCTATTAGATGTTCAGCGCCCCTTTAGTACAGGTAGAAAGTTTCCCACCAGTGAGCACTGGTATCTGTATTCATGTTTTCAAATTGGTTCTTCATTCAATGCCATGGACTAAAATGAAAGAGACTGACAATATGAGGTTGCCTGAAGAAATGCAGTAATTGGTAGGCAGCTACAGTAGTCTTGTGGCTGTTTATGTTGAACCTTTGAGAAAGTGGTAATCTCCAGCCTGTAATGGGTAGTCCCAATCAATTCTGAAATAAGGGACTTTTTGGTTTGAATTTTTAAGTCTTGCTCAGCTATGTTATATAAAATATGACATTTGACCCATTTGTACTGAATTTGATTTTGTCAGGACCATATATTTTAATTTAGCTAGTTATGCATATGCATTTGACCCAGGGGCCCCTGAAATTGATAGGAAGATGATTAAAAATATGAGAAAAATCAAAATGGTGTGCATTTAAAGGTGCAAACTTCATTCTTAGGCAGTCCAAGGACCATAGAATATTACAAAATTAGATCTAGAAGGAACTTGGGATAGATAATTGATAATAATACCAATAATGCTAGCATTTATATAGTGCTTTAAGAATTCCAAAGTGCCTTACATATGCTATCCTTTTTGATCCTCATTACAACCGAGATAGTAAAATAAAAGTATTGGACCTTGAAGGTGGGGGGAATTTGGAAAGTCCTGAGAAACAGGAGAGTCCCTTTTACATCCAGGGGTAGGATAGTGTAAGATGAGAGTGGAATGAGGAGTGGTTCAGTTCAGTTGAAACCTAGTATATGAAAGGGGAAAATTATTAGGTAAGATTGGGAAAGTATTTTGAAGGCAGATTGTGAAGGCCCCGGAATATCAGGCTAAGGAATTTAGACATTATTCCATAGATATCCCCCTTCATACACTCTGCCCTCCAATCAATCTTTACTATTAGTTCCACATACTCGGAATTCCACATCCTGTCTCTGTGCCTTCACATATTATACTCTCTCCCCCAACCCATCCCTTATCCCTGAAGGAACTCTTTCATCATCTTAGCCCCTTAGGATCCTTATTTTCTTCCAAGTCTCAGCTGAGAGGCACCTTCTACATAAAGGCCTCTTTTATCCCTCTAGTTGTTAATTGTTTCTCCCTTTTCAAATCACCCGATATGTACTTATCTGTGTGTACCTGTTGTGTTACTCTTGCCCTTCAAGTGAGATACTTGATAGCACAGAGGTTTTTCCCCTTTTTATCCCACTTTATAGCATGTTACCATGCAAATAGGAAGTGCTTAATTAAAGGCTTTTCAACAGAGGAGGGATGTAATGGAGTTAAATAGATTGCTAAAGGTGGGAGACACCTTGGCGATTGCTTTTCTATTCCCAGTGCTTAGCACACTGCTTGGCAAATAGTAGGTGCTTAGAATGCTTTTTTAACTTAATTTACAGATTAGGAAACTGAGGCACAAAGGGGTGAAGTGACTCACTCAGGGTCAGATAGACTGTATGTAGCAGATCCACATCTTGAACTCAGGCCTTTTGATTTCAAACCCAGTATTCTTCCTGTTATTATGTGAACAGAGTTGTTCATTAGTAATATCATCATCAGCATCACTGTGTATTTTACGTATTGTAAAAACTTAATACATCATTTTTCATTCATTCATTATTTAGGCAGTTAGGGAGACTGTACTAGATAAGAGATGGATGGAATCAGAAAGACCACTTGTGAGGCTAGTTTAGCTGAGAAGAGATAAGGTCCTAAATTAGACTGGTTGCTATGTCAGGGACAGGAAACGACAGATTGGACAGATACTGGAAATAAAATTGAAAGGCCCTGGTAACTACTTTGGATATGGGTGAACAAGAGAAAGAGTCAAAAAGCCCCTTGAGGTGAGGAGCAGAGTCAGATTGATTAAGAAGACTGTTATCTATAGAAATGGAAAAGTTTTATGCAAAGAGAAGAATTTGGCAGGAATGGCGAAGGTGATGAATTTAGCCATTGTGTTTGTTAATATGTCAAGTCTGAGATGCTAGCAGGACATCTGGAGATAACCAACAAGAAGTTGGAAATATTAGACTGGATCTCTGGCAAAAGACTGGGGGTAAAGATCTTGATCTGGGTGTCATCTGTGGAGAGGTGACAGTGGAAGACATTAGAATGCATGGGGATGAACATAGCAGGAGTGGAGGATAAAGGACAGAACCTTGAGAGGCACTCCTTTTTGAAGGGGAGGTGGGGGAAATGAACGTTTAGTAAAAGAGGCAGAGAAGAAATAATCAGAGAAGCGAGAGAATTCTGAAAGTAGAGAGTTTTAGAAAATAATGGTGGAAAGGATATTGTGCAGGAGGATGAGGTTTATAGTATTAAATCTACAGAGAGGTTTAAGAGGAAAGTAAAAAAAGAAAAGCTATTATGTTGGGCTATATAAAGGTTATTAGTGACATCCATCTCCATTTCAGACAGATGTCAGATTGCAGGGTATTGAGCAATGAGATGATAGTGAAGAAGTGATGGCAACAAGTGTAGGCTATCCTTTCTAGAAGTTTGTCAGTGAGTGGAGGAAAGGTCAGGTGATAGCTTGAAGCCATGGTAGTGTCTATGGAATGGTTTGTTTGTTCATTTTTAAGGATAGAAGAGATGAGTGTCTTTTTAGCCTGAGAGTAAAGAATTCTACTGGGAAGATTGAATATTCATGAAAGAGAGAAGATGACTGAGTAATATCTTGGAAAAAAATGGGAGGGAACGGTATCAAGGCAAAGGTGGAAGAGGTTAGCTTTAACAAAGAAAAGGAGGATAGGGAGGCAGAGGAAGAGCCAAGATGGTGGAGAAAAGGCAGGTACTCACCTGAGCTCCCTAAAAGTTTCCTCCAAACAACTTTAAATAATGCCTCAAAACAAATTTTGGAGTCACAGAATGCATAAAAGGTTGGGTAAAAGAATTTTCCAGCCTAAGATAACTTAGAAGATAGGCAGGACAGGTCTGTCACACCCAGATGAGAGTGGAGCACAGTCCAGCACAGGCACAGGCTACACCCCAGCAAAACAGCAGCAGGCCTTGGGGGGCAACGGAATCAACTGTGGTAGTGGCTGCTTCCAGAATTCTTAGCACACCTATGGTAAGGAGGTCACAGTCCTGGGTCACAATCCCAAGGCAAGGAGGAGCACTAGCGCGCCAGAGCTTGTGTCCACAAGAAAGTAGAGACTTTGATCACAGTTCCAGCATGGAAAAGAATGCTTGTGATCACTCATAGACCAGAGCATAGGTGTACAAGAGGTATACACCGCTCTGAAAACAGCTGCACAAAAAACCTGAAGTTTGGGACAGTACCCCCTACCACTACAGGAGCAGAGGTCAACTTTAATATAAAGTTAAAAGTCAAGAAATTGGATGGAAAAATGAGCAAACAACAACAAAAAGATTCTAACCACAGAAAGGTACTATAGTGATAGGGAAGGTCAAAACACAAACTCAGAAGAAGACAAAAAAGTCAAAACTGCTATATCCAAAATCTCAAAGAAAAATGTAAATTGGTCTCAGGCCCAACAAAGAATTCGTGGAAGAGCTCAAAAAGGAGTTGAAAACTCAAATAGGAGAGGTAGAGGAAAAATTAGGGGAAAATGAGAGTGATATAAGAAATCATGAAAAAAGAGTCAACAGTTTAATAAAAGAGGTACAAAAAAACTAAAGAAAATAACACCTTTAAAACAGAATCAGTGAAGTGGCAAAAGAGGCACAAAGATCCAATAAAGAGAAGAATTCCTTAAAAAGCAGAATTGGCCAAATGAAAAGGAAGCACAAAAATTAAATGAAGATAAGAACTTATGAAATAGATTTGGCCAAATGGAATAGAAGGTACAAAAGCTCAATGAAGAAAATAGTTTCTTAAAAATTAGAATTGGGTAAGTGGAAGTTAATGGGTCCATGAGACATTAAGAAGCAATAAAATAAAATCAAAAAAGTGAAAAATGGAAGAAATGTGAAATATCTTTTTGGAAAAACAGTTGACCTGGAAAATAGATCCAGGAGAGATAATTTAAGAATTATTGGACTACTTGAAAGTAATGATTATAAAAAAGAGCCTGGGCATAACTTTTCATGAAATTATCAAGGAAAACTGCCTTAATATTCTATAACCAGAGGGAAAATAGAAATTGAAAGAATACACTGATCACGTCTTGAAAGAGATCTCAAAGTAAAAACTCCCAGGAATATCATACCCAAAATCTACAGCTCCTGGGTCAATGAAAAGAGATTGCATGCAGCTATAAAAAAATTCAAGTACTATGGAGCCATAGTCAGGATAACAAGATTTAGTGGCTTCTACATTAAAGGATCAGATAGCTTGGAATCTAATATTCTGGAGGGCAAAGGAGCTAGGATTACAACCAAGGATTACCTATCCAGCAAAACTGTGTATAATCCTTCAGGGAAAAAAAATACATATTCAATAAAATAGAGATTTTCCTGATGAAAAGACCAGAGCTGTATAGAAAATTTTACTTTCAAATACAAGACTCAAGAAAAGCATAACAAGGTAAGCAAGAAAGAGAAATTGTAAGGGATTCAATAAGGTTAAATTGTTTATATTCTTACATGAGAAGGTGATACATGTAACTCTTAATAACTTTTTTATTATTAGGGCATTTAGAAGGAGTATACATAGACAGAAAGCATGGGTATGAGTTGAATATATTGGGATGGCAATCTTAAAAAAAATTAAGGGGTGAGAAAGAAGAGTACACTGGGAGGAAGGTAAAGGGAGAGATAGTGTGGGGTAAATTATCTCACATAAAAGAGGACAAAAGAGCTTTTATAGTGGAAGGGAATATGGGGGAGTTGAGGGGAAGTGCACGACCCTTACTTTCATCAGAATTGGCTCAAAGAGATAGTAACATACACATCTATTTGGGTATAGAAATTTAATTTACCCAACAGGAAAGTAGGAGGGAAAGAACATAAGGGAAGGGAGTGGGGGTCTGATAGAAAGGAGGGCATATTGGAGGAGGCACTAGTCAGAAGGAAAACAGTTTTGAGGATCAACAGGGTGAAAGGAGAAAAAGAGTAGGATAAATAGAGGGAAATAGGATGGAGGGAAATACAATTAGTAATCATAACTCTGAAAAAAATTTACAGCAAGTTTCTCTAATGAAGGACTCATTTCTCAAATATATAGTGAATAGAGTCAAATTTATAAAAATAAGAGCCATTGCATAATTGATAAACGGTCAAAAGATAAGAATAGGCAGTTTTGGGACAAAGTAATCAAAGCTATGTACAGTCATGAAAAAATGCCCTAAATCACTGTTGACTAGCAAAATAAAAATGAAAACAACTCTGACGTACCACCCTACACCCATCGGATTTACTAATACGACAGAAAAGGAAAATGACAAAAGGTCGAAGGAATGTAGGACAATTGAGACACTAATGCAATGGAACTGGATTTGTGAATCGATTCAACACTTTTGGAGAGCAATTTAGAACTGTGCTCAAAAGGCTGTAAAACCATGTATACTCCTTGACCCAGCAATACCACCTCTAGGTCTATATCCCAAAGACATCAAAAAAGGGAAAAGGACTTATTTGTACAAAAAGCTTTATAGTACTTTCTTTATATAATAAATAATAATAAAATTTAATGATGGTATTTTAATAAAGAATAGGTAAAGAATTGGAAATTGAGGGGATGCCCATCAATGGGGGAATGGTTGAACAAGTTGTAGTATATTACTACATTATATACTACTACTATAATGCTATTGTTTTATAAGAAATGCTGAGTAGGATGCTTTCAGAAAAACCTGGAAAGACTTATATGAGCTGAGCAGAACCAGGAAAACATTGTACGAAGTAATAGCAATATTATACAATGGTCAACTGTAAATGACTTGGCTATTCTCTGTAATATGAAGATCATGACAATTCCAAAGAACTTATGAAAAATAATGTGCATCTCCAGAGAAAGAACTGATGGAGTTTGAATACAGATCAAAACATACTTCTTAATACTTTTTTTCTTGAGTGTTTTTTTTTGGGTCTGTGTTTTCTTTCACAATATGACTACTGTAAAAATATGTTTTACTTGACTGCATATATATAACCTATAACAAATTGCTTGATTTCTCAATGAGGGGGGGAATGAAGGAGAATTTAGAACTCAATAAAGGGTGAGGGAAGGGAGGGAGACAGAGAATTTGTCAAAATTGCAAAAAATGAATGTTTTTATATGTAATTGGGATAAAAAGTATTAAATAACAAAGAAAACAGGTACCTCATTCTCTGATACTGGAGGGGAAGAGGAGAAAGTGTGTGGGTACAATGTCTTATTCATATCATTACCCCAGTTCCATGGCAAGTAGTTTGGGAAAGCAGTGCTCTATTCCTACAATTCAATTCAATTGAATTTAACCATCACTTATTAAAAAAATGCACTACTTGTAAAGTACTGTGCTAGAAAAGACAAAGAAGAAACGGAATTTGCAGGGAATACAGCATGTACACGGATAAGCTAAAAGTTTTACCAAGTAATTTTAAGAGAGAAACAAAGTACTAACTGGGGGAGGTAGTGAGGTGTCAAGAAAAGTTTTGAGTGGGAGATAAAACTTGAATTGTGCTTTGAGGGAAATTAGGATTCAAAGAGTTAGATGTAAGGAAGGGGTATGTTTCAGAGTTAGATGTAAGGAAGGGTGAGGGACCGGCTTGCAAAGGTAATTTAATAATAACAATGACAAAAATGTCATTTATTTAGCACCTTAACGTTTGCAAATTACTTTATAAATAGTATTTTATCTTCACAACAACCCTGCAGGGGAGGTGCTATTATTATCCCCAATTGATAAATGAGGAAACTGAGACAGACAAGTGAAGTGACTTGTCCAGTTACACAATTAATAATTGTCTTAAGCTGAATTTGAACTCATGGCTTCCCTACTCCAGGTCCAACAAATTCTGTCTACTGTGCCACTTATTTATTTCCAAAAAAAGAGGTGAAAGTAGACACATTGTGAAGAGGGAATAGTTAGTAGTTTGACTAGAAGAGAGTCCACGATAGGGAATAATTTGAAATACTGCTAGAGAGATAGGTGGGAGCCATTCATAGATAGTTTAAAAGGGAAGGCTGAGGATTTTGTACTTAATCTTAGAAGCAATCAGGGGCCACTAAAGATTTATAAATAGTGCTGATCAAACTACCAAGAATTATTTTATAGAGCTAGAAGAAATAATAACAAA
Organism: Trichosurus vulpecula; assembly: GCF_011100635.1. NCBI lineage: Eukaryota > Metazoa > Chordata > Mammalia > Diprotodontia > Phalangeridae > Trichosurus > Trichosurus vulpecula. The sequence goes on along the minus strand of NC_050575.1, from coordinate 269,610,647 downwards.
ATTCATTTGAAAGAACAAGAGGTCAAGGGAATTAATGAAAAAAATGCAAAGGAAGGTGGTCTAGGCATACCAGATCTAAAACTATATTATAGAGCAGTAATCATCAAAACTGTCTGGTACTGGCTAAGAAACAGAGTGGTGGATCAGTGGAATAGGTTAGGTATACAAGACACAGTAGTCAATGACTACAGCAAATCTGCTGTTTGATAAACCCAAAGACTCCAGAAATAAAACTTCTGGATTAAGAACTCACTATTTGACAAAAACTGCTTGGAAAACTGGAAAATAGTATGGCAGAAACTAGGCACAGACCAGTATCTCATATCCTATACCAAGATAAGGTCAAAATAGGTACATGATTAAGACATACAGGGAAATAACTTAAGGAAATTAGCAGAAGAACGAATAGTTTATCTGTCAGATTTATGGAGAAAGGAAGAATTTATGACCAAATGAGATAGAGATCATTATGAAATGCAAAATGGATTTTTTTATTACATTAAATTAAAACGTTTTTGCACAAACAAAACTGATGCAACCAAGATTAGAAGGAAAGCACAAAGATGGGAAACATTTTTAGCACTTAGTAGTATTTTATTTTTTTCCAATTAGATAGTTTTTAACATTCATTTTTCTAAGACTTTGAGTTCCAGATTTTTCTACTTCCCTCCCTTTCTCCTCCCACTCCAAGACAGCAAGCAATCTGATACAGTTTATACATGTACAGTCATGTAAAACATACTTCCAAATTAGTTATATTGTAAAAGAAGAATCAGAACAAAAGGGAAAAACCATAAGAAAGAAAAAAACAAAGAAGTACTTTGACCTGCATTCAGACTGCATAATTCTTACTCTGGATGTGGATAGCATTTTCCATTATGAGTCTTTTGGAGTTGTTTTGGATCACTGTATTGCTGAGAAAAGCTAAGGCTATCAAAATTGATAAAAAAAAATTACCACATTAGTGTAATAGCAATGCTGCTTATAGCTACTGTGGAGGTATAAGGCCAATAATACCAGCACACAGGAGGGTTGCTAACACAGGTTCTTTGATCTGATTTTCTAAGGAAAGCAACTTTAAGGGGTTAACAATCTTACTTTAATTAAACACACATATATCATTCACTTAGTTCAGGGGAAAAAGTCAGCACCCTGAACTTCAGAGCAAATACAAACAAAAATTACAAACAGAGAAAATAAAACAGATCAACAGTCAGACTTTGGTCTGACCATAGCAATGCTTACATACTTACCAGAGAGAGAAGCACCAACGTCTGGGTTTTCAAAGCTGGTGGGGGGTGGGATCCTTAACAGCTATCCAGAGTCTTATCTGGTCAAATCAGAGGAAGTCTTCCAATAAGTGAGTCCCCAAAGCAAAATGCTAACCTCAGAATATTTATACACTTCTTCAGGGTCAGCCTATGGAGGGTATAACAACAATGTGACTCAAACTCATGTGACTTAGGCTTTCTTGTGACTTAAGCAGGTCATCAAAGACTCTCAATTCAATAGAGACTCTTGATTCAAACAAAGGCAAGACTCAATCAATGGCACCTGATTACCTTAGTGCTGAGAAGAACTAGAGAACTAGAGAAGAACTAGAACTCGGAAAGAAAAAAAGAGCAAAACGAAAGTCCCACTTTCCTTGCCATTACAATTAGTCATATCTGAAAGAAAAAAAAAACAGAACAAAAGGGAAAAGTCACAAAAAAAACCAAGAAAAAGTGAAAATAGTATACTTCGATCTGCATTCAGACTCCATAGTTGGTTTTTCCTTTGGATGTGGATAGCATTTTCTATCATGAGTCTTTTGGAATTGTTCTTGGATCATTGTATTTATGAAAAGAGCTAGGTTTATCAGAGTTGATCATCTCACAATGTTGCTGTTTCTGTACACGATGATCACCTGGTTCTGCTCACTTCACTCAGCATCAGTTCACTTAAGTCTTTCCAGGTTTTTCTGAAATTCACCTGCTCATCATTTCTTACAGCACAATAGTATTCCATTATGTTCATATACCACAATTTCTTCAGCCATTCCCCAGTTGATGGGCATCCCCCCAGTTTCCAATTCTTTGCCACCACAAAAAAAACTGCTGTAAATATTTTTGTACATATGGATCGTTTTCCCTTTTTATGATCTCTTTGGGAGACAGACTTAGTAGTGGTAATGCTGGAACAAAGGGTATGCACAGTTTTATAGCCTATGGGTGTAGTTTCAAATTGCTCTCTAGAATGGTTGGATCAGTTTACAACTCCACCAACAATGCATTAGTGTTCCAATTTTCCCACATCTTCTCCAACATTTATCATTTCCTTTTCTGTCATACTAGCACATTTGATGGTATGAGGTGGAACCTCAGAGTTGTTATAATTTGCATTTCTGTAATCAATAATCTAGAGTATTGTTTCATATGCCTTTAGATTGCTTTAATTTCTTCTTCTGAAAAGTGTCTATTCATAACCTTTGACCATTAATCAATTGGGGAATGACTTGCATTCTTATAAGTTTGACTCAATACTCTATATATTTGAAGAATGAGGACTTTATCAGAACTAAAATGTAAAAATTGTTTTCCAGCTTTCTGCTTCTTTCCTAAATCTTGGCTGCATTTGGTTTTATTTGTGCAAAACTTTTTAATATAATGTAACTAAAATGATCCATTTTGCATTTCATTATGTTCTCTATATCTTGTTTGGTCATAGAGTCTTCCTTTGTCCATAGATCTGGTTGGTAAACTATTCCTTACTCTCCTAATTTGCTTATGGTACCATTCTGTATACCCATTTTGACCTCATCTTTGTATGGGGTATGAGAAATCAGTCTATGCCTAGTTTCTGCAGTACTATTTTCTAGTTTTCTGAGCAGTTTTTGTCAAATAGTGAGTTATTATTCCAGAAGCTAAAGTCTTTGGGTTCATCAAATGGTAGATTTATTCTAGTCACTGATTACTGTGTCTTGTGTCTTAACCTATTCCACTGATCCACCATTCTACTTCTTAGCCAGTACCAGGCTGTTTTGATGATTGCTGTTTTTTTTTTAATATAGTTTAGATCTGGTGTGGTTACGCCACCTTCCTTTGCATTGTTTTCATTAATTCTCTTGATATTCCTGACCTTTTGTTCTTCCAGATGAATTTTGTTATCATTTTTTCTAGCTCTATAGAATAATTTTTTAGTAGTTTGATTGGTATGGCACTCAATACGTAAATTAATTTAGGTCAAACTGTCATTTTTATTATTTTAGTTCAGCCCACTCATGAACAATCGATATTTTTCTAGTTGTTTAGATCTGACTTTATTTATGTTAAAAGTGTTTTGTAATTCTGTTTATATATTTCCTGGGTTTGTCTTGGCAGGTAGACTTACAAATATTTTATATTGTCTGTAGGTATTTTAAATACAATTTCTCTTTCTGTCTCTTGCTGCTAGGATTTTTTTTTGGTAATATATAGAGGCCGATGATTTATATGGGTTTATTTCATATCCTGCAACTTTGCTAAAGCTGTTAATTATTTCAGGTAGACTTTTAGTTGATTCCCTAGAAATCTCTACATATACCATCATATCATCTACAAAGAGTGATACTTTTGTTTCCTCATTGCCTATTCTACTTCCTTTAATTTCTTTTTATTCTCTTATTGTTAAAGCTAACATTTCTAGCACAATATTGAATAATAGTGGTGATAGGGGTCATCTTTGTTTCTCCCCTGATCTTATTGGGAATGCTTCTAACTTATCCCCATTAAATATAATGTTTGCAGATGATTTTAGATAAATACTCAATACCATTTTAAGGAAATCTCATTTATTCATATGCTCTCTTGTCTTTCGGAGTTATGTTTTTATAAATATTTGGAGGGGTTTGGAGGAGATCTCAAGCAAGTCCCTGTTTTCACTCTGCCATCTTGGCTCTGCCCATGCATCTCCTCTGTGATCTTTTTGACAAAAATGGGTGCTGTATTTTTTCAGAAGCTTTTTATGCATCTATTGAGATAATCATTTGATTTCTGTTAGTTTTGTTATTGATATGGTCAATTATGCTGATAGATTTCCTAATATTAAACCAGCCCATATAAATCCCACCTGATCATAGTATATTATCCTCATGATAAATTGCAGTAATCTCTTTGCTAGCATTTTATTTAAAATCTTTACATCAATATTCATTAAGCAAATTGGTCTATAATTGGCTCTTCCCGGTTTAGGTATCAGCACCATATTTGTGTCATAAAAGGAATTTGGTAGGACTCCTTCACCTATTGTTCCAAATGTTTTTATGTAGTATTGGAATTAACTGTTCTTTAAATATTTGGTGGAATTCATTTGTAAATCCATATGGCCCTGGAGTTTTTTTCTTAGGGATTTCATGATGGCTTGTTCAATTTCTTTTTTCTAAAATGGGCTTACATAAGTATTTTATTTAATTTTCTATGGTGATCTATTCTATGGCAACAAATTCTATGGAGATTTTGTAAATATTCATCTATTTCACTAAGCTTGGCAGATTTATCAGCATATATTTGGGCAAAGTAGCTCCTACTTATTGCTTCAATTTCCTCTTTTTTGGTGGGGAATTCACTCTTTTCATTTTTGATACTGGTAATTTGGTCTTCTGCTTTCTTTTTTTCAAATCAGATTAACTGAAAGTTTATCTATTTTATTGGTTTTTTTCACAAAGGGAAATATTTTTACAGCAAATGTTTCTGATAAAGGCCTCATTCCTCAAATCTATAGAGAACTGAGTCAAACTTGTAAGAATATAAGTAATCCATCAATTGATAAATGGTCAAAGGTTATGAACAGACACTTTTCAGAAGAAGAAATTAAAGCAATCTAAAGGCATACAAAAAAATGCTCTAAACCACTATTGATTAGAGAAATGCAAATTATAACAACTCTGAGGTTCCACCTCATACCACCAAATTGGCTAGTATGACAGAAAAGGAAATGATAAATGTTGGAGAAGATGTGGGAAAACTGGAACACTAATGCATTGTTGGTGGAGTTGTGAACTGATCCAACCATTCTAGAGAGCAATTTGAAACTATACCCATAGGCTATAAAACTGTGCATATCCTTTGTTCCAACAATACCACTACTAAGTCTGTATCCCACAGAGATCATAAAAAGGGAAAATGACCCATATGTACAAAAATATTTACAGCAGTTCTTTTTGTGGTGGCAAAGAACTGGAAACTGAGGGGATACCCATCAATTAGGGAATGACTGAAGAAGTTGTGGTATATGAATATAATGCATACTATTATGCTATAAGAAATGATGAGCAGGTAGATTTTAGAAAACCTGGAAAGACTTATATGAACCAGGTGATCATTGTACACAGAAACAGTGGTATTGTGAAATGATCAACTCTGATAAACTTAGCTCTTTTCAGCATTACAATGATCCAAGAACAATTCCAAAAGACTCATGATGGGAAACTATCCACAATTTGGATCTATGCCCAAAGGGCCAGAAAAATGTGCATATCCTTTGACCCAGCAATAGTGCTTCTAGGACTATGTCCCAAAGAGATCATAAAAACGGGGAAAGGTCCAACATATACAAAAATATTTACAGCGGCTCTTTTTGTGGAGGCCAAGAACTGGAAATTGAGGGGATACCCATCAAATGGGGAATGGCTGAACAAGTTGTGGTATGTGAATGTAATGGAATACTATCGTGCTATAAGAAATGATGAATGGGTGGACTTCAGGAAAACCTGGAAAGACTTACATGAACTGATGCTGAGTGAAGTGAGCAGAACCAGGAGAACATTGTACATAGTAACAACCACACTGTGGGAGGACCGATTTTGATAGACCTAGCCCTTCTCAGAAATTCAAGGGCATAAAGCTTTTCCAAAGGACTCATGATGGAAAATGCCATCCATATCCAGAAAAAGAACTGTGGAGTCAGAATGCAGAGTGAAGCAGACTCTTTTTTCCGTTTGGTTTTGTTTTCTTTCTCATGGTATCTTGCATTTGTTATAATTCTTATTATAACATAACTAACGTGAAAATGTGTTTAATAGGAATGTATATGTAGATCAGATATCAGATTGCATGCCATCTTGGGGAGGGAGAGCAGGGGTGGGGAAGCAAATTTAGAACCTGTGAAAACTGAAAATAAATAAATTAAATATTTTGAAAAAGAAACAAAAAATAAAATGCTATCCACATCCAGGGGAAAAAAACCAACTATGGAGTCTGAATACAGATCAAAGCATGCTATTTTACCTTTTTCTTTGTGACTTTTCCCTTTTGTTCTGTTTTTTCTTTCAGAACCTAACTAATGTGGTAATATTTTTACACAGTTGCACATGTATAACCTATATCAGATTGCTTACCATCCAGGGGATGGGAAGAAGAAAAAAATTGGAACTCAAAATCTTGTAAAAAATGAATGTTGAAAATGATCTTTATATGTAATTGGAGAAAATAAATACTATTTAAAGAATGTTTATAAATAGTGGAGTGACATGATCAGATCTGTATTTTAACAACATCATCAGTGTGGTAGCTAGACAGTGGATTAAAGAGGAAAGAGATGAGAAATGAGATGAATTAGAACAGCATTGTAATAATACAGGAGAGAGGTAATGTGATACTGAACTATCAGTCTTTATTCAGTCACTTTTAAGTCATGTCTGACTTTTGACCTCGTTTGGAGTTTTCTTGGCAAAGATGCTAACGTAGTTTGCCCTTCCTTCTCTGGTTCATTTTCCAGAATACGAAACTGAGGCAAAAGATAGCTAAGTGACTTGCCCAGGGTCACACACCTAGTAAGTGCCTGGGACCAGATTTGAAGATGAGTCTTCCTGACCCCAGGCCAAGTACTGTATCCACTGTGCCACCCAGTTGCCCTATCAATCAGCATTTATTAATCATTTAAAATAACATCATGTGCTAGGTGAAGTACTAAGTACTGAGGATATAAAAAGAGGCAAAAACAGTGTCTTCCCTCAAGCAGTTTACAATCTAATGGAGGAGACAATATGCAAACAAATATATACAAAGCAGGCTAAGTATAGGATAAATAGAAAATAGTTAACAGCCAGAAGGCACTGTAATACAGAATTCAGAAAAGCAGAAGATGAGATTTTAGTTGGGACCTAAAGGAAACAAGGGAAGCCAGTAGGCAGGGATGAGAAAGGCAGGACAGTCCTGGCATGGGGGATAGCTAGAGAAAATGCGTGAAGGTAAGTGATCGAGTATCTTGTTAGTGAAACTGCCAGGAGGTCAGTGTCACTGGATTGAAAAGCACATGTTAGCAATAGGGTATAAGAAGAATGGGAAAATAGGAGGGAGTTAGATTAAAAGGGTTTTGAATACCAAACAGAGCATTTTCTTTTTATCTTGGAGGCAATAGGAAGCCATTAGAGTTAAGTGAGTAAAAGATGACATGATCGGGCCTGTATTTGAGAAAAATCTCTTTAGTGGCTGAATGAATTTGAATGGGGAAAGACTTGAACCAGGCAGACCCACTAGCAGACCATTGTAATAGTCCAGGCTTGAAGAGATGAGGGGCATGCACTGAAGCGGTGGCAGTGTCAGTAAAGAGTAGGGAGCATATTGGAGAGATGTTTCAAAGGTGAAGACAAGAGGCCTTGGCAACAGATTGGATATGGGGGGAGAGAGACTGTGAGGAATCCAGGAGAACTCCACTGCCAGCCTGAGGGATGGTGTTGTTCTTTATAGTAATAGGGAAGGTAGAAAGATAATGAGTTCCATTTTGGGCATATAGATTTTAAGATGTCTACTGGATATTTATTTCAAGATATCTGAAAGGCTGTTGGAGATGTAAGATTGGAGGTCATCAGAGAGATTGAGGCAGCCTAGAGATAGTAATTAAATCCAAGGGAGCTGATGAGATTACCAAGTGAAATAAGGAAGAGGTAGCATGAATAGGAACTAATATGAAGGATGTAGTGGAGATTTCATTGGCCCTCCATCACATTGTTTAGGACATAAGGTCGGGTTCTAGACAAAGCACTAAATATAATAAAGCACGTACTTTAGATCCTAGCACAAGTAGCACATAGAATGACTGACTCCAGTCTCAGAAGACACAGAAATGAAAACTGAACAGATGGACTATTCCAGTGTTTTCAAGTAGTTCATGATACAAATCTGAAGGAAACCAACAGACATGGGAAGACTAATTCTGTCTGATTTCAGCGCCTGAAGTCATAAAAGCTGACTCTTTCACCTTCAACTCCAGTGAATCTTTGTCAGGGGAGTGGTGAGCCTAATAGAGGAAGGGAAATGCATTCAGTCTGATGTACATTACTCTCTTTAAGTCCCAGAGTACAGACTGAAATTTGAATTTAAATTCCAAGGAAAGCAGTTAGTTGAGCTCAGCATTTAACTACTGATGGACATTTACCTGTAGTACTGTGCTTCATCTCATTTAATTGTGCATTCTCTGTATTGACATCTGACATCTGCAAAAAGTCCTTAGCCAGAATCCTAAGCTTGGTGCAGGTGATGACTGAAGTATGTGCCAGGGGGAGTGTGGTGGGTAGGTGTGTGGAAGCTTGTCATTTCTGTCTGCAGGGGCCCAGTTCTTAACAGAGCTATTCTGTGCCATGCTGTTGACTGCACATTACGCTTTGATCAGGAGTCAATGATTTAAATTAAAGCCCTAAAAATGACTTTCCCATCCTTAGAAGTGGGGCAGGTTTTTATATAACTTTGAGTATATGGAGCCAGATTCTCACAGGCCCTTAATACCTCCACTCCACACTGCAGGTGATAGCTTGGATGCATTTGGCTTCCTCTCCTCATTGATTAATCCTCGATGCAGATTGTTAACTTTGTTTAGTTCAGATGTGATTCATTCTTGAGAGGTTTGCTGGAAGGAGTGCACATTCCCTTTAATCTCGTACAAGTCCACTGTGGACAAAACTCTTTGTCAAGTGCTGGAGGTAGGAGAAGAATCTAGAGAAGTGCAAGGCAGAAGAAGTTGAGTGACAATAAGAGGCAGCAGATAATTAAATGTCTCAAGGAGTGCTAGAGGAGTTCAGAAAAAATGGAGATTAAACCAGAGAAGTTGGTGAACTAGCAATACACTGTTTGATGGGCATTAAGGCAAAAGTGCTGCATGTGTATCTTTCTAAAAGCTATTAGTTGATTCGACTTTATTACTTCTCAGACGAACAATGGGGAATTTGCTTAGGTATGCACATTTCAACAGTAACACTAAAAATCAGTGGTGCAACTAGGCTGGTGCGGAGGCTGCAGCTACATAAGGAAACAGACTCACTTGGGGATGTAAGGAGATACTGGATGCCTCTCACCATTTAGGGATTGGGAGAGTACAGAAGCAAAACTCAGGGCCTATCCCCTTAAGTTTTTTCAATTAATGAAAATACATTTCTTCTCCCTACCTCCTTCTCTTGAGGAAAGAAAAAAGAAAAAGAAGGGAAAAAAACCCTAACCCTTGAAACAAAAATGCATAGTCAAACAAAACAAATTCCTGAATTGGCAATGTCCAGAAATGTCTCATTCTGCACCCTGAATCCATTGCTTCTCTGTCAAGAGGTGAGTAGTATGCTTCATCATCAATCATCTGTGATAATTGTTGGTCGTTATGCTGATGAGAGTTCTTATGGCTTTAAAGTTGTTTGGTATTTTCATACAGTGTTGTTTTTAAGGTATACGTTGTTCTTCTGGTTCTGCTTGCTTCATTCTGTTTCAGTTCGTAACAAGTCTTTCTAAGTTTCTCTGAAACTGTAGGAGATCCCCCTTCATCTTCTACTGCCAGGAAGTACAGTGTAGTCTGTCAGGAGATTCTTTGCAATAGTGGTTACTAACCTGAAGAATTTACTGGACGGGCTATTGGATTGGGTATTATATTAAAAACACATCTGATTATTTCTAACCCTTCCATCAACTTGTAATTTCCACACTTCCTGCTTGCAAACCTTGACACAATTGCCAAATAGGAAAAACTGGCAGGACAGACCAGATTAGCTGGTTTTCAAATCAGGCTTTCCTGAATAGCAGCCATGTGTTCAGATCACCAGCTCATTGACTCATTTTTGACCATAGGTTCACACTGACTGTATGTGATCTATGCAAGGCTAAAAAAAATGAGATACGACATTCGTGAACAAAGATTCAGCATCAAACAAATTTTAGCTATGACCCACCTACATCATAAAGTTAGAAACAATGCATTTACATGCCTTCTTAATTAATTAAGTCAGTAGAATAAGGATCTGTGATTTTTCAGTTAGTGTGGTCCCTGCAACACAAATCAGAACCTAGTCTGCCTTAATGGATGGTCTTCAGGTAGCTGAAAAATGTATAATTCTGCTGTCTACTGTATGGCAATGAGTCTTTTGAGGTTGATATTGGATAGTAGATACACAGTCTATTGCTGAGTTCATAATCAAAACCTTTCTAGCTTGGTAGGACTTGCCAGTATTTCGAGTTCCCTGGCAGAACCTTACTTGCTGTGTGACCATGGGCAGTTCACTTAAACTCTGTAAGATTCAGTTTTATCCTCTGTAAAATGGAGGTAATACTATCTGTAGTGCTTACCTTCCATGGTTGCAGTGAGATCAAATGAGTTGATGTATGTAGAGTGCTTTGAAAACTTCCTGACTGTCTATTGTTGTCAATGGTGTGTGTGTTGTTTTTGCTTTTTTTTTACCCTCATTCCATGGCCAGTATACTTTGTTTTCTTGTCCAACTTCTTTCTTATGTCTTTTATTCTGCATTCTCTGAACATTTCTTGGTTGGTAGTATGCTACAACCTACTTACTCCACCTTGGTTCTCTCTACTGCTCTTTGGGTGATGAAATATGTTAATCCTTTGGAGATCAGTATTTGATGATTTCCATTGTTAAGTCAATAGGCTTTTGTTTCAGAAAGAAATATGGGATCATTAAAAGAACTGTACAGTTTCCCAAATTCAATCCAACTCCCTTACTTCCTCCCCTGTCATTCCAATACCAGCAACTGAATATATCTATTTTCCAAGGACTTGCCTAGCTGAGAATGGGGAAGCTAAGGAGGTTGACCCCTAGCTAATCAGTTTTTTGACCATTGCAACCTATGAAACACTCTATACTTTTACAAGAAGCCTGAAGATGTCCCTCATAGATTGTTAAGGTTGGCATAAGATGGTGGCAATAGAAATAGTACACATTTATATTACACTTTGCTGTTGGGCATTTTTAATGGGAGAGGGGAGGAATGGATCAGACTTGTGATACAAGGAACTCTTAATGAGGAACTCCCTTTATCAATGCAGAGTAGTACCTGTTCTCTTACTTATTTTCTTAGAGAGCTCCTTGGGATACCTAAAGTTTAAGACAGTTGCCCAAGGTCACATAACTGTTAAGTATTTGAGTTAGGATTTGAACTCAGGACTTCCCAACCCTAGGTCCAGAACTTTATACACTACTCTACACTGCTCTGCCTTTCCTGCTTTTGCCTTGTAGTGTTTGTATATATTACTCAACCCACATTTTGTCACATGGGAATTTCTTGGTTTTTGAATGTTGAATGTTGAATCCAAAAATGCAAACTAACAACAGTTTCCAAAGCTTGGCATTTCATCTTCTATTTCTATGATTTTGTACAAGCTGTCCCCTATTTCTAGTGGCAACTTTCTCCTTACATCTACCTCACTGAGTCCTTGGCTTCCATGCCAATGAGATTTCTGTTTTCTTTTGAGCATCACATGACTTTTGGTACTTTTCATGCATAAGAGGTGGTTATAAATCACAGTTTTGCCAAAGGAGGGCAAAGAGATATTAGGGGTGGTCATGAGAAGTTACTACCTGGCTTGTATTTACATACTGTGTCAAGTCCCAGATTATGTGTCATGTGGAAAGTCAGCCTAGGACATATTCCCATCTGTTACTCATGCAGTAAAATTCTCTGTATGTTGTATATTTGTATCACTTCTGGCCAGGTTATCATCTGGTAAACATAATTATTGTTTCTAATTTCCTTTTCTCAATTATTTTGTAATGTGTAGATAGTGGTGTTCAATATTTAAGTTATTAGCATGGCACAATCTGAATAGCAGTTATGCATTTAGTAAGCTAAATTCTAAAACTTTGGTCCTCCCGTTGGAAGAGCATATGGACACTGTTTTGCTTGTAAGGAAATTGATCAGAGTACAGTTCATTAATTTAATGAACAACATTTATAAAAGCAGTGCATTGAAATGATGTAAATTTTTCTTTATCTGAAAAATAAATTTAAAAGAATTTATGGGTTATAAATAAAGAGATTTAGGTTACTAAATGACAGAAAAATTCCCAAGTTATTTACCAATAATCTTTCCAAAGCATTGTAGGATGTCACATGTAACTTAATATTCATTTTTTGGGTTCACATTTGGATTTCTTCATGAATGTTCTAGGTATTGCCAATGATGAGCACAGGGAGTGACTCCATCAAGAAATCTCCACAATAGCAAAGTGAAATTGGGGCAAAAATAGTCCAAATATGTTGTCTAACTACAGTTAGACACTAAGGAGAGATGTTCCACGGGAGAAATACAATACCAAATCCTCAATTTTTGTTGTTGTTTAGTTGATTAGTCATGTCTGACTCTTTGTGAACTCATTGGGGTCTTCTTGGCAAAGATACTGGAGGGGTTTGCCATTTTTTCTCTACATCATTTTACAGATGAGGAAACTGAGGCAAACAAGGCTAAGTTACTTGCCCAGAGCCACACAGCTAGTAAGTGTCTGAGGCCAAATTTGAACTCAGGTCCTCCTTACTCCAGGCTGACACTTCATCCACTGCACCACATAGCTATCCCCAAATCCTCCATAGCTACATTTTATTTGAGGTAAACAAGCACAATTTTGTTTTGTCAAACATTTATAAAACATAAAATGTTTTCCCATGGAAATGATAGATTATGGTTAAAATTCAAATATTTGAAATTAGAGCAGAAAGAATAACAGAGGTTTCATGTATTTTTATCTTTATGAAGATAGTTATATATCTTTTATGCATGAAAGAAAAAAATCTGCTTTTGCTGTTCCCCATTGATATTGGTAAAACACTAATGACTGTATAAAGGAAGTTAAAATTAAGGTGTGAATTTTAATTAAATAGCCTGGGATCATTAGAACAGCAATATATTATACTGAGTAAATGATAAATAATAAAATACTGAAAGGTAGACATCAGCTGTGTAGTTAAATCTCAATTATTCTAGGTAACAGGGAACCAGGAGTAGCATATTCTACTGAAATATCAAGGTCATTCAAACTTAACCCCTTTAATCAATAGTTTCAAATTCTCCTTCACTAAGACTATTTAATATATGTCTCTGTCTATCCATCTATCTGTCTGTCTAGCTATCAATCATTCTATCCATCTGTCTATCTATCTATCTATCTATCTATCTATCTATCTATCTGTCTGTCTGTCTGTCTAGATATACTTAGCTAGATCTATTTATATAAATATACACATATATCAGGGAAAATATATTTCTATAGATTCTTCTAATATTATTATAATATCTTCTTTAATAAAAAAAAATGCCAAGGTGGGAAGGGGAAGACCCTCAGGGGGTTGCTGGCTAAAAGAGAAACAGTTACTACTTACATTCATTCTGAACCAGGAGGACCCACAAAATAAGCATTAAGTGGTGCTTGGATAGGGTGGGGACCTATTTTTCAATCCATAAGATCCAGAGTGAATTAGTTTTAAGTCTTGATCTTTCAGAAGGAAATCTATCTAGTAAAGCCCAAGTTAAGTAGGTAGGTTTTGGCCATAAAAATTTACCTTCTTTTGGATAGAACACCTTAGGTTAGGGCATGATCTGAGAGACAAGGAGAGAAGAGGAGGGGAGGGGAAAGGAGGGGAGGGGCGGGGAAAGGAGGGGAGGGAAGAGGAGAACTGGCTAGCTGGGTCAGCTCGGACTACTTACAGGTTGTGGTTTGTCCTTGCATTCTTGAAGAGGACCATGACATCAGGGAGATGATGACATGACTTGCAATTGAATTGGATTTGAGGGAGGGAGGGCTGTGCAAAGTCACCAGCCTAAATTTCTCCTCCAGAGCCATCTGGCTCCAGTGGCCAGATATGGATCAGTGTGTCTGGAGATGACCCAGGATGCAGTGGGAAACCTTGACCTTTTTTAAGCTAAGGTCTTTGCAAGTTCTCACTTTGAGTGAGGCAACATCCATTCAGTGAATAGGCCTCTTTAAGAAGTGAGTCAAGGGATGGCCCCTTCAATAAAAAAAAAAAAAAATCAAGAGGCCTGTTGCCTCAATTGCAAGTCATGGCATCATTTCCTTGGTGCCTCTTTGAGGTCCTCTTTGAGAACGAAGGACAAACCACACACAACAATTGTTATAATATCTAGGGGGCTGATTGGGAAATAGGGGCAAGGTCCAGCTAAGAAACCTGCCCGTGATAGTTGATACAGTAAGTCTAACAACGTGTAAGAATGGCAAGTTCTGAGTATCACTCAAACAGAGATTTGGAGAAGGCATCTCATTTAATTCTTCTTACTTCAACAAATTAATTAAGCACCTACTAAATGGAAGACTGAATCAAGTGCTGAGGATATAAAGATAACATTTAAAGAAAATAGTCCTTGTCCTCAAGGACCTTACAATCTAATAGGGACAATGCCAAATAATATATATATATGTATATGTACATTCTTTTTAGTTGGTTCAGTCATGTCCAACTCTTTGTGAGCCTCTTTGGGGTTTTCTTGGCAAAGATACTGGAGTGGTTTGCCATTTCCTTCTCTAGTTCATTTTACAGATGAGGAAACTGAGGCAAACAGGGCTAAGTGACATGTCTATGATCATCCAGCTAGTAAGTGTGTGAGGCCATGTTTGAACACAGGAGAATGTCTTCCTGACTTCAGGCCCAATCTGTATCACCACCTAGCTGCCAAAAGTATATATCAAATAAACAAAAGGTAGAAATTTGAAGGGAGACACTAGCCATCTGAAGCAATCAGGAAAGACCTCATTCACATAGGAGGTATCTTTATAATTGAGCTTTGAAGGAAACTAGAAATTCCAACAGGCATAGATAAGGAGAGACTGCAATGAAAGTATGGGCAACAGCTTGTGTAGAGGCCTGGAGACTGAAAATGGAAGGTTGTGGGTAAGGAAGAATAAGAAGTCCAGTTGGGCTGGCCAGTAGAGTGTAAGAAGAGGAGTTATGGTTTATAAACTTGGAAAGGCCAGATTGTGAAGGATTGTAAATGTTAAACATGGGGGTTTATGCTGACATGTACACAGATAAATAAATATCAGATAGCTTGAGGAGAGAGAAAACATTAACAACTGGGAGATCCGGAAAATTGCTGAGGAGATGGCAACTGATATTTGCTTAGACGAAGATAGGGATTCAGGGGCAGAAGAGATCAAGAAGGGCATTCCAGGCATAAAAAACAGCCCATGCAAAAGCATGAATTGGGAAAATGGAATATCAAGTTTGAGAAATATCTTGTTGGCTAGGTTGGCTTGGACCATAAAATGTGTGAAAGGGACTGATGTGAAATAAAATGAGAAAGTCTGTCAATAGTCAATAAACATTAAAAAGCTCTGGGGATACAAAAGGAGGCAAAAGACAGTGCCTACCCTCAAAGAGATCACAATCCAACAGAGCAGACAAACAAATGAATAAGTACAAATAAAGCTGCAAATGGGATAAATAAGAGAGGGAAGGCACTGGAATTCAGAGGGATTGGCAAAGGCTTTCCGTAGAAGATGGGACTTTAGCTGGGACTTATAAAGGATTTTTAAATGCTAGCTAAAGCAATTATATTTTGTCTAAGGACCAAGAAAGGACACCTGAAGACTTTAGGCAAATGAAAGCCATAGATATAATTTTGTCCATTGTGTATAAGGGAGAGAATGAGAGAATGATTAGGAGGCTGTTATTTTGGTAAGGGAGGGGGAAGGTGATGGGAGCTTGAACAGAGAGAAGGGGTGGTATTAGGGGGAGAAAGGAATGGATTCTTCAAGAGAGTTTGGGGAAGTAAAATCAACAAGGCTTGAAAATTGATTAGATACAGAGGTGAAGGAGAGGGAAGAGTCAAGGATCCACCTGAATTTGTCAACCTGGGTTACCAGAAGGTTGGTGTCACCAGAAGTCAAAATAAGAAATTTGGGGAATTTAAGTGAGGAAAATAATGGGTTCTGATTTATGCATGTGGAATTCAAGATATCTGTGGGGCATCCAGGTAAAAATATCTGACTGGCCATTGGTGATTGTGTTGGTAAGCAAAATGGGCTCTTAGTACTCAGTTCAACCAAGTGCCCTTGAAGAGTTTGGCTTTTGTTTCCTTTGATTAATTCAGTGTATTTCATTGAGTCTTACTAGGTGCTAATCCCCAGGCCCAAACCCCTATTAGGTGCCAAGCCTATGTGGGTGTGTAGCTCCCAGGGTACTAAGGGGAGGTGCTAACTCAAGAGCCAATCACAAGAGCCTAAGTTCTGGTCGTTCAGATGACTTTTGATGACATCTGAAATGCTATAAGAAGAGAAGACACAGCCATTTGCGCAGGGCTCTCATGCTGATGCGGAGACTCTGGGCAGCTGTAGCTAAGAGCCCTCCAGCTTGTAACCCCGATGTTGGGAGATTATTAAACTCTGGTAACTATGTGTTGGGATTTGAATCAGGCAAGGTCTGTCTGTCGATGTCTGTAGTTTGTTTGTATTTTGCTCTGAAGTTCAGGGTGCTGGCTTTTCCCCCTGAACTAAGTGAGTGATATTTGTATGCTGGATTAAAATAATCTTGTTAACCCCTTAACGCTGCTTTCCTTACTAAAGCATATCAAAAGAACTTGGGCTTTTGCAGCGTACTGGCAGCATTCTTGTTGTTGGGCTTGTGTTGGTCTTTCACCCACACAACAGCTGCTAGCCGGATTGTTGAAATAGTAATGCTTTGAGTTAAGGTGGAAAATTAGAACTGGATATGTAAATTGTAGATATAAATCTGGAAGGGACCTTCTCAGAGGCCACTAAGAATGTTATGACTTATCCGGGGTTATACAGATAGTGACACCAGAGATGGAATTGAAGCCAGGTCCTCTGGCTTTAGAATTAGAACTCTTTCCATTGTACCACACTGATTGGGGCTTCATTTTCATACAGATGAAAATTGGACCTATGTAAACTGATTATATCTCCAAGAGGGAGGGTGCAGAGAGAGAAGAGAAGGGGCCTTGGACAGAGACTTGAGTCACACCCATGCTTAGTGCACAGGCAAAAGAAACTGAGATGGATCAGTTAGACAAGAAGAGAACCAAGTGAGAGGAGGCTTGTAGAAGCCAATGGATGGGATGAGAGAATGTCTAGGAAGAGAGGCATTGCTGACTGTCAGAAACTGTGGAGAGGTCAAATAGGATGACCACTGAGAAAAGGTCTTTGGAGACAGCAGTTAAGAAATTGTTTGTAACCTGGGAGAGAACAATTTCAGTAGAATGGTGAAGTTGAAAGTCAGATTTCAAAGAACCAAGAAGTTGGTGGGAGGTGAGACAGAGGAAGCAATTAATGTTCAAGGCTTTTTGTAGAAACTTATCTATGAAAGAAGAGATACAGGATGATAGCTTATAGGGGTGATAAGGCAAAGTGAAGACTTTCAACAGATGGGAAAACCTGGTAATATTCGCATGTAGCAGGAAAGGAACGAAGATGAAAGAAAACATATTGAGGGCATACGTAAACAAGTGGAATTTAACAGAGAGAAAGGACATGTGTCCATCAGACGCTGGAGAAAAAGAAGAGAGGATGGGGCCTGATGGTGATCATTGTAGAAGAATAAAACCAGGAGCTCACAATAGATGGCTTCTTTTTTCTCAGAAAAGTAGGATGTGAAGTCCTTTGCTGAGAGGAAGGGGATAGGGCATGAGGCTGGGTGTTTGAGGAAAGAAGACCATGTGAGGAACATCCACATTAGGGATGCAATACCCTCAATCTGGAAAAATGAAAGATTGCTATGCAACAGGGAGGAAGTGAAGCAGATGAAATCAGGCAAAATAAATGTTTCTGGCCCCAGTATGTTTAGTTATTTGACTTTCTCCAGTGACATTTTTTCCCTTTTTCTTTCCCTCCCCCTTAAAGAAAACTGTGGTGACATTAAAAAACAGAGACATTCATCAAAAAAATTAGAGGGAAGAGGGTAGATGTAAAGGGCAGCCCGGGGTTATGTTCATGAAATATTAAATGGAGATTGGATAAAGGAGCAAAGAGTTGGATGGTAGAGGATGGTGTATAGCTAAATAATACTGCTTGTGTTGGAATTCAATTAGTACTCAAATAATTATTGGCTAAATATTCAAGTGATGCTCAGATATACTCTGAGCAGTAGGAATTGACAGCCTCCCCATACCACTTATAAGAATGAATTTTTATTGATATTTTCTGTTTTTGTATTATTTACATTTCCCAATATATTGCTCCCTTCTCAAGTTCAGTGTTCTGGACCAAACCTCTTTTTGCCTCACTTTCAGTACAGCTCTGGGATTTCTGTTTAGGTGCTGTCGTATTACATTTCTTCTGAGGTCCCTTCCAACCCTGTCATTTTAGGATTTGGGGATGACTATGTTATTGTTGTTCAGGTATTTCAGTTATGTCTGACTCTTCATTTGGGGTTTTCTTGGCAAAGATACTGGAGTGGTTTGCCATTTCCTTCTCTAGCTCATTTTACAGATGAGGAAACTGAGGCAAACAAGTTTAAGTGACTTGCCCAGGGCCATACAGCCAGTAAGTATCTGAGGCTAGAATTAAACTCGGGAAAATGAGTCTTCTTGACTCCAGGCTCAGGCCTCTGTCCATGGCTACCACGACTATTGTAGTTCTGTGATCATAGAGTTTAAGAAGCAAGCACTAGTTGTAATCTGGGCCCACTCCTTCCCATAACTAAGGAATGGTGGACAACAAACTCTTATTATTAACATGAGGATGGGGTCCTTAAACAGCACCAAGTTGCAGCAAAACTTAAGGCAAGGAGGTAAATTCTGTAGGAGTGAATATGAGAGCTACCAGACTAACTCCTCCCAATTCTAACACAATTAAAGCTACTTTCTGGTCAGAGAAGTCCTTTTTCATGTTGGTGTTTATTTTCTGAGGGCAGGTGCCACAGAAGTAGGCCTTTGTGCTTATTGTCATTAATGCTGTGGCTGATTTGCCTTTTTTTGTATCTCTAGGCAATGCTTGTTGATTCACTTACTGAACGACTGAATTCATGGAGTGACTGGATGACCCCATAAGCTATTTTGTAGAAGAGATGTTTTGGGGAGCTGTGGTTTGGACTAGAGAGCTCTGAAGCTCTCCCTGCCCTTTCTGAACTCTGTGAGGCTGTGCTGCTATACCAGTTGAAGGAGAGCTATGACACAGTCAATAAATAGGACTTCTACCCAAGAAGATCCAGGTTCAGGTCTTGCCTCTTACCCATACTGATTGCAAGTCCCTGTAAAATTACTTCACTTTTCAGTGCTATGGGCATCCCTCTGTACCTAAAGACTAAGTTGCAGAGAAGGTGCTATTCTGCTTTGAGAGAGGACATTTCTGCACTGGAAGGTTGCCTATATTGATGAGATCTGGAAGGATGCTTATGTTAATGAAATCACCAATTCAGTGAAAAAAAATCAAAACAACAATAACAAAAAAACATCGATCTTATACAAACATCTATTGCCTGCAAGAAACTTTTTATGGCAAAAAATCACTTATAAAACTAACAGGAAGACAGAGAAAATTACTTTTATTCAATAATCCATACTTATCTGAAGTTTACCAAGCTCTTTTTTCTCTTTAATTTGATTTAATATCTCTGTTCAGTAGATAAAATTGTAATTAATATTTAATCAATTAATTAATATTAAATTAAATATTTAATATGAAACCCATATTACAAAAAGAGGAAACTGAATCTCAGAGAGGTTAAATGAATGGTTAAGGATCACACAACCCTAGACTGGCCCTCATGAAATCACAAATCCCAGGACTGTATCTGAAAGGGAAACATTTTCTGCCCAGCCCAATGGTACATAATGACCATTTCTGTGGAAACAGAATGAAACATAGGCAAGTGAAAACTAATCTATAATTAAATTAACACAGAATCTAGTGAAATGAAAATAGTAGTCATCAGTTTGAGAAATTAAAGAGTATGTTCAAAAGTTCTTGCCATTTTTAATGTCATCTTTTGAATACAGTTGCTGTTGTTTGGTCATGTCCCACTTTTCATGATCTCGTTTGTGACTTTCTTAACAAAGACACTGGAGTGGCTTGCCATTTCCTTCTCCAGCTCATTTTACAGATGAAGAAACTGAGGTAAACAGGGTTAAGTGACTTGCCCAAGGTCACACAGCTAGTGAGTGCCTGAGGCCAGTTTTGGACTCATGGAGATGAGTCTTCCTGACTCCAGGCCTGGCACTCAATCTACTGTGCCACCTAGCTGTCCCTTTGCATACAGGCTGTAGGATAAAGAGAACAGAGTGCTGGCCTTGGAGTGAGGAAGAACTGGTTTCAAATCCTGCCTTTAACATCCACTAGCTGTCACTTAACTCTTTATGCCTCAGGCCACTTTCCATGGCTTATCTCCTGTGTTATAGAGGTTGGGGTCTATTTTGGTGGGGAGGGTTCTCTCTGCTGATGAAATCACAGATCACAGGGTCATGTGCTCACCAATCATCTCATCATTTTTTCTTGGACTTTTAGCTTTTCCTCCAAACCAATGAAAGCAAGGGAACTTTAAATAATTAGCTGACTTATGGTTGTGAGTGAAACAGATGGTATATTTTCTGATTTCAAAATGGATCATTTAAAGTAACCAGCATTCGATTTTATGGTAACAAGGTAGGATAATGAAATGGTGGGAGCACTTAAGATTAAAAGCCTTTAAGCTTAGAGAGAGACCACAGGCCTGCAAAGAGAGGCAATATTTCAGTTGAGGAAGTGAAGACATCTCCCCAGGGGATTGATTACATTCACTGCACAGTGGAAGCAGTCAATGCAGAATGTGTGACCTTGGATATTTTCATTTACCTCTCTGTGTCTGGAATTGGACTAGACAGTCTCTAAATTTCTTTCCCACTCAAGGATTCTAGGATTTGAAGCCTGACAGTGGGAATCTGTTTCATTCTTGGCTTTCCCACTGACTCAGCCTGACCAATTACAAGACATTTAAGCTTCTCTTTTTTTCCAGTTGTAAAATGAAGATGAAAGACTGCAGGACCTCCCTCTTTGTATTCTTTAGCAGAGGTGTTTATTTGATCTTTATTTATTTGATCTTTATGGTTTATTTGATCTGTATGCCAGCATTTTTTTAGTTGTTCAGATGTTTAATGTTATCTCACTAACCCACAAGATGGCTTATAGTCTAGGAAGGTTATCTGTATCAGTGTGTTTCCTAATTAGAAATAAATGTAAATACCATAAACATCCTGTCATCTATGAATACACATATTAGGGATTTTCTAGTGGTCCATTTGTCTTAACAATTGAATCAGATAATCATTATTAGAGAGTCAGCTCCATAGCTTAAAGAATAGCTTGCAAACAATTGACCTATTCAGGTATAAAAGTCTATTTACTTGTGTGTTGGGTATACAATCCCATAGTCCTATCATACTGCTTAAATCTTCCAGTGAAGATCCATCCAGTGTGCTGGTGGATTCTTACAAGTTTTTTTTTTTTACATTTCATGGCAGTTTTGTACACAGTGGTTAGAGTGTGGGCCTTGGAATCAAGACACCCTGAGTTCAGATGTGATCTTTGACACCTGCTAGCTATGTAACTCTGGTCAAGTTACCTCACCTCTGTCTGCCTCAGATTCCTTAGCTGAAAAATGGGGGTCATGACAGCACCTGGTTCACAGGGCTGGGAAGACCAAGTGATAGAATATTTGGAAAGTGCTTAGCACTGTGCCTGGCACATAGGCTCTTAATAGATGCTTGTTTCCTTTCCACTTCAAGGTAGAGCACTCAGGACTGTCTGTTATCCCCCCATCTTGCTATGTAGTCAATTGTCTCCTTTTGTAATCATATATATCCTTGATACTATCTTTTATACTTTTTTTGGGTTCAAGCCATTACTGAAAATAGAATGCAATTATATTATGCTCCCCACACATTCCTCCATTGCAAGAGTCTGCTGGTAAATGTTTAACAACCAGGTCTTCAAAAGAAAAATGTGTATACAACACAATTTGTTCATATGTGTTATTTACATTTCTTCCATCATTTTCTAAAGTATACATAATTGACAAAACAACAAATCAAGTCCTGATTTGTAGCATTTTTCTAGTTCCTGAGACATAAATGAGCACACTGCAGAGTTAAAATTTGGCTTTTATGAACGTGTATGACCTGGCTTCAGCATACCCTTGCTCTATTGCTTTTTGGGTCAAAATCTGTCTTGGGTGTTCAGAGATCATGGTCTATGAGTCACAGTTATATAACATCACTGGGAGATTATTGATATGAACCACGGGATTTTGTGTCAGGGATTTTGTGTTAGCTACTTGGGATCATTGAAAGAGTTTCTCACATGCAGTCCAACTTACTCTTTTCCTGTCGTTCAATTCTGACTCCTGCTCATTATTCTTCTGACACTACCTATTCAATACTTATGTATTGATAGCTTCTCATTCAACTGCATTTCATAATCTGGGAAGTAGGTCGTCATCCATTTCTTTTTGTTTGTAGCCCATGAGTCTCATGGAAGAGATCCTATTATAGTCTGAGATTTGAGAGGTCAAGCTAGTCCTTTAAATATATTATGCTTGACGACTGAATAAAGAGAAAAGAAATCATGCTAACAGAACACAAAGAGGGGTTGTTATTGGGGAAAGGTCCAAATTAGGAGCTCATGATATTGATCCAAGCTAAGCACCAAGCTGGATGTACATTGGGGAAGATCAGGATGATATAAGGGAAAGGGAAAAGATGTATGTATCAGGAGCAGCCTTAGCAATGGGCCATGCATAGAAGGACCTATAATCAGAGCAAGGAGGAAAGTCCAGATTATAATGACACACATGTCAAGTTTCTTGATGATATTTCATAAAATACAGAGTGAGAGCCTTGGGGTCAACAGAATATGATTTACTAAGACACCACTCGTAGTCCTGATCATAATTTCTCGAGTTCCCAATTAGTCACCTAATGATTCATCCTAAGATTATTTAATTTGCCTTAAAAAGGCCTGTTCAGTACACTATTGGAACAAATATACAAATATATGTATATGCACCTATACCTATATGTCATATATACACATTTTTGCTTGTTTTCTTCAGTTGTGTTTGACTTTTTATAACCAAACTCCATTTGGAATTTTCTTGGCAAAGACACTGGAGTGGTTTGCCATTTCCTTCTCTAGTTCATTTTATAAATGAGGAAAGTGAGGCAAAGAAGGTTAAGTGACTTGCCCAGGGTCACACAGCTAGTAAGTATCTGAGGTCAGATTTAGACTCAGGTTTTCCTGACTCCAGTCCTGGCACTGTATCCACTGTGCCACCTAGCTGCCCCTATACACACATATATTTGTACATATATGTATATTTGCTTAATGCTTATAATTTTGTGATTTTGCGTATTTACAGAACATCAGGTGTAAAATTCCTTCTACCAATGCAGATCCTCCACCTCTCTCTAATTTATGGACTTAAAGGGTTTCTTATTTCTGAGAAACAACTTGGCCTAGTGGATGGAGAGCTGGATTTGGATTCAAGTCCTGCCTCTAAGAGTTATTGTTTGTGCGTGACCAGAGGCAAACCACTCAATTTCTTAGAGGCACAATGAGCCCAGATCCAGTCCCCTATTTATTATATCATATTGCCTCCCAGAAAGAAAGTATAGCATGCAACAAAACCCGCAAAGTTTTGTTACCTTTCCCAGATTAGCATTTTTTCCTTCCGTAGGGGGCCTGGTTTGATTAAGGCATGTCCCTAGAGGTCTGGTTTGCACACTTCTCTTCCAGATCAATGAGTTAAGTGGGGAACTTCTGACAAACAGTCTCTGAGTTACTAGAAAGTGGAACTAGAAGGAGAAAGGGAAGGTGGAAGGGAAGAAGGAAATATATCCCCATTTATCACAGCTAGGCAGATAAATATATTTACTTCTGTTAATTTCAGTTAGATTTCTATAATGACTGTTTTGACAAGATAAATCTGCTTTCTATCCACATTGGTAAATATAGCTGTTTAACCATACAGTGGGGAGGAGTACACACCTGCCAGAGGAGGAGGGATAATAGGAGATTGATTACTATGATGGATATGCTTAATTTTTTCCTCCAGAAGTTCTACTTTTGCCTACTAGTCAATTTTAGTGGACCATAAATAAAGACCGAATCTTGTTCTATTAAAGTCAGTGAGAAGATAATGTATAATTCCAGTCTCCCAGCAGATTCATAAATGCTGCCTTTTTTTTTGGTAAAAGTGTTCCTATAAGTAGAACCCTAAACAGAGAAGGTGCATGGGAAGAAAGAGGAAATTAGAGACACAGACCTCTCTGGTTGGATGCAAAAGCTCGTATTTTGTTAGGCACTTAGAACAGGGGAAAAATGGAAACTGTGTGGCTTTAAGAATCACTGAACAAGGATTTCAGTGTTGAGAGGGAGTCATTTCTAAACTACACCTAAACCAATAACCTCTTTGTGACTTACAAAACAGCCATTTAGATTTTGCTTGAAGACCCTCCAGTGAGGGTAAATCTACTACCTTCTAAGGCAATGCATTCCACTTCTGAATAGCTCTGATTGTTAGGAAGTTTTTCCTCCCATTAAACCCAAGTGTGCCTCTGTGTAAAATCTGCCTACTGCTCCTGGTTCTGCTGAGTGGGGCCAAGTAGCATAAATTTCATTCCTCTTCTTCACAACAGCCTTAAAATGTTGAAGGACTGCTATAATATTCCCTCTAAGTCTTCTCTTCTTCATTCTAAACATCTCTGGGGGCTTTAACTAATCTACATATGTGGTGGACCTGGAGTCAGAAAGACTTACTAACTACTATTAACTACTACTACTGCTACTACTAGTATATACTCCTAAGACTATGACTGCTACTACTACTACTACTACTACTACTACTACTACTACTACTACTACTACTACTACAACACTTGGACAGGAAAAATTTGTTACCCCATTTTGTTTGACCTCCTCTGGATGCTCTTCAGTTTTCAATACCCTCCTAAAATGCAGTACACAATAACCTAGATCTGGTCAGCACAGAAGTACTACCATCTTCTAATTTCTGAATTCTGTATCTTTCTTGATGGAGATAGCAACCACATTAACTTTCTTGGTTGGCACATCTCACTGTTTCATATAGAGTTTTCAGTCTGAAAAAGAACCTGTGTCTTTTTCTGATGAACTATTGTCCAGACACACCGCCACCATCTCATAATCAATTTGGTTAAAGCTAGAGGAGCTATGGAAAATAATAATGACTAATATATTCAGTAACTAAAAGACCTCAGTTAGGAGTAATTAAAATTCACTTAAATTTAATTCAAATATCATTTGTTAAACACCTGCTGTATTAAAGGCACTGTACTAGACCTGGTGGTACAATGACTGATGTGGATCAGGCGATTCCTTTATGAATTGTGAATTAGTAAGTCCTCAGAGCAAACCAAAAAGGAAATCACTCCATAAAATGAAGAATTCTAGGCTATATCCTTCAGGGTGACCTCCAAAGTCCTTTCCCTGAACCTGGGAAGTAAACTCAATCAGGAACCCAGCTCTGGATGGGCAATATGAAGATGCAGGGATCTGGAGAATGGGAAGCTATAAGAAGTTATGTGTCTTCTGTCTTCTTTCTCTTCCATTTGAGAGAGACAGCTTGATGTAATGGAATGAGCCTTGGTCTGGCACTTGAAATTCCTGGGCTTAGTTCTCGTTTTGCCTCTGAGTCTCTTATTAGTATGACCTCACGGGGCTTCAGATGATTTTTTTACAAAATGAGGAGATCTGACTAGATGTACGTTGCAGCTAGCTTTAATATCATTTTTGCTGCATCAGTTGCAAAACCCAATGACAAAGAAATAGAAGAAGGGTATGGCTTGGAGTTTATAAATGAAAATAGTGTTCATCACTGAACAACTGTGCCATACTTTAAGTAACCCCAAACTGCTCTCTGGACACACACACACACACACACACACACACACACACACACACACGCACACAAACACTCACACACTCATGTTCATGCACTACACTCCAACTCTTTAACATCAATATTCTACTAGCTAACCTATGGCTGAAGTATGTAGAATTATTCTAAACATAAAAAATGTAAACATTTTCTGCCATTGTTTCTGTAGAAAACTGGGAGGTAGCATTGCTTAGTGGTTAGGGTATGGGACTTGGAGTCAGAAAGCCTTAGGTTCAAAAACCACCTCAGCTATGACCCTGGGAAAAATCACTAAGCTTGTCTGTGCCTCATTGTTTTCATTTATACAATAGGAGATTGGACTAAATGGCCTTTGAGATCCCTTCCAGCTCTCAGTCAGTGATCCCATGAACTTCTCTTTCTTGCATAGCTTTTAGTGGTCCTCATGCCTAAAGAAAATGTATGAATAGCCACTTCCACATTGCTTGGTACATAATATCTTTAATAATTATTCTTCCAGTGAGAACTCACTCTGAAATACTCTGTCAGAGGGCTCTCCATCTCTGCTGCCACTGCTTCAAGGTAATAATAGAGATAGGAAAACAGAGACTTTTCTCTTATTTCCTTCAAATACTCATTTTCTTTATCTCTAACACATATATTTCATTGAATCCATTTTTGCTTCATAGTTTTTCCTTTCCATGGCCAAGTAAGTCTTTTCATCCTTTTGTTCCCTTCTGTATTCTACTAAATTAAATATTAGACTACTTACTGGTTCTGATTCTGGTGAATTTATAATTTATGACTTCTTATGGTTTACATTGGCTAAGGGTAACACTGTGTGACAAATGCAGCATGAAACGCACCATTGCATTCGTTAAATATCACCCACAAAAAATAGATTTGGATTCTCCTTGAGAAATTTTATGCAAACAGCTACTCCATAATTCTAGCAAGGTTCTTTTCCTCCTCTCTGTAGTTCTCTACAAAACCTTTCTGCATGCCCTGGAGTTAAATAGATCATTAAGTGGAAGCCAGCTTCGTTCTGCTTGAGAAACCATTGAGAAGGGGCCATTTGGGCATTCTACCTCCTTGTACAATGAGAGAAGGATAAGTGTGAGGAATTAAATCCTGTCGACACATCATTGCAGGAGACATTTAGCTAAAACATTTTTCTACCAAATTGCTTTTTAAAAGTTTTATTGAGATTTACAACAGAGAGGATTTAGATGGTAGAACAAGAAAGGTGAAATTGCAGAGATGATTTGGAATAGTCATAGTCATGTGAACTGTTTCATATCTTGGTTAGGGTCCAAGAACCTATTAATACCTCTACCTCTAACCTCCGTTCCAACATTACCAGTAACGTTCCAGTTATTAATAATATCTTGTATTTTAGTGTGTTTTTTACATCTTTGAAGTGTATGATCATATTACATTATTAGAGTTTAAGAAATAGCTAGAACAGATACTCGTATTTTGATGGATTTGTGATTTCCTCAGTGTATTTCCTCAACCAATCAATCAATCAGAATATCAAGCACGTATTATGGGCTCTCGTGTTCAAGGATTAAAAAGGAAACAATAACTGTCCTAAAATACTTGCATTTGTGTCCATGATTTTCCAAAGTTGTTCATTATGGTTTTATATAACTTTCTGGGGCTGCTTTTATTTCTTATTTCCTTGAAAGTTATCAACATAGCCCAAGCTTGGATCATCCATTATCTCTTAGTCTTGTTTCATGATTAGCCCATTTCCTCTTCCAGTCCTTTCTGGACTCTATAGACAAGTTGTAGTTGGTAACATGCTACAACCTATCCACATCTACCTTGCATGAAATTTTGGTTCTTCCAAATTTTTGGTGCCCTAGGATTCAGCCTGAGGCCACAACTAGTAGAATATTGGTGGTGTTAAAAATATGGATATGTAGGATACATGTGTACGTATATGTGTGTTGTATGTTTGGTTGTGTGTCCCAGAGAATAGTTTGGGATTACTGAAAGCATGGCAGAGTTTTATAACTCCTACTACTCATTTATAGATCTTGATAATTATTCCTTTATTTCATCTATCTAAAAGATATATGCTTATGGACTAACCCAAGGAGAAAACCATACAGCTGCATGTTCAGCTGCATAGACAATAGAGAGTTTTTCATTCACTTTATTTTTTCAGTGTTGATGTCATTAATGTCAAAATTCCTGTCCTGCAATGTCCTGAGGGCTCTGAACTTGGTCAATTCCTACCTCAGGCTAGCTGTATGAACTTGAGTTCACTGAGCCTTATTTTCCTTATGTGTCAATTGAAAATAATAATAATAATGCTCATTTCACATGATAGTTTTAAGGATTGAATGAAATGATATTTGTAAAGCACTTCATAAAATTCAAAGCCTAAATAAATATGAATTTTTATTCTCATTTCCCCCCATATTTTTGATGAGATCCAGAGAGAAATGATCCTTTGACAAATTTCTGTCATTCCATTTTTATTATATATATCTAATATTCTTTAGACCATTGTAGAAGTATATAAAATAAGTGCTTGTTCTAGTTGAAGAAAACTTTTAGAGTCTAGGTTGTAGGTTCACTGAAAATTTCCTTAGTACAACTCCAGTAATAGACAGGATAACTGGTATGACATGTATAGATTCTCAGATGAGTTTGATCTCCTCTGCCAGATCTCTGTATTTTAACAGTTTTTCAATCCATGTAGCTTAGAAATTGTGAGTATTTGGCATGGGTGGATCTATTAAGAAAGTTGTTTCTAAGATTTTATAAATTAATGTTATTCTCAGGTGGTTGAGGGGCAACAGTTTTTTCTCTGATAATGGCCTCTTGTTTTGATACAGTTCATTGGTTGAACTCTCCAGTATATTTTGAGACCTATATTTATAGTATGGAGATGTGTTGTGTCAGGCAATGAGAAACAAGCCCCTGATTTATAATTCTAATGAACAGGTCACATCTTGCTAGGTATTTGGTAGGTCTTCAATTTTATAGCCTAGGGAGATGTGCTAACCAGTTTTCATTTGCTTTGTATCAACTATTTTTAAAACTTTCCTTTTTTTCTTTTTTTCTTTATTTTTTTCTGAACTTAAGAAATAAAACAAGCATTTCCATAACATAGTAGAATAGAAAAAAGATGATTGCACATGAAACCACAAATCTGTTATATACGACTTGCTATTCCTTTTAAATACATAATAGTTACCATGTAGCTTTCTTTTTTTTCTTCCTCCTCCCTGCCTTAGAGATGGCTACCATTATACCCGTGTGTGTGTGTGTGTGTGTGTGTGTGTGTGTGTGTGTGTGTGTGTGTGTAAAACCACTCTCTATGTACTTCTATTTATCAGTTCTTACTCTGGATGCAGATAGCATTAAATATGTGTTTATTTATTTATTTATTGGAGGGGGGAAGGCAGAGCAATTGGGGTTAAATGACTTGCCCAAGGTCACACAGATAGTATGTCAAGTGTCTGAGGCCACATTTGAACTCAGGTCCTCCTGACTCCAGGGCCGGTGCTCTATTCACTGTGCCAACTGGCTGGCCCCGCAGATAGCGTTGTTCAGTAAATCTGGGCTCCTTAAGAACAACCTCTCTCTAATTTCTGATAACAGTGACCTCTCTTTGAATTAGCATCATAATCTATGATATAAACTATGAATACTGTGTATATGAAGTACATAAACACAAAAAATGGCCTATATTTAGAAAGATCACTGCTCTACCCCTCTTTTATTAGTAAATATGTTCTATCTGCTGTTAAGAAAGAGGAGATCAGGCCAACATCAGAGGGGAAGTTGGTAAAGTGCTTTATTAGTAATTCATGCACTACTGGAAAGTGTGTGAGCCAGTGATTATGGATTTCTATCCTGCCTGGATGCTTTCCAATTTGACAGAGAAGCTAGAGGCTCAGTCACCACCCTCGAAGGCACTGTTCTCTCATTCATTATATTAACAATGTAAGCTTTCTGTTTCTTGCTTCATCTAACTTGATGTTCTGTTGTGTTGGCCTTCTGGCAACCATGTACTCAACCAGCCATTTTCCATATCCTCTCTTTTTAGAGCTTTCCTTTCCTTTAATTTCTTTCCTTTTAAGCTTCTGTTGTCATTTTTTAAAAATTCCATTCAACGATTTGTTTTGTTGACTTCATATATCTTCTTTTTGACTTTTGTTTTCAATTGCTGATTAAAGAATCTAGAATTTCTAATATATTTTTGTTTTCTAGATTTGTCTCTGCAGGCTACTTTCTTTTTGCCTTTACTTAGGTGATACTGGGTTCAAGTTTTCCAGTGATAACTAGCCAGATATCGACTTAATCTTCTAGTACTTTCTTAGAATTTCAATACTTCTCTTGTTTCTTTTGCCGTGATGTACTTTGATGCCTGTCCTTGGGATACTGCTTAATAATTCCCCATTTTCTCCTGTCATTCTTACTGTGGAAGGAGGTGTCACATATACTGTGATGTGTAAGCAGTTTAATACTTTTATACTTTCTATCAATTATTGCATGCTTTATCAGTGTACTCATTCACAACTGTTATAGTAAATGCTGGATTTTAAAAAAATTACTCTGTTTTGGAATAGTTGGTCTGCTGGTTAGATTCATTCAATTTAACTAATAAATGGATTTTCAAAATTCCTAAGTATGCCCATCTTCTTTTCAGAATCATCCAACACACTTTGTTGTTGTTGTTCAGTTTTGTATGACTCTTCATGACCCCATTTGGTGTTTTCTTAGCAAAGACACTAGAGTGGTTTGCCATGTTCTTCCCTAGTTCATTTTATAGGTAAGGAAACTGAGGCAAACAGGGTTAAGTATCCTGCCCAGGGTCACACAGCTAGTAAGTATCTGAGGCTAGATTTGAACTCAGGTCTTCCTAACTCCAGGCCTGGCACTCTATCCACTGTGCCTCTTAGCTGCCCTATTTAACACAATGGACTTATTCAAAAGCCTTTTAGAATGTGACTCCCCTCTTATCCTTCCAGCTTTTTGATACCTTATTTACCCCAACACAGTCTATGTTCAAGTGATATTGGCCTCCCTGCTGTTTGTTCCTCAAACAAGACAATTGTCTCCTGACTGCTGGCATTTTCACTGGCTATCTCCCAAACCTGAAATTCTCTATCTTGTTGTCTCTACCTCCTGGCTTCCTTCAAGTCTCAGCTAAGATTCTATCTGCTATAGAAAGCCTTTCCTGATAACCCTCAATGCTATCAATGCTAGAGGGCCTTCCCTCTGGTGATTATCTCCAATTTATCCTGTATGTATCTTATTTGTAGATAGTCTGAATATTGTCTCTACCATTAGACTTTGAAGTCCTTGAGATCAAAGCCTATCTTTTGCCTTTTTGTGTACGTCCAGCATAATGCTTGGTTCATAATTGGTGCTTATTAAATACTTATTGAATGATTGACATTGATTTGTTTTGATTATCTATTGTAGTTTAAGAGAATTTATAAGGTTTATGTTAAGTGAAGATTTTCAGTGGCCTTATTTGCCTCATATTTAAAATGAGGCAGTTGCACTAAAAATGCACCAAGGTCTCTTCCACCTCTCAATCTATGATCCTATGTTCTGTGAACTCTTCTTTATCATCTACAAATCCTCTCAAGATAATCGTGTAACTGGATTTCATACTCTGTTTTCTTCTCAAAACCTTTTCATTGTCTCAGGAAGTTATTCTGTTCAAAGTATTTTGTCATCCTCCATAATCATATGAAAAATAAAATTATATTCCAAAGCAGTCCATGACTACTACAAATATATATATATATGTATGTATGTATGTATGTACAACATACAAATAAATATTACACATATGTACACACATTAGCAAAACGATTATTTGTTGATCAAGGCTTTTTCTGTGTACCTTTGGCTTCATTGTGGTGATTTTCTTTTTTTTTAATTTTCTTTTTATTTTTTATTTATTTTTTATTTTTAGTTTACAACACTTGGTTCTACATAATTTTGAGTTCCAGATTTTCTTCCCTCCCTCCTCCCCTCCCTCCCCAAGATGGCATGGCACATCAAGTTGTGGAAAAGAATTATGACCAATGGAATGAACCATGAGAAAGAAGAAACAGAACGAAAAAAAAAACCCCAAAAACAAAAACAAAAGAGAGAAAAAAAAGGGGAAAAAAAAGGTGAGCATAAAGTGTGCCTCAATCTGCATTCATACTTCATAGTTCTTTCTCTGGAAGTAGATAGTATTCTCCATCGAGAGTCCTTTGGAGTTATCATTGCACCTTGTGTTGCTGAGAAGAGCAAAGTCTGTCAGGGTTGGTCCTCACAGAATCCATATATCTGTGGTTATATATAATGTTCACCTGGCTCTCCTCTGCTCACTCAGCATTATATCATGTAGGTTTTTCCAGGTTGTTATGAAGTCTGCATCATCCCCATTTCTTATAGCACAATAGTATTCCATTACCTTCATATACCACAGCTTGTTCAGCCATTCCCCAATTGATGGGCAACCCCTTGATTTCCAATTCTTAGCTACTACAAAAAGAGCTGCTATGAATATTTTTGTACATATGGGTCCTTTTCCCACTTGTGTGATCTCTTTGGGATACAACCCTAGAAGTGGTATTGCTGGGTCAAAGGGTATGAACATTTTTATAGCCCTTTGGGCATAGTTCCAAATTGCTCTCCAGAATGGCTGGATCAGTTCACAACTCCACCAGCAATGTACCGATGTTTCAATTTTCCCACACCCTCTCCAGCATTTATTATTTTCCTGTTTTGTCATTTTAACCAATCTGACAGGAGAGATGTGGTACCTAAGAGTTGTTTTGATTTGAATTTCTCTAATCAGTAATGATTTAGAGCATTTTTTTCATATGCCTATAGATATCTTTAATTTCTTCCTCTGAAAACTGCCTATTCATATCCTTCGACCATTTCTCTATTGTGGAATGACTTGTATTCCTATATATTTGGCTCAGTTCCCTGTATATTTTAGAAATGAGACCTTTATCAGAGACACTGGTTGTAAAGATTTTCTCCCAATTTTCTGCTTCCCTCCTAATCTTTGTTGTGTTGGCTTTTTTTATACAAAAAAAATATGGAACGCTTCACGAATTTGCGTGTCATCTTTGCGCAGGGGCCATGCTAATCTTCTCTGTATCGTTCAAATTTTAGTATATGTGCTGCTGAAGCAAGCACCATTGTGGTGATTTTCATCTGATAAATATGTCTAAGAAATAGTTATTGAGTTCACTGTTGTCTTTATTTTTTTTCCATTTCTTGTTTTTGAATTTAAAAAATACATTTATGTATTTACCCAAACTAATTCATATAGTCAACACCATCCCAATTAAGTTATCAAAAATTATTATACTGAATTAGAAAAAAAACAAAATTCATTTGGAAGAACAAAAAATCTATAATATCAAAGGAAATAATGAAAAAAAGTAAAAGAAGGAGGTTATCAGTACCAGATCTTAAACTATATTCTAAGGCAGTAATTATCAAAATTATCTGGTACTGGCTAAGAAATAGAAAGGTAGATCTATAGAACAGAGTAAAACAACAATTTATGATAGCAAATAAACATGATAACCTTGTATTTGACAAGTGTAAAGACTTAAGATTTTGGGATAAGAATTCAGTACTTCGTAAAAATTCTTGGGAAAACTGGAAAGTTGTATGGCAGAAACTTGGCATAGACCAATATCTTACATTATTTACTAAGATAAGGTCAAAATGGATAAATGACTTAGATACAAAGAGAGATATTACAAGAAAATTGGAAGATTATTTATCAGACTTATGGCTAGGTGAACAATTTATGGAAAAACAAGCGATAGAGAGAAAAATTAGGTGTAAAATGGATAATTTCAGTTACATTAAATTAAAAAAGGTTTTGTACAAATAAAACAAATGTAGCCAAGATCAGAAGGAAATCAGAAAATTGAAAAAAAAACTATAGACAGTTTCTCAGATAAAGGTCTCATATGTAACATCTATAAAAACTTTGTTAAATCTATAAGAATAAGAGTCATTCCCCAATTGATTAATGGTCAAAGGATATGAACAAGCAGTTTTCCTATAGTTATATGAAAAATTGCTCTAAATCATTATTGATTAGAGAGATGCAAATTAAAACAATACTAAGATATCATTTTATGCCTACCAGATTGGATAAAATAATTGAAGGGGAAAGTGAAAAATGTTGGAGAGGATATGGAAAAATTTGTATGCTAATTCATTGCTGGTGGAATGGTGAACTGATAGAAACATTTTGGAGTGCAATCTAGAATTATACCCAAAGAGTTATTAAAACACCCTTTGACCCAACAATATAACCACTAAGTCTATTTCCCAAGATGATTAGGGAAAAAGGAAAAGAACCTATATCTTCTAAAATATTTATAGCATCTCTCTTTGTGGTGGCAAAGAACTGGAAATTAGAGGGATACCCATCAATTGGGGAATGGCTGGACAAGTTGTGGTATATGATTGTGATGGAATACTACCATGCTGTCATAAATGCTGAGCTCAACGATCTTAGAGAAACATGGAAAGATGTACATGAAATAATGAAGAATGAAAGGAGCAGGAACAGCAATATTGTTTTAAGAATGATTTTCAATGAACAGGTAATTTTGGCTATTATAAATACCCAAATTAACTATAAAGGCCATGTGAAGAAAGACACCATCTACAGCCAGAGAAAGAATTGATAAATAGAAGTATGTATAAAATAATTTTACATATATATGTATGCATACATATAAATACATACATATGTGTGTATGCATACACACATACACACACACACATATACACACCTGTATACCTATTTGTGTCTAATGGTGGCCATCTCTAGGGAGAAGGGGGAGGGAAGAAAAAGAAAAAAAGAAATTTACATGATAACTGTTATGTATTTAAAAGGAATTGCAGGTTATACATGGTAGAATTGCAGTTTCATGTGCAATTTTCATCTTTTTAAAAAATTATGCTGTTTTAGCAATGCTTGTTTTATTCCAAAAATTAAAAATAAAATAAATTTTAAAAAATGCATTTAGCAGATAGAGTTGCAAATGCTATAATTGTACTTATGTGTTCCTGCTCATTTTTCTTTAATTTTGAATTGATTTGACCTTTCTCTTATTCATTGTTTCTTGTCTTTTAAAGATATAATCAATTTTATTTATATGTTGCCATTTTGTACTTCCCGTGGGTAGCAACTTCTTTTAAAAAATATTGATATTGGTTTTTGCATAACTTAAACTTCTATTTCCTCTCCCCAGGGAGCCATTCCATATAACAAAAATTACTATTATTATGGAAAAAAAAGATTTAAAAAGAAGAAAAAACATAAGTAAAAACAATGAATACATCAAGAGAAATCTGAAAAAATGCAATGTCTTACACCCACAGGCCCCTTACTCCTACGAAGTGTGTATGGGGGCATGCCTTTTCAGAATTCTTCTTTAGGGCGATATTTTTGTTTTGTCATTTGTGAAATACCTACTCAATGAAAATACTTGAGATGTACAGGCACCAGACTTCTTTCCTTTGACCTTTCTCTTTTCTCAGTCCCAAACCATATTTTCCAACATAGTCTTTTGCCACCTTTTTGAATGGGCATGTGGCATAATTGATAGAGCATGGGACTCAGAATAAGGAATGTATGGATTCAAATTCTGGATGGTATAGAAGATAGAGTGGCTGTGCCTAGAGTCAGGGAGACCTGAGTTCAAATCCAACCTTAGATGCTTAATTATCTGTGTGACCCTGATGAAGTCACTTAATTTCTGTTTGCTTCAGTTTTCTCCTCTGTAAAATAGAGATAATAGTAGTCATCTTCTCAGGTTTGTAGTGAGGAGAAAGTGAGTTAACATTTGTAAAATGTTTTACAAATTTTAAAGTGCCGTAGTTGTTTCAGTTCTTGTTACTAGTTATGATAAGCAAGTCACCAAACCTTGCTTTGCCTCAGACAACTATATGGGATGTATCTACCTTGGCCCCTCTATGTGTATACATATACATATATATGTGTGTATATACATACATGCCTGCATATGTATATGCATATATACACCTACATACATATACATGCATACATGCACATGCACATACTTGGATGTATATAGCTTGGTTGTATTCTGTAAGGATGGAAGGAGTTCTCATAGCAACTGATTAAATCGCACATCCTTCTTATATTGAAATTGTTCTGTGCCCATATTCATACTGAGATCACCAAATACTGAATTATATGTTGGCTTGGTTTGGAAGAATCTATTGAGTTCTTCTTAGAATTTCTCTACTTCATTCTTATCTTCCCTCCTCACCCTGTCTATTAATATTTCTGGCTTTCATCAAAGCTCATTTCAGGTCAGGTGTCAACTTCCACCCAAGGCCTTTCCTGATACCCCATTTATCCATACTCTGACCCCCTTAACATTATGTTAGAATGCTTTGTATATATTTGTATTTAAGACAATTGAATAAAATAGACCAGCCATGTATCAACTATCTTCTTGATGTCAGAACTCAAGGACTACCCCCAATACTTGGTGGGGGGGGGGCCTTTGGTATTTAATTTTGGGAAGGACATAGACAGGAATATGCAGGCATGAGTGGGTTGTAATATATGTTGTTGTACAGAACTACCCCATCAATGAGATCACAAGTCCTTGGAATATTGAAATATACTTTAAATTTACTTCTTTGTATATTATGACCTCTTGGCAAAATACTCCTTGAAAGCAGGGATTCTTTGGTTTTTGCCTTTGTATCCTAGGAGTCAAATACAGTATTTTACAGAGTAGGTACTTAAATTTGTTTGTTGAATTCATTCTTGGCAATGAATGATAGCACGTATAGATTACAATTACCTTCATAGCGATCAGTTTACTCAAACTCATTGCTAGCAATATAAAGTGAGAATGCATTGTGTCCTCGGAACTCTGTCCTACTGCCTTTGGGTTGACAGTGGAACAAAATACATTGACTGGTGGAACCTCAGAGTTGGTAGGAATGTCAATAGCCACTGAGTCCAAACAATACTCTCTACAACAACATGACAAGCCTTTATTTAAACACCTCTAGTTAAGAGAAAAGGCATGACTTACTAAGAGAGCTCATTACCTTTTTGTTGGTATTGGGTTTTGTTTCAGTCACGTTCAAATTTTTGTGACCCCATTTGTGGTTTTCTTGGCAAAAATGTTGGAGTGGTTTGCTATTTCCTTCTCTAGCTCACTTTACAGATGAGGATACTGAGGCCAACAGGGTTAAGTGACTTGCCTAGGGTCACATAATTAGTAAATGTCTGAGGCCAGATTTGAAGTCAGGAAGATGAATCTTCCGGACCCAACACTCTATCCACTGCACAATCTAGCTTCCCTTTAGGATAATGCTAATTACAAGAAAGTGTTTTTCTTACCTTTTATTAGTATCTGTCTCTGTAATTTCTGCCTATTGCTCTTAACTCAGCCTTAGGAGACAAATGCAACAAGTCTAATTCATCTTCTATGTTAACTCCTCCCTACCCCACCCCCACCCCACTTCAGATAATTCAAAGAAAAAATCATGCCTCTGTAACTTTTCTTTTCTCTTGGCTACATATCCTCATATCCTTCAGCTGATCCCCATGCGGTATAAACTCAAAGTCATGGCCAAGTTCTTGCTTGTTATTCCTACTTTGTAAATTTCTGTTTACTCATCAATAAATTTAAATGATGACACCTTTTTTTTTTGTCTTTTGTTTCCTGTGAGTTTCACAGCTACCATTATTCTTTCTACATTGTAGCTGCTCCCTACGGTTTCTAGCTTGGTGGTTTTTTTTCTCTTTTTCCTTCCTGACTTCCCTTTCTGCTTTATGAAGTTCAGGGTTTTGGCTTTGTTTCTCTCTTATTTGTCATGTTCTTCTGGGAGACTTGTGATCCTTAAGTTGCCTCTGAACATTCTCTCTTCTGGATCAAAGAATTTTTCTTGCATAGAAATCCTTTTTGCTTTTAGCATTATTTTCTTTTGTTCTTCTTCTTCCCGTTTGTCCTTTACTTTTATTTGTATTCCAAATCTGTTGTTGTCTCTTTTTCTTCTTTGGAGAGTCTCATCACCATGGAGCCAACTTTTTCTACTCTGCTAATTGTTTTTACTGTGTAGGCCATAAGTTCTAACAGTTGTTCTCTTCTAACTTTTTCTCTTATGTTTTTATTATTTCTCTTTTGAATTTGTGTAACATCTTGTTGTGCTCTCTTGGAATTTCAGAGGGTTCTGTGTTTCATTAGGCATTGGTTCAATTTCCTTTGCCTTATAATATTTATTTGGAGACATATGTAATCTATGATATTTTAGTGCTTAGCCTTCTTTCTTACCCTCTATTGATTTAGTTACTTATAGTCTAGGTTCCCCAAATGACAGATTCAAAGTGGTTCAATGGTCAGAGCACTGGACCTGGAGTCAGGAAAGACCTGAGTTCAAATCTGACCACAGACATTTACTGGCTGTATGACCCTGGACAAGCCATGTAACCTCTCTTTGCCTCAATTTCCACAACTGTAAATGGGGATGATAATAGCACCTTCCTTGCAGGATTATTGTGAGGATCAGATGAGAAGTATTTGTAAATACTGTGCTTAGCACAGTATCTGGCACAAAGTAGGCACAATATAAATGCTTATTCCTTTCCCTTCCCTACTTGGGCATATGCTATCATAGTTTCTATGTTTCTATATCACTGAAAAAAGAGTGAGTCCCAGAGAGTCTATGTACTTTGCCTAAGGTTATACAGCTAGTTAATTATAAAGCTAGGACAAGGATTTTGGTCCCTTGATTCCACATTCAGGCTATGAAATATTGATCTAGTTGGGAACATAATTCACATGCACATTTTTTGGGATGTCATTTGGTTAAATCAAAGAAAAGGGTGATTTCATGACTTTATCTTTTGTGTTCGGTCCCACAAAGCATGTATAAGGTTATTGCATATATATCAATATTTATCTGCCTCTCTATCTGCCTTTATTTAAGGAGGTTGGGGTTCATAAAATAATTATACAATTTACCATAGTGATCCATTCCTCCCATGGGCACGTGGCCTTCTACTTACTCTGACACAATCACTCCAACTTACTATTATAGTAGCATGTCTAAATTACCAGGATGACGAAAAGAAAATGCAACCAACATGCACCTGCAGTCAAATTTTCTCAGGGTCCAAAGTTAATCCGGTTACAGGAGAATATATTTCCTCTCTTCATTATTTCAGTTTTCAAGCCCACATTTATGTGCTTCCATTTACACAAAACCAGCTACTCACAAAGTGATTTCTTAAATCTTACGAACATTACAGTTAATTATAAATCAAATCCATGATAAACCTGAAACATTTTCTTCTACCAATGTACTCTATATCTTTGGGGGAGAATGGATATGTGCATGTGTGAATTTATATAAATTTGAATGAGGTGAATCTATGTATTGCAGGGTAGGTCACAACTCTAAACTGTAAACTTCGCTGTCCACTTTCCTCCTCAGGGACTATCCACAAAAAAATTCCTTGATTAATGCATCTTCTGTATTGAACAGATGATTCTAGGTGATGTAACACATAAAGTGCTGGGCCTGGAATTAGGAAGACCTGAGTTCAAATCTGGCCTTAGACTCTCACTAGCTATGTGACCCTGGGCAAGTCACCTAACTCTTGTCTACCTCAGTTTCCTCAACTGTAAAATGGAGATCCTAATAGTACCTATCTCCCAGGATTGCTGTGAGGCTCAAATGAGATAATATTTTTAGAGCACTTCAATATGGTGCCTGGCACATAGTAGATGATGTGCTTATTTCCTTCATTCCTTTCTTCCTAATTACTCTTGAGAAAGCACTTTAGTGGGTACCTCATTTCAGCCACATAGTTAATCTCTGACATCTCTAATTCCATGCTTCCATGTTCCTCTGCTCAGCTGGAATTATTCTCTCCAAAACAACTGTATATCCATCACTTCTAACTTCAAACTTACCTGATACAGATCAGAAATCTGTCTTTTCACCTCTCTCTCTCTCTATCTCCTTCTCTCCCTTCCTCCCTCCCTCCCTCCTTCTCTCTCTCTCTGTGTCTCTTTCCCTCTTTCTCTCTCTCTCCCTCCCTCTCTTCCTACCCCCATCTCTCTCTCATCTTTCATATTTTAAGTTCTTTCTGTGAACAATCCCATCATTATAAAAGAGTTCTAGGGTCCAGATTTACTCCCATATACTATAACTATAAACCCAGCCTTACATTCAAAATGAACAACAGCTCTCTCAGAAATCTGAGTCATAATTACTGTGACTCAAAGCTCTGAACAGACATTGTATAGCAACAAATGGCTACATTTGAAAAAGTGGAACCTTAAAGGGACAACACCTTACATAATCATTTTGTATCATCTGTTCTTTCAGACTTTTTGAGAATGAGTTTTTCAGTGACATTACAATTACATCCTCACCAACATTGACTTCTCTGCGTATGCTTGGTCTGGGTCAACTGCTCTTCTCATCTTAGTCTCCTGGAGTTTCATTTCTACTTCTTCATCTTGAATATAACTAAAAATAATCACTTTTGTGATGGAGCCTGGCTCCTCCTGTGTCTTTTAAGGGATTTACTTATTTTATCATGATGGAGAAAAATTAACTTAGTGCCCAGAAGAGTTTAGCCTCATCACATATACAAAATGCCTGTATTAGCCATATAAGGGTCTTTCAATGAAGCCAAATTGGTTATAACATTGCCTTCTTGTTGAACATTTACCCATTTAGGAAAGAAAAGAAGCATGATGCTTTTATCAGTGACTAAGGCACTGCTGAGTGGGTGACTGTTTGAAACAACAGGCCAGGTGGTGGCAAGGTACCTTTTATTTATGTGTTTGTCTTCAGCTCTAGTTTTTCTCCACAGTTCTGTTCCATGTTTACCAGATAAGAAGCAGCTCCCAGAGAGGCTGTAATGGAGTGGAAATGAATTCACAGCAGCACAGCAATGGAATAACTTAATTGGGGCCAGGGGAATAGTTCAGATGGCAATCCAAGCCTATATGTACATGCTTGTCATTCATGTAGGAAGATGAGGCTGCTCATAGCACCCTTCCTTGCATTTGTGAGCATGGCTACAAAGGCTGGACCATCAGTCTCTTCCATTCTGCAAATGTGATGGTTTGGTTTGGACTGCTATTCACAAGGTCTGCCATCATTTGTGGTTCTACCTCCCTAACTTTGACTTGACTCTCGTACCAAGGTTGGCTGATCCTGCTAGTATTTTTGTCCTGTCATTTCACAATTTTCTTCTCTACAGTTAATCAGGAGGCTTCAATAGACTCTTTCATAAGCCAGTCCAGTCTAATCTTCACATAATCTTTAGATTAGCCACTATCTTTAGTGCTTAACAATAATTTCCTTTCCCTGGAGAAGGAAGTGGCAAACTACTACAGTATATTTGCCAAGAAAATCGCATGAACAGTATGGTCCACAGTGTCATGAAGAGTCAGACATGATTGAACAACTGAATAGCAATGTACTAGTAAGCAGATTCAGATTTGATGATTAAAAAAAGCAAGAGACGCCCAATGATCCGGGAATGTTTCATGGGATGCCAGTTGTCTCACAGCTTCTTAAATACATATTAAGATGACTGAACATGAAAGAGCTTTGACTCTTCTCAAAAGAGGAAAAGGAGAACTATCAGATTGGCAGAGTATGGAATGTAGCCTCAAGGAGACACCAGATATTAGAGATTCAGATTATATCCCCTTGGGATAAATAATGCCAGACTCTAGGACTTCAACCTTTGCAGTGCACTGAGAACAGGGAAGTGTCTGATCTAAATTTTAGATCTAAGACTTCGGATCTTAGTCTAGTGGGGGCAATGCATTCTTCTAATCATGCAAAATAAATTCACCATTTTTGTAGGTCTTATTAGAATCATAAAATCTTGAATTGTCAAGGAAATTAGAGGAAATACAGATCAACCCATACCTAAGACAGGAATTCCTTCTCCAACATCCTTCAGATGTGTTCATTTAGTTGCTTTTTGGGTAATATCAGTGATTTGTGCTGTCTCCTGAGGAAGCTTGCTTTGGTTTTGGACAGCCCTGTCTGTGAGAATGTCCTTTCTTATACTTCAAGGGATCTGTGAGTTCATCAAAGTAGATACTCTCTCAAATAATGCCAAACTCAATTTTATCCTTCTTTCTCATCCTGTGTAATTTTTGGTTAATCTCTTCTAAGATCTGCCTGTTATACTTAGAACTTTCCCTAGGTCTTTTAATTTTTAATAAAGTGGTACTTATTAGAGGCAGGATGTCATAGTGGATAAAGATCCAGGGTTAGGGTCAGGAATAATAATATTAATAATAGCTAGTACTTACATAGCACTGTAAGGTTTACAGAGTGCTTTACAAATATCATTTCATTTTATCCTTACAATAGCCCTGGGAAGTCAATGCCCATTTTAGAGACAAGGAAACTGAGATAGTTCTTAGGTGACTTGCCCAAGTTACACAATGAGTTTCTGAGGCAAGATTTGAACTCAGGTCTTCCTGACTCCAGGTCTAGAACTCTATCCACTGTGCCATCCAAATAAGTTCAGATCCTGCTTCTGACACATACTGGAGGTGTTGCTCTGGTCAAGTCCCTCGACCTTTCAGTGTCCTAGGCAGAGCAGGTGCTAGTTTGCACTAATAGGAGGAGTTTTCTCACTGAGAGTTCCCTATACCAATGAATTCACAGGTCCAGCTTAAGAAAAAGTTCTTCCTTATGTGAAGAGTTTTCTGGAGAGACACAGGGTACTAATAGTGTAAGAAGATGGAAAGAGTAGGAAAGAAAGAGTTGTAGGGGGAACCGAGGATCCAGAAGCTACAGTGGAAGGGGAGGGAAGAAGAGAATAATAATCTCTCATATTTAGAAATATTAATATTAACAAATCTCCTTTTTTCACAGCTATGGGATCTAGGTCATGCAAATCTTATTCATCCCTGTTTTACAGGTGAGGAAACTAAGGACCTGAGAAGTTAAATGATTTATCTGTGGGCACACAGCTAATAAATGCCCAAGTCAGGATTGGAACCCATATTTTTCACTCCATGCACAGGACTCTTTCAACTGTGCTTCTTAGATAGGGCAGATGAGTAGTATAGAATTACAGGGTTGAGCTGGACCAGCATGTGAGTTCAGGAAGAGGTAGTAAGGCTTTAGTACCCTCATAGATGGTGATTCTGGATTATAGGGATAAGCAGAGCAGGAGATGGGATTTTGCTAGTCATGGAACAGGGGAAATGCTAGTTTATTGGGAGTAGGTACTCCATTGATTGTATCCTCATTGGCAAAATGAAGGCACTGGACTTCGTGATTTTAAAGTTTCTTCCAGTTCTGAATCTATCATCTTTTGATTCTTTGAATTAGTGGAAGGTAGATGGTAATCACTGTTGTATTGGGAAGCTTGTGTGGAGGAGGTAGTTTACAATCCCAGTAAGTCTGTATGTGGAGCAACCACTTTGCAATTCTGTAACCAACTTTGACAGGGGAAATGAGATTAGTCGAGATTTATTCTGAATGCTTTGTTAGAACGATAATTTCTTTTTTCCAGGTGCTTACAAACCAGCCCTTTAATAATGTGTCCTAGAATTTTTGCCAGAAATCAACATCAAAATCATTGGTTTATTAATGGTCTTTCTTCTAATCTTTCTTGAAAACAGACCCAACATTTGCCTGTCTCCAGTCCTGTGGAAATTCTCATCTTTCTTTTTGGTTTCTCAATCAGAATATTAACAATAACAACACAAACTTTTATATAGTGCTTACTATGTGCCAGGCACTGTGCTAAACACTTTGCATTATTATTTCATTTGATACTTAAAACAACCCTGGAAGGTAGGTGATGTTGTTATCTCTGTTTTACAGATGAGAAAACTGAGACAAATAGGGCTAAGTGACTTTCCCAGGGTCACACAGCTAGCAGTGTCTGAGGCTAGATTCGAACTCAGGTTTTCCTGGCTCTAGACCCAGCACGCTATCCACCGTACCACCTAGCTGCCCCACACAAAGGAATATTTCATTTTTATATATACTGCTACCCCACCACCATTATCTCATTGGTTACTTGTGAACAAAGTGTTTCCTTTCATGGTGAGCTTCTTGCCATGAGATCTCACCATGTTTCAGTGATCTGTATGAAAATATTTTTACCTTTCCTCCATGAAGATGTTTAGTTGGCTCAGCTTTTTCCATACTGTTTGTATCAGCATAGAAAACATCCAAGGTCATAAATATCACTACTACCCATTTCCTGGTAATTTTCTCTTGGGCACTACAACTGCTATATTTTTAATGTCATACTCGATGCTTTGTGTTATATCTTAGCCTCCATTTGAGAGGCAGTGTGGAAGCCCAGAAAGAAAACTGGACTTGGAGTTTGGGCAGACCTATGATTAAAAATAGTCTCTGATATTTACCATGTGGCCATGAATAAGTAACTTAACCTCATAGCCTCGGTTTCCTCACCTATAATATATACACCTAATAATGTCTGTCATACCTACCTCAAGTGGTTACAAATTTAAAATAAGATATTATATACGAAGTGCTTCAAACATAAATGAAGCACCATATTGTTAACTATTATTTTCTGTAACAAGCCCTCTTAAGCAAATCTAGAAATCTCCAGAGGAATATATGTGTATGTTTGC
Source organism: Trichosurus vulpecula (assembly GCF_011100635.1). Lineage (NCBI taxonomy): Eukaryota > Metazoa > Chordata > Mammalia > Diprotodontia > Phalangeridae > Trichosurus > Trichosurus vulpecula. The sequence continues at coordinate 269,565,880 of NC_050575.1, read as the reverse complement.
CTCTGTGTGTGTGCATGTGTGTGTGTGTGTGTGTACACGTACATATATCAGTTAAGTGACACAATGGATAAAGTCCTGGGCTGGGAGTCAGGAAGACTCATTTTCCTGAGTGCAAATCTGGTGTGACACTCACTAGCTGTTTGATCCTGGGTGAGTCACTTAACCCTGTTTGTAAAAGGAACTGGAGAAGGAAACGGCAAACTACCCTAAGATTTTTACCAAGAAATGACACCCTCAGATGGTGTCATGAAGAGCTGGACACAAACGAAATGACTGAACAACAATAATGACAACAAATAACACATGTGTGTATGTATTTATGTATTTCCCTGCTTTCTCTCTCTCCCTCCCTTTCTTCTTTCTTTTCTTCCTCCCTCCCTCCTTCCTTACTCTCCATCAGTTCCTTCTCTCCTTCCCTTCTTTTCTCTGTCCTTCCTTCCTTCCTTCCTTCTTCCTTGCTTCTATTCTTTTGTCCTTCCTTCCCTCCATCATTCTTCCTCCCCTTCTTTCCTCCCTCCCTCCCTTCTTTCCTTCCTTCCTTTCTGCCTTCCTGCCTTCCTGCTTCTTTCCTTCCTGCCTGCCTTCCTTTTTTCTACAACCATTTATTCAGTACCTACTCTGTGCCAGAAACTCTACTATGTATTAGGACAAAAATGCAAAAACCCAATAGTCTTTCCTCCAAAGAACTACCATCCTACTGTGTCTGTGGTGGCAGGGTGGAGAAACCATATGTACATATATAAGTAAATACAAAATATAAATATCAAAAATACAATGTAATTGCCAGGGGGAAGAGCCAACAATTGGAAGAAAAAGGAATGGCCTTGGTTCGGAAGTGTAAAAGAGCTAGAGCTTCTAAAAAGTCTAGGTAGAAAAGGAGGTCATTCCCCCCAGGGAGGTGGAAGAGCTTATAAGAAGGCACGAAGGCAGCAAATGTGATATTTAGAAGGTAGAGTATATGAGGGAGAGTAATGTAACCTCATTCTAGAAAGACGGGTTGGAACCAAATTAGAAAAGACGTCATATGCCAAATATAGGAATTTGTATTTTATTCTAGGGGCAATATGTGGTTGCTGGAGCTTCTGCAATGACCTGATCAGATTTATGCTTTAGGAATATCAATTTGGTAGCTGTGTAGATAGACTACAGATGATGAGACCAGATCCAGAGAGAGCAGATAGGAGGCTATAACAAAATGTCAGTCTATAGGTCATGAGGGCCTGAATGAAGAGAAATCAATTTATTGAAAAAGCATTTATTGAATATTTACAATGTACCAGGCAGTGGGGGTGCAAATACAAAAAGTAAGATAGTCTTTGCCGTCAAAGAATTTATACTCTCTATGGAAAGACAATACATACATGGGATTGGGGCCAGGGAAGAGAGTTTTGGTCTAAATTCTAGAAAATCATAGAGATAGTGAGCTGATTTATAGGCAGTCAGTTGGTATATCCCTTCCAGAAGCAAATGAAGCTTAGATTTGATTTCTGTGCCCAGAGTAAGATATTTAAAGTGGGAGGTGGTCAGTGAGACATGGGTAGATTGCAAGAAAGTGTTACAAATCTGCAAAGCACTATCAAAGATATTGGGTTAGGGAAGTTTCCACTCAGTCACTAATCAAGGTAGCTCATCTAAAGGTGAGTCAATTAACTTACCCAGAAAATGGTGGGTATGGATTTTGGAGGTCTGATGGAGAACGTTCTGGTCTAGATGGTGAGAGAAATGATTATTAAATAACTAATTGTTAATATTAGGGAGACAAGGATTTTTCCCTTTCTGAAACCTTGTTCTCTACTAGGCCAAGCCAGCATCAATCTTGTTCAGATCCCATCCAGATGGGGAAGCCCATTGTTTTGAGTAGTCAGGTTTGGGTGGGGATAAATTCTTTGATTAGATTGCCCTAGGCTGGGCTTGGTTTGAAAGTAAATGACAGGATCAAAGTCAAGTTTCCCAGTACCTCATTAGAATAAATCCACCTCTCCTTCTATACTCATTCTCTGTCATTACTTGTTAACCAATCAGAGTCAATTGCCACTCTCAGGAATATCCTCTCTTCCAAGGGCACATAAGCATTAAGTGGGTTCCAAAAAAGGGTCTTTGGCATTTGAGAGTGTCACTGGCCCCTTTTATTAATTATATGCCAGCATGATTAATAAAATAATTAATTACACAGAAATTTTGTCTCTCTAGATTTTTGTACATCACAGTAGAAAGTCATAGGGTTTTGACAGAGGGCAGGTAGCAAGATGGACCTAGATGGTTGGTGATATAGCGTACAAAGCATGGACCTTTATGAGTGGAGAGAAAGGGATGGATAGGGTATTGTGGAGACAGAATTGACAAAACTTACTAGTTCATCAATAGTCAAGAGCCCATCTTTTTTGTATCCTAATAAGCCATATTGCAGACATCCATCGTCTCATCTTCTAATGCCATCCTATCAGACAGCTGTTCACAATGCACATTCCTCCTTATCTTTACCATTTTACTTTCAAATAGCAATGGTGATAAACAACAACACAACAACATCTGTGTCCTTGAGGTCTTTACTTTCCTGCCCAGGGTTGCATCATCCCTAGAGATGCATCCCCAGGCTCCTCCTGGCCTTATCCTTCACACCCACATGAATCACTAGAAGCAGATGATGTGGTTTCTGTTCACACAAGTTAGTCCTCTTATGACAATATGAAATATGAATGATGGTGGCTAAACCTGCCATTTGTTCTATTCTACAGTAGAAGCTGTAGACTGAAAACTGCAATGACTTGTCTCCTGTGCATTCTATTGCTGCTTTCAGAAACAGGAAAGTTCTCTTGGCTTTGGTGTATGAAAGATAGGGGAAGGAAATGACAAGGAACAAGTGATCCCTGTTATCCCTTTAGTATGCTGCTGTATGAAGGTCTACAGCCTTGAGGATCCTATTTCGGAGATCACTCAGTACTTTGCTATAGTATGTCCCTATGTGTACTGCATAAATTGACTGCTTCTTTGTGTCCTGCAGGAGTGCCAGGCATCCTTGGAGAAGCATAGGAGATTATATGTTGTTACACAAAAAATCAATATAGGTTAGAGCCCTAAATACCTTTTGGAGTATTCACTGTAAGAAATCTTGGCCAACATTCTACTTACTCATTTGGCTAACACATGAGACTGTGGTGATAACCTGTGGTCTCCTCATGGGCAAGTTAATCTCATGCAATTCTATGACCATAGGTTGCATTCAACCCCACCTAGACACCTGGCCAATGCCTGCCACTTATCATAGGGTGTTCTAGGTGATGAAGGGTGGTTTTGGTTCAGCGCAGATCCATGGTTATTACTAGACAAAACACTGGGAACAGAAGCCCTCCTGATGCCAAGCCCATGCTGTCATGGTATCCAAAAGCCAGCACGTTGTTGCTGTGCCCTCACACTGAACCAGAGGGGAAAAGGCATACATTAAGAGATGGGGACATTGAGGAGTAATTGTCCCGTGCCCCTGGTCCCAGGTCACACACCTGAGGTTTACCTGATTGAACACAATGGGAATAAGGAGAATATCTAAATCCGAACAGTAAAGTGTGATGGGGGGCAGAAGATGGGAGGGAAAAGAATTAGGACTGACATTTTATGTCTTTTAAAAAAGTTTGACCTTTTGGAAATATCACTGTGTACATTTAAAATATTAATAAAGGCCTTCGCTGTTAGAAGACAGAGCAGTTGTTGTCGTGTGTGACCTTTCATTGAAGTAAAAGAAAATTGACAGTTTTATTAGCTGTAGGATGCCATGAAAGGAGAGGCAAAGGAGGAAGACACGCTGCCCCAAAATTAGTTATACTAGCTGTACATTGTAAGTGTGGTGGAAGACAAAGCCGCTACGTCGGAATATGGCTTCCGGGCCTCATCCATATTTAGGTTATGACTATCCCCTAGACGGCGAAGGTAGTGGCTCTGGTTTCTTTTTGCAGGCTTGAAATATCTCCTCTACTTTTTCTGTAGCAGAGAAAAGTAACCTGAAGATAATGTTTCATATCTCGATTCAATTCATTTAAATGCCTACTATGTGGAGGGGGCCTTTTGCTAGGGAAGCAATGAGGATACACAAAAATGGAAGAGTCTGGGCCCTCAAAGAGCTTATGTTATACTGTGTGTTTATGGTGTGTGTGTGGGGTGGGTGGGGGAGGATGGGATATAGCATTTTATAGACAAAGTGATAGGAGGGGGCACTACCAAATGGAAAGGTCATCAAAGGCCTTGTGTAGGAAGTAGCACTGTAGCCATTTTAAGAGGTACAGATGAGGATGGAAACCATTCCAGTGATTGGAGGGGAAACAGGCTGTGCAAACACATGGTGGTTGGACATGACATGGTGTATATGACAAATAGAAACTAAGACAATTTGGTTATATTGTAGAGTATATACGAGTGGGGAGATAATATTAAATATCTGGAAAGATTAGCTGGAACTAAATTGTGAAAGAATTTAAATGTCAAATGGAAGAGTGTGTACCTTATCTTAAAGGCGATAGGGACCCACTGAAATATCTTGGGCAGGGAGGTGAGCAAAATCACGAATGAGTGGTAGGTTGGTAAGCATTGGTTCCCTCCACATAGCACATGCACAGACCACACACACACACGCACACACACACACACACACACACACACACATTCATGAGATCCTCAGGGAAAAAAACAACAACAGTGATAACAAATACAGCAAAATCCCACAATGGTGAGAATGAGGTAGCAGAGAGGGGTGATAGTGGCAAATTTATTCTGATCAAGGCTACATGACTATGATATGGCCAGGGTTTGAAACCAAATCTTCCACAGAGAGGCAGATTTCAACTTTGATATAAGGAAAAAATTTCCTAACAATTAGAACTATTCAAAAGTGGAATGAGCCATCACTGATGGGTTGGAGGCTGCTTCTTAGGTCCAGTGTGAACAGAATTTTTTTCCAGGTTTGGGTTCCATGGATATAATGTGACATTTCCTCTAGCTTTGAGTCCCAATCCAGTGGCCTCTGAATGGGACCACATTGACCTTCTGTCCTTGTCTGATATTCGATTCCTTCTTCCTTACTGATATATTTTTGGATGCAGAAGTGAAACCTAGACATTTCTGGAAAATGATGAATATTTGAAATAGTGTCCATCAAATTCAGTTAAGAGATTAAGTGCTTTTAGAGTCGAAAAATAGCTGTCATCGAAACCAAAGGAAAGGTAAGGAAGCAGTGAACATAAGCTACAAGAAATCCATTAAATTGAGGATAAGTATGGAGTCTTGTAATAGACCCTTAGACATAAAGTTTCCATTCTTAGCATACTCTGTGCCCCCAAAGCTGATATAAATCCAGATCTCCCATCAGTTTCTGTGGCATGTCTGACCTTGAATAAGTTTTAGAACACATCTGAGGGACAAAGCACTTTTGTTTCCTTAAATTAAAATATATGTGGGGAAGTTAACAGGGCTTATACTCCAAGAATATGAAGTTGATGGAAGATAATACTTATTTTCTCTCATCCTCTGGTCTTACTTTGGAAAGGTAAACAAATTGTCCTTAAGGGTTTTACACAACGTGTTGCACATAATAGAAACAACTATTTATTGATATATTGATTAGAGGTGTCAGGATATATGCTTCATTCATCTTTCCAATTCCTCCGGTTCTCAACTGTGCATCCAGCTCTGAACTATCCTTGACTCCTCACTTTTGCCCAACCTATGTATCCATTCAGTTGCCAAATACTGATAATAGCTAGCATTTATATAACGGTTTAAGGTTTGCAAAATGCTTTACCTAAGTAGATCCCTGTAACAACCCTGTTTAGTATACACCATTAGCATCCTCATTTTTATTTTATTTTTTTGTTTTTTTTTAAATTTATTTATTTAACATATTTAGTTTTCAGCATTGATTTTCACAAGAGTGTGAATTATGAATTTTCTCCCCATTTCTACCCTCCCCCCCCACTCCAAGATGACATATATTCTGGTTGCCTTGTTCCCCAGTCAGTCCTCCCTTCTGTCACCCCACTCCCCTCCCATCCCCTTTTCCCTTCATTTCTTGTAGGGCAAGATAAATTTCTATGCCCCATTGCCTGTGTATCTTATTTTCTAGTTGCATGCAAAAACTTTTTTTTTGTTTTTGAACATCTGTTTTTAAAACTTTGAGTTCCAAATTCTCTCCCCTCTTCCCTTCCCACCCACCCTCCCTAAGAAGTCGAGCAATTCAACCTAGGCCACATGTGAATCATTATGTATAACCCTTCCACAATACTCATGTTGTGAAAGACTAACTATATTTTGCTCCTTCCCAACCCATCCCCTTTTATTGAATTTTCTCCCTTGACCCTGTCCCCTTTCCAAAGTGTTTGTTTTTGATTACCTCCACCCCCATCTGCACTCCCCTCCATCCTCCCCCCCTTTTTTTTTATCTTCTTCCTTCTTTCCTGTGGGGTAAGATACCCAATTGAGTATGTATGGTATTCCCTCCTCAGGGCAAATTTGATGAGAGCAAGATTCACTCATTCCCCCCTCACCTGCCCTCTCCCCTCCTCCCACAGAACTGCTTCCTCTTGCCACCTTTATGCGAGATAATCCACCCCATTCTATCTCTCCCTATCTCCCTCTCTCAATATATTCCTCTCTCATCCCTTAATTTGATTTTGATTTTATTTCTTTTAGATATCTTCCCTTCATCTTCAATTAGCCCTGTGTCTGCTCTCTCTCCCTCTCTCTCTCTCTCTCTCTCTCTCTCTCTATGTATATATATATATATATATACGTACATATACACATACATGCACATTCACCTATATATATATATATGTATACACATAAACATATATATATATGCATATTCCTTTCAGCTACTATGATATTGAGGTCTCATGAATCATACACATCATCTTTCCATGTAGGAATGTAAACAAAACAGTTCAACTTTATTAAGTCCCTTATGATTTCTCTTTCTTGTTTACCTTTTCATGCTTCTCTTGATTCTTATGTTTGAAAGTCAAATTTTCTATTCAGCTCTGGTCTTTTCACTGAGAAAGCTTGAAAGTCCTCTATTTAATTGAAAATCCATATTTTGCCTTGGAGCATGATACTCAGTTTTGCTGGGTAGGTGATTCTTGGTTTTAATCCTGGCTCCATTGACCTCCAGAATATCGTATTCCAAGCCCTTCGATCTCTTAATGTAGAAGCTGCCAGATCTTGGGTATTCTGATTATGTTTCCACAATACTCAAATTGTTTCTTTCTGGCTGCCTGCAGTATTTTCTCCTTGATCTGGGAGCTCTGGAATTTGGCAACAATATTCCTAGGAGATTTCTTTTTGGGATCTATTTGAGGAGGCGATCGATGGATTCTTTCAATTTCTACTTTGCCCTGTGGCTTTCTCCTTGTGGACAGTTCTCCTTGATAATTTCTTGAAAGATGATAACTAGGCTCTTTTTTTGATCATGGCTTTCAGGTAGTCCAATAATTTTTAAATTATCTCTCCTGGATCTATTTTCCAGGTCAGTGGTTTTTCCAATGAGATCTTTCATATTGTCTTCCATTTTTTCATTCCTTTGGTTCTGTTTTATAATATCTTGATTTCTCATAAAGTGACTAGCTTCCACTTGCTCCAATCTACTTTTTAAGGTAGTGTTTTCTTTAGTGGTCCGTTGGACCTCCTTTTCCATTTGGCTAATTCTGCCTTTCAAGGCATTCTTCTCCTCATTGGCTTTTTGAAGCTCTTTTGCCATTTGAGTTAGTCTATTTTTTAAGGTGTTGTTTTCTTCAGTGTATTTTTCAGTATTTTTTTGGGTCTCCTTTAGCAAGTCATTGACTTGTTTTTCATGGTTTTCTCACATCCTTCTCATTTCTCTTCCCAATTTTTCCTCTACTTCTCTAACTTGATTTTCCAAATCCTTTTTGAGCTCTTCCATGGCCTGGGACCAGTTCTTGCTTTTCTTGGAGGCTTTTGTTGTAGGCTCTAAGACTTTGTTGACTTCTTTAGGCTGTATGTTTTGGTCTTCTTTGTCACCTAAGAAAGAATCCAAAATCTGAGACTGAATCTGGGTGTGTTTTCGCTGCCTGGCCATATTCCCAACCAGCTAACTTGACCCTTGAGTTTTTCAGCGGGGTATGACTTCTTGTAGACTTAAGAGTTCTATGTTCCACATTTGGGGGGGATGGGCCAGCTCTGCCACACCACCACTCCTTCCCCAAGAACCCCCAACCCAGATTGGGCTTAGATCTTCAGCAGGCTCTTCACTGCTGCTCTGATCTGCCACTTAATCCCTCCCACCAGGTGGGCCTGGGGCCAGAAGTAACAGCAGCTGTAGCTGCCCCACCTCTGCTGCCCTGGGGGCAGTGGCCAAACTGTGAACTCCTTCCACTGCTGCAGCTTTTCCCACTAACCTTCTCCACTGTCTTTGGTGTTTGTGGGTTGAGAAGTCTGGTAACTGCTGCAGCTCACTGATTCAGGGCGCTAGGGCCCGCTCCACCCGGCTTCTGATCTGGTTGTTCCGAGCAGCTCACACTGGGCTCTGCTCCACTCCGCCCTGCTCCCAGCTCTGTGCAGGATAGACCTCACCCAGAGACCATCCAGGCTGTCCTGGGCTGGAGCCCTGCTTCCCTCTGCTGTTTTGTGGGTTCTGCAGTTCTAGAATTGGTTCAGAGCCATTTTTTATAGGTTTTTGGAGGGACTCAGTGGGGAGCTCACTGCTTTCCAGCCCAGCATCCTCATTTTTAGAAAAGGAAACTGAGCTCTTTCCCTTTAGAGCCAGTGGCGGTGTGTGTGACCCATGATCATGGCAAAAATCAAGGCCAGGGATTTTCGTAGGAAGTAGGAGGAGCTACTGAAACAGTTGAATGATTTAAAGGTGGAAATTTCCCAGTTGAGAGTGGCCAAGGTCACTGGAGGAGCTGCATCCAAGTTATCTAAGATCCGAGTTGTCTGAAAATCTATTTCCCGAGTCCTTACTGTCATCAACCAGACACAGAAAGAGAACCTCAGGAAATTCTATAAGGGCAAGAAATACAAGCCTCTGGACCTTAGGCCCAAGAAGACCTGTGCCATGCGCCGCAGGCTTAATAAGCATGAGGAAAGCCTGAAGACCAAAAAACAGCAGAGGAAGGAGAGCCTGTACCCCCTTCAGAAATTTGCTGTTAAGGCATAATTTGTTAAGGTACTCAATAAAAAGACAAATTATTATGAAAAAGAAAGAAAGAAAAGGAAACTGAGCCTGAGAGAGGCTAGATTACATTCCCAGGGTTACATAGCTAATAAGTGTCTGAGGCAGGATTTTAACTCAGGTCTTACTCACTCCAAATCCAACACACTCTCCCCCCTTCACCACCTAGCTGTCTCAAATATTGCTATTTCTATTTCCACAACATATTTTACATCCTACCCCTTCCTCTCTACTCACATGGGAATCATGCTGGATTTTGGCCCTCATCATCTCTCACCTGGACTGTAGCAATGACCTTTCCCTGCTTCAAGGACTAGCCACCCCAATCCATCCTCTCAACAGCTGCCAAAGTGATTTTCCAAAAGCACAGATCTGACTATGTCACTCCCCTACTTAATAAATCCTAGTGATTCTTTATTGCCTGTAGGATAAATATAAACGCCTCTTTTTGACATTTAAAGCTCTTTACAGCCTGGCCCCAAACTACCATTCTAGTCTATTTATATCTTACTTGCCTTTCAATTTTCTACAGTCTAGCTAAATTGACTTTCCCTTTGTTCCTCACACAAACAACCCCATCTCTCTCATCTCTGCCTTTGCACTGGCCTTCCCACAAAGCCTGGAACCTACTCCTTCCTCCCCTCTGTCTCTTAGGATCTCATGTTTCCTTCAAGACATAGTTCAAACACTATTCTCTATAGGAAGCCTGTTCTGATGCATCCTCCTCCTCCAGATTCCAATGCCTTCCTTCTTATATTTATTTGGAATTATGTTTGTATACAACTAGGTCCTAATTAGTGCAAACCCTGAATCCTATGAAGTGGTTGGTCCCATGTATCGGAATTTGCACTATTTGAAGTTAATAACTATGTAAAATATGGTAACTGGTTTTAAACCAAATATAGAATGCAGTACAGATTCATTATTTGTACCAATAAGGAGACTTATGTATGTATATATTGTTTCCCTTAACAGAATGTAAGCTCAACTAAAGGATTTGTTCTGTGGAGTTTGGATTCAGTCAAAGGGCCACACTTGAGGAAATAGAAGGCCACTTGTGGCCTCAAGGCTTCAGTTTCCCCACCCCTTCCCTAGCACATAGTTTGTACTTAGTAAATGATTTGGTTGGTTGGTTGATTGCCTGATTCCCCAGGTGCATCAAGTACCTTCTGACACTGTGCAGGTCACACTCTGTGATTGGTCCCAATATCAATTATTCCTTGTCACTGGTATTCCATGAATATTGCCTCAAGATGGCTAGAATTCCTTTTCCTGGCTGCCAAAAAGGGTCTGTCTCGGCCTATTCTTTGGATTCTTAACCTTACTGCTTTATTTTGCCTTTCAGGTTTTATTTATTGTTGTTGTTGTTGTGGGTTTTTTTAAAAAAAAATTTTCTGGTCTTGGGAGATAATCTGGAGCCAAGCTGTGATTGGACTTAAATCTCAAGCTGAAGAATCTTGTATTTTGTACTGCAGATAATAGGGAGCCCATGAAGGTTTTTGAGTAAGGGAGCAGCTTGAAAAGTAATAAGCTTCAACTGAGTGAGAACCTTACTTTAAAGCAAGGATTTTGAGGGGGGGAGGGGTAGGAAAAGTAGGAAAAAAATATACATGATCCCTATCGTGAGCCGAAGATTCAAAATCACGTTAGAAGAGAGTTTAGGAGTCCATCCTTCCATGTGATGCTAGAATTGGGTAATTATCCAACTTGAGTTGAATTCTTCTAGATGAGGGGCTCATTACCTTACCAGGTAGCCCATTCCATTATTGAACAGCTCCATCCATTATATCAAGTTTTATTTTTTATCGAGTTTGAAATCAACCTCTATTTAACTTTCACAGAATAGACCTAGTTTCACTTTCTGGAGTAAAACTGAACAAGTCTACTTTCAGACTTTTCTCTCTGTGACCACTAAAAACAGTCCTAGCTGTGAAAAATGTGATCCCCTACTGAGATCCTGCCTAGTTTAAGCACTGGTTAAAAACACCACTAAAGTTGCGAATCTTCAATTCTCTGAATTTCAACATTGCCTGCGTGCTTTTAAAATCCTCAAAGCCCATTGTTTCATTATAAACATGTCACAGAGATCCACCCAAAATCACAGTTTCTTCTGGGCTGTGAAGAAAAGCTGCATTTGATCCCCATCACCACATATGCCAGTCCTTTAGTTCAATTATGTTGAGTTGCAAAAATTCCAGAGGTGTCCATTCTGTGCATATTCAAAGAGGGGGAGAAACTGCCACATGGTATTTCCTCCCCAGGGAAACTGGAGGCTGACTGCAAGGGAAACAAAATGAAACAAAAATCTTCCTTCCTTCCATTGCAAGGCTCTAAGTGAGAGGTAATGTGGTTTACTGGTTTTGGAACTAGAAACCATGGGTTCCCATACCAGATCTTCTACTTCAATTCAGTAAACATCTGTTAAGTGCCCACTATGTGCCAGACACTGTGCTAGGCACTGGGGATACAAACTGGGGGATGCCCTTAAGGAGCTTATAATCTGATTTGGAAAAACAACACAAAAAAGGAAACTGGAAAGTAGAAGCTCCCCAGCTCAGGAGCATCTCGTTCCTTAGAGGTGAACTTAAGCAGAGCTGAAGATACAAAGTGGAGTCTTGATAGCTTTGTGGCTTTGAACAAATCACTTTATTTCTCTGGGTCTCATCTCCCTCCTTTGTAAAGTGAGGAGCTGGGCTTGATGACCTCTGAGCTCTAAAGCCTATGAATTTTCTTCTTTGGAAAGATTTAAGAAAAGACAGAGCATTTGCTGATGGTCTACCTGTCTGGCTTACCTGGTATCTGCAGTATTTAAAAAGACTTTGTTTTAGTAGAAGAAGCAATGGATTTGGCATGATTGGGTGCATGTGACCTTGGATAGTTCATTTACTCAACTCTTGGTCTCAGTTTTCTCATTTGTAATGTAGCCTCTACGTGTGGCTCTAGCAGCTAGATTTTTGTACCCTTCTCAGCCCCAGCCCTCCCAAATAGTAAAAGGCATGTTCAAAGACCTCCAGACTACTGAGTCCCTTAGGTTGGGGAGAACAGGTCATTCTTCTCTATTATCCTCCCTTAATTATTGTTCCCTCAATTCCTCTTTCTCTCCCTCTCTCCTCCCACCCTCTCATTCTCTCTCTCTCCCTCTCTCTGTCTCTCTCTGATCAAGCAGAAGGGAACCACCTAGGTGGAGGAGCAGGAGTTGCTGGAGCCAGCTCAGACAGAGCCCACTATTAAATTTTCAGTGTGAGCATTTATACCTCGGAAGTCAGCAAATGCTACAAATCTGGACTTGATTTATTGTTTTGTTCCTTTTCTAGACATAAGAAAGTGATAGAGAAAATGTTAATTCAATATTTAGCAGCATACCCTTTTCTGGGAGCCAAACAGGCGACCCCAACCAATAGAAATGAAAGATAGGCTTTTGGTCTTAGGTTCCCTTCTATTTCTGTCTTTTGAGTGATTAGCTATGAAATATATAGGATAATACCCCTCCTAAGACACACTTCCTGGTGATTTCATTGGCCACCAAACTGGGAGTGAGGTCCAAGCTCATATATTTTGTGAAATATAAAACCTCCCCAAAACTGTTTCACCACCCTGACCCCCAGCACAGTAAGGGGGATGATTAAAATAATATTTAAAAAATGGAAAATGAACTCTATATAAATGAGTCAATTAGCAAAATATACTACTGCATAAGAAAAGATCCATCCAACAGTAGCAAGGCCTGGGTGGAGGGAGTATCTCCAGATGGAAAGGACAGAAGAGGGGACCAGAAAATTGCCCCTCTGCTTCTTACCTGGGCAGCAAGTCTCCTATAGGTTGTTTGTTTCTTTCCTGAGGTTCAGTTCTCTGTTCTGTCTGAAGTAGACATCTAATCTCTCTTGAACAATTTCTGCCCACTGTTTTCCTGGTGATCCCGGACTCCTTCCTGATCGCATCCCTGCTGCACCTAGGTCCCATACATCCCTGACAAATGCTTCCCTCCTCTAGGGAGCATTCTCACACTGTCCATAGAAGCTTGTGGATAGGACTACAATAAAATGATAGGATTTAAACAAATTCTCAGTTCTCCCAAAGAGCTAAATGCTATGATCAGATGGATTCTTAAAGGCATCTTGAAGGCTTGCGGTTATATGCATATGGTTGGAGAGGAAGGATGGCACATCAGAAAGAATGCTGAATTTGGAATCACAGTCACATGTGATCCTGTCATTCTCTTATGACCCGAGTTTGAATTCTGGCTCTGCCACTTGTTACCCATGTGACACTGACCATGTCATTTAACCTCTATTGGCCTCAGGTTCCTCACCTAAAATATTAGTGGTTTAGACTCGTTGACCTTGAAGGTTCCTTCCAGCTCTAGGTCCATGATCCTATGATACTGTGCCCCCTATTATATTGCAACAAAAATTACCATATTGGCCAATCATCACTTTAAGGATCTGGGCAGTTGTCACTCAAAATAATCCATGTACTCTTTGTGGCAAGGAACCAAGTGTGCATTCTTTTAGAAACCACTAGGGAATAGAGCCAAGAATAGAATGGAAAGGATATATTAGTAAGAGTGAGGCACAGAAAGCAGAAAGTAGAACGTACCTCATAGAGACAACATGGGGCTGAGATAAATCTGGAATCTGAAGTCCTGTGTTCAAATTTCAGCTCTACTATTTACTAGCCAATTACTTTTAATGGGATTTAGTATGCTTATATGTAACATAGTAGGCGGAGGGAGCTGGAATATGATGCCTTCTGAGGTTCCTTCCAGTTCCAAATATCATGATTCTGTGAAATAGGTTACCGAATCAATGCCTAGCACCTGGCCAAGTCACAGATTCCTCATTGCTTATGTTCTATCAGTGGATTCATGAGGTTGTTTTCTGAATTCCCAATTTTATTTTAAGCTCCTTGAAGGTAAGAAAAAAATACCTTCTTGTGCTTGGACCTCCTTTTAATGTAGTATTCTGAAAAAAACAGAATAAATTAAATATGTATGGTTGGATAGCTATTACTGACCTCTCTGTTATTACCATTATGTTAAAAATTATATTAGTACCATGGTTGCCATCAAGCAAGAACCCAACCTGGACATTGGAACAGAACTAATTTAATGACTGGAACACCCTTGAATTTAAAAGAAAATTCTGCAATTGGAAGACAATTAAGAAGGTAGGAAACCATGAAAAGTCTGTTCCCATATGTTTATTATAAGGTCAGTCAATTTTCAAGATTCTCAAATACTTTTCTCTTCTACCTAGACAGGTTCTCAGTAAAGACGCCTATTATAAAACCACTTCTTTAGTGATTCTGATCATCTTAAAATGTTTTCCAGTGTTTTATTATGCCCTCCAAAGATTTGAGTTCAGTCATTAAACTATATCCTCTAACAGATAAATTGCCTGTATTATTTCCATTTGAGTGGAATAATGCTGCAATAAGGGTATTCCACAGAGAAATCTTCCTTTTAAAGAAATCATGCTAACTTAAATTTTGATAAATATTCTGTATGAAGATAGCATGTCATATAACACATCCCATTAAGGACTTTGGAAATAAGTCTGAGAATTCAAATATGAATATCAGGTAAATGGTTTATGACTTAATTAAAATATTTCCTTTTAATCAATCAAATGTTTGTTAAGCACCTACTATGTGCCTCGCATTATTCTAGGCATTGAGGATGTAATGACAAAATGAAATAGTCTTTACTCTCAAGGAGCTTATTTTTGTGAGAGATGGGTAAAAGTTAGGGAAAGTTAGGTTTCCACAGGAGAGTTAATTGAGTTCCACAGAATAATTAATTAAGTGTCAGATTGAACAAAGGAGTAAAAATTAACCAGGATGAGAGTCCTCAGCCAACAGGAATAGAGTTTATGGTTTTGCAGAAACCACAGTTTCAGGATATAGGCAAAACTGGTCTAAACTGGCCAGATAACAGTCAGGGTTGAAGAGAAAACTGGGTCAAATGCTTAATTGGCTAATTGAATATTACATCACACACCCACAGGGAGGAGTTTTCCACCATTTTTGAACATGGGACATATGTTGAAGAGGGGGGAACATGACAAGGAGTTGCATGTTGGGGGCATATAGAGAAGATTGTGACCTAGAAGGGAGCTGACCAATCCGTTCTCTGAAGGGAGGTACTGAGCTGATGGTGCATCAATCTATGTCAGTGTAACAGAATAAAGTTGGTCTCATTCTTGTACTCTCAACTCCCCCTTTCTAAAGAAGGGTGGAGGCTGCTCCTGGCCAGGAATGTTTACCAATTCCTTTGAATTCCTCAATAATAATAAATTGCCCTTGATACCTGAATTTCAGTGTCAAGTTTCTTTCTAACATTTTGAAAGAATAGAACTTGGGGCATCTAGGTGGTGCAATATATAGAGCATGGCCCTGTAGTCAGGAGGACCTGAGTTCACATCTGGCCTCAGACACTTACTAGCCATGTGACCCTGGGCAAGTCACTTAACCCTGATTCCCCCCACCCCCAAAGAAAGAATAGAATCTGATCTCTAAATGGTGCTATTATAATGGAATTTTCTTCTGCCTCAGCTGAGCATCTATCCTTTCATTTTTATCCTATTTCATTCATATTACTATGTTACTTTCAGCAAGTCTCTTAATGTCTTTGGTTCTCATAGCTCTTCATCTGTAAATAGATAAGTGGATTGGACCAGATGACTTCTAAGGGGAGATGCTGGGGGCAGCCTCTGGAGAGCTGACTGTTAAACTTTTTGTGCGATCATTACACATTGGAAATCATCAAAGGTTACAAATTAGGGCTAGGTTATTGTTGTATTGATTGCCTAGACTTGAAAAAGTGATGGAGAAAATGATAGTAAACATACAAGTGTGTTGCTCATAAACATTTATGCATGTGTTCCCCAGAAAGCTGTCTGTTAAACATTTACCAGCTCACCCCTGCATCTCTGGTCCCTTCCAGCTCTAGACGCTAAGAACCTATGAAAAATTGCCTACTAATTATTCTACCACCCTTCATTCACATAATATTCTACTCCTCTTCTATTACTGTATAATTTATTTCACTCTACAGCGGCTTTAAGGCAGATATCTTAGTGAAAGAGCTAGTTCAGATTTCAACAGGCATACCTGTAATTAGATGCTATGAATCTAATTTTATCTCTTCAAAGAGTCTTTATCTAGTAGGTCCATGGATAAGCTTCATTCCTTAATCTGAGTGCCTTCCCTCTGAGAATATCTTGTTTGTGTATAGTTGTTTGCATGCTACCTCCTTCATTAGAATGTGAATTCCTGGAGAGTAGAATGGTTTTTCTTTCTTTTTTGTACCCCCCCAGCACTAAGCATAGTGCCTGGCACATGGTAGGTGCTTGTTGACTTGACTATACCACTTAGACTAATTGTTTATCATTTATATGGATTGGAATGAGTATAATTGCAGAAAATTGCAGAGAAATCTCAGGGAAGGAGGGCCCTGAAAGGCTATAGTCTAACTTGCAACCAGACAAAAACCCCATCTACAATAGTCTCAACAAGTCATCAGTTTTTGAAGACCTTCAGTAAAGGACTACCCATTATATCCCAAGGCAGACCAAGTAAACAAAGATTTATTAAGCTCTTACTATGTGCCAGGTGCTGCATTAAACACTGGGCTGGTCTACTTTTTGGATTGCTCTGATTATTAGAACATTTTTCCCCTTGCATTGAACCTAGATTTTGCTCTTTGCAACTTTTACATACTATTCCTAAATTGGCCCCTCTGGTGACAAGAGGAACGAGTGCAAGCCCTCTTCTTGATGGCCCTTCTAATACTTGAACACAGCTGTTACATTCACCCAAAGCTTTCATTTCTCCAGGGTAAATGTCCACTTTTACTTCAACTAATTTTCATATGACATGAATTTGAGGATTTGGTTGCCTCATTCAGTATACTTTTCCAACTTGTCAAAGTCCTCTCTGAAATATGCCTAGAACTGATGTGTGTGTACGTATGTATGTATGTATGTATGCTTACATAGTATGTGTATGTATACATGTATATGTATGTACATACACGTGTATATACACACGTGTATATATCTGTGCATGTACACACGAGTATATGTATACATACATGTATTTATCTACTATATAATATCTATGCATGTGATATATATTGCATCAGACTAGTTCAAAGCAAAAACATTTCTCACTTCAGTAGTCTTGAGCATTATGCCTCTTAAGTTATGACTCTTAAAATATTTCCTTTAATTGATCGACAATGTGCTAAACATTATTCTTGGCATTGGGGATATAATGACAAAAATAAAACTGTTTCTGTTCTCAAGGAGTCATTTTGAAAGAATGGAACTCTTTTTTTAAAGGTTCTGTTATAATGTATATACATTAGTGTCCTTGGTTATTATATCACAATACTAACTTAGATTGCACTTAGCTGTCCTCTCAAACTCACAGGTATTGTCCAAATGAACTGTTTTTTAGCCATCCATCTCCCCTTCTACATCTGAAGCTGATTTTTTGAATCTAAGTGCAATGTTTTACATTTATCGTTGTTAAATTTCATCTCTGATTTGTCCCAGCTTTGAAGCTGGTCAAGAATTTTTTTGGATTCTTATTTTTGTCCTCTGGTGTGTTAGCAATGTCTGCCAGTTTTGTGTCATTTGCAAATTTGATAAACACATCATCCATGCCTTTATCTGATGAAAATGGCAAGCAGCATAGGGTTAAGCAAAGATCCCTGAGGCATTAACTGGAAGGAAGGTATAAACATTTATATAGGGCATACTCTGTGCCAGGCACTGTGCTAAACACTTTTCAAATATTATCTCATGTGATCTTCCCAACAAATCTGTGAGGTAAGTGCTGTTATTATCCTTATTTTACATTTGAGAAAAATGAGTCAAAGAGAGGTTAATGACTTGCCCAGGGTCATATTCCTACAAAATGTCTGCAGCTAATTTGAACTTGGGTACTCCTGATTCTGGGGCAGCTTGGTGGCAAAGTGGTTAGAGTGCCAGGCCTGGAGTCAGGAAAATTCATGTCCCTGAGTTCAAATCTGGCCTCAGACACTTACTAGCTGTATGACCCTGGTCAAGTCACTTAACCCTGTTTGCCTCACTTTCCTCATTTGTAAAATGAGTTGGAGAAGGAAATGACAAAACACTCCAGTATCTTTGCCAAGAAAACCCCAAATGGTTCATGAAGAGTCTGATGATTAAAATGACTCAACAATAAAATGTAAAAACATGCTATCTTCAAAATAAACAACTGAACAACAACAGCAACAACAAATTTCTGGTTCTGGGGCCTATTTCTCTATCCACCACAGCATCTCTTATGAGTTGATATTGAACCATTACTAATTACTCTTTGAGACACTCAATCATTCTATAATCCATTTAATTCTACTATGAGTTAACCCATATCTCTTCATCTTTTCCACAAGAATAGCATGAAAAATTATTTTATAAAGTACTTTTATGAACTCTAGGGGATCTATATTTACAGTATTCCTCTGGTCTACCAATCTGGCAAACCTGTCAAAATAAGAATAGAACTTAGTCTGGCATTATCTGCTGTTGATGAAACTAGATTGGCTTTTTATAATCTCCACTTCCTGTTATAAATACTTACTAAATATGTATTTAATAATTCATTTTAGAAATTTGCCTAGAATCCAAATGAAGCTTATTGTCTTCTGGTTTACAGATACCATTCTTCGTGCTCTCTCTCTCACTTCTGTTTGGCTTTTTTTTGATTTATTTTGGAAGTTATAACTGAAGAAAGGTAATGTTAACTAACAGAGGACACGTTAGTTTAAAGTAAAAGGACAAAAACAAAAAACCAACATCATAATCAAAAAATAATAATAATAATATTTCTATGATGTTTGAAAGTTCATTTTTTACTCACAACAACCCTTGAAGGTAGGTGTGATTATTTCCCCCATTTTACAGATGAGTAAACTGAGGAAGGATGAAGTTGATTGACTTTCCCAGGGAGACACGGCTAGTAAGTATCTTAGACTAGATTTGAACTCAGGTCTTTCTGACCTCAGATCTGTTGGATCCAGATTGATATCCATTGGTATCCATTGTGCCACCTGGCAGAAGGAATGTTCATCATGAACATGAGAGTGCACTCTGCTACAGGTTACAACACCTTTAGAGAATATGGAATGCAGAGAACATTCATGTCCTGGGAATATGCCTGGAGGGGCAAACATGTAGTGAACATGTATTGGTCAAAAAGGTATGTGGCTTGGGTGATTCATACTTACGATGCTCAGACTTCTGGCAATGAGCTATCTATAACTCCTTTTAGATCCCAGCCAGATATTTCCCATCTATCTAACTAGAGGAAGGAAGCCTTCAGGCATTTTCAGTATGTCCTTTGAATTCCTTTTCTCCTGCTACTACTTGTATTCTCTTAGCCTAAATTCTTATCCATTCATTCAACAATTGAACAATATTAATATATGTGCCTACCATAGACCATGCACTATGCTAATCATTGAAGGTACAAAAACAAAAAAGAAACAGGTGGGCTCTCATGAAGCTTACATTGTATTGGAGGAGAGCAATGTGTACACAGATAAGAAAGACGAAATATGTACAAAGTAATTTCAGGAGTGGTACAGTGATCGTTAGGAAAATCTGGATAGGCCTCCCGAAAAGGTGTCATTTGAGATGAGCTCTGAAGAAAAGTAGGGATTGAATCAGGAGAACACTGTACACAGTAACAGCAGTATTATATGATGATCAATTGTAAATGACTTAGCTATTCTCAGCAATACAATTATCCAAGACAAATACAAAGGACCTATGCTGAAAACTGCTATCTACTTCCATAGAAAGAACTGATGGAGTCTGAATGCAGATAGAAGCATATTTTTAAAACTTTCTTCATTACTCTTTTTTTTAACCCATATTTTCTTTTGCAACACAGCTAATATGGAAATGATTCGCATGACTGCACAAGTATAATCTGTATCAAATTGCTTGCATTCCCAAGGAGAGGATAGAGGAGGGAGGGAAAGAGAGAATATGGAACTTAAAATTGCAAAAGAAAAATTTTTGTTTAGTGTAATTGAGAAAAAAATTAAAATTAAATGTGAAAAGGATAGGAATTCTAGGAGAAGAAGATAAGGAGAGAATGTCTTTCAGACCATTGGGAAGGGGTGATAGACTGTACAAAAGCACAGAGATAAGAGATTGAACATCATTATGCCATCACTCCCTGATCAAAAACACTTCAGTGGCTTCCTCTGGTTTCTGGAACATAGAGGACATACAGCAAATAGACCAGTTTGGCTTCGGTGTGGTATGTGAACAATAATAATATGAGGTAAAACTGGAAGAGTTGAGGATGGATACAAGGTTGTGAATCCATCTGACTAGAAGGCTGATGGCTGTCTCATAAGATAAAGGAAAATTGGGATGATACTGGGAGCAAAGCTAATGAGTTCTATTTTGTCTCCTTTGTTAAGTTTGAGTTGCCAGTTGGACACCCACAGTGAATTGTCCAAGGAGCAGATGGTGATATGGATCTGGAATTACTGAACAAAATTTCTTTTGACTATTCTAATACCCTGCTGAGTCACTATCCTGAGTCCTTTCAAATCATCCTGAGGACTTCACTTAGAAAAATTGTCAGGGAAATGGGTGGAACTGGAATAAGGAGATTCTTTTCCACTCCCACAGTGTATCGTTGTTGTCTTGCAAGTCAGCTTGGCAGCAAGACTAAAAACAACTGGATAGAGTTTGTAAAACTGGTGACCTTTGCACAATCCCTCATGCAAACTCTAGAATACAAAATTACTGTTTTCCCTATAAGTAAAAACAAACTAACAAAAAAATCTTGTCATTTTGAGTTTTAGCACTACCAAAGCTTCCCTTACATGGTTATATCCTTTTGTATTCATCTTGTAACCTGCTTTTGCTTACATCTTTTGTACATGTTTTTTAGAAGAAAATCTAGGTTAGTGGATCTATGAATTATTCCAACTATTCTTTTTTCCACTAATTAATTTATTTTTAGTTTTCAACATTCTCTTCCACAAGATTTTGAGTTCCCAATTTCTCCCACCCAACTTGGCATGCATTCTGAATACCCGTTCCCCCAATCTGCTCTTCCTTCTATCATCCCCCTCCCTTCTCTTATCCCCTTCCCTTCTGTTTTCCTGTAGGGAAAGATAGATTTCTATACCCAATTGCCTGTATACCTTATTTCTCAGTTGCATGTAAAAACAATTTTTAACATTCATTTTTAAAACTTTGAGTTCCACATTTTCTCCCTTCCTCCTTACCCATCCACCCTCATTGTGAAAGCAAGCAAATAACTAGAGGTTATACATGTATAGTCATGCAAAACACTTCCATGATAGTCATATTGTGAAAGGCTAACTGTATTTCTCTCCATCCTATCCTGTCCCCCATTTATTCTATTTTCTTATTTGACCCTGTCCCTCCTCAAAAGTATTTGCTTCTGATTACCCCCTCCTCCCATTTTCCCTCCATTCTATCATCATCCCCCCTTATCCTCTTCCCCCCTACTTTCCTGAGGGGTAACATAGGTTTTCAGAACCCAATTTAGTGTCTATGTTATTCCCTCCTTAAGCCAAATCTGATGAGAGTAAGGTTCACTCACTCCCTCTCACCTCGCCCCTCTTCCCCTCCATTGTAAAAGATTTTTCTTTCCTCTTTCTTTTTAATATAAATTTATTTATTTAACATATTTAGTTTTCAGCATTGATTTTCACAACAGTTTGAATTACAAATTTTCTCCCCATTTCTACCTTCCCCCTGCACTCCAAGATGGCATATATTCTGGTTGCCCTGTTCCCCAGTCAGCCCTCCCCTCTATCACCCCCCTCCCCTCTCATCCCCTTTTCCCTTCCTTTCTTGTAAGGCAAGATAAATTTCTACGCCCCATTGCCTGTGTATATTATTTTTTAGTTGCATGCAAAACCTTTTTTTTTTGTTTTTGAACATCTGTTTTTAAAACTTTGAGTTCCAAATTCTCTCCCATCTTCCCTTCCCACCCACCCTCCCTAAGAAGTCGAGCAATTCAACCTAGGCCACATGTGTATCATTATGTATAACCCTTCCACAATACTCATGTTGTGAAAGACTAACTTCATTTTGCTCCTTCCCAACCCATCCCACTTTATTGAATTTTCTCCCTTGACCCTATCCCCTTTCCAAAGTGTTTGTTTTGATTACCTCCACCCCCATCTGCCCTCCCCTCCATCATCCCCCCCCCTTTCATTTATTTATTTATTTATTTTATCTTCCTCCCTCTTCTTTCCTGTGGGGTAAGATACCCAACAGAGTATGTATGGTATTCCCTCCTCAGGCCAAATCTGATGAAAGTAAGGTTCACTCATTCCCCCCTCACCTGCCCTCTCCCCTCCTCCCACAGAAATGCTTCCTCTTGCCACCTTTATGCGAGATAATCCATCCCATTCTATTTCTCCCTATCTCCCTCTCTCAGTATGTTGCTCTCTCATCCCCTAATTTCATTTTATTTCTTTTAGATATCTTCCCTTCATCTTCAACTCACCCTGTGTCTGCTCTCTCTCTTTTACATACATATATATATATATATATATATATATATATACACATACATATACACACATATATACATACATACACATACACATAGATATATGCATACATACACATTCACCTATATATATACATAAACATATATATATATATATATATATATATATGCATATTCCCTTCAACTACCCTAATACTGAGGTCTCAGGAATCATACACGTCATCTTTCCATGTAGGAATGTAAACAAAACAGTTCAACTTTAGTACGTCCCTTGCAATTTCTGTTTCTTGATTACCTTTTCATGCTTCTCTTGATTCTTGTGTTTGAAAGTCAAATTTTCTATTCAGTTCTGGTCTTTTCACTGAGAAAGCTTGAAAGTCCTCTATTTTATTGAAAATCCATATTTTGCCTTGGAGCATGATACTCAGTTTTGCTGGGTAGGTGATTGGAGGTTTTAATCCTAGCTCCATTGACCTCCGGAATATCGCATTCCAAGCCCTTCAATCTCTTAATATAGAAGCTGCCAGGTGTTGGGTTATTCTGATTGGGTTTCCACAATACTTAAATTGTTTCTTTCTGGCTGCTTGCAGTATTTTCTCCTTGATCTGGGAGCTCTGGAATTTGGCAACAATACTCCTAGGAGATTTCTTTTTGGGATCTATTTGAGGAGGCGATCGATGGATTCTTTCAATTTCTATTTTGCCCTGCGGCTCTAGAATATCAGCACAGTTCTCCTTGATAATTTCTTGAAAGATGGTATCTAGGCTCTTTTTTTGATCATGGCTTTCAGGTAGTCCAATAATTTTTAAATTATCTCTCCTGGATCTATTTTCCAGGTCAGTGGTTTTGCCAAGGAGATATTTCACATTGTCTTCCATTTTTTCATTCCTTTGGTTCTGTTTTATAATATCCTGATTTCTCATAAAGTCACTAGCTTCCACTTGCTCCAATCTAATTTTTAAAGTAGTATTTTCTTCAGCGGTCTTTTGGACCTCCTTTTCCATTTAGCTAATTCTGCCTTTCAAGGCATTCTTCTCCTCATTGGCTTTTTGGAGCTCTTTTGCCATTTGAGCTAGTCTTTTTTTTTAAGGTGTTGTTTTCTTCAGTGTATTTTTCAGTATTTTGGGGGGTTTCCTTTAGCAAGTCATTGACTTGTTTTTCATGGTTTTCTCGCATCCTTCTCATTTCTCTTCCCAATTTTTCCTCTATTTCTCTAACTTGCTTTTCCAAATCCTTTTTGAGCTCTTCCATGGCCTGGGACCAGTTCATGTTTTTCTTGGAGGCTTTTGTTGTAGGCTCTATGACTTTGTTGACTTCTTTAGGCTGTATGTTTTGGTCTTCTTTGTCACCTAAGAAAGAATCCAAAATCTGAGACTGAATCTGGGTGTGCTTTCGCTGCCTGGCCATATTCCCAACCAACTAACTTGACCCTTGAGTTTTTCAGCGGGGTATGACTGCTTGTAGACTAATGAGTTCTATGTTCCATGTTTGGGGGGGAGGTGCCAGCTCTGCCACACCAGCACTCCTCCTTCCCCAAGAACTGGGCTAGGCTTAGATCTTTAGCAGGCTGTGCATTCCTGCTCTGATCCGTCATTTAATTCCTCCCACCAAGTGGGCCTGGGGCCGGAAGCAGCAGCAACTGTAGGTGCCCCACCTCTGCTGCCCCCGGGGCTGGAAGCCGAACCGCGAACTCCTTCCACTCCCGCAGCTTTTCCTACTAACCTTCTCTGCAGTCTTTGGTGTTTGTGGGTTGAGGAGTCTGGTAACTGCTGCAGCTCACATAATCAGGGTGCTAGGGGCCCCATCCGCCCAACTCCAAGTTTGGTTGTTCCACGCCGCTCAGGCTGGGCTCTGCTCCACTCCGTTCCCAGCTCCCAGCTCCGTGTGGGATGGACCTCACCCAGAGACCATCCAGGCTGTCCTGGGCTGGAGCCCTGCTTCCCTCTGCTGTTCTGTGGGTTCTGCCATTCTAGAATTGGTTCAGAGCCATTTTTTTATAGGTTTTTGGAGGGACTCATTACGGAGCTCACAGTAGTCCCTGCTTACCAGCCACCATCTTGGCTCTGCCCCCCCAGTTTTCTCTTTCCTCTTTTATGTGAGATAATTTACCCCTTTCTGCCTCTCCCTTTCTCCTTTTCCCAGTACATTCCTCTCTCACCCCTTAATTTTATTTTTTAGATATCATCCCTTCATATTTAACTCATGCTGTGCTTTCTATCAATCTATCTATCTATCTATCTATCTATCTATTTATCTATCTGTCTGTCTGTCTATTTCTCTAACTACCCTAATACTGAGAAAGGTCTCATGAGTTACAAATATCATCTTTCCTGCAAACAGTTCAACTTTAATAAGTACCTTATGATTTCTCTTTCCTGTTTACTTTTTCATGCTTCTCTTGACTCTTGTAATTGAAAGACAAGTTTTCTATTCAGCTCTGGTCTTTTCATCAAAAGTGCTTGAAAGTCCTCTATTTCATTGAATATCCAATTTTTCCCCTGAAGGATTATACTCAGTTTTCCTGGGTAGGTGATTCTTGTTTTTAATCCTAGATCCTTTGACCTCTGAAATATCATATTCCAAGCCCCCTATCCCTTAATGTAGAAGCTGCTAAAACTCGTGTTATCCTGATTGTGTTTCTACAATACTTGAATTGTTTCTTTCTGGCTGCTTGCAATATTTTCTCCTTGACCTGAGAACCCTGGAATTTGGCTACAATATTCCTAGGAGTTTTCCTTTTGTGATCTCTTTCAGGAGGTTATTAGTGATTCTGTTTTCCCCTCTGGTTCTAGAATATCAGGGAAGTTTTCCTTGATAATTTCTTTTTTTTATATAATCTTAAATTTTAATGATCTTTTTTTTTAAGATTTTTTACTTTTTGGTTTACAAAACTCAGTTCCACAGGTTTTTAAGTTCCAAATTTTCTCCCCCTCCCTCCAAGACAGCATGGAATCTGGTATATGTTCTACATATACCTTCTCATTAAACACATTTACACAATAGTCAAGTCATAAAGATCAATGGAGTGAATCATGAGAAAGAAGAAACAAAACAAAACAAAAAAGTTATAGAAAAAAGAGAGATCAGATAGCTTCCTTCAATCCACATTCAGACTCCATAGTTCTTTATCTGGATGTAGATATTTCTTTCCATCATGAGACCTTTGGGGCCATCTTTGAACCTTATATTGCTGAGAAGAGCCAAATCTATCAAAGTTAGTCATCACAGAAGCAATATGTCTGTGGTTGTGTACAATGTTCTCCTGGTTCTGTTCGCCTCACTCAGCATCATATCATGTAGGTCTTTCCAGGCTGTTAAGAAGTCCGTATCTTTCCCATTTCTTATAGCACAATAGTATTCCATTACATTCATGTACCACAACTTGTTTAGCCATACCCCAATTGATGGGCATCCCCTTGATTTCCAATTCTTTGCTACCACAAAAAGAGCTGCTACAAATATTTTTGTACATACAGGACCCTTTCCTCCTTGTGTGATCTCCTTAGGATACAGCCCTAGAAGTGGTATTGCTGGGTCAAAGGGTATGCACATTTTTATAGCCCTTTGGGCATAGTTTCAAATTGCTCTCCAAAGGGCCGGATCTGTTTACAACTCCACCAACAATGTAACAATGTTCCAATTTTCCCACATATTCTCCCGCATTGTTATCATTTTCCTGCTTTGTCATGTTAGCGAATCTGACAGGAGAGATGTGGTACCTAAGAGTTATTTTGATTTGCATTTCTCTGATCAATAGTGTTTTAGAGCATTTTTTTCAGACGCGTGTAGATATCTTTAATTTCTTCCTCTGAAAACTGCCTGTTCGTATCCTTTGATCATTTCTCAATTGGGGAATGACTTGTATTCCTATAAATTTGGCTCAGTTCCCTGTACATTTTAGATATGAGGTCTTTATCCGAGACATTAGTTATAAAGATTTTCTCCAAATTTTCTGCTTGCCACCTAATCTTTGTTCCATTGGCTTTTTTATACAAAAACTTCTCAATTTAACATAATCAAAATGATCCATTTTGCATTTTGTAATGCTCTCTATCTCTTGTTGGGTCATGAATTTTTCCCTCTCCCATAAATCTGACAGATAAACTATTCCTTGCTCTCCCAAACTGCTTATAGTATCAGCCTTTATTCCTAAATCATGAACCCGTTTTGACTTTATTTTGGTATACAGTGTAAGATATTGGTGTATGCCCAGTTTCTCCCATACAATTTTCCAATTTTCTCAGGAGTTGCTGTGAAATAGTTAATTCTTAGCCTAGAAGCTGGCCTCTTTGGGTTTATCAAAGAGTAGATTCCTATAGTCGTTGACTACTTCTCCATCTTGTGTACCTATCCTATTCCACTGATCCACCACTCTTCTTCTTAGCCAGTACCAAAAAGTTTTGATGACTGCTGCTTTATAGTACAGTTTAATATCTGGTATGGCTAGGCCACCTTTCCTAGCCTTTCTTTTCATTAATTCCCTTTATATTCTGGACATTTTGTTCTTCCAGATGAATTTTGTTATTATTTTATCCAGTTCTGTAAAATAATTTTTGGTAGTTCAATTGGTATGGCACTAAGTAAATTAACTTAGGTAAAATTGCCATTTTTATTATATTAGCTCAGCTAACCGTGAGCACCTGATGTTTTTCCATTTATTTGGATCTGACTTTATTTGTGTAAAAAGTGTTTCATAATTGTGGTCATACAGGCTCTGGGTTTGTCTTGGCAGGTAGACTCCCAAATATTTTATAGTGTCTACAGTAACTTTAAATGGAATTTCTCTTTCTATTTCTTGCTGTCAGGCTTTGTTAGTAATACAGAGGAATGCTGAGGATATATGTGGGTTTATTTTGTATCCTGCATCTTTGCTAAAGTTGTTTATTATTTAAAGTAGTGTTTTACTTGATTCTCTAGGACTCCAAGTGAATCATCATATCATCTGCAAAGAGTGATAACTTAGTTTCTTCTTTGCCTATTCTAATTCTTTCAATTTCTTTTTTCTTCTCTTATTTCTATAGCTAGATTTCTAGTACCAAATTGAATAGTAGGGGTGATAATGGACATCGTTGATTCATCCCCGATCTTATTGGGAATGAATCTAGCTTATCCCCGTCACATATAATGCTTGCTGATAGTTTTAGGTAGATGATACCTATAATTTTAAGGAAGACTCCATGTATTCCTATGCTTTCTATTGTTTTTAATAGGAATGGATGTTATTTTTGTCAGAAGCTTTTTCTGCATCTATTGAGATAGTTATATGGTTTCTGCTAGTTTTGTTGTTGATATGATTAATTAGGCTGACAATTTCCCTAATATTGAACCAGCCTTTCATTCCTGTAATAAATCTTACCTGGCCATAGTGTGTTATTCTTGTAATACATTGCTGCAATCTTTTTGGTAATATTTTATTTAAAAATTTTACATCAATATTCATTAGGGCAATTGGTCTATGGTTTACTTTCCCTATTTTGACTCTTCCTGGTTTGGGTATTAGTACTTTATTGTGGTAGGATTTGGTAGGACTGTTTCTTCACCTATTTTCCCAAATAGTCTATAAAGTATGGGAATTAATTATTCTTTAAATGTTTGATAGAATTCACATGTAAAACCATCTGGCACTGGAGATTTTTTCCTAGGGAGTTCATTGATGGCTTGCTCAATTTTGTTTTCTGAGATGATGTTATTTAGGTATTTTACTTCCTCTTCTGTTAACCTGAGCAATTTATATTTTTGTAAATATTCATACAATTCCTTAAGGTTTTCAAATTTATGGGCATACGATTGGACAAAATAATTCCTAATGATTGTTTTAATTTCCTCTTCATTGGAGGTGAATTTGCCCTTTTCATTTTTGATAATGGTAATTTGGCTTTCTTCTTTCTTTTTTTAAATCAAATTGACCAAAAGTTTATCAGTTTTACTGGTTTTTTCATAAACCAGCTCTTAGTTTTGTTGATCAGTTCAATACTTTTCTTGTTTTCAATTCTATTAATCTCTCCTTTGGTTTTCAGTATTTCTAATTAGGTATTTAATTGGTTATTTTCAATTTGTTTTTTTTTCTAGATTTTTTCAGTTGCATGCCCAATTCATTGATCTCCTTTTTATCTATTTTATTCATTTAAGAATTATGAGATATAAAATTTCCCCTAATAACAGCTTTTGCTGCATCCCATAAATTTTGGTATGTTGTCTCATTATTGTCATTTTATTGAATGAAGTTATTAATTGCTTCTATGATTTGTTCTTTGACCAACTCATTCTTTAGGATTAGATTATTTATTCTCCAATTAATTTTTAGTTTATCTTTCCAGGTCCTCTTCTAGTCAGGCACTTGAAGGCTTGAATATACAAATAATTTTTTTTGCATTATGATCTGCAAAGGATGCACTGACTATTTCTGCCTTTCTGCCCTGGATTGTGAAGTTTTTATGCCCTAGTGCATGGTCAATTTTTGAGTATGTGCCATGTACCGCTGAGAAAAAAAGTATATTCCTTTTTAATCCCTATTTAGTTTTCTCCCAAGGTCTACCATATCTGCCTTTTCTAAAATTCTATTCACATCCTTAACTTATTTCTTGTTTATTTTGAGGTTATATTTATCAGGCTCAGAGAGGGAGGGGTTGAGGTCCCACACTGGTATAGTTTTGCTGTCTATTTCTTCCTGTAATTCCCTTAATTTCTCTCTAAGAATTTGCATGCTGTACCACTTAGTGCATATATATTAAGTAATGACATTGCTTCATTGTCTATGGTGCCTTTTAGCAGGATATAGTGTCCCATGTCTTTTAATTTGATCTGTCTTTGCTTTTGTTTTGTCTGGAATTAGGATTGCAACCCCTGCTATTTTTACTTTAGCTGAAGCGCAATATATTCTAATTGAGCCTTTTACCTTTACCCTGTGTGTATTCCCCTGTTTCAAATATGTTTCTTGTAAACAACATATTGTAGGATTATGGTTTTTAATGCAATCTGCTGTCCACCTCCGTTTTATGGGAGAGATCATCCCATTCACATTCACAGTTATGGTTACTATCTGTGTCTTTTTCTCCATCTTATTTCTCCCCCCTGTTTATTCCTTTATTTTTCCCCTCTCCCTTCCACTCCTCAACAGAGTTTTGCTTTTGACTGCCACCTTCCTCACTTTACCCTCTCTATTGATTCCCCTCTCTTATCTTACCCTTTTCCCCTTGCTACTTCTTCCCTCCCTTCTGACCACCCCCCACTTCTTTTCCCTTTCCCCTCCTACTGCCTGTAGGACAAGTTTGATTTCTATACTTCTCAGAGTATGTTATTCCCTTCTTGAACCAAATCTGATGAGCGTAAAGCTCAAATATAGCTCTTCTCCCTTCCATCTTTCCCTCTACTAAACTATGTTTTTGTGGATTTTCGTGTGATGTAATTTACCCTTTTCTACTACCTCCTTACCTCTTCTCCCAGATCCATCCCTTTACATCCCTTAATTATGTTTTTTATCATTATATCAGTTATTTCATACTGACATCCACAGTCTATGTATATCCCTTTCAATTGTCACAATAACTGTACTATTCTCAAGACTGACAAATATATATATATATATAAAACCTATACATGGATATAAACAGTTTGTCTTTATTGCTTAACAAGGTTTTTCCCCCATTTACCCTTTTGTGTCTCTCTTGAGTTTTGTATTTGAAGATCAAATTTTTCCATTCAGTTCTGGCCTTTTCATCAGGAAGATCTGGAATTCTCTTATTTCATTCAATTTCCATCTCCTTGCCTGAAAAAATTATGCTCACTTTTTCTGGGTACTTGATCCTTAGTTGTAGTCCAAGCTTCTTTGCCTTTTGGAACATCATATTCCAATTTCTCCTGTTATTTAATGTAGAAGCTGAAAGATCCTGCCTGATCCTGACTGTAGTTCTATAGTATTTGAATTGTTTCTTTCTGACTTCTCGCAGTATTTTCTCCTTGACCTGATAATTCTGTAACTGGGCTATAATATTTCTTGGAGTTTTCAGTTTGGGATCTCTTTCAGGGGTGATCAGTGGCTTCTTTTGATGACTATTTTACCCTGTGGTTCTAGGACCTCGGTCAGTTGTCCTTGATGATTTCTTGGAAGATACTGTCCAGGCTCTTTTCTTCATCATGGCATTCTGGTAGGCCCATAATTTTTAGATTGTTTCTACTGGATATATTTTTTTAGGTCAGTTGTTCTTCAAATTAGATATTTCACATTTTCTTCTATTTTTTCATTCTTTAGATTTTGTTTGACTGACTCTTGATGCCTCATAGAGTCATTGGCTTCTACTTGCTCAATTCTAATTTTTAATGAATTGTCTTCATTTTGCTTTTCCATTTGGTTTATTTTATTTTTCAGGGCTTCACTTTATCTAACTAGATTCTGAATCTCCTTAGCCATTTAGTGAATTTTACTCATTAAAGATTTGTTTTCATCAGTGATTTTTTTTTCCATTTTTTCTTTTACCTCTCTAATTTGGTTTTTAAAATCCTCTTTGAGCTCTTCCAGGAATCCTTTTTTGGGCTTGAGACCAGTTCACATTCCCTTTTGAGATCTCAGATGTGGGTATAGTGTCCATGCTGTCCTCTTCTGAATTGGTATTTTGATCTTCCCTGTCTCCATAAAAAGAATCAATAGTCCTTGGTTTTCTAGAATTCTTCATGTTGGTTAATTTCTTTTGCTTGGCTTTACAGTAGATTTCTGCTTCTGCGGTTCAGAGGGCTCTGTCCCAGGCTTCTCGTTCTGGAAATTGTGGGAGTAGTTGTTGGTTTTGTGTGTTATGGCTTCTGGTTTTGTGAGGTGTGGGGGAGGGGTGGTCTGGCTGTTGGAAGTCTTCTTTTCCCTTAGTGCTGTGGTACAGCCTTTTTCTGCCCTGATGTCTGATGTCTGCCACTTCCCGGCTGTGTGAAGGCACATCTAGGGTCCTAGTGTCGATTATTGCTGGCTCTGCCCTCCTGAGGTGCAGGAACTCCCACTGTTCTGCTGAGGTGGGGCCAGCTGGGATACCTCTCTTCCTGCACTAGTCTCCTTCCACCATCATGATAAGGGCCCTCTCCCCAACTTCTCAAGCTAAAAAGCTACTGAAGTCCCACTTTTGGCTTTTCTATTTCAAAGTTTCTCCCGAAGGAGTGTTATCTGGGTTAGGGAGGGAGGGATGAGAGCTGTTTTAGCTGGCCATCATGGCTCCTGGAAGTTCAAGAAGGTGCGTTTCAAACCTTTAGACTGCTGGTTGCAAGCCTCTGGAGTAGTTTGTCTCACAGCCTCAGGTGCTATGCTGTTTCCTCCTGTAGCTCCGATAGACTTCTGTCCTGGGTTGAGGGCCTAGGGATCACTACCAGTTTTGCATGCCAAGCATTCTCCCAGCCTGGATCACTGGCTGATTTCTGCAGCTGCTTCAGCTTTGATGTGGTTTGGTGCAGCTCTATGTGCTGGGCACTCTCCCAGCCTACAGATCCATCCTGTTGACCCTGAGAATGCTCCTGGCTTGGAAATTTGCCAAACTCAGTCTTCTAGTGGCTTTTAACTCTCTCAAATCTGTTCAGATTCACGTTTTTAGAGGTATCTGACAAAATTTATGTGAGAGCTCCTATAAGATGCTGTTTTCACATGGCCATCTTGGCTCTGCCCCCCTAATAATTTCTTGAAAGATGACGCCTAGGCTATTTTTTTTTCTCATGGCTTTCAGGTAGTCCAATAATTTTAAAATTATCTTTCCTGGATCTATTTTCCAGGTCAGTTGTTTTTCCAATGACATATTTCACATTGTCTTCTATTTTTTCACTCTTTAAGTTTTGCTTTATAATTTCTTGATTTCTCATAGAGTCATTAGCTTCCATTTGTTTCATTCTAATTTTTAAGGAATTATTTTTTTCAGTGAGCTTTTGGACCTCCTTTTCCATTTGGCCAATTCTGCTTTTTAAGGCATTCTTCTCCTCATTGACTTTTTGGAGTTCTTTTGCCTTTTGGATTACTCTATTTTTTAAAAGTGTTATTTTCTTTAGCATTTTTTGGGTCTCCTTTAGCAAGCTGACTCTTTTTTCATGGCTTTGTTGTATCCCTCTCATTTCTTTTCCCAATTTTTCCTCTACTTATCTTACTTGATTTTCAAAATCCTTTTTAAGCTCTTCTGTGGCCTGAGACCAATTCATGTTTTTCTTGGAGGCTTTAGATTTAGGAGTTTTGACTTCGGTGTGTTCTTCTGGTTATATATTTTGATCTTCCTTGTCACCAAAGTAAGATTTTTTAGTTTGATTTTTTCCACTGTTTGCTCGTTTCCCCAGCCAATTACTTGATTTTTTAGCTCTGTGTTAAAGAGTTGTGCTTAGGCTTCTGCTTCCGGTGTTGGGGGTGTATTGCCCCAAGCTTCAGTGGTTTTGTGCAGCTGTTTTCAGAGATACTTCTAGGGATTTGTAAATTTTCAGCTCTTCCAAGATGGTATGATTAAAGTGGAGGTGTTTACTCCTCTCCTGGCCTGTGGTTTGTGAGTGACCACACCACTTAGAACTATGACCCAATCCAAGCATGCGCAAAGCAAGAGAATCCTGCCTTAGTGCCAGCAAAGAGATCCCTACAATCCCCCTGTGATCAGCCACTTGATCCCCCCACTGTCTGTGGGTTGAGAGCTCCAGAAACAGCCACCCACTGCAGCTGACACTGCCCTGGGGCTAGGGCCAGACCATGCTCCTTTCTCACCAATGTTCCACA
Source organism: Trichosurus vulpecula (assembly GCF_011100635.1). NCBI lineage: Eukaryota > Metazoa > Chordata > Mammalia > Diprotodontia > Phalangeridae > Trichosurus > Trichosurus vulpecula. Next base: position 269,532,449 of record NC_050575.1, on the reverse strand, counting down.
GACTTTTCCTACTGACACTTTAAGTTGTCCTTGGCCTTTGTGGGTTAAGAAGTCTGGAAACCACTATACCTGCCAGTAATTCAGTGCCCTAAGGCCTTCTTCAGCCTATCTGTGCCAGTGTGGCCCACACTGGCCTGTGCTCTTCTCAGACTGGTGCCATAGACCTTTCCTGTTGACCTTCCAGGTTGTCTTGGGATGGAAATTTGTTTCATTCTGTCATTTTGAGGGTTTGTTGCTCTGGAATTTGCTTAGAGTCATTTTTATAGGTATTTGGAGGGGTTTGGGGAAGAGCTCAAGCAAGTTCCTGCTTTTACTCTGCCATCTTGGCTCTGCCTAGTCCAGCTCTTCTGCAAAACAGTTTGGATTATACCAGAAAATTCACTATGCTTTTCATATCCTTTGACTTCAAAATTTGAATGCTGGGAATTTACCCCAAGGAAGTCAAAGACAAAGGGAAAAGCCCTAAATATACCAAAACATTTACAGCAGGTGTGTGTGTGTGTGTGTGTGTGTTACAGAGAGAGAGAGAGAGAGAGAGAGAGAGAGAGAGAGAGAGAGACAGACAGACAGACAGATGGACAGAGACAGAAACAGAGAGAAAGAGACAGAGACAGAGAGAGACAGAGAGAACAAAATAAAATGAAACCGAGGAGATGCCTATGAACTGGAGAATGAATGAACAAACTCTGATGTGTCAATGTCTTGGAATATTTTGCTATTACTTCGCTGCTCAAGAAGTTCCGGTGGCTTTCTCTTGTCTTCCTGATAAAATGCAAACTCCTCTGGCTTTTAACTCCCTTCTCAATCTGACTCCAGCCTCATTTTCCAGATTTCCTACCAATTACTATCATTCATGTACTTTACATTCTAGCATAACTAGCCTAGCTTACTGTTCCCCACACATGATGTTTCATTTCTCATCTCTGTATCTTTTCATAGGTTGTCTACCATACTTACAAGGCACTCTCTCCTTACATCTACTTCGTAGAATGTCTGGCCCTTACAAAGGGTATTACTAGAGTACAGAAATCAATCCTGATCCTATTTTCAAGTGTCCTACCCTGGAAATTATCTTGTGTATATTTTATATTTAATTTATTATATATGTCTTTTTCTCTTCTCCTCCCCCCACCCAACCCCCAGCCTCGCCACTGGAGTGTAAGTTCCTTGAGAGTAGGGACTTGTTATTGTCTTTATAACCCAATATTTACTTTAGAATCATAAGATGCAGTGTAACAAATTCTAAATTAGTTTTGTCAATGAGGAGTGCTTTGGTTCTGAGGAGGTGGTTATTATTGAGATATGTGGTACTTTTTGAAGGCTTCATGAAAAAGGTTGAGATTGGACCCAGTCACTAAACTATGGGGGGTAGGACACAGTAGACAAATGGAGAAGAGGCAAGAGAATTCCAGATGAGAGGAAATTGTGAGTGAAGGTACTGCCTGACAGGTTTGTGAAACACTTTATAGGCTATTCTTTTAAGGGGTTTTCTAGTTAAGAAAAAAGAGATGGAACAGTAGCTTGAAGAACTTCCAGGGAGGAATGGCCATTAGGATGAGGAAGAGGATCTGAGAAGGTTTCTAGGTGGAGTCATCGAGAAAGACAGTGACTAAGATTGTAGTTTTGTAGAAGGTGGGAAGATAGTGGATTAAGAATATACTTATTACAAATTAATTAGCTGATGAAATACTATTGATCCCTTATGGGACACAGAGACCATGCTATATACACGACTCGCAATGATATAAACTAAGTGGAAAGAGAGAGAACATGGACCTCTGGAATCCAGAAATCATCCAATACCTTATTTTAGTCAAGAACTTAAAATCTTCTCCCACCAAGTCTTTTATAAGACATATTAAAAAGTCATTAGATTGACTTCAGTTTTATTATCTGTGTCCTTGCTCTCATATGATGACAATGGAATGGGAAAAGTCTGAGAAACCAGGAAAGAAGAAACAGGGCATTAAGAGTTCTCCAAACTAAGTAATTGTTTTCTGAAAGGGTATGAGTTGATGGTCCGTCACCATCATCTTTCTTAACTTTAATAAAAGGAGTAGAAAATTGTCAAAGCCTAGGAAAATAAATGTCTTTTTAGATCTCACGCTGGTATGGTGTAGTCATGAACAAACATAATATACTACTATTCATGTTCATTTTTTTCAGGCAGAAAAAGCTAGGAAAAGTTTCTATTCATTTTGATGACAAGTAAAAAGAACATTCCTTTACTTACAGCATGTAATTTAGAGTTATGAATCGAATAGTTATCTAAAAATCATGTCCATCTTCTTTGTAGAAGAAGCACGACCTAATGCTGTGAAAGCTGCTTTTACCTCCCTGACTATGTGAATTTCCATGGCATCCAGTGATCATGGAGAATAATTGCCCCTTCTTCCTATCCAGAGCTACTTATGCTCTCACAACTCAGTCAATTCCCTTTATAGACTCCTACATGGACTCTTTTAACCAGAATAACAAAGTATTATCTACATTCTCTGGAAGTAGGAGAAACGCTTTTCTCTTTGATCCAAGGTGAATAGACCAGGCTTTCTTACCTTCTCTTTGAGTAATTGCCTGACTAGGTAGTTCCTTTGAGACATTTTTTCCCTTGACATAATACATTAGCAAATGCCATGCTGTAATGCCAGAGTTGGTGATGGAAGGCCAGGTAGACACAAAGCAAACCACATTTGATAGTCAAAGGGGGCTGACTTTAGTCCTCAAAAAGCCAATATAATATACGTGGCCTCTGCTGCATGCAGTCAGGCCTGATTATGGGAGACAGACAGACATGGTAATGTATATTTATCTATGTTTTAGATTGGCTGGTTTCAACAGTAAAGACCTCTAATGATGTAGAATATTTTCATCAGCTGCTATGAACAAAAACAAAAACGGAAATCATCGGCTTATGGTCAGTCTTCTGGGGATAAGCTTATCTGGGTTGGTCCTCACATGACAGGCACAGAGTCTATTGCTATCCTCATACTGGAAGCTTTCCCAGTTTAAGAGGGCCCATCAGAATGAATCTTCCTCTGGCACAGCTTTTGAGAAGCAAGCATCCCCAGGGTCCTCTCTAGGCTACCATGAGGCATTAGAGTGGGACTCTGTAGCCAGCATTTCCCCCCACCCTACCCCCACGTACACATTGTAACTAGAATCAGAAGGAGGTCTCATCCCTTTGAGAGGATTCTCTGTAGGGGATTTTTGGTTTGGCATACACAAGAATAACAGGCTGAAAAGGCATAAATGGGTTTCTGAGTGGAAAGCAAAGAATTTCTCAGTCAGAAAACTATTTAATGTAGCCTTATGATTGACCCATTCCAATGCATTTACAAAGGAAGCTCTCTTTTCCTCAACCCCCTCCACGTGCAATTCTCACATATAGTCTAATAACAAATTATGACTTATTATTTGATCATTTTGAGGATGAAAAGGCATAATGTGGCTTTGTAGCTATAGTCCCAGAATCACCATTTATCTCGTTTCAGCAATAACAGGAGTCACCCAAAGTTTAACATCCAGCCTGGCAAGCTTGCAAGGGATGCATTTTGAATGGTGCAATGCAGCTGCTGTTTCTGCTGGGCTGTCTTTATGTAAGGAAAATTACACAATGCTGGCTGAAATGCCAGATTCAGCTCGTCAATGAGCTGCTATCACACAGAAACCTATTATGGATTAACTCTGTCACAGGAGAATCTCAGCCCTGACAAAATGCTGTCAGTCGATGCCCTCCCTCTCTGGTAATGACCATTCAAATCCAGTAAAGCCCCTGCCGCATGACTGAAGGTGGAGGGATCAGTATCATTCTTTTTTTCTTTTTCAGTCAACATCTAAACTCCTAGCTTCATGGTTGACTCAGGATTAAAAGAATATCTTGTGTAGATATCAACTCTTTCAGTTTCCTGAATTTCAAAATGTTGCAGAAGAGGGAAAAGTATTCATAAAGTTGAGTTACAGGGGAAGATCAATTATATTTATGTAGGGAGACCTCAATATAGCGTTTGAAATAAAGACTGAGGGGAAATAAAACAATTTGCTTTGACTGCTCAGTTGGCAATATGCTTATGAGCTCCCATTTTGATAACTCGAAACTTAAAGGTTCGCCTTTGTAGAGCATCTAAAGTTTGCGAAGTCCTTTACTCACAACACCTCCAGGAGCTGAGTAACATTATGATAATAACAACAGTATCTAGCATTTATATAAAGCTTTAAGATTTACAAAGTGCTTTAGCATATTATCTCATTTAATCCTCCAAAAAACCTCCATAGATAGGTGATATTATTATCCCCACTTTACAGATGAGGAAACTGAGGTCTACAGAGGTTAAGCAACTTGCTCAGTGTCACTTAACCTGGTGGCATGAGGCAGGATTTGAACACTAGTCTTTCCAGATTTCAGACCTGCACTCCACCTACTGCACCACCTAGCTGCCTCTAGCTCCAGGATTATTTTCTCCTTTTTACTGTCTCACAGTAAGTGTTTAATACATGCTTTTTATTGTTGATGACTTTTACACATGATGGATCCAGAGCCTGATGAGAAGTTCTTGTCCAAGGTCACATCATTAACATTAGTACCAGAATTTGAAAACAGATCTCTCCTGACTCTAAGAACCACCCTTATGTTACAGCAATGTCCAGAGAATGTTTTACATAGGGTAGCTAGGTGGTGAAGTAGATAGAGTTTGGTGTCTGGAATCAGGAAGACCTGAGTTCAAATGTGGCTTCAGATACTTACTAGCTGAGTGACCCTAGGCAAGTCATTTAACCCTGTTTGCCTCAGTTCCCTCATCTGTAAAATGAGCTGGGGAAGGAAATGGCCAACCACTCCAGTATCTTTGCCAAGGAAGCCCCAAACGGGGCCATGAAGAGTCAGACACAACTAAAAACGACTGAACAGTAACAACAACAAAGAATTCATGGAAGTTATATAGGCAGAAAGTCACAAAATACTTCTGGTTTGTATTAAACAGATGTAAATCCCATCTCATTATAAAAGAATAAAGGAACTAGAAATCCCACATGTATGATCAGATGCAATAGTCAACCCTGTAACACCCCAGTTCCCCTCTACCTACACAAACATGACCTCTCAAGGCCTAACTCAAATATAACCTCTTTCGTGGAGCCTTTCCAGCCCATTCTTGTGATTTCATAAAAATTTATGCCTGCAACATCCCATACAATCACAGAATTTTGGAACTGGAAGCACCTTAGTGACCATGTCGTTCAACCTGTCCCACAAAAGAAATCTCCATGGCAACACACTTGATACTTTGTTATTCAGTTTTTTTTTGAAGAGAAGACTCTCAATGAGAGTAAAACTATGGCTCCCCTGAGGTAGTGGACCCTTTGGTTCCACTCTAATTGTTAGGAAGTTCTTCCTGATGTCAAGCCTCAGTTGGCCTCTTTGCAACTTCTACCCATTGCTCCTGATTCTCCCAACTTGGGCCAAACAAAATATATTCAATGCCCACTCGACAAGTCAGTCCTTCAAATATTTGAATATATATGTATATATGTTTATATATACATACACACATATACATACATACACAGACATATATACATACATATGTATATACATACGTGTGTATGTGTGTGTGTGTGTGTGTGTGTGTAAAATGCTTCTCTTCCACCTAGTCTTTTCTCCCAGGCTAAATGAGCAATTTATTTCACTGTTACTTATAAGACATGTGCTCAAGATTCTCCATCATTCTGGTTACCTAACTCTGGACACTTTCCAGTTAATCAACATCCTTCTTTAACTATGGTGTCCCCCTCATCACCTCCTAGTTCTCTTGGCTTCCTTCAAATCTGAGCTGAAAGCCTTTCCCAGTACTACTTAATCTTCATGCCTTTCCTTTGGATTTATCCCCAATTTATATTTATCCTGTATTTACTTTGTTTGTGGATGTTTGTTAACAGGCTGTCTCCCTCATTAGATTGTGGGCACCTTGAGAACAGGGAATGTTTTTTATTTTTCCTTGCTTTGTGTCCTCAGAGCTTAACAAAGGATCTGGCATATAGAAGGCACTTAATAAATGCTACTTACTGACTGACTTTGAAGGAAGCTATGAATTCCACTAGGTGATTTTATTTAACTCTTTATGTTTGTATATCTTATCTCAACAACTAGATCATAACTTCCCCAAGATGGGACACATTTTTGGTATCCTAACATGGCTCCTGCTCTGGGCCTTTACAAGCAGCTTTAATAAAGCATTTTTGAGCCTAGGATAAACATCACAAAACACACGTCAGGTCAGTGGAACGAGGTCTACGCTGAGTTGAGGGGGTGGTAGTGGGATCCTAGTGCAAGGCCGCTGCTAGGAAAGCAGCTCGTGAGATGGTGGGCAGGTGTTGGTCCCAGACAACCATCTAATAGTTTCCTACTTTAATTAATTCTTGCTAATTAAGTGCTAAACTCTGTGTGCTAAAGGACTGTGAATACTCTTGGCATCCTCTAAATTCAGTGCCCTGGGACAAAGCTCTGGTAGCCTTGCCATAGTTAAGTTTCTGCCCTTGCATGTAGTCAATATTGCTCTGTAAATATTTGTGAATTTACTGATTAACTGACTAAAATCAAGTATCTAATGCATTTTCACAGAACTTGCCAGTTACATAGCAAATCCTTTAACTGTGGGGTCCTGGTTCTATTGTCTTTCTGCTGGATCCTATTATATAGCTCAATACACTAAGCTCTCCATGCATAATAATACCAAGGCAACTATTTTCTAGACTTACCATATTGTGGCAGCAGAGAAATGTTGGCTGCTTACAGTTTCTTCTTTCCTGATTCTAAAGTTGAAGAGTAACTCGTAACATAGAAGTATATCCCCCCCCCCAAGTAAATCATTAGGAAGGGAAATATAATGACTTTATTGTAATTTGGATATCCTAGGGCTAACTAGAAGCCACATCCCCTGTCCATGCAGGGCCTTTGCTTTTGAAGTTTAAACCGAAGGCCAATAATATGCATAGAATTAGATTTATCTCCCTAGAGAGGATAATGGTTGTGGTAAGACTTCTGCTGTGATATGAATTGCAAGGCCCTGGGAGTGTGGGTGGTTTCATCTTAATGTTCAGAGTACCATCATTCCTCTGACATTATATTCTGCTAATTATAGACGAGAACACAAATCAATCTGTCTTTCCTGGTATCCTGCAAGGATAAGGCACTGTTCTCAAAAAGTGCTTGCTCTCTCTCATTGATTTTCTGAGGAAAGGCAAATCACTCTTTTGGAAGAATGATTTCATGCTTGTGGCAGTTTATGGCACTTTTGATGAACGTAACTTCTAAACAAGTACCTTTCTTAGTCACGTATATGACATTGGCAAGAGATTAGCACAATATGTATGTATGTATGTATGTATGTATGTATGTACACAGAGGTGGACCTGATTCTTGACACTGGTAAGAAATCAGTAATGTGTGTATGCATATGTCCATATGTATGCATGCATGTATGTATGTAGACAGACATAGGAAAAAAAGAGAAAGCTGACCTGATTCTTGATCCTGGCAAGAGATAAGTTATGTATGTTTGTCTGTCTCTGTATGAAAAACCATACATAGACATAGACAAAGATATAGACATAGAGAGAAAGATGATGATCTGATTCTTAGGTGGAACAGACAGAAGCCTTGTGGGTTGTCATTTCAGTAACAATAAAACGATTCTCTCCCAATACCAATTTCTTCTTTTCTCTTACTAATATCAGCCAGTCAGTCCACAAATGTGTATTAAGTGCCACACACTGTAATAAGCACTAGAAATATAAAAAGAAGCAACAGACAGTCCCCACTGCAAGGAACTCACAGTCTAATAGGAGAGAAAATATGAAAACAACTACAAGCAAATAAGATACACAGGATAATGAACAGAAGGAAGGCAGTGGAATTAGGGAGGATTGGGAAGAGCTTCCTGTGGATGGTGGGATTTTAACTGGGACTTGAAGAAAACCAGGGAATCCGGGAAGCAGAGATGAGGAGGGAGAGCATTGCAGGCATATTGATTATAGAATTATTGATTATTGAATACTGATAATTGAGACTCATTCCTTTCGACTAAAGCTTTGGGATAGTGAAGGACTTTATGATCATGTCACATGAGGGTTGGTTGGAGAAACTGAGGTGCTTTCACAAGGAGAAGAGTAGACATAGCAGGCTCATGATAATTGCTTTCAAGTATTTGAAAGGTTGTTGGGTGGAAGAGGGATCCAGAGGACAGAACTACAAGTAAAGGGTGTAAGTTTCAATGAGGCAAATTTAAACTTGATTAAAGGAAACACTTCTGAATAATTTGTGCTATTCAGCAATGGAATAGTCTGCTTTGTATGTCACTCTCTTACTGAAGATAATCAAGGCAAGATGGCCACTTCTCCAGGATGTTGCAGAGGGGATTCTCATTCAGTTACAGGTTGAACTACATGGCCTCTGAGGTGCCTTTCAGTTCTGAGACTCTGTGATTCCAAATGAATTCTTACCAGAATCAGTAACATGTTAGGTATTATCAGTCACTTCTACCTTATCTGTCTATTATCTATTAGATAATTTATTATCTATTTGTTCTTTAATTCATTAACTCAATCCTTCCCTTACTTCCCTTCCCTTCCCTTCTCTTCATTTCCTTTCCCTTTCCTTCCCCCCTCTCTTTCTTCTTTCCTTATTTCCTTTCCTTTCCTTTCCTTTCCTCTCCTCTCCTTTCCTTTCCTTTCCCTTCCTCTCCTTTCCTCTCCTTTCCTTTCCTTTCCTTCCCCCCTCTTTCTCCCTTCCTTCCTTCCTTCTTTTCTTTCTTTCTCTTTCTTTCTGTCTTTCTGTCTTTATTTCTTTGAAAAAAGAAAGTATATTCAAGCCTTCAAGTACCTGACTAGAAGAGGACAAAGTAGGGGCCATAGAAAACTACACAAAGGCCCAGGGGAAGGATGTAGAAAAGAGAAGACTCGAGGTAGCGGGAGACAAATTTTATTATTTTATCTAGGATTGAACTTACCTATATGTTATATGTAACACAATGGTGTCAAAATTTATTTCACTTCCACAAAATCAACACATCCAATAACTTTCCCCTCTTTCTTGTCTTTTATATCAGAGTATTATGTCACTCTGTCAAGGTGAGGAGAATTCATGATTTTCCTGGTCACCTGTTTGTAAGCTTCCCTGACATCTCTAATGGCTTCCAAAATGGAGAGCACTTGGAGGTTTCTGCCTACAAATAAAGGTAAGTGGCTTTTTCAGTAGGTAGGGCTCTGAGAAAGTTATTAACGGAAATCAATGGTGCAAATTTTCCATTGCAGGTTTTGATGTCATTTTGAAAAGATATCTAAAAGTTACATTTCTATCCATGTGGTCTTTCTGAGCCATGTGGGAGCAAGCAAACAACCAGCTTTGCCTTTTGAAGAAACTGTCTCATTGAAGCACCAGAAAAATGACACTTAACTTTTTACTGTCCCTGGCAGACCCACAAAAAATGGTATTTGGAGGCCACAAGCCAAAAGCATACTGTGAGGAATTATCCATGCTGAAATGCATAGTGATTTGTCCTGGCTCTCTAAATTAAGAAAACGAGTCACCAGAATTTTTTTTAAGAATATGAATTTTATTTCCTAGGGATGGGTTTGTAATAGTCCAGGGCTTTATTGTTTAGTGCCAAGGGCTCTGTATGGTATGTAAATGAAGAAAAGGAATGACATTCGCTACTCACACAGGATTCACATAGGCAGAACTGTACCACATATGGGAAGAATGGGGCATTGCCCCAATATGCTGTTATCCGAGGTTGGGGTTTGAGCATGCTTCCAGGCTTTTACCATTCACCTACATCTACCTAAGCCCACCTGTGTGACTCAGGAGGTACAGGGAACAGCTGTTTCTGTGGGATGTTTTGGGGGTTGAGTTATCCCTTCTTGAAGTGACTATACCCCTCACAGGACTGTATGTGTCAGTGTCCTTTTCTCTGCCTCCCCTTGACTATTCCGTTAACCACATCCCTACCTTCGTAAACTTAGCTCAAGTGGATTTGTCTAGATGTCATTTGGGCTAGTTATAACTTTATGCATAGATGTGGTAAAGTGTATGCAGGGATTCTGACACTGTAAATCATTCCACTCATTCATGCAGAACTGCAGTCTTCTGTGAAGGCTGGCCTTTCTTTTCATGTATAAGTCCGAATGTTTCTTCCTGGGGCCAGACCTTTGGGATTGTAGGTCATGGGGGTGGGGGGGCATCCAATCTTTGAAATCCCCAGTTTCTTCTCAGGTCTCTGCTTGTGTGTGTGTGTGTGTGTGTGTGTGTGTGTGTGTGTGTGTGTGTGTGGAGTCAGAGGAAACCAGAAGGAGGTTTCGTGACAATCAACTGAGGGATGGAGGCCACCGTTGATACTTGACCTTGGTTTAGTGACTAAACTTTAGTCTCTCTCCTCCTGTCTAATAAGATAAACTGAGATTCCATGTCTGGCAGCAGGGGGAATGACTGGTACCCTCACAAAATACACTGCTTTTCAATCATCATCATACATATTTACTGGGGACTACTGATACAGAACTATAGACACTAAGAAATACAAAACATTGTCCCTGCCCTCACCAGTGTGCTACCAAAGACCCTTCCTGTTGTCCTGGAATCATGGACATCTTGGTAAAATTTAAGAGCCTATAATACTTTTCTGAGATGGTTGAATCCCTGTGGTAGGATACCTACAAACCCAATCCCAAGAGATGTTTTATGCCTGTTGGTTACATCTTCAATTCAAGCCAGTGTTAAGAAGATAGAATCGGACACTAAAAGTGCTCCCTATCAAACAATATTATCCTCATGCTTTCCTCCAGCACCCTAAGGTAGCATTTTGTTGCTTATTTGCTCAGCTGCCTGGGTACTTTTTCTCCAGTTCATGTGCTATTTACAAAGAATAGATTTTTTTAAACATCATAAGTTAGCCCTTAATTGACTTTGCTAATTGGGACTAGAGAATGCATGGTATCTGAAATCCTGAGATAGTTCTCACAACAGATTTTCACCAACGGTTTGAAACTTGTACACAATGGATTGAGGATTAGGAGTGGAATGGACTGAGGCTGCCTACTCCCTGGCATCCATTGGAGGTGCTGATGAGCGGTGGAATGATGAAAAGTTAGCTGGAAAAAGGAAAGTGTAGTGGTAACAGGAAGAGTGGCAGCAGCAGCAGCAGCAGCAGCAGCAGTAGAAAGGATTTCTATAGTCCACAAATTGGACCTTGAGAAATTAAAAGCTGGCTGTGACACAAATAAGTGATCAAAGAGGGAAGGGGGGCAGGGAGATAATCCTACTAATACATGAAGCCAGAATCAGCTTCACTAGGGTTAGCATTCTGTGGTATGGAAGCAGACATGATAGGTCCTTGTCAGTGCCTCTCCCAATGACATGCTCGGGGGCGGGGCGGGGGGGGGGGTGGTGGGGTGGATATTGAATGACAGAGTTCCTATAATATATGAAAAGAAAGACACCAATCCTTTATGTTTCAGATTAGGAAATGGCTATAAAGGGGAAGCAGTTTGCCTAAAGACAAGTCAGTAGAATAAATGAATAGATGGATGAACAAATAAATGAGTGAGTGAGTAAATGAATCTGTTCTATAAACACAACAGTTGTTAAATTTAAAACCATCCCAGATCTGAGCATCTGTAAGCCAAGAAAAAAAATGACCCCTGACCAACTAAGTAGGAGATTTGCAATTAGCAAGAAATATCACGGGGCAGCTAGCTGGCACATTGGATAGAGTGCTGGGCCTGGCATCAGGAGGACCTGATTTCAAATCTGGCATCAGACACTTCCTTGATGTATGACCCTGGGCAAGTCACTTAACCCCGTTTGCCTTAGTTTCCTCATCAGTAAAATGAACTGGAGAAGGAAGTGGCAAACTGTTTTCTTTGACAAGAAAATCCTAAATGGAGTCACAAAGAGTCAGATAGAACTAAAACAAATAAAATCATTAAAGCAATATCACATGTAACTCAAGTAATATCATTGATTTCTTCCTTATATAGTCTGTTTGATAATCAGATATATTAATAGTTCCTTCTCTAGGCTGTAAGTCATGGTGTTGGATATGAATTGGCTGTGTGGTCCAAGACCCAATGAAATACTAGATAAGTAAAATATAAAAAGCTTTCTAGGGCTGCATGGAAAATTGTATGGAACATTCCTCACACTATGTACTTTGTAGATTGAAATTCTCATTTGTAGGCTCAAATCCCATGTGTAGCCTTAGCTTTCCAGTGCTTAGCACCACCTTCCACTGATTTCAAACTCAGCTTTTCAGTAATTAGTGGGGTGGGGTGGTTAAGAAGACCCGAGTTCAAACTGAACGTTGGATACTTACTAGCTATGTGACCCTGGGCAAGTCACATAACCTCTGCCTCACTTTCCTCAACTTTAAAATGGGGGAAATGATAGTACCTACCTCACAGAGTTCTTGTGAGGATTAAATGAAATACTATTTATAAAGAGCCTCACAAATCTTAAAAAGCACAGCACTCGATACATAGTAGCTATTTAATACACGCTTGTTTCCTTTCTTCATTTCTTCCCTTTGCTGAGGGCAAACTCAGCTATTTCCAATATTAAAAACACTAACAGTAGTGGGGAGCTGTCCATAGCAGAAGCTTGTTCAGAATGTAAACAGTGCATAATTAACTTCAAAAGCTAAAAAAACAGTCTATTCACAAACATTTATTAAGTGCTTATTGTGTTCCAGACACAGTACTAAATTCTGGGGATTAAAACCAAAAACAATTTCTGTCCTCAAGGAGTTCATAATCTGATAGGAGAGACTATAAACAAATATATATATATATATGTATATATATATACATATATATATACATATATATATACATACACACACACACACACACACACACACACACACACATATATGCCATATACAGAATTAAGAGGTTAGGAAAGCCTTGCTGTAGAAGATGCTATTTTAGTTGGCTTTTTAAAAAAACCAGGGAAGTCAGTAGGCAGAGAAGATGAAGGAGAAACATTCCAGGCTTGAGGGACAGCCAGAGAAAATGCCAAGAGCAAAGAGATGGAATGTTTTTTTTTGTTCATGGAACAGCCAGGAGACCAGTGTTGTTGCATTGCATGGCAAGGAGTAAAATCCAAGAAGACTTGAAAGGTAGGAAGGGGCTAAGTTATGTAGGTTTTTGAAAGTCAAGAAAAGGATTTTGAATTTGATCCGGGAGGCTATAGGCATATATCTGAGTTTATTGAATAGGGAGGGTGACGTAGTCAGACTTTCACTTCAGGAAAATCACTTTAGTGGCTGAATGGAGAATGTATTGGAGTAGGGCAAGACTTGAGGCAGGCTGGCCCATCAGTAGGCTATTACAATAATCCAGCGAGGTGATGAGAGTCTTCATCCAGTGTCAGAGTACAGTAAAGGGAGAATATTTGAGAGATGTTGCAAAGGTGAAATTGACAGGCCTTGGCAACAGATTAAATATGGGGGTAATGAGAGATAGTGAGGAATCCTGGATGATTCCTAGGTTGTGGTTTGTCCTTTATTCTTGAAGAGGACCATGACATCAGGAAGATGATGATATGACTTGCAATTGAATTGGATTTGAGTGAGCGAGGGCTGTGTAAAGTCACCAGCCTCACTTTCTCCTCCAGAGACATTTCGGTCCAGTAGCCAGATATAGATCAGGAGGACTAGAGATGGCCAAGGATGCAGTGGGAGACCCTGGCTTTTTTAAGCTAAGATCTTTCTGAGTTCCTACTTTGAGTGAAGCAATGCCATTCAGTGAATAGGCCTGTTTCAGAAATGAGTCAAGGGATGGCCCCTTTAATAATAAAAAACAAAAAAACAAACTAACAAACAAAAAAACAGACTGGGAGGGGAAGACCCTCAGGGTTGCTGACCTAAAGAGAAATAATTACTATTTATGTTCACTCTGAGCCAGGAGGGCCCCCAAAATAACTAGGTTACAAGCCTTAGGAACTGAGAGGATGGTGTTGCCCTCTACAGGAACAGGAAAGTTGGGGGGGGGAGGAAGGTTCAGAGGAAAAGAAAATAAGTTTTGTTTTGGATTTATTGAGCCTAAGATGTCTACTGGAATCCAGTTGTAGATGTCAGAAAGGCAGTTGGAGATTTGAGATTGGACGTGAGCAGAGAGAGAGATTTTTAAATCATAAGCACAGAGAGGGTAATTAAATCTATGGAAGTTGATGAGGTCACCAAGTGAAGTAATATAGAGGGAGAAAAGAAAAGGATCCAGGACAGAGTCCTTAGGGATATCTGCAATTAGGAAATGTAATATGGAGGAAGATCCAGCAAATGACACAGAGGAGGGGTCAGATAGGTGAGGAAAGCCAGAGGAGAGTGGTGTTGCGAAAACCTGGAGAGAAGAAAGTATCAAAGAAGAGAGAGTGATTTTACAGTGTCAAAAGCTGCAGAGAGGTCAAGGAGAATGAGGACTGAGGAAAAGCCATTGGTTCACAAACCCCAGGTTAAGAATCCCTGCTTGGTCCTTGCTAATGCCGTACACTCGCTATAAACAGCTCAGATGTTAGATCCAAGGACAAAACAATTCACCTGTTGAATTTCGCATGAATTAAACAATCCAAAGGACTTCTTTAGAGATAGTATTCTATCAAAAAATGAATTATGCCCCTAGTGTGTACGAGGCCCCTTGCCAAGTTTTTGGTATTATCTGCTTTTCAGTCTAGGTGCGGTATGACTAAAGTGGAATGGGGCAGAAGAGGTTAAAGGTTGGCCAAATCAATAGAGAAAATTAGACCCTGAAAATGTGGGGACAGTATAAGATGATTATGAGGAATTGATCACACGGATAGTGAAATACTTTGTTATTTTGTGGAAACAGCTGCAAATTGTTCCTAACCCATTTTCTCTCCCATAATGAAAAGGTTAAAATGAAAAGTTGTCCTTTCTTTGACTGACTGAGGTGACCTAGAAGGAAGGCTTAGATGTTATACAAACTTGTGAGGAGAGCTGGAAAGTTGGTGGAGTCATTAATTTTTTTGTAATGTCCTTTCACAGGGTAGGAAAAAAAGAGAATTGAATGTCCCTCACAACATTAATGGCTCTGCTCCCAGAGCCCATCAGCTTCATAAAAGTTGTGGCCCCTTTCTAAGAAGCCGAGATTGATTTCTCTGCTTAGGGTGCAGTGCAGGAAAAATTGTTTTTATACCAAACCACCACCACCACTACCAACAAAAGAATGAAATTCAAAAGCAAAGGCCTAAACAAATAAATAAAATCAGCCCCCTTTTCTTTTACAACTAAGGAAACAGGGAATGTAGCTGCCTCAGAAAATCTCATTCTGAATTTTTGCCCCCATCTGTTCTAAGAGGTCCAGCTGTTGAAAATAAATTTCCATAGTAGGGAAAAAAAGATTTAAAATTAACAGCAGCCAGTAACACTCCCCTAGACTGAGTGAAAAGCAAGTCATTCTTTATTCCAACCATTCAGCTTCACTTAAACATGTTTTATGTGTTACTACATATAGATGTGGAGAGATGAAATATTAAGGAGGATTGCTCTGGAAGTACAGAGGCCCTAAAATAGAGGTTAACCTGAAATGCTCTTATCTCTGGAAAGAACAGAGGGTTCTTAGAATTTGGAGAGATTCTTTTCTCCATCACCCCCAACAATTTCAAAACAATAAAAAAAGCACTGATGAACAATGCAGTATACATGGATACTGGCTGTTGCCCCAAAGGACACCATATTATACTTCTGAATAGTTAATTCAACACAGCAGTATGGAGGATGACTTTTGGTTACCCAAAACCTAGCTCAGCCTCGGCAGATTGAGTCAATAAATCCATGGAGTTGTCAACGTTTTCACCAGCCAGAAAAATTTCCACTGGGTTCACTAGTAATTTTCCACACCTTGTTTCACTGTGCAGACACTGTCTCACTATTCCCCAAGTCAAAAAATTAAATGGACAAAAAAACCTTGACCCACTTCCAGATAGATCGGGACCAAAACTTACTAGATTTATTTTAAGACTGAAAGAAAGGCTTCATGGAATCACAGAATCTAAGGGCAGGGAGGAGTATCGAGTTTGACCTGTGCCGAAATTCCTTGTGCGTATATTTAATGGCTATCCCTCCATTTACCTTCTGCTTTCTTAGAAGAGTAGCCCCACAAAGATACCCTGTTCCACTTTCAGAGAGTATTCTTTTTATTAGGAGGCTTTGCTGCTTGTCTCTGAAACATCCACCCAACATTCCTTCTGATTCTGCCCTTTGGAACCAGGCAGAACGAGATTACGTCTCTTCAATGTGACAACCTTTCCTATAGTTGAGGGCAATTAACACATCCTCTCTAAGTCTGCTTTTCTCCAGGCTAAATCCCCTCCCACCCCCACCCCAACACTTTTTGAAAACAGATCCTTAGACAATCTGTTCTGCAACCTCCTACTCCAGTTGCCCTCTTCACGTTGACACTTGCCCATGTCTTCCCAGAAACGTGATATTCAATGAACATAATATTCTAGATGTATTCATAGTCATATGAAATCACAGAACAGAGACAGGACCATGTACAGAAGAATTTTAACCTCTCTTATTCAGAACTTTGCACCTGTCTTAGTAAAAGGAGGAATAACATAGCTTATTTGGGTGCTGTATCTTACTATTATCTTGTATAAATTTCTAATGCACCACTAAAGGCTGTCT
This sequence comes from Trichosurus vulpecula, assembly GCF_011100635.1. NCBI lineage: Eukaryota > Metazoa > Chordata > Mammalia > Diprotodontia > Phalangeridae > Trichosurus > Trichosurus vulpecula. The sequence continues at coordinate 269,515,752 of NC_050575.1, read as the reverse complement.
TTCACAAGAACTGCTGTCTAGCCACATTTCCCTAGTTCCGTACTTATGAACATTTTTAAAAATTGTCTAGAACTTTGCATTTATCGCTGTTAAATTTCATCTTATATGGTTTGGACAATTGTTAGAGTCTATCAAGGTACCTCTAGATTGTGATTCTACTATCATCCAACACATTAGTGGTTCCTCCAACTCTTGTAACATCTGAAAATTTGCCAGATATGTCACTTATACTTTCATCAAAGTCCCTGATAATGTTGAACAGCACAGGGTAAAGAGCAGATCCCTGGGGTACTCCACCATAGACCTTTCTCCAAGATGACCTTGTCCCACTAGTGAGCCCTCTTTATGTCTAATTATTCAACTGAGGCTTTTATATCTACTTAACAATTTTGTTAAGGTGGCACAGTGGATAATGTGCCAGGCCAGAAGTCAGAAAGACATCTTTCTGAGTTCAAATGTGACCTCAGATAGCTGTGTGACCCTGGACAAGTCACTTAACCTGATTGGCTTCAGTTGCCTCATCTATAAAATAAACTGGAGAAGGAAATAGCAAACTACTTCAGTATCTTTGCCAAGAAAACCCCAAATGGGGTCATGAAGAGTCAGACACGAATGAAACAACTGAATAACAACAAATCTCTCCATTTTATCTATGAGCACAGCATAATGAGATGTGTTGTCATGTGTTTTACTAAATACACACATATATACACCTATACATATGGAATATATATTTGTATACACACACACATACATACACACTCAGCTAGGTGGCTCAGTATATAGAATGCTTGCCTTGGAGTCAGGAAGACCTGAGTTCAAATTCAGCCTCAGACACTTTCTACCTATGTGACCCTGGGCTTGTTAATGAACCTCTGTTTGCCTCAGTTTCCTTAACTGTGAAATGGGGATAATAATACCATCTACCTCCCAAGACTGTTGTGAGGATCAAGTCAGATAACATTTATAGAATCCTTAGCACAGTGCCTGTCACATAATAGACAAAATACAAGTACTGATTATTTATTAATATTATTATTACATATATAAATGCCTGTGTAACTATACACATATTTGTCTATATGTACATATATCCAAAGATACCAACTATGGAAGTAAAGGCTCACTATTTGAATGGATCTTTGTAAATAGATTCCCAAATATTTTATACCTTTTGTAGTTATTTTGAATATTTCTTAAATGGTGTGTCCTTTCTAATTTTTTTCTTCCAGTTGTGTCCCCAATTCATAGATCTATTCTTTCTCTTCCTTAGGATGCTTTGGCTGTATCCCAAAAGTTTTCGTATATTGCACTATTATCGACGCTTCGTGGGCTGACATTATCTATTATTCCTCTGATTTGTTCTTTGGCTCACTGTTTCTTTAGGATTCAATTATTTATTCTCCAATTAATTTAATTGTTTCTTCAAAGGCACTTTAATATAATTACATTTTGTTTTGGCCAGTAAGGGATGTGTTTAACACTTCACTGCCTTTCTGTATTGGTTTGTGAGGTTTTTATGTCCTAATACAGTCAATTTTTGTCAAGGTGTGATGTAAAGATGAGAAAAAAGTATAATCTTTTCTATAGCCATTCTATAATCAACAGAGATCTATCATATCTAACTTTTAAAAAATTTTCTTTATGTCATTAACTTCTTCCTTGTTTATCTTTTTGTTGGATTTATATAGATTTGAGAGAGGTAAATATCTTCATGTCCTTAGCTTTTTCCTTATTTAGCCTTTTGTTAGATTTATGTAGGTCTGAGAGAATTTTATTATGGACCTCCCACTATTATAGTTTTACTATTCATGTTACCAATGAACTTTACTTTTAACCATTTAGATGCTATATATAATTCTGGGCATATACATATACATACATATGTGTGTATATATACATATGTATGTATACATAATTGCTTCATTTTCTATGGTGCCCTGAGATTAATTTTGTTTCTCTGTTTCTCCATCTTAATTATGTCATCTTTATTGTTGCTATTGCTAAAGTTTTTTTTTAACTCATATGAAGCACAATAAATTCCTTTTTGTCCTCTTATTTTTACTCTATGTGCATCTTTGAGTTTTGCGTATTTCTTATAGAGAACACATTGTTGAATTCTGCTTTCTAATGCTTTCTATTATCTTTTTTTCCATTTTGTATGCAAGTTCATTCTATTGACGTTCATGGTTGTGACTGCTGATTTTTTCTCTCTCCATCCTCTGTGTCTCTCTGCCTCTGTGCCTCTCTGTGTCTGTCTGTCTGTCTCTCCTTTCAAATAAACAAGGTAGTGAAAGAGGATCTTCCTAATGCTTGTGACTTGTAAATGAAGTAATTTGTTTCTTCTCCTTAGCCCCTTCTTTTCCCCCTTGTCCCAACCGTATTATTCTGAATAATAGTATGTTAATAATAACATTTTATTCCTAAAGTTACGTGGGCAACTATGTGGCACAGTGCATAGAGTGCTAGTGTGAAATTGCAAATTGATACTTATTTTGTGTTATTTAGAATTGTATCTAACCCTGGAATCAATATTTATGGATCAGATTCAGATTTGATTGTGTAGACCTTACCAGTAAAGTTTTTAAGAATTTAGTTTCCCTTTCCCTGTGAGCCACAGGCTGGACTCAATATATCTCACCATGGAAGGGAGGAGGGGGAAAGGGAAGATCAGTCACTGTGGTCATAAAATCTTCTGTCTGTTCATAAACCTAGCACCAGACCACTCTGGTACAGGAGGCTGCCTAACACAGGACTTTCTAGAAGATGTTAATCAACTCTTTGCTTTCTGCATTGCCATGGATCCTAGAGATCCCCTCATGTAAGTCAGGCCAAATGCAAGCCCACCCTTTCCTCTGATATAGGCCAATTACTTTTTAGTTTAGTTTAGTTTTCTTTTTTGTCACAGAACTATTTTTAGCACTTCATATAAACTATATTTTCATCTGCATAAAAGTCTACTCTCAGACAGGTCCTTGACTACCGAGGAGTCTTACAACTGTTTTTATTGGCAATGGCCAGCCTTGATACTAAATTGAACATGCTCAGTACTTTGTGACTCAGTTTCTCCTTATCTCAGATTTTCATCATAATATGTACCTAGAGTCAGGAACACCTGAGTTCAAATGTGACCCCAGACACTTACTAGCTTATGTGACCCTGGGCAAGTCACTTAACCCTGTTTACTTCAGTTTCTTCATCTGTAAAATGAGCTGCAGAAGGAAAGGCAAGCCACTTCAGTATCTTTGCTAGGAAAACCCCAAAATTCCTTTGCCAGGAAAACCCATAATCGCAAAGAGTCAGACACAACTGAAACAACTAAACACCAATTCCTAAAGTCACATAGATGATGAATTAATATTAGTACTTAAAGTATATGCCCTGACTGACAGTATCTATACAAGGAAAAAAAAGGAGTCCATCAAATTACAGGGAGGAACAAACAGTAAAATGATAATTTTGGAGACCTCAATTTACCTCCTTCGGACCTATAGAAATCCAGTACACATGTTTACTCTTTCTGCTCTAGCCCCATCTCCTGCTGTGGGTCTTTCTGTTTTTTACTTTGTTTTCCACCCACTCTAGCTTATCTCCAGGTTATACTCATATATATGATTTTGGCAGTTGTTTTATGCGTTCTTAGACTAGATGAAAGAATTTATAGCTGAGTCTTTTTTAGTTTTTTTTTTTAATCACTGTTCTTTTAGGTGCAATTTTAGAGCTTTATTTGGGTGTTTGTGGGGGAACTAGTCTCTTCTACATCCAACCAGGTCATAATTTTTCCATAATATTTCACTTATCCCATTCTTTATTACCTTTAAAATGTCAGAGAAGCTTAGCAATCACATTTACCAGTTCTTTTCATAATCTAGAATGAAATTAATTTGGATCTTTTGGATTGAATTATCTAGACTCAACCAGAGGCCTCCTGTCTGTTTATTTATCTTGGGTTCCTCCATCCTCTCCTTGGGATTTTCTCTCTCTCAGTCCAAACACCATTTTATTTTGCAAGTAATACATAGGTTTTTGTCTGTTTATTTGCCTTACCCCCTGGTGATTATGAATGGCTCAGGTTCAAATTCCTACCTCTAACAATACACTTCAGTCAGCTACTTTGCAGGTATCCCCCTCCCCATCAACACACATCGCAAGTAAAAACTCACACTGGCTGCTAATTATCAGCAACAAATATTTATTATGTATGGTATACTCAATGGTTTTGGTTAGACATAGTTGGAAAAGATCAGAGGAAACAATAAAGTGAATGAAAGAATTTTAGAGTTGTTAGGAACCTCTTCAACCACATGATACTATCTGGGCCTGAGTGGAGTTCTCATTATAGTGTACTGAACAAACAGCCTTCCCACCTCTACTGGAAGACTGTTATGGAAATCTTTAAGCTGAGACTTTCATCTACTACTTCCTGTTAATCAACACTTCGACCCTTTCATGAAGCTTAGCTGTTCCGACATTTGAGTGAGTAAAAACTCACCTCAACTCACCATGTCTAGCATGCCACAAACTCTGTTTCACATACCATCCAGATATGTACCAGAATTCTTGTCCAGTGTAGTTGTCACCTATCTTTCCAGCCATGTGCCTTCTCGTCTCTTCTAAGTCTTTCCCTTGCCTTGGGAACAATGTTTTAATAAATACTATCCTTTTAATGGAAAGGGCATGATAATCTACTGCTTTATGGCATCTCTCAAAATCCTCCCTATATTATGATATAAGCTCCTTAGGGATTGGGATTTTTAAATTTTATTCTGTATTTGAATCTTCTGTCTCTAGCTGGTACATAGTAGGTGCATAATAAATGATGATTGATTATCTTAATGAAATGGGAATCCACTGAAGCATGGCATTCTACTTATGGATTCCTCTCATTGTTAGGGAGTTTTTGCTGATATCAAGCCTAAATTTGCCTCTTGGTAACTTCACTCATTCCTCTTACTTCTCCCACCTGAGGCCAAACAGAGAAATAAATTATACACTTTTCCCCATAATAGTCATTCAAATACTTGAATACAGGTGCCACATCATCTTTGAGTCTTTTATTGTCCAGGCTAAACATGAGTAATTCTTTCAATTGCTTCTCATGTAACAATAATGAACTGAACTGCTGATGGACTCGGGGTGCTGGGGTGCTCTCTCTCTCTCCCTCTCTGTTATACTAAGGGGATCCTCTCAAATCTGAAGCCATACATGTAGACATAGGCAGATTTAAACCTAGGGAAGCCTGACCCCCCAAATAGTGAGGTTAGTCTCTTATTCCTCATTGCCTTTGCCTTTTTACTCCCATATCCTGGAGGTAGCTGGGTCGTGTAGTGGATAGAGCACTGGGCCTCGAATCAGGAAGATCAGAAGTTAAATATGGCCCCAGACATTTAGGAGCTGTGTGACCTTAGGTGAATTACTTAACCTCTGTTTGCCTCTGTTTCCTCATAAGGACAATTAGGATAATAATAGTAGTACTTGCCTCCCAGGGTTATTGTAAGGGTCGAATGAGATAATGATTCTGAGGTATTTAGTACAGTGCTTGGCACATATTAAATGTTATATAAATGTTAGCTATTATTATATATTGATTGAATAAATTTGGCTCATGTCTTGTTGTTTAGTTGTTTCAGTCATGTCCAACTCTTCATGACCCCATTTGAGGTTTTCTTGGCAAAGATATTGGAGTGATTTGTCATTTCCTTTTCTAGCTCATTTTATAGATGAGAAAACTGAGGCAAACAGGGGGTTAGTGACTTTTCCAGGGTCATAAAGCTAGTAAATATCTGAAGTTAGATTTGAACTCAGATCTTCCTGACCCTTCCAGATCCAGTATTCTATCCATTGTACCATTCAGCTGCCTTTGACTCATGTCTAGAGCCTCCCAAAATAGGGGAATAAAAAGATATGTGATGTACAATATAAATCAGGTATAGGAAGGCTACACAAAGCAAATGCTTAACACACAAGACTCACAGTAAGTAAGTAAAAACTCAATGAACATTAATTTAACAACTACTATTATCCCACTAAATTGATACACAATATATGCATTAATGAATTAAAAAAAACATCTATTAAGTGATTACTGTATACCATTAACTGTGCTAAGTGCTGGAGATAAAAACATTTTAAAGGAGATGGTCATTGCCCACATGGAGCTTGCATTTTAATAGGAAAGAAAACATATAGGACAGGGATGACCAGAAAAGGTAGTTTTATTTTGCTGAAATGGAAGGGCTAGGGAGAAGAATTACAGTGAGATGGTCTGGGCGGCTACATGGGTTGGAAAGTTGAAGCATGATCTGTTGTCTTAGGCAAGCCAGTGGACTAAGAGGGTTACTTTGCACCCTTTGTCACTTTTCAACCAGTAGGCCCCTAGTAAAGGAGCAGTCCTAATAGGACTGTTGAATTAGCACTGCATTTTCCACTCGATTCTGTGCTGTCTCACTTAAGAGTCCTGTCCTTTGGCTAGCCCATACAGTGGTTAGGCTTATCTTCCTGATGGTGGGCAGTCATCTGCTCTGATTCTGGACCTCTCTTGGCTTCCAGTCAGCTCTGGCTCAGGGAAATAGGAACTCTGATCTCTCAAACTCACAAGTTTGCCTCCAAACCTAGAAAGGTATATCTTGTGATCACTGTTTGGTTACCTGTGATCAGGAAAGAAACACAAAGCAAAGAGATAGCCAAGGTCTTGCCTGAGGCCCAGGATCATTTCACCTATGTAAGCCTCTAATTTAGTTTCCATGTAATCTCAGATGCTACCCTGCTGGGGTGGGTAAGGAAAGGCACCAGGCACCTACCATTCAGCACAGAAAGCTTAGGAAGGAAAAAGTACTTGTTTCTCCTTTTTAATGGATACTGAATCCTCTCCGCATCATGGGGAGGGGGAGAAAACCAAAGCCCACCCAAGATTTGATGAATCACCCTGAAACACCAAGTCTTTTCAGAGTTACACAATGCATTCCACTAGATGTGGCTAAGGCGGCTCATCCCTCCATGGGGTCTGTTGTTTACCACCCACTACATTTATATAAAAGTATTCCAGGACCATCCTGGTTTGCCCTCCTTTTGAGTTATCAGTGTTTTTCCTAAATGTGGTACCCACAGCTGAACACAATACTCCAGCTCTGCTCTAATCAGGACAAAGTATGGAAGGATTGTATATTAGCTCCTTACTCTTGGAAGCTATGCCTCCTTTAATGAAGCCCAGAAATGCATTAGCTTTTTTTTTGTATTTTTGGCTGTCCCATTATACTGTTGACTCATACTGAAATAAAAGAAATAGAAGGAACCAAAATGTTCTCTGCCTAGCTGGAAAAAGAAATCATATACAGGTAGCACAAAACCACTTATACAGTATATCGGCTAATGAATAATGATGTGTTACAAGCTAAGTATGTAAGTGCTGACAAGATGCTAGGTAAAAGTGTTTGTCCCTCTCCTGATGTTTGTCACATAGTGGACATTCAACAAATTTGTTTTAAATAAATGAATACATTAATCAATTAACTTTCCATAGAGAACTGATTTTGGGACAGATTTGGAAATGACAAATAAACATGGATTGGTAGAGAGGGAAAGGGGTTATTTAGGTGGGGATAATGGCATGTACACACATGGGAATGGGGATCAGAGGGAAGTAATATTAAACTAGGTTGATGAAATAAAAGGGAACTAGTTGATGGAGGGCTTGGGAAATTAGACCAATAGGCTAGTTTTATGTGACTGGCAATGAGGAGACACTTGCAGGTTCAGAAGTGACATGGCAAAAACAGTATTTAAAAAAGATGGTATTACTTGCAACATGCAGAATGAATTAGAAGAGGCAGGACCCAATGACCGACCACAATTCCAGAAGGTTCATGATGGAGCATACTATTTCTCCAAATAGAGTGATGATGGACTCAGAGTGCAGATAAAGGCTTTTGGGGGTGGGGCGCAGGCAAAGAGGCCAAAGGAGGGGACATGGCTAATGCAGGGATTTGTTTTGCTTTATTCATGTTTATAATGACTTTGTCTTTCTTTTTAATCATGGGGGAGGGAGAGAATTCAGGATTCAAAATAAAACTGAACAAAAAGTAAGAAGAGACAGGATCTAGAAAATTGAGAATTATAGGTTGAGAGATGAAAGGCATGATCTAGTTCAACCCTTTTATTTTATAGATGAGACTTAGCAAGTTCAAGTGATTTGCCTAAAGTCTCCTAGGTAATTAAAGTCCAGAGAGGAGATTTGGACTCCAGGTCCTCTAGAGCCAAATCTTCTGATTCTCAGGAGGTTATTGGTATAATCTTGGCAATAAGGAGATAAAGAACTAGTTTGGGAGAGATGGCGGCTATAGAAATGGTGAGTGAAGTATTTGAAAGCCAAATCAAAAAATATCCCTTGAGTTAAAAATATCTCTTGTAAATGATACTAGGCAGCGTGAGGGATCAAATGCAAATGTCCAAGACATGGTCTTTTTTTTTAAAGGCTACAACAATTTTATTATTAAGTGCTGCATTGTGTTATATAAACAAGACGTATGATAGGATTCCAGTGAAGGGAGATGAGCAGTATGGACTGGAACTTGTCAGGAAAGTTTTGGCAAAGGAGGTAAGTCTTTTTTTTCAGAGGGGGGAAGGCAGGGCAATTGGGGTTAAGTGACTTGCCCAAGGTCACACAGCTAGTAAGTGTGTCAAGTGTCTGAGGCCACATTTGAACTCAGGTCCTCCTGATTCCAGGGCTGGTGCTCTACTCACTATGCCACCTAGCTGCCCCTGAAAGGAGGCAAATCTTAAGCTGGGCCAGAAAGGATTGTAGGGTAAGGGGGCTGATGGAGAAGCAAGATGGAATTTGACATGTGAGGCATAACAGGGGCAAAGGCATTGAGCATCTATGCAACTGGAGACAGTCTGTGGATGTGAGTGGGTCCAATAACCTGATATAAGTCCCCAAAGCTATTACTTATTTATTTACTGCTATTTTGAGAACCTCCCAAATTCTCAGGTGTCTTTTTTCCATGAATTCATGACTTTTGGAACATATCCAAGATGCTGAGGGCTAGAAGTGCCAGAGAAGGTCAGAGCATACTTTATAACTGGAGAATGAGTCAGGAATCTAACAGGAGTAGCCTATACATTCTAAGTTAAAACCAATTGCTCCAAATCCCAAAGCATCTTTGTGACATATAAATAATCACTCATGAGTGCCCTTTTATTTTAAGCTGACATTCTCAATAACTTTGAATAGCACTGGATGAGAATTCAATAAAGGCCAGGCCTGCAGGGCTGGTTTTTTTATTATTAATATACAATGATGCACACTTTCATTGTGAGTCACTCACAATAAATTTCATGGCCAGAATAAAATTAAGTTGTTTCTCTGGCCTTGTAGATCAGCCTTCAAAAATTAAAACAGATGCAAATTTATGGCTTGCCCACATTCTGATTCTGCTATCAGATATGCATCTGACAAATCAAAGCCTCCTTATGAATTTAATTTATCAACACAAATTAGCATTTACTGAAAGATGAACTATAGGAAGCTTCATATAAATAAGCAATGAATTTTCTTCCTGCAACACATACAAAGTGCTTTTAAAAATTTCCCGTCTGAAAATTATGGTCCTTTGTTTGTCCTGCTCGACAGGCTCTGACAATAATAATAGTAACATATATACAGATATCTAGATATCTGTTTACAAAGGACTTTCCTTACAGCTACCCTATGAAGTTCATAGTGAAAATATTTTCATCCTCATTTTATAGATGAGAAAACAGAGGGTCAGAAAGAGGGACTTACCCATAATCATAAGCAGAGCTCAGGCCCAGACCTGATTTTAGATTCAGTACTCAGTCCAGTAGACCACATCACTTTACTTAGACTTCCATCTCCTAGGGGGCAGCAGTGAGGGTGATGATTAATTTATTCTAAATAGTGCTTAGTCCAAGATCTCAAATGGGTTCAATATCCAATCATTTTTGAGGACAATGTTCTGAATGTAATCATGAATTAGCTCAGGTAAGCAAAGATATATTCATCTGAATGAAGATTAATCATGATTTCATCTTTTTGGGTATCTTAATCATCATAGCTTCAAAGCTCAGGTAAATAATTCTTCAAATTATTAAACCCACCCACAGTTTTAGCCCCCATGTGTTCTTGTCATTCTCAATTTTTCTTCTTTTGGCTATGATCTGGTTTCCAGCAATCTGCCATTATCTGTTGTTTGCAAGAAGGCTCCTCCCCAGTTGCTAGTGCCTTCCCTTCTGAGATCCCCATCTATCTGTTCTGTATATATCTATATGTGTGGTTATTTTCTCTTTTTTCATTTTTGCTTTTTAATTTTTAGCTTAATTTTCATCAATTACGTGTAAAACCAATTTTTAACATTCATTTTTTGAAATTCTGAGTTCCAAATTCTCTCCCTTCCTCCCCTCCTCTCTTCTTGAGAAGGGAAGCAATTTGATAAAAATTATACACACACATAATTTCATTTTAACTTCAAAACAGCCTGAAATGGGTCTTTCTGACTCTACAGAAAGTTCTACTTATTACTCTAAGATACCTCTCAAACATAAGAAGTTTTGACATTGATTCTTTCAAGGGAAAATCTCATTGGCCAACTATTAGGAGCCTTTTTCTTAATTCAGTGAAATTCTCCATGATAAATAGCAAGTTGGTAGAATGAATGTATAAGGATGTTTAAGTATTTATAGCAATGAATAAGGGATTGAGTGCCAAGACAGAAGTTAGAGAACAAAACATGTGTAGTTTGGAGAAATCATGGCAGAACAATGAAAGAGAGCAGGAAGGAAGAGTAGGTCTAAAAATGTTTACTGTTTTAAGGTTACAAAGACTGGGTTGGATTTAGTGAAAGTGAATAATTACTAGCTCCTTGCTTTAAGGAAATTAGGATGATATTCATTGGAATTTCCTCAGAGAAGGACAAATCAATCAACAAGTGTTAATATTAAGTTCCGACTATGTGTCAGGTGCTGTGGTTATACAGAGAAACTTTCTGCTCTCAAGGAGCTTACAATCTATTGGGGATACAACATATGCATATATCATATACACAGAATAAAAATAAGATGATAATAACAACAGGTAGCATTTATATAGCTCTTTAAGGTTTGCAGAGCAGTTTATATATTATTTCATTTGATTTCTTGTAATTTAGGGTAGGATGACACCAGCAGTTGAGGGCAAGAATTCAGTAATTCTGCAAATGTTTATTAAGTGCCTACTATGTGCCCGGCATTGTGCTAAGCACTGGAGGTAACAAAAAAAGCAAAATACTGTCCCTGTCCTCAAGGAATTTACTTATTTTTTTAGTTTTTTTTAAATTTATTTTTAGATTTCAACATTCATTTCCACAAGAATTTGAGTAAAAATTTTCTCCCCATCTCTACCCCCACCACCCCAAGATGTCATGTATTCTGATAGCCCCTTTCCCCATTCTGCCCTCCCTTCTATCACCCCACTCCCCTCCCATCCATTTTCCCCTTACTTTCTTGTAGTGCCAGATAGATTTCTATACCTTATTGCCTGTATATTTTATTTCCCAATTGCATGTAAAAACAATTTTTTAAACATTTCTTTTTAGAACGTTGAGTTCCAAATTCTCTCCCTTCTTCCTTCCCCACCCACCCTCCTTGAGAAGGCAAACAATTCAACATAGGTTGTACATGTATTGTTATATAAAACACTTCCATAATAGTCATGTTGTGAAAGACTAACTCTATTTCCCTCCATCCTATCCTGTGCCCCTTTATTCATTTTTCTCTTTTCACCCTGACCCTTTTCAGAAGTGTTTGCTTTTGACCACCTCCTCCACCAATCTGCCCTTCTTTCTATTATCCCCCCTCTTATCTCCTTCCCCCCTACTTTCCTGTAGGGTAAGATACCCAGTTGAGAGTATATGTTATTCCATCCTTAAGCCAAATCTGATGAGAGCAAGATTCACTCATTCCCTTTCACCTACCTCTTCCCTTCCATTATAGCAGCTTTTTCTTACCACTTTTATGTGAGATAATTTACCTCATTCTATTTATCCCTTTCTCCTTCTCCCAATATATTCCCCTCTCACCCCTTAATTTTAGTTTTTTAGATATTGTCCCTTCATATTCAACTCACCCTGTGCCCTCTGTCTATATATATATGTACACACACATATATATATACATGTATATGTATATATATACATGTATGTATGTATGTATCTGTGTGTATGTATATATGTATATTCCCTTCAAATACCCTAATACTGAGGAGAAAGGTCTCATGAGTTACGAATATCATCTTTCTATAGAGGAATGTAAACAAAACAGTTCAAACTTTAGTAAGTCTTCTCTTATGTCTTCTCATGTCTTCTCTTTACTGTTTACCTTTTCATGCTTCTCTTGATTCTTGTTTTTGAAAGTCAAATTTTCTATTCAACTCTGCTTTTTCATCAAGAATGCTTGAAAGTCTTCTATTTCATTGAAAATCTTTATTTTGCCCTGAAGTATTATACTCAGTTTTGCTGGGTAGGTGATTCTTGCTTTTAATCCTAGGTCCTTTGACCTCTGAAATAACATATTCCAAGCCTTTTGATCCCTTAATGCAGAAGCTGCTAGATCTTGTGTTATCCTAATGGTGTTTCCACAGTACTTGAATTGTTTCTTTCTGGCTTCTTGTAATATTTTCTTCTTGAACTGGGAACTCTGGAATTTGGCTACAATATTCCTAGTTTTCTTTTGGGATCTTTTTCAAGAGTCAATTGGTGGATTCTTTCAATTTCTGTTTTACTCTCTGGTTCTAGAATATCAGGGCAGTTTTCCTTGATAACTTCTTGAAAGATGATGTCTAGGCTCTTTTTTTGATCATGGCTTTCAAGTGGTCCAATAATTTTTAAATCATCTCTCCTGGATCTATTCTCCAGGTCAGTGGTTTTTCCAATGAGATTTTTCACATCGTTTTCCAATTTTTCATTCTTTTGGCTCTGTTTTATAATTTCTTTATTTCACATAAAGTCACTAGCTTCTACTTGCTCCATTCTAATTTTTAAAAGAGTATTTTCTTCAATGGTCTTTTAGACCTCCTTTTCCATTTGGCTAATTCTGCCTTTTAAGACATTCTTCTCCTCATTGGCTTTTTGGAATTCTTTTGCCATTTGGGTTAGTCCATTTTTTAAGGTGTTATTTTCTTCAGTATTATTTGGGTCTCTTTAGCAAGTTGTTGACTTGTTTTTCATGATTCTCTTGTATCACTCTCATTTCTCTTCCCAATTCTTCCTCTACTTCTCTTACTTACTTTTCCAAATCCTTTTTGAGCTCTTCCATGGCCTGAGACCAATTCATATTTTTCTTGGAGGCTTTTGATGCAGGCTCTTTGACTTTTTTGACTTCTTCTGGCTGTATGTTTTGGTCTTCTTTGCCACCAAAGAAAGATTCAATAGTCTGAGTCCTTTTGTGCTGCTTGCTCATTTTCCCAGCCAATTACTTGACTTTTGATTTCTTTGTCAGGGTATGACTGCTTCCAGAGTGGAGAGTGCTCTGTCCCAAGCTTCAGGGGCTTTGCACTGCTGTTTTCAGAGCTACTTCTATCCTGAGGTGGTATGATACTTCTCTCCTAGCCTATGCTCTGGTCTGTGAGTGCAAGCACTCCTTTCTGCCTTGCGGCTACCAGGAGGACTCCCTCTCCACCACCACCACAATCTCTTCTACACCAGAACTGCTCCTCCCACAAAGACTGCCAACCAGGCCTGTTACCCAGATCCAAACAGGGCAAATCAAGAGAATGCTGCCTTAGTGCCAGCAAAGAGATCCCTGCATTCCCACTCTGATTAGCTGCCTGATTCCCCTCACTGTCTGTGGGCATGGATCTTTGGAAGCAGCCGCAGCCCTTGCTGAAGCCACCTCTGCTGCCTGGGGCTGGGGCTGGACCTTGCACTTCTTTCACCCATGTCCAACAATTTTCCCACTGACCTGCTATGTTGTCTTTGGCGTTTGTAGGTTGAGAAGTCTGGAAAGTGCCACAGCTCAGTGACTCTGGGCCCTGAGGCCTGCTCCATTAGGTCCACTCTGGCCTTGTCTCTTCCAGCGTGGCCCAAGCTGGGCTGTGCTCCACTCCCAGCACGATGTGATAGACCCTTTCCAGTAACAGTAAAGGCTGTCTTGGGATGGAGAATTGTTTCACTCTGCCATTTCATGGTTTCTGTAGCTCTGGAATTTGTTTAGAGTCATTTTTTAGCAGTGTTTGGAAGGATTCAGAGGGAAAGCTCAAGCAAGTCCCTGTTTTCATGCCACCATCTTGAATGTATGGTTATTTTCATGTTTCAATCACACACTAGATTGTAACCTCCCTGAGGGCAGGGACTTTTTTGCCTTTCTTTGTATCCTCAGCACTTAATACAATGCCTTGCATGTAGTAGTCAGCACTTAATACAATGCCTTGCACATAGTATAACCTTAACGCTCATTAGCTTGTTGACTTAAAAGTACAGAATGCATGATACAGTGTTGACCTAAGATGTGGGGAGACTTGATTTCAAGCTCTGATTTTGATGCATACCAGTTTTGACCTGGGATGAGTCACTTAACCTCTTAGTGACCCAAGTGACTCTCTAAGACTATAAATTATAGAAGAGTTGCTACCCCAGGAACTCTATACAGTGATGAAATCATAGGTCTGAGCAAAATAAAGAAAAAGACAAAACAGTAATTGCTAGTTTTCCTGCCTTTTGCCTCTCCAATCCATTCTTCACACCTCTGCCCATGTAATCTTCCTAATGCATTGCTCTGATGATTTTACTCCTTTCTTCAAAAACCTTCCAATTCCCCAATGCCTCCTGAATAAAGTATAAACTTATTAGTCTGGCACTGAAGGCCCTCCATATCTGTCTTTAACCTAACTTTCCTGTTTTATATCACATAGCTCTCCTTTATGCACTGTAGATTCCTGCCAAATTGGACTGCTCACCGTATCCCATTATTCTTCTGTCTTCCATCTCATACCCTTTCTTATACCTTCCCTCTTGATCGGGAATTGACTCATTTTCCCCTCCACCTAATCTCAACTTAATGAAATTATGCCTTTCTTTCCAGACTCAATTTAGCTGCCACATCCTACATGAAGGCTTCCTTGATTCCCCTCAGCTGGAAGTGACATCACCTCCCCTCCTCTCCTCTTTACGATCTCCTTTCTTCTCTCTCTTCTTTTTTTTCTCTCTTTCTCTTCCCTCTGCTTTCTTTCCCTCCTTATTTTCCCCTTTTTACTCTCTCTACCTTTCCTCTCCCTCCCCACTCTCTCTCATACTTCTATCATGTGCTACTAAAAATATTCTGAGGCTCACATATGTAAGATCAGCCATAATATAATTCCCAAAATTAAGGCACAGGGATTAGTACTATCCTTGCCCTCCTCACTGTCATGCATACTCTTGAGGCTTCCCTTTTTGACTTCTTTTCACCTTTAAGACTATATAAACTTATAAAAATGTTGAGAAAGGAGCTGAAGTCAGTGTGGCTTCCTGGGGGCACTTTTATGCCCCTAGGAATACCCTAACAAAAATGATCCAAACTCCCTCATAAAGAAACACCTCTGATTTTTTAAAAGTTGAAGACAAACAAACAAAAAAGAGGCTTGCTACCTTATTTTTAGGACTCTTACTTCATAATTTACATGGCGTAGCAACGTGGCACAGTGGAGAAAGTGCTAGACTTGGAGTTAGAATCACCTGAGTTAAAACCCTGCCTCAGTCAATTACTAGCTGTGTGATCTTCAGCAAGTCTCTTACTCTCTCTGTGCCTGTTTCCTCATCTTTGAAATGGGCATGATAACATTTACCTCCCAGGATTGTTGCGAGAATCAAATGAGATAATATTTGTAAAGTGCTTTGCAAACCTGAAAGTACCACACAAATGCTAGCAAACTATTCCTTCTTAATTCCTGTGATTTCTCTCAACCAAATCTCAGAACTATGATGAATTTATTATGAAAAATTATAGGTTTTAATATTAAATCAGTCATATGGCCCACTGAGGTAAAAGGCTTTTCTTCTGCAGTGGCCTATAATTCAGGATTCAGTCAAGAGAGGGCTTATTATTCTGCCTTGACCACAACTACCTAGGTAGTTAAAAGAAACCCAGATGCAGAAAAAAAAAATTCTTGGTAATGGTAGAACCTTAATAAACACTCCTACATTGGTCAAGAGCATGAAAAATACCAGAAATTCTTCAGTCTAACTGGGCAAAGGATATTCTTTGCTGGGGCAGTAGAACAGTTGTCATCTTCTGAATCTTAAATCTAGATTTTTCCAAGAATTTGATTCTCCTCTGTTGCAACCAAATTTTCATATTATACAAAGTTGAAAGGAATAGTTAACACATTGATGAAGAGGGCAGATCCAAAATGTTCTTGACAGGCTAGTATGTTGGCTCAAATGTGATAAGATGAAATCCAAATTTAATAGGCATAAAGGTAAAGTCTTCTACCAGGGTTCAAAAAATCAACTTTCTGGGGGAAGGATGGCTAGACCAAACTCTGGAAAAAAAATATTATCTGGGGCTTTAATGAACTACATACTCACAATGATTAAATAATAAAATATGTCATTTTTTTTGGAAGAGGGAGGTGAGGGAATGGGGTTAAGTGATTTGCCCAAGGTCACATAGCTAGTAAGTGTCAAGTGTTTGAGGTCACATTTGAACTCAGGTCCTCTTGACCCCAAGGCTGGTGTTCTATTCACTGCACCACCTAGCTGACCCTAAAAATGGCATTTAAAAAAAAACTAATATGATACTGAACTGTATTAAGAGAAGTATAATTTCCAAGACCTGGAAAGTAATATTCCTTCTGATAGTCTGCCTTGGTCAGATTTCTTCTTCTTCTTCTTCTTCTTCTTCTTCTTCTTCTTCTTCTTCTTCTTCTTCTTCTTCTTCTTCTTCTTCATATAATATATACAATTGGTATAATTACATTTATCATAATGTTTACAAAACATTTTAGATATATCATCTCATTCAGGCCTCACAACAACCCTAGATGTCAGGGTATTGTGCTCAGTAGTGAACATCACATTTAGAAAGGATGATATCAGCTGCAGAGTGCCTGGAAGAGGAGGAAGAAATGGGGAATGGAAAAGAGCTATGAGATCATGCCACAGGAGAACTGATTGAAGCAAATGCAGATGTTTAGACTGAAGAAGTATACACTTAGGGAACACACTGTAGTTGTTTTCAGATATTGATTAGCATTGTTCTATTTGACTCCAGATGGTGAACTAGGAATATTAGTTGGAAGTTGCAGATTTAGATTTGGTGGTTTGATATAAGGAGAAAAATATTCAGACAGAACTATGCAAAATATTAATGGGCTACTGAGGGAAATAGCAGGTTCCTGCCCCCCCCCATGGGGAGTATTCAAATGAAGACTAGATAACTACTTATCTGGTATGATGCAGAATGGATTCTTGTCCAGATATGTGGGGTGCCTAGAAAGCCCCTGAAGCTCTATTCAATTCTGAGATCCTATGAGAGCAAATCCTGTTTTGTGGTGGTTGTTTTTTTTTCCTTTTTGAAATGCTGTGTCACTGGCAGCTTCCAGTTATTAAAACATTCTTTCAAGGCTTGTAAAAAGACTTGACTATGCTTTAAAGACATCTCTAATTTAATTAATAACTTACTGATAAAGAATCAAGCCCAGATCGCTAAGTGGATAAGGATGAATCAAGTGTTTGCTATACAGGCAATCAAACAAATTGATAAACAGGAAGAAAATGACTATGGAACTATAACTGTTCTATTATTAACTTACAATCTGCATACTTCCCCCCAATTAATGCCTAGAAATGGGATTGGAGTCAGTTGAAACCTAATTAGTGGCATATCACTTTGTTGATTAGAAACACTGCAACAGTCATTGCTTCTTGCTTCATTTGCATAAGTCCCATAACAACATCCCAGTAGGATGTCAGTCACTGCTTTGCTACCAGAAGTTTTTGCTGCAGTGATAACTTTCAGTTTAAATGCACACTATTTTTCCTGTCACTTTCTGATTAATTGTTCTGCCATCCCAGACCCCCATTTCTTCTAGGATAATGGAAATCCCCCTGCCATGAAGGTGATGAGAGCCATGCCTCCCTGGGGATGGGTAGGTTGCTATGGAATAGTTTTCATAATGTAATTTAAAGAGGTAAGTGAGGACGACAGTTGTCTTATGGTTGCCATGTGAGGACCAATTGAAGGAACTGGGAATGTTTAAGTGAGGCAAGGGGAGGGCTTGGGGTTGGGACCAGGACATAGACGTTACCTTCAAGTATCTAAAGGGCTAGCAGCTGGAAGGATTAGACTAATTCTGCTTGGCCTCAGGAGGAAGTACTTAGAGAAATGGAAGGAAGTTAGAAAGAGGGAATTTGGATTGAGGTCAGAAAAAGCTTCCTAATAATTGGAGCTGTCCCACCTGGCTTACTCTCAGGTCTGCTCCACCTACACATTGGCCATCTTGTCTTCCTGATGACAACTCAGTTGTTGGTGAGTCCTTGCCCATAACTACCATATCATCAGAAATCCCAGCCTCATTGTTTATTTCCCTTCCAGCTCACTCTCTAGTCTGCTTCACCTATACACTGGCTCTCCTACCTTGTAAGTACTTCTGACTTCCCCCACCCCAACCACCTCCACACCTTTGTGTCTTGTCTTTCTCCATTAAAATGTCAGGTCCTTGAGAGTAAGAATTGACCTGTTTTCTTGATTTTTGTATCCCCAGAATTTAGCACAGTGCTTAGTGCTTACATTAATAAGTACTTAATAAATGCTCTGTTATATGTACGTGCACATATATACATATATATAAACATATATGCATATATGCATGTATATGTACATGTGCATGCACACAGACACAGACAGACACACACACATGTCTGCCCGTATCCAGGAATGAAATGGATTACTTTGAAAAGTAGCAAATTTTCCTTCACTTGAGATCGTCAAGCAAAAGCTAGATACTGGACTTGTTAAGTCTCCCTGAGACCTTGTCTGTCCCCCCCTTCCCACCCCTCCCCCAGACCCCATTGACATTGCCTCCCTGGCCAAACTTTCTAGTACTTGTTTCATATGCATTCATAGGCCCTCAATTCACTGTTTATGGTTAGGGAGTTGGAATATTCCTTGAACTCTGTTGCCTCTTCTAGGCTCCTACCACTATCATCCAGGAACTTTGTCTCCTTTGAGGTTCTTTCACTTCATATCTACCACCCAATCAAGATTCTGGCAGATACTGTTTACCACCATCTGAGACACTCTCATTCCTTCCTCAGCTCTCCTAACTCCTGCCCTCATACTAGGGTCCATCAAATACTTAGTCTCCAAAGTCATCAATGTACTGAAATTTCTTTATTTGCTGATAATTTATTGTAATTCAACCTCTCTTGCAGCTCTAAACCCTATTATTAATTTTCACTGTGATCTATAATCCCTTCACCCCTCAGTTCTTTCCCAGGCCACCACCCCTGCAACGGGTATACTCTCCTCCCTTCCCCACTTGACCTCCCTAGTGAATGAGTTCAATGCTACCCTTTACTTTTCTCTCCAACTCCCTTGCCCCTTTATCCTTTTGAAGATCTTTACTTCCCAAGCCCCAGCCTTGGTTTACTCCCACCATCTTTTCCCTTTGTTCCTACTCACATGAATCTCTGTGAAGAAGATTTTCAGATCTACTTGTTCATCTTAACATGCCTGCCTAGCCCTAGTCTTATGTCTCCAACTGCTGTATAGATATCTTAAACTGGCTGTCACATACATTTCTTAAACACAGCAGGTCCAAAACTGAACTCATCATTTCCCCCAAAGCTGTCTCCCTATTCTAATTTCCCCATTACTATTGAGAGAATCATCCTCCCAATCACTGCAGCTTATAACCTAGGTGTCATACTCAACTCCTCAATATTTCTCACAGTCCTCATGTGCAATTGGGGGTCAAGTGCTGTTGTTTTTATCTTTATAATATCTTTAATAAAAGTCCCCTTATCTCCTCTGACACTGCAACCACCCTGTTTAGGCCCCTATTACCTGTCACCTCATGTCTAACTATTTCAATAGCCTTCCAGTGGGTCTGCCTGTCTCAAGTCTCTCCCTATTATCCTCCATTCATCTTTCAAATTGATTTTCCTAATGTGCAGGTCTGACCATGTCATCTCCCTACTCAATAAATTCCACTGGCTCCTCATTACCTCTGGGATCAAATATAAAATCCTTTGTTTGGCTTTTAAAGCCCTTTGTGACCTGGCCCCTTCCTACTTTTCCAGACTTTTTATACTTTAAATCTCTCCATGTACTCTGAAATCCAATGACACTGGCTTTCTCGCTGGGTTTTTTTTTTTGCATTAGACACCCATCTCCTGATTCTGAGCACTTTTATTGGCCATTCCACATGCTTGGAACGCTCTCCCTCCTCTGGCTTCCCTGGCTTCTTCAGGTCTCAGCTAAAGGCCCCACCTTTAGCAAGAAACTTTTCCCAGTGCTTCTAAATTCTTTAGTCCCTTCCCTCTGAGACTACCCTCAATTTGTCTTGTATGTATTTTCAATCCAATCCAACACATCTAATTAACATTTATTTAGTGTCTATTATGTGCCAGGCACTGTGCTAAGCACTGGGGATACAATAAATAAAAAAGGAAGACAGTCTCTGCCCCTGTGAGCAGAGATAATGTACAAAAGGAGGCAGTAAAGTGGGTGAGGGGGTGAGAACACCAGTGGGTCCGTAGTGCAGGGGCATCTTGGTCCCTCAAGTTGAAATCAGGGAGGACAGCAGTTGCAAAGCAGAGAATTTTTTTTGTGTAACTTAGGTCCTGATTAGTACAGGGAAAGAAGGGCAAGAGAATAAGGAATTATATAGGACCTACTATGTGGCAGGCACTGTGCTAAGTGCTTTTTATAAATGACCTCATTCGATCCTCATAACAACCTTGTGAGGTAGGTGCTGTTATTATCTTCATTTACTATTGGGGAAACTGAGGTACAGATGTTAAATGACTTACTGAAGATCATACAGCTAGTAAGTGTCTGAGGCCAGATTGAACTCAGTTCTTCCTGACTCCAGGCCAAGTACTCTAACTGCATCAACAGCTGCCTCTGTAAATAATTAATCTTCTAAAATGAATTCACACTACTTATTTCCACTAGGTTGGAACCAATGACCATGTTTTATATAATTGATAATTCTGAATCATATAAATTCTCATACATGTGACCACTTCAGGTGATTCATTACTTGGTTGCATGATGTGCCCTCCATTAGACTGTGAGCTCCTTGAGAGCTGAGACTATCCTTTGCCTTTCTTTTTAATCCAGTGCCTGGAACATAGTAGGTGCTTTAAAAACAAGTGTTAGTTAATTTACTGACTTCCTGACTAGAGGGAATTCTTGTTTTTGATATAGGCTGGGCAAGATGGTCTCTGAAGTTCCTCCAAATCTGAGGTTCTGTACATTTGGATTGAAATATTTAGTGCTACCAATACCGTAGAGTTGAATAGCGTTTTATACATTTCAAAGTATGTTCCCATTTATTATCTAAGTTCATCCTTACAACATCTCTGAGGAATTGTAGCTAGAAGAAACTGTGTGTGTGTGTGTGTGTGTGTGTGTGTGTGTGTGTGTGTGTGTGTGTGTGTGTTGAGAAAATTATGGCTGAGAGAGATCAATGACTTGCTAGGGTCACTTAGAGAGCTGGTGAATTCTTGCTGCTTGTCTAGAGGGCTTTCCACCACTCCAAACCCTCTCTTTCTATTCGTATTAAAAAAGACATATGTTTTTAAAACACGTCCGTTAAGATTTTCACTGCAAAGAGTCTGTAAGAGTTTTGCTACATCTACTACAAATAGCATTTCAGGGAAGTGTGGTTTGCTTTGTTGTCCTTTGACTTGGGACTTGATTCAACAGTTTGCAAAACTGCTGACCCCATACCCTGTTATCCTCCTCAAAGTGGTGCTAACCCAAACCAAGGGATGTTTAAAGACTCAAATAACCTAGAGAAGTCTGGTGGCTCTGGATCCCTGCATCCCTTCTGCAAAGGATTTTGGAGTGAATAGGGCCTGTGAAGCATGAGCACCAAGGGTCACAAAGTGACAATCTTTCCATGTGAGTCTGTCCTACAATAGACTCACATTTTCAGAGTAGTTCCAGAAGTCAATTTGTCTGACCATTCTGTGGATTACAAAATAATGGATCAAGCAAGAAGATTAATGTCTAAGCTACAGATTAATGACCATTGAAAAGCTAAAAATTTGATAAGAGGCATCACAAATGAACATAGTCTTCTTCCTTAAAATAAGATAGTTGCTCAGAAATCCAGGCTTGATTAGAGTGAGCCCTCTTCCCCAAACTCAGAATTCCATTTCCCCCGCTACGATTTTTACGCAGGTACTTTTTGTGTACCTGGAATGTGCTTCCTCCAAACCTGTGCTACTTAGAACCTTTAGCTTTCTTTAAGGTTCAGCTCAGGCATCACCTCCTATATGATATCCTTCTTGATCCTATTTGTTAGTGCATTTTTTCATTCTCAGATTATCCTCTGTTTACTGATATGTGTACATATTCATCCAGCCCCTCCCGTTGAGATATCCTCCAACCTTTGGTAGAATGTAAGGTCTTTGAAAGTCAGGGATTTTATTTATTTATTTATTTTGACTTTGTATCTTTGGCACCTAGCACGATGCCTGGCACATCATAGGATCTTCATATGTTTGTTGAACTGTGTTGAACAAAGATCAGTTCTACTTGTGAGCTGAAAAGCAGAGCTCCCTGTCAGTAAGAAAAGGATGTGACTTTTCCTAAAATAGCCTTTTTTGCTGCAGTCTTTTGAAATCATTTTCACAACATGCAAAGCAAAATAAATAAATAAAATAATAGGGGCAAGAGAGAAGAAAAACTGAAAGTTGTTTACTTGCTTAAAAACAGCAATATCTACCTGGAAAACAGCAATGGTATTTTATCCAAGAGAATATTCGTTTAATACGAGATAGCCCTCTAAAGAGCTGTGTAGATTTTGTGATCAACAACAGACCCTAAAAGAGAAGTGGGCCTTAGGGACCAAGGTACAGAATACAAAGCATGTGGGCATAGATTCCTGTCATTTCCTGACCACCGACTTTAAAAGGTAATAATCATAGTTCTTACTTGCAATCTTGCCCAGACAAACCCAGGAAGGAGAAGAGCTCATAGCAAATCCCTATGCGGGCTGAGCAATGTGACATAGGTCTTTTGATGTGCTGGTAGCCAGTAATTACATTCCACAGAACATCAAATATTGCTTCTTTTCCTTTGGTCTGATAGATAAGAAGTTTAGAACACCGGAGGAAACATTTAGTGTATCTGATTCTCATTCTGTATAATCCTTCCATCTTCAAGCCCTTAGTTGCCTCTCAAGGGGGGCAAGTCTAGAAGATTTTCTCTCCAGCTGCCCCCATCCCTGGTTCCTGAACACAACCAAATGAGTAGTTAGTGGCTGTCAAGTTACGCCACAAGGAGGAAGTAAATGGCTCACTTTGGGGCAGAATATTAGTTGTTTTTGTTGTGGCTGTTTTTCAGGTCCCCACCAGCACTGCAGCTCGTGCCCCGAGAAATACTGCTCTACAAAAGTCACTTTCTCAAAGTCAATGAAACAGGAACAGAAGATAATCCAGCACACGGTGCCTTGCTCATATTTTATCATTGATAAATAATGTAAATGTGTGCTGAATGAACAATTCTTGAGAATTAGAAAATCTAAATTATAGTTTACTTTTAAAGGAAGGTAGCTTTATTTACTTACCCCCCCTCCATCCTCCCCTTCCATTTCCTTGCATTTACTTTGAGGGTATTTTATTTCTCTGTGGATAGTGAATAGAGAGCTGCCCTAAGAGTCATGGAGGCCTGGGTTCAAGTTCCATTGACATATTATTGTTCAGGCATTTTTTTAGTCATGTCCAATTCCTTATGACTCCACATGGGTTTTCTTGCAAAGATACTAAAGTGGTTTGCCATTTCCTTCTCTGGCTCATTTTACAGATGAGGAAACTGAGGCAAAAAGGGTTAAGTGACTTGCCCAGGCTCACACAGCTAGTGTCTGGGGTCAGATTTGAACTCAGGAAGATAAATATTCCTGACTCCAGGCCCAGAACCATCTGCACCACCTGGGTAAGTTACTTAAATACTTACTCTCTGCCTACCTGCCTGTCTGTCTGCCTCTCTCTGTGTCTCTGTCTCTGTCTCTCTCTGTGTCTCTGTCTCTGTCTCTCTCTGTGTCTCTGTCTCTGTCTCTCTCTGTGTTTCTGTCTCTGTTTCTCTCTGTGTCTCTGTCTCTGTCTCTCTGTCTCTCTGTCTCTCTCTCTCTCTCTCTCTCTCTCTCTCTCTCTCTCTCTCTCTCTCTCGCTGTGTCTCTCTAGTATTTACTTATTTTGTATTTGTATTCCTGGCACATAATCAGGTTTTAGTAAATATGGAGGTTTTCCCGCTAAGCCCCTAAGATAAGAGTAATTTGTAATTAATTTGTAATTAATGTATAAATTGGTACTTTTAAAGCATAAATGGCTCCTTTCAATTTTGTTTACTCAATCCATTTGCTTAGAACTTGGTTGTCACATTTTTACTTTTGAGTTTCAGTTATTTTTATTGCTGTTCTTTCCTTTTTCCTACATTTCATTTATTTGCAAATGTTTATTTTATCTCTTCCACTTTGCTACACTGTAAAATTAAAAATTAATAAAAATAAAACTTTCATAACAAATAAAAATAGTCCAGCAGAATAGCTTCTTACATTGACCATGTCTAAAATGGATGTCTCATCTTGCATTTTATATCCAACAGCTCTTTGGCAGGAGATAGGTAACACACTTTGTCTTTAGTCCTCTGACATAATTTAAATTGCATGGATCCTATTTCTAAAGCCTTTCAAAGCTGTTTTACTTTATAATGTTATAATTGTATAAACTCTTCTAAGGATTCTTTTCACTTCATACTGAATCAGTTCATGGAGGTCTTCCTAGTTTCATCTAAAATGATCTGTTTCATCATTTGTTGTGGTAGAATCATATTCCAATATATTCACATAAGAAGAAAGGAAACAAGAATTTACTAATCATCTATCATGTGTCAGGCACTATGATAAGTGATTTGCAAATGTGATCTCATTTGATTTTCACAACAATCCTGTGATGAAAGTGTTAACATTATCCCTATTTTATACATGAGGAGACTGAGGCAGACAGAGATTAAGTGACTTGCCCAGTGTCATACAGTTAGGAAGTGTATGAGGCCTGTTTGGAACTCATATCTTTCTAACACCAGGTCCAGTACTTCAACTATGCCACCTAGCTATCAAAATATATACCATAATTTATTTATTCATTCCCCAATAGGAAAACACCCACTTAGGTTCCAGGTTTTGGATACTAGTACTATAAAGCTGCTCAATTTTTTTAGACATGAATCATTTTCCTATTTCTTTGATCCCCTTGCATTCTGGACCTAGTAATGATGTTGCTGGATTAAAAAAAAAGCATGGGCAATATAGTAATTTTGGGGGCATAATTGCAAATAGTTTTCCAGAATGGCTGAACAGTTCACAGCTTTGCTAACAGTGTATTAATGTGCCTATTTTCTCTTAGCTTCTCCAACATTTGCCATTTTCCTCTTTTGTCATCTTTATCTATCTGGTGGTTGTGAAGTGGAACCTCAGAGTTGTTTCAATTTGCATTTCTATAATTAGTGATCTGAAGCATTTTTTCATTTAGTTGTTTATATCTTTGATTTATTCCTTTGAAAACTGCCAGTGCATTTCTTGAGACTATCTATTGGGGAATGATTTTTGTCTTGTAAATTTGAATCAGTGCTTTATAAATTTTCCATATGAAACTTTTATAAGAGAAACTTGCTATAAAGATTTTTCTCACTCATCTTTTTCCCTTATAATTTTAATTATACTAGTTTTGTTTTTATAAATTTTTTTTTAGATTTCATACAATTAAAATTGATCATCTTATCTATTGCGATCCTCTCTCCTTGTTAGGTCACAACTCTTCCCTCTCCATAGAACTGAAAACTATCTTTTCTTCCTTATTCTATAATTTGTTTATGATATCCTTTTTTATGACTAAGTTTTTTTATCCATTTGGAATATGTCTTGCTATGTGGTATGATGTGTTGGTCCATATTCAATTTCTGCCAAATACCTTTCAAGTTTGTCCAGCTGTTTTTTGTTAAGTAATGAATTTTTACCCATGTAAATGGAGTCTTGGGTTAAGCTACTACGTTAGTTTGTTTTTTTTTTTATTTCTGTATATGGCGTATCTAACCTGTTACATTTTAAATCAGTACTTTGCAAATATTTTGAATGATTGCAATCTAGTATGAGATCTAGTAGTGTTAGGCCTCCTTCTTTTCCCACTTTTTAAAACCACTTCCATTGAGATTCTTGAACTTTTATTTTTCTGTATGAATTTTATTATTTTTTCTAGACAAAAATATTCCTTTGGTTGTTTGCTATGACAACAAAAACATACATTAATTAAGGTGGTATTGTTATTTTATTATATTGGCTTGACCTATCCATGATCAATGAACATTTTTCAAATTTCTGCAAAAAATTTTTATAGTTCGATTCTTATAGTTCCTGGGTGTGTCTTGGTAGAGGGAAGCTGAGATACAGTCTATACTCTGAGGCTTTATAGCATGTATAAGTAGAACATTATTAACTATATTTTCTCTTCATCATATTCCCCCCTTTTTATCCTCCTCCTCCTCCTCCTCCTCCTCCTCCTCCTCCTCCTCCTTCTCCTCCTCCTTCTTCTTCTTCTTCTTCTTCTTCTTCTTCTTCTTCTTCTTCTCTTCTTCTTCTTCTTCTTCTTCTTCTTCTTCTTCTTCTTCTTCTTCTTCTTCTTCTTCTTCTTCTTCTTCTTCTCTCTCCCTCTCTCTCTCTCTCTCTCTCTCTCTCTCTCTCTCTACCCCATCCCCTCTCAAAAGTTTGTTAGACTTCAGACATCTACATCCCTTAATTTGCCCTCCCTTTTATCATCTCCACCTTCTATTCTTTTACTCCCTTCCCCACCTACTTTCTTATAGTGTAAGATAGATTCCTATACACAACTGAGTGTGTTTGTTATTCCCTCCTTGAGGTGATTCCAATGAGAGTAAGCTTCAAACATTGCCTTCTACCTCTCCATCTTCCCATCTAATGTAAAAGCTCTTCCTTGCATGCTTCTTTTATGTAAGATGATTTTCCCCATTCTTCCTCTCTCTTCCCCATTCTCCCAGTGCATCCCTCTTTCTTACCAACTAATTTTATTTTTTTTTAAATAATCCCTTCTTAGTCATCTCACACCCACATCCTCTCTGTATATTCCTTCTTACTGCCCTAATAATGATAAAATTCTTAGAGTTACAATTATCATCTTACCTTTTAGGAATGTAAAGATTTTAATCTCATTGATTCCCTTATGATTTCTCTTTCACCTTTGCCTTTTTATGCTTCCCTTGAGTCTTATATTTGAAAGTCAAATTTTCTATTCAGCTCTGGTCTTTTCATCAGGAATACTTGAAAGTCCTCTATTTAATAAAATATCATATTTTTTCTCTGAAGAATTATACTTAGTTTTGTTGGATAGATAATCATTGGTTGTAATCCTAGCTCTTTTGCCTTCCAGATTATCATATTCCAAGCCCTCTGACCCTTTAATGTGGAAGCTGCTAGATCTTGTGTGGTCCTGACTGTGGCTCCACAATATTTGAATTGTTCTTTTTTGGCTGCTTGCAATATATTCTGCTTGACCTGGGAGCTCTGGAATTTGGCTATAATATTTCTGGGAGTTTTCATTTTGAGATCTCTTTCAGGAGGTGATCAGTGGAGTCTTTAAATTTCTATTTTACTCTCTGACTCTAGGACATCAGGGCAGCTTTCCTTAGTAATTTCTTGTAAGATGATATCTGGGCTCTTCTCTTTATCATGGCTTTCAGGTATTCTAAGAATTCTTAAATTATCTCTCCTGGATCTAGTTTCCAGGTCAGTTGTTTTTTTTTTTTTTTTCCAATAAGAGAGTTCACATTTTTCTATTTTTTCATTATTTATATATTTTTACTGTTTTTTTTTTTTTGGTGTCTCATGGACTCATAAGCTTCCACTTGCCCGATTCTCATTTTTAAGGAATTATTTTCTTCACTGAGCTTTTGTACCTCCTTTTCTATTTGGTCAGTTCTGCTTTTCAAAGCATTCTTCTCGTTAGTGGATTTTTGTCCCTTTTTTATTATTTGGCCAATTCTATTTTTAAGGTAATATTTTCTTCAGGTTTTTTTGTGCCTCTTTTTACCAAGCTATTGATTTTTTCATATTTTTTTGTATCACTGTAATTTCTTTCCCCAATTTTTCCTCTACCTCTCTTATTTGATTTTTAAAATCCTTTTTGAGCTCTTCTAGCAGTTCTTGTTGGGCTTCTATGCAATTAACATTTTCCTTTAAGGCTTTGCCTGCAGGTGCCTTGACATAGTTGTCTTCTTCCAGGTTGTGTCTTGATCTTTCCTATCATAGTAATTTGTTATGGTAAGTTTCTCTTTTTGTTATTGTTTGCTCATTTCTTCAGCCTACTTCTTCTTTTTTTAAAATAATCACTTTATTTTCAACTCAGGAACAAAACAAACATTTCCATAACACAGTACAATAAAAAAAATAGTAATATGTGAAACTGCAGCTCTACCATATACAATTTCCTATTCCCTCCAAATATACAGAAAAGTTATCATGTAAATTTTTTTCTTCTCTTCCACCATCCCTACCACTAGACACACACACATACACACACACACACACACTTACACACACTCACATATGTAAATATATTCTATACATACTTCCATTTATTAGTTCTTTCTCTGAATGCAGATAGTGTCTCTCTTCGTATGTCTTTTATTTTTAATTTGTGTTATTTGCAATAGTCAAAATGACTTAGTTGCTCAACATCATTTTAAGAACAATATTGCTTCAAAACAACTCTGAGGTATCACACCACACCCATCAGACTGCCTAACATGACAAAACAGGAAAACGATAAATGTTGGATAAGATGTGAGAAAATTGGAACCCTAATGCATTGTTGGTAGAGTTGTGAATTGATCCACCCATTCTAGAGAGCAATTTGGAACTATGCCCAAAGGGCTATAAAACTGTGCATACCCTTTGACCCAGCAATTCCACTTCTAGGTCTATATCGCAAAGACATCATAAAAATGGGAAAAGGACCCACATGTACAAAAATAGTTATTGCAGCTCTTTTTGTGGTGGCCAAAAATTGGACATTGAGGGGAAATCCATCAATTGGAGAATGGCTGAACAAGTTGTGGTATATGAATGTAATAGAATACTATCCATGATGAGCAGGTGGACTTCAGAAAAACCTGGAAAGACATATATCAGCTGATGCTGAGTGCAATGAGCAGAACCAGGAGAAAACTGTACACAGTAACAGCCACATTGTGTGATGACTGACTTTAATAGATTTAGCTCTTCTCAGCAATGCAAGGAACTAAGACAACTCCAAAAGACTCATGATGGAAAATGCCATCCACATTCAGAGAAAAAACTTTGGAGTCTGAATACAAATGAAAGCATACTATTTGCTCTCTTTTTCTTTTATTATTTTGTTTTATTTCTTCTTTCTCATGGTTCCTCCCATTGGTTCTAATTCTTCTTTACATCATGACTAATATGAAAATATGTTTAATATGAATGTACAAGTAGAACCTATGTCAAATTGCATGCTGTCTTGGAGAAGGTGGAGGGTGGAGGAAAAAAATTTAAAACTCAAAATCTTAGGGAGCAAATGTTGAATACTAAAAATAAATTAATTATAAAAAGTATTTCTGTTATCGTATCCAGTGTTCTCTGGTTCTTCTCACTTCTCTCTTCATCATTTCTTTCAAGGCTTTCCATACCTTTCTAAGATCAATGAGCTCATCTCTTATAGCACAATAGTATTTCTTGACTTCTAACTTTGAGTTAAAATTTAGCTCTGCTTCTGGAGTAGAGGGGGCACTGCCCTAAGCTTTAGACTTTTCTTGCTGCTGTTTTCAGAGTTAGCTCCGGGTGTCTGTAGGCTTTCAGTGCTTCCAAGGTGGTATGATCTAATGAGCGATGTGATCACTGCTCTCCTGGCCTGTGCTCTGGTCTTTACTGAGGAAGAGACTTTGTTGTCCTATAGGCAGCAGCTCTAGCACTGGGATTGTGACCATGTACCCCTGCTCTCCCATAGCTAAAATTCCTGGTGTTTCCTTTTGTTTTGGAATTGAGACCAGGTTCCCTACTCTGTTGTGAGTGATCATAAGTACTCCTTTCTGCCCTGGAACTTATACCAAGGCCATGCTCCCTAAGGCCACAGTGCTGTTGCTCCTGCTGGCCCTGGAGCTGTCATCTGGATGTGTTGGGCAGTGCAACAAGGTCCTGAATGCAGTGCCAGCAAAGTGTTCCTTTCAATCTCCTTCTGATGAGTTGTTGCCCACTTTCTGTGGGATGAGAGCTCCTGAAGCTGCTCTTACAACCAATCTAGTCATCCCCATTCCCACTGCTTGCTTTCCAAGGGTGTGGCCTGTACTGCGTGGTCTGCCCTGTGCTCCAGGCCCACCTGACCATCACCCTGGTTAAACAGAACTTTCCTGTTGACCTCCTAATTTGTCTTCAGCTAGAAGATTGTATCACCAGATCTTCTGTTGGTTCTGCCACTCCAGAATTCAGGTTGAGGTGTTATTTTAGAGTTCTGTGGAAGGGGATTTGAGAGAGTTCAGCTGAGTATCTCTCTATTCCTCCATCTTTCAGCTACTTCTGGGTACCCTCTTTAGGTGGTGTTTTGGTGAGGAGTTCACCACTTCACTCTCTATTCAGAGGAATTCTAGGAGCAGACAATATTGATGAGATGGGAGTAGCAAGGCTGAGGTGACTCATCAGAGTGATGAGGTTCTCATGGGGCATGCTAAAGAAATCCAAAGGAGTTCAGCCAGGTGGGAGATAAAGAGAATGGCTACCCTGCGTATCCTTGTTAAATGCAGACTTATTGAAATGCCTTGTATTTTAATGCTTCTTTTTGTCAACTTTATTTTGTTGGGTGCTTTCTTGGAAGCTATCCCAGAAGAGTCTCTCTCATCTCAGAGACTGGCCAGTTCTTCATTGAGGGGAGATCCAAGATGTCTACTTGTTTGTCGATATTGATAAAAGTTTATCATTTATCCTTAGTTTCCTGGTGTGAGCATAAGAGGCATCCATATGGAACTTCCCATGATGTTTGTTGGCTTATTGGCACTTTATCTTAGTCTGCATTTGTCTGCTGGACAAATTTATCTTCTTTTTAGTCATCTTTTGAAATGACCAAGACATGCTCACCCGCCTGCTCCCATAGGATGTCAAGGGCTTAAATGGCATAAAGACAGTGTTCACTCATTGGACCACATAATAGAATTTGACATTTGGCAATGAGAAAGCATTGATTTTCAATGTGCTTAGTCTGCTACACCAGCATTTCAAATCAATCCTAGAATTTGTTAGCCACAAATTCACTTGTCTGGATGAAGTTCATCATTTTCAAAAAGAAGGACAGAGAAAACTGAGATGCCAATAAAGGCATCATGCACCAAAGTCTATTTTAGGTGGTATATTTCATGACTTATTGAATGTCATTAGATGTCCCATTTCCCTAGTGACTTTTTGGGCAGTGTTGGATAGACAACGGGCCAGCTTATGCATTTAGGGGAGAGTTTGCGTGAGGTTTAGGATTTTTTTTTTTGGTTTAAACCATATTTAGTTATGTTTTCCACCTGTTGGATCTATGAAATGAAAGAGTATCTAAATAGGTTCTTGAAAACCAAGTAGCAATGTGGCAATAGCCACACTTTCCATGCTTATATGCTTCTCAAGTCTATCAAAGATAGTGATGATAGCCATGATTCAGTCTACTTTGCCTCAACTATACCTCAGGGCTGGTGGTGGATTCTTTCCTTTAAAATAACAGTGTCCAGGCAGCATAAGGTCCCAAAATGAAGCAGTCAAGTCCATCTGAGAAGAAAAGGTACAGCAGTTTCAGTTATTGCTATTGAACAGAGATGAAAGAAGTCACACAGTTGTGGGAAACAGGTGCACAATTTATTTTCTATACTATCAACTGGCCCCTCACTATCGTATGCTAATCCCCTAACTCTTCCTTGTTGACCTTGTAACCTATCCTTGTTAGTGTTTGTTCAGGTTTAAAAGCAAAGTGTTCTTTTCTTGAGCAAATGTGATACATCCCTGCCCTTGAGGAGTTTACAGTCCCTGTAGGAGAGCCAACTTGCACCTAGGCAGCTAAGGTTTTGTAGTGGTTAGAAAGCTGGACCTGGAGTCAGGAAGACCTGAGTTCAAATATTGCCTTATACACTAACTAGCTGTGTGACCCTTGACAAATCATTTAGCTTCTGTCTCCTTCAATTTCCTCTATGTTAAATGGGGATGATAACTGTCTCTACCTTCCAGGGTTATTATGAGGATAAAATGAGGTGATATTTGTAAGATGCTTTGAAAACCTTAAAGTACCATATAAACGCTAAGGATTACTATTAGAAATAGTAGTAGTAGTAGTGGTGGTAGTAGTAGTAATAGCAGTAGCAATAATAGTCCTAGTAGTAATAGTAGCAATAGTAGTAGTAGTAAGATTAGTAGTAAAATTCATATTAGTAGTAATAGTATTAGTAATAGTGGTAATAGTAGAAAGTAAAACATGTACAGTGACCTGAGGCATCAAAATATAAAGAACGTGACCTGAGAGTTTCTGTTGTTCTTTTGTTTTAGAATTCCTAAAGACTTGTTTAAATTTCTAAAAAACTACATTGGAGAAAAGAGGATCACATCAGGATAGCACTACTGCTTGGGGTAGGGAGGTGGGGGATGAGATCAGACAATTATAACCCACCATGTAAAGAAGGTCAGTCTTTACCTCGATTATATTGTCTCTGTCAAGGAGAATGAACTTTGGACTGGAAAGGATAGAAAAAAAATTGTTTAATAGAGATTCGATGCCCAAGATAAGCGTCCTTCCTTTACTCTGGAGTGGATCAGTCTGACTTTATCTCTTTAGTTGTTAGGGAGAGATGGATTTTTCCCTTTGCTAAGTGAGAGACACAGTGGGAATAATAGTGCGTATCATTTAGAGGGGGAGGGAAGGCATAAAAATATTTTCTGCTTTAACAGTCTCTTCATTCTTCCATGATGAGGGGCTTGACCCAGTTAGACTGACCTGGAGATGTCTTTGGCTTCTTTGCTTATATCATCTGGCTGGGGCCGGGTCTGCTGTGTCTGAATCTAGAGCTCAATTCAACACTTTTCATTTTCAAAAACAAACACTTATTTAGTGAGATAACAGAGGAGTCTGGGTCATATCTTCCCTGAGTTCCTGTCATACAAATTAATCACCTGAGCCTCATTAGGGGTGAAACTTTCAAAATTGGGTTCTCAATATTGATCCACCACTATGAAGTCATAATAAGGGTACCAATATTCTCTTGATGGGCATAAGAAGTGGCAATGATGGTAGTGAATGAGTTGCTAGGGAGAGGCCCAGTGGGAGGCAGAATGCCCTTGGATCTCTCTTTATTGGTCTGTGGTCTGAAGTTTGAGTCCGTCTGGACTGAAATAAGCTGTACTATACAGTACATTCATGAGACATCCAGTGGATAAGGACAGTATTCCTAAATTCAAGTCATCTGGTCACAAGTCTGTGATCTACAGTACCATCAATGATATTAGGTACTGTTAATGATCTTAGAATAATGGAAAAGAACAGAAAAGACGCTGAAAAAGGGAAAATGTTCATACTTTCAACAAAACTAAAAGAATAGAGTCTGTAAACTATAGGCCAATCCCTTTGACAAAAGTAGGAGCACCATTGCCAAGAGGCAGATAAAGGCTGGAAGTAAGGAAAAAAAGTCCTAACAATTTGAGGTATCCCACAGTGGAATGGGCAGCCTGGGAAGGTAGTGGGTTCCCTTTCATTCCAGGTCATCAAGCAAAGTCTTGTTGGGAATGATGGAGAGGAAATTCTTGTTCAGGGGTGATTTGGATTAAATAACCCTGAAGTCCCTTCTAGACTGAGATTCTGTGATTCTGACTAGCATTAAAGAAACAGTAAATGGGACATCTGACTCTGAACAAGCAAGATCCACATTAAATGAAAAAATAACATAAAATTTATTGTATGTGTCAGGAACTTGGAGACTTCAGGGAAGAGGAATGAATCCCTGGGAACAAAACAGGTCCTTTAGGGAAAGGCTACAGGCCCTGATACCAAAAGTGGAGTGGTAGGAAATAGGGAACAGGCAAGGGTAGAATCTTTTTACATGAAAGTCACAGAAATTTTAAATGAAAAGCAAAACAAAAAGCAGCTCTTTCGTCCTCCTGCCTCCCCGAGGCATTTACTTTTTCTTGAAATTTGATACAAACTGAGTTTTAGTTCTTTTTGTTTTTCTCCAGAGACTCCTCCTCAAATGACTTCCTATCTAGAGTGTTCTTGCTGAAATCAACGTTCAATGGTCAATGAGTAAGAAGGCTTGCTGTGCTCATCAGTTGAAATATTCTCACTTTTCTTAGATCAGAGGAGATCAGTCAATCAACGAGCATTTATGGATGGCTTGGTATGCACTAAGAACTGTGCTAAACACTGAGGAAACAACACAAAAAAAGCAAGAAATAGTCTCTGCTCTTGAGAAGCTCATATTCTAGTGGAGACAGCATGCAAAAAACAAACAAAGAAAGTAAAACAACCTAGTGTACATACAAGAAATATACGATGTACAGTGTAAGGCTATCTGAGTGTAGACTCTGAGGACTGTATGATTTGTGGGGACTGAGAAAGGGTTCCTACTGAAGTTACAATTTGAGTGGGCTCTTGAAGAAAGCCAAGGAATCTGGTAGGCATGGGGGGAGGGGGTGATTTAGAGAACGTAAAGACTTGAGAATGTGAGCCTGAGGGTCTGGGAGGATTGTGTTGCCCTACACAGTATTAGGAAAGTTAGGAAGGAGAATGGTTTGGGGGCAAAATAATGAATTCTGTTTTGGACATGTTGAGTTTATTTAAGACATCTAATGGACATCTAATTAGAGATGTATGACAGAACATTGGAGATGTAAGATTGAAGTACAGCAGAGAAATTAGGGCAGGATAGGCAGATTTGAGAATCACCAGCATAGAGATGATAATTAAGTCCAGGGAAGCTGATGAAATCACCAAACGAAGAAGTGTGGAGGGAGAAGAGAAGCAAGCACAGGACAGAACTCCATGGAACATATAGTTAGAGAATGTGATTTGAATGAGGCTCCAGCAAAAGAAAATGAGGAGCTATCTCATAAATAGGAGGAGAACCAGGAGAGAGCAGTGTCCCCAAAACCTAGAGATAGGAAAGTATCAAGGAGAAGAGGGTGATAGCAAAGGTCACAGAAAGGTTAAGAAGAATGAGGATTGAGAAAGGACCATTAGATTTGGCAATTAAGAGATCATTGGTAACTTTAAAGAGAATAGAGCAATGAGGTGAGAAGCTGGATTGTAAGGGATTAAGGAGAGTAAAAGGAGAGAAAAACAGCCTTTTTGAGGAATTTAGCTACAAAGGGCAGATGAAATATAGGATGATAATTAGCGGGGAGAGAAGGACCGACTGAAAGTTGTTTGTTTTTGTTTTT
The DNA here is from genome assembly GCF_011100635.1 of Trichosurus vulpecula. NCBI lineage: Eukaryota > Metazoa > Chordata > Mammalia > Diprotodontia > Phalangeridae > Trichosurus > Trichosurus vulpecula. The sequence continues at coordinate 269,480,078 of NC_050575.1, read as the reverse complement.
TGTTTGTTTTGTTTCTGTGGCCTTTTTTTTTTTAGTATGGAGAAGACATGGACATATTTGTAGGCAGTTGGGAAGGAGCCTGTAAACAGCGAGAGTTTGAAATAAACGATAGGGTGGCGGATGACAGGGGAAGGGGTGAATCTTTGCAGGAGATGAGATTGAATAGGACGCAGGTAGAGGGGTTAGCCTGTTAAGAAGTAAGGCTACCTGTTCTTGTGAGATGGGGTGAAGATGGCCAAAGGCATATGAGAGATTTGGGGTGAAGATGAGAAGGGGAAGAGGGAGCTCACAGTGAATGGCGTCAATTTTCTGGAAAATGTGAGGCAAAGTTATTAGCTAAGAAGATGGGGGGGATGAAAAGGTTTGGAAGAGCTATTATGGAAAGTGGGAGAGTGAGTTGATGAGGGAGATATAAAAAGACTGCCTAACAGTAATGAGAGCCCAGTTGAAGTTGTATAACATAAATTTGTAGTGGACTGAATCAGAACAGTTGTATAATTTTCTCCACCTGTATTCCTCAGCAGTGAAGGCAGTGAATGGTGGCAGTGATCCAAAGATGAGGCTTGGCAGAGTATAATTTGATATAATTTAAGGGGTCTAGGGACTCAAGGGAAGAGGACAGTATAGGGCTGAACTGGTTCACCAAGGGGTCAAGAAGGGGAAAATAGGAGTTAGTGATTAGTACAGGAGAGAACGCTTGGGGGAAAATTGAGAGGTCAAGGGATTGAGGATCACAGTGCAAATAGTAGTGTTTTGTAAGGGAAAACATGGGGAGGGGTCAAAAGCCAGTAGATTATTATCAGATAATAGGATATTGGAATTCTTTGGTGGTGGTACATTTGTGAATGATAATAAGATCTAGGGTATGACCACCTTTGTGTGTAGCTATGGTGGTATGGAGGAATAGGTCATGGGAAATGAGTAAGTTGAGGAACTAAGTAGTTAAAATGTTTGAAGGCGAGTCAATATAAATGTTGAAATCCCGATGTATGAGGGCAGGAGTTGGGGAGGAGACAAAAAAATTGTGAGACAGGTACAAAAATCATTGAGGAAGGAAGGGGAGTGACCCAGAAAGTCTGCTGACAAAAGGAACTATGATTTTGTTTGGGTAGAAGATAGTAATTGCATGACCCTTAAAGGAGGAGAGGATCTTGAGTGACAGAGATAAGAGGAGAATCTGGAGGTAGCAGGGAGGAACAAGGAGTATTCCAACTCCCCCACCTTGACCAGTGAGCCAAGGAGAATGATCAAAGGTACAAGTAGTAGTGGAAAGTGTGACCAGGAAAACCTGAGGCAGTGTTCTCTCAGTAACAGCTAGAAGATGGAAGTAGTGGAAAATGAAAAGATTTAGGATGAAGGAAAGTTTGTTGCCAATGTAACAGGCATTCCAGAGTGCACAGTGGAAGGAACGGTGGTGTGTGGTTGGAACTTTGTGGTAGGAGGGTTGAGGGGAATGAGAATAAGGAATCAGGGTAGGAGATGGGGAATAGGGTGTGGAGATAACCTATGGGGGTTCATTAATCATGGGACATGTAGGCTGATAGGGTGTGAGAATGTTCACCATGAAGTATAAGGTGCTTCCCCTTTTCTCACCAGAGGCTGGAAATTGGATTGGGGCCAAGTGGAGCCTGGGATGGAAGGCTCAAGATCAAATGGTCAAATGAGAGACCTTCTTTCACTATTCTCCTTACATCCTAAGACTGGAAATTAAGCAGGAAATGGTACAGTAGGAGTTGGAAATGAAACCTGCACAGAAGATGGAAATCTCACTCCATACTGACTTTCCTCTTTTGCTTCCTTCAAGGGACAGGCACAACAGGAGGTAGAGGGGCTGAGGTCAAAGGGAAGGCTGCTCCCTTGTCCCAGGGAGATCGTCTACCTCCTGGGTGGGAGATCAGGCTTGTAGCAGGAGGTGGAAGTTGCCTTGTGCTAGAATAGATAGAAGTCACTCCATTAGCCTTGAGCAACCTTTCCTTGGGGGACACATGATGCAGGTGATGGGTAGCTGGAGGTCGGATAAAGGTCTCCTTCCTCATCTCACCTGAAGCTTGAAAGAAGAGACTATTCAGTAAGACAAGGTAAGCAAGAAGGCCAAAGGGTGCAGAAAAGTAAAGAAAGATGGAACTTGGGAAAAGGCCTTTAGATTTGGTAGTTATTTTTCTTTTATATTTCAGCATAAATACCTAACCTCACAGCAAAGGAGGAGCACTGAAGAGAAGCATTTTGGTGATGGGAATTTCTACCACAAAGGGCATGTGATATTAAGGCTACCCTGTCTAACTTTAAAAGGCTCCCTATTTTAGCCCAATGTTTAGGATCATGGGCAAACATTCTTGAAATAAACAGGGGATTTGGATGGCAGGCAGCAGCTTTAACCCACATAATGCTTTGGGGTCACTTAGGTCCCTTTGAATACTCTCCAGTGTCCATGCCATTAAATGTAACATTCATTATGATTATGAACAGCTTCTAGATTCAGAAGCTTTGATTCTCTTCCAGTATACTTTGTAGGGGGGGGGGTGGAGGGGTAGGGGGAAGTGATCGATTTGTGAGAATGAATTTGAGGATTTGGAGGGAACCAAGGGTTGCCTGTCCCCAGGAGGAGCAGACTGCCAGATGCCCGCAAGTCATCTCCAATGAAAGGGAAAGTGGTTTTTCACTGTGTCTTCCAAAGCTACCAGGTGAGGCTCAAACTGGCAAGGACGCTCTCCCATTTCTTTTCAAGGTTGGGCATGGGAGCAGCAAGGCATTTTCATTAGTCAGTATCCTAGGTGGCCAAAAAGACGTAGCCGGTTGAAATTCAGATATATTATTTAGGGACTTATAAAAGGATATTAATCTTAGTACAAGTTTCTAGGCATCTCCAGGATTATAACTAACTATAATATCATTTTACTGGCCCTGGTAGTTATTCTAGGAAATCAGAAACTAGCACAGTGTTTTCCCAAAGGGAAAATGAGACATGCTATGTGAAGTTTGTCTTTGTACATAATTGGAGAATCCATATGGCCATCAAAAATACATCCTTAACCTCCCAATTTGTTGTCACTAGGCTTCATTTTTTAATGACTACTTAAGCTAAGTATCATAACTGGAGAACACTATCTGCCAGATCTCTTTCTTCTACTGACCTGTGTAGAGGTGCTTCTGGGAGTGAACCCTCCTCTGAGAGGCAGCTAGGTACTACAATGTAAAGTATGCTGCAACTGGAGTCAGGAAGAGCTGCATTCAAATTCAGCCTCAGACACTTACTACTGTATGACCCTGGAGAAGTCATTTAACCTCTGTCAATCCCAGTTTCCTCATCGAGAAAATGGAGACAATAATAGCCTCAACCTCCCAGAGTTGTTGTGAGGCTCAAACGAGATAACAGGAAGTGTGTTCCAAACTTTAAAGTATTCTATAATACATGTAAGTTACTATTATTGTTATTAATAACACTAATTATTAGTATCTTCACTTGAATTGTCACTTTGTAAGTGCTTCCTCTAAGGGAGCACTCAGATTTTAAACAAAGAATTTCTTGGGTCCCAAATGGACCTTAAATATTATCTACTACAATATTTTTCAATTCCTAGATGAGGAAACTGAAGCTCTGAGAGGTTATGTCAAATGAACAATTAATCAGTAAGCATTTCCTGAGCCTCTAGTCTGTGCCTGGCATTGTACTAGGCTCTGGAGACACAACACTAGAGATAAAATGCTTCTAGCCTTCAAGGAGAACGTTCTTGTAGCAGAGTATTACCTGGGCACTTACATTGTTCCAAAAGTTTTAGTGTAGGGCAGTTAGGGTTAAGTGACTTGCCCAAGGTCAAACAGCTAGTAAGTGTGTCAAGTGTCTGAGACTGGACTTGAACTCAGGTCCTCCTGACTCCAAGGCTGGTGCTCTACTCACTGTGCCACCTAGCTACCCCTAGGTGCTGTTATTCATCCCCATTTTACAGTTGAGGAAATGGGGCAAACAGAGGTTCAGTGACTCGTCCTGGGTCACACAGCTAGGAAGTGTCCAAGTTTAGATTTCAATTCAGGACTATGCAACTCCAGGCCCGGTGCTCTATCCTCTGTGCATCGAGCTCAGGGTCATTGTGAGGATCAAATTAAATAAATAGCTTGTAAAAGGCTTTGCAAACCTTAAAGAGCTATTTAAATGTCAGATGTTATTACCAGTCTCAAATGCCATAAGTGTACAAGATCCAATTCAGAAGGCAGGTGTAAAATTGGAACTATCCCAAGGCAACTTGATATAACATTTAAGTCACATAGAACTACATGTCCCAGTGAGAAATTTAACATCTCAAGTGAAGATTTTCTCCACTAAATATAGAATGATTCAATCTATCTCTGTCTCCTACGGAGGTGACATGGGCTCATTTCATAGCCATAGTGGTAGCATGTAATATTCTCATCACACCACCATTTGACAGGAATTAAATTAACTCTTGTCTCCACTGTACCTTCTGGTTTAAAACATACCACTCAACAGCTATGAGTTATGAGCATCTTACATACAGAGAGCCCGTTACCTTATTTACAGGTCAGTCTATATCCATCTGTATATATTCTTTTTTCTACTTTATATCAGCTCAGAAAGTTAAAAAAGTACACAATTGTCCTGCTATCCATCAGCTCCCCTCGACCTAACTTTAACCTCCATAGAGCATATATCCATAGGGAAGCAATCCAGACCTGTGCACATTTAAAACCCACCTTTGTAACTTTTTTTGATAAAATATATTATGGACTTGGGAAACTTCCCTTCCTCCAGGATTACTTATTCCTTTAGCTTGACAGATTAAAACTGAAAACCAAGGTTTAAGATTATTCTCCTGTGGTTAGTATACATCTCTAAACCTAACACTTTGAGATTATATTTAGTGTTGGAGTTGGAACTGAACTAGTCTGGGTACTGGGAAGTGGATGTCTCATAATTATTGTTTCCATCTCAATACCTCAACCTTATTTAGGTCTTTGTAACTGGAAGGATCAGGGAGTCCAAGAACATTTCCCATGGAAGAATGTGGGTGTGGGTGTTGGGGGAGAAAGGAATGAAATCAGATGAAGGCCAAATTTATCCATTCATTTATTCTTTCAACAAACATTTGTTGATTGTGTCCTATGGGCAAAGCATTGTGGGGGATCTAAAGATGTATTAAACATTGTATCTCTTTCATGGAGTTTAGTCTTACCCAGGTACCATTTTTAATTTTGTCTTCAAATGATGTTTGTATGTGTTAAATCTGTAGCTATTCATATGGTTTGGGCTAGCTTTACCATGGCATACTGGTGTACCCTTAAGATGAGTGTTACCATTGGCCCTTACCCTTCTCAGAGGAAGGGCCAATGGTAAAATTCACTGCAAGGAGTTTTGGAGTATATCCCCAAGCTCTATGCATGCCTTTGACAATACCTCTTCTATCTTTATCCTCAAGGCCCCAGATGGATTATAAACCACAGATTGAAGCAATAATTGGATAATTCAAGCAAAAACTGGCTTATTCATTTTTCCATGCCTATCACAGTGCCCCACACAGTTTTTGGGGGGAGGGATGAATGGAATGGGGTGGAATGAATCTGAACCTGTAATTTCATCAGTGTGGGGAGTTCCTGGTATGGAAACTCCCTCCATCTCCATATAGCAGAAACAACTCTTTTGTAAATTAGAGAACTGCCTGGATGCTCTGAGAGGTTAAGTGACTTACCTACACAGCTAGGCTGTGTCAGGAGCAAGACTTGACCTCAAGTCTTTTTGATTCTATATTGTCCACCAACATGTTGTAGGGATTTAAGATGGCTGGGAAATTAAATTGAATCAAACCTAGTAGGGAAGAAAAATCATACACTCAAATAACTATAATACATCAGTATGCAATAAATGCATAAGAATGAGTGGAAAGGAAAAATTACTTCTGACTAAATAGATTAAAGGAGGAATATAAGTTATGCCTTAAAGGATGGATAATCTTTTGATAGGTGAATATTTGGGGGATGAGGGGGAACTTGAGAGGGGAAAGGCACTCTAGGAAAGAAAAACAGTGTGATTGATAGATTTTCAAATTGCTAGAAAGGGACCTTAGAGGTCATCTAGTTCAAATACCTCATATTATAGATGGGAAAACAGGTCCAGGGAGAGGAAGCTGTCAAATACACAAATGGCAGAAAAGTACAAGGTATGTCATGGAATGTTTGAAAAAGAAGTGAAAGAACTAGACAGGACTAAAGATGGCCTGAGGCAGATAGGGATTCTCAGAGGTAGCAGAAGTGGGACCACTGTGGCAGAGAAGACACAAGTGAAAAGACAAAGGCGATGGAATCATTAACTATACTAGAGTTGGTGACTCACGTGAGGGGACATGGAACAAAACTGATTTGAAAAAATCCAGAACTTAAGCATCTAAATAAATGTCTCCTTCAAAGTAGTCACTTGGGAAAGAAAAGTTGTTTGGAATGTGGTGAAACTTCATGTTGAAAACATAGAAATTCTCTATTGTTCTCCTCTTTAGAACTGAAAGGCTGTTCTTTTAAATATTGTCAGTCAAGACAAGTCTCCATCCTTTGAAGACTGATAAAATTTGTTTTTAAATAGCCAAAAGTCACTCTGAGCCAGGTCTGGTCCAATAAAAATGCAAACTTCTTGATATTGGAGTTTGTTTTTTTTTTAATTTTCATCCCCAGCACCTATCATAGTACCTTGAATACAGCAGGTACTTAATAAATGCTTGTTGGAGTAGACTGAATATATAAAGATAGGTAATACCTTCTTGAATAAAAACACAATATGTTTTTAAATAACATAACAAAAGCGTTTCCACAAATCTTACACTAGCTTCAAGTTCCCAACAGAGAGCCAAAAATCTTTTGATCATTAGCCTCCTAACATGACTACTTTGAAGAAAATGAGATTCATTTTGGTATAGATATTCTGGTGTTTTTTTTTTCAAAATTCTTAACTTAATATTCATGCTCGTGCAAATAGTCAGAGAAACAAAATGAAGGACACACATGGAAAGAATGATGTTTGTGTCTAGAAGATGAGTGTCTCAGGTGGATTGCTGATGGTGAAAGGTTAACAAAGCAGACCGGAGGACTGGAAACAATTATTTAGCTCTTTAATTGTGGTATCTTTTCCTTCCTCTCTCCTTTTCTCTTCTTCCTTTAACCATTTGCTGGACCCAAGAGAGAAAAAAAATAAGCCTGGAGACTCCATTTGGATAGAGTGATTTATTACTTCTGAGTTTCCATAATCAATCAACCAAGGCAACATTTAAGCAGTTCAGCTCCCCAAATGCTTGCTTTGGTCTGAATCATCCATATAGGTCTCGGTTCTGTCTTGACCCTCCCATGAAGAAGCACTGGTTCTCACTCAAATAACAGGGGAAGCCAAATTCAAGACGACTGAATATCTATAGATGTGATCTCACCCAGGTAGAGGACTGTCCTGCCTTATTATGAGAGATTAATACAGCAGACAGGCCCAAAGGCAGACTTTCAAAAATGGTCATTTCCTGACCTTTGATCACCATCTAATTCCCTGTATTTGAGGATGAATTAGTGGTTCTGCAAGTGTTAGTTTAAGGATCTGCATGATGATTAGCAGCTGTACCCAACCTCATGCCAATTAATTGCTGAGTCCCCACAGGGTTAATATTAGAGGCTGCTGCCAGTGTGTTTTTCATCTTAATTTCAGGGCCTCTACAAGAGGATTAATCAGCCCATGCACATTCATTTTACACTAATACAACAATTCATTTAGATTATTATGTTACAAATGCCATCGACATTCACTAGACCTTGCAGAGGAGTATTTCTGAGATTTGGGCAAATATCCACCATAGCACCCAGCCTCTCATTGTGTCACATCAGATAAGAGCAGAGACTATTGTTGAAATGTCATAGATTCTCTTTTTTACTTCATCAATATGTACTGGAATGGACTGCCAATCTCATGGCTTAGCTTACTAGCATTATTTAAGCTACAGTAAAATGATATTAACATGGGAAAGAAATATTGAGTCAACTCTCTTTCCAATCCCAAATTACCTGATGGTAGATTTCAAACCAATATCTATGAACTAATCTACCCAGTGCCTCTGTCACTCTTCCCCTACGCAAGGGAAGATATTAAACTAGGGACCTAATTCTCTCCCAGAGTGTCCTGGGACATTTGGAAATGGAAAAGTAATACTTCTACCCTTCATCTTTTATACCAATGGTTTTTAAAGTGATGTCCATGGATCCATGAAGGTCCATGAGGCTAAAACTTTCTCATAATAACACTAAGTTGTTCTCCTAGATTAGGAAATGTAGGTATGGGGAAATGGGACAGAGACAGGAGCAAAGAATAGGATTTGTGAAAATGTAGAAGTAGGTTCAAGTGCAGTAGAGGGGAGATAATGGTTCTAAGGTGGACTGACTCTAATTTCTTAGTAATTTGGAAAACTTACAAGATGAATTTCACAGTACATCCCATATACCCAAGTTATCAATGTCGCATTATCTTCTGCAATCTCCCCACCCCTTTAATGCTCTTATTTCTTTTGAGCATAACAATCGTAAAATCCATCCATTAAATAACATTTATGAAGTACCTGCTGTGTTTAGGTAGATAAATAATGGATGATCTAGCAAAGGAGTTTTAGAAAAAGACATGAAAAAGATAAAAGCATAGTTTGTAGTAGACAGGAAAGGTGGTTGGTAGTGTCAGAAGCTACAGAGAAGTTAAAGTGATAAAGACTAAAAGAGGCCATCCAGTTTAATAGGTAAGAATCCTGGTAGCTCCTTTCTCCTTGGATTCTTGGTATGTAGGACTCACTAGGTTCTCCTATCTGTCTAGCCAACATGCTGGAGGTGTCTCTTACCTTCCATGATATTAAGTGGAGTATTCTGGCTCTCTATCTGTCCCTCCCTATCCCAGGTACAATGTTCCCACACATTGTTTTCGTTATTTTTTCTTCCAAACACACCCTCTTCTTGCTTTCCTATTTCTGTTGAGAGTACTACTATACTGCCAGTCACCAATGTTCAAAACCTTGATATTAACCTTGATTCTTCTTTTCCCATTCCATATCTCAGATATGTCCTATTCCTTCTAATCACATATTCAACACTCTTAATTCATGCCTTCGTCATCTCTGACCTGGATTATTGTATCAGCTTCCTAATTAGATTCCTAGCTGCTGGTTTCTCCCTCCCTAATCCATCCTTCACACAACTGCCAAAATAATCTTCCAAAAATTCGTGGCCTTCCTTGAGTATTAACTCCTTCAGGTCAGGGATTTTTTGTTGTTTTGTCTTTATATCTTGAGCACTTCAGTGTATTACAAACAGCAGGTGCTTAAGAACTCATTGCTTTCTGCATTCAGTTGGATTGTATTTGAGGAAGTAGTTTCATTAGAATGTCAGGGTTGGAAGTGAGAGTTCAAAGAGATTAAGCAATGAGTGGGAGGGGAGGAGATAAAGGCAAAGGGCATAGAGACTCTGGGGCTTTGGCAGTAAAAGGGGAGAGATATATAGGATGATAGCTTAAAAAGATGATAAATTGAATAGGAGTCAGTGGGAAGGAGATGGCAGGTTGATACCAGGTTTCATTAACCTCAAGTCCACTGAGCATGTTTATAGGTAGTGAGTAAAATACTATGGAAAAATTGGAGATTATAGAGAGAAATGGTGATACAAAGAAAACACTGTCAGAGGAGATGGGAAGGGATAGATTCTAGAGCACAAGTAGAGATGTTAGCCTTGACAAGAAGAAGACACAGAGATTGGAGCAGAGAAAAGGAGGGTTGGTGAAGATGGAGGAGATTGAAGTGTGACATAACATTAGGGAGATGAAGAAGTTTGTGATAGATGGATACAATTTTTCCCCGTAAAGTAAAAAGTCAGGTAAGCAAGGAGTAAGGAAAGTGGCTGTTAAGAAAGAAGTTTTGGGATAAGGGAATAGCTCATGTGGGAAAGCATGATTGAATTTATCAATAAAGAATAAAAAGATTGTTGTATAGCAATGACGTCTGGTTAAAATTGGACAACCTGAATTTGTGGAGTAACCAGTTGGCATGGTTGTAAGACATAATTAGAGACAGAAGATAGAAAGAAAATATTTGGGCTCCATGACCTCTTAGAGTAGTTAAGTCTTTCACAGTTGATCATCCTTATAATATTGCTGTCACTGTAAATGTTGTACTGTTTCTGCTCACTTCATTTTCTATGAGTTCAGTTAAGGTTTCCTAGGTTTTTCTGAAATTGTTCTCATAATTTCTTATAGCACAAAACTATTCCATCACAACCATATACCACAACTTGTTTAGCCATTTTCCGATTGATGCACATCCCTTCAACTTCTAATTTTTTGCCACCACAAAAAGAGCTGCTATAAATATTTTTGTACAATAGGTCCTTTTCCCTTTTCTTTGATTTCTTTGGGATACAGACCTAATAGCTGAGTTAAAGGGTATAGTAGGGTAAAGTTTTATAGCCCTTTGGGCACAGTTCCAAAACGTTCTCCAGAATGGTTGGAATAGTTCACAGTTCTACCAACTGCGCATTAGTGTCCTGATTTTTCTACATCTCCTCCAGCATTTGTCATTTTCCTTTCTTGACATGCTAGCCAATCTGATAGGTGTGACGTGGTATGTCTGCATTATTTAAATTTATATTCCTCTAATCAATAATGATTTAGAGCATTTTTCATACTACTATAGATAGCTATTATTTCTTTTTCTGAAAAGTTCCTATTCATATCCTTTGACTATCTACTAGGGAATGGCTTTTATTTTTATAAATTTGTCTCAGGTTCCTATATATTTGAGAAATGAGGCATTTATCAGAGAAGCTTGCTGAAAATATTTCTCCTAGTTTTCTGTTTTCCTTCTAATTTTACCTGCTTTATGATTATGATTATCATATGGGAAATCACCTATGATATCGTCCTTTATGTTTAAATCATTTACCCATTCTGACCTTAGTATGCAATGCGAAATGTTGGTCTATATTTAGTTTCTGCCAAACTGCTTTCTGATTTTCCCTGCAATTTTTGTCAAATAGTGAGTTCTTTCCCCCAAAGTCTGTATCTTAGGTTTTATCAACTGCTAGATAACAATGGTCATTTACTCTTGCTGTGTTGTGTACCTAATCTATTCCACTGATCCATCACTCTATTCCTTAGCCAATATCAGATTATTTTCATGATTACCACTTTGCAATATAGTTTGAAATTGGGAGCTGCTAGTTTGTATCCTGCAATTTTGCTAAGTTGTTAATTGTTTCAACTAGTTTTTTAGTTGACTCTCTAGGGTTCTCTAAGTGTACCATCATGTCATTGGCAAAGAATGATAATTTGTTTCTTCATTGCCTATTTTTATTCCTTCAATTTCTTTTTCTTGTCTTATTGCTATAGCTAGCATTTCTAGTACAATGTTCAATAATAAGGGTGATAATGGATATCTTTTCTTCACTCCTGATCTTATTGGGAAGGCTTCAAGTTTATCCCTGTTAGAAATGATGTTTGTTCTTGGTTTTAGATAGATACTAATTTAAAGAAGGCCTTTTCTATATCTATTGATATAATCTTATGATTTTTGTTGTTATTGTTACTGATACAGTCAATTATGCTCATAATTTTCCTAATGTCGAATCAGCCCTGCATTCCTGGTATGAATTCTACCTATTCATAGTGTATGATCTTTGTGATATATTGCTTTAATCTCTGTGCTAACATTTTATTTAAAAATTTCACATTGATATTCATTAAGGAAATTGGTCTATAGTTTTCCTTCTCTGTTTTTACTCTCCCTGGTTTAGGTGTCAAAACAATATTTGTGTTATAAAAGGCACTTGGTAAGATTCTTATTTTTTTAAATAGTTTATTTAAAATTGGGATTAGTTGCTCCTTACATATTTGATAGAATTCACTTGTGAATCCATCTGGTCTTAGGGATTTTTTCTTAGGGAGATCATCAAAGGCTTATTCAATTTCTTTTTCTGTGATAAGTTTATTTAGGTTTTCTATTTCCTCTTTTGTTTCACTGACCAGTTTATATCTGTGTAAATATTCATCCATTTCACTTAGATGATCAGTTTTACTTTCCTATAACTGGGCAAAATAACCCCTAATAATTGCTTTAATTTTATCTTGTTTAGTAGTGCATTCACCTTTTTAATATGTGATACTAGTAATTTGGTTTTCTTCTTTATTCTAATTAAATTAACTCATGCTTGATCTATTTTATTGTTTTTTTCATAAAACCAATTTTTATTAATCTCTCCTTTGGCTTTCAGGATTTCCAATTTTATATTTAATTGGGGATTTTTAATTTGTTCCTTTTCTAGTTTTTTTTAGTTGCATGCCCAATTTAATGATCTGCTCTTTCTTTCACTTAGAGATATAAATTTTTCTGTAAGTACTGTTTTGGCTGCATCCCAGAAATTCTGGAATGTTGTCATTCTCTTTAATGAAATTATTGATTGTTTCTATGATTTGTTCTTTGACCCAGTCCTTTTGGGGATTAGATTATTCAGTTTCCAATTAAATTTTAACATACGCTCTTATAATCCTTTAATAAAACTTCTTTTTATTACATTGTGATCTGAAAAGGGTATATTTATTTTTGCTTTTCTATATTTGGTTGTAAGATTTTTATTCCTTAATACATGGTCAGTTTTTGCGAAGGTGACATGTACAGCTGAGAAAAAGTATACTCTTTTAAATTCCCATTTAGCTTTCTCCAGAGGTTTACCTAACTTTTCTGAGATTCTATTCATCTCCTTAACTTTTTTCTTATTTATTTTATGGTCAGATTTATCTAGCTCTGAGAAGGGAAAGTTGAAGTCTTCCAATTAGTCTAGTTTTACTATTTTCTCCTGTAATTCACTTAACTTTTCTTTTAAGAATTTGAATGTCATGCCATTTGATGCATATTTATTTATTATTGATGTACATCATTGTCTAGGGTTTCTTTTAGCAAGATGCAATTTCCCTATTTATCTTTTAAAATTAGGTCTATTTTTACTTTTGTTTTGTTTGAGATCAAGATTGCTAACCCTGCCTTTTGTACTTCAGCTGAAGCACAATAAATTCTGCCCTAGCCTCTTATTTTATGTAAACAACATATTGTTAGATTCTGTTTTCTAATCTATTCTGCTATACACTTCCATTTTATGGGTATTCATCCCTTTCATTTGCATACCTGTGTATTTCCATCCATCTTTTTTTCCTTCTGATTATCCTTCTCTCTCTCTCTCTCTCTCTCTCTCTCTCTCTCTCTCTCTCGCTCTCTCTCTCTCTCTCTCTCTCTCTCTCTCTCTCTCTTTCTCTCTGTCTCTCTCTCTTTACCCTGTCCTTCCTCAAAAGTTTGTTTTGGTTCTTACCACTGCCTCCTTTTATTTGCCTTCCCTTTTATCATCCCTCCATTTCTTTTATCTACTTCCCCTCCTATTTCTCTGTAGAGTAAGACAGTCTTCTATTAGCAGCAGCGTTTGTATAGATATTTATATAAACACACATATATGTGCACGTGTGTGTATAATATATATACACCCTCTGTCTATGTAGAATCCTTCTAACTGCCCTAAAAATGATAAAGTATTTTAGAAGATGCATGTATCATATGCCCATACAGAAAGGTAAACAATTTAACCTTGAGTCTTTTATCTTTACCTTTTTATGTTTTTCTTGAGTCTTGTATTTTTATAAAATTTTTATTTCATTCTAAACTTATGAAATAAATCAAGCATTTCATAATAGAGTAGAATAGAAAAAAATGATTGTGCATGAAACTGTGAATCTATTATGTACTACTTGCTATAACTTTTAATATATATAACAAAGTTGTATAAATATCTTTTTTTCTTCCCTCCTCCTTCACCCTAGAGATATCTACCATTAGACAGAAATGTGTGTGTATGTGTGTGTGTGTTTTTGCGTGTGCGTAAAACCATTTTATTCATGCTTTTTGTATTTATCAGTTCTTTCTCCGCTCTAGACTTTTCATCAGCAATGCTTGAAAATCTTCTAATCAAATTTCCACTTCTTCCCTTGGTAGGCTTTTCTTAGTTGTAATCCCAGCTCTTTTACCTTCCGTAATATCATATTACAAGCCCTTTGCTTCTTTAAGGTAGCACTTCCCTGCTAAATCTTGTGTGATCCTGACTGTAGCACCACAATTTTCAAAAAGTTTCTTTCTTGCTGCTTCAAGTATTTTCTCTTTGACTAGGGAACTCGGGAATTTAGCTATAATATTCCTGGGAGTTTTTATTTTGGTATCCCTTTCAGGTGGTGATCAGTGAATTATTTCAATTTCTACTTTACCCTCTGTTTATAGGATGTCGGGGCAGTTTTCCTTGATCATTTCTTAAAATATTGTGTCTAGGCTTTTTCTTTGATAATGGCTTTCAGGTAATCCAATAATTCTTAAATTATTTCTCCTTGATTTGTTTTCCAGGCCAGTTTTTTTCCAATAAGATATTTTACTTTTCTTCTGTTTTTTCAGTCTTTGATTTTGTTTTACTCTTTCTTGATGTCTCATGGAATCATTAGCTTACACTTGCTCAATTCTAATTTTTATGTGATTATTTTCATCAGTGAATTTTTGTACCTCTTTTTTCATTTGGCCAATTGTGTTTTTTAAGGTGTTAGCTTCTTCAGTACCCTTTTTGCCCTCTTTTACCAACCTGTTAATTCTCATTTCATAATTTTCTTCCCTTACTTTCACTTCTTTACCTAATATTCCCCCTACCACTCATATTTGATTTTGAAAATAATTTTTTTCCACCTCTTTCAGGATTCGTTCTTGTTGGGCTTCTGTCAAACTCACATTTTCTCTTGAAATCTTTGCTTGTGGCTGTTTCGACTTCATTATCTTCTTTAGAGTTTGTGTCTTGAGCTTCCCTATCACCATAGTGGGTTTTTATGGTAAAATTTTTTGTTGTTGTTTGCTCATTTTTTTCCCCACCCTGTTTCTTGATTTGAAACTTCATGTTAATGTTGGCCTTTGTTCCTGGTATGGGGGAGGGGACGGGCCCTTCCTCATATTTCAGGCTTTTTTGAACTTCTGTGTTCAGAGCTAGGTCTAGGGGTTTGTAAGTTTTCACTGCTTCTCAGGCGGTATGATCTGGGGAGAGATGACACTCTCTTGGTCTGCACTCCAGTGCAGACCCAGGAAGGGCTCCTGATCTCTTGGGGTTGCAATCAATACTGTTCCTCAGCCCCCTCCTCCCTTGGGACCACAAATAATATTGTTACTCAGGGTCCCTGATCCCTTGAAGCTACAATTGATACTGTCCCTCAGAGCTTCCACTCCAACTTCCCTGAAAGGTCCCCTCTCAATCCTTGAACTATGACTCAGAAGTGTATGTAGACAATGGAGATGCCAAACAGTTCCCCCTCAAGGAATCTCCCTCTTGACCCAAAGTGCCCCTTTCTGACCTTGAACTATGACCCGGAAGTGGATATAGGCAATGGAGTTGCCCAACAACATCTGGCCCTGTGTCCCATGCTAGGACTAGCGTAGGAGTACCCTGTAATCCATCTGTCTCTCTCTCTCTCTCTCTCTCTCTCACTCGCTCTCTCTCCCTCTCATCAGTTACCAGATCCCCTTACCATCTCTGGTTTGAGGACTCCCAAAGCAGCTGCTGTTTCTTTCACCACCTCCTTGTTCCACCACTGATGTTTCATTCACATGGCCTCCAGTTAACTTGACCCTCATGTCACAGATCTCTCTTTTCAGCCTCCTAAGTTGTCTTGGGCTAGAAGAATATCTCACTCTGACATTTTATTGGCTCGGTTACTCCAGATTTCGATTTGGGGTGCTATTTTAAAGTTATTTGGTTGGGAATATTGAGAGAGCTTGCCTGAGTGCTTCTCTATCCTACCATCTTGGCTTTGCCTCCAGAAGTAGTATTTTGCTTTTGAAGGATTTTCTAAAACATCTATATATACTAGAGCTACAGTAAAATAGTTTACCTCTTCTGTCCATCTCATTTTCAGAAAATAATGTGTTTATAATATATAATATATTTTAATATGTAATATTGAATAATTATATTATAGTTATATTTTATATGTTTATATAAATACATTAAATTTATAATATAGTTGTAAAACTAGCATGGGATGTCCAGGATTTTGCTCCAGGGTACAAAATTTAGAGTATGTCAAAGTTAGAGGGTTATTGACAGCACTTATGATCCTTTATCAAAATAAAAGTGATAGCAGTATTTAGTTAGCAAGAATAACGAGTTTAAAAAGGAAACTAACAGATGATTGACTTAGAAGAACTCTCTCCTCCTTTGTTCTAGTCTCCTTTATGTAGTATTTTTCCTAGCAATAGTCTTGATCAGGTGCCCTGGGATGGTAACCTGCACCATCATTTTTAACTCAACTAAAGATGCTCCCTTGCATCTTGCCCCAGGTAAGGTTTGTGGAACTCATACTGGGTGCAAGAGTTCCTAGTTATGCCCCTGACGATGGCTCCAAAGAACTGGAAAGACTCTTAGGTCCTAGTGGTGAAATGAGAAACCTGACTCATCTTCCACCTTGTCCCCGAGTCTGCCCTTCTCTGCCTTAGATTCTTCAGAATCCACAAAGGTAATTCAGTTTCTGAACCTGTGCTGAAATATCGATTAGCAGTCTTACTTTTAAGCATTAGTTCCTATCAAGGAAAACCCTCAAAGAAGAAAAAAAACACTAGATCTTTGATAGCAGGCTGGAGAGGTCATTTCTAGTAAGAAATGTTGCAGAACATCTGATGGATGCTTTTCTTGTTACTTGCAGTACTCAGGAAAATGAATGGCCTGAATCCACATAGCCATTATTTTCTTAAGTTCAATACTTCTGGGATTCTGACCATACTCAAGTATAGATGCCAATTTACCATCTATAAATTAGAATTTTTTAAAATGGCATTCAGTGTACAGGATAACATGACTTAACTTCGTTTTCCTCATCTGAATATTCAAACTTGAGATTTGTGAGCTGAGAGAAATCAAAACGGTGCAACACAGGATAGAGGGGAATTATACTGAGTGCTGATATCCAGTGACATGATTCGAGAGGCATGAACAGGTCCTCTCCCTCATCAATGCCTGAAATGTCTACCATCTTTTGGGATTAAGGCATTATGCCTCTGGAAGACTCCTGTTAAAATGCAAATATATTACCTGGGAGGAATATCATCAAGCCATTGGGACCCATTAATGGTAATGTGTACTAATTTTTCAGATTATGAAGCAATGATGGGGCCCTGAGGGACACAGAACAGGCATATAAAATTGGTCCCCTTTAGCACTGTAGAAATGTGAATTATTTGACAGCTTTTTTATTTTCTTTTTTTCCTAAAATTTGAGCATGAATCGCTTCTGTCTCCAAGGATGAAGCTGGAGAAAGAATGACTTGAACATGTTTCCCATCCCCCACCTGCACTTCTTTTTCAGTGCCAGCTAGTGACACTTTCTCCTCCTGGGCCTCTGACCACCTAGTCACCAAAGCAGGGTCAGGCACTCCAAAGTAGTGACCATATGTATCCTAGGAACCACTCCAATTGTTTTGCAATCGTTCTCAAAATTCATTTCATTAGCTAGATTTACCTCACAATTAGAGCTCTCCAAAAGTGATGGGTTCCTCCTCATGGTAACCTTCAAGCAATGTCCAGATGACCACTTATTGATATAGTATAGAGGTGATTCTTTGGTGTAAGGAATTGGATTCATGGGGCATTAAGCACTTCCAAGTCAAAGATTCTGTGCTTCTGTGAGAGCCTATAAACTGCCCCTTCCCACACCTCCAGTCCTGGTCCTTTGTGTAGCTCTTCAAGCACCAAGGGCAGTGCTATGCACAGAAAGGCAATCATTAAAAGTTGAATTAAGAAGTGAATCTCCCTCTAGTGCAGCACCAAATCGTAGTGGCCCTGTCAGGACATTGTGAATATGCTTCCCAAAGATGAACAGTTACGTTAATTCTCCAGAGAAGGGCCAATCCTTTGTCTCCACCCCCTGACGTTTATAATTCAGCATTATTTCCTCAGGCAAATGGTCAAGTATTGGGAGAGGAGGCTGCTGCCTAATGGCTCCCAAGATACTGGTGCTCTCTTGGACCTCCTGATCTTTGCTCCCTTTTCAGTTCCTTCCTATCAAGTTTGTTCATCTGAGGTCTGATTTGTGCCCTGGGGTCCCTGCCAGGCTCCTGCAATACAATTTACCATGAGAAGCAATATAATATTCTTGTTAGTTGTAGCAGCAGTTCGATAAAATGGATTGTGAACTTGTGCCAAGGAGAGCATGATTTAGGCTCTTTGTTATCCAGAAAGGTCCATTCGTACTCCTTAGCTGCCGGAGCTTTGTTCCAGGGATCTGAGACTAAGGCACTCCAACTGAGGGCTGCCTGCGGCCTCTGACTCTGGAACAGTCGCTGTTCATTTGGAACACCATTACACAGATAATAGAGCTTGGGATGTACAATAACAGCAGAATCACAGCCTAATTCCCAGGAATTAGCCGGCTTAGTCAGAGAAGCTGAACAAAGAACAGCTAGTAGCAGTTCGGATTTTTCGGGTTTTTGAAAGTTTTCCCAGTTTATTCTGGGCTGCAGAATCAGCCTGCTTAGGCCATTGCTTAGGATCTATACTTGGGAGATTTGACTCCCAAGTTGTAAGCTAAAAACTATAATTTTCCTGGTCAGTCAGTCAGCAAATACATATCTGCTGACTGATTTTAAAGTAATGTGTAGTTTTTGGTTCCAAATACAAACAATCCTTAGAAAAATCTATGTTCTTGTTTATTTATTTATAAAGCTTTCCTTCCTTCCTTCCTTCCTTCCTACCTTCCTTCCTTTTTTCCTTCCTTCCTTCCTTTCTTCCTTCCCTCCTTCCTTCCTTCCTTCTTACTTTTTTCCTTCTAATCATTCTTTCTTTCCCTCTTTCACTTCTCTCCCTCCCTCCTTCCTTCTCTCAAATTCCATGGGATAAAAAGAGACTAGGAGAGGAGTAAGATGGTAGAAGACATAGATTTATACTCAAAAAACTATGGAAGGGAATTATCTTCCAAACTCCTTCTCCTCTTGTAACCCTTTCTTCCTCCCACCTACTTATAGTTTTGGACCTAAAATCAGGAAGATTTATATTCCTACCCTTGATATTTACTAGCCATGTGGACAGGGGCAAGTTACTCAACCTATCTGGGTCTCAGTTTTCTAGTCTGTTAAATAAGTGTAGTAACATGAGTTATACCAATTTCCAAAGTTGTTATAAGGCTTAGATGAGTTGTTATGCAGCATGCTCTGCAGACCTTAAAACACCATGTTAATGCCAGTCATCATCATCATCATCACCATCAGTTTTTAAAGTTAAAAAAGACGTAAAAGCAGATAGATAAAGATACACCAGAGTGCTAGCCAGTTGTTACTTAAATGGGAAGATCATACATAGTAAGTCGCTTCTGGCAGATTTGGACTGTTTTGGTGTAGGGAAAGGTAAGTATTTTCTCTATTTGCCCACTGGTGTTTATTATTCTGCATTGTTCCTTAGGCAAAGTTGTGAAGTAGGCAAAATCTGCTTGTGACACTGTCCCGCTTCCCTTTCCGTGGCTGCTGTTCTCTCTGCAGAGGTTCCCCTCCCATTTCTACACTTTGCTCTTAGTAACTAACCCCACAAAAGCATTATCTCATGTTTCCCAACCCACAGCTGTCACTGGCCCAAGGTAACTTATTACTGTTCAACAGAATGTTTTACTACCAAAAATTTTTACTTAAAATCCATAAACTTAAAGAATGGATTACTCCTCCTGCTGCCTTTTCAACATCATCCTTCTCTAACTCATTTCCAGCTCATTCCCATGACTTGATTCCTGAAGAACCCTTTAATTAAGGCTGCTAAGGTTGAAAAGGATTTGAGGGTAGAGAAATTAGGTGCTCTTTGTGTTTTAGTAGTGAATAGCACAGTTTGATTTAGGAAACATAGTTAATAATGATAAGGAGGCAATTTAGGTATCACCTCCCTTAGAGTATTAGTGTTTTAATAGATGACCTTTAAAGAGGAAAAAAGTCTTCAAAGGAATACGCGTCTAATGGTGGAATTCCACACATGATAATAACTTGGGAGAACATTTTAATCAGAGGGAGCAACCTGGTGCCTCACAAATCACAGAGTCAGTAGTTGCTTGTCTTGTTGCTTTGGAGTTGATATGGAGCTTGATCTCCCCTCCCCTTTCCTCCCCTCTTATCTCTCTCTCTCTCTCTCTCTCTCTCTCTCAGCCTTCTAGCCCAGTACTCTTTAGTGAATCCAGTACTACAGTTTAATTCTACCCAATCTTCCCCCTCCTTTTTTTTGCATCTGTACCTTTGTGAATGGAGTAGAATTTTAAAGCTAGAAGGTCTCTTAGAATTAATTTGTCTATTTTTTTTTTGCAAAGGATGTCTCTTTGGGGAGAACAGAAGGATATTGCAATGAAGATGATGTAGAACAAAAGATAATGATACAAATATGCAGCATACTCCCTACAGCTACTACCCCAACTTGACATTCACACTCCTAAGTTGAGGTCCCCAGAAGCCAGCTGAATACTTCTCTCAGGGTTATAGGGATCAGTAAGCTTGAAGGGCTCTACTTCCAGTACTGTAGCTTCTGAACTCCCACTGGTGTGCTTCCCATTAACAATTAACCATTTGACTCCATTAGTTTTTAGAAAAGAAATTTGAGGAGAAGATATCTTGATAATAGTTGGTCCAAATATTACTCCTCTTTCCTCCCAAACTTAGGGCATATCCTCCCATTGAAGTTTTAAGGTCCCTAGGAAGATTAAACTCAGACTTAAAGTACAAAGGTAGTGAGACATATGTGTAGAGGACATGAGGGACGGTTGGAGTTCTTTTCTCTCTTTATAGAGTCCTCATCAAGTTCCCTTTAGGTATAGTTCCCTTCTGGACGGAGCTCTGAGGTTCCATGACACTACTGAGTCTACAGTTAGTACTTCTTAAGATGTCTCACTTCCTATAGCTATCTTGCTTCAGGTGACAATCTCTCCACTTCCATAGTACTACTTACAAAGACTCTATTTTAAATCCTGGCACTTTGGGAATTTCTCTGATCTGTTTTATGAAAATGGCCTGACCCTGAATGTGACAGCCATGAAAATTAGTGGAAAGCATACTACTTTAAACTGAATTAAATTCTTTTTGGTAACTGTATATTACTATAATTGATTTCCTTTGTATTC
This sequence comes from Trichosurus vulpecula, assembly GCF_011100635.1. Lineage (NCBI taxonomy): Eukaryota > Metazoa > Chordata > Mammalia > Diprotodontia > Phalangeridae > Trichosurus > Trichosurus vulpecula. The sequence continues at coordinate 269,458,883 of NC_050575.1, read as the reverse complement.
CAATGTATTTTATTTTATGTATTTAAAATCATGATTCTGAGAAGGGGTCCATAGTTTTTATCTATGGACTGCCAAAAGGGTCCATGACTCACAAAAAGGTGAACTCCTTAAAGCCTTGATATTTTATCCAACAGCTGGTTATTTTTGAGCCACGTGGGCACAGTAGCACAGTCTCAGAAGGCAATGACTTCAAGTACTATACCAAAATTCTAATCCTGGCCAATAATGGGGAAATAAAAGAGGGTGAGTATAAGGTACTGCCTGTCAGCATGATAGGGAGAATGAGGCACTTTATGGCATAGAATTTGAAGAGGACACAGGTGACACCGGGTATAGAATATAGGAGATTCCTCTGGGATGTTCCCATTGCCATGCCAGGGCTTCAGGTTACAAATGACCACAGTGACAACTGATGGTACAGCTCCTCTGACAGGAGAGTGTTTCTCAGGTCAAACTAGCCTATATGTTCTGGTGAGACTGGGAAGGAGTAAATACAGGGGAGAGTAATTGAACCTGGGAGACACAGAGCCCCTGCATTGTGTGCCATGACGGAAATTCTGTTTTGCTCTGCATCCTTACATCCCTGTGAGGAATGAGGGCAATTGAGGGTATTTGTATCAGTCCAGGATAGTAGGTAGTTCTGTTCTAGAGTACATACCCACTGTGCTCCAGATTTAGACATTAGCAATGATGAAAGCTGTGGTATGATCTATCCTAGAGATGCCTATCTGAAGTGTGATGGCTGAATTTATTCCCAAGAGAAGAGATGTCTGGTGGTGGGCATCAGGCCTGTGACACTTCCCCTCCGGCCAGGTTTTATAATTTATCTTCTCTTCAAAGCCCCAGGATAGCCAAGCTTGGAGACTGGGTCCTGCTTTCACTGAGAGCATATAAAACCTCCTTGGATGAAGCAAAGGGTTATCTCAAACATTAAAGAAGTATCAAACTTCTTCTTCTTCTTCTTCTTCTTCTTCTTCTTCTTCTTCTTCTTCTTCTTCTTCTTCTTCTTCTTCTTCTTCTTCTTCTTCTTCTTCTTCTTCTTCTTCTTCTTCTTTTTCTGCTGCTGCTGCTGCTGCTGCTGCTGCTGCTGCTCCTCCTCCTCCGCTTCTTCCTCCTCCTCTTCCTCCTTTTTCTAAAATCTTCCAATTTCCCAGACTCTTCCTTTGGGTTCCTAGTGCTCTGCAGTATCCCAGAGCCCTTGTTTATATTCTTCCTAAGCCTGCTTCTCTCCCTCCCTCCCTCTATTCAGATCTGTTACCTTTGCTTACCTTTTGGCACCTAATTACTACCTTCAAGCCATACTTAAGGTTTTTTTCACTTAAAATCTATCTTTCAATTTTTTAAATTTTATTTTCAATTCAGGAAAGAAAGTAAGCATTTCTATAACACAGTAGAATAAAAATGATGTTTGCACATGAAACTGCAAATCTATCATGTACAACTTGCTATTTCCTCCAAATATACAACAAAGTTAGCATGTAAATTTCTTTTTTTTCTTCCCTTCCTCTACGCTAGAGATGGCTACCATTAGATTCAAATAGGTATATATGCATGTTTTATGTACGCACTCATATATACATATATACATACATACACACACATACACACACACACACACACACACACATATATATATATATATATATATATATATACATATGTAAATTATTTTATACATACTTCTATTCCTCAGTTCTTTCTCTGGATACAAATAGCATCCCTCTTTATATGTCCTTTATTTCTAATTTGTTTATTTATAATTGTCAAAAATGACTTAATCACTCATTCTTAAAACAATATTGCTGTTACTGTATACAGCGTTCTCTTGGTTCTGTGCACTTCGCTCTTCATCATTTCATGCAAGTCTTGCTGTGCCTTTCTAAGATCAATGAGTTCATCATTTCTTATAGCACATCAGTATTCCATCACAACCATACAGACCCACCCATCCAGACATTTCCCAGTTGATGGGGATCCCTGCAATTTCCAGTTCTTTGCCACCACAAAGATCTGATATAAACATTCCATTCACATTCAAAGTTATAATTACTATATGTGAATTTCCCTCCATTTTATTTTTACTCACTATTTTCTTTCTCAGCCTCTCTTTTTGCCTTATCCCTGTTACCTTATCTTCCCCCATACCCTCCCCACCCCCATTTCAGACACCCCTTGAAGATTTCCCTATCCCCTCCCTCTCCCCCTTCAATCTCAATTCACATACCCCTCCAAAAGTCCCCCTATTCTCTCCCCCAACCTCCTAAATCCCAAACTACACACCCCTCTAAAAGTCCCTCCCTCCCTCTAGTTTTCTCACCTCTCTACATATTGAGATGTATACATTGTTTCCTCTTCAACCCAGGTGAGAGAAGGTTCCAACATTACCCCACTTGCTTCCTTTGTATTAGTTCTTCCTTTCATGCCCCATTTTTTAAGATAATACTTAAGTTTTGCCTATCACAACCCCTCACCCTGTGCCCACAGCCTGTGAATATGTGGCTATCCTTGCCCGTACAGGAACCAGTTGGATAAACTTCCAATATACAATAAATATTTACCTTTTCTTTTCAGAAACAATTCAAATAACTATTTATTGAAGAATAATCATAGAACTGGGAAAAGGAAACAAACCAAATAATGAGAGTACATTTGGCTTTAAAAATAGGATTTAGATTTGCAGCTGGAAGACACTTTAGATGTCATATAAACCAGCCCCTTCATTTTGAAGATAAGAACACAGAAGTAGAGATTATATGATTTGCCCACATTTTGGCAGTAAGTTGCAGTAGGAAAGCAGCAGGCATCTATGGAAAGAGTGTGGCATTTGGAAACTGGAAGGCATGTCCGAACAGTTAGTATTCATATAGCACTTTAAGGTTTGCAAAGCATTTTACGAACATTTAATTGAATCCCCATAACTACCTTGGGAAGTAAGTGATGTTATTATTCCCACTTTAGAGATGAGGAACTGAGGTAGGCAGAATGACTTACCCAGTGTCACACAGCTCATTGGTAACTGAGCCCAGATTTGAGCTCATATTTTTCTGATTCCATATCCAGCCCTCTAGCCACTGTACCACCTAGCTGCCTCTACTTACTACCTCTGTGATCTTGGGAAAGTCCTTTTACCTTTTGGGTGTCAGTTACCTCATTTATATAATAAGTGGCTTGGGCTATATGTCAATTAAGTTTCCTTCCAGCTTTCAGAATCTATGACCTAGGACTCAAACCTTAATCTCCTGACTCAAAATCTAGAGTTCTTTTTTTTATATCGTGCAGAAATCTCAAATTCTCTGTCTCTCTCTCTGTGTTTCTCTTGGTGTCTCTGTCTCTGCCTCTCTCTGTCAGTCTCTTTCTTACTCAGTGGACAAATATATACTATGGGTTCAAGCTGCTCTGATACAGTTTTCTCTGTTTAGGAAGATGAGTAATAAACCAAATTATGATTAAACAGATGCTCATTCTCTACCTCTTTTTAATCAGCAGTACCACATCCTCCCAACTGATCATGTCACTGGAGAAAAAAAAGTGTGCCTTGTTCCCTGTGGGTGTTGATTTATGACACTTAGGCAATGGTTTTGCTTCACCCCCGTACTCAGAGACTTGGTACCATTTTTCACATGTTGTGTGAGCTCCCATCTATTCCTGTTGTAAGCAGCACTGCTGTTGAAATCATTGCATGGAAGATATACAGAGAGAGTGATGAGGCCAGGGTGAGAAGAGATTAGAAATTACATAAACTCACCAATTACATCAGCTCTTAGCTCATTTAGACCTGTTCAGATACATCCTTCCCTTTTTCAACCCCAGTTAATAATGTCTCCCCACCCAGTCCCTCAGCAGTCACACATGTCAGATACACTGGTACATAGACAAGGCAGGGAAAGAAAAGAAATCTAGATAAGACATAATGAAATAATTTGGATTATCAAAATAGTGGGAATCAATGTGATTGTTAAAAAGCAAGAGGGATAAGGAAAGGTCAAAACGATTTAAATTCCTTAGCTAGAAAGTTGAAAAAAATTCTTTAGGTTGTCTCAATAGTTTGTCTTCAGGTACAGGAGACATTTTGTTGTCTAAAATGGTGCCCAGTTTTTCTCTATATTCCTTGACAGAGGAATTGAACTGCTGTGTTAGTGGGAAGAACCCAAACAGCTCCTCTGGTCCTTTGGCAAATAAGTACCACAGAACTTTGAAAGGTGCCCTCAAATTGATTTTATAAGTGGAATTCAGTTGGACTGTGTGTTGGTGGAGGGGTGAGAGGGAGGAAGGAAGCTTGAGTGAAGCTATCATTGGTCAAAGGAATAAGGGAAGGCTAGACTGGGAAGAAGCTCACTTGTGTGTGGCTGCTATGGGGAGACCTGCCATCTGGTAGTTAGTTTCCCAATGTAACTAGCAATTCTTGCCAACTAGTTTGCTTTTACTTACCAAATGAAGAAAAATGTTATCAGAACTCTCTAAATTTTGGCACTTAGGTCAAAACTCTTGTCACCATGCCCTAGTTATTTATTTGGCAGTGGGTCATAATGGAAAAAGCAGTAGAATTGGATTCAGGAGACATGGGTTCCATGCTGGATCTTCTATGGGATGTAGGGCCTTGCTCTGGGCCTTAGTTTCCTTGTCCACAAAGTAAAGGGGTTGGCAAAGGTGATATCTATAGTCTCTCCTCTAGCTCTAAAGCGACATTATAATTCCATGCAGTAAGAGGGTTTCCTTTTCACTGTAAGAAAAAACTTTATTTTTAACAGAAGTGAGTTACAAAGAGAGATTCCTTACCAAACCAAGTCTTATAATCTCCTTTTTCTAGGAGTAGTTAGGATTTTATCTCTCTAATAGGACAGATAGTCAGTTGTCTATGATTGCTTGTGATGTTGTGATTATGCTCATGACCAGAGATAGATTCAGTAATTCAATTCGAATCATTAGGTATTTATTAAGCACCCACCATGTGCCAGGAATAGGGGCAAAAATGAAGTTTTCTCTACTCTCAAGGATCTTACATTCTTCTGAAAGATACACGTCCACAGAAAAGTACATACAAGATATGTATAAAACAAATGTAAAACATTATAGCCAGGTATTAACAACTTGAATCAGGGAAGGCTTCTGGTGGATTAATCTTTTGTGGTGTTTAAATTGAGTCTTGAATGGAGTTAGCCATTTCAAGAGGCAGACATTAGTAGGGAGAGCATGGCAGGCATGAAGGACAGCCTTTGCCAAGGTGTAGAAATGGGAGATCAACTGTTGTGTGTGTGGAAGTAAGTTAGTTTGGCTGGTGTATACAGTGTATGATTGGGAGTAATGTATAATCAACCTAAAAAGAAAGGCTATAGCTAGAGCATGAAGGGTTTTAAATACCAAAAAGGAGATTATATTTAATCCTAATTGCAACAGGGAAATATTGAGAGCTTGTGAGTGATGAAGTGACATGCTCAGATCTCTTCTTTAAGATGATGTGAGAATTGTTAAATATTTGAAGGGTTGTGACGTGCACAAAAAGATGAGAACTATTCCTTTTTGCTAAAATGGGGGCAGAACTAGAATCATGTGAGAGAAGGCAGATTTCAGCCTGAGACAAAGAAGATGTTCCTAACAATTAGAGCTATTCTGACGTGCAAGGGGCTGCCTTAGGAGATGATTCCTTTCCTGTTCCTGAAGTTTTTGAAGTAGAAACTGAATGACCACTGGTCAGGGATGTAGTGGAAGGGATTCTTTTTCAGTTATGAGTTGGACTCAATGGCCATCTAAGGCCCTTCTAACTTTCCAAACCTGAGCTACTGTGCTTCTCTGGGAGGAAAAAAGAAACATGATGAGAAAGGTATCCCAGGGCAGGAAACAGTGGAAGCAGAGGCACAGATGAGAGAAAGCATGGGATAGTAACCCTAGAATTCTATTAATCATAATTTATCAAACCAACTAAAAGCACTAGGGGAAAAAGGCAAATGAAGAAACTAATGATTTCTAAATCACCAGACTCATATTCTCTTTTTTTTTCTCAAAGAAAGTATTTATTGTACATCCTTACAGTAAAGTTAGACATCTACATTATACATGTTTGCATATTTTTAAACAAACTCAAGGTTTTAAGTCAATTCTTCCATCAAATTTATACATCATGCCAAAATACTGATTCGAGCATTAGAAATTAGTTATTCTGATGGACCAGGACCATTACTCCATGATTTCCAGTAGTTGTAGAGCCTGGTAGTATATGGTACAAAATTTTCTTTATATGTCACAATTGTTTCCACATAAAATCCTCTTCTGGCTTCAGGCTTCTCAACAAAGAACGCTTTGTCTTCAAGTGGCTCTTCTTTGGCTAAGTCTTCATCTTTAAGTGCCTCTTCTTTGGCTAACGCCTGCTTTCTCTTCCAGCTTGAGAGGCAAATGGAGCCCTCCGTGGTCCAAGCCTCAAACTTAAGATGGTAGAACTGAGGAAAATATACAAAACAGAACCCACAGCACCTTGTGGCACATTTCTAAATTTTTCTGAATGCTTCTGATTATTTTTCTTTTTTAAATAATTTTTATTGATTGATCTTTTATCATTAACCCTCCCTCTCCCTTTTCTAGAGAAGCATCCCATATAACAAATAATATTTTTAAAGAAAAAAAGAAGAGGAAAATTATCATAACTAATCAAAATATTTAAAAGTCCTTAAATATGTACAATGTGCTACACTTGTGGACCTCCCACCTTTGCAAAGGGATGAGTTGTGATTGTGATGTCTGACTATTTTTTAAGAGAAACTTTCCCTCCAAAATTTTCCCTAACTGCTTTATAATGCTACAAATTCCTTTGACAAGTGATACTGTTGTTTCCAGAAGGGGGAAAAAATTTTAAATATAAATACACTTGTGAGAAGTAATTTCAGTCAATAAAATTATTCATTAATTCCAGAAGCATTTATTAAGTGTCTACTATATGCAAAGTGCTTGGTGATAGGTATTAGGGTTACAAAGGTAAAAAAGAAACAATTCCTCTCCTTAAGGAATATAGAGGTAAGGAACAAAGTTCACCACAAGAGGAAGAACTTACCCAGATGGTCTCTACTATATCTGATGGTTGGAAATTTGAACAGCTAATAAATATTGGATCTTCCTATAGCTATGGAAATGAGGATCAGACAGAATTCCTCTGTATTGTCTCCAGGGAGCTAAATAGGTCTACTAATGGTATTGTCATAGAGCCTAGTGAGAAGGCAAAGATTCTTCAGGAACGAGGCTCTCGGATGTGAACCAGGAATCTGGCTCCACTGAAGTCCTGGACATCAATAGGTCACTCCGGCAGAGCATCTCTCCAAAGCTCAACCTTGTTCTTGTACAGTAACCATGCTGAGGCAAGACAAAGCTGAACGTGGCTCACCAATGGAGAGTCGTTCTGGCCGAAACCAAAGGATTCCCCCCCTCACTGTAGGAAACTAAAAAAAACAGATGAGACTCCTACCTAAAGAGTTCTTTTTCAGAAACCTGCCTTTGTTTTCTTAGCCAGGGCTATAACAAATCTTTACAATAGGTGTGCCAGGTTCCTAGTTGGTGCCTTTACCATGATCTGGGGGAAGGGGAGGACAAGGACATATATAGCCAACCTGTACTCCATAGATGGCTGAATCAGGTGAAAAACAGGATTCCTACCTGGGCTTGCCATGTTCTCACTCCAAGGTTTACTAAGTTGAAAATTTGCAGCTACTCGACATCACTCTCTCCTTCCTCTTCCCCATCATTTCTTCAAACGGGTACAGCAGATGCAAAGAAATCTAGCACAGATTGACAATAGAAAACCTTTTATTTTTAATGGAAAGTTGATTTTTGACACTGAAACACTTCATGTTTGCTTTACATGTCAGTTTCCCAATTTTGGAATTGGGTTCTAAATAAATTTGAGGAGAGGTTGTGTTAAAAAAAAAAAGGAACAAAGTTCCTCAAGGAACTTAATGTATCCTGCGGTGACACTGAGTCTTTAGGTTGGCAATTACAAAACACGTACAAAACAAAGTAACTTTGTTGATAGGGCACCATCATTTTATCTTTCATTCAACAAACATTTAATGCAGCCTGGAAACTATGAAGGTGAGGGTGGAGGTGGGAGCCATTGCAGAGGTGCCAGACACAAGAGTGAGTGGTTTATACTTTCAGAGAAACATAGATCATATTTATTGTTTAATAAAAGGATCTATCAATCGGTTAATACAATTCCATTATTGATACTGAGTTGTCCTGCATCCCAAAATGAAATAAAGCCTGGGTGTATTACTCCATTGGTGATTGCATTAGAGGGAAGCCTGAAGCTTTATGCTGACACTGAGTGGAGTGAGTATTGAATTTAGTGAAAAAAGCAGAGCTTTAATTTAATTAATCTTGTCCTTTATTAGATTAACCACCCACATGGCCAGAAAGTACAGTTTGGGCTTCAGGCAATCAGGCACTATGTCTGTATTAAGCTCCCAGGCTCTAAAATGTCCTAGTCTTGGGAAAGAGGCTAGCCTATTTTAAGGGCTGATAAAAAAGGCCAAATGAACACATCTCCCTGGGAACTTTGGGTGCATAATGCCCACAAACCAAATGACAAATTCAGCTCAAAACCAGGGGTGAGCAGACATTTTTTTTAAATGGCACCTTCGTCTAAGGTGCTTAGAACTATTTTTCATTCTAGCCAATAGAACCTTTCTTCCTTTTAAAACCCTAGAAATTGATGAAAATCTTTCAGGGTGGCTAAATTTGACTTCACCTGATCTGATAAATTTGGTGGGTTTCAGTTTGATAGGTAAAAATATATCAAGATAAATATATAAATATATTTATACAGCTACATATATACATATAATATAGAGAGAGTATATATGTATGTATACACCTACATGTATATACATATATACAGAGGAAAGAGAGCAGGAAGGAGGGAGGGAAGGAGGGGGAGAGAGAGAGAGAGAGGCTTTCCTTTCATATATATGCACATATGTGTGTGTGTGTGTGTGTGTGTCACCCTACATCAAATCTTAACCAATTGAAATTTAAATAATCTGGATAATTTATCAGAGTTTTTCTATCTTCCATATTTAGAAGGAAGATGCAAATCAAAATAATATATGTTTATTTGAGAGATTTTATTTAAAGAAGAAACTCTATAATATGTCCTGAGGTCAGCACCAATTCATCCCAATCCCACATACCTGTTACTTCTTTATCTACGTACGGGATTGGGGACATCCTCTGGATCTGGACATTCTAACTACCCTTCTACATCTACAATGAAAATTGATAGTGATAGCAACTATAGTGGCCAGCATGATATCCTCAATCACCAGACAAAGATTAGGGTATATCTTACTTATTAGATTTATTAGTAGGAATTTGGATTAAGACATTTGAGATTGATTTTCTTTTTTCTTTTCTCAAAAAATTTTATTTTCACACCAGTTTTTTGCCTCAGTACCTTGCCCATTAAACACTCTCTTGTGACAAAGAACAGTTAAGCAAAAATAAGTGACAAAATATTGTAATCACTGTGTAAATTTTCCTCTTGGTCATCTTAATTTTGTGAATCATCAGTTCATACCAGTCTTCTCATATATCTTTGAATTCCCCTTAAGTATCAAGACAGATTTTTATAAGCAGGCTTCTTTAGACTAATGGCAATCTTCTCTATATTCTTCTTCTACCATGAATTCCATAGCTACAGTTTTATTAACACATTGGAAAATTGACCATGAATTAGAAACATTTTTTTCAGTTGACAAAGGTGAACCCCAGTACTTTCTCTCCTGTTTACTTTTCTTGAGTATAAAAGCAAGCAAACAACAACAGCAAAACTGTTTCTTTTGGCCTAGTGAAACAAATGTCTTAAAGCAGAATGTCCTGCTTTGAGAGTTAGTGGGTTCCCTTTCATCAGAAGCATTTAAGCAAAGAGATAGTGGTCATGTTTGGTATATTTTGTAGAAGGAATTGGCGGAGGGGCAATGGTTTGGTCTTGATGGCTGCTGAAGTCCCTTCCAAATCAGAAATTCTGTGATTCTGTGGATCTGAGAGAAGTAGTCAGAGAGGTACAAGGAGAACCATAAAAGTGCAGTATCATGGAAATATAGCAAAGAGAAGGGATCAATAAATCACTGACCAACAGTGACCAATGGTAGAGATAGGTCAGGTTTAAATTCCATAGGTCCACTGTTCCAAATCTCATTATTCAGGTGGAATCCCAAGCAGGTGACTCAGATGGTTAACAGCCCCTTATTAAATAATAGCTGGATATGCCGTTGACAAAGAGACAAGTCCTCCTCCTGTTTCTGCTGCTAATGCTTTCAGTGTCCATATAGATTAGGAGTGTTCTCTTCATTCTTAGTATCCTCTGATGTTTAGATTCTCCATCAACTGAAATTTTTTTTGAGTAATTACTATGTATTCGGACGAGTGCATAGCATTTTAGGGATACAGAAAAAATTATAATTTATGGTTTCTGTCCTCGCGATACTTTTATTAAGGCAGGACTTGCAAAGGAAACAATTCAAAATAGTTTATATTAAAGTGTCAAATTATGTGTGGCATATACTACTGTGGGCAGAGGAGAAAGAGACATCAGTGAAGGCTAGAATAATCAGGTAAGCTTTCATGGAAGATGTGGAATCTAAAGAGACTTGTCTAAAGATCATTTATTGGGCAAGTAAGTGTTGCAGTAGATAGAGTGTTGAATTTGGAGTCAGTAAGGCCCGAGTTCAAATCTTTTCTTAGATACTTTCTAGCTGCGTGACCCTGAGCATTTGACAACCTCTCATCTGGAAAACGGAGTCAATAATAGCACCTCCCCACACACAGGGTTGTTGTGAAGAGCCAATAGGACAGCTTGTGTAAAGTACTCTGCAAGGTTTAGAACTCTATTTAAATGCTAGTTGTTATCATTTAGGAAATGAGAAGTGGATGGGGCATCTGAATCCCATGCCTGCTAGGAAGCTGCTTCTCTCCATTTATCTCCATAAAAATAAAATAAAATAAAAATTAGCTATGAGAGGAAAACATCGTAGGCTGCTGGAATTGAAGTAGACCTCTCTCACTTTACAGATAAAGAAATCGAGGCCTTAAGAGATGGAATGATTTTATTTATTAGCTTGGGGCTATGCTAGATTGTCATCTTTTTATTTCTGGTCTACTGTTCTCCCCACTGTATCATGTTGCTTTTCTTCAACATTATGATGGCTTCTTTCCAGTGAATGAAGGGCAGGAAAAACACAGAAAACAAAAATAGAAAGCTGGCTTACCTCACCTTCCAGGTTTTTGGTTTCGGTGGGTTTTTTTGTTTTTTGTTTTTTTTGTTACAAATAATGCACTTTATCTTGTGATTGTAGAAAATAAACTAAGTAGAGGAGTCCAATACTCTGGAGGGAAATGTTCCAGCTCCTGATGTATGCGTGTATCTAAATATTTAGATAGCTAGCTTGTCAAATCAGCTCAGTAAAGGAAGATAAGCCCTGTCTTAACAAAAGGGAGAAACAAAGCAGGAGGAGGTGGTTGTCTAACTCTGCTGTGTATAAGTAACAAGCTAGTCTCACTTCAGTCTGTCAACAAATAAGTCCTACAACCTGGGTTTGGATTCTACTTCCATTCTACTGGGACTTTAGGCAATCTTTTATCCTCTTTCTGGCTCAGTTCCTTCATTTACAAGAGGAAGGCATCAGACTAGATCAGAAGTGTAAAAGACACCTTTGGGGCAACCTGAACCAGATTAAAATGTAATTGGGAAATATTTAACAAAATAAATAAAAATTCAATAAAACATAGATAACATTACTTTTTAAAACTGTCAATATGCAGCCCACAGGGATCCTTATGTATGAATTAGTAGACCCTGCTTCTATTTGAGTTTGAAACCACTGAACTAGATGATATGTTAGATCCCTTTCAACTTCCAATTTTGTATTCTTATAAATCTTTAAAAATTTTTCAAGTTATTTTATTGGAGTATCTTCTGCACACCCAGTGCTGTACTAGCTTCTCTGGAGACATGAGGAATCTAAATATAAGTACAAAATCCAAAACTTGAATTAAAAAACTTGTTTTATAAGTATATTTGGGGATACATGTTTAGAAAGCAGTTATGTTGAAAAAGACTTGGGAGTTTTAGTGTCCCATAAGCTTGATCTGAATCAACAGAGAGATGGCATATTGGCCCCCAAAAGTTAATGTAGTTGTGGGCTGCTCAGAAAGTTTTAACTTCCAAGAATAAGACCATATTTGAAGTACATATTCAGTTTTAACACTATATTTTAAGAAGGTCTCTGACAAACTTGACACTATGCAGAGGATGGCAACCAGGATGGTGAAGGGCCTCAGATATGAGAATTATTTCAAGGAATTAGAGGGACATTTAGCCCTGAACAGGGAAGACTCATGAAGTAGCCAGGCAACTTCACAGATAGCTATCTTCAAGTATTTGATGGAAGAGACATTAACCATATTCTGCTTGACTGACTTAGGCACCCCAGACATAACTGAACAATTGAGTGCAAGTTTCTGAGAGACAATTTAGGCTTGATGTAAAGCAAAGCATCTTCACAATTAGAATGAACCCAAAGTGAAATGGGAAGGCTTGGGGGGCGGGGTGGAACGCTCTTCCTTATTAAAGGTCTTCAAACAAAGGCAAGATAAACACCTATTGAGAATATTATTGAAGGAATTAGTTTGGAGATAGGAGCTGAACTAGATGGCTGAACTGAAATCTCTTGCAACTCTAAATTTGGACATAACTACTATTCTTAGTTCAGTCTTCACCAATACGAGGCGAGGCAATGTTTCTAAAGTAGGAATGTAAGGTGAAGAAGGTTAAGTGGCCTGTCTGAGGCAAGAGAAGAGATTGGTTTCAGAGCCAAGGTGTTAACTTAGCACAACCTTAGCTTCCAGCACCCCTGACCTACAATCAAACTGCTCCCCTCCACTTCCCTCTCTCATTCTGGCAATCCTTTAATCCAGGGCTGGCTGCAGATGCTATAAACCCAGCCATCATCTCATTTTATTATTTAACACCCATCTTCAGCAACTTCAGCACTGGCTTCCTTCCAATGGGAACTTTTCATTGTTCTGAATTCAATTCATTAGTGAAGGCAGGCAAGTAGCTAGCCAACACTTTCATTTCATAATCAGCAGCCACTGGGCAGGGAAACAACTCAGCAACAAACGTGGAATGACTGTGGCCCATTTGGTCATTAGTACAAGGAAATTCAGGATGCCTGCATTTTAGAGTGAATCAACAAAATATGTGACTTGGGAAAGCTACAAACCTATTTCATGTCTCAGTTTTCTCATCTGAATAAAAAGAACCATACTTTTTTATTCTAAGGATTCTGTGAAGTACCACAGACTCAGTTATTTTATATATTTTCTCATCATAATATCATTGATAAGTCATTATAATAGGATAAATTATCTAGTTCAGTTCTTTCATTTTACATGTGAGTAACCTGAAGCCCAGGAAGATGAGATTATTTTCCCAAGGTCATCTAGCTCGTTAGTGATTGCCAGGACTAAAGCCCGGCTTTCCAGATTCCTAATCTAAAATTCAATCCATTAAATTACACCTCTACGAATAAGACATTTACCCTCTCCCTGTGATACTATGATACTGAATCCTTGGCTGCCTTAGAATAAACCATGCTCTTCTCCAACCCTTACTAATTTTCTCATCTCCATCCATCTTAAGCCTACCCCTCTGTAATACAAGTAAACTGGGACTTTTTGTTGTCTTTTGTTTTGGAGTGCTACTCAGCACTAAGGCAATCAAGTGCCTTTGAGAGTCTTTAATTGAATCAAGAGTCTTTGGTGACCCGCTTAAATCATGGGAAAGCTTAGGTTACGTGGGTTTGAGTTGCATGGTTGTAACACCCTCTGACCCTGAAGAAGTATACATATACTCTGAGGTTAACATTCTACTTGGGGCTCACTCACTGGAAGAGTGTAGTGTGAGATGACCAGATGAGACTCTGGGTGGCTGTTGGAGCCCCCCAGCTTTGAAAAACCCAAATGTTGGTGCTTTTCTCTCTGGTAACTATGTATGTAATGTCTTGGACAGACAGCTAGAAGGCTGTCTGCTAGTTTGTTATTTTGCTTTGCTTATATGATTTTGTTTGTAATTTCTGTTTGTGTTTTCTCTGAAGTTCAGGGTGCTGACTTATTCCTCTGAACTAAGTGAATTATATATGTATGTTTAATTAAAGTAATATTGTTAACCCCTTAAAGTTGCTTTCCTTAGAAAGGCAGATCAAAGAACCTGTGCTAGTATCCTTCCTGTATGCTAGTATTATTGACCTTACACAGCCACAGTTGCAGCTAGTAGCATTGTTGTTACACCCTCCAATATCCCACTCTGGCTTTTTCTAACAGTTCCAATGTACCCTATGGTTTACCTTGTCACATAAACAAACATTTATTAAGTACCTGCTATATGCCAGGGACTGTGCTAAGTATTGGGGATAAAAAGAAAGGCAAAATAAAAAAAGTCCCTAGTCTCAAGGAATTCACAATCTAATGGGGGAGACAATCCACAGTATTTGTTTCACAATTGACAATTTTCCCTTAATTTTAAATATCTTCCCCTCATGCACCTCCATCTTTTGGCTCTCATAAAAACCTGGATACCCCCTCCCACCCCCATTGATGATACTGCATCCCTGCCAGTCTAATTCAGGTACTAATTCAGTATTAATTGCCTGTTCTCTTATATTCTCCAACCTACTGGTCCAGGAGATAGAGCATGCTTGATCTCTCGACTGACTCTCTCTCTGTCTCTCACTTTCTCACTCTATCTCTGTCTCTGTCTCTCTCTCTCTCTCTCTGTCTCTCTCTCTCTGTCTCTCTCTCTCTTTCTCTCTCTCTCTCTGTCACTCAGCTACCTCTCCAAATTTATCATCCAATCCAGGTACAGTCTATTATCTAGTGCTTCCTGGGCCATTCTCCCTCCTTTCTTAAAGAGTTCAGTTATTTAGCTTTTAGTCTTCCTTTTCATCTCAACTCTTGCCCCTATTTACAATAAGGTACTTCAACATGTGTGTTGATATTCCCTCAAATACCTTTACCCTCAATTTCTCAATCTATTCGGCTTCTATGACTTATAGTATATCTTCACTCCACCTCATCTACACACAGGAGCGATCGTAGTTTTGATCTCGCCACCATCCATAATTATTCTACTTCTCTTACCAAGAACTCTGAATCTTCTTTGTCCCATCATAACCTCCCATTATTCCATCTTTTGCTATGTCTTACTTGTTCACCTACACCTTGAAACATAATCCTTGCAACTCTCAGGATTATCCCAGAGCATCGCTTCCCTTCCTTCCCCTCCCACATTCTAGCTTTACTTTCTTCCATTGTTAATCCCAGTTCTTCAGTTAGCTGGTAAAACTCTGTTGTTGTGGTTTTTGTTGTTGTAATTGTTGATGGTAGTATGTCATTCAGTCATGTCCAAATCTTCATGATCCCATAGACCACAATGTCCATGGAGTTTTCTTGGCAAGGATACTGGAGGGATTTGTCATTTTCTTCTCCAGTGGATGAAGGCAAACAAGGTTAAGTGATGTGCCCAGGGGCACACAGCTAGTTAAGTATCTGAGGTCAGATTGGAACTCAGGTCTTCCTGACTCCAGGCCGAGCACTCTATTCTCTATCTAATGCTCCAAGTAAAACTCTACACTGTTTTAATGATTTATCAATTTCCAAATCTAATGGGCTTTTCTCAATCCCTATCCTACTTTACTTTTTTGCATCATTTGACTCTGTTGACAACCTTTCCTCTTAAAGGACAATTTTTCCTGGATTTTCATCAAAATACTCTCTCTTGGTTCTATATCTTTGGCCAAGCCTTTTCCAACTCCTTTGCTGTATCATGATACATACTACACCACTTAACATGTTTATGCTCTAACACTCTTAACACTCTTTTCTGTGTTTGTTCTCTCTCTCTCTCTGTCCCTCCCTCCCTTCCTTCCCCCCTCTCTTTCTCCCTCCCCCCACACCTCTCCTCATCAGGTAGCTCCAATTTAATTATCTTCTCTATGCTAATGAATCGCAAATCTTTATCTGTGTATCTAGGCCTAGTTTATCCCCTGATCTCTGGTTGAGCATCACCAAAAGCCAGCTGGATATTTTCTGTTGAGAGCACTATTATTGTTCCAATCATTCAAATTTGAAGTCTTAGTGCCATATTTAACTTCTCACTCTCAATTATCTCACATAGCCAATCAATTGGCAAATCTTATCATTTTGACTTCTATAATATCCCTTCTGGGATAACATATAGAAGCCTTTATTTGACATTTAAAGCCCTTCAAATCCTGGTCTCAATGTATCTTACCAAACTTATTATACACGATACTCCTTCACAAAGACTACAGTGCATAGAAACTCTTCTTACTATTCCTCAGATATGACATTCCTTCCCTCCTTCTGCCTCTTTTCCTGGATGCTCTCCTGCCTGAATGCCTTGTGTCCCCACTTCTGTCTCTGAGAATCTTTACTTCAAGGTCTTAGCTCAAGTAGAACCTTCTGCAATGTTTTACAGAGCCATTTACTTCAATCTTAGAGGACTTCTCTTTAATTTTAAAAACTTATTTCATTAAATATTTCCCAATTACATGTAATTTTTTAAACAATCATTAAACATTTTTTGAGTTCCCAATTCTCTCCCTCCCTCCAGATCTCACTCTGCTCCTTGAGCAGGCAAACAATTTAATATTGATTATACATATGAAGTCATGCAAAATATGTTTCCATATTAGCTATATTGTAAAAATAAAACAGACAAAAAACCCAAGAAAAATGAAGTAAAAAAATATGCTTCAATTTGCATCAGAGTTCATCAGTTCTCGCTCTCTGAGAAGGATAGCATTTTTGGTCATGGGTCTTTTGGAATTGTCTTGGCTCATTGTCTTGTTCAGAGTAGCTAAGTCTTTCACAATTGGTCATCTTAACAATATTGCTATTACTGTTTACAATGTTCTCCTGGTTCTGCTCACTTCGATTTGCATGAATTCATGTGTCTTTCCATGTTTGTTTCTGAAACCGACCTGCTCTTCATTTCATGTAGCACAAAAGTATTCCATCAAAATCCACAACTTGTTTAGCCATTTGTTTCAACAATCCGGCTAGCAGCTTCTGTGGGGGTGTAAGATCCACCCACAGCCAGCACCTGGAAAGCTGCCAACAGCACAGGTTCTTTTGATCTGCTTTAATAAGGAGAGCAAGGTTAAAGGGGTTGACAAGTTTGCTTTAATCCAGCATACAGACAGCATTCACTTAGTTCAGGGGAAAAAGCCAGCACCGTGAAATTCAGAACAAATTACAAACAAAGTACAAACATTAACAGACAGACCCAATATAGATTCATAGTTACCAACATCTAGGTTCAGCCCGGGAGCTCAGAACAAGGGCTGGCCCAGAGTCACCTACCACCACTGCTGTGCCAAAGAGCTCCCCAGAACAGACAGCCAACCCCTGGTTTTTATATCTTTTTCAGTTTCAGAGGTGAGTCACACATGCGACTCACCCATGTGACCTAGAATCCTCACAGAGAGGAGGACTTAAGCCCACTGTGGTCTAAAAGCCTCTGCTCTCCCAGACATGTAAATTAGGCCCTCCCTGGAGTTAGCCCCACCTTGGGCCACACCTTAGTTGCCAATCCACACCCACTAAGGTTTTACATCTAATAGGGGTTTGGGCCTGGGGCTTAGCACCTAGTAAGACTCAATCAAAGACACTGAATTGATCAAAGGAAACAAAGGCCAAACTCTTCAAGGGCACTTGTTGAACTAAGTGCTAAGGAGCCCATTTTGATTACCAGCACACCATTCCCCAATTGATGGGCATCTCCTCAATTTTCAATTCTTTGCCACCACAAAAAAAGCTGCTATAAACATTTTGTATAAATAAGGCCTTTTCCTTTGATCTCTTTGTGTTATAGACCTAATAGTATAACTGCTGGGTATACACTGTTTTGTAGCCCTTTGAGTGTATTTCCAAGGTGTTCTCCAGGATAGTTGGACTCGTTCACAGCTCCTGACCTGTTTTTCCACGTCCCATCCAGCATTTGTCATTTTCCTTCTCTGTCATGTTAGCCAATCTGATAGATGTGAGGTAGTATCTGAGAGCTGTTTTAATTTGCATTTCTCCAATCAGTGTTTTAGAACATTTTTACATATTCCTATAGTTAGTTTTAATTTCTTCTTCTGAAAACTACCTGTTCATATCCTTTGACCATTTATCAACTGGAAAATGGCTTAGAGGCCTTTTCTATAGGGCTTAAGCTAGAAACCACTCCAACCATCTTTCTTCTAGTTTTCATTTTCTCCTTGTAAGTCCTTGATGGGTCTAACCAAAGGTAAATGTATCATTTTAAAAAGTATAGATAAAATCCTAATTGATATTGACAATTCAGAAGTAACTTGAATGAGATTTGTATCAGCCAATACATTGAACACTTGTTCAGACTTTTGAGTATTCTTTGATACCAACAATTATTCTGTAAGTTAAAAGATTTTACATGTTTTCTTATTCAGTGAGGTATAGAACAAGAAATGCTCCTCTGACTAGGAAACCCTTATCTGCAGGAGTACCACTCTGCCTTTTGCTGGTGTGCAATGTCAGACATGCCCAGACTCAAACAGATGGACCAGCTAGTTAGACATTGAACAAGGAGGAAAAGAAGATGCCTCCCCTTAAATATCATGCTGGCCTTGTTCCTTGCTCCTTGCTCTGACCTGTAGAATGTTAGAGTTGGAAGGAAACTTTTGGGGCCATTTAATCTTATTATACTTATTTTTGTGGATGGAGTAGTGGAGGGCCAAAAAAGATGAATTTATAAGTTGTGTTACAACTTACCATGAAATTTATATTCATTACTTCATTTTATCCTCGCTAAATATCATAATGTATTTGACTAAGAAAAGTAACACATCAAAAGCCACAGAGATGGTAAAAAGCCCAAGTCTTCTCTAAATCTAGATAGAATGTTTGCATCAGGAAGAATTTATTTCTTGTGTTTAGATGACGGTGTACTGAAATGAGATTATATATGTAACACAGTTTACAAACCTTACAACGTTATATAAACGTTAGCTATTATTTTTCTTGGTAATAGCAGTACGGTTTTCTCCCTAGGAATTTAAACTTTCCAAGTCATCCTGTTCCAATATTTCACATTCTGTCCCATTGTGAGAATTTGTTTTCCTCCTTTGGTCTCCCTTTAATTCTTCCTCCTTCAATGTTATTCTTTTCAACCATCATCTATCACTATAACAGGCAAGAGTATTCAGATGCATCAAGCAGCCAACCGTGGATAGAACTGAATTAGATGTTTGGGTCTCTCTTGGGTCTTTGACCAGTGTTCTGTCTCACAAAGGAGACAGCTTCCGTCTGAACCCCTTATTCTACTCCCTTGATGAGAGGGGTTGGATTGTTATCACTACCATCATCCTTAGATAATGACATGCAAGAAGTCATCCATCATTTAAATTGCTCGTGGAATGATTGAAGAATGGAGGTCTCTCTGATGGAGGCGGGGAGCAAGGAACAATTGGAAGATCCTGATTGAAATATGGAAAGGGAGGATTTCCATTAAGGAAAAGCTGGCCCTGCATGAGTCTTGATTAGCTCTGAAGGATGGGAATAAGTAGCAAGAAAAAATAACAATACAAGTCTCTAATTATTCTGACTGATTGAGGCTTAGTGATTGGGATAAGTGGAGACTATGAATGGTGAATTTTCTTCCTGTGGCTCTCAGGAGGCATGCAAGGCAGGGTTCTATAACCACCTATTTCCTGAAAAGTAAACATATCTAAAGTAGTTATGAGCAAATCAAAATGAGCTGAATGAAGCTCAGAGGATCCTGGAACTAAAGGGTGCAGATTGTTACTAGACCAATGTTGTATTATAATTCTCAGTGAAGGAGGATAGGGATGTAAGACAGCATGTAATGTACACTCTTGCATCGGGAAAGTAAATCTTAATGGGGAAGGAATGATCATAGAATGTTAGACTTGAGAGGGATCTTGGGGCTATCTCTTCCAACCCATACCCTCTTTCAAACGCCCCCTGGAATTTTCCTGACAAGTGATCAATGGGCATCAGATTGAAGATCTCCAATGATGGGGAATCTTACAACAACCAAGGTAGTAGATTTCATCTTTAATTGTTTGGAAGTTTTTCCTGACATAAAACTTACTTTTACCTTTTTGCAACTTCTACTCATTATTCCTGATTTGGTTCTGGCCCAAAAGAACAACTCTAATGCCTGTCTTTCAAATACTTGGAGTTTTCTGTTATGTCCTTCTTAAGTCTTCTGTTCCCCAGGATAAAAATCTTTAGCTCCTTCAGTTCAGACATGACATTGACTCGAGGTCTTTCACCATACTCGTTGCCTTTCACTGGACACTCTCGAGTCTATCAATATCCTTCCTAAATGGTAGCACTTAGTACTAAAAATAATACTCCAGGTGTGGTTTTGCCATGGCAGAGTATAAATCATGGCAGAGTTGATCTATCTCTTTCTAATGGCTAGAAGCTATGCCCCTCAAGGCAGCTCAGGATTGGAGTCACTTTTTTTTTTCATCTTCAATATCACATTGCTCACTCATCCCAGAGCTTGAAGCCCACTAAAACCACCATTTTGCTTTAGGCAGGCTACCCACCTTGTACTTGTGAGATCTAGCTTTGAATCTAAATATGAACTTTTACATTTATCTGTACTGAATTTCATGTTAGTAGGATCAGTCTAGTGGTTTCTCAAGGAGGCAGCTAGGTGGCTCAGTGGGTAGAGCACTGGGTCATGAGATAGGAAGACCTGAGTTAAAATATGACTTCAGATACTCACTAACTGTGTGCCCCTGGGCAAGTCACTTAACCTTGTTTGCCTTAATCCACTGGAGAAGGAAATGGCAAACCCTCCAGTATCTTTGCCAAGAAAACCCATGGATCATCCGTGCGGTCATGAAGAGTTGGACATTTCTGAATGAATAACTATAACAATGCTTTCTTACCTGGGGGGGTGGCAAATTATGGCCTAAAGGCTAAAATAAGTCTGTCTGTTTTTGTATGACGAGTGAGCTAAGAATGACTTTTGCATCTTAAAATGCAATAGATCTCTTTTTTTAATGTTAAAAAAACACATTCTTAGCTCAACTGCCATATAAAAACAGGCTGCAGCAAGGATTTGGCCTGTGGGCTTTTGTTTGCTGACCCTGCTCTAGCTTGTTAAGATCTTAACTCTTTCTTACAGCATGTTAGCTATCCCTCCCTGCTTTATATTATCTGGAAATTAAATAAGCATGACATCTATGCCTTTATCCCAAGTTATTGATAAAAATGCAAAAGAGTCTAGGGCCAAGCCTAGATTCCTGGGGCACTCCACTGGAGATGTCCGGTGAAACTTAAATTAAACCATGAAAAACCACTCTTTAACTCAAAGGACAAGGGACCAGGTCTTCAGAGAGAAGCTTGATGTCAGTGAGACAGAAAGACCCTTTCAGCTGTGTTCTGAGTAAGTCTCAGTTACATTTGGAAACTCGAAAGTGGTAGATGTAGTCCTTCATTTTCTTTGTAGATACTTGATTTCAACACAAGAAATAGGGTGGAAATTTTGATTGCTTTCTCAATATTTCTGTTTTCAACTTTGGCCTTGGTAGGGGCCAAATGAAATTAAACATCTTGCTACAGGAAACATCAAGTGAAACCTGAAAACCAAGCCCAATTGGGTGATAATGATTTAATATTATCTGGAATTTTCTTATGATGCTTAGGGACTCAGTCAGGAAAGATCTTAGGGGATGTTAGCTCTAGACTCTTTTTGTTTTTCTCGTAGAGGAAATGTGAGGAATATCTGGGAAATGTCCCATCATCTAACATAAGAAGCTATACCTAATGTCTGATTTCATTGTTATTCTGCTGATAGTAGCAAATAGAGAAGTTAATGTCCAAAGTCCCTTCCAGCCCTCTAAGTCTATGTGGGGGCACATATACAGTAATGCAGCATTTATGTCTATTCCTGGCAGAAGCTATTAAAACAATGTATTCAGTAAAGACAATAGCAATAACAAACTAATGGCATGCTAAGTGCCAGTTATGGAAAGAGGACCTAGGCCTGCCCTGTGGAAGAGCTGATATGGCTCATCTAAATTTGTGTCTCGCTGAGTCTTGGATCTTCCATCCTGTCCTCTACATTCCAGGGACCCTTTTATTGCTTCTCAGCATTAAATCTCTTTTCCCAAGCTGTTCAGCTTTCCAGAGCTGACAGTCTTCAGCTCCTGCAGTGATGCATGCAGACTGTCCTAAAGCCTGGAGAAAGTTGCTGTTCCTGCAGTTTTTTCTAAGCTAAGAAGAACTTTTCTTTCTCAGTTTTCATGTGGCTGAATTGACAAGCTGAGGACAAAGGACAGAGAGTCTGAATTAGAGGACAGTTGGGTAGGAGAAGCACTCCAGTTCTTCTGGAAGATCTTGGGCAAATTACTTATCCTCCCTAGGCCTCAATTCCTTATCTGTAAAGTGAGGGTTTTAGGCTAGATGATCTATAAAGTTCTATTTAACTAAAAAATTCTATGAATCCTTGTTTCATTTTCCTAGTTCTTTTAACTGTTAACAAGCAGTAATTGTAGTTTAATTCCTATTTTAATGAGATCTTAAATTTCACTAAGAGAGATATATCATGCAGTACTAGACAGCTGAAAGTGTCAATGCATGCTGCCCTGATTAGAAATATGTAACATAGGAAAGACCTACATAACACCTTGAGTATTATGTATAGTTCAGAGCAGCACATCATAGGAAGGATAAGGGTAAGCTGGAAAATGTCTGAAGTTGGCAACCAGGATGGTGAAGGGTCACAAAATCAGGCAATATGAAGATTGGGCTAAGGAATTGAGGAGGTTCAGTATAGAAAAGACTTAGTGGGGATGTGATCCTTATCTTCAGACACCTGAATAGCTGTCATGTGGACAAGAGATGAGACCCTTTCTGCTCAGTGCTAAAAGACAGAACCAGGACCAACGGGTAGAAATTGCAAAGAGGAAGAAGCTTGAGGTAAAGAAAACTTCCTAACATTTGGAGTGATCCAAAAATGTTATAGGATGCCTATGGAGTTAATGGGTTCTCCTTCACTAAATATCCTTGAGCAAAGGTTGGATGGGTTCTTGTCAGATATATTGAGAGGGAGATTTTTGTTCCGGTGTGGGTTGGAGTAGATGGACTCTAAAGTCCCTCCTCTTTCTGAAATTCTGTGATTCTCTGTGTTGAGTAGCTCTTATGATTAGATTTAACCTGAAATAGAAATGGTCTGAATCACTGATTTATTAAAAAAAACATGTATGTTGGCATTATGAAGCAGTGGACTAAAGTACCTGCTGGTATAGGATAAAAGAAGAAGCATTAGTTTTAAAATTTAAAATCAGCAAGCATATACTAAACACATAATGTGTGCAGAACACTTTGCTTACTCCTGGAAAGATGCAAGGTTTAAATAAGAAATCATCATTATTTTCATGGAGCTTAGTGTCTCATGAAGAATATACAAAAAAACTCCAATGTAAAATGATAATAAATATAACAATAATAAATATTAAATAATAAATAAGAATAATAAATATAAAATAATAATAAAGTAAAATGAGTGAGACCTAAGCATTGTTTCCATTGAAATGGAAGGGAGAAAAAAGGACCTACAAACTAGAGGAATCTGAGAAGGCTTCCTTTAGGAGGGAGGTGTTTAATTAGGCAGAGAGAATGATGGGGTAAGTCTAAGATGAAATAGAAATAAATGTGGCATTCTTCCCTTGGATTCAAAACCTGATCTTTATAAGTACAAGATGGTAGAGCTGTAGTTAGAGAATAGTTTGTGGTTACCTGAGCGTTTTACTTACTTGCAAACTCAATATGAGTGAATAATAGCACATGAAAACTACAGTTAATGTGCTCTAGGCTGCATTAAGAAATATACAGTATCCAAGACTAAAGAGGTCCTGTTGTATCCTGCCCTAAATTGGCCACATCTAGAGCAACGTGTTCAGTTTTGGGTGTCATTTTAGTTTGGACATTGACAAGCTGAAGACTACCCAAAGGAGGGCAAAGCATGAAAGGCCTAATTTGTTCCATAGAAAGATGAGTTGAATGATTGAGGGATAATTTATCTAGAAGAGAGTTGGGGAGAGGGAGTTATAGCCAGCTTCAAGTTTTGAAGGGCTATTATTCACCAGAGGGATTATAATTGCTCTGCTTAATCTCAGAGAGAAGAATTAAGAATAATCAGTAGAAGAACAGAGAGACTTTAGCAAGAAAGTGCTCTAACTATGGAAAACTACAGTCCTACATAGTCAAGCAATTTCTCTCCGTATCTGAAAAATGGTCTTTGATGGCTGATGGAAGGATTGAAATTCAAACTCCTGGATGAAGAGTACCAAATTTTGTACAATTAGAGCTATCCAGTAGTGGAATATACTGGGAAGGAAAGTAATTGTTTCACTTTCACAGTAAGTCTTCTAATGAAGGTTGAATGACCACTTAGGTATATTGTAGTAGGGATTTTCATTTAGATATGCCTTATGACAGATGGCCTTTTAGGTCCCTTTCCACTCTGAGATCCTCTGATTGCCAAGCAGCAGCGAGTACCCAGCTGAGTTCTTGCACACAAATGTTTAGCAAGTGAAATCAACTGGAATTCATTCCTTTCTCCATCAATGCTCAGGTATCAAGGAGCTGAAACAGATATTGGGTAGTGGAAGTAAATAAAGTAAAGATTAGTATGTTGAGAATGCCAGGTGGTCTAGGAGGCAAAGAATTCTAGGTTAATGTATAGTTAATCTTGAAAGTATTAGTATGGAGGAATATGAAGCTAGAATAGGAAAAAATAGTCTATAAGAATAGAGAAGACTGAAAAGGGAAGAAAGAACTGAATGTGACAATGAAGGCAAATAGCAGTTTGCTATAAAGCAGTAGATAAGATATGAGGTTGTCTGGGGATTGGGAGGCAATTACCCAAAATGTGACTTTTAATTTCAGATACTTGGATACAAAGAAATAGGCTGGTGAGGAAGATAATAGGCCAGGTGCTAAAACCAGTGATATGATTGACAGAATGACCTAGAAAAAAATTGATAGGTGGCAAGAATTAGGTGTGGATAATGTAAGTGGCTTTCTGGTATTTTGAAGGACCAAAGGACCAATATGGAGTATTCGTAAAGGAATGGCCAAGGAGTGGCAGGGGGAAGTAAGAGGGAGGGGAACAACCCCTCCTCAGTTGGGGAGAGTAGGAAAAAGATTAACTTTCAGGGGAGTAGGCTGGAGCATCCTGGAGGAAAACTGAGGTTTTTATTTTGTACGGCGTAGAGCCTTCAGTCAGGAAATGATAAATCTAAAACCTTATTATTTGGCATGCCATGATTGCTTAAGATAGAAATCAATGTTCTGAAGATGCTTAGTTTTTCTTCCTCTGCTCTCCCTTTCTTCCTTTCCCCTCCTAGCAAAGGTAAAAGTAACAGATAAGTAGTCAAGGTTGGACTTAGGGTTAGTAGTAGCCAGAGATGGAAGAAAATTCTAGTTCCTCTTCTTTGCATTTCCAGAAGCAAAGAAGGGTTTATTTAAGAAGTATGCAGTAAGCCAGAGTATTGCTAAGTTGCCACAGGGAGGAACACCGTTCTCTTGGATATTAATGCCCTGGGACAAAACACAACTTGCTCTGGGCTACTTATAGTTCTGCTTGTCTACAATATTGGTCCAGACGATGGCTGCTTTCACAGTATGCAAATCATAGCTACCATAAAGGCTCTGAGAAACTATGTGGCACAGTTGTTCATGTTATGTGTCATTTACTGACAGCCCCATTTATACTATAAGAATGAAAAATAAAACTTTGCCCACAGAAGCTAACAGATGGACTAGGCCCATTGCCATCTATTTTTTGTTAGCCACCTTGAGAATGCTGGGGTTCTCAGAGGAGGGAGCTGAACTAGATGGCCTTCAGGTCCTTTCCAACTCTAAATCTGTGATGATGCGATTGTGAGCATGGTGTTTTGTTTTGTTTTGTTTTGTTTTTTGATGAGGAAGCAAAAGGTTTTTATTTTTTCAGGATCTGTCTTCCATGGAATAACACCCCTATAGCTGTCTATACCTGGTAGACCTTTTCCCATGGTAGACTGAATCACATGTGTCCTATTCCAGGACAGGATCTGTAAAGGACTTTCTTCTCCGTATCCTGGAAAGTAGAGTCCTTATATAGAATCCCATTGGTTTGTGTGTGTTTTGTAAGGTTAGAGGTCATCAGGGATTGCTCCTGAATTAGTATAGATATCAGAAAGGTAGTGGTCAGGGGGAAGAGTTGGTTCACAGATAGAGGCCTAAGACCTAATGCTTAGAAATCAAACCTTTGTCCTCAAGCAATTGAACTGCCATGGTGAGGGAATAGGAATATTAGTATATGGGGATCCTAGGTAACTAGAATCCTGCTTGGCTTTGTCCTTTCTACTTTCTTTGAAGGAGAGGCTTGAAATAACGCTTGGAGGATTTATGGACGAGAGTAGATGTAGCCTTTTCCCTTGTGTCAGTTACCAGAGACATTTAGGCTTCTTTGTGTTTATCCAGTCATTCAGAATTCTTGATGTGGCCTTGTCAAGTCCACCAGGGATCCATCCATTTGGAAGTCATTAAGTCATTTATCATTATTGTGATTGAAAGTTGGAAGCCCCTGCAAAAAATAAAAATTAAGAAAAAAATTTCACTCTGGGCACATTTACAAAATAGTTGCACAATTAATTAAATCAATTTCTGGCACATCCATCCCTGTTCATGCCAATTCCAAGGCCAGCCCTCCTACATCAATCAGGCCAATATGCTTGGATGAGCAGATGGGGCTTGTACCATGCCCCAACCACCAACTAACCTAGGATTCATCATCACATTCTGAAGAGGAGCATCATTCCAGAAGAATGAACTCCAATGTGGGAAACAGGCAGCCTCCTGCCCCTGCAGCATGATAAGAGAGAGGCAGACTGGGAGTCAGCTAAAATCATCTGGTCAAAAACTGAAAATGCAGTTTGGATTAAATAGATGGATCACAATTCCCAGAGGAGCTGAGGGGGTGTAGGTAGGTGAGCATGTTAGATTGTGATTGCCCCAGTCAGAACAATAATAACCACCATGACAAGAAAAGGTGACAGTATTGCTGGGACTTTCAAAGACACAGACTTTATAAAAATGACAAATGGACCACCTTGGGCATGAGAACCAAGATAGAGGGCACCTCATTAGCTAAAACCTCTCCTAGTTGTGTGAAAATCCAAAATCTTGGTAGAGAACCAAAGTCAGAGTGGTCTGAACACCTTTGCATTGACTGCCCCCATGCCTGAAATGTTCTGCCCCTCACTTCTACTCCTGGCTTCCAAGACTAATCCCAAAACCTTCCTTCTGGATGCATCCTTTCCTGATTTCCCCTTATCCTCTACTTGCCATCCCAAGTTTGTGCCTTCCATTTACTCTGTATGTATGTTGTATGTACCTACCTAGAAAAATGTTGTTTCACCTGTGAGAATGTGAGCCTCTTGAGAGCAGAGGAACTGTCTTTGCCTTTTTTGTATCCCTAAACTCAGCATCATCCCTGGCACATAGTGTGCACCTATAAATGTTTGTTGACTGACTAGACTAACTGGCCAAAGTGGTCAAACTTTAGGTGAGGAAAAAGACAAGAGTATGGTAGAGGCAGAGGTTGTGGAAAGTGGTTTTCCCCAATTGTGATGTCTCATCTTGAAGGTGTTTGGCTTTTGATTGATTGCCCTTTAGAACTCTCAAGAGTAAATGGAGACTGATTTAAACTGGCAAGTAAAACCTCTGATGATAGAGAACTAGAGTCCCACTTAGACTCAAGCAGTCTCTCTCCCTTCTTGGACAATAGTCATTATTAATTGACAGAAGGATGGGGACTGGACTTTAATTAGTATAATGAACTCTTTGAAATAGAAACTCTCTCTACCAGAGAAGGTCAGCAGAAGAAGGTTTGCTTAAGGCAGTGACAGCTTAGGAGATTTTCCCATGGTCACATAACCAGAATGTGCTAGAAGTAAAACTTAAACCCAGGTCTTCCTGACTTCAAAGCCAACTCTCTACACCATGCTCCCTCTCTTGACAGGAAGCTTTTGGGGAAAAAATGTCCATTTAGAGGAAATGCAGAGATTTGCAGGGAAATGAAATCACTTTGATGACCTCCTGGGCAGGGCATGGCAGAACCTCAGCATAAGTTGTAAGAAAAGTTTTCTTCACTGCCCTCATCCTCCCAGGTGGGTACCCTTTGACCTACTAGCGTCTCTTTTACCCTCTATGTGGCCTTTAGATATCTAGGAAACTTATAGTCTTTAGACATACCCTCTCTCCTCTTTCTTCCTTGCTTTTAGGGAAAAAAGATCTGCTAATTCACATTGATATGCAAATAAAAGAATTTGGTTTAATTGAATGTTGGAAATTAGATTGGGAAGGCTTTTGTTCAGTTTATCAGTTACTTCCTATATAAACTGGGGGATATTACTTAATTTCTCTAGGCCTCAGTTTCCTCATTTTTAAATGAATGAGTTGTACTAGATGACCTTGAATGTTCCTTCCAACTCTAAATCTTTGATACTGTGGTCTGTAAAATAAGAAAATGAATAATATTCACTTCACTGGATCATTGTGAGGATCAAAGAACATGTCTGTAAAGTGTTTTATAAATATTAAAGTGCTATATTTTTAGATTTTGTTGTTCTTTTCATTAGAAAAATAATTCTTCTCATTAGTATCCCTGAAATCCCATGTAGGTCACATATGCAACCTGTATGTGAGGCCACCATGCTCTGGGCCATCAAAAAATATTCCCCCAATATAATCTCTGATTCCTCATTTTCACCTTAGCAACTTTTCATTCATTCAGGAAGCTATATTAAGATAGCTAATAGTTCATAAGCATAACAGACCACTCTTAAAAATGTTTGTAAAGCATATGTATCTTGTTTCTTGAGGTCATTTTGATGCCTTTAAGTTCTGACAACATCCAAATCCCTGCCACTCACCCAGCTGAACATAAAACCTTGTCAGAAAAGAACAACTTTCCTTCTCCAGAGTAATAGTTCTTTAGACTTCTGTCTAGTCCTGAATAATTTACATGTGTAAGTTAAGACCCATAAACTTAGTCTAGACTTGGAAATCTAGCAGTGTGTAAATTTATCACCACAAACTATTTTGCTATGACAGCTATGTTTTTTCCCCAATAACTTAAATTTCTCAAGTAACACATAAGTAGTTTGATATATGTGGGCATGCTGTTTGCAGTTCTGAAGAATGGAGCAATGGCCTGACTCTCATTCAGTGGAATGCTACACATTTTTATTTCTTTGCATTAGTTTATAGTTGGCACTAGTGTTCTTGGGACTAGGCAGAGATTGGTATGTAGTAACAGAACTTCTCCTCTCAATACATGTACATTCTCATGTGCACCCCAGTATCTTGCTCCAATGGACAATCATGCTGCCTCAGACATCTGCCGTTCTATAGTAGAATATCAGATCCTTAAAAATGAAAGTTTTCCTCTTTGTTTTTGCATTCCTATCACCCAGCATAGTGCCTTGCCCTTAGTAACTGTTTAATCAATGCTTGATTGACGATGATGATGACTGCACAGAGTTATGCACCTTGCAAAATGCTTTTACAATCATTTTTCACATATGATCCAATATATAGATATGGATATTGAGGTCTAAGGGAGTTAAGTGATTTATCCAAGGCCCCACAATAACTAAGAGGGATAGAATAATAGCTTCAGAGCTGCAAGGAATCTTAGAGATCATCTAGTTAAAGGTCATCATTTTGTAGATGAAGAAACTGAGGCTAAGAATGGTTGAGATTTGCCAAGGTCACATAGGTGGAGCCTGGATTAGTATTCAAATTCTCTGATTCCATTCAAATTCTGTATTCTTTCCATTTGTACCAAACAAAACTGTGAACCAGACCTATGTATTTCTTTGCTTGAAGTATATCCCATGATAGAACAAAAATGCCTATTAGGGAGTTGATACTGAAGATAAGTAAGGGACTAAGAGAACAGCTAGTAGCTCTGGATGGCTGGTGCTCCTGATTGCTGAGCCATTGTCGGTAGCATTGAAAAGATCATGGAAAATGAGAGAGGTACACAAGATTATAAAATGGCTTCTGTTCTGATTTCCAAAAAAGGGAAGAAAACAGAATTTGCAAGCTATAGGCCACTAAGATTAAATTTGATTCCTGGGAAAATTCTGGTGAAGGATCAGTAAAGAGATAGTTGATGAATATGTAGAAAGGGTAGCAAGGATTAAATGATCTAGCATTGCTCAATATCTGGCTAACAATTTCTATTAAAGTTTTTGGGTTTTTTTTTGCAGGATTACTTAACTATTAGATGATGGGAATACGATGGAGGTAGTTTAATAAGATACTAGCAAAACTTCTGATAAAATGTCTTGTGTTATTCCTATGGAGAAGATAGATATGAATTAGACAATAATATAATCAGAGATTCAGAAATGGTTGGATAACAGGACTCAAAAAGTACTTGTTAATTATTTTTAAAATTTACCTTATTAATTTATGGAATAAAACATGCATTTCCATGACATGATGCAATAACAAAAATGATTGCACATGAAAGTGCAAATCTACTATGAACAACTAGCTATTCCTTCCAAATATACAACAAAATGGTGATGTAAATTTCTTTTTTCCTTCCCCCGCAAGAGATGGATGCCATTAGACATGAATAGATATGCTTGTGTGTGTATACATGCATATATATGTAAAATCATTCTATACATATTTCTATTTATGACTTCTTTCTCCGGATACAGATAGCATCTTTCTTCATATGTCTTTTTGTAGTTAATTTGGGTATTTATAATAGGCAAAATTACTTATTTGTTCAAAGTTGTTCTTAAAACAATATTGCTGTTACTGCATACAATGTTCTCTTGGTTCTGCTCATTTTGCTCTTCATCATTTTGTGCAAGTCTTTCTATGTTTTTCTAAAATCATTGAACTCATCATTTTTATGGCACAGTGGTATTCCATCACAATCATGTACCACAACTTGTTTAGCTATACCCCAATTGATTGGCATCCCTGCAACTTCCAGTTCTTTGCCACTACAAAGAGAGCGGTTATAAACATTTTAAAGCATATAGGTTCTTTTCCTTTTTCCCTAATCATCTTTGGAAATAGACCAAGTAGTGATATTGCTCAGTCAAAGGGTATAGATGGTTTAATAACTCTCTGGGCATAATGCCAAGTTGCTCTCCAATATGGTTGGATCAATTCACAATTCCATCAACAATGAATTAGTGTTCCAATTTTTCCAAATCCTCTCCAACATTTGTCACTTCCCCCTTCTATCATTTTAGTCAATCTGGTAGGTGTAAAATGATATCTCAAGGTTGTCTTAATCTGCATTTTTCTAATCAATAATAATTTAGAGCATTTTCTTTCATAGGACTATAAATTGTTTTGATTTTTTCATTGGAAAATTGCATGTTCATATCTTTGACCATTTATCAATTGGAGAACGACCCATATTCTTATGATTTGACAAAGTTCTTTATATATTTGAGATATGAAACCTTTATCTTTGAAACCATCTATAAATCTCCCCCCAATATTCTGCTTTCCTTCTTATCTTGGCTACATTTATTTTATTTGTACAAAATCTTCTAAATTTAATGTAATCGAAGTTATCCATTTCACACCTAACTTTGCTCTCTATCTCTTGTATTCAAAAATTGTTTATAAGTCTGGTAAATAATAAGTAATATGTTCCATGTTCTTCTAATTTTCTTGTAAATTTTCTTTTAATATCTAGGTCATGTATTCATTTTGACCCTATCTTGGTCATTGATGTGAGATATTGGTCCATGCCAGTTTCTGCCATACTGCTTTCTAGTTTTCCCAACAATTGTTAATAAGTAATGAATTCTTATCCCCAAATCTTAAGTCTTTACACTTGTCAAATACAAGGTTATTATGTTTCTTTGCTGCTATAAATTGTATGTAAGCTTTATTTTATTGATCTATCTTTCTATTTGTTAGATAGTTTGATAATTACTTCCTTATAATATAGTTTAAGATCTGGTACTACTAAACTTCTTTCCTTTACATTTTTCATTATTTCTTTTCATATTCTTGACTTTTTGTTTTTTGAAATGAATTTTGTTATTTTTTCTAATTCAGTAAAATAATTTCTTTTTTTAGTAATTTAAGTGGGATACCCACTGTTACTAATATTATTCAGTATTGTATTGGAAATCCTCGCAATAGCAATAAGAGAAGAAAAAGAAATTGAAGCAATCAAAATAGGGAATGAGATGATAAAACTATGTCTTTTTGCAGATGATATGATATTCTTGGAAAATCCCAAAACTCAACTAAAAAGTTAATCAAAATAACTAATAACTCTAGCAACATAGCAGGATATAAAGTAAATCCAAATAAATCATCAGCATTCCTATAGATCACAAACAAAAATATGTAAGAAGAGATGGTAAAAAACACCCAATTTAAAACAACTCTAGACAGCATAAAATACCAGGAAGGATACCTGACAAAACAAACCCGGGAACTATATACATAAAATTATAAAAAAAATTTATAGAAATAAAATCAGATTTAAACAATTAGAGAAATATTAATTGTGCAAGACCAATACAATAAAAATGAGTAGTTGCTAATTAGACTTGTTCTGTTTGGCTCCAAAAAAGTCAGAACCAGGAATAATGTTTGGAGGTTGTAGAAAAGTAATTTAGGCATCATGTCAGAAAAAAGTTCCCATTGTTAGAGTTGCCCCAAAATAGAATGGCTTGCCTTAAGAGATGGTAGGTTCCTCTTCCTTGGAGGTCTTCAAGCAGGTACTGGATGACCATTTGTTGGGCATATAGTGAGGATTTCATAACATATGGGATTACATGTTCTCAAATTCTGTGATTCTATCAAGTCCATTGATCCTTACAAAACACTGTACTCAGTTTTTTTCGATTTCATTGGTATGGGGTAATCCAAGTAAGGCAGAGCTTTCCAACAGTACATATCAACCACTGTTCTGGAACATATAGCTTTAGAGAAATGCTGGGCCATATGGCCAGTATATGTCAGAGGGAAGGATTTGAAGCCAAATCTTCATGACTCAAAGACCAGATTTCTATCTAGTATGATGCATTGTCTTTCATCTCTCTCTGTCTCTCTGTCTTTGTCTCTCTCTCTCTGTCTCCACACATATATGTGTATATGTGATATGTATACAGATATAGAAATACATTTAATCACATATGCATCTATTTTATTTTTATACATACAACTATATGTATTCTATATGTAACATGCATACATATATAGATTGCATATAGCTATATACATGCATGTATAAATAACATATCTATATATGAAATGCCTTACATACATTATCTAATTTTAGGATCATAGGATTTAGAGCAGGAAGAGTACTTAGAGGGCCTTTAATATACCACCACCTTTTATAGATGAGGAGACTAAGACCCCAGTAAGTGAAATTACTTCCCTGAGGTCATATAGTAAGTGGAAGAGTTCAAATCCAGGTCTTCTGAATCCAAATTCTACACATTAAACTAGGAAGGAGAGAAGGAGGAAGAGAAGAAGCAAGGAAAGAAAGAAGGAAGTGAGGAACAAAGGAGAGAAGGAAGGAAAGAAAAAAGAAAGAAAAGGGGGAGGGAGGGAAGAAAGAAGGAAGCTAAAGGGCAAGGGGAGAATGGTTCTAATTCACATTTTTTTTCATAGTTTTGCTTGGGTTGCACCTTCATTCAAATCTTCCTCTCCTTTTCAAGGCCAGACTGTCTGCAAACTTCTAGATATTCCTAAACTTAATTGGACAACTAGCCATTTTTGCCAAGCACTATTTTCCACACTCAGAATAGGCAAGAAATCTGTGAAAAATGTAAGCTATTTAGTTCTAGATGAGAAAATGTGTAGGTATCCGCACACCTAATTCAATTTTCTTATTAAAAGCAATTTTTTAAAATGTCAGCACCTGTAAAACATGGACACAAATATAGACACAAACACAGATACACACAAGTTGAAAGAGTGGAGCTAGGGTGGACTGCTTTTATTGGACTCCAAATGGGCTCATAAAATTCATAACAATCAGGACAACTTTAAAGAAACCAAAGTGACCTGGAAGGGCACTGCAGAAACATTTGCTATATATTTTTCATTCTTTGCCTATTAAAATTTTAGATTTATCTCTACAGTGCTGCCTCATTAGGGATCTTGAAGGCTGAAAAATGAAGACAAGACTGTAAGATTTATTTCTTTGGCTTTTACTTATCCTAGTTCAAACCAAAGACTAGAACAATTATTGTTTTTTTCCCTTTTCTTTATGGCAAATATAGCTAGTAAAAGTCTATCTGTATCCCTTTAGCCCCTTGGGATTACTAATGCTCCTAAAAATGTTGACCTCTTAGATCCTCTGTGTTAAAAATCATTATTCTCTATTGTCAACTTTTACAAAAACAGCTGCAGTAAGGAATTATTAGAGAGAAATAAACCTTGAATTTGCCAATATTACCTCTGAAGCCATGTCAGGAAATAAACTCAACTTTTCTAATTAGTGAAGTTCATGACTACAACCAAAATCCATTAACTTGGATTTATGAAGGACAGCAATAATAATAATGATGATGAGATATGACATTTATATGTGCTTTTAACTTTGTAAATTACTTTACCTGTATATCTCATTAGATCCTTACAACAGGCCTCTGATAATCAATCAGCATTTATTAAACACTGTGTGTCAGGAACTATGCTCAGTGCTGGGGATACAAATATAAAGAATGAAATGATCCCTGCCTTCACAGAGCTGACATTCTAATGGAGGAGACAAGATATACATAAATAGATAGGAGACAAGATATGCATAGATACACACTGAATAAATATAAAGAGGACACAGAAAGAAATAAAAGTAGTTAAATATAAGGTAGTTTGGGAAGCAGGGAAGGCACCAGGAGTTGGAGTGATCAGAAAAGCCTTCATATAAAGGTAATGCTTGAGCTA
Organism: Trichosurus vulpecula; assembly: GCF_011100635.1. Taxonomy (NCBI): domain Eukaryota; kingdom Metazoa; phylum Chordata; class Mammalia; order Diprotodontia; family Phalangeridae; genus Trichosurus; species Trichosurus vulpecula. The sequence continues at coordinate 269,423,804 of NC_050575.1, read as the reverse complement.
CATTTTGCAGGAAGAGAAGGCCTCTATGAGGTGAAGGTAAGGAGTGAGTACATTTTGGTCATAGGGGCGAGCGCTGGCAAAGGCACAGAGGTAGAAGATGGAAAATGAAATGAGAGGAACAGAGAGAAGACCAGTATGGATGGATCAGAGCATACAGGAGGAAGAGTAGTATCCAATGAAGGTGGAAAGGATTAGGACAGAAGAATTTACATTTGATTCTCAGAGTAATAGGCAGCCACTGAAGTTTATTGAGTAGGGGAGTGATATGGTGAGATCCAAGTTTAAGGGAAATCATCTTGGCAGTAGTGTATAGGATGCACTAGAGTGGGGAGAAGAAGATTATTGCAATAATCTAGGTGAGAGGTGATTAGTATCTGAACTAAGGCAGTAGCTGTCTGAGTAGAGAGAAGGGGTTGGATACAAGAGATGATGTGGTGGTAGCAATGTGAAGATTTGCCATTTGTTTGGATATATGAGTTAAAAGGACTGGGGTCTTAAATATGTTGCACTTATGAACCTGGGAGACTGGAAGGACAATGATGCCTTCAACAGAAATAGAGATATTTGGAAGAGGGGAAGGTTTGGGTTGGGAAAGATATTTAATTCTGTTTTGGACATGTTGATATTAAGATGTCTCTGAGACGTACAGTTTGAAAAGCCTAATATGCAATTGATGATGTAGGGCTGAGGTCAGGGGAGAAATTGGATATACATACATATATGTGTATAATATGTGTGCACGTATATGTATGTATAGGTGTATGCACACATAAATACATGTATACACACATAAATATACACATATTTACACATATACATATTACACACACATGTGTGTATATACACACATATATATGCATATATATACATATATACATATGTGTATGTATATACATACATATACACATACATATATACACATACATATATATACATATACATACATATATATATATATATATATATATATATATATACATATATATATAATCTACATGAAGGTAATAATTAAACCCATGGGAGCTAATATGGTTGCCAAGAGAGAAGGTGTTAAAGAAAAAACAAAGGCCAAGGATAGAACCTTTGGAAACATCTTTTTAGAAGTCATGGTGATGGGCCAACAAAGGAGACTTCAAATACTGTGAATATTATTAACCCCGTTTTATGGATGTAGAAACCCACTTAACCTGAGTGAACTTAAGCACTTATAGCCATTAAGCCAGAAAGTATTGCGGGTGATATTTGAACTTTCCTTTCCTCTGACTCCCAGTCCAGTACTCTCACCAGTATTCAACACTGTCTCAGCTGGAATGAATAAAAAATCCTGAATTTAAAGACTTACTAAAAATATGTGGCTTCATTGCTTCAGAGTACATTTAATAACTTGAACTACCAATTCCATGTTTCAAAGGAGCTATCCTTAGGACCTACTATAGATGATTCATTCTCAGTGAGCAGAATCCATTCTACACAAGAAACTGTTGTCTCAAATGATAGCTAGCATTTCTTTAAGGTTTGCAAATTGCCTTATACATGTCAATTAATTTGATCCTCACAACAACCTTGTGAAATAAGTGCTATTATTACCTTCATTAACATATGAGTAAACTGAAGCTGAGAGAGGTTAAATGACACCCAGTGTTACACAACTAGCCAATGTCTGAGGCAAGATTTGAACTCAGGCCTTCCTGACTCCAACTCCCTCTGCAAGCCCTAAGTCTCCCTAAGCTTTCTGAGACTTGAGTACAGACCTTGAAGCCTTTGCTTTAAGCCCAACAACTCAGAACCCTGAGCTGGAAACATACGCTATCTCCTCTCCCTTTAACACTGAGCTCCTCTGAACCCTGAAGGTAATGGAGGAGAAGATATGAGTTGTGATCACAAGCTGAGGTCCTAGAGTCTAGGCATCCCTGCAGCAAAATCAGAGGAGATCTCTGGAAACAGGGGAGAAAAGGTTTAGAGGCTTCTAGCAGATCAGTGGTGTTGGGCTTGGCATTAGCTACTTTGCTCCTATGAGAACATTGAGAGAAGAATGGTCAACACCAAGAGCTATGTTCCTGAACTGGTCAGGGAAGAAGGAACAGCTGGAGGCTTCCCATGTTCCTGGAGTATAAACATACACTTGCTATATTTAGATAGCTTTTGCCCATAGGGTGGTTCTTAGGAGTGCTTGGGAGCACAATAGTCTTCAGGGCACTGATTCTGGACACTCATCCTAGAAGTTCTTGACAAAATTGGTTTTGGGGGCTAGCCTGGTTCTTTTCCATTTGATGAATGATCTTTTCCTTTCAGTATTGTGAAAGTATGTCCTGCTACTAACCAGGGTCCTGAATTCTGTTTTGACAGTGATGCATTGTGGTCCCTGTGTCTACAGGCAAAAAAAAAGAGTTCCCATGCTGATTTCTGTTTGTCTTCCTGTCTCTATATGAGGCATAGGGGACTTTGAGGCAGTTCCCAAGTGAACTAAATTGCCACTAGTGGGAAGAGGCACTTGGAGGCCAAGGAAAAATCTTGGCTGCAGGCCAACTCTTTCAGGGCTTGGGGTAGGAGTCTCTCAAGGCCCTACTTGTATTTACCAGGAGGAGAAGTGAAAAAGAGAAGCATCCCTTATTGTAAAAGTATGAATGGCAGGATTCATTTGGCAGGGAGTGGTAGGTAAGAAAGCTACCACAATAGTGGGGAAGAGCAACAGTGGCTTAAATTAGATAATGTTATGTAAAATGCTTTGAAAACCCTACAGCACCCCGTATAAGTCCAATAATAATAAATATAACAAACTAGCATTTATATTGTGTTTTAAGGTTTGCATATGTTATATCATTTGATTCTCACAATCCTATGAGGCAGGTGCTATTATGGTCACCCCCATTTTATAGCTGAAGAAACAGAGGAACAGAGGGGATGAGTCACCTGATCAGGGTCACACAACTAGTAAGTATCGGAGGTAGGATTCAAACTCTAGTCTTCCTAATTGAGTCTCACATCCATCCATTTCACCACTGCTATCTTGTAGCCTCCCAGAATAGAGAAGATTATGCTGATGGTGATGATGATGATGATTTATGTGTGGTTCATTCATAAGTCAAGCATTTTTAAATTGGGGACCGACTGTAATAAGAATATTTTTCCCCTAGACCAGATTGTCACAAATCCTGAATTAGTGTTCTGTGTAGTGAGAGTTTTCTGAATTGTGTACAGGACTTTAGCCAAGGTTATGGATCAAGAAGCTACTTTTATAAAGAGGACAAAAATAGCCTTTCTTTCCTCTCACTAAACAGAATTTTTTTTTAAACCACAGGCAATCTTTTGATAATCCTTATGGATTCAATCTATCACAGAAACTCCGGAACACTCAGACAATTGCCATGCTACCTTTCCCATGGCACCCATTTGTTTCATCTTCCTTGTATGTCACTTCCCTAATACCATAACCTCTCCAAAATGAATCCTAACATCTCCACTGTTATGGCTTGGCTCTTGAATGGCAAGGTAGCTATTTCCTCTGTTCTGAAAGTCAGGCAAGGTCCAGCCTCCGGGTGCCTTTCTGGCTGCAGAATGTAATAACTGGTGTCACTAACACAATAAAATTTTATGTGATTTTTTTTTTATTGTCTCTGCTAGAGAATTATAGCAATGACTTGCAGAGCAGATGTGTGAGGCCACAGGCAGAGTGCATCTGTTTTCTCTCTCTGCAGCCCTTGAGTTCTCAGCCCTGGCAGCAGGCAGATTTCATGTGCTGTCACTGTAGATCACATCTAGATGACAAAAGGACTTTACCAAATAGATCTGTAGTTCTGCTCTGCTTCCCATGAACTAACTTCTTCTTTCAACTTATCTATGGAATCACATCAAGGCCCGACTTTACCTGGAGTTTCCCCACGATAAGTCACCTTCAAGAACTAGACTCTTTTTAAGAAACAGTGTAGTGCAGTGATCAGAAAACGAGACATGGAGTCCAAACTGGTTTCCAGTTCATGCTCTTATACTTACCGCCATGGGACCTTGATCAAATCGTTAACTTCTGAACATCAGTTTACTCAGCTACAAATGGGAGGAGAGCAACCTATGCGAAAGTATTAAACTGAAGGATGGACTGCTGAATTCCAGGAAGAGCAAATAGGATGGTATGCTAGAGATAGACTATGGAGGGCTTTAAAATCCAAGCTGGGGAGTTTTTGTTTTCTTCTACATCTAAGAGGCAATAGGAGGCTATTGGAAATTACCATATTGGAAATTCTTGAGTACAGGAAGGGAGTGACATGATCAGACTTATGCTCTAGGAAAATTATTTGATGATGATGATGATGATGATGATGATGATGATGATGATGATGCTCTCTCTCCGTAAGTAAATCACAAGAGTAGGGCAGTAGTACTTAAGAGTAGCATTATATCATGGACTTCTATACGTTCTCTAACATCGAGCATGAGGCCTTGAATATAGCTGTTCAATGCATAGCTGTTGACTGATGAATGAATCCATGCTAATAACCATGCTAATGACTCCCCACAGAATATATTTGTGTGTTAACAAGGGGTTCTATATAGACAGAATCTTAGTGAAAAATCAAAATAGCAGGTCAACAGAGTAGACATTTAGGGGTAGGGGAGCAGGGCTTCAAATGAACCTCAGAATACCATCAACTATCCATCCCCCCTAGTTTACACAAACACACACACATGCACACATAAAATACGTATACATATGTATACAAATGCACACATATAAAAATGTATGGATAAATACCATTTATATACCCATATATGTTTATATAGTATTTGTGTGTGTATATATTGTATGTATGTGTGTGTGTGTGTGTGTGTGTGTGTGTGTGTGTGTGTGTAATCAATACGATATATAGTGTTGACTATAGCATTCTAAGAGAGTTATGGAAGGTGGTATCAGCAGTCAAAGCACTGCAAGAAACATCCAGATATTTTTGTATAGTGACTTGCACCGTGTGGTGGGTATGGTATAGTAGGCTTGGAGACATAAAGATCTGTGTTCAAATTCTGTCTTTAACATTTATTAGTTATATAACTCCTAATAAGTTACTTATCTGTCTCATTTATAAAATGAAAATCATACCTGAGCTTCCTATCTTGTAAGATTGTTATGAAACTCAAATGGAATAATGTCCATAAAAGGCATTATAAACCTTAAATAACTATGTAAATATCAGTTATAACTAACAACAATGTTTTAGAGTATTGGGTTGGAATGTCCTGTTGGATTTAAGAACGTATTAAAGTTGTAGTTTTGAAAATTTGATCTTATAGGCAATAGTGTTTTGACATGTAGTGATTTTAGTTAACTCTCAATTGTATATTATTATTGTCCCTTTTTGTCTTTAATTTTTTTCTTTTTTCTTTTTTTTAAAAATAATTAACAAGAAGTTATTTTCTCTCTCTCCCACATCCTGCCCTTGGGTAAACCATTATAACAAATATGAAAAATCAAGCAAAATAAATCATCTCACTGATCATGTCTATAATGTCATTCTATTCCTTGAGTTACCCCTCTTTTTAGGAGGTGGGCAGAATTTCATCATTGGTACTTCGGAATCAGGGAGAGAGTCACTACATTTATCAGAGTCCTTATGTCTTTCAAAGTTATTTGACTCTGGGTGGTGGAAGTAGAACACTTACATGAGAATCAGGAAAAAATGGATTTGAGTCTTGACAATATCACTTCCTAATTATGTGGTCTTGAGCAAATCACTTACCTCGCTGGTCCTCAGTTTTCCCAACTGTAAAATAAGAGGACAGAAAAATATTATGTCTAAGGTCCTTTTTATCTCTAAGATTCTGTGATTCTGTGACTGTGATGTCTAGGCTGGAAGGCCATTTTGGGGACTATCAATCCTTTTTCACTGAGAGCACGTAAAATTTATCCTTCCATTCCATTTTGGCAGCCCTAACTTGAAATTCCTGTCATTGCGGTCCTGTAGATTTCCCAAGATCTTGACTTCACTTCTGCTGTGTTATTGCTTGCCCTTTGGACATATAATTATTCACTAGCACATGTTTCAAGGAGTGAAAGGCTAGGGAATAAATACAAGTCATACCTTACCATAATGGGAGGAGGTGAACTGCATATGCTGAGCTATTCTGCCTCCATTACAGGTGTGTTCAGGTGGCATTTATCTGGGATTTTTTTTTTTTTTTTTGTATTTATACAATTTATTTTTTTTTATTTTTTTTTTTAAATGCAATTTATTTATTTAACATATTTGGTTTTCAGCATTGATTTTCACAACAGTTTGAATTACAAATTTTCTCCCCATTTCTGCCCTCCCCCCCCACTCCAAGATGGCGTATATTCTGGTTGCCCTGTTCCCCAGTCAGCCCTCCCCTCTATCACCCCCCTCCCCTCTCATCCCCTTTTCCTTTCCTTTCTTGTAGGGCAAGATAAATTTCTACGCCCCATTGCCTGTGTATCTTATTTTTTAGTTGCATACAAAAAGTTTTTTTGTTTTTGAACATCTGATTTTAAAACTTTGAGTTCCAAATTCCCTTCCCTCTTCCCTTCCCACCCACCCTCCCTAAGAAGTTGAGCAATTCAACCTAGGCCACATGTGTATTATTATGTATAACCCTTCCACAATACTCATGTTGTGAAAGGCTAACTACATTTTGCTCCTTCCCAACCCATCCCGCTTTATTGAATTTTCTCCCTTGACCCTGTCCCCTTTCCAAAGTGTTTGTTTTGATTACCTCCACCCCCATCTGCCCTCCACTCCATCATCCCCCCGCCTTTTATTTTTTTTTTTATCTTCCTCCCTCTTCTTTCCTGTGGGGTAAGATACCCAGCTGAGTATGTATGGTATTCCCCCTCAGGCCAAATCTGATGAGAGCAAGGTTCACTCATTCCCCCCTCACCTGTCCTCTCCCCTCCTCCCATAGAACTGCTTCCTCTTGCCACCTTTATGGGAGATAATCCACCCCATTCTATCTCTCCCTATCTCCCTCTCTCAGTATGTTACTCTCTCATCCCTTAATTTCATTTTATTTCTTTTAGATATCTTCATCCTCAACTCACCCTGTGTCTGCTCTCTCTCTTTTACATATATATATATACACATACATACATATACACATAGATACATACATACATTCACATTCACTTATATATATACTTAAACATATATATATATGCATATATATATATATGCATATTCCCTTCAACTACCCTAATACTGAGGTCTCATGAATCATACACATCATCTTTCCATGTAGGAATGTAAACAAAACAGTTCAACTTTAGTAAGTCCCTTGCAATTTCCGTTTCTTGATTACCTTTTCATGCTTCTCTTGATTCTTGTGTTTGAAAGTCAAATTTCTATTCAGTTCTGGTCTTTTCACTGAGAAAGCTTGAAAGTCCTCTATTTTATTGAAACTCCATATTTTGCCTTGGAACATGATACTCAGTTTTGCTGGGTAGGTGATTCTAGGTTTTAATCCTAGCTCCATTGACCTCCGGAATATCGCATTCCAAGCCCTTCGATCTCTTAATGTAGAAGCTGCCAGATCTGGGGTTATTCTGATTGGGTTTCCACAATACTCAAATTGTTTCTTTCTGGCTGCTTGCAGTATTTTCTCCTTGATCTGGGAGCTCTGGAATTTGGCAACAATATTCCTAGGAGATTTCTTTTTGGGATCTATTTGCGGAGGCGATCGATGGATTCTTTCAATTTCTATTTTGCCCTGTGGCTCTAGAATATCAGGGCAGTTCTCCTTGATAATTTCCTGAAAGATGGTATCTAGGCTCTTTTTTTGATCATGGCTTTCAGGTAGTCCAATAATTTTTAAATTATTTCTCCTGGATCTATTTTCCAGGTCAGTGGTTTTTCCAAGGAGATATTTCACATTGTCTTCCATTTTTTCATTCCTCTGGTTCTGTTTTATAATATCCTGATTTCTCATAAAGTCACTAGCTTCCACTTGCTCCAATCTAATTTTTAAAGTAGTATTTTCTTCAGTGGTCTTTTGGACCTCCTTTTCCATTTGGCTAATTCTGCCTTTCAAGGAATTCTTCTCCTCATTGGCTTTTTGGAGCTCTTTTGCCATTTGAGTTAGTCTATTTTTTAAGGTGTTGTTTTCTTCAGTGTATTTTTCAGTATTTTTTTGGGTCTCCTTTAGCAAGTCATTGACTTGTTTTTCATGGTTTTCTCGCATCCTTCTTATTTCTCTTCCCAATTTTTCCTCTACTTCTCTAACTTGCTTTTCCAAATCCTTTTTGAGTTCTTCTATGGTCTGGGGCCAGTTCATGTTTTTCTTGGAGGCTTTGGTTGTAGGCTCTATGACTTTGTTGTCTTCTTTAGGCTGTATGTTTTGGTCTTCTTTGTCCCCAAAGAAAGAATCCAAAGTCTGAGACTGAATCTGGGCGCGTTTTCGCTGCCTGGCCATATTCCCAACCAACTAACTTGACCCTTGAGTTTTTCAGTGGGGTATGACTGCTTGTAGATTACAGAGTTCTATGTTCTACGTTTGGGGGGGAGGTGCCAGCTCTATCAGAGCCGCACTCCTCCTTCCCCAAGGACCCCCAGTCCAGACTGGGCTCAGATCTTCGGCAGGCTGTGCACCCCTGCTGTGATCCGCCACTTAATTCCTCCCACCAGGTGGGCCTGGAGCCGGAAGTAACAACAGCTGTAACTGCCCCACCTCCGCTGCCCCCGGGGCTGGAAGCCGAACTGCGAACTCCTTCCACTCCCGCAGCTTTTCCCACTAACCTTCTCCGCAGTCTTTGGTGTTTGTGTGTCGAGGGGTCTGGTAACTGCCGCAGCTCACATATTCAGGGCGCTAGGGCCCCCTCCGCCAGGCTTCTGGTCTGGATCGTCCACGCCGCTCAGGCTGGGCTCTGCTCCACTCCGTTCCCAGCTCCCAGCTCCCAGCTCCCAGCTCCCAGCTCCGTGTGGAATAGAGCTCACCCAGAGACCATCCGGGCTGTCCTGGGCTGGAGCCCTGCTTCCCTCTGCTGTTCTGTGGGTTCTGCCGTTCTAGAATTGGTTCAGAGCCATTTTTATAGGTTTTTGGAGGGACTTGGGTACGGAGCTCACTCTAGTCCGTGCTTACCAGCCGCCATCTTGGCTCCGCCCCCCTATCTGGGATTTTTAAGGAGGATGCAAGTCATGGATCATTACTTTCTCAGAATTAAAAGTGAGTATCACAGAGAGGCCTATGGAGAGCTATACAGTGAGTGTGATCAGGTCTCAGCATTTAAAGAATCAGGCACTTTGACATCAAAGAATATCATCAGGGAAATGCAGAATTAAAAAAAACAAAACAATATGAGTTGGTCACATAGTGGGAGGGAGGGAGGGTTGCCTGATGGACAAGATATATTCTCTGGGGGCATTCTTACAGTATCAGAAGGCACAAAGAAGGCTACCAGCTTGTTGAATGGGTTTCTGTGGTGACCTTAAGGAAAGCAATACATAAAGGTTACACATGGATGGGATGCAATGGGTACTGTTGGAGAGTATGACATCAATGAGTTCATAAGTGTAGTTGAGTATTTGATGGGGAGGGAAGGTTGTGATTCCTTTTGATAGATTATTAGTCTGGCCACTACTCTGCTATCCTTGTCAGCTATCTGTTATGTGAAGGCCCAACCGAAGTAAACCTTTTCCGTGAGTTTTTTGGCAAGCTAACTCAAGTTAAGGCAGTTGGGAAGGATGCATCACATCTGCATCTTCTTCCCCCAGTTAATATATATATGTGTAGTTGTGCTTGATACTATCCTTAGTTGGGGAGGGGAGGAGTTTAATTTTCTGATTAGAATGACCACATAATGAGTCTGGGCTATGGTTCCGGTCTAGGGTTTATTGTGATGTAGAGATTATTCTGAGACTTCACCCCATCATCCTAATAGTGTTTGAGAGATCCATAAGTGACATCATGGATGGATGTTATCTACTCTAGGAAGAGGCAGGAGTTTGGGGCAAAGTGGAATTTATAGATTATATGTGGATTTTAATCATCCTGAATCTGTCATTGGTATAAATTTTTGAGAACTGATTATGAGACAAGGAGTCAGAAGACCAGCTAGCTTTGGTTTTGGGTTCTAGCTTTGGTTCTGCCAGAAACTTGCTGTGTGACACTGGTTGTCACTTCAGCTCTGTGTGCCTTAATCATGCCACCTGTAATAATGAATAATAGCTTGGGCTCGATAATCTTTAGAGGGATTGCAAGCTTGATATTGAATAAACAGCCATGTCTGTTTATATTATTTACTGTGTGTGTTTAGCCATCAAATTCATTTCTCTTGTTATTTGAGCTTATCCCAGTCCTGTCTCTCACTAATCAATGTAAAAGGCAGTACAATCCCTCCAATGTTTGGCCATAGTTATTCAGTAGTCTCTTATTCCTATTCTTATAAAAATTATAAGGCTATATATTGGGTTGCATGTTGTCTTGGAGGAAGAGGGATAGGAGGGGGAGAAAATTTAAAACTTATGGAAGTGAATGTTGAAGACTAAAAATAAATAAGTCAACTTATTTAAACAAAATTATAAGGCTAAAGTTTAGAAATTAATACTGTCTCTATATGTAATGTCAAAAAATAGTCATTTTACTAAAATCACAGTTTTTGAAATTAGTTAGGTAACAAACCTGTGGGCAGTTTTTTATTGGGGTAGGTGTGATGAAGACAGGAACAGTAGTCCACTGTCACAAGAAAGCAAACATAAGCAGTGCAGGAATGTTCCGGTAAATGTTTAACAACTGGCTTGCCAAGAGAAGAAATTTGTGAATGACATACTTTTAAGTTCAATTTGCATTTTTAACATTTAATCTACTTTTTTTTAAGTTGAAACAATCAACAAAACAATAAATTATCAAGCCTTGATTTATTGATTTCCCAAGAGTATATGGTTGCAGTGAAATTTTAACTATCAGCTCTCATGGGCTAGTCTGAGCTAGTTCTATCACCCCCCTGAGTATATTGCAATAGAAAGCCTCGGGCTAAGAGGCAAGAGGACAGTGTTCTAGTCATCCCTCTGCCAGTGACTACTCGGAACCTGAGCATATCTCTTCCCTCCCCTAAACCTCTGTTTCCTTTTCCATAAAACAGAGAGTTAGACTCCATAACCTCCAAGGTTCTTCCCAAATCCATAATTCTATAATAAGCATATTTCTTTGTCAGGATCAGTAAATATCATTTTGATGTCCTAAAAACTAGTCATCCAAATAAATATACCATTAGATTGAGAACAGAATAATCAATGTGGGAAAAATCTATTTTTAAATGGCTGAGTATTATGTTCATGAAGTTTATTATTATTCTTACTATGTAAAGATGATGCTATTGGCAGGAACATTGCTCATTTGTATAAAGACAGAATGTCTTCCATCTCTGTGTAGGTTTCAATTACTCATCTCTTTGTAACTGATAATGCTAATTACCTGCATCCCAGAGATATAGTCAATCTCTGAAAGAACCAGGTTAAAAAAATGACAACCAACCAATCAACCCCTATGAGTGAATGGAATTCAACTCACAGAGGTCTAAATTATGAATTTAACCTCCATCATAGAAATGACAGATGACTTCAGATTCATCTCCCAAGCTCTTCACCAGGCTGGTGGCCAATCATCTGCTGCAGACCAGTCTGGGTTGGTATTGCTTGGGAGACCAAAGCTTTTTATGCTTAATTTTTATGTCACACACGATTCTCCTATGAGATTCAATTCCTCAGCCTCAGGCGATAAAATCACCTTGTCATATCTCTAGTTCGTAGAGATCAGAGCCATCATGTGGGAAGAGACTTCCAAAGTCATCTAGCTTAACCTTCATTTCATGGTCAAGGAAACTGAGGCCCAGGGCTCAATTTGTTATTTGTTTTCACCAACTGAGATGAAACCAAGAACAATAAATGACTTCTTTCTACTAACAAGATAATGTGTTTTTTCTTATTAAAACTGAAAAAAGATCACTGAAGTGAATCATTTTTAAAAAGCCAGGGATCCCACCAGAAGAGCAACATCAGAGTCACAAAACCACAAAATAAAATTTTGAATTTGCCCAAAATAAATAAGCAAAAGCATATATTTCCCACTTTATCTTTAAAGCACAAAGGGGCCAAGACTGTATACTGAATAAGGTGCCAACTTTGTTTAACCTCTGTAAATACTGCATATGAGTATTTCAACCAGACATTTGTCCGAGTAATTACTGAATTGCCTTAGCTTTTAATTACAAATCAACAGTCATAAATGTTGCATTCAGTATTGACTTAGGTTACTTTGCCAGGTGAAAACCACTCAAAAAAATCTATCTTGTTTCCACTGCTCACAGGCCCTGTGTATTACTTTTTTCCTCTATCTTTCAAAAGTTTAGTTGGGCTTGTAAGATTTAAGGAAAAGAAATATATCTTAAAACTTGTCTAAAATATATCTTAAAATATGTCTAAAACTTTGTCTTAAAATTTTCATTGTTTATTGTTTACCAAATAATTGAGGTGAAGAGTGGGAGAGGGAATGTACATAGGTCAGGGAGAAGAAGCAAATATTTGAAAACAGAAAGATATGTGCATGGAGTAGTAGAAACATATATGCTTAGGTGTACAGGCATGTGTACACCTAATGTGCGTATATACACATGTGGGTATATATCTTGTATTTTGTAAGAATATAAGTTCCAAGAAGTAGTCTTGGGATATTGTATATATGAGAGATGTTGTTCCATTTTGTATATGCATACATGTGCAATGTGTAAACATATACTATGTATCTTTAATATGTACATATACACTTATAAAACACACATAGAGTCCATATTCATGTACATACATAGGGTAAATAGCATGCATAAAGGAATCATGGTGGAGTGTACAGAGCTTAGATTTGGAGTCAGGTAGACCTAACTTACTAACTTTGTGACCCTGGGCCAGTTATTCAACTTGTATGTACTTCTGTCTACTCCCTCATATATCTCTATTTGGGTGTATTCTATATGTGGGGAGGGATTTCCTCCACCAGGGGAAAGACACAGACCTTTTTTATATGTGTTTGCCTACAGTATATACAGGTATGCAGATAATCCTGTCTCAATACCTTTGCACCGGTTGGAGTGCTCTTGGAATTGCTGGTTTCTTTCCAGGCTCAGCTGAAATTCCCCCTATTCCAGGAAGCTTTTCCCAATCCACCAGCTATTATTCCCTTTCCCTTTCCTATTGTCTTTCATCTACTCTTCTGTATCTGGGATGTACCTATTTTTATCCATGCTGTCTCCTCTGTTAGAATGTAAGCTTCTTGAGAGCTGAGGTTGTTTTTGTCTTGCTTTAAATCCTCAGCAATTAGCCCAGTTCCTGGCTTATAATGACAGCAATTAGCCTAGTTCCTGACTCACAATGAGGCACTTCAATGAACCCTTAGTGATCACTTGCTTGCTTGATGCACACCCCTTACATATGACCAGATCAGGGGAGTAACTACCCCATCTGGATGGCCTGTTGGCTAGAGAACTTCCTCTTCTTTTTTTTGCTCATCATTACTCCTGTCTGAGATTTTCTTCCCCTCCTTCCTTTCCTTCCCCTTCATTACCTCAGATCCCCTCCTGCTTCTTGGGGAATAGCCCTGGGCTCCAACACCCATTTCTATTTTCTTCTCACTTTTGTGTGAGGGGTGGAGTGAAGATTTGGAGATTGGGAAGAAGAAAGGAAGAGAAGGAGGAGAATTACTTCCAACAGATCTTTTCCCCAACCCTACTCAATGATGCCCCAACTCCCGAGAATTATAGAGTTGGCTTTCTTAGCAAAATCCAAATCTTTATCCTATTTTCTTATCCAAACACCTCCACTAAATGCCCTGACCTGCTTGTCGTGCTGGAGTTGCCCCACCCCACCTCCTGTGAATCTGTGAATTCTTTTGAAATATCAGTGAATTTCCCTTCAGTATTTTTATACAAGGGCAGCTAAGTGGTGCAGGGGTAGAGTTCCTGGCCAGGACATTGGTTTCTTATATGGTAGATTCCTTAAGACACTGGATTCATATAGCCACAAAGCCCTCATATCTGTCAAAAGAGGCCATAAATCATCATTTGTCACTAGTCCACTGGTCTCTATAGTAACCTACCCTTTCATACTTTCCTCTGGCTGCTCTACAGTTTAGACCTCTGCCTTCTCCATTTTAGCTCTTCCTAGTTTGATCTTGTTCAGCTTGGTCTGGTCCTTTTAGAATCATTCCTTGCCTGGTGACTTAATTTACTATTAGTTTCAGGTAGGCCCATCTCTGGGACCCTCAGGAAAAAGGTAATAATTAGCAGCAAGTACAGGACAGTACCTGAAGGGTTACCCAGTTTTTACCCACAAAGGATTGGAATTCATAACTCCACTCCTCACCCTTAACTGGCCCTTACCAAGCACTTCCCAAAGTCATAGAAACCACAATTCTGGAAGTGAATAGCTACCATGAAGCTAATTAAGAATATGGTGTTTGTCTAGAGCCATAACTAGGGCAAGCCTATCTGAGTGTGCTGAAATTGAAACCTTATCAATAGCACCATATTCAGGGGTGGGGAGGGAGAGGAAGGGCAGATTCCTCTGCCCCTAGAAGACATACCCCTCACAAGCTTCTTCCATGATACTCTCATTCAAATGAGAGAAATGATTATTTATTTCATATATTAATAACTAATTATTGAATTAAGACCAAAGTTTTCCCCCTTTTCTACTTCCTCATCCAGAAATCAACCAGTATGGGAAATCTTGGGCAGAGACTTACCCAGCCAGAATGGCTAAAGTCTAATCAAAGATAGTAAAGAAATTCCAAGTTTAGGCAAATTGGTAGATTTCTGCTCATCCTGCTTACTCAGACAGGTCTGGTAAAAATGTGGATTCTTCCTATTATCAGATAGGTGATGTGGAAGTTGATAAATCTCTTTGACCAAGATTTGGGTGTTCAGTGTCACAAACCCCAAGAGTCTGATTGCAATAAGCCCACCTCTCATTATAATATTCAATCTCTGTCATTAATTGATAACTAATCAGAATCAATTGCCACCCTCAGGAACACTCACCCTCCCAAGGGTATATAAACACTGAGTGGGTTCCATGAGGGGTATTTGGCATTCAAGAGTGTCATTGACCCTTTTATTAACAAAATGCTAGCCTTATTAATAAAATGATTAATTACCCAGAAACTACGTCACTTGAACTTTTTAAATGTCATAGAGAGTTATACTACCTACTCCAGGCAATTGCTGAGGGCTCTGGATCTGTCTTTCCTCTTGCCTCATCAGCAATGGCCTGTTTCTTCATTAACCCAAATCCAGGCAAGCTTTAGCCTGTATCCCTTACAGTTCCTTTTCCTTACCCCAAGAAAAGAATTTCCCTGTTAATGGATTCATCCAACAATTAGATTTGCATATTTGGACTAATTAAGAGTTCATATTAAAATAACAGTCATATTAAAATATGGATGACAGAGTCAGGATCCAAAGGATTATGCTAGGTTAGACTATTGGGCTGAATCTCAGCCTAAAAGGGGTAATTCAACTTGGGCACAAAAATCAACTTTCTAAGCATAAGATAGAAGAGGCATGGATTGAGAACAATTGATCTGAATAAAGATTTGGGGATCAAAAAAGACTGTGAGCTCATATAAACCTGTAGTATGAAATAGAAGTGAAAAAATGGTAAGGTAATCTTATAAGAGGGTCATAGCTTCAAGGAATAGGGAGGTGATAGACCCATTGTACTTTGTCTTTGCCAGAACTAGTCTAGATTATTATATTCAGTTTTGGATACCATGGTTTCTAGGGAGATTGATAAAATGAAGAGTGTTCAGAGGAGGGAAAGCAGGATAGTGAAAGACTTTGAGTCCATGGCATATATGGATCGGGTAAAGAAACTAGACATGTTTATCATGAAGAAGAGAAAACTCAGGGTTACTATAACAGTAATCAGGGCAGGACGTTTTTGCTGTTCTCTTTTGGGATGCTAAGGCTATCAAGTGCCTTTAATGAGTCTCACCTTTGTTTGAATGGGGCAGGTAAAGTGTACCCCTTTTTGTTTTGGAGTGTTTCTCAGCACTTAGGCAATTTGGAGTCATTGATTTGTGTGTGATGTGGTACTGGTGATTTGAGGAACTTTCCCCACACCCTGGTGCTGGTGGTTGGGGAACTTTCCCACACCCTAGATGGTGGGCCCCAAGCCCTCAGGGTCCTGAACAGCGTATATGTACTGGAAGGTTAGTCTTGGACTTTTGGGGGCACACTCATTGAAAGAGTGTTGGTGATGAGACTCTGGGTAAAGCATTGAAGCTTTCCCCCCAGCTTTGAAAACCCAGATGTTGGTGCTTTTCTGGTAACTATGTATTGCTATGGATAGACTGATTTGTGTTTATTTGCTCTGTTTATATAATGTATGCTTGTAATTTCTGTTTATATTCTCTCTGAAGTTCAGGATGCTGGCTTTTCCCCCTGAACTAAGTGAATGATATATGTATATTTAATTAAACTGAGATTGTTAACCCCTTAAAGTTGCTTTCCTTAGAAAAGCAGATCAAAGGACCTGCGCTAGCAGCCCTTCTGCTTTTGTTGTTGGTCTTTCACCCCCACAATGGCTGCTAGCAGCATTGCTGTTACAGTTACAAAATATTGTGTTCAAATAACTGAAGGGCTACTGTGTGAAGGGAAGATTAGATTTGTTCTATTTGTCTCCAGAGAGTAGAATCAGGGGCAATGGGCAAAAGATACAAAGAAGTAAATTTAGCCATGATGTGGGGGGTGAAAAATTTTCCTAAAAAATGGAACTTAAAACAAAGAATAGCTTGCCTTAAAAGTTGGTGAGTTCTCCTTCCTCAGAGGACTTAAGGAAAGACTGAATAACCATTTGTCAGGTATGTTATAGTGATGACTCCTTTGTAGGAAAATGGATAGCCTCAGAAATCTTTTCTATCTCTACATTTCTGTCATTCTGTAATATAGGAGTAATGTGCTCCAGAGCAGGTATGGCTTCTACCTAACTAATCTGGTCAAGAATATATTTTCCTAAAGTTTTGTGAATCTTATCAAGAACACTTTGAAAATGGAGAGAGTGGAAAAAATGGTTGGCGTAGAAAGTGAGGTATCTTAGAAAGTTATCAGGCACAATATAGGCAAAAGAGTAGAAGAGAGGGCCAGTAATTTATGAGAAACAATATCTAAGCAAATAAAAAAACCTAGCAATAAAACCCATGCCCTCATATCTATCTACCAACCCCCTAAGTATGAGTAATGAACAGGGTGAACCAAGGAGCCTAATGCTGGGGGTAAATTTGACCCAGGCATCATGGAGATGATAGGGGATAGACTCATGACTGAAGGATATAAATCTTATTTTAAAAGGATAGAGTAGATAGGAAGAGTGATTTGAGTATCAGTATCCATTAAGAAGATATAACAATATGAGTAAATTCAGAAACCCAAAAGGGGACACACAGTAGAAGGTAATTAAATAAGGATCAACAGGGGGAGAAATGGACTCAATATTGTCATGGGAGGAGGATACAGAATAGTAGAGTTGGGAGACTTTGTGACATATTCTATGATCAGAATGAAAAACTAGTTATTAATGGATCAGTCTTGAACTTGGAGTCAAGTCTTCCATGAAATGTTCCCAGGAATCTGTGATTGGCCTCATGTTGTTCAACCTTTTTAAAAAAAATATTTAAATGAAAGCATAAAAACCATACTTGTCAAATTTGTACATGACACACAGATAGGAAGGATAACTAACAGATTAGATGACAAAATTAGCTTCAAGAAGGATCTTGACAACAGAACAATGGATGGAAACTAAGGCCCTAAAATTGAATAGTGATAAATGTAAAGTTCAATGTTTAGCATAGCCAAGCACAAGAGTTTGTGTGAAAAGGGTCTGGAAGATTTAGGGGACAAAAAAGCTACAAATGGGTCAATAGCAGGAAACTGTGGATAGTAGAGTGCTGTCTCATGCTTCACTGAAGCATAATGTCCTGAAAAGGGTGCTATATTCTGACATGGTCAGACCATATCTGACATTGTATTCAGTTCTATGTGAAAAATTTGGGAGGGACAGGGAAAAACTGGGGCACGTACATTGGAAGAGAACCAGGACAATTATGGGGGTTAACACCATGCCATATGTTGACTGGCTGAAGAAATGGGGTTGTTGTCCCTGGAGAAGAGAAGATTGGGGGTGGGGGGGGTGGTTTGCAGGATAGTTGTGTTCCAGTATTTGAAGGGCTGTCATGTGGAATCTGCACTAGATTGGTTCTGTTTGCCCTAGGGGGCAGAACTAGGAATACCATTGTAAAAGGTGAGAGGCTGGCAAGATTCTTTGTTATCAGGAAATTGAATAGTATGCCCGGGAGGTAGTGAGTTCCCTCACTAGAGGTATTCATGAAAAAACATGGGTGATTATTTCTCATGTATATTATAAAGGAACTTATTGGTCCAATACAGTTTTTACTATTTGGCTTTAAGGTCCCTTCTGACTCCAAGGTTATGATTCTTTCAACCACTGGCCTGGATTTGGGGAAAATCCCAATCCCCAAGCCCCTGACAAGTAGTGGGAAAGCTGAGACAGTGATTCTACCCTATCAGGGCCCATGTGCTCCTATATCTCCACGGGAAACCCTAAATGCCTTTTCCCATGGGGAAAAAAATAATGTACAAGTAACTTGTAAAGCATTTCATATTGAAACTATGATTTTAGAACCAATTTTACATGGTGATTGGGTTGTTATATGATGTTAGGGCAATACTCTCTATCATGTACAATACATGATAACCCACATAGATTTTTGTAACATTATATTGGTTTTTTTTTTTTGGCAGGGCAATTGGGTTTAAGTGACTTGCCCAAGGTCACACAGCTAGTACATGTGTCAAGTGCCTGAGGCTGGATTTGAACTCAGGTCCTCCTGACTCCAGGGCCAGTGCTCTAAATTATATTGTTTTTAAGGGAAGATGCCAACCAGCTTACAAACTTGTGGAACAAATCATTTTTTTAGAAATTGAAGATGGCTTCTATATGTGACCATAAAAAATCTTTGAGTATATCTTAAGGGATTCGTCCTTTGATTTACAGTCACATCTAATACAGATAGTATTTCTATATAGGTACCTCAAAAAGCCCTTGTGCAATTTTTAAAGTGAAAATTCAATAACTCAGGTTATAGTTAAGATAAAAAGTAATAAATAGCTTCCATTTCACTGGCTATAGGATTGGTAGCCAGTATTTGCTTGATACACATTCAGAAAAATATGCCCTATATAATTTCAAGTAAATTTCATTTTAAATCTAATTAGAGAAACATTTGTTAAGGTCCATTTACAGACATTCTGTCATACTTACTCCCCAAGTTTCTGAAGTAGCAGCTAACATTTATGGATCTAGAGTTGGAAGAGATGTTAGAGGCCATCTAGTCCAACTCAACAATTTTCCAAATGAGGAAACTAAGACCTGGGAAGCTTAAGCAACTTTCTCAAGGTCATATAAGTAGTAAACATTAGAGGTAAAATTTGAACTTGGGTCTGCTGAATCCAGCCATACTACTTCTGTGTGAAAGCACTTAAGGATATATGTGTCTGCATATGAGTGTGTGCAGTGTAAAGGACAGTTGATAGGGGGCTGGACTTGGACTCTGGAGACCTGAGTTCAGATCCTACCCAAACACTTATTTCCTGTGTTAACATGGGCATGACACTTATCCTTCTAGAGATGCAGATTTCCATTTCATTACTCATAATTACTACATTGGTATATAGATCTAAGGACATGGGTTTTATTGCTAGCCCTCTTCTTGCATATTGGAAATAATCCTTGTACTAGATACCTTGGGGGTTTGTTGTGAGAGAAGTGCTTTGAACACTCTTTATTTGCAGACACTTTATTTGCCAG
This sequence comes from Trichosurus vulpecula, assembly GCF_011100635.1. Classification (NCBI taxonomy): domain Eukaryota; kingdom Metazoa; phylum Chordata; class Mammalia; order Diprotodontia; family Phalangeridae; genus Trichosurus; species Trichosurus vulpecula. Next base: position 269,403,936 of record NC_050575.1, on the reverse strand, counting down.
TGATTATCACAAATGTTCCTTCCATTTCTGCTCCTAGAAAGTAGCATATTGGGCTCCTAAAACCAGAACGTGCATATGTATATGTGTGTCTGTTTTCCCGTGTGCAACTCTCTTAATGATAAAGTACAGAACACCCTGCCCCTGAGCCATGTGGAATGCTTAGTTATTCATTCAGTGCCAACCCCCTGGCACCCCAAAGGCGACTTCCACTTGTTATTGAAACAAACAGAAAGAGCTCAGTCAGCAGGAAAAGAAATGTTCCTAAATCCATCAACCACTGTGACTCTGCCTAAGTCGGAAGTTCCTTCAGAATGTTGTGAGAGGGGGAAGTCTGCCATGTCTGCTCTTGTTCCTGAGGGGAAATTTACATAATCACTGACTCTGACATTCACATCATTTCCAGCAAACTTATGAGGAGCTGGGGTTTCAAGATCAAAAACATCTGCCTGAAAGGCACCAGCAGGAAAATGTTTCTTGACAACACAGTCTTTTTTTCTTCAAGCCTGTCCTTGCCAGCACTCTATGCCCCTTCCTCTCTGGCCCCCACTTCCATCCTTTTATTGGCCTTTGGTTATTGGCTATGTAAAAGGAAAAGCTAATAGTGGGCTCCAGGACTGACCAAAAGCTCCAGAGGATTGGAGACAGCCTCCTGTGCAATTACAACAACTAGTCAATGTCCGGGCCATTCCTTCAGAATGGTGTAATTGTTCAATGTCTGCTCCTCAGGGGTCTTGGGAGAAAAAGTGATTAATTCTTGTCCAGAAGGAAGGAAATCCCAAATCTCTTTCATTTGGCTATGCAACTGAGTTTCAGATATATACTACAAATCACAATTTCTGCTTGGGCGAAAATAGTTGAACTTTTGGAGTTCCTTTCGGTTCCATTTAAATCAAGAAACATAGATTAAGTACCTTACTACGTATAAGGGACTGGGCTGGGGTCTAGAGTTACAGAAATTAATATGCCACCCCTGCCCTCAAATTGCACTTGTATAACCACTAAGGGGGAGGGGAGAGGGATGACAAGAGGTACACAAATAATTATAATTAAATACAGTCTGTAACAATGTAGGGGAGACATCATGATATATATAATTAGAGGAATTTGAGGAGGGGGAGATAATTTTCAACTGTAAGGGAAGGAGGTTAGCTACGTTACCTCATTAGAGGTCAATTCCAAATCTCAAATGACGGACTGTATGTGCAGATCAATAACTGTGAGCTCAGTTGTAGCAAAGGCAGCAGGGTCAGAAGAAAGTTTGGTACAAAGGTGAAGGAAGACTGAGTGAATAGTGGAGAAGCAGCCAGAATGATGTTTGAAAATGGGAAAAAGCCAAGAAAAGGGAAGGAAAGAAATAAGGGATGTGAAAATCAATGGATGAGTCTTGGGTAAGGATTGAGCTAGATGACAGGTGATGAATGATGGGCTAATTCATGTATGGATGTCTTTAAGGGAATAAATGGAAGAAAATGACAGGACAGTCAAATTAATGATTATTCATAGGTCATAGATTTGGAGCTAGGTGTGGCCTTAGATATAGTCTATTCTACATCCTTTGTTTCAAAGATGAGGAACCTGAGGCCCGGAGAAATGCCTTGACTAAGGTTACAAAGGTTACAAGCAGAGTTAGGATTTGTATCTAGATTCTCTGACTCTAGGTTAATTTTCTTTTCACCCCATTATATTGCTTTTTTGATAATGAATCGTTTAAGACATGACCAGCACTGTGTAAAGCATTATAAGCTAATATGAAGAATTCCATGTATGGCACTATCCCTTCACCTTTCTTTACTGAAGGTCATAGCTATTAGAATTAATTCCAAAAGACCTGGGTTTGAATCATATGATGACAGATCCAAAGCTAGAAAGGAATAGACAGAATGGATAGATAGAATTTGAATACATCAGACACGAGCTATGCAACTCTGGGCGAGTCACTTAGACTTTTTCTGCCTCCATTTCCCCACTTGAAAAATGGGAATAAAGATAGCGTTTAAATCCTAGGTTTTGAGGATAAAATTGGATAACATTCATAAAGTGCTTGGCAAACTTTAAAGTGTTATATAAATGCTAGTTATTATTATTAGTAGTAATGGTATTGTTATGATTAATTTTATTGCTTCAGCCGACTCTCTAAGACTGTAAGTTACAGATGAGTTGGCAATATAAACTGGAGGAGGTAGTTTATATACTAGGGATTTCCCTATACCAATGAAATCATAGGTCTGAAGAAAAAAGGTGACAATATGGACTGTGATGAAGAAAGAAAAGAAGAAACGGAGGGAGGGAGAAAGGAAGAAAAGAAGAAAGGACAGAGGGAGGGAGAAAAGGAAGAATGAAGGAAATAAGCATTTAATGAGTCCCTACTGTACGTCAGACTATTATACTAAGTACTTTACAAATATGGAGCTACGAGTGCTGTAGGATTTCAAAGAAAGGAAAGAGCAATGAAAGTAGGCAAAGAAGAACATTTCTAGGAGATAATAAGTCTAACCCTCCTTCTAAATAATAGCCCTCCAAATGCTTGAAGACAAGTACCATGCCCCTTGTTAATTATTCTTTTCCCCATGCTAAACATCCCTAGTTTCTTCAACCAATTCTTATGTGGTATGATCTCCAGGCACTTCATCCTGATTGTCCACCTCTGTGTCTTCTAGCTTAACAAAGTCCTCCCTAAAATGACACCCAGGAATGAAGAGAGTACTACAGGTAATAACTAGATCAAAAGAGAGTAGGGTTAGCTCACACTAGTCCTTGATTCTAGGCATCTTTTAGTGTAGCCCATGTTTGCATCAGCTTTAGTAGATGCCTTATGTTGATTTACATTAACCACGTAATTCACAAAACCCTTTAGATCTTTGTCAGATAAACCGGTGTCTAGCTACATGTCCCCATTTTTGAATGTGGGGAAATTGGTGTTTTGAACACAAATGTAAAAATTTACATGTAACACTATTAAACTTCATCTCATGAGATTGGTACCAGTGTTTGAACTTAAGATTTTTTTTTAAGATCTTGATTTTGTGACACAGTGGGGTCACTTTTCTTGAAAGATTTTTATCATCTCCAAATTTCACAAGACTTTTTAATGTCATTGATAGAAGTGTTAAAAAACAGGAGTCCGAGCACAGATCCCAGGGGCACTATGATACAGACCTTGTGGCAAGAATTTTAATCTGGGGATGAACTAATTCCTGTGTGAGTGAAAACTTACCTAATTCATTATTTCCATCCCCAGGGTCATTCACCCACACTATCAATTGACCCACATCCTGCCATCTTTTTCCATGAAAACAGCATGAGATACCTACGGTATTCTTCTGATCTAGCAACCCTGTCAAGGAAGGAAATGAGATCACTCTGTCATCATCTATTATTGACAAAACCTTTCCAGTTCTTTGTGATCAATAATTCCTCTTCTAAGTGTTCATTAAGCAACTCATTAATGCTAGGCTCTATAAATTTGCCAGGAATATAAGTTAAACACATTGGCCTATGATTAACGGATTCTATCCTTTTCTATTTTTTGGCAATGGGTATATTTGTTCTCCTCCAATCCAAATACACACACACACACACATACACACACACACATATATATTATGGATAATATATCTGTACTTGTATAAATATGCATATACATATATCTTTCATTTTCTTTCTACACACACACACACACACACACACACACACACACACACACACTCACACACATATATGCACTAGGTCTGGAGTCATGAAGACCAGAGTCTGACCTCAGCCATTTACTAGCTCTGTGACCCTGGGCAAGTCACTTAACCCTGTTTGCCTCAGTTTTCTCATCTGTAAAATGACCTAGAGAAGTAAATGTCAAATCAGTCCAATATATTTTCCAAGAAAACCCCAAATGGGGTCATGAAGAGTCAAACATGACTGAAACAACTGAATAACAACAACAATATGGTATCTTTCTATTAGTATCAATCTATTTATTTATCTATTTCGTTTAGAAAGTCACAGAGGGGGTGAGTGGAGTAAAAGGTGATTAGATTGACATGTTCTTTCTAGGAGCTATAACAGAGTTGATAAAGGGTATCAAGGCAATTCATTGTTGAGAAGGTGAATGGAGAGTGAAATAAAGGTGTGGCAGGGGCCAGGTATAGATATAGTTTCAGCCTGATATGCAACATAGTCTCACACTTTTTTTGAGTTGACTTTATTTACCTTCAGATGAGAAAGAGACTAGCAGTTATGCCCCCTCCCAAAGAAAAGATTTTTTTTAAAAAACAAAATACAACAAAAAAGTTAAGAACAAAAACAAACCAAAAACAGGTTATTTTCCTTTCTTCCTTTCTGAACCTAAACCAAGAGACAGGAGTGTCTCAAGGAGCATAGAGCAGCCAATTTGCACTGTTTATCAGACTGTACTAGTCTTTCATCTTCCCTTTAACAAATTCTTTAACAGAGTGGCCACTTCCCCTAAGGTTCCTGTTATTTTCACTACTTGTTAATGAAAATCAGATCCAAAATAGAAGTTTCCCTGGGAAACTTTTCTTTTTCTTCAAGTTTCATTTGAAGAATGAAATCATCATTAAGGTGAGTTAATAAATTATTGTTTTGTGTTTCAAGTAGAAAAAGAAGTCTGTGAGCTTCCATAGCTACAGTATCATGCCTCCATGATAGTTCCCTGAGATTGATTTCCAAATCCCTTACTTCTAGAGTGCAATTAAAATATCACTTTCTGTATTTCTTTATTTCCTCACTTGAATATATCTTATTAACCTACAATACCATTCCATCACTTCCTTTTAATTTTTTTTAAAAAAATTATTGATTTTTAACATTCATTTTAAAAAAACTCACTCCCAAATTCTCTCCCTCCTTCTTCTCCTCCTCCAGCCATTTTGAAAGCAAATTTGATATCAATTTTACATGTGAAATCATATGAAACATATTTCCTTGTTAGCCATGTTGAAAAAAATAACCAAGAAAAATAAAGTGAAAAAATTATGCTCCTTTCTATATTTAGACTACATCAGTTCTTTCTCTGGAGGTGAATAGTATTTCATCACAGGTCCTTTGGAATTGTCTTGGATAATTGTATTGATCAAAATACCTAAGTCATTCACAGTTGATCATCGTATAATATTGATGTTACTGTGTATAATGCTCTCCTAATTTTTCTGACTTCACTTTGCGTTGGTTCACATAAATCTTTCCAGGTTTTTCTGAAATCATCTCGCTTGTCATTTCTTATGGAATGATAGTATTCCATCACAGTTATATACGCACACAACTTGTTCAACCACTCCCTGGTTGATGGGCATCCCTCTAGTTTCCATTTGTTGGCCATCACAAAAAGAGACATCCCTTTCTGTTCAATTGGCCTAATTCTTTCGAATGAAGCAAATTTCAGAGTTTCTTCTAGCCATGAGTCTCCATAATAATGTGATTAAATCTGCCCATTTTCTTGTTACCTGTACTTTAAAAATCTGTATGTATACAGATACTCTTTTCTTACATTTTGTCTCTCATTAATTTCTGAATTTCTCTATTGCTTTTTTCCTGTATTGTAGCTACATTCTAGCCTTCTAGACATACAAAGATACTTTTCTCCCTGTCTTTGCCTTTTCAGTTTAAATTCCTTTTGATTAGATTTGCAAGACTCTGGTCAAATGCATTCTTATGATCCCTTGCTGTTTGAACTACATCGCTTGCCAGGAGTACATTATTCCTGTATTTTAAGTTGGGCCTGAGAAATCCAAATCATATTCTAGACAGCAACTTTTTAATTAGCTTTTTGAGGAAAGGATATATCTCACATTATCTTTATATCCCCAATGCCAGGCAATGTGTTTTGCCAGGTACTTAATAAATGTTTTTTTTTAACTGAATTTGTTGAATTGAATAGTGACAGAACCAGTACTAAAGCCATTTCCCTGAGTTGGAAAAAAAGCTCCTTGCGAGAGGTATGATGGCCCCCTTTGGCCATCTGGGTGGACCCCTTCTCAGAACAATGTTTTTAAATAATTGGAGGGAATGCTAAATTTCTGTTAGAGATTAATGAAAATAAAGATGTAATTTTTCTCCCCTCAGATTGAGAATTTAGGCATTTGACAACATCTGTTGATTGATTTGAAGTCCCAATCACAGGTGATTCCATGGGTACATTCCAGGATGTCGTTTAACTTGTTGACTGTATGGGGTTGTTTGGTCCTCCAAGGTTTGTCACTGGTTATGGAGGGAATGAATTCAATGGTGGGAATACTAAGGAAAGGAAGAGGCCAAGTCCCTGAACCAGATTACAATGTTTGCACCTCACAGTTTTGTAGAGCCTTCTAAGTTAAAAAAATATCTCAGTTCCTTAAAGACAGCTCTGAAACACTCCACACTCCCCTGGCATGCTGCCTCTGAGCATCTAAGGGGGAGGGCAGAGACGTGGCCCTACATGGGAAATAAATAATAGATGCTTTGAATGTCTAATTTGCATCTGAATTAATCAGAGTTGCTAAATAAAAAATTTTCCCATTATAAAGGGGAGGTTAGCATTGGCCTTTCAGCAGCCCCATTGTGCAGAGCAAGGGGCCATGGAGGCTTTGTACAAAGCAACGTTCATTTAATTTCCTCACTTAGAAGATGTGGCCGGGTTTAAAAAAATAGTAAGTTCAGTTTTCTTCTTGTTTTCTTAAAAAAAATGACAGTCTCCTTCCTTTTTTTTTCCTTCCCACTTTTGACTTCCCAGCTGGCAAGCTATTGTGAAGGTTTCTTTCCTGTATAGTGCTCTCTCCTCCAGGAGGGCTCCTTGAAAAGCTCCTGCCCCGCTCAGGTGCATCTTCACCTTCTGTTAACTTACACAAAGTATGGGAAGGTCCCCCACTTTGCAGCCTTGCACTGATGCCTCACTGCAGTGCAGAGCTGACTCTGGCTGCTCAAAGACTTTGCCAAGGGAGGGTCAGCTCTTACAGGGCTTAGAGCAAAGGCCTGGCAATTCACTGGGTTTCTAACATCAGGGGGGCTGCTAGTTAAGTGCTGAGAATATCAGCATCAGGACATTGGCCACCAGGGGATGATTTAGGGGTTAGGACCTCGAGTTTTGAGAATCTGTACATAGACAGATATCCATTTCTTGAATTCTCTCTCTCAAGAATTTCTGGATTTTTCTATTTCTTTACCCATGTTACAGCTATTCTCAAGCTTGAAAGTTATACTAAGGCAATATCCTCTTTCCCTCTTCCTTTTCAGTTTAATCAGCTACTAAATAAAAATTTTAAAAACCACCTCCTACACGTGAAGGGACTATGATGTGTGCTTGTTGTGAGAGTACCCATTCTGATGAAATCACAGATCCCTGAAGTATCTCAGTAGGTTTCAATCTTCTCCCATTAAGCAGAAATGAAAACAAGGAGCCCAACAGCTGGATTGAGTTTTACTTCTAACTCATTTTCCTCTTCAGACTTCTCTATTCTCTCTCTACCTGCATCCTTCCCACATTGGAATGCCTCCGTCCTGTGGGCCCACTATCCACTGTCTGGACTGATAGTCCTGAGCCGATATTACAAAAGGTCCCTAGTCATACTCACTTCATACTGGACTTTGCTCCCTTTTTGGATTTTTTTCTCTACTTCCTTACCAAGCAACCTTGATCCTTCTCAGGGATCCTTCCCCTGCTCTATCTAGTTTCCTTATATATGTTGTTGCTCCCCATCCCATTAGAATGTAAGCTTCTTAAGGGCAGGGTCTGTCTGGTTTACTTGTATTGTATCCCCAATACTTAGCACAGTACCTGGCACATGGTAAGTGCTTAATAAATACTATCTATCTATCTATCTACCTACCTATCTATCTGTCTTCTCTTCTCCTTCATTCTTCCTCTTGTGATGATGCTAAGTAATGGATGATGTCTGTAACTTATAGTCAGGTAGAGAATATCTATAGATGACACACTGACCAGGTGATGTCTACACAAAAGAATATTGCACTAATCCACCTTGGACATAATCTGTCAACATATTCTGAATTGGATGGGGCATGGAGGGAGAACAACTATCATGTGTAAAATCTTTCTCTAGATACTATGAGAGAATACAGAAGTATAACATAGAGTTCACCCAAGTCATCTACCTAAGATACCTTTAATTCATGGCTTAACTTGAATGTCACCTCCTACAGGAAGCCTTTCCTGGTCATCCTGTTCATTGCTCAAATCAGCTTATATTTATTTATCTGTGCAAATGTTTTCTATTCCCAGTGAATTATATCTTGTCATTACATTCTCAGTGCCTAGCATAGGGACTTGTATATAACGGGTGCTAAAGCATTGTTGGAATGAATGAATGGAATCATTGCACTACACCAGAAGTCACTTGTGTCTTGCTCATCCTACATTTCAATACCCAGGACAAATATTCGCAATAAAATCTCACTCTAAAATCTATTAGGTAGCTTGCAATTAATTCAGTTACTGAAGAGCATAAGGACAAGACAGAGGGCATGCTGTGCCAGCCTGGAAGGCACACTAGGCTAAAGTGTAAAGGGATTTGGTTTCAAGCACCACCCCAGCATTTAGTAGCTGAATGACCAGGGGCATGTCATTAACCAACTCTCAGTCTCACTTTCCTTATCTGTGAAATGGAGTGGATCATAACTGCAGCACCTTCCTTCACAGGATTACCTTGAGGCTCAAATGAAACACTGTATATAAAAGATTTTTTTTAATCACAAAGATTATAGTACCACCCGTGCCTAAGGGCTTTAATTCAGACTTAAATTAATGGATGACTTGGATGATTCTTTATGGACATTTGGTGGAAGAACCATGGCCATTGCGTGATATTGGTCATGAAATCTTTCAATGATACATGGTTTGGTGCTAAAGACTCATATGGGGGATGAAAGGAACTCATCTCTATCTTCTTTCCCTTCAATCCTTCAAACAAGATGTTCTCCTGAGAGTTCTCTGGATTAGACTAACTGGTAAACGAATGTGTTTGCTGGTGTTAGGTCAGCAAGCAGGGTGATCAGGAGGCACCTAACTGTATGGAACATGAAGTTTCTGTGTGTCTCCCTAATCACAGGCCCGTTAGTCATAGCTAAGTGGTACAGTGGATAGAATATGGGACTTGGTGTCAGGAAGATCTGAGTTCAAATCCTGCCTCAGATACTGTGTGACCTTTGGCAATTCCCTTAACCTCTCTGTGTTTCAATTTCCTTATCTCTAAAATGGGGATAATAATATCATCTACCTCATAGGATTGTTGTGAGATTAAAAAGAGTTAACATTTGTAAAGTGCTTTGTAAACATTAAAGTACTATGTAAATGCAACTATTACTTTTACGTGAGTTCTTGAGCCATCTGTGGTTTTGGGAACCTGGAGCTGGAGACCCATGGATAAAAGACAAACTAAGACTGGTGAACGATTTACCTTGGGAGTCTTTAGATTGCTCTCTTGACTCACCTGCGAAGTGATACCTATATGGACAAACATTGTCATTTTGTTTGCTAGAATATACTTTCACTGAAGATATTCAAAAGACTGAGACTGGAATGTGTATCCAGGTTGGATGTGGCAAGTGGAGGCAAGTTATCCTGGGAACAAAGGGTGATGATATAGATAGTATATGCACGATACATGATGAAGTGAGTTAAGCTCCTTCTCTGTTTAGAGATATCTGTGTGAGGCAGGGTCCAGGAAGCCACTGGAAAATACCAGGGCCAGATGATGTCTCTGTAAACATGAAGGGAATGAGACGTGTTTATTTAGTTTGGTGGAGATGTCTTTAAAGGTGATATCCTGAGGCATAAAGCATTGTCTGACCAGGGTGTGCAAGAAAATACATGCCTTGTCCCTCAGGTCCACTGCTGTTTGCCTTTGAGCAGGTCTCTTAAGAGGGTAAATGGGTCTCGGTTTATTTCTCTATAAAATAACTGAGTTGAGATAGATTCTTTGGTATGCATCTCCAGAGGGCATGGCCTGTAAAAAGCCTTCAGACAGTCAATGACTACATCTGTGTATTCCAGATACCTTGTTTGAACAAGTGGGATGGAACTCTGAGAGTCAGTTGTTCCAGAGCAAATTGTGTTTTCTGCATGCAGATAGTACCTCAGATGCTTCCTAAGTCCAGCAGGGTAAGCAATAGGAAAAAAAAAATCATGACATTGGGGAGGACTTCCCCACCTTAGTTGTCATTATCATCAACGTTGTTGTCATTGTCATAGATGTAGTATTAGCTAATATGTATGTAGGGATATTAGCTGGGTAGTACAGTGGATAGAGTGCTGGGGCTGGAGTCAGAAAGACATGGGTTGAAATCTGGTCTCAGATGCTTACTAGCTGCATGACCCTGGGCAAGTCACTTAACCCTGTTTGCCTCAGTTTCCTCAACTATAAAATGAGCTGGAGAAGGAAATGGCACACCTCTCCAGTGTCTTTGCCAGGAAAACCCCAAAAGGGTTACAAAGAGTCTGATGGGACTAAGACATTTGAACAACAACAAGAAGAAGGTAGGGAATTTTTAAAAGTGCTTTTATGTGGACTATCTCATTTGATTCTCATAATAACCCTGTGAAGCAGGTGATATTATCACTATTTTACAAATGAGGAAACTGTCATACTCTCTCTTAAGGAATGAATGGAATAAGTATTTAAAAATATTTATTGATGGTGATTTGGTTGTCAGCTTTCTTACTTTTTGGTTGGATTGGATGATTTCTAAAGGTGTAGATCACCTCTAGTTTTTGTCAAGTTTTTCTTGGGTAAACATTTTCTCAGCTGATGAACCTAGTGAAGCCAGAAAAATGAAGGTAATCTGATTCTCAATGTAGTGATTTTCCATTTTGAATTTTTCTTCTCTTCTCTTCTTCTTACCTCAACCTTCCTGTGGAAAAAAAAGAAAAAGAAAAACTAAATCCTTGGAACAAATATGCATAGTTAAGCAAAAGAAACACCCACGTTGGCCATATTCACAAAATGTGTGAGATTCATGCTGCATATTTAGTCTATTACCTCTCCCTGATGAGAGAAGTGACATTCTTCAGCACTAGTCCTCTGGAGTCATGGTGGGTCATTATATCTATTAAAGTTCTTGAGTCTTGTAAAGCTGCTTACTTTTAAAATGTCATCATTATAGTATAAATTATTCTTCTGGTTCTGCTCATTTTATTCTGTACTAAGTCATATGTCTTCCCAAGTTTCTCTAAATCCTTCCATTTCATCGTTTCTTATGACACAATAATTTATCATATATAAGCCTCAAGAAAATCACTCCAAGTATACTCCTTTCCTCATTAAAATATTAGTTTAAGTAAGGAAAGCAAGAAGGATGATGGTACAATGCGAATGTTTTCATTCCTTAGAGATCCTGAAAATGTTCTGTCATTTTGAGTTTCCATAGGTGCTCTTCCTAGGACAATGTAATTATTTTGTTATTTATCACTTTGTCCAGACCAGTTCTGTGGCAGAGAAAGGATAGCCATGTGAAAGCCCACTCTTTTACCTGTTTACCAAGAATTGACCCCAGAGAACCTTTAGTTCTTAGGGTTCTTGATTATTGTGCAAACCGCCTCCCTTTTTGTATTCTCAATTCACTAGAAGGCCTTTTTATTCATTTCCTTTACTTACTCCTTATTTTTCTCCCAAGGCAGCAAATATATTTCTGTGCTTTGGAAAGTAAAATAATTCAGAAGCTTTTTGACATAGCAGAGCTGACATTTCAGTCGGTATTTCCCCTGTGAAGGCTGAGGGCTAGGGACTGACCAGAGAAATCTTAACATCACAGAATATTAGAACTTACCAAGACCTTAGAGATCATATAGTTCAAGTCCCTCATTTTACAGATGAATAAACTGAGGCCCAGGGGGATAATTCACTTTCCAGAGGTCACAAAATATAGTCTTCAACTGAACTGGGGTAGTACCCAACATGTTTATTACATTCCTGTAAAAGCTGGAGAAGTGCAAGTCAGAGGTATTAATTAATCAACAAATACGTATTAAGTACCAGACACTGTGTTAGGTACTGGAGGTACAAAGACACAAATTAAATAATCCCTTTTTTCAAGGCCTTTTATGTCCTTGAATATCTTATGAGGGTTAGGTCAACCCTGGGTTTTATACACACTGCTAATAATCATAGAAACATCAGACAAGACCACCAAACACTTATTGTTTCTTTGAAGCTTCTAAAGGCCACTTGTAGAAGCAAGTAACAAACACTTAGGCTGAAGTCTTCATGTCTAGGAAAGTCTGTTTGAATGATGCAGAAGCAATACCACATATTGGGTTCCTTTCCTATTTTTATGGTGGGGCAAGATCTAGATATCCCTGTGAATAGACAAAGGAGCAAGTGATCTTTCCTGACACAAAATGCTTCTGATGGCTACTAGCTTTCTTTCCAAATCTTTCTTTCTTGCTTGCTTTTAAGTGCTTTTTCGATTCTGATTACATCAGAGAGCATGGCCTCAATTAGGGACTAGTGATAGCATTTTTTTTCAAGGGCACGAAGAACATCCAAGCTGTGGAGAGTTTGCAAGTGACAAAAGCCATGGAGAGGTGGTAAAGGGGACTGGGACAGAATTAGGCAGGAAGAACACCAGGAGGGAATAAATATTTAAAACTAGATTCCACCCCACCCTAGCCCTGAAATCAGGATGGCTTTTTTGTGCTTACTACCTGCATTGGCTTACATGCTGAAAGGTCACTTAATATATTGGAAGGGCAGCTTGGTGTCATCCAAAGAAGGTTGATCCTGTAGTTAGGAAAGACCTGGATATGAATCTTGTCTCTGATACTTGTATCTTTGTGATTTCGAACAATTCACTCAATCTCTCTAAACTTTACTTCCTTCATGGGCAAAATGGAGAACATAGCATAATAGATTTAGAGCTAGAAGCTTAGAAGTAATCGAGTCTAGCTCCCCTCCTCTGCCAACACACAAGAATATACATTTTACAGATGAGAAAACTGAGGCACAGAGAGATTTAGTGACTTGTTCACACTCACACTAGTGTCTTAGATGGAACTTCAACCCTCCTTGATTTACAATGACTCCAATCCAGTGTCCTCTACTCCTGGTGCTTCCTCATCCTCAAATGAGATAATATATATAAAGTGCTATTGTGTTTGTCCTTGTTCTCAAAGAGGACCATGACATCAGGGAAATGACGACATGACTTGCAGTTGACTTGGATTTGAGTGAGGGAAGACTGGGCAAGGTGACCAGCCTCACTTTCTCCTCCAGAGCCATCTGGGTCCAATGGCCTGATTATTCATCAGGATGACTGGAGATGACCCAGGATGCAATGGGAGACCCTGGCCCTTTCAGGCTCAGGCCTTTTCATGTACTCACTTAGAGTGAAGTAATGCCTATTCAGTGAATAGGCCTCTTTAAGAAGTGAGTAAAGGTATGGGCTCTTTAATTAGAAAAAAAAGATTTAAAAAAAATCAAGCCGAGAGGGAATGACTTTCAGGGTTGCTGTTCTGAAGAAAAACAGTTACCATTGATACTTACTCTAAGGCAAGAGGGCCCAAAATACAGCCATTAAGTGGAGCTTGGGTAGGGACCTATTGTGGTCCAATCTATGAGCTTCAGAATGAACTGGGTTTAAGGTTTTGTGAAAGGAAGGAAGGAAGGAAGGAAGGAAGGAAGGAAGGAAGGAAGGAAAGGAAGGAAAGGAAGGAAGGAAGGAAGGAAGGAAGGAAGGAAGGAAGGAAGGAAGGAAGGAAGGAAGGAAGGGAGGGAGGGATGAAAGGAAGGAAGGGAGGGAGGAATGAAAAGAAGAAAATGAAAGGAAGGAAGGAAGGAAAGGAAGGAAAGAAGGAAAGGAAGGAAGGGAAGGAAGGAAGGAAGGGAGGAAGGAAAGGAAGAAAAGGAAAGGAAGGAAGGAAGGAAAGGAAGGAAAGAAGGAAAGGAAGAAAAGGAAAGGAAGGAAGGAAGGAAAGGAAGGAAAGAAGGAAAGGAAGGAAGGGAAGGAAGGAAGGAAGGAAGGAAAGGAAGGAAGGAAGGAAAGGAAGGAAAGGAAGGAAGGAAAGGAAGGAAGGAAGGAAAGGAAGGAAGGAATATAGCCAGTAAACCCCAAGTTAAGTGGGTAGCTTCTGGCCATCAAAATTTACCTTCCTTAGGAGAGGAGAGGGAGAGGGGAGAGGGAGAGGACAAGCTGAGTTACCCAACTAGCTGGGTCCTCTTTCAGGCAGCTTGGTCTACTCACAGGTTGTGTTTGTCCTTCGTTTTTGAAAACGACCATGACAATAGTTCTACATATTGCTATTGGGGAGCATACATGATGAGGGCACATAAGCAACAGCATTAGAAACTCAAGCTCCTTAAGAGTCCCCTTAGAACATAAAGAGAGTACTAGTCAACTGCTTCTGGGGCCCCAATCTGCCAACGTAAATGGAGCTGGGAGAGTCAGACCAGAGAAGGTGTTAAAATAGCATCACAGAATCTGTTCCAGGATAAAATGCTGTCAGTAAACCTCTTAGCTTCCATCTTCGCCCCCAGGTCTGATCTAAATAGGCCCAGGTGGCCCAAACTTTCCGGACAACACATCATCCATTTCTCTGCTTTTATCTTAACATTAAGGACTAAGTGGCCACCCAAGGGCCAGAATCAATCACTCTTCTCCAGGATTCTGTCTCAGTCCACAGGGACACAACTTTGACCAGTCTGTTTACTTGCCTTCACCAAGACTGCTCTCTCCAAACACTGGTAACTTTGCCTGAGTTAATTCCTCAATAACTAGCATACTGCAATGCTCTAATTAGGTACTGGGCTCCCAAATGCTAATATACAAACACTAATCCCAAACCCAAATTGCCCATATCCTAATTCTTAATCTTGGGCTCCAGATATGCCCCACCTTTCCACCATTCCTTCTGAATTAACCTGCTGCATAATTAATAAACTTGGGGAAACTGCCTCAATTTCCTTAATCATAAAATGGGAATAATAGTAACATCTACCTCTTGGGGTTATTTTGAGATAATGTTTGTAAAGCGCTTAGCACAGCACCATAAACATAGCAAATGCTTGCTTAATAAATGATTTCTTGTTTCCTTCCTTCCTTCCCATCGCTATTTCCAAAATCTTTGTCTACCATTATAATTCAGCAACCTCTTCTTTGATGTCCAAATTTATTACCTAATATAGGTTCTGATGGCCATTATAAGTCTACCCTCTAAGACATTTTCCACTCTTTCTAAATTAGTTTGGTGCCTGACTCACAGTCTTTCCTCCCCAGATCCTTACTTCATACTGGGGAACTTCAACATGCTTATTGGTCCCCGCCCCACCACTCAAACACTCTAGATTCCCAGTTTCTCAATTTAGTCATTTCTCACAACCCACTCCTTCTCCCCAACTTAAGATTTATGTAAAGGTGTTCACCCCCTTGATATTATTATCACTTACAAATATTACATTTGACTTCCATTTAATGAAATTCCTTTTTTAAATCTTAACTTTTTCTTTTAAAAAAGCATTCTATCTTTCCCTATGCCTCAAAGCCTCTAACCCATTTTTTGACCTTTTCCTTTTCAGGTGAAACTAATGACATCCAACTGTCTGCTACTTATGAAGCCAATAATCCCTATTCAATCTTTCTAATTTCTCCAAACAAATATTTATTTTCACTGGATTTTAGCATTTTAAGCTCTAAACATGTGAAAATGAGCTGAGGCTCCAATGCCATGAAGGCTTTCTCATGCACTCAAACAGGTCCTCCCAGTTCTCTATCCAGTCTCCTGAACAATCTATATCTGTCCCCCTACTTAGTCATCAGAAAGAACTGTTTCTTCATATATGAATTTTAACAGTTCATCATAAAGAAAATTTTTCTGACCCTTTCAGCAACCAAACAGTTTAGATACAAAAAGAGCAGTACTTTATAACCTTTATAAGTTGATTTAATGCTTTATTTTTCTTTGCACAAAAGTTCATCTAACAGTATTTTTGTCTCAAATTTCTCACACATAATAGGGGTAGTACTTGACACTTCATTAAAAAAGCTATTTAGTGAGAACTCACTCTTCTCCCAACATCTTCATCTAAGATCACATCCCTTACTATTTCCTTTCAACTACTGCATTGGTTGGGAAGGTGGCCTTTGACAAAGCAGACTTCTCTACTTATACCCTTGATCTCATCCCTTCCTATCTTTTCCAGCAAATTGCTCCCCACCCACGCCAATGTTCTCTTTGTTCAATCCATTCCTTCTTTCTTCCTACAAACACACCCACTTCCCTCCCATCCAAGCAACAACACTTTATTTGATCTAAACATCTTTGCTAGTTATTGTCCTATGTCTCTCCTATTCCTCTTGGATAAACTCCTTGAGAAAGCTATCTACACTGGGTGATTTTACTTCCTCTCCTTTTCTTAACTCTCTGCACTCTGGTTTCTGACCTCATAATTCAATGGAAAGTGTTGTCTCCAAAGTTGTGAATTATCTCTAAATTGCTAAATCTAAAGCTCTTTTTTTCTTAATCCTCATCCTTCTGCAGCATTGAACTCTACTGATTATCTTCTGGATATATACTCCTCTTCAGATTTTTTGTGACATTTCCTTCTGTTGGTTTTCCTCCTACCTAGATTGACTAGTCATCAGTTTCCTTTGCTCCATCTTTATCCTATCATTCCCACCAACTTTTGGTGACCCCCAAACCTCTTCCCTGGCCTTTCCTTTTCATCACCTTTTTACTCTCTCACTTGGTGATCTCATTTGCTGCTATAGATACAATTATCATCTCTATGCAGATGATTCCCAGATCTATATATTCAGCCATAGTTTCTCACCTGAGCTACAGACCCTATCGCCATCTATATTTTGGACCTCTCAAACTAGATATCCCACAGTCAACTCTAGCTCAACATGTGCAATACATTATTTATCATCCTTTCCCACAGATCATCTCCTCTTCCCAACTTCGCAATTAACTGTTGACGGTACCTCCATTCTCAACTCCTCAGTCTCACTCACCCAACGTATTCAATTTGCTGACCAATCTTTACATTTCTACCTTTACAACATCTCTCTTATACATCCCTTTTCCCCCATTCATACAGCCACCACCCTATTTTCAGGCCTTCACTATCTAATAGGCCAAGGTTCATCACTACATCCTGGGTCATCTCCAGTCATCCTGATCAATATCTGGCCACTGGACCCAGATGGCTCTGGAGGTGAAAGAGAGGCTGGTGACTTTGCACAGCCCTCCCTCATTTAAATCCAATTCACTTGCATGTCATGGCATCACTCCCCTGATGTCACGGTCCTCTTTGACAATGAAGGACAAACAGCAGCAACAAGCACCTGGACCATTACAATAGCCTCTTAATTATGTTGCATCCCTTAAATATCTCTACCCTTTAATCTACCCTCCACTCAACTGCTAAAATGATTTTCCTAAATCATGGGTTTGGCCACATCACCTCCTCCTCAATAAACTCCAGTGGTCTCCCCATTATTATATTGGATAAAATCTTGTATGGCATTAAAAGCTTTTACGACCAAGTCTTTTTTTTACCTTTCCAGTCTTTGTACATTTTACTTTCTTCTATGTAATCTATGATCTAGCGACACTAGCATACTTTCTGTTCATCATATATTTACCCCATCCCCCTTCTCTAAGTCTTTGCATCTGCTGTCCCCAAACCCGAAATGCACTGCCTTACCACATCTGCCTTTGAGTTTTTCTGGCTTTTTAAAAGCACAGCTCAAATCTTACCTTCTGCAGGAAGCTTTTCCCAGCTTCCCCTTCCTTACCTACAAACACCTTCCCCTCTGAAATTACCTTTTGTGTACTCTGCGTATATTTAATATGTGCCAAGTTAATTTTATGTTTGTCTTCTCCATTAGAATGTGACTTTCTTGATTGCAGTGACCATTTTGCCTTTCTTTATATCGTCATCACTTAGCACAGTACTTGGCACATAGTGAGGTCTTAATGAGTACTTGTTAATTAATTGATTTATTTTTGTCCATTGAGTTTTAGACATTGAAGGGAACTTAGCAACCATATGGTTAAAAATATGCCAAAAAGTGATCTCTACTTTCATATGCTTAAAATATGGTCATGACACTTCTGTTCGATGACTTCTAGTAACAAGAAACTCATATCCTTCTGAGGCCACCCGTATCATTTCTGGATTGCTCTACTCATTAGGGATTTTTTATTCTTGACAGCAAACCCAAATATTACTTTTTTCAACTACCACGCATTGTTTCTAGTTCTTTCATTTGGAGTCAAACAGAATGAGTCTAATGTTCCTGCGCTCTCACATAGCCACTCAAATAGTTGAAGACACCTGTCAGATTCCCTCTGAGTCTTTTCTTCTTCAGGATAAACATTCTCAGTTTCTTTGAATTTTCTCCTTCTACCTGTTTGAACCTTCCACATCTTGATAACAAAGGTAGAGATTTCACAAGTTAGGGTGCAACAGCCCCTATGCTACCAGTCAGTAGAATTCTATCTATAACAAAGGTAGAGTTTTCACAAGTTAGGGCGCAACAGCCCCTATGCTACCAGTCAGTAGAATTCTATCTATCTGAAGTTGTTTGAAATATCTTCTCATTTACCTAGAGGGACAGTCCTAGATAAAATTGTAAGGGGGACCAGTGCCTTCAGCTTTTCAGTCCTTCTTTCTGCCTTCTCCCTCATCTCTCTGTCACAGGAAAAATAAAAAGGAAAGAAAAGAAAAACTCCTGCAATGAATACGCACAGTCAAGCAAAATAAATTCCAACATTGACCTATCCAAAAATTCATACCTCTTTGTGCATATCTTGTCAATCACCTCTCTGTCAGGAAGAAGGCAGCACTCTAAATGATTGGTTCTCTGTAATCATGGGTGATCATTGCATTGAACAGAGTTCTTAAGTCTTTCAAAAATGTTCTTTTTTAACAATGTTATAGTAGAAATTGTTCCCTGGATCTGCTCTCTTCTCTCTGAATCATTTTGAAAAGAGGGACAAATGGCACCCACTCCACTCATCCTTTCCTTGTTTATATCAGCTGCTACTTGTATCCTCTGATTACTGTGAGATAATAAATTCTTTTATTTGACTTCCTCTATGACCACATTGACATTATGGTTCTCAGGAAATTCTGCATGATAAGACCATACTTTACGAAGTCTTTTCTGAATGCTAGCTGGTCTTTACATTTTTCATTCTTTTTACTTCTTTCTTTGTACTTAAAAGTTCCTACTCAGTTCCAATCTTCATCAGGAATGCTTGTAAGTCCTTTATTTGAGTAAAGTTCCTCTTATCCCCTTTTAGAGGGCCTGGAGTCAGGAAGACCTGAGTTCAAATCCAGCCTCAGACATTTACTAGTTGGGCAACCCTGGACAGGTCCCTTAACCCTTGTTTGCCTCAGCTTTCTCGCCTGTAAAATGGGGATGATAATAACCCCAGGGTTGTCAAGAGCATCAAATGAAAAAATTGTAAAGCATTTAGTGCAATGCTGGGCACATAGTAAACACTATATAAATGTAAGTTATTATGGTTGTTGTTGTTATAGGCTTACACTCAGGTTTTTGGGCTAAATTGCTCTTGGCTGGAGGCCTTTATCTTCTGTCTTGTGTTCTATTCTATTCTAAGCTTCTTTCTAGAGGTTGTTGCTAAGTCTTTTGTAATACTGTGATTCCCCAGTGATGGAACTCTTTCTCTCTCGCTGATGGCAGTATTTTTTTTAAACCTGGAAGCTCTGGATTTTAGCTATGATGTTCCTTGGAGTTTTTATTGTGGAGTTTCTTTCCAGAAGTGACCAGCGAATTGTTTTTATTTTCATTTTGACCTCTGTTTCTAAGTGACCTGAGGAATTTTCTTTCAAGATTTCTTAAAATACAGTGGCTAGGCTCCATATTTTTTAATTTATTTTTGTCATAGCATTCAGGTAGCCCAGTCATTCTTAAATGATTTCTACTCAATCTATTTTCCAGGTCAGTTGTTTTTAATATACATTCATGACATTTTATTTTATTTTTTTTAAATCTCTGACTTTGAATATTTGTTTTTGAATTATGGAATCTAATTACTCTATACTTTCTATTTAGTCCATTCTAATTTTCTAACAATCTATTACTTGGGTAAGATCTTGAACTTCTTGTGTTAAGCTTTTGACTCTCCTTATGACTACAATTCTTGAGAGAATATTTTATCCTCTCCTTCCAAAAAGTCTTTTGTGATTGATAACTTCGATTTTCTTTTTAACTCATCTTTTCAAGTCTTTCCTCCATAGCTCTAACTTCCAATTCTTTTTTCTATTGCTTTTATTTCATTTTATTTTTTATTCTCTTGAATCATTTATTTCAGAAATTTTAATTTATTGTGTGGATAATCTGTGTTATCGTTTAAAACTTGCTTGTAAGTGGTTTGGAATTATTCTCTTCTTCTAGGTTTGTGTTTGGGACATCTCTGGTGTCATAATATTTCTTTATTTTCTTTTAATTCTTCTTCCAATGATCTGCTTTGAGCCATCCTAAATGAATGTATACTACCTGGGAACTCTGGGAGACTGAGACTGTGATCCAGCCTCCTCTGGGATATAATTGCTTCTTAAACCTGATGTCTTGAACTGGGGACGACGTGCACAATCTATTCTGGATGATACTACATTTTGAGTTCCCAGAGCTGATTTGATACTTCTGCCTACTCTGGGAGACCCCGTATTTCTGACAGATCCAAGTCCACATTCTTAGCCCTTCTTGAAGATCTTGTTGCTCTGCACTTCCCACCACTTCTAACCTTGCTTGGGCTTCTGGATATTGAATCCATATTCTCAGTCCCTCTGGACACCTGCTGCTCATCTGAATAGAGGGCTAAGTATGACATCAATGAACGTCTGGCCTACCTTGTAAATCTGGAATCTCAGTCCATGATCCCAGCCCACCACAATCTAAATTATCTGATCTGATAATTTGCCTATATGCCTAATTTGTAATCTTTGATATCCCCATCACTACTTTGTCCAGCATTCTTAAATTTTTTTGGAGTTGTTGTTGGGATGAATTGGACTATACTGCATCCTCCGACTCTGCTGTCTTGGCTTCCCATACCCTTTTCCAGCATCTTCATTTCCCTTTTTGATACTCCTCTGTTTACAGGTGTCAATGTTCTCATCTACATACTTAGCTGTACTCCCTATCCCTGATCATACGACCCCATAACTCAGTCAGTCAACAAACATTTATTAAGCACCTACACTATGTGCCAAGAACTGTTCTAACCACTAGGGATACAAAGGAAGTAAAAAAGCAGTGCTGCTCTCAAGAAGCTTATAGTCGGGGAGACAGCAAGAAAACAACTACATACAAACAAATAAATTGGAGATAATGAATAGGGGGTGCCTGTTATCAAGGGGATCAGAAATGACTTTTTGTGGAAGGTGGGATTTCAGCTGGGACTTGAAAGACAAGGGAGGCTGGGATTTAGCAATGAGGAGGAAGAGAATTCTAACCATGGGGGCAGACAATAAAAATGCCCTGAATCAGGAGATAAAATGTTTTATGCATGGAATGTTGAGGCCAGTGTTTCTCAATTGCAGAGTACATGGGGGTGAATAAGGTGTAAGAAGATTGGAAAGGTAGGAAGGGGCAAAGTTATGAAATATTTTAGGTGCTAAATAGAGAATGCTATATTTTATCCTGGAGGTGATAGGGATACACTGGAGTTTCTTGAATGCGAAGGGGAAGTAGCATGGTCAGACCTGGGCTTTAGGAAGATCAGTTTGATGAATTGGAAGAAAGGAAAGAAGTGGCATAAGGGATACTAGCCTTTTATTTTTTTGGATTACTACTGTAAAATAGTCCAAGCATGAAGTGATGAGGTTCTGTACCAGGGTGGGAGGAGTGTCAGAGGAGTGAAGTGGACATATATGAGAGATGTTATGAAGAAGATAGAAACCAAAGGATTTGGTAATACTATATATGGTGAGAGAGAGAATGGGAAGGATAAGATCTGGGCTGCCATCCTAGATGTCTAAGATGAGGGTGGTTCCCTCAACACTAATAGGAAAAGCAGAGGGGAGAGCTTAGGGGAAAAGATAAGTTCAGTTTTGGATATGTTGCGTTTAAGATGACTATGGGACATCCCATTTCAAGATGTCTAACAAACAATTGGAGATGTGAGACTAGAGATCAAGACAGAGGTTTTTTACTGCTCTCACCATGGGAACCAAAATTGCTAATTATGATTCTGATGAAAACTAAAAGTCCTTTCCATCTGACATAAGACCAGTCAAAAAGTTGTTAAAACCTCTTGTGCTGAGGGTTTAGTGGTAACAATCTCACTGAGAATCATTGACTCTTATGCCTGTCTTTGCATTGACCACGTTAAGACCATTAAAGCATGTGCTGGTCATAAAAACGGTAACCTAAGAGCTTAAAAGACAATTCTTCAGTCCCACAGGGTTTGTGTTATTCCCCCAGGCCTGTCATTGTGGGGATAGATGATAAAAATGCAGGAAATTTCTCTCTCAACAAACTGAATACTCCCCCCATTCCCAACCAACCACCACTGTGGATTTCTGCCTCAGTGACCCCCCAACAGCTGCTCTTCTCTTTTCTTCTGTCTCATCAATTCTTTTCCAAATAAAGTAAAATGAATCACTGCAGTTTTGCCATGAGTCCAAAGAAACAATAGCTCCCTTTCCTCCCAGAAATCTAGAGGAAATAAGCCTATTGCTAATTATATGATCTGTCCTTGCTGTGTAGCCTGTTCAACAATCACAGCATATTACTGGGGGGAAAACGGTCAAATCAAACAGTGTGGGAAGGGTTTTAATTTGGTGATACAGACTACTCCCATACCATATTTTTCTTTATGTCTAATTCTATTTAGAAATCTGCTGGCATGTTCTTATTTTTGTTATTTTGGGTGGTGGTTAGTTTATAAGCTGAGTTCCAAATAGGATAGGAAGACAGACCAAAGAATTTACATCAAAATCAAGCCTAAAACTACAACTTGAAAACATTAATGCTACTGATTTTGTTCTTATTAGGAAGGGAAGACACAGTATAGTTAGTATCATCTAAGATTGGGATGTATTTACATCTTGTATAGTAGCTAAGGCCTTTGAATCTTAAAAAGATCCCTTTTAGAATGGTTACAAAATGAAATAGCTCCAAATTGCCTATGTTAATGCAGTTAAAGTAGCTGAGGGGCCCCAGCTGCTTTGGTCTTGCCATATCTGTCTTTCACACTTTGCCTGAACTCTGCCTGCCACCTGGATAAAAAATTATTGGAGCAGATTGTTACTAAAGAGGATGTTGCCTTCCATCTTGGCAGCAGGGAGATGATGAAAGAGATGTTGAAAATTCCAGCAAATCCGAGGTGCGAGTCTGCATTTTTTAATTTTGTGAGCTGATACAAATCACAGGGACCTGTCAGGAAATATTCTGAGGTACTGGGCAATTCAACATCAGAGAGAAAGAAGAATAAAAAGAATCTTCTCAAACATCACAATTAGAGAGGATAGTTGGTGCCTACAATTCAGGGCTCCTATAGAAGTTTCACTAAGGTGTTCCTTTAAGAAAAATAGCTAACATTGATAGTGCACTATAAGATTTGTTAAGGGCTTTGCATATGATATCTAATTTGATCCTCACAACAACCCCATGAGATAGGTACTACCATTATCCTCATTTTACAAATGAGGAAACTGAGGCTGAGAGAGGTTAAGTGATTGACCCAGGGTCATGCCATGCAACTATGGAGTGTCTGGGGTAAGAATCATACTCAGATCTTCCTTACTCCCAGGAAAATATTAGAGAACTCATGAGCCTTTAGTTGCAGTTTTTACTTTAGCATTAATTAGTGGGATGACCTTGAATAAGTCGTTTCAACTTTTTGGTCATCAGTTTTTTATTTGTTAAATTAGGGGAGTGAACTGAATTATCTCCGATGTTCCTTCCATCTCAAAAGTTTTAAAATGCCATAAAATTCTGTAACTATTCATATATGTCAATCTCTTCATGCCTACATGGTATATTTCTTACTTGAAACATCTACATTAATTCCATCTGCTCACAAAGGTCATTCCCCCAGGATGACTGGCAGATGACTGAATTACAGAGAGTGTGTCCCTGACATGTCACTTCAGCTCAGTTATGCCACTCGAAGGAAATGAATTCAGGGCTGGTCAAGTGAAATCACCCAGTACTCAAGTCGATGAAAGAACGGTTGGACATTTATCTTGCTTCCTCTCTCCCCAACCCAACCCCCCCACCCCCTTTTTTGCCCTTGGTGGATATTCTCAGGATTTTATACATCTGCTTTGTGTGTCCCTGGTCCTCTTTCTAAGGTGAATTTAGTATTCTAGTGTATTCTCAATAACCTGCTATATCTTTGATCCATTCTGTGAAGTAGTCCCTCACCACCCCAGTCCGCAATGATCATTTCCTCATTTCCTCCTCTGAATCTCTTTAGTAATTACTATCTGCATATGCCCTGATGAACACTGGGTATTTTTCATTCACTATTTTATTTTAGTAAGCTTTTCATCTATATATGTCTGGCTAGATTGTTCTTGAGGTAAATGCCTCCACTGGCACCTAGCACTGTGCCCTACATAATAGATATTCAGTAAAAATGAGTGATTAAAATGATTTTCAGAGAGTCTGAAGAATGGTGCAGAAAGAAAAGCCTTTCTTTTTCCAGGCACTCACCTAAACCAATCAGAATTTCTTAATAATAATAGCTGACTTTCAAATTTGCAAAGCACTTTGTATGCATTATTTCCTTTATATATCACAACATCCCTTTAAGTTAGACATTACAGGGTTTAAAGGCACAAAGTTTGGCACATAGTAAGAATTTATTACATTTTATCTATCTCCTAAAGTTTTATTCCCATTTTATAGATGAAGGAAACTGAGGCTCAGACTGATGAGTAATTTGTTCAGCATCCCATAGCAAGAGTCTGAGGTAGGATTTGAACCCAGGTGTTCTTGATTCCAGCTCTAGCACTTTATCTACTATGCCACATTGCCTGTCTAAAGGAAGAAAAGAAACAAGTATTCGTTAAGCCTACTATGTGCCAGGCACTGTGCTAAACGCTTTGCAAATATTTTCTCATTTCATACTCAAAGCAACCCCGGGAGGTAGTGGCTATTATTATCCCCATTCTATGATTAAGGAAATTGAGGCACACAGAGATTGTTTTGTATGTACAGTAAAGTACAGTAAAGTATATGTTCATATATTGCGCATATACACAGGTGTTTATATGATATATTCTACATGTGTATACACATGTGTACACATATATTGTGTATATATACATGTGTATATATAACTATGTGGTTTTTATATATTATACATGTATATATGTATAATGCACAGATGACTATACGTATATGTGCATACACATATTTATTTATTTATTTTTCTGCAAGGGTCTATCTTAGTGAAAAATTCTGGCTTGTTAGGTATAACTGAAAGAGAAGGAAAAACTTGATCAGGGTCATTGGAAGTTGCTCTTTTCACTCCCCCAAATTTAGAACAAGCACATTAAAAGCCATTTGTGCAATTACTATATTTACTCCTGTAATTCTCCCTTTTCATTTCCTCCTGGTAAGCTGCTGTGGCTGAACAGTGGGGCGTACCTTTTATAGCAAGCCTCTAAAAGCTTAAAGAGTTGAAGAGGTGTGAACAGTGGTTGGCTACAATTGAGTTTACCTCCTGCAAACAATTTTTAAACAAACACAGTTCACACCTCACCCTCTTCTCTGACTAAATTTTTAGAGATTCAAGATGGCTGATTTCCTCAAGAAAATGAAAAAGAAAAGCCTTGTCAGTAGTCTTCAAAATGATTGAGGAAACTGGGGGGAAGACTATGGGAGTGAATATGGTGGTTTCTTGAATAGAAAATAGAATATGTCTTAAGACATTTTATGTACTATCATAAAAAATCCAGAATCTTCCTAGAACTGAATGATTTTTATGGGTTTCAATAGAGTGTGGAATAGTGGGAGGAACACTGGATTTGGGGTTGGGGGACCTGACTTCATAGGATCATACGCTGATAGATTTAGAGCTAGAGGAGACCATGATATTCAAACCTCTTATTTTAAAGATGAGCAAAATGGGATTGAGATAGGGTAAACAACTTGCCCAGGGTCTTATAGCTACCAGTTGTCTGAGGCAGGATTGGAATTCAGGTCTTCCTGACTCTAAACTGCATGCTCTGTCCTCTACACTACTTAGCAGCCTAATTTAGGCTCTTCCATTTTCACTTTTTTTGGGGGGGATGCAGGTAGGTGGCCCAGTGCATAGAGTGCCAACCCTAGAGTCAGGAGGACCTCAGTTCAAATTTGACCCCAGACACTTATTAACTATGTGACCCTGGGCAAGTCTCTTAACTTGTTTGCTTCAATTCCTCACCTATAAATTGATCTGGAGAAGGAAATGGCAAACCACTCCAGTATTTTTGCCAAGAAAATCCCACATGGGGTCATGGAGAGTCAGACACAACTAAAATGAATCAACAGTAACAAATTTTCTTTTTTAAATTTATGTTTTTAGTTGTGAAGCACTTATTCACCTTCCTCTCAAGGGGAAAGAAAAAGAAAAAAAAACATTTGTATCCAATCATCTCAGTGAAGGATGACAAATTTTCATATTGGACAGGTCAAAAAATATGTATTAGAGTCCTGCATATTCATCTACCACTTCTCTGACAGAAGGTGGTGCTCTGTCATCTTCCACATATATGACATTGAGCCAGTAATTTAACTTCCATGAGCTTCTGTTTTCTCATCTGTGAGCTGAGATGGTTTGACTAAATGGCCTCTTCGGTCCCTTCCATTTCTACCGATTATCCCATGAGGTCATCAGTGTGTCTACTCCCTCCAAGAGGTACATCCAAGATCACAACCATACTTTTTCATCCCATGTAAATTTGATAATGTCTCCTTGTAAATCTTTCACAAGTGCTTCACCCGAGGTAGTGGTGGGGAGGGCTTTGTCTGTGCTTCCCCCTCCCCAAACGTAATATTGGTACTGTTAGCATAAAGGCTAGCCACCTGCTATCCACCTCCTAGATAATGAATTCTAAGGAAATTATGACAAAACAATGCCATTAACCATATCAAAGTAAAGATCACACAAAGTAAAACTGAATTGGGAGAAGATTTCTTGTACACTGAATGACAGGGTCTGGATCCAAGATGAAAGCTAGAATCAAATCAGATGAAATTCAGTCAGATAAATGTATAGTCTTAAACTTGGGTTCAAAAAAGGGATTTCATAAGTATGAGGAGTCTAGAAAAGGCAGTAGTTTCAAAAACACGTAGGAGTTTCAGAAGGCTGCAAACTCATTATGAACCAGTGATAGAATATGGCAGCCAAAAAGCTAATTTGATCTAGAGCTGCACTAAAGAAGGGCAAAGAAAGTCATAATCCCTCTATACTGGTCAGACACCATCTAGAGTGTTTTATTCAGTTGTAGGCTTCACAGCCAAGGAAGGTCATTGATAAAAAAAACAAACAAACAAACAATGTTTATATAAGTCTTTGCAAAGTACTTGATCCTCACAATAATCCCTGTGATGCAGGTGCTATTATCATCCCCAATGCACAACTGAGGAAACTGAGGCTGAAACAGGGTAAATGACTTGCCCAGGTTCAAAATGTTGGAAGCAAGATTTGAACCCAGGTCTTAACTCTAAGTCCAGTGCTCTATCCACTAGGCTGCATTGTTGGCTGGTGTCCACTCACTGAGTTAGTCGATAAACATTTATTAAGTGCCTATTCTGTGTCAGGAAGTGTGCTAAGCTCTTAGAACACAAAAAAGGATCAAAATTCCCTGTGCTCAGAGCTCATAATCTAATGGGACAACCAGGAAGGTGGAGAACCTTTGCTCATGCCATATGAGGATCAATTAAAGAAACTAAAGCTGTTTAGCTGGGGAGAAGAGAAGACAAGAAGTACGTGGGGCCTGTCTTCAAATATCTGAAGGCCTGTGATGTGGAAGAGGGATGAGGCTTTTTGATTAGGCTGAAGAGTGCAGAGCCAGCAGCAATGGGTGGTTTGATTGGAAATTTAGACTTGGTGCCATGACAACAAGATAACTATCTCTGCACACTTTTTATCTTTGAACTGTCGTGGCCTGCACCCCTCCCCCTATCCATTTCTCTGGCTATCTATAAGTGGAATAGACCACATCACAAGGTCATGGGTTCCTTCTTATTAGAAGTCTTTAAGAGAAGGCTGGCTGGCCACTCATTAGGTATGCTAGAGTGAGAATTTACTTTTAGTTATAGTTTGTACCAGACATCTGCTGAAACTCTTTCCGTCTCTGAAATTCTGTGATTTTACAAAGTCTACAAAGCATTTCTACCATTTTGGGAAATTTTTTCATTGTAGCTTAGAACCTGATTCATATTTTTCCTCTCCTTTGCTGGTTCTATTAAATTCTAATTTTAATGATTAATACCCTTGAACATGTCAGGGGAGGTTTTTTTTGAGGGATTTTGAAGACTATTGTAGTCTCCAAATTTAAATAACATTACATTTCAGCAATGGCCTGAAATCTTTGATATTTCTGCACCCAAGGCAGCATTGCTGGAACTCAGCATGGCCAAATTGATGTGTAATGATTTTTATATTCATACAAGGAGGTTGTGCAATGTGACTGGGGCCTGAGCTTTTTCAAATGGAGGTTGGAATTCGATCAGAGTGCCACTTCTAAGTATGAAGTACAGCATTCCAAATCAAGGACCACAAACCTGCAAACCCTGGCATGAAACAAATGTAAGCATTAGGAATAAACTTGCTTTTTCTATCAGCTCCCAAATCAGCTATGCCTCCTTAAGCTCCATATCAGGAAAATGAGACAATGGGCAACTAATGGTGATATCCCTGGTGTCCTGCCTGGCAAACAGCTGCTTCCGGAATTCCTGGCAAGTCTGAGCTTTCTAATCATCTCATTTGCCTAGGTTGTTATTTTGTTATTCAAAATAATCCACATTTAGCTCAAAGGGCATAATTCCATACAGGCTGGTATGCAATTTGTCCTACTTTGCAAGAATCAGATGGAAATCCTGGCTCTCTAGGTTGTGGAGTAAAATGAATCCCATACTGTATTTGAGCAAAGGGAATGATGGACCCAGTGCCTGTGTCACATCTATAATAGCTGCTTCCATTATTCTCAGTTCCCACTAAAGTTAGACAAAGTCAATTTGTTTTCTTCTGGTCTTCAAGCAAGTTCTTGGGGTCAAAAGCAAAGAAAATAGAAGTAATGAGGTTTAGAAGGATGGACAAAGGTCATCTTCTCTGTATCATTGGTCAAAGTCAAAGAAGGAAGATCTCACAATCAGGAGAAAGCTTCCAGTCATTCTGTTAATTCATAAACCAATATTTACTGAGTGCATGGCTCAGTGCAAGGCGCTATGGAGATTCAAAGAAGAATATGCTAAAGATAAGAGTCTTGCTCTCAAGGAGCTTATAAATATTAAAATGTTAATTTAAATATATAATATGAAGTTCATTTTGTAATTCTAAATAAATTACAGTTTAACCTGCATTTAAGAAATTGTTCAGTGCCTGGAAAGATCTGTTCTTTTGTGTAAAGATCCACCTTTTCAACACAAATGTTCTCTTAGCAATACTCTGTAGTTGCAAATCTTGGAACACTGTGATTTCTCAGAGATTAAAGGTACATAGGACTTGAAATGTATGGTGCATGCAGGTTAGCTGAAGCATGTTTTCAGTAGTGCCTAAGGCTCAAGAAATAATATAGGAATGTCCCTGAGAAAATGTATAGCCAGAAAAGGAGGTGGCACAGTCAGGTAGCATGAAACAAGATAGCAAACAGACTGAGGGCTCTACTGATACCTTCAAAGTGTAAAAGCTCCTAGAGGAAGACTTCCAGTACTTTGGATTGGTCCTCCTCATAGAATCCCTGGATGAATATGGTTAAGAATGGTACAAGATAAGAAAACTTGGATGAATTGTGGTTTGCATCAGTGTAGGGAATGCAGCAGCGTCCTTGGGGCATAGTGGAAGTAGTGTCGACATTGAAGACAGCAGAGAGCCAGCATGGGTCTTGAATTCACTTACCATTTCTTTTACTTACTACCTATGTGACCTTGAGTAAGCCATTTCTGCTCTCTCAACCTCAGCCCCTTTCTTTGTGAAACAAAGGGGTTCAATTCAACAAGCATTTATTAAGAACTCTCTATGAATATAGTACAGTACAATGTTGGACTAGATAAACTCTTTTTTTAAAAATTATAAACTTAAACATCAACAAAGATACTTTACTATATGAAGAACAGAAAAGAAGATTGCATAGGAAACTGTGAACTTCAGTAACTTTATAGTTTTTTTTAAAGAAGTCCTTACTTATAACAATTAAGTATAGTCAAGCAAAATAAATAAGTACATTTACTAAGTATGAAAATGTGTGCTTCCTTCTGCTCTTCTAGTCCATCACATGCTCTCTCAGTCTTCTGAAGTCATTAGTCACTACTTTGATCAGAGTTTGGAGGGGTCTTCAAAGTGGGTTTCCTTTATGTTACTGTGGTCATTGTATACATTTTCCTCTTGGTTCTGATCACTGCATTCCTCATACAAGTCTTACCAGATTTTTTTTTCTTGAGTATTATTTTTTATGTTACCACAATGTTCCATCACATTGATGTACCATAATTTCTTCAACCATTCCCCAGTTGATGGTCACCCACTTAGTTTCCAATTCTTCACTACAACAAAAAATCACTCCTTTAAGTATTTTAGTACATATTGGTCCTTTCCTCTTATCTTTAACCTCTCTGGGGGTCTATCAGTAGTAGAATTACTTGATCAAAGTAGAACACCCCTAAATCCCTCTCCAGTTTCAAATTCTGTGTGATCTGTAAATAAGATGATTCATCTAGGTAATCTCCATGTTTTTTCCCCAGCTCTAAATAAAATCTCTGATATAATGTAATTTATATGCCAGCTCTAACACTCAACAGCGATATGACCCTGAGCAAATCACTTTGGCATTCTGGCCTTCGATTTCCTCATTAGTAAAATGGGGATAAGGATATTTAAGATCTTTTCTCACAAGGTTGTTGTGAGGAAAATTATTTGTCTACCAAGTTCTGTCCATTTCAAAATTTGTGGGATACTATGAACTTACTTCTAAACAGTCGTTCATATAGGACTAGAATATATGATAAGCCCTAGAGAAATAGGAATTAGCAGTAGCAAGCAATTAATTAACAAATGAATGTTCCAAACAACAAGAACTCTAAGAAGGATTTGAGGAGCCCATTCTCTGCTTATCTATCTATAAAACACAAAGAAGTCTCAACAGTTATACATACAACATGATGTGGTGGGAAGGGTCACTTCACTAAGTATCAAGAGACCTAGACTTTAGTCCCTTCTCTCCACTACTGACTAGCTGTTAGTTCTGAGGCAAGTCATTTGACCTCTGTGAGTCTTAGTTGCTTCATCTCTAAGTTAGTGAAAATGAAACTTTACTTGACTGGAGGGAGACAGAAGACTGGATCAGACAGTCTCTTGCACTCTAGGATTTCATGGTTGTATGAATCTGGGCAATGTAGATCAACATTGTTTTATATTTCCAGTATTTATCACAGTACCATGTACACTTATTGTTGTTTTGGTTGTGTTTGACTCTTTGTGACCCCTTTTGGAGTTTTCTTGGCAAAGATACTGGAATGGTTTGCCATTTCTTTCTCCACCTCATTTTACAGATGAGCAAACTGAGGCAAACAAGGTTAAGTGACTTGCTCAGGGTCACAAATCTACTAAGTATCTGAGGCCAGATTTGAACTTGGAAATATGACTCTTCCTGACTCTAGGCTTGTAACTCTATCCACTGCACCACCTAGCTGCATGTGTTGAATTAATTTAATTCAGGTCTCTTAATTCAGGTCTGTGCTTCTATGTTATTTAGTTTTCAGTTATCTTCACTATGTGTTCCTTGAAAGGAGAGATTTTGTTTTGTTTTGTTTTGACTTTCCTTATATCCTCAGCACTTAGCATAGTGCCTGGCACATAGCAGGTTCTTAGTAAACATTTTTTGACCTAACTTGTATTTGGAGGCAGAAGCCTCGAGTTTAGACCCTAACTGCTAATCTCTGTTGGCCTTAGTTTCTTTTTCTTTAAATGAAGAACTGGACTAGATGGTCTCTGAGGGCCTTTTCAGCTCTAGTACTATAATTTTATGACAATTAAAGGGAAGGATGATATTTTCTCCCCTGGAAAGTAAAACTTTCCAGCTTCCAATGAAGTTAGTGTTTTTTCATTGTTCTACACTGCCTCCCAATGACCCTATGATCTTATGAAATTAACTAGAAAATTGCCATATTCCCTATGTTGGATAGATAAAGCATTTTGTAAGCTTTCCCCTTCTACCTTCCCCAAGGTCAATATGGCAATCTTACTGTACAAAGAGGAAGTTTCCAGCATCTTTAACCTCCCTTAGGAAGGCTGCCAAGGTCATTTACAGGTTCTCCTCTTCCCTTGATCATCATTCAAATGAGTCTGAAAGGCAGAGTGAGGGATGTACTTTGTCCTTCTCTTCCCAGGAGTCACACAGATGGTCTTTCCTATAATGAGTTGGGTTATTTGCAAAGACAGCATTTCTCCTTTAAACTCAAGCAGGAATTTATCATAAAGGTCCTTGTATAAAGGACATTGGATAACACAGTGGACACTATCTTCAACAATGGTTTTATAAAAGATAAAGAAATGCTTTTCATATGAGTGATTTTCATATCAACCTTCATAAAGGCAGAGGGCATAACATTAAATTGCAACTCTGTGAAGGCAACTCAGTGAGGAACTGAGATAATTTGGTCCCGGTGCTTTGCTTCCTGACAGTTAGGCTTAATACAGAGATAGGATTTGGAGAATCTACTTGAAGGTGCTGTCCTATAATTCCTTCCTTATATTGAGCATGGCTACCATGCCTTTGGGAGAATTTCAGAACTCCATCATAGCTGACAATGGAATAAAGAAGATTCCATTTAAAGAATGAATAAAAACAAAAAACTTATTTCCTTCTTTTCTGAGTAACCCGAAGCATTCGTCTGTTTCTGCTAAGTTCCCTTAGCCATCAAAATTCCTCTTGGGCACCCACTTAAGGCTTCCTCTGCCTCACTTATTTAAAATTGTGTTTGGACCCAGTGAGTGTTTTGTAAAGAAGGGTGAAATAGAAATCAAAGACAAAGATGGACTTGATTTCAAACAGAATATGTACCAAGAAGTTTGATGCAGGGAGATGATCTAAAATATCCTTCATTCTAAAAACAAACAAATAGAAATTATTCTTTTCATTACCATCTTAAAGAAGGAGCCTTATAAAAGGAAATTTTGCTTTTTAATGATGCTTATTAAATTAAAATTGTTCTTCATAATAAGACAACAATGGTGGAAGGACAAGGCCTGGAAAGTGAAATGAGTAAAGTCATCCTTCCCTTCAACTCTCAAAAATGGGAAAAGTGTAAAAAATGTTCCCAGTTTCATTTCCCCAAATGTCATCATTCAGAACAAAGCCTGTTGTTCCTAATATCCTCTATGTTACATTGTGTTTCTTTTTTGATTCCAGAGAACACAATCTTGGCAAAATCATCAATGTTTAGGAAATCAATTATAAACTAAAGCAACAAGAGCCACCCCATCTCACAAATGTGCAGTTGGCAGGTCCCCTCCCATTGCACTCATTCCCATCATGCTTTTCCCTGCTGGAGCATGGTTCCTTTCACATTCCTGAATTAAATTAGACTTGATCATCTCTAGCTTGACATTAAGGAAATAGCAAGAGCTTCAGGGAAAAGATGGCCCTGCTGAAGATCGGGTGACCCTGCCTGAGTTTAATTAGCATGCTATGGAGAGCATGTTTGTGCATTACAGTGAGCTAAATTATCACTTCTTTTAAAAGGGATTTTCCTGTGGCTGCTGTATGGCCCTTTGCAAAGACCGCTCCCCTCTCTAATGCAGTGAAATGCAGGGCAGGGATCAAGGTTCTGCTTCATCGAGGTAACTTTCATTATAGTGTGAAAGTGATTTTTAAAGACACAGCCAGCAAAGCCAAAAAAGAATTATAATATCCCCCAAAGAAATGTATAGGTCTTAATTCAAACCAAGTGCAAATGAGACTACAGCTTATGTATTTTGATCTAGAATGCCCTTTGGAAGTGACCATCATGAGTTCAGGTAAACGATACCCAGATTGGGGCATGGTGTGATGAGAGTAAGTATGTGATGGTGGGAAAAGGAAGAAAAATGATCTGTGCCAAGAGTAGGTGGGATGCTGGGATGGGAGGTCCCTTAAACTGGACTTCGATACAGTTCGGTTGGAGCAGAAAGAATTAAGAGTTACAAGAACCTTCTACTCTATACATGACAGTTTCTCTGTTATTATTCTCTTTAATCCTCCTATTGTTATCCCCTACTCCAAGAGACATCTAAGAGAATAAAGTGTATCCTATCAGGAAGACAGGTGGTGAATCTCCTTCCTTGTACACCCAGAGAACAGATAGAACTGCCACACCTTTATTTTGATCCTACTATGGTAAATTTACCAGTATTTCTTTATATCATCTCTGCTCCTTTTTTTTTCGGGAGGGGGGTGGGTAGGGAAGGGAAGTAGAAGAGTAAAGAAGAATAGTTAATGGAAGCAGATCTTTTGAGACCTCTCTTATCATTCTTCCTCTTTCCATCAATCTGAAGTTTTCATTTCCCAATGACAACCTGTTATGTTATTCCTTTTGCCTGACTCTTCCTTACTCACTTCCAATAGTCAGATACTAGCTATTTTTAAGATCCAGCTCAAATCCAAGGGCCTCAGTGAAGTCTTCCCCTATGAATTCATAAATCCACAGTGCTCTCTCCCTTGTCCAACTCTTATTACACTGATTATCTTTTATCATTAACACCTGGCACAAATTGAGTTTTCTCATCTTAATTATTTCATTTTGCCCATCTTAACTTCCAGATTAGATTGTAAACTCCTTGAAAGAAGGTATGATGAGTTATACTTATATATGCTTCATGGCACTTGGCATAATGCTGGGTATATAGGAAGTCCAATGATAATAAGTCCAATGTTGATAAATTTATTTCTTCTGGCCCCTCCCTCTGTTAAGGTCCCATTTGACTATTCATCATTCTTTCACTCTTGACCATTGGAGTTTCTATTACAGCAAGGGTTTTTAACCTAGGATCTATGAACTTAAAAAAATTTGATGGTTGTATTTCAAAGTAATGTTTCCTCTATAATCCTATTTATTTTACTTTATTAATTTCACAACATAACTCTGAGAAGTTCATAGGAAGAAAGGTTAAGAATGTCTCTTCTAGGGCTAAGTCCAAAGTCCAGGCTAGTCTTAGGATCTGATTCACTTCAGGATGGAAAGATGGAAAGAGAGAAAATTCTACTTAGAACAAAATTGTTCTTGAAAGAAATAGTTAATTTCTATCTACAAATTCATTGTGGAGTAAAGTCTTCAGACATTGGGACCTGAAATGATAATGCTTAATAAATGTTTGTTGAATTAAATTGAATTGTGTGTCTTGTTTTATTTAAGAAGTATCAAACTAAATAAATATTCAAATATGGCACCATCACTTGTCGCATAAGCTTTGTGAGATTAAAGTAATCTACTATTCCCTTTGTAAATAAGCTATTTTTGTTTGATTTATTGGATTTACTTTTTAAAATAAAATTTATTGATATCTGTGTATATGTGTATATATATTATGTAAACTTAAATTTCCCATTGTATCCCTTCTCCAGCTTGTCCTGGAGAACTATATCTTATAATGAAAAATAAGAGGAAGAAAAAATATAGTTCAGCAAAACTAACCAATAAATAAATAAATGATGTTTTATGCAGTGTTCCACACCCATAGTCCCCCAACTCTGAAAAGAAATGAAGTAAGATGTTTGCTATCTCTTCTTTAGGTTAGTATAATTTTGCAGTATTTGTTTCTATTATTTGGGTCTTGTTTCCATTTATATTTTAGTAATTGTGTATAACATTTTCCTAGTTGTACTTTGCTTCACTTTGCATGATTTTTTTCAGTCTTTCCATGATTTGTCTATATTTATCATGTTCATCATTTATTACAGAATACTAATATTCTGTGATTTTATGTTTACCATAATTTGTTTAGCAGCTCCCTAAATTATGCATATCTATTTTGCTTAAGGTAACCAGATGGCGCAGCAGTTAGAGGGTTGGTCTTGGAGTCAAGAAGGCTGAGTTCAAATCCTGCCTCAGACATGTATTAACTCTGAGAACCTGTAAGAGTCACTTCTGTTCTTGTATCCTTAGTTTCCTCTTCTGTTAAATGGGGATGGTAATAACACCTTGTGCACGGAGTGGTGGTGAAGATTAAATGAAATAACACATGGATAGCCTTTTGCAAAGCTTAAAGCCATCATAAATGCTAGCTATTACTATGTGTTTCCAGTTACTTTGTACTACAAAAAGTGCTGCGATAGCTGTATTTTGGTGTATATCATGACTTTATTTTTGTCATTGACCTCCTTGGGGATTACATCTAGTTATGAAATCTCTGGGTCAAAAGGGTGTAGCCATTTTAGTTATCTCTTTGCACAGTTCCAAATTGCCCTCTGAATGGCTGGACCAATCCACAGTCTTAATAATGTTGCACTAGCGTTCCCATCTTTCCACCAGTCCCTTCAACACTCATTTTTCCTATTTTTGTCATCTTCATCAATTTGTTGCATGTGAGGTAAAATCTCAGGGTTGTTTTGATTTATGTTGTGCTTGTTATTACTGAATTAGAGGATTCATTGATGTTAGCTAACACATCACAATCTTTTCTTGTCATTCTTCATCATCTTAATGACAACAACCATAAAATAACCACAAGTCAATTCCTTGGTGATAATTTGATGGCACCTCAATGCTCTTTCCATCTTTATGTTGGTTCTTATATGGATAATAGTATACAAAGAGAAAAAGTTAATAACCTATTGATTTTTTTTACTATTCTCTTAACCTTTCGGCATAAGAAGTCAGCTAATGTCCACAAAAGAAAAGAACAATCAGTAAATTCATGGATGATCGTGCTATTTATACTCCCATTTTAACAACTAATAGTTCACACAGATAAATTCATGTTTTGATCAGAAATGTCAGCACAGTCAAGTATTGATAACCTTTAGCTCTCTGGCATAAAATGCCACATTAAAATTCAAATAAACTTCTGAATCACAAAATGCTTCCACTTATCAATGACTATTACTCACTATAATTCAGTCATCTTTTCAACAAAAATGAATTTGATGATTTCTATGTGCAAAGCACTGTGTGAGACCTTAGAAGAACTACAAAGTTGAGTAATACCAGGTCCCTGCCTTCTAAGAGTACACAATCTGGTAGGGGGAGATAAGGCAACTACATAGAAAAATGTAACAGAAATTAGAATATAAGTGCACAAGGAGAGTAAGAATACAGTGATATATCAGATGATGGAGAAAACACTAACAGCTTGAGGAATTACAGAAAGTTGTGCCACCTGAGCTTGATCTCTGTGGAGTCAACAGGCAGAGATGGTGGAGGGTGTTTTATGAGTAGGGAACAGTGGGAAAGATTAAGAGGCTTGAAAGTTTGGGCATGTTCAGGGGCTGGAGAATTATACAGTTTGGTTGGGACATGAGGGTAAATTGTGTGAGATAATCCTGAAAAGGTAATTTCAGCAGTTCCAATTGCCTTTAGGATAAAACACAAACTCTTCTGTTTGGCATTTAAAGTCCTTCACCATCTGGCTTCAGCCATTTTTTTTCAGGCTGATTACACATTACTGCCCCTTCTGTACTTTATGCATCAGCTAAACCAGCTTCCTTGTTATTCCCCATGCACAACATTCCATCTCCAGCTCTGTCTCACCACAGGCTGCTTTGCAAGTCTGAAATGTTTGCTTGACTCATTTCCACCTTTTTTAATCGCTAAAGCCTTTCATAGCTTAAACCAAATTCCCCTCAATGCCCCCTCCTTCAAGAACTTTCCTGATTTCCCCAGTTATCATCACTTCACTCCTTCCAATTCCACCACTGTGTGATTAGTTTGTAAGTATTATCATGTGCTTTCTATGAGTAGGTTGTACTCCCCTCGTAACAAACAGCCTCCTTGACATCAAGGTACTATTTCACTTAAAAAAATTAGTATTTTATTTTTCCCCATTTGTATGTAAAACAATTTTTAACATTCATTTTAAAATGTTGAGTTCCGAACTCTCTCCTTTCTTCCCCACCCCACCCCTCATTTAGAAGGCAAGCAATTCCATATAGGTTATATACATGTATTCACACAAAAAATTTTCATAATAGTCAAGTTGTAAAAGAAAACATAGACAAAAAAACTCAAGCAAAATAAAGTAAAAGAAAAATTTGTTTCAACCTGTATTCAGACACAAGCAGTTCTTTCTCTGTGTATGGATAGCATCATAAGTCGTTCAGAGTTGTCTTGGATCATTATATTACTGAGAATAGCTAAGTCATTGACAGTTGATCATCTTAAAATATTGCTGTTACTTTGTACATATTTAATTTGATTTTGCATCAGCCAATGTAAGTCTTTCTAGGTTTTCCTGAGAGCATCTTGCTCATCATTTCTTGTAGCACAATAGTATTCCATCATAATCACATACCACAATTTGTTCAGTCATTCCCAAATCAATGGGTATCCACTCAATTTCCAGTTCTTTGACACCAGAAAAGAGCTGCTATAGATATTTTTGTACATATAGGTCCTTTTCCTTTTTGTTTTTTATATCTTTTGGGATACAGACCTAGTAGTGGTATTACTAAGTTAAAGGATATACATGATTTTATAGCCCTTTAAATATATTTCCAAATTACTTTACAGAATGTTTGAATAAGTTCGCAACTCTGCTCATTTTTCTCACATCTCCTCTAACATTTGTCATTTCCCTTTTCTGTTCTATAGCTAATCTAATAGTATGAGGTAATACCTCAGAATTGTTTTAATTTGCATTTCTCCAAACAATAGTGAATTAGATCGTTTTTTTTTTAATGTGGCTACAGATAGCTTTGATTACTTCATCTGAAAACCATTTGTATCTTTTGATCATTTGTCAATCAGAGAATGGCTTTTATTTTTATAAATTTGACTCATTTCTCTATATGTTTGAAAAATGAAGTCTTTATCAGAGAAACTTGCTTCAAATTTTTTTTTTCACAGTTACTCTTGCTAACTGTATTTCCCTTCATCCTATTTCCCCCATTTACTCTATTCTCTCCTTTCATCCTGTTCCTCTTCAGAAGTGTTTTGCTTCTAATTCTCCCATCCACAATCTGCCATTCCTTCTATTACCACCCCCCCATCTCTTATGCCTTTCCCCTCCTACTTTCCTGTAGGGTAAAATAGACTTTTTTTTTATAACCAATTGAGTGTGTATGTTATTCCCTCTTTGGGCCAATGCTGAAAAAGAGTA
Organism: Trichosurus vulpecula; assembly: GCF_011100635.1. NCBI lineage: Eukaryota > Metazoa > Chordata > Mammalia > Diprotodontia > Phalangeridae > Trichosurus > Trichosurus vulpecula. Next base: position 269,364,515 of record NC_050575.1, on the reverse strand, counting down.
AGCTTCACTCGCTTCTCCTCACCTCTGCCTGCCCTTCCCCTCCACTGTAAAAACTTTTTCTTGCCTCATTTATGTGAGTTAATTTACCCCATTCTACTACTTCTCCCTTTTCCATTCTCCCAGTGCATTCCTCTCTTACCCCTTAATTTTATTTTTTTAGATATCATCCCTTCATATTCAACTCATACCTCTACCCTCTGTCTATATATAGTCCTATCTGCCCCAATGATGAGAAAGTTCTTATTAGTTACAAGTCCTTTGTGATATCTCTTTCCTGTTTACCTTTTTAGGCTACTCTTGAGTCTTGTATTTGGAAGTCAGAATTTCTATTCAGCTCTGTTCATTTCATCAGGAAGTTTAAAAATCATCTATTTTATTAAATACCCATTTTCCCCCTGAGTGAGTTGGGTTTAAGGCTTAGTTTTTGAAAAAGAAATCTAGCCAGTAAACCCAAAGTTCGGGAGGCAGCCTTTTGCCATTAAAATGTACCTTCCTTTGGGCAGAGCAGTGAGAGGAGAGAGAGGGGGAGAAGGAGAGGGAGAAAGAGGTTGAACAATAGGTCTCTGCCCTCCTAGCACAGAGTGAATGTAAATACTAAATAGTAACTCTTTCTCTTTTGGCCAGGAGCCCTCAGGGTCTTCCCCTCCCAGTTTTTTTTTTTTTTGAGTTTTTGATTAAAGGGGCCATCCCTTGATTAACTTCTTAAAGAGGCCTATTCACTGAATGGGTATTATCTCATTCAAAGTGAGAACCTGAAAAGACTATAGCCTGAAAGGGCCAGGGTTATCCTGGGCCATCTCCAGTAGTCCTGGTGAATATCAGGCCACTGGACCCAGATAGCTCTGGAGGAGAAAGTGAGGCTAGTGACCTTGCACAGCCCTTCCTCACTCAAATCAAAGTCAACTGCAAGTCATGTCATCATTTCCCTAATGTCATGTTCTTCTTTGAGAAGGAAGGACAAACACAGCACAACAACAACATTTTTTCCCTGAAGGATTATGCCCAATTTTACTGGGTAGGTAATTCTTGGTTGTAATCCTAGCTCCTTTGCCCTCCAGAATATTATATTCCAAGTTTTCTGGTTATTTAATCTAGAAGCGGCTAAATCTTTTGTTATCCTGACTGTTGCTCCACCATACTTGAATTGTTTCTTTCTGGCTGCTTACAATATTTTCTCCTTGACCTGAGAACTCTGGAATTTGGCTATTGTATTCCTGGCAGTTTTCATTTAAGGATCTCATTCAGGAGGTGATTGGTGGATTCTTTCAATTTCTATTTTACCCTCTGGTTCTAGAATATCAGGGCAGTTTTCCTTGATAATTTCTTGAAAGATGATGCCTAGGTTCTTTTTTTTTGATCATGGCCTTCAGGTAGTCCAATAATTTTTAAATTATGTCTCCTGGATCTATTTTCCAGGTCAGTTGTTTTTCCAATTAGATATTTCACATTCTCTTCTAGTTTTTCATTCTTTTATTTTTGTTTTATTTTTCCTTGATTTCTCACAAAATCATTAGCTTCCATTTGTTCCATTCTAGTTTTTAAGGACTTATTTTCTTCAGTGAGCTGTTGTGCCTCCTTTTCCATTTGGCTAATTTTAATTTTCAGTGCATTCTTTTCCTCATTAGCTTTTCATACCTCCTTTTCCATTTGGCCAATTCTATTTTCTAAGGAGTTTTTTTCTTCAGTGAATTTTTGTGCCTCTTTTTCTATTTGGCCAATTCTGCTTTTTAAGTCATTCTTCTGAATGGTGTTTTGGACCTCTTTTGCTACTTGCTCTAGAATATTTTTAAGGTGTCGTTTTCTTCAGTATTTTTTTGTGTCTCCATTACCAAGCTGTTGATTCTTTTTTCATGATTTTCTTGCATCATTCTTATTTCCCTTCCCAATTTTCTCCTCTACCTCTCTTACTTGATTTTTAAAATCCTCGTTGAGCTCTTCCATGGCCTAAGACCAATTCATATTTTTCTTGGAGGCTTTGGATATAGGAGCTTTGACTTTTTTATCTTCTTCCAAGTATGTCTTTTGATCTCCATTGTCACCATCATAACTTTCTATGGTCAGATTTTTTTTTCTGTTGTTTGCTCATTTTCCTAGCCAATTATTACCTGATTTTTAATACTTTGTTAAAGTAGGGCTCTGCTTCCATGTTAGAGGACACACTCTCCCATGCTTCAGGGGCTTTGTGAAGCTGTTTTCAGAGGTACTTCTGGGGACCTGTAAGTTTTCAGTTTTTCCAAGGTGATATGATCTAGGAAGAGGTGTTTACTTCTCTCCTGTCCTATGCTCTGTTCCATGAGTGACCATAAGCACTCTTTTCTGCCATGAAACTGTGAGTAGTGTCCCCACTCCACTGTGGCCCCAAGCTCTGATGTGCTACTGCTCCTCCTCGCCCTGGGACTGCCACCCAGGACTGCAACCCTGATCAGAGTATGCGTAAAGCAGGAGTCCTGCCTTAGCACTATCAAAGAGGTGCTTGTAATCTCCTTCTGACCAGTTGTTCTATCCCCTTACCATCTCTTGGCTGAGAGCTCTGGAAGCAGCATCTGCCACTGTTGATTCACTGGCTCCCAAGACCTGCTCCTGGTTTGCTGGGGCCTGGTCTGTGCTGGTGTAGGTCTTTCCTGGATACACTGGATTTTGCTCTTCTCTCACTCTGGTACAATAGGCCCTTCCTGCTGACCTTCTAAGTTGTCTTGGGCCAGAAAATTGTTTCACTCAATTTTTGTGGGTTCTGCCACTCTAGAATTTTAGAGTCATTATTTAAAGGTATTTGGAGGGGTTTGGGTGATATTCCACCATCTTAGCCTACTATTTCACTTTTGCCCTTGTGTCTCCAATTCCTAGCACAGTGTGAGACCTAGAATAGGTGCTTACATCAATGCCAGTTGATTGATTGACAGGTGGAAGGCAGTCTGTGGAAGACCTTGGGTGTCAGGCTAAGGAAGTAGTTTTTATTATTTCATAGGCAATGGTGCACCATTGAAAGTTTTGGAGCAGGAGGTCCATGTGATCATTCTTGGAATCATTTTTGCCCACTCACTGGCATCAATGAGCAGGAACAATTGTACGTCGTGGTGACCACCCTTTAGGTGAATGTCATTAGAGTTTGCTAGGGTGATGGCAGAACTTATTTAAACATTCAGTTAGCCTTAGGAATAAAAAATATTTAGGGAAAAAGAGGGATTTCTATCTTTAGTTATAAAATGTGATTGTTTTACCCTTTGGAACTACAGAAGGCTAAATAGCAAGGAAAATACTGTTATAAACCAAACTAGGATGCTTATGTCTTCTGGACTTGATCCCTTGGGTCAGAGAAAAGTGACTGAGGACAAGCAAAACATCAGTCAGTACAATTTATCACTAACATCCTCTGCTTTACCCTGCCTCTTCTCCAGGAAGCCCAGAGCCACAGGGACCTCCGGATTCTGATATTCAGAGATACACATGACTTTTTCCCATCGATCCATTTCTGTTAGCATCTTTTGGGAACCTGATTTTTCTGGTGTCATCTCAATCTCTCACTGATGTCAGTAACTAGAACACGGGGTATGTAGGTTTGATTTAAATGGGTGGTTGAAGAGCCATGCTCCTTCTCCCCTGTGGAACCGGGGTTGTTGAGAAAGTTTGTCTTTTTTTTCTCTCTTGTTTCTCCTTTAGCTTTGTGGACATCAGAACCTGACCTTTGTATCCATCCATCCCTCTTTACAAACATAATACAAAAAAAATCATGAAACAATACCATCTCCTTTTCTTGTTTCATTAATTCTGTGGTGTTTTCTCAAACTCCCATTTTGGGTGTTTGATATTAGTCATTTTGACAGAAGCAACAGGCTTAGTAATAAGGGGGCAGTCGAGATGTGTGGTGGTGCTGAAAAAGGAATAAGCTTGAATGAATAGTTCAGATGGATTTGAATGAAATATTTGAATGAAAGGCTATTTTTGGCCTTGCCTTCCACAAAGTAGATGCTGTAGGTTACAGGTATCTGTCCTTCATCTGAGGAGAAACAACTAAACGATGGGAAAATGACCCACAAGGACACTTAAGCTTTATTGGATTCTTCTGATCTTGTTATTCCTGTATGTTGGCAGCCAGCTTCAAAACAAGCAAGGGAGTGCTATACTCTAAATTGAATTTTTAAAATGTGAATATTGTGCCTGTTAGGTTATGTTTTATGCATTGTTTGCAAATAGCAAAAGCGGTCACCTCATATTTATGGATTTGCTTTGGAAAATGATTTCAAATAAAATTCAACATTAAGGAATATAGGATTTAGCTGTAACCTTATCGACAACAGACCTTTTCCTCTTGCCATCTGTTTTCCTAATTGGGAGAATAATTTAGAGGGATAGCTTGGCTTATGGCTTACTTTATTTTAGCTGAGCCTGGTGAGGACAAATATTCAGCTTTAACATATTGATCCATTCGCATCAAGCAGCACCTTGTTCCTTGGGCTATAATTCTGATAATATTATTGAAGAGAGTCAAGAGACGCCAAGATCTCTTTCTAGGGAGCTCTGTGCCATTTTATCCACTAGAATGCCCTGATTTTAACAGGAAACTTTAGGCAAAGACTTTGAATTTCCCATGTACAACACTTCCAAAAGCCATATTGACTTAGCAAAGTGTCAGCCTCATCCATGTACATTAATTAAGGTTCCATATCTGGTATCTGATTGTTGTTGCTGATCAGATTCACTGGTTCTAAATGGGAGGAGAACCTTAGGGTCAATTAGCAGGTAATCTGAACTGTGACCCCCAAACCTTTGTCAATTACAAGGGCATTCTGATTAGAAAAGTTTGTTAACATTACATACGTGGATTATTATGACACTGGCTAGCTAATTATAATCAGTAGAGCTTTGCCTTCCTTATCTAAATAAAGTTAATTAAACTGATATTGGGGACATGAGAATTTCCCAGTGCAGAGGCAGGTCAATCAGTAGTTAAACATGGAGTATCTAATAAGTAAGCTAAGGCCTAGGTATAGGTCAATCCTCTGAAAATAATAGGTGCTTTTTGAAATTTTCTGTCTAGACCAAGAGTTCTCAATCATTTTGTGTGTGTGTGTGTCATGGATCCTTTTAGCAGCCTTGTAAGACCTATGGATATCTTCTCAGAGTAATATTGTTAAATGAATGAAATAAAATAGGACTCAAAAAGAAACCAATTATAATGAAATGCAGTAATCAAAATATTTTTTGAAAATTCACAGGCCTACTGAAATTTATCCATGTACCCGTTGGAGATCCATGGATGCCAGATTAAAAACCCCTGCTCTAGAGAATAGTTTAGCTTCTTCAGTGGACTTACTGGACAATTTAAATATATTTATAATTCAAGATTCTTTGGGATATTATGTCAGTAAGAGATCGGATGAATATATTGTTTAGAAAAGGTCAGGGTAGAGAAGTTCCATATGTTTATGTGACTTTTGTGACATATCCTAAAGATAGAAAAAATCTGAACATCTTAAGTTTTTCTGAATGTTGAGGAGACTGGTGGTAAAGAGGCATGTGTTATAAAATACAGTAAAGGGAGAAATGAAATCCAGGGAACTATAACATATTCATTATCTCCTTCATTTATTTAGATAAACAGAACTTCCATAGGAATCAGGAGAACTAGAATCTGATACTAACTCTGCCTCTAATCATGTGACCCTGTACAACCCACTTAATATCTTTAGACCCTGGTTTCCTCACCCATAAAATGAGAGGGTTGGAATAGATGATCATTGAGGTCCCTTCCAGCTATAATAGGAACTGATTCTATAAATTAAATGATGCTACTTTACACTAGGAAAATTAGAGAACCATGTGGGAGGAAATAATGTCTTTGAGATTTCAGTATTTCACTATTTTTCATCTTTATTGAGAACAAAAGGCAAAAATATTTAATTTTTAGGGGACGACAGTGATGAGGTGGAAGAATTCTGAATCATATAGTACAGCCATTTCTACGTGGAAACTGGAGAAAGAGTAATTCCGGATAGTTAAACTGAATGTTCCCTGAGAAGTATAAGGTCTGAGGATGGCTTTATACTAAATAGTCTTTGATTACTATCCTTTTTGAGTTATTGTGTCTTTTTTATAGATATTCTATCTTGTTCTTTGTTGGTGGGTTTTTAGTCATCACTTCTCCTTTTGGTCAATGTACCTTTCCTTTGGTGGAACATCTCCTCTCTAAGTTGCTATATATATATATATATATACGTACACACACATACATACATACATATATAATATACATATATTTCATATACATATATAATGTACATATATATATTAAAATCATTTTTAAAGAGACTAGGTCTCCCTGTCTTGCTCAGTTGGGAAGGTCAAGAGCTATTTACAGGCCAAATTCCATTCTGATCTTCATGGTAACTTTGTCCTCCATTTCTGATCGGGGTCAATTTGCTCCTCCTTTAGTAACCTGGTAGTACTTCCACCTGGAGGCTCACTCTAATATTGCTGAATTTAGTGCAGACACTCGACTGGCATAGCCCACTGCAGCTCAGAACTTCTAAACTCAAGCTATCTACCAGCCTTAGCTTCCCAGGTGGCTGGGATAACAGATATCTACCACTTATTATTTATAAAATAATTAATTTTATTAAATTAATAATTATCTATAAAATAAGAATAAACAGACTCTGAGTGTGGGGACTAAGGCTTCTCCCTAGAGTTAAATGCATGACATTTAGTGTCTGTACTTTTTCATATATTTTGAATTCCCAAAGCCCATTCTTTTGAGAGGTAGTTTGGAGTTGTGGAAAAGAAATGAGTTTGAATCTTGCCTCTCACACCTGTGGATCTTTGGGAAAGTCACAACCTCTCTGAGATTCATCTGTAAAATGGGAAGGGCATAATGATAGTATCTACCTCACAAGGATGTTGTGGGGGTGTAGTGAGAAAAAGAAATAGCACAGAAGCACTCGGTAAACTTTAAAGTGCTGCATAAATGTCAGCTATTACAATCCTAATCATAACAAGGAAAGAAAATAAGCATCCATAAAGCTCCTACAGCCCAGAACTCCACTAAGCATTTTACAAATATTGTCTCATTTGACCTTCACAACAACCCTAGGAGGTAGGTGCTATTATTATCCCCATTTTGCAGTTGAGGAAACAGAGCTAGGAAGGATCTGAGGATAGTTTTGAGCCATACACAGGTCTCCCTGACTGCGGGCCCAGTACTCAATCCACTGCACCCCCAGCTGCCTCTGGTGAACCTGCCAACTACTGCTGCTCCTCCTTGGTGTTAATTTTGATGATTTCTTGATCCTCAGCTATATTTTGAATAGGAGACATTGTTGGATAGGCAAGGTTTCACTGGGCATTATTTATGCCAGGAATACACTTTCCATGTCATGGACTTACTCTCCCCCCCATCACCTTCTGCCATTATTCTCCTTCTAATTTTTCACAGAAGTATGCAATATCCTATTTTCCTCTGGCTCCTTGCACTGAGCTTCTGGTAGGATTTATTATGAACTCCAGATAATAGACTTAAAATAATCTATAATTCCAGGCAGGGCCCCCACAGTTGTGTCTGATGACAGCTGTGACACCGGTGTGTCTATTCCTACTATGTTCTAGTGAATCTAGAGTATTAAGTAATGATTCTCAATCTCTCTCTCTCTCTCGCTCTCTCTCTCTCTTTCTCCATCTCTCCCTTTCTCCATCTCCATTTTCCTTCTGTGTCTGGTTTCTCAACTGTCTTTGTCTCTGTCTCCATATCTCTTTTCTGTCTCTGTCATCTTTCTTCCTCTTTCTTGTTTTTCTTTTTCTCCCTCTCCCTTTCCCTCTCTTTGCTCCCTTTCTCCCTCTCCCTCTCTACTTCCACTTTCCTCAGCAGAACTGAATCATTCCTACTCTCCAAAAAACCTACCAATGGTAGCTAAACTGCCCCTCCTCCAAGCACCTCTAAGCTTGGCCCAGGACTACTCTATCATTTTCCCTGAAAAAGACTGAGGAAACATTCATTATACGAGACATAAGTATGGCCATTCTTTTCACCTTTCTGAGATACAATGAATGAAGGGCCCAGAATCATCACAGCTTTTTGTGAGGAGAGGGAAACCAACATTGTAAATATTGGTTTAATGGAGTTATTCGTTAATTTTTCAAGCAAGGTTCGTTTCTCTATTGGTTCCTTACTATTTTCTTCTCACAAACAGAATGCCACTTTGCACCTAACATAATAGGAATACCAACATACATATGCAAAGCAAGACAGTACGCTTCCAAATTCACTTCAACTCAAAAGTATGGTACAGGAAAAAGAGAGTTGGTTGGGAATGTGAGGACCAGGGTCAAAATCCTGGCTCTGTTACTTACTACCCCCTTGTGAACTTGGGAGGCTGTTTCATATCTCTAAGCCTCCGCATCTCCTGTAATATTGTATTGATAGTACCTACCTTGCAGGGATGCTGTGAGTATCAAGTGAAATGTTTTGAAGCACCTTGTAGACTTGAACATGATAATTTAAATATAATATATCTGGTGTGTTTATATACATATATATATATATATATATACATGTTATATATCAGCTATTGACATCATCACAACTACTTGCTGCTATTGCTACTACATTTGCTATTACTTTGGTTGTTTCTTGATCCTCAGCTCTATTTTGAATAGGTAATATTTCTGGATAGGAAAAAGTTATTGAATACAAGCAATGCAAAATAAAGGGGTTTGGACTGTGAGACGGCTAGGTGGCACAGCGGATAGAGCACTGGACCTGGAGTCAAGAAGATGAGTTCAAATCCAGCCTCAGACACTTACTAGTGTGTGACCTTGGTCAAGTCACTTTACTTCTGCTTGCCTCAGTCTCCTCAACTGTATAATGAGGATAAAAATAGCACTTGCCTCAAAGAGTTGTTGGTGATGATAAAACTATATGACATTTGTGAAGTGGTTAGCGCGGTGCCTAGCACATAATAGGAATTATAGAAATGTTAGCTATTATTGTTATTATGGTCCCTTCCTGCTCCAAATCTGATAAAAGTAACATTTGTGCAAGGCTTGGTGCTTGGCACTGGAGTTGGCGAAAGGGAATGCAATAGTGGAGAAGATGTCGTTCCTTGCTCACAAGAACTTTGGAGCAGTGACCCAGCATGCACTTACACAAAATTTACAAACAACTTACACAAAATGCAACATGGAAGAATATGAGACTTAAAAATTAATTTCTCTGGGTACTGAAAGGAAGAAGACACAATTGTTGGCTCTGTGGGAAGGCTTTATAGAGATTGTATTTGAATTGGGATGTGGAAGATGCGAGGAATTTCAACTGATGATGTTAGATGGGGTGCGAGGAGAGTCGGTCCGGATATGAGCAGAAGCTCATAGGTAGAAATTGTAAGGGACAAGTTCTATTGTTGTCTTAATGCCAAACTATAGCTGGTGGGCAAGATTATGAGGTAGATAGAGATGTTATTTGATATTATTCACCCTCTCTCTCCAATTTTTCAAACTCTAAGCATCCTCAGTGACTTCATGTACCTCTGGGCTGCCTTTGGGTACACAAAGACCTGCCATCCTTGATATCCAAGATATGGTTCTATACTATGCTGTCCTTGTTTATCAAAATAAATCTGTACTCTACTTCCTTATACACTAAAATATATCAGTACTGTGTTCCATTCTCCTCAGGCTCCTGCTCGCCACAAAATGATAAACTCAATTGTGACCCTAGTTGTTAATGGTTACCATCCTAATATACCTATTTTTACTGTAAGAAAGGTCTTCTCTTACTCCCCTTTCATATCCAATCGATGGACAAGTCCTGTTCTTTCTACCTATGTACCATCTCTCACATACACCCCCTTCTCTCCTCTTATGCTGTCACCACCCTGGTGCAGGCTCTCATCACCTCATACCTGGACTATTGCAATAGCCTGCTGAGGAGTGACCCTGCCTGAAGTCTCTCCCCACTCCAATCCATCCATCACAGTCAAAAATATGTTTCTAAAATGCAGGTCTGACCATATTACCATCTTACTCCATTCAATAAACTTCATCATCTCTACAACCTTCAGAATCAAATATAAAATGATACCTCAGAAAAGATATGACCCTAGCTTAGGTAAACGTTCAACTTCCTTTATTCACTGAGTCAAGGAATGGACACTAAACTGCTCCTATATGTATGATTCTGTGGCGGGCACTGGGGTAGGAAGAAAGACTAAGAAATCATAACGTCCCTCAATGAGCTTCTAATCTAATTTGTCTTGTGTAACAGAAAGGTCACTGAGCCTATATACTTACACAACACCCTAGAATGTCAGTGCTAGAAGGAACCTAGAAGACCATCCAATATTAACCCTTTCTTTTACAGATGAGGAAGTAGAGGCCCCCAAAAGATTAAGTGACTTATCCAAGGTCACACAGTAGGAAGTAATGGAGCCAGGGCTAGTATCCAGGTCTCTTGATTTCTAGTCACTTTTCTTCCCACTTTCTTCCACCACTTACCCACTTGCCTGTCTAAGAAAGGATTTATGTTCCATTCCTTCACGATGTAAGTAGAGTTTTGGGGTGTATATATCATATAAGAGAAGATGTGGCCTAAGGAAGACCATATCTTCTCATTATAGAAGGCACCTAGCCATTGGATATTGTCCAGCTATTAGGAATTCTAGATATGTCTCTCTGCCTCTCCATGGAGGTACAATCAACCTTGTTGAGATACACATTGTTTGTTATGTCTTGTTGGTTTCACTCTTCCTTCCTTCCTTCGTTCCTTCCTTCATTCCTTCCTTCATTCCTTCCTTCGTCCCTTCCTTTGTTCCTTCATTCCTTCCTTCCTTCATTCCTTCGTTCGTTCCTTCCTTCCTTTCTTCCCACACCAATGTTCTTAAAAATACTCTTTAATATATTCTCTCAGGACCAATAAGGAATATAAGAAGAGGATTTCCCATATGGACCTTTTTTAAGGTTAAGGGAAAATCTCTATAAATTTCCTCTTAGCTAGGTAACCTCGTGGTATGAAGCATTTTTGATTGATCTACAGCCATATTCATTTGATCTTTAACCATATCTAGATATGTGCAATCAGAGAAGCAATTTAGTTATGAAAACTGCTGTCATGTCAAAAATAATTTAAAACTGAAACCAAATAAAGAAAATTAACTTTTTTTAAGTCAGAAAAAAAATTAGCTTGGAAATCTCTGTACCAGTATTTATTCAAAATTATTTTAGTGCCTTCAAAACATACTTTTCCTCATCTTATTTTTTCTTTCCCTCTGCATTACTTAACATGTAGAAATTCTATAGCCTCATGCTGTTCTAATTTTAGACTTATTTCCATCAAAAATATCATCATCATCATCATCATCATCAGCAACCAATAATTTAAGCCATACCTAGGTATAATTTGGTACTTTCTAACATCGCCTTCAATGCAAAAATACCTTAAGAGTGGTACTATATATGAATGTGTTTATATGTATGTATATATATATATATATGTATATATATTCATTTATATACACACATATACATACATATATGTAGACATATGCACATATAAGTGTGTGTCTATGTGTATGTAGAGAAAGCAGCTAAGTGTCATGGCAGGCAAATAGAATGTTGCATCCGGAGTCAGGAAGATATGTTTTTAAATCCTTCCTCAGGCATTTGCTAGTTGTGTGACCTCCGTCAAGTCACTTAATCTCTCTGTGCCTCAGTTTCCCCATACATAAAATGGGAGACAATAATGGAAATTACTTCTCCGGGTTGTTGTGAGGATAAAATGAAATAACATTTGTAAAGAACCGTGCAAATCTTAAAGCGCTATGAGCTACGAGTGGCGGCGTGTGTGCCTGGACGGTGTACTTAGACATAGACATAGGAATTGCCTCGTTAGCTAACTAATTAAAAGGTTAAAATGTGAGCTTTCTTGTACACATAGAGAACTTGACTATGGGGTTTCAATGAGTTTGTGCGGCTTTTATCCCTTGTTAGAGGCATTCTCTTAACACAAACTATCTGGGTACACGTTGGGGATTGTCACTTCTCCGGCTTGTAACCTCCCCTCCCCAAGTATAACCTGGGAAGGTAAGGTCTCACATCCACATCAACTGAGCTGTAGCCACTAATTTCCCTTACAAGCACATACATTTACAAGGCTCAACATAAACAGGTTTATTTAGTGATTGATGAAAACCATAGAGAAAATAAGAATACCTGCCACAGAACATAGAGCAATACTTGTTCTACCCAGAGGCCAGTATAAAGGTTATCCAGGTATTGTTTCTCCATGATACTGCACCCTCTTGTAGTCCATATTGTTGTCGTGCCTTGCTCTTTTTCTGATTCCTGGACTTTCCCCATAGTTCTCAACAGGTGGTGGTCATTCATTATAGGCCAATTCCTCACGCTCTATAGTTAGTTATTTCTGCTATTTTTCTCCCTGCCATTCTCCTCATCCTCCAGCAGCTGGGGCTCATTACCTTTTCCAGGGTACCAATTATATGGCACGGTCTACAAGGGAAGAATGTGCAAATTATGTGTCTTGGTCAAGAATGCTTTCAGCTCAAAAGAAACCTGGTGACCAAATTACCTCTTTTACTGAAAACTTCTCCTCTGCTCTGATCCCATATTCTCCCCCTTCCTCCACTTGCAGACAAGAAGCCTATAACGAGCTAAAGAAATTATTTCTCTTTGTTCCTTTGTTGTTGTTTGCTCAGTAGTTTTCAGTCTTGTCTGACTCTTCGTGACCCTATTTGGGGTTTTCTTGGCAGAGGTACTGTAGAGGTTTGCCATGTCCTTCTCCAGCTCATTTTACAGATGAGGAAACTGAGGCAAACAGGGTTTAAGTGACTTTCCCAGAGTCACACATCTAGTAATTGTCTGCAGCAGTATTTGAACTCAGGAAGATGTCTTCCTGCCCCCTTCCTGCCCATCACTCTATTTGCTGCATTACCTAGCTGCCTCTTGTTCCTTACAAGTGGGTTTATCTTCCTGATTCCATATTGGCTCAAGTTAGCTTATAGCGTTTATTAATTCTTGGCCCTAGCTTTGGGTAGTGCTAATCCTGCTTAGTCATCATTCCCAGATGGGTCTAGAGCAGTAATTTTAAACCTTTTGGGGGTCATGAACCTCTCCCCCCTTCCTTTGGCAGTCTGGTGAAGCCAACAGACCCCTTCTCAGAAATATGGTTTTAAATGCATGACATTAAAGCACATAAGAGGATAAAGGAAACCAATTATATTGAAATATAGTTATCAAAATATTTAAAAAAATGATCATGGAACCTAGGTTAAGTGCCTTGAGTATAGAGGCTTTAATGAAGACTCTGACTCTCCAAAATTGCATTTTATTCTACTGGGATTCTTATTGGTCAGCTGCATGGGATTATTCAAATTATGTCAGGCCTGCTTGAAAGGCTGGAGAAGGAGATTGGTGTTGCATCCTCCCCTTGTCATTACTAGAGTTGTAATACTTGTTACACTTGTGGTGAGGTTAGGTGTTATTGAAATGAAATGCTAATGGCATAGCCCAGCATTCCAATGGGAATTAACTTTTGTTAACTTGTTTAAAATAGAAGGTCAAAGAGTTCTTTGAACTGCTGGCCATTCGACTAGTCATCAAATTGGTTCATTATTTAGCACAAAAGTAAGACAATTGATATATGATTAGATAAAGTTTAAAAGCCAAAGGACTCACTTTGATTTTTAACTTTTTAATGTGTGAATTAAGATTAATTTCCACACCTGCCTAAATGCATATTATATCGAGCTTTACTTAAGACAAGCTACTAATTATTTAGGGCTCTGACATTTGGTACTTGAATTACCTGGCCTGATAATATAAAAAATGATAAAGATGGAAATGAAGAAGTGAATTTGATAGTGCTGCTCGTTGAAAATGCCCTTGATTTTGAGTCAGGTGATAAGTATGAGTCCCTGTTCTAACACCAATTATGGGAATTTGAATAGCTCCTTTGTACTGTTTCTTTATTTTCACAATGGCGACAGTATAGTTGCCTTCTCAATCTTAGTGGGTTTGTGTGAGGAGCAACAAGGATATTGTTCTTTCATTTAGCTAACATTTGTATAACACTTTAAGGTGTGTGAAACTTTTTTCATACGTTAGCTCATTTGAACTTCATTTTATGTATGTATATATATATATATGTGCATGTGTGTGTGTGCATAAACACTTCATAATCAGAAATTATTCTATAAATGTCAACTATTAAATGCAACCTCAATCCCATTTGACAAACATTCATTTATATGAAGAAAACAAACGTGATGAGAAAGAGAGCAAAGATATCCATTTATACCTCCTAAGACTAGGTAAGGTGGAGCTATTTCTATTTATTTGAAAGAAACAGGACAAACTTTCTTTCCCATGTCTCCAAGCACATTTCAAGTCAACTTAGGGCCATGGTATCTCAAATAGACTCTCTAAAGAGAACTCTTAATAAATGTGAAATACTGTTTTTTGACCACACCTCAGCCTGTTGGAGAGATTCAGAAGGATAATTTGGCAAAGCTGGCCTGAGCGATGACAAGATAATGGAGCACTAATTATAGCAAATTTTAGGAGAGGTTGCCCTCTGCAGAATCACAAGGTGAAAACAGTAAAATGTAAAGGCGACCCTGGCTTCTTTCCTCACTTAATGTGTGTGAAGCTCTGCTAACAAGGTACATGTATTCGAAGATCACCTCGGTGGGTTGGCTGGGCCTGTGGTGATTTCCAATTGCCTCTTGCCTCGGCTTTAATTTTTGGCCTCCTTCTTGATAGAAGTGATGACTCTGCCCCTATAGATCTCTCCTGGAGAGGGTCTTTCCTCAGGCAAAAATTGAATGACAGTGTGATGCCTGATTTCATTGGTTTCCCTGATACAAATCACTTTTCTCATTTATCAACCATTTGTTGGTCTCGAATTCTGGAAGGAAGACAATACTCATAATCTGCTGTGTACCACATATCAGGTACACTGTAACCTTGTTCAAACAAGCTAGTGTGTTGAAGAGAAACTGTCTTAAGTACTTCATTTGAGGTCAGAGTCACACTTCTCTTTTATTATGAGCCTACTACCTACAAGGCAATGTGGTAGGCATTGGGAATAGAGAGACAAAAATGAAGCAGTCCTTGAATGAGTGAATAAATAAATAAGCTTATTAATTTAAAAATAATTACTGTATGTTAAAAAACTGTGTTTAAGATTTGGTGATATAAATATGAAAAAAATGTCCATTTCCTAGGAGGGACACTCTAAATGAGGAACATAGAAAGGCCTGAAGGTCCTAAAGGTTCAGCTGAAACATAGGTGGCAAGGTCCAGGAGTCCATGGGATTCACTCAAGCATCTTTCGTGAAGGATAGGGAGCCTGGAAGGGAGCAGCTCACCATCATTAAGAAAGGATAGGAGTGGAATGGGGATTATATGTTCCTTTCAACATGAATTAATATTGGATGGGTAGTAATTGTCTGACCAAGAGGGGAAATGAGAAAGAAGCATTGATAGGAAGGTCGGGGTAGGCTCTCAGGTATCCTGGGGTGGGAATACATGAGGGTAGTTTTGCTCAAGACCATCTCCAGTTGGGGCCTTCCAGGATTTCTCCTCAAGGAATTTGTATTCTACAGGGAAATTTAATGGTGAGTGTGCATACAGATAAGAGATAAAGGGTGACTTTACACAATAGTCAAGTTGTAAAGAAGGATTATGACCAATGGAATGAATCATGAGAAAGAAGAAACAAAATCAAAAAAGAAGAGAAAAAAAAGAAAAATTTTAAAAAGAGAGCAAATATTTTGCCTCAATCTGCATTCAGACTCCATAGTTCTTTCTCTGAATATAGATAGTTCTCTCCATGATGAGTCCTTTGGAGTTGTCTTTGTACCTTGTATTGCTGAGAAGAGCCAAGTTTACCAAAGTTAGTCATCATAGAATCAATATATCTTTGGTTGTGTATAATGTCCTCCTGGTTCTGCTCCGCTCACTCAGCATTATATCGTGTAGGTTTTTCCACGTTATTATGAAGTCCGTATCTTCCCCATTTCTTATAGCACAATAGTATTCCATTACATTCATATATGTCTGATAATGTTGGTGTTGTTCCTTTGTTCTCGAAGAGGACCAATGATATCATGGATGATGTCTTGACTGACGTGTGAATTGGATTTAAGTAAGGCAGCATTGTGCAAAGCGGTCAATCTCACTCTGTTATCCAGAGTCATAGAAGTCCAATGTTAGGACAGAAGACAGGATGACTGGCTATAGTCCAGGATGCAGTGGGTGGCCTTGGTATCTTCAACGTCTGACCAAGACTTTCTCATTCTACAATGCCTTTTTCAGATGCCTTCACGGCTGTTAGAACAAAGTGTTCTCATCTGCCCATTCTGCCAGAGGAAGTCTTTGCATGTCTGGGGTAGATAATCACCTAACTCATTAATGCGTTTGAGGGCTGTCAGTTACCTTCAATCTAGTTTAGCCCATTTACCTAGACAGTTTTACCAGGGTGTGGCCATGGTACATGCTACAGAATCTTAGAGCCACAGGTGAGAGTTGGGTGAAAGGTGAACAACAGAGGTGGATGAGCTGCCCATAAAAGGGCTCTCAGTAAGCCCTCATACCAGAGGTGCAACTCCTCCCCAAATGCCAGGTGGTATAGTATATAGAGTGCCAGGCCTGAAATTAGGAGTTCAAATCTGGTTTCAGACACTTTCTAGCTGCGTGACCCTGGGCAAGTCACTTAACCCTGTTTGCTTCAGTTTTCATTACCTGTAAAATGAGCTGAAGTATCAGTATCTTTGCCAAGAAAACCCCAAATGGGATCACAGTTAAACATGTCTAAAATGACTGTTTGATGACAAGTTTTAAAGGGATGTAAAATATTGTCATTGATGATAATAGCTGGCATTTGTAAAATTTAAAGTTTTCAAAGTGGCTTATATATATTCTTTCATTTAACCCTTATAGCAACCCAGTGAAATAGGTGCTATTATTGACATCACCAGATTTCAAATTGTAAAGCAATAAGTATCCAAATTGTCTGATAGAAAGATAAAATATCAATTAATTGGACAAAAAAATCAAAAAAAAAACTAGACCAACAAATCATCCTCCCAACTAAACAATGAATTTATAATTTAAGAAGATCAATAAACAATAAACCCTTACACATTGAACTAATAAAACTAAGAACTATTTCTTAAACTAATAGAATGGATAAGTTGTGATCTATTATGATTAAAAGAGAGAGGAGTACCAAATGGTTCATATCAAAAATTAAAAGAATATTAGCAATCGAAGAGGAAAAAAATGAAACTATGATACTATTTTTCCCAATTATATTCCAACAGATGTTGTAATTTAGAGTAGATGGATAAAAACTTACAAAATATGTTATTTAAATTAACAAAAAGAAGATTATTTAAATAGGCTCTTATTAGAAAAAAATAAGAAAACCATAAATAAATTCTCAAAGGAGTTAAAAAAATAACTCTAGGACAAGATGGATTCCTATCAAATATTCAATGACCACTCAATTTCAATATTACATAAATAAACCACTTGCAAAAATAGGAAAAGAAGAGATTCCGCCCATCTCTTTATATTATACAAATATAGTTTTGATACTTAAACCAAGAAGAGACATAGCAGGGAAAGAAATATATATATATATTAATAACCCTAATGAACATTGATGCAAATATTTAAATAAAATATTGGCAAATAGGCTACAACAACATGTTAAAAAGATCAGATATTATAACCAGGTTTGATTCATACCAGAAATGCAGAGTTGGTTCAATATAAGAGTGATTAAACACAATAAACTATATTAACAACATAAATAGTACCAACAATGATTATGTCAGTAGATGCTGAAAAGGATTTTGATGAAATCTTACACCCATTTCATTAAGTCAAGACAACAAACATTTACTAAACATTCACTGTGTTCAAAGTACTTTGCTAAGCCCTAGGCCTATAAATACAAGCAAAAAGAAAAACAGTCTCTGACTCCAAATAGCTTACATTGTAATGGAGGAAGACAATACATAAGAAGCTATTGAAAAGCCTTGAGGAACACCGCTACTAGGTATGGTGACAAGTACAGAGAATCAGAAACAGAGCAAGGAGATAAATGAAGGACAACTGGTCCATGCCTTTCCTTAAAATAGATGTTCTGAAAGAAAACCATCGATAGAAAGGGGCCCACAAGGTGGAGGGATATTTTAGGGTGGGAAAACAGCTAAGGCATGGTGACAAAGTCTAGAGAGTCAGAAGCAGATCTGGGAGAGAAACGGAGGATGGATATTGAAAATATAGAGGAAGCATCTGAATAAATGGACCTTTTCTTTAATATATTTAATAGTATCTATCTAAAACCAAGAACACACATGACGTGTAATGAAGAAAAGTTAGAGACCTTCTCAATAAGATCAGAGGTAAAACAAAATTGACCATTCTCACTGTGACTATTTAACATAGTGCTAGATATACTAGCACTGCTAGAAGAGAAATTGAAATTGAGGGAATGAGAAAGCAAAACTATAACTTTTCTCAGATGATATGAAGGTCTATCTAGAGCATCTTAAAGAGTCAACAAAAGATAATTGAAACAATAAACTAATAATAAACTTAAAAAATCAACAGGATAGAAAATAAATTCACATAAATCATAGACATTTATATATATATATATATATATATATGTATATATATATATATATATTGCTAAAAGAGATAGAAAGAGAAATTAAATTCAAAATAATTACAGTATGTATAAAATATTTGGCAGGCTACCTGCTAAGACACACCTAGGAACCATATGAATTCAACTACATAACACTCTTTACAGAAAGACAGACCTAAATAATTGTAGGAAGAGTAATTCTTTACAGGCACCCCATGCCAATTTAATAAAAATGACAATGCTACTCAAAATAATTTACTTATTCATTGACTTACTAATAAAACTTTAAAAGATTATTTTATAGAACTAGAAAAAATAATGATGAAAATGTTATGGAAGAAAAAAGTCAAATATCTCAAGGAAAATAATGAAAAAGTAGGAAGGGGTCCTAGCAGTACCAGATTCCTTGTTATATGACAATGCAATTATCATCAAAATAATTTGATACTAGTTAAAAAGCAGAAAAAATGATCAGTGGAACAGATTAGGTACTCAATACACAGAAACAAATGACAGTAGCTTAGTGTTGGATAAAGCCAAAGAACCAGGTTACTGGATGAAGACTCCCTAGTATCTAACAAAAATAAAACAAAATGACTAGGAAAACTGGGAAATTGTCTGGAAGAAAATGGGTGCTGACAAATATCATGCACTGTATAACAAGATATACTCCAAATGGAAAAATATTTTAGACAGAAAAGGTGTTATAAAAGCACATTAGAAAGGCTAAGAATAAATTACACTTCATATTTATGGATAGAGAAACAAAACATGACTGAACAAGGGATGGAGAATGTCACAAAATTAATAATTTTCATTACATAAAATTTAAAATGTTTTTCTCAAACAAAATTTGTTTTGCAAATTCAATTAAAATTAGGAGGGAAACATATAACTCGGGTCAAAAATGTTTTTAATTAAGTTTATCTCATAAAGGTTTCATATTCAGATTTATAAAAATAAGAGCCATTTCTCCAATTGATCAAAGGAAGTAAACAATTTTCAAATGATAATTCCAAGGCATCAACATAAATCCTCTAAATAATTAGATAAGAGTAAAATCAAAACAACTCAGGTTCCATCTCACACTTATCATATTGGCAAAAATAACAAAAGAGAAAACTGACAAATGTTAGAATGGCTGCAGGAAAACGGACACATTAGTGCACTGTTGGTAGGCATTCAGGAAAACAAATTGGAATTCTGTCCCCAAATGCACCTTGATCCAGCAATACCACAACTAGACAAAAAGATCAGAGAAAGAGGAAAAGAATTGATTTCTACAAAAATATTTATAGTAATTCTTTTAGTAGTAGCCTCAAACTGGAAATTAAGGTGAGGGGGCAACCTATTGACCAAGAGTACTACACACATATATATGTATATGTATATGTATATGTATATGTATATGTATATGTATATGTATATGTATATGTATATGTATGTGTGTATGTATATGTATGTGTGTATATATGTATGTATGTATGTATGTATGTATGTATGTATGTATTGACCAAGAGTACTATATATATATGTATGTATGTATATCTGTATATATGTATAATGATGACAATATTAGAAATAGCACCAAAAGACATCAGAATTCACATTCACATTCCAGGTACTGTCTAATCTTCATTACATGGAACAGATGATGAGATACATTTGACCCCTTTCGTTATAGGGGGGAGGGACTATGGATGATACTGGGAAGTATAAAGAAAAAAAGCATCAAAATATTTTTTAAACCCCACCACTTCCAGGGCATAACTTGGGATCAATATACATTCACCACCACCCTCCCCTTTCCAGTCCTTTCATATCTATGCTTAACAGAATTGCTATCTGGGCTCCCTTACTGTAGGGCACTGTGGCTACACTTAGCCAGGGCACACTAGCACATCAGGCCAGCAGAGGATGAAAAGATGGCCAAGCCTACATCCCCAAGCACCCTACGAATGAAGCTCTTATGTTTTATTTCTGGCTCCTACTCCTTATGTGGTCCTCTTTAACTAGTTCTCTTCTTTTCAGCAATAAGGTTATCTGATTAATTAAATATACATATATAGATATGTATATACATACTCATACGTACATATATATGTGTATGTATATGTCTATGTATGCTATGAAAATTCCCATTCTCTCCTTTAAAGCTATCTCTAAGAATCAGTGACCTGATTCAGAACTGACTGTGCACATTAGTGGGCATCTATACCAGTCCTTTCACTTTACATATGAGGAAACTGAGATCCTGGCAGAGATTGAGACTTGCTCTCCTGGTAAATAGTAGACTTCATAGTAAATGGTAGAGGGGGACTCCAAGCCGAGTCTTCTTATTTCTAGTTCACTACTGCCCAGAACTGAGGCATGGTGAGAGATAAATGGACTATTTGTTTTGATGAGCTACTAGGTAGCATACTCATTAATAGAGTATATGTAGATGGGTCAGTTGAGTAGTTATAACCCCCCCCCAAAAAAAAGGTGGTGGTCACATACAGTAACATTGAGGTCCAAATAACACTTTCCCCACTTCTGTTCTCACTCAATTGCATTTCATCAACATACAGGTAAACAGATGAGGAGAAAAGACTTAAAGCTAAAGGGAGCTTGACAGGGTCAGCGTACCTGTCCCCAGTCTCCCATTAACTAAAGCTTCTCAAGTCTTTGCAAGAGACGCAGGCACAAAGACAAATATAGGGCCAGGAATACTAATCCAATGCAAAGACAGATACCAGCTTACTCTTTACATAGCCTATCTAATGCCTGGTCAGCAGTTTTCCTGAATCCATCTGTCTTAGGTGCTTAAAGGAAGATAATTGGCTTCTTAAATATTTCTAAAGTTGCTAGATAAAGACAATACTTAAGCACAAAATCAATGTTCTCTGACATAGAGGCATTAAGGCCCACGAATGATCATCACTACCATTTGTTCTGGATTCAGAGCTTAACTTTGCTGTCCAGGGGCCTAATAACTTTTCAACACATAATAAAGTTATGTGCTACCTTTCAGATATAAAGATGATATTCCTTGCCCATTAAAGTTGTTTTCATAGGGGCATTAGAAATGTGTCCTGATCTGACCTTGCTTATCTTGTTGCTTTTCCAGCTAAAAACTCTCATTTGCAAGACAGCTGCTGAAGGAAAGGGGATCACTGGTCAATTAACAACTTCATTGAGCTCATTTCCTTTCTTGTAAAGTATGAGGAAACCAGGTGGTGCAGAGAATAGAATGCCAGGCTTGGAGTCAAGAAGACTCATCTTTGTGAGTTCAAAGCCAGCCTCAGATACTTACTAGCTGTGAGACCATGGACAAGTCACTTAACCCCATTTGCCTCAGTTTCCTCATCTCTGAGCTGGAGAAGGAAATGGCAAACTACTCCAGTATCTCTGCCAAGAAAACCCCAAATAGGGTCATGAAGAGTCAGACATGACAGAAAGTGACTGAACAACAACAGATACTACAATGTGCTGGGGATGTAAATGTACAGAAAGAGGTAATCTCTGTTCTCCAGGAGCTTGAATTCTAATGGAAGGGACAACTATAACAAATATAAAATTGAGGGAAAAATAAAAAGCCAGTAAGCACAAAAATAAAAAAGTAGATAAAGTCAAGGTAGATTGGGTAAGAAGACAGTTGCAGGGGAAGAAATTACAAAAGATTTCAGACAGAAGGTGGTGTTTAAGCTGTGATTCGAAGGTGGAGAGATTTTGTAAGGTGGAAGTGAAGGAGTATAAAGGTAGGGAATGGGAGATAGACTGCCTTATGTGAGGAACAATTCAACAGACATTTGTTAAGCACCTACCATGTGCCAAACACTGGAACCATTCAAAGAGCAATTCTTTTGGACTGCAGAGTACCAGAGGAGGAGTGATTTCCAATGAGACTAGAAAAATAATTTTGAAGTCAGATTGTCAAGGACTATAAAAGCTAAGCAGAGGAGCTTATATTTGATCTATAACCAAAAAAGAAGCCTCAGGAGTTGGTTGTGTAAAAAGGTAACACGGTCATACCTATGCTTAAGGAATATCACTTTGATAGTGGTGTGGAAAACAGATTGGAGTTGGAAAGTTAGTAATAATAATAGTTAACATTATGTACCATTTCATAACTTGCTTTATGCTAGGCATTGTGCTAAATGCTTTACAGTGATTGTTTTACTAAATTTTCATAATAACACTGGGAGGTAGCTGCTGTTATTTATTCCCGTTTTGACAGATGAGGAAACTGAGTCACATAAAGGTTAAGTGATCAGTCCAAGGTCACATAGATAATAAATGTCTGAGGCTGGTTTTGAATTCATGTCTTCCTGACTCCAGGCCTGGCCCTCCATCCATTGCACCACCTAGATGCAGGGAAACTGATTAGGAGGCTGTTGCAGTAATCTAGGAGAAAATTGATGAAGGCCTAGATCAGGTCTGTGAAGTTTGGATTCAGTCAAAGGGCCACACTTGAAGACCTAGAGGGTCTAATGTGGCCTCAAAGATGAAGGTCCCCCACCCTTGGCCTAGATTAAACTGGTGGTGGCTGTATGAACAGAGCAGAAATGTCAGGCATGAGTGGTGTTGGGGAGGTAGAAAAGTCAAGCTTTGGTGACTTATTGGATGTTTGGGGTGAGTGAAAATGAGAACTTTAGGATAACTGAGATTTTGCACCTGGGCAATGGGAAGAATTGTGGTGCCTTCAGCAAAAAAATAGGGAGCTTGAAAAAGGGTTAAATTTTGATGGAAAGACAACGAGCTTCAGATTTATTTGAAGAATAAAACATTATTTAAAATGTTTAATAGGTAGTATGGGATTGAAGCTCAAGGTAAGTATTAGAGCTGGATATATAGAGCTGTGAGTCATCTGCATAGAGGTGATAATTAAGATATGGGAGCAGATGAAGCAAGAGAGACAGACAGAGAGAGAGAGAGAGAGAGAGAGAGAGAGAGAGAGAGAGAGAGAGACTTTGGGGAAAATCCATAGTTAGGGGCCAGGATAAGGATGTCAAAACAGTAAAGGAGACTGAAGAGGAGCAATTAGACAGGTAGGAGGAAAATGAAAAAAAAGTTGTCACAAAGCCCCGGTTGAAAAGCGTAATGAACAATGAATGTCTAATGCAGCAGATAAGTCGAGAAGGATAAGGGCCAAGAAAAGACTATCAGATTCAACAATTAAGAACTTGTTGACAACTTCAGGGTCAGGTTAGTGATGAGGTCAGAAGTGATTATAAAGGGTTAAGACAGTGAGGGGGAGGAAGTGAAGACAATGAGAACAGATAGCTTTCTCTAGTGATGGGACTGAAAACACCATGGGAAATACAGGATGACGGTTTGAAGGGATAGATAAGGGATCTAATGATGGTTTTTAAGGCTAAAGAGACACTTGGATACTTTTGAAGGACCTAGTGGAGAGGGAGAGGTTGAAAGATGATACATGAAGGGAATGATTGAGGTTGGAAACTGCTGAAGAAGACAGAAGAGGGACATGGGTCAAGTAACATGTAAACAGGTTGGTCTTGCAAAGATGGGCCACCTCAGTGTCAGAGACTGAGGGATAGGGTAAGGAAAATGGGGCATACTACCAAGGATTTTTTGGAGGGGTAAGGCAGGGCAATTGGGGTTAAGTGACTTGCCCAAGGTCACACAGCCCTTAAGTGTGTCAAGTGTCTGAGGCTGGATTTGAACTCAAGTCCTCCTGACTCCAGGGCTGGTGCTCTAATCACTGTGCCGCCTAACTTTCTCCTATCAAGGGGTTTTGAGATGAATAGGGAAGAAGAGGGAGCTCATGGTGAATGGACTCTTTTTTCCCAGTAAAATTAAGTCAGGTCTTCAGTTGAGAGAGAGGAGAGGAGGAGGTAGGAGAGGCTGTAGGAGAGAAGAGAAGAGAAGGTTGGAGATAGTTTCTGTGGGAGTGAGATAGAGACTCAGGGAGGAATAAAAAGATTGCCTTGTTTCAGGGAGGGCCCAGGTGAAGTTGTACAATGTGAATTTTCAATATACCCAGTCAGCAAGGCTGTATCCTCCCCCTAGCTCCATTCAGGGTAAGCTTTGCTTACCTGTTTTTCTTTAATACACAGGGAGGAAGATAGTAATAGAAGGCTGACGTTTATCACAAGAGATGAGCAGGACAAATGGATGAAGAATTTGAGTGTAGAGGACAGTGTAAAGTTAAATTGCCTGAGTATAGAACTGATAATGGAAAAGGAGAAAAGCAAAATCTCAGAAGAATGGTCTGAGAAAGTACTAGGGCAAAGCACTGAGTCCAGATTACAACAAAGAATCATTTTAGGAGGGATAAGGCATAGGGAGAGATGGAATTAGAGGAGACTGTGGTCAGATTGAGGAATGTCAAATTTTTGGTTAAGAAAGTGGAATACTTTTGTACAATGAATGCTTATGTTGGCTTGGTTAGAGTGATACAGTAGGTCATGGAATTTAAAGAGAAGAAGAAATTGGGAGGATTGTTGTGTTTTTATTCCTGGAAGCTATGCATCTCAATACAGCCTGAAATCACATTACACTTTTTGACTATAATATTATACTTCTTTCTTATATTTCTCTTTCAGTCCTTTGAAAAAATGAAGCTTTTTCATAGAAAGTAACTTCTAACTATTCCTCTTATATCTTGCACATGTGTAGTTGATGTCTGAACTCAAGTGCAAAGCCTTACATTTATCTATATTTAATATTGTAACCTAGTTTAGTGATTACTAAGAGACATGGTACTTTAGCTCTTACTCAACACAAAATGAATTATCTGGCACTTTACTAATTTAACCAATATTCATGACCAAGCCACATGACTCAGAGTCTACCATTATTTTATTTTTAGACTGAATAATATAGTTTATTTATCTATATCAAGCAAAGTAATCACAGAATTAACAAATCTCCACTTAACTTAGCATTAAAAGGGATATATCTTCCCAGGTGGCAAACTAGGACATATAGCCTGAGAGTTCCAAGAATTATAGTGTCCCTAACCAGAGATCTAGCTTCCAGCCTAGTGTCCATATCTATCCTGAAGGGGAGCAAACATCATATTGTACCATCTCTGCCACCACCGACATTAACTGCCCTCAGTAAGGCAGTGCTCCTAAACCATCAGCCCTGCTTCCATCTTGGCAGCTAACATTTAGAGGAGCAAGCCCTTGGACAATGGATCCACCATCCACAGCAACAGCACCACTGCTTCCAGTAGCCAACCAACTTCTACCAATTAAACCAGAAAACCATCTTAGCTGAAACAGCAAGGCATCCTCAGGATGAAAGAGAAGGTGGCAGCATTGGAAAGGTCGAACGATTTCCACCACTTTGACTTCTGCTTTTCCTTGGCTCTTGGTGAAGACGCAGAATCAAGAGCACAAAGGCCCCGGAAATTTTTGCCCCCCAACTCCTACTTCTAACTCAGCCCCACAGCTATCACTAAGGGGAATAACTCTTGTAGAGATATGATCTTTCAACTGTTTCTGCAGGTGCTGCAGCCCCTGCCTCCTTATCAACCACAGCCACAGAAGAACCAGAAAATTCTTGTCATCCAAGTCTTTAACACAGTCAAATCATTCAACATCAGAAATAGATATGTTTTTAATTAATTTAAATGATACTAAAGAAGATGCACTACCACCTGCTTTCCTGTGGTACATGGGGACACTGGCCTTTTCTATAGGAACTTGCGGATGAAATGCATATACAGTTTGTCTCCCCCATTAGAATGTGAGCTCCTTGACAGCAGGGATTGTTGTGTTTTGCTGTTTGGATACTCAGCTATTTAGTGGTCAGAAGAAGCAATACAAGGTTATTCTCGAGGTATCTTTCAACATATTAAAAAATAGATTTTATCTCCTCCCCTTCCCCCGCCAAGACCCTCACTTCCAAATATATCTATTTCAGTTGAGAGCAGTCACCGAGGTTAGAAAATTTAGAATTATCACTGATTCTTTTCTCTATCTCACTCCCAATATCCAAATCTTTACTTTGGTCTTACAAATTCTACCTTCATGACATCTTTTTCATAGACTCTCTCTGCTCTTATTCCCAGAACTAATTCAAGCCCTTCTACTTCCTTCTCTCACCTTTCCAACTCATTTCCCACAAATCCACTAAAATGATGTTCAGGGCATGTCTTGTCCATGTCACTCCCCTTCAGTAGCTCTTTCTATCATAAAATAAAAATTCCCAAGATTGGTATTTATTGCAAAATTCTTTACAATTATCTTGTTTTAATTTAACTATCTGCATGTTGTGCCCCCTAATAGAATATAAACTCTTTGAGGGCAGAACTGTTACTCATTTTTGTTTCTGAATTCTTAGCACCTGAAATTATGCCTTGTATGTTTTTTTAGTTGATTCTCTAGGATTCTCTTATTTTATTATTTATTTAATATTTCTAGTTTTCAGCATTGATTTCCACAAGATTTTGAATTACAAATTTTCTCCCCATTTCTACCCTCCCACCTCACTCCAAGATGGCATATATTCTGATTGCCCCATTCCCCAGTCAGCCCTCCCATCTGTCACACCCCTCCTCACCTCCCCTTTTCCATTACTTTCTTGTAGGGCAAGATAGATTTCTATGCCCCATTGCCTGTATATCTTATTTTCCAGTTGCAAGCAAAACTAAATTTTTTTTGAACATCTGCTTTTAAAACTTTGAGTTACACATTCTCTCCCCTTTTCCCTCCCCACCCACCCTCCCTAAAAGACAAGCAAGTCAACATAGGCCACATGTGTACCATTATGCAAAACCCTTCCACAATACTCATGTTGTGAAAGACTAATTATGTTTTGCTCCCTCCTACCCTGTCCCCCTTTATTACATTTTCTCCCTTGACCCTGTCCCTTTTCAAAAGTGTTTACTTTTGATTACTTCCTCCCTGTATCTGCCCTCCCTTCTATCATTCCCCCTTTTTTAATCTCCTTCCTCCTTCTTTCCTGTGGGGTAAGATACCCAATTGAGTGTGTATGTTATTCCCTCCTCAAGTCAAATCTGATGAGAGCAAGATTCACTTATTCCCCCTCACCTGCCCCCTCTTCCTTTCCAATGAACTACTTTTTCTTGCCACTTTTATTTGAGATAATTTACCCCATTCTATCACTCACTTTCTCCCTCTCCCAATATATTTCTCTCTCATCCCTTAATTTGATTTCATTTTTTAGATATCATCCCTTCATGTTCAACTCACCCTGTGCCCTCTGTCTATATTATATACATATATATATATGTGTGTGTGTGTGTGTGTGTCTGTGTGTGTGCTTCAGCTACCCTAATACTGAGGTCTCATGAATTATACACATCATCTTTCCATGTAGGAATGTAAACTAAACAGTTCAACTTTAGCAAGTCCCTTACGATTTCTCTTTCTTGTTTACCTTTTCATGCTTCTCTTCATTCTTGTGTTTGAAAGTCAAATTTTCTATTCAGCTCTGGCCTTTTCACTGCGAAAGCTTGAAAGTCCTCTCTTTTATTGAAAATTCATATTTTGCCTTGGAGAATTATAATCAGTTTTGCTGGGTAAGTGATTCTTGCTTTTAATCCTAGCTCCATTGTCCTCCGGAATATCATATTCCAAGCCCTTCGATCCCTTAATGTAGATGCTACTAGTTCTTGTGTTATCCTGATTGTGTTTCCACAATACTCCAATTGTTTCTTTCTGACTCCTTGCAGTATTTTCTCCTTGATCTGGGAGTTTGGTGACAATATTCCTAGGAGTTTTCTTTTTGGGATCTTTTTCAGGAGGCTATCTGTGGATTCTTTCAATTTCTATTTTACCCTCTGGCTCTAGCATATCAGGGCAGTTCTCCTTGATAATTTCTTGAAAGATGATATCTAGGCTCTTTTCTTTATCATGGCTTTCAGGTAGTCCAATAATTTTAAACTTATCTCTCCTGGAACTATTTTCCAGGTCAGTGGTTTTTCCAATGAGATATTTCACATTGTGTTCCATTTTTTCCATTCCTTTGGTTCTGTTTCATCATATCTTGATTTCTCATCAAGTCACTAGCTTCCACTTGCTCCAATCTAATTTTTAAGGTAGTATTTTCTTCAGTGGTCTTTTGGACCTCCTTTTCCATTTGGCTAATTCTGCCTTTCAAGGCATTCTTCTCCTCATTGGCTTTTTGGAGCTCTTTTGCCATTTGAGTTAATCTATTTTTTTAAGGTGTTATTTTCTTCAGTATTTTTTTGGTTCTCCTTTAGCAAGTCATTGATTTGTTTTTCATGGTTTTCTCACATCACTCTCATTTCTCTTCCCTATTTTTCCTCTACTTTTCTTGCTTGCTTTTCCAAATCCTTTTTGAGCTCTTCCATGGCCTGGGACCAATTCATGTTTTTCTTGGAGGCTTTTGATATAGGCTCTTTGACTTTCTTGACTTCTTCTGGCTGTATATTTTGGTTTTCCTTGTCACCAAAAAAAGATTCCAAAGTCTGAGTCCGAGTCCTTTTTTGCTCCCTGGCCATGTTCCCAGCCAACTACTTGACCCTTGAGCTTTTCATCAGGGTATGACTGCTTGTAGAGTAGAGAGTACTTTGTCCCAAGATTGAGGGGTTGCACTGCTGCTTTCAGAGCTATTTCTACACAGCAAATTATGCCATACCAGAGCTCCTCCTTCCTCAAGAACCACCAACCAGGACCGTGACTCAGATCCAAGCAGGCTCTGCACTCCTGCTCTGATCTGCCACTTAATTCCTCCCACCAGGTGGGCCTGGGCTGGAGGTAACTGAAGCTGTAGCTCTGGAAGCAGCCTCAGAGCTGCACCACCTCTGCAGTCCCTGGGGCAGAGGCTGACCTTGAACTCTTTCACTCTGTCTCAGCAGTTTTTTTTTTCCCACTAACCTGCTCTGTTGTCTTTTGCGTTTGTGGGTTAAGAAGTCCAGTAACTGCTACAGCTCACTGATTCAGGGCAGTAGGGACTGTTCCACCCAACTCCCAATCTGGTTGGTCTGGGCATGGCCCATGCTCTGCTATTTTGTGGGTTCTGCAGTTCTAGAATTTGTTCAGAGCCATTTTTATAGGTGTTTGGAGGGACCTGGGGGAGAGCTTAGGTAAGTCCCTGTTTTCCTCCACCCCCTGCCTTTTATGTTTTATAAGTACTTAGTAGATATTTGTTAAATTAAATTGAATTTTAACACTTTCAATGTATTGTGAATATATGTGAAGATCAGTATCCACTTTGATGACTTTTTACAGGGAGGGAGGGATCTTGATCTGTGATTTCATTAAGGTAGAGGCTTTTTGCTTTGCAAATGTTTTCCACAACTCATTTGTCACTTAAAGTCTTGCAAACTGCCTAGAGACATTGGGAGTTTAAGTGACCTGCCCATGGTCACACATCTAGTATACACCAGACGAAGGATTCAAGCTGAATTTTCCTAAATCCAAAGCCAGACCTCTAACCAATGCACCATACTGCCTCATGGTGATGATAATCATTATGATAATGACAACAGCAATGGTAATGATGATGTTGATGATGATGGTAACCCCCAATAGCCCAAATGTCCAGCATCTTTGGTTCTTTCTACTTTGAAATACAACATAATTCACATTTCCTCTATGGCTTTAAGTTGACACAATAACTTCAGGTAAGAAACCAGAGACAGAGTCAATACTAATTATACCTTTGATCTAGAAACATGTTGTAATCTAGAGAAGGTGAGAGTTTATAGCACATTTTTTCAATCGAGACAAGAACTGGCCCCAGTTGCTTCTGAATTTACTGTCCTGAACTGGGGCTTTTCTGTGAACTTCTTAAGAAGATACAATAAGAAATAAGCCTATTGGTGATAAATCCACTTGTCTTCTTATTTTCTCCTTAGTGCCAATCTGAAACCCAAACTGCATCTGAAATGATTTTTTCCATGTATTAAGATTCTGCTCTCCAGCTCTTATTGTTCAGGTTGGGACCTATTATTTTCCATTACATTAAGTGAATTTGGTAAATTTCCCACTAGCTTTATAGATGAGGCTTTTAATTTTCCATATCAATCATTCCAAATTGGAGATTGTATAATGATGCAGCTTGCATGATGCCCCAAGGTTATAGTATATTTCCATATGAAGAAAAAACAAGGGACAACTTTGATATCCGAGATTATCGTAATTAGCTTTTTGTGAACAGGTTAGGACTGGTGCTGACTGTATGACTCCATAGTATCAAATGGAGTGAAAATCTGGGTGTGTGATGTATAGACAAACAAAACAACTCAGTTAAGCCCAAACTCCACCTAAATAGGTTGTCAGTATGGACCAAATGACCAAGATCCTTTTTCTCTTGTGCTAAGAAGAAGCAGAGACATGTGGGGGAAAATTTTTAGTGGCTTGCTAATTTCAGATCTTGATCTGAATTCATGGAATAAGGTAATCTTGATTCTTTGAGTTGAAAGGATTTAAAAGGTCATCGACATCATACCTGACAAGTGGTCATTCAGCCTTTGCTTGATATGCCCACCAACCAACCATTTAATCATCCATTTTAGAAAGTCGTGGAGGGAGTAATGTCAAGTTCACTGATCTATAGTTTATAGACTTTCTTTATCTTTAGAAAATTGGAATAGTTTCTCATTTCCACTTCTCTTGTGCTCCATGGTTTCTCAAAAATCACTTATTAAACATTAATTAGATTTAGCAATCTAATTCAACAATTACTTATTAGATGTTTCCTATATCCCTGGGGATATAAAGACCAACCCCCCCCAAAAAACCCCACAAAACCGAAAACAGTCCTGATCTACAAAGAGATTAGTCTACTCTGAGGCCACAACATGTAAATAGATAAAACTTTACATGGTCAAGTGAGGAGGAAGAGGATGCTAATGACTAGAGGCATCATGAAAGTCTTCTTGTAGGAGGTGGCAAATGGACTGATCATTTGGGATTCCAAAAGGTGGAGGTAAGGGATTTCTTTCCAATTATGGGAGACAGCCTATGCAAAGGCATGTAGTCAGTCAGTCAGTTAATTGAGGTTGCAGAGTGGGGGTGAGGTGAGAATGATCATTTATTAAGCATCTGTTATGTGCCAGACATGATAAGGACCAGCAAGTGTTCTGTTTGAATGGAACACAGAGTATATGAAGGAAAGGGATATCAAATATGAGGCTACAGCCAGATTAGGAAGGGCAGCACACATCTGAGAATAATTAAAACCCTTTACAATCTGAATCACAAGTGAAAGTCTTTTCAGTAACTTTGGATATGACAGCTCTTGGCAAAGAATATTAGACTCTTTTTAAAATTAAATTTATTTAGTATTTTATTTTCCCTCAGTTATATGTAAAAATAATTTTTAGCATTCATTTGTAAAACCTTGAGTTCCAAATTCTCTCTCTTCTTCTCTATTCCCCCTCCCAGAAGATTATACATGTGTAGTTATTTCCATAATAGTCATGTTGTGAAAGAAAACATAGACAAAAAAACCTCAAGAAAAATAAAGTAAAAAAAGTATGCTTCAATCAGTTCTTTCTCTGGAGATAGATAGCATTTTCCATCGTAAGTCCTTCAGAGTTGATTAGGCTCTTCTGATGAAAATGAATGCTCTCTTTGTCCTTTGCACTTATTTTGAGTTCAAATTCATTCTCACCTATTTTCCTTCTATTATATCAAATATAAAGATTATTCTCCTTCATATAGAAAACAGATACAAAATAACAAATAGTTTTACTTTCTTGGTGTCATCCATTAAGAAGATCCTAATCACCCCAATAATTAGGGCAGCCCCTTCTTATTGTTATTCTTTTACCCAACATTGATAAATTTTATTTTTATTGTATACATTTTTCAAAATCATGGCTCATTATATGGCTTTGATCTTTCTGAGACAAAGAGAAAATACTTTTTTGTATTTATGTTCCATTACGTGTTCCAGCTCTTATATTTTGTACATGCTATTTGGAGAGCTTCCTACACATCCACATTGTACTCTTTAGGCAATTCTTCCTCTGTGGGATACTATTCAAATATATAATCAGAATTTCCTTCTTAGGAAATTCCCATCCCCTTGAGCTGATTTTCCTTTAGAATCATGAACCAGTGACTCACATCACTTTTTCGTCTTATTTTTTGACATCTATCTCTAGGGTACATATCAGACTGTGTCAAGCATTTATCTCCGTATCCATCATGAAAACTTAGATGACAGAGTTGCTCCTTCCTAGTCCATATTATATCTAGATTGCCAATCCTTCTCTTAATTTTCTCTATTTCCAAAGAGCAGAAGTATGCTGAGGAAATTCTACTTCTCTAGACATTATAATACCCCTCCATGTATGGTAGTTACTATAAACTTTTTGATGGAAAAGAGGGCACATGAGGGAAATTTTGAAAGCACAGTAAGGGCGTGTTCTATTTTGGGTGGGTTAGACAGGAACTGGGGGAATTTAAGAAGCATGATGGTCTCTCCTACCAAAGTTCTTCTCTCTGAGACCAACCAGAACACATCTATTTTCTCCATCCTTCCTTCTTTCCTTTCCTCATACATGCCATCATGTCTATGATCAATAGATATGCTATTTATCTATAAAATCATGTTCCTAATTTCTTCCATCACTGACTCCAAGAAATATTCCTGAGGAAGGCAGAACCAAATAAGAAACAAAGCAATATACTTAAAATAGATAAATCAAGTCAATCTTTCCATTGTAATGATACAGTGTGGACCATCCAAATATCTGATAAATTAAAATTTGAGTTCCTAAGGGAACCATTTTAAGTGGATTCTCCTATGTGAGATGAAATTTGATAGCAGGAGAGCAACATTCCTCTGTTTGTCCATTAATTGATTGATTTATTCATTGTACAAGCTTAAGTGACTACTTTGTTGTTGTTCACTTATTTCAATCATGTCTGATTTTTCAAAACCCCATTTGAGGTTTCCTTAGCAAGGGAACTGGAGTGGCTTGCCATTTGCTTCTCCAGTTCATTTTAAAGATGAAGAACTAAAGCAAATAGGGTTAAGTGACTTGCCCAGGGTCACATGCCTAGTAAGTGTCTGAAGCTATATTTGAACTCAGGAGGATAAGTCTTCCTGACTTCAGGATGGGCATTCTATCTACTGCTCCACCTAACTGCCATGCCTACCTTGTAGCAGATACTGTACTATGACTTAGGAATACGGAAACAAAATTTGCCCTAAAGAAATCTATGTTTCATTGGAGCAAACATCATGTACATAGATTAATAAATACAAAATATATATACAAAGTAAATTTTAAAAAAGTATTATGAATGGTGACAGCAACTGAGGGAATCAGGAAATGCTTCATGTATAAGGTATGCATAATCTGAGTTTTGAATAAAAGAAGAAATTAGACAGAGTCTATTCCAGGCAAGTGGGTGGGGGTGGGTAGGAAGGTGACGTATGCAAAGGCATGAAGTCAGAAAATGGAAGGTCATATAATGGGAACAGTAAGTAGGCTAGTTCGCTGCCCTGCACCATAGAGTGTGTGAAGGGAGTAATGTATAATAAGTCTAGAAATTTAGGCTGGACACAGCCTATGAAAGTCTCTAAATCACAGAGGAATTTTCATTTTATCCTAAAGGTAATAAATAGAGAACCTCTGGATCTTTTTGAACAGAGGAATGACCTTCTTAGATGTGTACTATAGAATTTTTAATTTCTGTTATGTGGATGGAGATTTATAGAGAGGATTGCCTAGAAACATGGAGACGAATTAGAAGGCCATTTTAATAGTCTAGGTAAAAGGTGATGAAGGCCTGAACTAAGGTGGTGGCCATGTGAATTAAGACAAAGGCATGAATGTAAGGGATGTTTCAGAAGGTAGAATCAATAAATCTTGGCAACTGATCAATATAAGAATGTTTTCAAAGTTATATTTAAAACCATAAAGCAGGGTAGCTAACAACTTAAAAATGTCTGATTATCTAAAGACAGTTGTCCGTTAGCAAGTTCTAAGGAACCAAGAGGATAAAAAGAAATTTAATATTTTGCTTTTCTTCCCCTCTTAGCACTCAGGCTTCACCAGCCCTCCCCCTCATAAATATGATATGTAGATGAAGTCCTTTGAAAAGGTATATGGCTTTCCCAGACTCCATTTCAAGAAGATATACTTGGCAGAATCTCCTGCCATGGAAGAAGTAAAGATGTGGATACCATTCCAAATGAGATAAGATCCTATCTTTGAAAAAGACATTAAGTTAGTATTCCAAAGACTACCCTTCTGGGGCTGTAACAGGTCATATGCCTAACTATCTAATTACATACAATTTGCATGTTAATGTGCCTCTTCAGGATCCATTATAGCCCATGATGAAAGACCTAAAATGTTGGCATGCATATCTCCCTCCTAAGTATAATATACCATCACACTTAAGTACTCAAGGGAGTACTTGTAGTCATCCTAGACTTAGGAAATGCCTCCATATGGTAAAAAGTTTATATTGCCACATTTAAAGGCTTCCTATTATATGACGATTTGTGTTTTTAAAATTTTTATTTTTAAACCACTGTGATTCCATTGGTATAAGGAAGTCCCTGTGAAGAAGGAAAGGAACGGAATAAACATTTATATAGAGTGGAAGATTATAGGCACTAAGTGTTTTATAAATATCTTATTCATTTCTCACAACAACCCTGGGAGGTAAGTGCTGTTATTATCTCTACTTTACAGTTGAGGCGACTGAGGCAAACAGAGCTTAATTGATTGCCTGGGATCACAAAGCTACTAAGTGTCTGAGGCCACATTACAGCTCAGGTCTTCCTGACTCCAGGCCCAGTGCTCTATTTACTGCCTCAATAGAATGTCTACCATTAAAGACTTGACTATGAACTCTAATCTTTGGGAGTTGCTTGAGGGACAGTGACCAGTTTGGTAACCTTCCGAGGGTCATACAGCCTGTGTATATCAGAAGTTGTGAGATTGTGATTGGAACCCAGGTTTTTCTGTCTCAGAATCTAGTTCTCTCTATGATGCCACACTTTCTCTCTCTCTCTCTCTCTCTGGCTCTGGCTCTGTCTCTCTCTGGCTCTGTCTCTCTATGTCTCTCTCCATTCTTAAGTGTTTAAAATATATACAATCTCTCACTTATCTACTACATGATCAGTCATTTTTTTTTTGTTTTTTTTTAATTTTATTTTAGGCTTATACGACATAACACAAATACAGAATAGTGAAAAAAAACCGTATCTTAAGCTCAAATATTGGAACTTAAATACAATGTAAGAAAAGGAAAAAAAAAGCATGTCATGTGCACAGTAGAACACAAGAGAGTATTCAAAAGATGTAACAATAAATTTTCATTTCAAAAAAGCCTGTGTGATATATACTACACATTGTGTTGAAAGCTGTCCATATTTTCTTTGCTTCCTTGTAAGTTATCTTTTATTTTTTGCTCTGCACTTTTTTACTTTGTTCTTTTTTCCACTGTTCATCCACTGGCCCTCAACCAGAATGCTGAGATGAAGTGTGGATATATTTCCATGTAGATAAAGATATTCACATACACACATACACACACATACATATATAGACATGTACTTTCCCTAAAAATTCTATTCCTGATCTTTGTTTTTATGTTTGTGCATATCTCTTGTTTCCTATCCTTGTTACTCCTCTATTTTACTTCTTCCTTCTAACTTGCCTTCCCTTTACTTAGCCAATCTCCCTCCGAGGATCCCTCTCCTATCCTCCCATTCCAATAAATCTAAACACCTTTTCATACCTCCCTTTAACCTATTTCCTCACCCTCCCCTCTAAATATCCCTATATTGTCCTCTCCCCCCTCCCCATTCTCTTACCATTTTATTTCTTCTGAATTTAGACTTTTACACTCATATATATATATATATATATATATATATATATATATATATATATATATATGCATATATATGTATGTATTGTTCCCTCTTAAACCCATTCCCAATGAAAGTAGGTTACCAGACCTACTAGCCCTCCTACCCTGCCTAATTCCTCTGTATCAATTCTTCCTCTTGCACCTCATTTGTATAAAATAACTACTGTTTTTTAGCTGTTCCTAATTTGTTTTACTTTTATTTTTTTTTTTTTGACAAATTTTTTTTTCCTTTATTTATTTTTAGTTTACCACACACGGTTCTACATAGTTTTGAGTTCCAGTTTTTCTCCCCTCCCTCCCCCCTCCCTCCCCAAGACGGCATGAAGTCTCATATAACTGTCATGTATAACTTCGCATTGAATTAATTTATGCTCTATTCAAGTCGTGGAGAAGAATTCTGACCAATGGAATGAATCATAAGAAAGAAGAAACAGAACCAAAAAAAAAAAACAACAACAAAAAAAAAACCCAAAACCAAAAACAAAAGAGAAGCAGAAAAGGCGAGCATGTAGTGTGCCTCAGTCTGTATTCAAACTTCGCAGTTCTTTCTCTGAATGAAGATAGCATTCTCCATCGTGAGTCCCCTGGATTTGTCCTTGCCCCTTTAGGTTGCTGAGAGAAGCGCAGTATGTCAGGGTTGGTCCTCACGGAATCCACATATCTGTGGCTGTGCACAACGTTCTCCTGGCTCTGCTCCGCTCACTCAGCATTATGTCGTGTAGGTTTTTCCAGGTTGTTATGAAGTCTGCATCATCCCCATTTCTTATGGCACAATAGTATTCCATCACCTTCATATACCACAGCTTGTTCAGCCATTCCCCAATTGATGGGCATCCCTTTGCTTTCCAATTCTTGGCTACCACAAAGAGAGCTGCTATAAATATTCTTGTACATATGGGTCCTTTTCCCGCTTGCGTGATTTCTTTGGGATACAACCCTAGAAGTGGTATTACTGGGTCAAAGGGTATGAACATTTCTATAGCCCTTTGGGCATAGTTCCACACCGCCCTCCAAAATGGCTGGATCAGCTCGCAACTCCACCAGCAATGCAACAATGTTCCAATTTCCCCACATCCTTTCCAGCATTTATCATTCTCCTGATTTGTTATTTTAGCCAATCTGACAGGAGAGATGTGGTATCTAAGAGTTGTTTTGATTTGCATTTCTCTAATCAGCAGCGATCCAGAGCATTTTTCCATATGCCTGTAGATAGCTTTAATTTCTTCCTCTGAAAACTGCCTGTTCATATCCTTTGACCATTTCTCAATTGGGGAATGGCTTGTTTTCCTATATATTTGGCTTAGCTCCCTGTATATTTTAGAAATGAGGTCTTTATCAGAAATACTAGTTGCAAAGATTTTCTCCCAATTTTCTGCTTCCCTCCTAATTCTTGTTGCATTGGCTTTTTTTGTACAAAAACATTTCAATTTGACATAATCAAAATTATCCATTTTGCATTTTGTAATGCTCTCTATCTCTTGTTGGGTCATGAATTCTTTACTTTTCCACAAATCTGATAAGTAAACTATTCCTTGCTTTCCCAAATTACTTAGAGTATCAACTTTTACTCCTAAATCATGAACCCATTTTGACTTTATTTTGGTATATGGTGTAAGATATTGGTCTATGCCCAGTTTTTGCCCTACCATTTTCCAATTTTCCCAACAGTTTTTGTGAAATAGTGAATTATTAGCCCAGAAACTGGCTTCTTTGGGTTTATCAAAGAGTAGATTGCTAAACTTGTTGATTTCACCTACTTGTGTACCTATCCTATACCACTGATCCACACCCCTGTTTCTTAACCAGTACCAGGCAGTTTTGATGACTGCTGCTGTGTAGTACAGTTTAATATCTGGTGTGGCTAAACCACCATCCCTAGCATGTCTTTTCATTAATATCCTAGATACTCTAGACCTCTTGTTTTTCCAAATAAATTTTGTTATTATTTTGTCCAGCTCAGCAAAAAAAAATTTTGGTAGTTCGATTGGTATGGCACTGAATAGATAGATTAATTTAGGTAGAATTGTCATTTTTATTATATTAGCTCGGCCTAACCATGAGCAACTGATATTTCTCCATTTATTTAGATCTGATTTTATTCGCGTGAAAAGTGTTTCATAGTTATGTTCATATAGGCCCTGGGTTTGTCTTGGCAAATAGACTCCCAAATATTTTATAGTGCCTTCAGTAACTTTGAATGGAATTTCTCTTTCTATCTCTTGCTGTTGGGCTTTGTCAGTAATGTATAGGAATGCTGAGGATTTATGTGGGTTTATTTTATATCCTGCAACTTTGCTAAAGTTGTTTATTATTTCAAGTAGTTTTTTACTTGATTCTCTAGGATTCTCTAGATAAATCATCATATCATCTGCAAAAAGTGATAATTTAGTTTCTTCTTTTCCTATTCTAATTCCTTCAATTTCTTTTTCTTCTCTTATTGCTACAGCTAATGTTTCTAGAACCAAATTGAATAATAGGGGTGATAATGGACATCCTTGTTTCACCCCTGATCTTATTGGGAATGCATCTAGTTTATCCCCATTACAAATAATGCTTGTTGATGGTTTTAGGTAGATGCTATTTATAATTTTGAGGAAGGTTCCCCTTATTCCTATGCTTTCTAGTGTTTTTAATAGGAATGGGTGTTGTACTTTGTCAAAGGCTTTTTCTGCGTCTATTGAGATGATCATATGGTTTTTGCTAGTTTTGTTGTTGATATGGTCAATTATGCTAATAGTTTTCCTAATATTGAACCAGCCTTGCATTCCTGGAATAAATCCTACCTGGTCATGGTGTATTATTCTCGTAATGAGTTGCTGCAATCTTTTTGCTAATATTTTATTTAAAATTTTTGCATCAATATTCATTAGAGAAATTGGTCTATAATTTTCTTTCTCTGTTTTAACTCTACCTGGTTTAGGTATTAGTACCATATTTGTGTCATAAAAAGAATTTGGTAGGACTCCTTCTTCTCCTATTTTCCCAAATAGTCTGCAAAGTATTGGAATTAGTTGTTCTTTAAATGTTTGATAGAATTCACATGTAAAACCATCTGGCCCTGGAGATTTTTTCCTAGGGAGTTCGTTGATGGCCTGCTCAATTTCTTTTTCTGATATGGGGTCATTAAGAAATTTCACTTCCTTCTCTGTTAGTCTGGGCAGTTTATGTTTTTGTAGATATTCATCCATATCTCTAAGGTTGTCAAATTTATGGGCATACAGTTGGGCGAAATAATTCCTAATTATTGTTTTGATTTCCTCTTCATTAGAGGTGACCTCACCCTTTTCATTTTTTATACTGGTAATTTGATTTTCTTCTTTCTTTTTTTTAATCAAATTGACCAAAGGTTTGTCAATTTTATTGGTTTTTTCATAAAACCAGCTCTTTGTTTTATTTATTAATTCAATAGTTTTCTTGGTTTCAATTTTATTAA
Organism: Trichosurus vulpecula; assembly: GCF_011100635.1. Taxonomy (NCBI): domain Eukaryota; kingdom Metazoa; phylum Chordata; class Mammalia; order Diprotodontia; family Phalangeridae; genus Trichosurus; species Trichosurus vulpecula. Next base: position 269,324,620 of record NC_050575.1, on the reverse strand, counting down.
TCTCTCCTTTGATTTTCAGTATTTCTAATTTGGTATTTAATTGGGGGTTTTCAATTTGCTCTTTTTCTAGCTTTTTCAGCTGTATGCCCAGATCATTGATCTCCTCTTTCCCTATTTTATTCATGTAGGCATTTAGAGATATAAAACTTCCCCTAAGAACTGCTTTTGCTGCATCCCATAAGTTTTGGTATGTTGTTTCATTATTGTCATTCTCTTGAATGAAATTATTGATTGTTTCTCTGATTTGATCTTTGGCCCACTCACTCTTTAGAATTAAATTATTTAGTTTCCAATTAGTTTTTAGCTTATTTTTCCATGGTGCTTTATTAAAAATGATTCTTATTGCATCATGATCTGAAAAGGATGCATTGACTACTTCTGCTTTTCTGCACTGGATTGTGAGGTTTTTATGCCCTAGTACATGGTCAATTTTTGAGTATGTGCCATGTACTTTTGAGAAGAAAGTATATTCCTTTTTATCCCCATTCAGTTTTCTCCAGAGGTCTATCATATACGCCTTTTCTAAAATTCTGTTTACCTCCTTAACTTTTTTCTTATTTATTTTGAGGTTAGATTTATCAAGTTCAGAAAGGGGGAGGTTGAGGTCTCCCAATATTATAGTTTTGCTGTCTATTTCTTCCTGTAACTCCCTTAACCTCTCCTCTAAGAATTTGTATGCCTTACCACTTGGTGCATATATGTTAAGCAATGATATTGCTTCATTGTTTATGGTGCCTTTCAGCAGGATATAATGTCCTTCCTTATCTCTTCTAATTAGATCTATCTTTACTTTTGCTTTGTCTGAGATTAGGATTGCTACACCTGCTTTTTTTACTTTAGCTGAGGCACAATATATTTTACTCCAGCCTTTTACCTTAACCCTATGTGTATCCCCCTGTTTCAGATGTGTTTCTTGTAAACAGCATATTGTAGGATTATGGTTTTTAATCCATTCTGCTATCTGCTTCTGTTTTGTGAGAATGTTCATCCCCTGCACGTTCAGGGTTATGATTTCTATCTGTGTCTTTTTCTCCATCCTAATTCCCCCTGTTTATGCTTTTATTTCTCCCTTTCCCCTTCTCCTCCCCAACAAAGTTTTGCTTTTGAACGCCGCTTTCCTCAGTTAACCCTCCCTCTTTATTCCCCTCCCTTATCTAACCGTTACCCACTTGCTACTTCTCCTCTTCCTTCTGCCCTCCCCCCTCCCTTTTTCCCCCCTTTCCCTCCCACTTCCCGTAGGACAAGTTAGATTTCTAAACTTATCCGAGTATGTTATTCCCTTCTTGAACTAGATCAGATGACAGTAAAGCTCAAATACTGCTCTTCTCCCTCCCTTCTTTCCCTCTACTATGTTTTTTTGCCACTTCCTTTGGTGTAATTTACCCTTTTCTACAACCTTCTTACCACTTCCCTCATAGCCCTCCCTTTATATCTCTTATTTATATTTTATATCTTTACATCAGTCAATTTATACAGGCATTCACAACCTATGTATATCCCTTTCATTTGTCACAATAGTTGTACCATTCACAAGAATGACTTATATATGTATATGTATATATATATATACATAAAAAACATACATAAGATGATATAATCCCACATAAAGATGTAAACAACCTAAGCTTATTGGTTAATGAAGTTTGTGGGGTTTTTCCCCCTGGTTACCTTTTTATGTCTCTCTTGAGGTTTGTATTTGGAGATCAAATTTGCCATTGAGTTCTGGCCTTTTCATCAGGAAGGTCTGGAATTCCCTTATTTCATTGAATGTCCATCGCCTTGCCTGGAAAATTATGCTTAGTTTTGCTGGGTAGTTGATCCTTGGTTGTAGTCCCAGCTCCTTTGCCCTTCGGAATATCATATTCCAATTTCTCCTGTCTTTTAATGTGGAAGCTGAGAGATCCTGCGTGATCCTGACTGTAGTTCCACGATATTTGAATTGCTTCTTTTTGGCTGCTTGCAGTATTTTCTCCTTAAGTTTATAGCTCTGAAATTTGGCTATAATATTTCTTGGTGTTTTCAGTTTGGGATCTCTTTCAGGGGGTGATCGGTGAATTCTTTCAATGACTATTTTGCCCTCTGGTTCTAGGACCTCTGGGCAGTTGTCTTTGATAATTTCTTCGAAGATACTGTCAAGGCTCCTTTTTTCATCGTGGATTTCCGGTAGACCAATAACTCTCAAATTGTCTCTCCTGGATCTATTTTCCAGGTCAGTTGTTTTGCCAATCAGATATTTCACATTTTTTTCTATTTTTTCATTCTTTACATTTTGTTTTATTACTTCTTGATGCCTCATAGATTCATTAGCTTCCACTTGCTCAAGTCTAATTTTAAATGAGTTAGTGTTTACATTTTGCTTTTGAGCATCCATTTTCAATTGGTTGATTTCACCTCTCAGGGTGTCCTTTTCTCTCTCTAGATTCTGAATCTCCATAGCCATTTCGCCAATCTTATTCTTTAGGGACTTGATTTCGTCAGTGGATTTTTTCTCCCTTTTTTCCATTTTTTCCATATTTTCTTTTAGCTCCCTAATTTGGTTTTTAAAATCCTCTTTTAGCTCTTCCAGCAGTGCTTTTTGGGCTGGAAACCAGATCATATTAGCTTTTGAGGTATCTGATGTATCTACCGTGTCATTGCTATCTTCTTCTAAGTCGATATTTTGATCCTGCCTGTCTCCATAAAAAGAATCTATTGTCCTCGGTTTTTTTGTGTTCTTCTTCATGTTGGATTGCCTTTTGCTGGCGTTAGAACGAATTTCTATCTGTGAGTCTCAGGGCTTTCTGTCCCAGCTTTCTTATTCTGGGGGTTGTGAGTCTAAAATTATAACCTTCAGTTTCCTGAGGTGTGGGGGAGGGGTCTGGCTCCCTGGCGTCTCACTCCCTATGGGTGCTCTCCAGCACTTGCTTTTCAGCAATGGTCTCAGCCGTTTGTTGTTTGAGCTGATGACTGGCGCTTCCCCTGGGGGAGCAAGGTTACGTCTGGGCTCCTGGCTTGGCCCCCTGCCGACTCTTCCCCTCCGGGACTAATGAGCTTCTAGTATTTGTCCTGTGAAGCCCTGCTACTCTCTCCTCTGTTTCAGTTTTTTTTTTTTTTTTTTTCCCGAGGAATTCTCTGGGTGAGGGGGGGAGGGGTTAGAGCCGCTTACCTAGCCATTGAGTCTTCCGGAAGTTCAAGAGGCCGAGATCCTGGGTTTTGCAAGCGGCAGGACTGGGTGTTTTCGCGGCTGGTGGCGTTGCGCTGCCTCTCGTCGCTCCCAGAGACTGCCGTCCTGTGTTGGGAGGCCTGGGGATCTCTGCCGGTTTCGGGCGCCCAGCTTTCTCCCAGCTCGTCTCCCACGTGGATTTCCCGGCCGGCCGCTTCCGCCTTGGTCTGGAGCAGCTCCGCACCGAGCACTCTCCGCGCCTGCAGGTTCGTTCCTCTGGCCTTTCAGACTCTCCCGGCTCGGAAATTTGCCCCACGCAGACTGCTCGCGGTTTCTGACTCTCTCAAATCTGCTCAAATTCACTTTTTTATGGGAATCTGACAGACCTTGTGAGAGAGCTCCGGTAAGAGGCTGCCTTCATGCGGCCATCTTGGCTCCGCCCCTATGATCAGTCATTTTACAGACTCTTTCTGTCAACCTGGTACTTTTCTATTTTTGTTTTCATTTGGTGGGGACAGATAGAGTAGGATTTAGTGATGGAGGAACAGCAATAAGGCTGGAGTATGTAAGTGCATGTGTATCTGCTTGTGTTTCAAATTATTATAGCTTGTATTTATGTAGCACTTAAAGATTTGTGGAGGATTTTCTTCTCAACAACCCTGTGAGTTAGGTATTGCAAGTATTGTTACAGCTCCAATATACAGGTAAAGAGACTGAGGTTGTGACTTGTCTAAAGTCACACAACTGGCAAGTGTTGGGGGAAAGATTTAAGTCCAGGTCTTTCATGATGCCAAATCCAATGTTCTTTCCCATATGACATGCTTTCTCTATGAATGATTTCAGGATTAGATATTGATTTGAATTAACCATGCCTCATCTTTCCTTTTTTTTAATTTAATGTTTTTAGTTTTCAGCATTGATTTCCACAAGATTTTGAATTACAAATTTTCTCCCCATTTCTACCCTCCCACCTCACTCCAAGATGGCATATATTCTGATTGCCCCATTCCCCAGTCAGCCCTCCCTTCTGTCACCCCACTCCCTCCATCCCCTTTTCCCTTACTTTTTTGTAGAGCAAGATAGATTTCTATGCCCCATTGCCTGTGTATCTTATTTCCCAGTTGCAAGCAAAAACAACTTTTTATTTTTTTGCCCCATCCCTGCCTAGGGGCTCCACCTTTGCCTTACCTCTGCTTAACTGTGTTTACAAAATTCCATTACAGGCATTTGCTGGATTTAATATGGTTTCTTACAAGTATAAATGTGGCTTCCATGTTGTGCTTTTGTTTGCATCTAAGCTGTCTCATGTTGGGGGTTGGGAGGTGGTTCTCCCATCAGTGACTTCCTTTCAGACATGAAACCATGTTTGTGCTTCTGACTCACCAGACTTTGCCAACATGACAGCTTTCTTTTCTGTGTTGTCTTTTTGCATTAGAATAAAAGCTCTTTGAAGGCTGAGATTGTCTTTATTTTTGCTTCCCAGCACTTAGCACAATGCCTGGTACACAGTACACACTTAATAAATGCTCATTATATGCCTACCTAAAAAAGAAAAGATTTGACAACTGATTGGATATGAGGAGTAAATAGGAGTACCAAGTCAAGGCAAACAGCCTGTGTTGTTATACCACTTTTTATAGAGATGAGAAAGGGCTTCTTAATGGATGTTTTCTCAGCAAGCTTACCTTTTGTATTATTTTCCATTCCTTTGGCATTTTTTTCCCTTTTGAAAAATCTTTATTAGGAGGTTATTGGTTAAGATCACATCTGGAAAGATGTACAGCACATATCCAACGATCCTGGGTACTTAGTTTTTCAAGAACATGTCTTTTTACCCCACATTCTGGCAGGGAGTACTTGTTGAGCAGTTGGTTGATATGGAAATCAAACATGAAACACCATAATATGAGAGGAATAAAACCATTTAATAAAGCATCCCATAGTATTCTTCTGGAAAAGAGGGAGGTTGTATACATGATGACAATATAATTAGATAGATTTAGAACTAATTGAATGATTGAATTCCAAGGGTAGTTGCTAATGGCTAAATCTCACCTTTGTAGGATGTCTCCAGTGATGGGTCCCAGAGATCTCCATTTGGCTCTTTGCTTTTTAATATTTTACCCATGTTTTGGATAAAGGCATAGATGGAATACTCTTTGTATTTGCAGATGACACCAAGCTGACCCTGAACTAAAACAGGCAGTGGAGAAACATGAATAAATAAAAAGAAAAAAAATAAATGGCCTAGACTCCTACTCTCTGGGTTATTGAATTGCTTTTCAGGAAATAAAGTATGAATATCTTGCCCAACACTAATAATGGTATTATACCAACTTTCTCAGCACTGTTTAGTTCCCATATTGGGTTGAAGATTTAGAATGGTTCTCAGCTTTTCAAAACAGTTTCTGTTTTTGCAAATGGACATTTGCTCTATATCAGGAGGAGAGCTGTAGAAACCCAGGAAAATGCAGATGCCACAGTCTTTTGTTCACAAAGTTTCTTTTATTTGAGATTGCCTGAGTAGTTAGAAGTCACCAAAAGGCAACATTTCAGATTTAAACCTTAATCATGATTTAGAGTCCTTGTAAGAGGTAAAATGTAAAATTGTCTCTTAGCCCTGAAGGTATAAATATGCCAATAAATTCTCTTCCCCAAGGAGCTCATTTTCCCCGTAAGTGGTACTGTTGCTCAGTGTTTCACAACACTCTAGCTAATTTATACTTATGTAAAATATCTGAACCATAATGCAAATCTTTGAACCAGTGGAAATTAAATTGTCTAAACATGATTTTTCTCTTCCTCATTGCTGAACTCCTGCTCTGGGTTTTAATACTAATTAAATCAATTAATTCTCAATATTTTTCAGTAGTGATATACTTTACTAAACCATACTTATTACATGTGAACTACTTCTTGGAGTTCTTGAAGGTCAGAGTATATTTTATTCATAAAGACTCATTCATTTCACTTTATTGTACTTTTAATTAGTCACTAGGTTTCATCCTGAACATCCCTAATCCATCTATATCTTAATCCACTCTTGTCTATTTTTTCTGTCTCCCTGCCACCCCCCACAGTTCATTGTACCAGATGGACCAATTTCAAAGGATTAGGAGTTTCTGGTAATAGATAGCCAGAAGGGCCTACATACCTTTGAAAGTTATAGATGATGCCACCTCAGTAGAGAGAACCATTATCTTCTAGATTGGGTAGTGTTTCACAGAAAACACTCGGGAGGCACTGGAAGTTTCACTGGACTCCAGCCTCTAACAGGTTCACTTTTGATCCGGTCAGACAGGAAGACAGCTTTGAAAGGGTTAACAATCTTATTTTATTCTAGTCTAGTCTTCTCACAAGGGTTGCTGATAATGGGAGCATTAACTCCTACAGCATTCCCTAATCACCTTTCTCTCAGGGGCAAAGGAGAAGGAGGGGCAACTACTCCTGCATCTTGATGGGGTCAATCAAGACAGGCACTGCTTGTGCACTCCCCTAAATCCCTTCAATCCTTGATGGGGGTTGGTCAAGTGTAGTAGCAATTTAGATTTGAAGATCTTTCCCATCCATTAATAGGCCATGTGACCTGCTTACATCACAGGAAGCCTAGGTTACATGTGGTGGGAGGAGCTTCCTGACAGGAAAAGGAAGTTATGTCACAGGAAATGTTGAGAGAGAGAGAGAGAGAGAGAGAGAGAGAGAGAGAGAGAGAGAGAGAGGGAGAGCACAGTTATGGCTGCTAATGGCTGCCCTCACGATTGTTAGAACTGAACAGGCTGACTTATCTGTACTGCGAGTTTGTCTTTGGGGAAGACCCCAGTAGGGTCAGAGAGGTTTTGGGTTGGAGAGGCTCCAGGTCGTGATATGGTGTGTGGAATGTTTTACTGCTGTGATAGACTGGATAAATGGCTTGTGGGATATGGTTCTCTGGTGTCTGAATAAATGGTTTACTTCTTCTACCTTCTATGTGGAGAGTCTTGTATATTGCGATACAGAACTACGTAGGCATTTTGACAGTTATCATCTACATTGTTATTATTGCCTTACTGTTACATCAAGACACCCACAAATTCCCCCAGGAGTTCTCCATGGATTCCCCCATGGGTTCCCCATGGATTCCCTACTCCCTGACCAGTGCCCACTTGCTTCATAGGGCAACAAATGAAGGCATCTTGCCAACTCACGGGTTAACTTTAGCAATTTTGTCATTCTGTGCAAGCATAGTAAATATCAATTATGTCACCCCTATATCTCACAGCGCAGCCTCAGTAGGACTGCCTATCGCTATGATTCTAGGATTCACTATCTAGACTCCTTGAGGCTATTCTGGGAATTATTATCTAACACCTGGAAACTAGACATTGCCATGGCCGTGGATCCTGAGAAACTGAACTCTAAAAAGGATAACAAAATCTTCCTTAGATATAGGTAGGGAGGAGAATTTGGCAAATGGCTCCTCTGCTGGTGTTTGAAAGGGAGAGTGTGTTTATCATTCAGGCCTGATTTTCCTCATTCATTTATTTAATAAACATTTCTTGTCTGTTCTGTGCCAGGTACTGGGATAGGCACTAGGGATAGATAAAAAGACCCAAATGAAATACTATCTGTCCTCCAGAAGCTTATGTTCTAGTAGGGGAAGGTAGCATTAGGAAAGGCTTCCAGTGGGAAATAGTTCTTTGAAATGTTTTGGAAAGAAACTAAGGACTCCATAAGTCAGAGGAGAGGAGAAAGTGGAGGCCCAGGGAGGTTAGAAGGATATTGTGAAGAGCTTTAAAAACCAAATAGACAAGTTTACATATTATCCTGGAGAAAAAGACTGAGACACTGGAGTTTCTTGAGAAGAGGAGTGACAAGGTCAGAACTGTATTTTAGGGATATTAATTTAGTATCATTGTGAAAAATAAATTAGAAAGGGGAGAGACTGAAGACAGAGACCAATTAGGGGGAAGTTGTAGCATCAAGTAGTATTGAGGGATTGACTGTGCTGATTGTATGAGTGGACAGACCTGGCCAGACTTTGGATTATGGAGGTAGAATCAATAATTATTGGCAATTGATAAAATATGAAGGGTAAGGGGGAAGGAAATGCTAAGGATGACTCCTAGGTTACAAATGTAGGTGATTAGAAGGATAATGGTAGAATAACACACATAGGGAAGTTAGGCAGATGTGTGTGGTTTTTTTGGGAAAAGATATGACTTCTGATTTGGGTACGTTTAGCTTGATATTCATTGTTTTTCTTAAATACATCAATAGCATTAATTTAGCATTTACTAAGTTTCAGGCACTACACTAAGTGCTGGGAATACATAAAAAGGCAAATAGTCATGCCCTCAAGGAGCTAACCTTCTAATGATTATCTATTATGTATGATCTATCTACTCATTCATCCATTTATTTATACATGTTTCTTCATTTGTTCATTCATTTGCTTAGTTGTGTGTTTATCTGTCTATCTATTTGTTTGCTTGTTTGTTTAAGTTTGAAGTTGGGTCTCCCTAACTCACCCAGACTAGGAGTACAATGGCCACTCTTGGATACAGTGATGCCAATACTGATCATGAAGGAAGCTTAACCTTTGCTATTTTTAAAACTTAAATGGGTCCACCCTCAGGCAGCCTAGTAACCCTTTGCTCTCAGGGAAATGAGAACATAAAATTGCCTTTTGCAGTATTCACTCATAAATCCCCAAATTAAGTGATCCAACAACCTCAGCCTTACCAGAAGAATGAACTTGTTCCACGATAACCAACCTTGAGATTCTTATAGAGATTCCATACAGATGGAGATGTCCAACATAGGATTATAGTGCCACAGAAAAGCTAGGGTTGGATAGATAGAGCTAGAGTTATATTAACAGGTATGTTATATAAAATTCTATTAAGCAGTATGATAGTTGAACCCATAGAAGTTTGTGGAACCATTGAGAGTATGTGTAGAGAGAAGAATAGCGGGCCTAGGTTAAGCCTTAAGGTGTACATATATATGAAGAGAGGGACTTGGATGATGATCTATTACAGGCAATATAGGATTTTTCTGATACATAGAAGAATAAAGAGAAAGCATTATCACAAAAGCCCAATGGGGACTGAATGTCTAGGAGAAAGGGTTGGTGAATAATGCCAAATGCTACGAAAAAAGTCAAGAAGGTTGAGTACTGAGCGAGTCAAAGATAATTGGTTTCAACATCTCCAGCTGAGCAATGGGGTCAGAAGCTAGATTAGAAAGTGTTGAGAAATGAGTAAGAGAAGCAAGGAGTATAGACAGCTTTTTCTAGAAATTTAGCTGTGAAAGAGATGAGATATTGCATGATACCTTGAGGGGATGGAAGGGTAAAATGAAGTGTTTTGTTGTTATTTCTGTTTAAGGATTGGTGGGGAGGTTCTTGGCATGTTTGTAAGCAGTAGGACAAGGGCAAGTGGGTTAAGAGAGATTGAAAATTAGGGAATGAGAGGGGATGATTGAAGATGAAAGCAAGGAGATAGATGAAAAGGATACAGGTAGTGATCTTGACATTGGCAAAGAAAAGGGTCATCTCTTTTTTCTGAGACTGAAGCAAAGAAGTAGAGAGTTGAGGATAATGTATAGAATTGGGGAGCAGAGGGGGCTTGTATATGTATATGTATGTATATGAATGTTGTTTTGTTCTGTGAAATATGTGAAGTTGGGTTTTCTGATAAAAGGGAGTAAGGTATGGTATAGGTTGGGAGAAGAGTAAAGAGAATATTTAAAGCAGTTGCTGGGGGGAGTGTTATAGAGCCAAGTAGGGGAGCAAAGCTGAAATGTCCTAACATAAATCACCAATATTGTATGACCTCCTCCATCTGTATTCAGCAGTGTGTTTGGGATAGGAGTGATGAAGGTGGATAACAGAAACAATCCAAAGTTGGATTTTAGAAAGAGATGAGCAGGACAAGACATCAAAGGACTCAAGGGTAAAGGCCAGTGTAAAATTGAACTGGTCCACTTTAAGGTCAACATTTTGAAGGGAGAAAAGTGAGGTCAGAGCAGAGGTGAAGATGTTCTGGAAGACTGTGTGATGTCTAGAGAGACTGAAGATTGTCATGAGGTAGGAGAATAGGTTTAGGAGAGGCAACACAGTGATAAATGGGAGGACAGGAGGGTATGGTCAGACAGAGCAATTTCAGAGTTATCGACAGTGAAAGTGAAACACTTGTAGGTACAGATAATAAGGTCAAGGATATGACCAGCTCTATCTGTGGAGAGAAGGTGAAAAGTAGATAAATATAAGGAGCAGAGGAGGGTTACACAACTTGAAGAGGTTGTTTCTTAACTATAACAAAATGTGCAAATGAATGAAGAATATGTTTTTAACACTATGGGGAACTCTCAGTGTGGGAACGTACATCCAAAAATGTAAATTGCAACCCATTGAATGATCAAGAAGCACGTATTTAGTATCTTCTATGCTTGAATCACTATGCTAGGATCTATGACTTGATAGGTTGGTCCTAGGAATTTCCTTAATCATATGGAGATTAAATGACTTGTCCAGAGTCACAAGACCTTATACATCAGGGGAAGGATTTGAATCCAGGTCTTCCTGACTCTAAGCCCAAGTCTATGTCCACTGTACTAACTATTCTATAAGCCTATGATTTTCCTGGTTATATACAGGGCTATATACAAGGATCTTCACACCCATCTTGGGCAGATACTATTTATACTGCTAAAGAAAGGCACAATGCTAGGGGCAGGAGGTTAGTATTAAATTGGTAAATACCGTCAGTTCACCACTGTTCATAAGATGAATCTAAAGTACCCTTAGGACTAACACCAATATCAGACGAAAGCCAATGAAAAGGTATAAAGAGGAGTTCAACGGTTCCTTTTGTTTTGAGGGGTTCTGACACAAATAGTTCCCAACTTTTCAACTGTTCTGGCCAAGCCTTCATATCTTGAAAGGAAAAGAAAATTTCTCTACTTCCTTCTCAAAGCTGGCACACGTTGTGGGCTTAGTATAAAACTAAATATGGTAATTCATTTTAAGATGGTTTCTATGTCCGAACAATAAATCTCAATCCAATAGAAAAGTGACAAATAAAATAGGAGAGATTTAGGAAAAGAATTGAACAGAGCATTTTCCCCAGAGGTTTCCCAAATCCTTACCTAGAGGGCCATTGTTTCTCCTCACTGTCCTTGTCAATACCTGAAGTCTGAGATTAATTACAGAGTAGCTTTCATCTCAATGAAATCCATTTTAAGATGTTTTAGTGAAGACTTGCCTTGAGGCAGTGGGTTAGCAGACAGAAGCTCTTAGTGTGGCTTCTATCCAGAGATTTTCTAGTGTGTCTTGGGGGGTGAGAAGGTTATATTTGCACCACTGCCTCTTCATTTTACAAAGAAAATGCAGGAAATCCTCCAGCAGGTATTTATTCTTCATTTGTAAAATGCATAATTAGGAAATTACATGCTGCTGATAACCCTGGTAATGTAATGCCTAACCTCTCACATTCTTACTTGATTGCTCTACAAAGTATTTGGAAAGAGATATTTTAGAATAATTACCAATCAGCAATCATCTCTGCAGAACACAAATCACATTGGATTCCTCATTAAGACAGACCAGGGGAATGAGAGGTTTTGAGTCCAGAATGGTTTCTGTCACAATCAGATTAATTCCATGTTTTCCTTCCATCAGTTTTCTGGAATCTAAATATGGGCATGGGGACTGAATTCCACACAGGGAATCAAGACATACTCTGTAGTGTGACTTGTTCCTTTGGTGAGTGAACTGATTAACTATTACCTCTCTGAGAATAAGATCTCCATCAAGGAGTAAATGGGGCCATTTCTTTTGCAAGGGTGAGCAGTTTACCACCAGAGGTCAACTGTTCCTCCCTGATGCACTCCAGAATCAAGGCTTTACAAGCATATGCTGTCACATATAATGGTTGACACAGGAGAATAACAAAATGGTCACCTGGGCCACTATAGTTAATGGATGAAACCTTACAATCATAATCAGCAAGCAATTTATCAAATCTAATATAGTCTATGAGTTCCGACTTTCAAATGAATGGGAATCTATTAAATCTTTTCTGTTTTGATGCTTCTTATGTGGTACTCGGTAGACATATTGCTCAAGGTATCTTACCTGCAGGTAATATTAGAACCTTATAGCTGCTAGCAACCTCCTTCCCTTGGATAACTTTGTGTTTATTTTGTATAGATCTTGGACACACTTGTATATGTCTCTTGTGATAGAACATAAGCTCCTTGAGGGCTAGGACTATTTCATATTTGTCTTTGTATCCCTGGTAGGTGTTCATTGACTGAGTGTATGAATGCTTATGCATATTATACAATTAATATTATTTGCAATATTATATTATTTTAACGATGACATTATTTATTACAGTATAATACAATTATATTATATTATTTCATTTTATATTATATCATTTTTAATACTTGTAATTCTTCAATTGCAAATTATATTATTTTTAATATTTGCATTTTATTATATAATTTTTAATATTTGCAATTCCTCAGTTGCAAAATTCTATATACCAACATGACTTTCCAACCCCCAAATCTATGAACCCCATTTTCTGTTTTCACACTGGAGGCAGGCAATGCTTCCTTGATGTAACGGAAAATGCCTGCCTAACCCCTAGAGGCAGTAGGACAGGCCACCTTAAGCACCAAGAACTGCTTGGAATCAGACAGATTTGATCATTAGGAAATTCTTATGTCCTACTTCCCAATTTCCTTTTCATCAATCTGTTCCCCTGCTGTGGAATATTCCTCGCAAGATTTTCTCTTCTACTCTACATCATTTCCCCTAAAAAATGTAATACTACATTCCTTGGGAATTTAACTTAGAGTATTATTCTCCTGGGAGTATTTGCATTTTAAATCATATTTCTAATTTTTGAATGAAAGCTATTATTCCACATCTACTAGGACCATAGAGTGGAAATACAGTTGAAGCATAAGCTGGGAGAGATAGTTAGGTTTATGTATGTGTGTACAGAGTAGGGGAGGAGTTGTGTGGATGGCTTACTAGGGCATCTGACTAAAATACCACCATGCGAATACCTACTCCATCAAAATGAGCCCTGACATATACTTCTGTACTCCCTATTCAGTTCTATTTGGAGTTGTAAGCAGAAGAGAAACGATATGGGAGAAGAGAGCAAAACTGGAGCATACCAAACTAGCAGTAGTTAAGACTTTTATAATGGTACTGAATTCCTCTGTGACTTTGAAAGCACAACATGAACTATCCATTTTTCCGGCGGGAAGACAGCAGAGTCAAGCCATTATCTGGAAGGAGAAAGGTTTTATGATAAAGATGTATTTTACATTGTATAACTCAAGAAGAAAGAAGACATTTTTGGGTAGTGCTCTGGAGGGTTCTCTACCTCCCAAACAATGTGTTCTTAGCAGCCTTTTAAAGTGGAATTGGGAAAGCATTATCATAATGTTTGGGGAGGGGAAATAAAATATACAGAAAAGAGAATCCATGATAAATAATTACTTATTAGGGGAAAAAAAGAGAAGGGAGTCATGGAAAAGTGATTGGTTTAAGTTTTTCCTCCAATATATATGAGCTTTGTAACTTCTTAGTCTTAGTATATTTATCTATCAAATGGTTGAGGCAGCTAGGTGACTCTGAAGGTAGATTTCTAGATTCAGAGCCAGGGAAACCTAATTTCAAATCCTCCCTTTGACATTTACTAGTTAAGTGAGCCTGGACACGATCACTTAGTATCTCTCAGTCTCAGTTTCTTCATCTGTAAACTGAAGGGGTTGGATTTGGTTGCTCCTAAGATCCCTTCCAGTTCAAAATCTATACTCTTATGATCGATCCTATGAAGTGATCGGATTGTTGTGAAGCTTAAATAAGCTAATTCATGTAATGGATTTTGCAGTTCATGAAGTCCATGTCCATTATGTTTCTACACAATCAGCAGGGCTATCCTTGAGAATTTTTTTTTGATTTGCAAAGGTTCTGGTCTCTGTCAGAGTAACCTGACAGGTTATTTCCTTAAAACAACCATTTAAAGAATCTGGAGGCATGGAGCCTTCCCAAAATACCCCAAATCACAGGGATTGACCTCTTTGTCCTCCTCCCACACTCCTTCTTGCCAGGGATGGAAACTTTGCAATTTATCATTTACTACCTTGTGACAGTCCTATGCATGTCTTCTACTGCTATTTTTTTCCTGTCATTAGTTTTTCAAATATATTTGTGTTCTTTCCCCAACTAGACTTCACGCTACTTGAGAGGAGAGATGGGATATGATATTTCTTTGTATCTCCCACAGTGGGTACCTGTCACAGATCTTGAAGTCCCAGAAATAATTGTTGATTGATGTTCATTTGATCAGAGGAAAGAATCTTACCCTCCACTCCCTGCTTCCACAAAGATACTCTTTATTCTCCATCTCTAGTCCAGTCATCTGTCAAACATTTAGTATATTAAAGCTGTGGCCTGGGGTTGCAATGGTGGATGGGGATTTAGATATAGTTCCCATGCATTGAGGCAATTTTGAGGCCACATTACACTGTTTATTAAATAAATATGTCTGGTTGACCAAATGTCTGGCCCTGACTTTAACCAAAATGATCGATGGAAGTCATTTCCTATAGGAAAAGGTTCTGATGAAAGTCTCAGGCTAATCCACCTAATGTCATTGAAGTGACTGAATTCCATATCCCTGTAACCATGCTGTCAATTAAAGGTGTTTCAGCCAAATTGTGCATGTCATTCGCACAACAAAATTCTCACAAAGTGGTTCTGTCAACCAAGTCCAGTAGGGCACCTTTGCCAAAACATCTCTTACAGAGGAAAAGTGCCTAGCACTGGGGCTGAGATCAGTTTTTCGAGATGACAAATCTGTAAGAGGAAAACCTAGAGAAGCAGATGGTTTGCTTTTGATTTCATGTTTAGTATTATAAAACTATTTGGAGGAAAAGAAATGGGGTTTACAATTTGGCACCACCTTCCAGCTGGCTTTTTACTAGGGCACAAATCAAATCAATGACATAGGCATGTAATAGTATCACGTGTTTGAGATTTTTCAGGACTATTTGGGGCTCTACAAATCCAGGGCCTAACAAAAATGCCTAAATGATTTTCTTAAGAAATTAATTAATAGGATCAGATGATCATACATTTAGAGCTAGAAGGGACTTCAGAGGCCATCTAATCCAAACACGGGACGGGAAGGTAAAAAGCATTTTTGAAGAATCTACTATGGTCCATTCTAAGCATGTTTATAAATATTGTCTCACTTGATCCACATAACCCTGTGAGGTAAGTGCTAATGTCATTCCCATTTTACAGTTGAGGAAACTGAGGGAAGCAGGGGTGATCATACAGGTATAGTGAATGTCAGAGATAAGCTTGGCATTTTCTCTGGCTGTCTCCCATGCCTGGAATTCTCTCCCTCTTTAACTCTACCTACTGTCCTCCCTGGTTTCCTTTAAGTCCCAAATAAAATCCCATCTTTTATAGAAAGCTGTTCTTAATCTGTCTAAATTCTAGTGTCTTCCTTCTGTTAATTATTTCCTATTTATCATGTATATACCTTGTTTGGTATATATTTGTTTGCATGTTGTCTCCTTCATTAGACTGTAAGTTCCTTGGATGCAGGGCTGTCATTTGCCTATTTTATCCCCAGTATTTAGCAGAGTCCTTGGCATGTTTGTTGTTCAGTTGGCTTTTTTTTTCCAGTCACATCTCACACTTTGTGATCCCATTTGGGGTTTTCTTTGGCAAAGATACTAGAGTGGTTTGCAATTTCTTTGTCCAGCTCATTTTATAGATGAAGAAACTGAGGCAAACAGGATTGAGTCACTTGCTCGGAGTCTCATAGCTAGTAAGTGTCTGAGGTGGATTTGAACTTGGGTCTTCCTGACTCCAGGTCCAGAGCTCTATCCACTGAACCACCTAGCTGCCCTACTTGGCACATAGTAGGCACTTTAGGAATGTTTATGGATTGATTGAATCTAGGTCTTCCAACTCCAGCATCAGAGCACTTTCTACTACACCATCTCACGTCTTCTCTACTTAAGTCTCTGTGTCCCCTGGTGTGATTGGAAACAGTCATCAATGTTACACATGGGCACTAAGGGTGATCATTAAAAAAATAAGACTGCTTGCAAGCTAAGGTCCCAGAATCAGCAAATACAAATAAGCGCCAGTACAGACAAGCTCTGTCCTTCAAAGTAGTAATGCTGAGACAATACACTTATTCCCACCTTCTGTCATTGTTTAAAGCACTGTCCTCACTCCTCTTCTGACATTGCCTCCCGAGCAAGTTTATGAGCTAGCCGAGGGGAATCAGTCTCATGACTTTGTAGCTCAATGAACTGACAATGTCATTAGCACTGACATTTGCACATTTGGGAATGACAGAACAAAAAATGTTCTGACAAAGAAACAGTATTGCCTAGTCATATTATCAATTTTATTCACCAGATTTGGCTGCAAAGATTTGTGGCTCTTGGCAAAAATCAAATTCACTCTCATTTGGCAAAAATATGTCAGCCCTGAGGATCTTCCAAGGAATGGGACACAGTCCTTGGCATTCCAAAAAAGATTTTGAGCTATGCCAGAAATTCAATATCTGCATCTCCATATAAGATGACTCCTCTGGAACAATAGGAAAGCATTCACTTGAATGTACATCTTCTGGTTTTTTTGTTAAAAAAAAGTTGGTCTCAGAATGCCCTAGTCTTCCATTGAATCTTTAGTTTTTCTCATTCTAATGACTGAGGTTCAGTGCTCTCTGAGTTTCTTTATCTCAGGCATGCCAAATCCAGAGTGAAGGGTGAATATATGACCTTTAGCAAGAGCATTAGGATAAGCTTTTTGGGAAAGGTAAGATTTAGGAGTCCTTAATGGGAAAAGAGAAAGGCTCATGATGATGATGATGATGGCAATTAATTTTAAGAGGTTCAAAGTGCTTTACATCTGTTATCTCATTCAGTCTTCCAAACAACCCTATGAAGGGGGTACTATTATCATCCCATTTTACAGATGAGTAAACTGAAGCTGACACCAGTTAAGTACACTGCACAGCTAAATAGTATGTGAGGCAGGATTTGAACTGTGTTCTGACTCTTAGCCCAGCACTCTATCTACTGTACTACCCAGCTGCTATTATAAGGCTCATCTTGTTCATAGAATTTAGCTCTGGAAGGGAACTTGGAGGTCATCTAGTTCAACCTACTCACACAGAAGAAAACACTGAGTCCTAGATTGGCAGAAGGATTTGTTCAGAGTCACATAGGTAGTAAAAGCCAGAAGCATAATTCAAACTCAAGTCTTCTGATTCTATTTGCAGTGCTCCTTTAAAAATAGTATTTTTAAAATTTTCTTATCGCTTCGTTGCAAAGGAATAAGCCATGATAAGCAAATTATACCGATCCTGATTGGTATAATTTTAGGCATGCTATAAAGGTCCCCTCTTCCTGCAGATAATCTAGCTGATACCTGACGTTACTTTGATAAGAGACTGAGTCCCTCATTCTGTAGATAAATATTAAAAAGCAACTAACCCTGGAAGGGTAACACAGTGACCGATTCATAATAAGGCATAAATGACTGATAACAGATGATTTCCTGAGAGTAAGTGTTGAGTGGGGAAAAAAAAAGAGGTGGGAAGGACTGACAAACCATGGAGTACTAGTAGGGATAAAGGGAGAAAGGTAAGAGAAAGAAGAGGAAAAGGCAAAAAAGGCCAGGAGAGGAAGCATTGAAGACAAACTTTGCTTCCTTCATGGTTCTTCCTAATCAATGTTCAAATAACCTTCAAACCACATTGGAAGTGAATGTTACCTCCCCTTTACTCTGAGTGGCTTGTTAGTTCTGGCTCAAGTCCAAGGATGTGTGGCCAAGAATCTTGGCCAGTCCTGGTGTCTTTCTCCCCAGGTTTGGAAGGATTCTATAAAATCCAGTTAGCCTAAGAGTTGCCTCTAGGATTCACATCTACTTCAGGGAATGTCTAGGACAGGGGTAGGGAACCCATGGCCTTGAGACCACATGTGGCCTTCTAGGTCCCTGGTTGTAGTCTTTTGACTGAGTTCAAATTTTACAGAACAAATACTTTTATTAAGGGAATTTGTTCTGTGAAGTTTGGATTCAGTCAAAGGGCCACACTTGAGGACCTAGAGGCCGCAGGTTCCCCATCCCTGTTATTCAGTTCAGTTTAAGACTCTTAAGTATGCCCTAACTAATCCTGAATCTCTGTGTCTCTATGTCAGAACTAAAATGACTTGAGGAATTGGAAGACAAGTCACTCTGTGTCCAAACATTCTCTTCTGTGTGAACAACTTTATAATGATTGGCATTGAAAATGACTGATATAAGGTGGAAGTTTTGACACAGATTCACATGGGGTGGAGATCATAAGTTCTGATCACCAACTCAGGCTCTGACCTATTGCCCTGTGTGAAGCCTGGCTACCAAAGCATTGGTGGTGCCTGGCTTCTCATATCCTTGTGTATGTAATATTTGAGACATAGGAGTTGTTGGAATGCTTCCCAAAACTGTAGGTTGGCATTCTGAGTAGGAGGCATGATTCTAGGAAGCCAAAAAATGTAATCTGGAAAGGTGAAAGTGGTAAATATCCAAGTGGTCAAAATACTCTTTGGCTCCCAAACATGCCCTTTGCCCTCTCACCTCTGTGCCTTTTCTTTATGCTGTTCTCTATACCCCAACTGTTCTCTATACCTCTTTGAATTTCTGCCCACACTTCAAAGTGCAATTCAAATGGTACTCCTGTCATAATGCCTTCTCTTATCATTTCAGTGAGTAATGACCTTCATCTCAGACCTCACATTGCCTTCTCACCCCCCCAACTCTCTGGTGTATTTATATAAAGTTGTGAATTGTAATTATCTGCTATATAGTTTTCTACTAGATTAGGCCCCATGTGGTAAGGGGCTGGGTTTTATCTAAATTTTGAAACTCCTACAGGCCTAGCACAGTGCTCAAAATGATAGTACATTAATGCAAAGCAGGATAATTATGATGCATGCACGATGAGTCAATGAATGTATGAATTAATTAATGGATGCCATTTTAGCAAGGCCGCCAACCTTACTCTATTCTGTTAAGTATATTTCCATTTCAATGAAAAGCCTTTCTATTTCCCAAACAGATAACCTGGAAGATTCTGTTTTTCCCTAAGGTATTGTAATGGGCTCTGGCAAACCATTTTCCAGTATTTCTGTACAAGACTCGAGTACCCAGATTTCAACTTTATGAGTTTTTGTAACATTAACGATTTGCATTTCTCCTATTATTTGTGATTGAAACATTTTTTCATGTAGTTGTAAATACTTTGCAGTTCTGCTTTTGCTGTTTGTTCATATCCTTGGATCATCTATCTATTGGGGAATGGCTATTTGTGTGTATGTGTGTATACACATATACATATGTATATACATACATATACATACACACATATATGTGTATATATGTGTGTATACACATATGCAGATACACACACATACATATGCATACACATATACATCTTGGATAACAAACTCTTAGAGAAATTTGAGACAAAGATTTTTTTTTCTCATTGGATCACTTCCCTTCTTATCTTAGATATATTAATGTCATCCACAGAAGTATTTCAGTTTCAAGTTCCCTCTCTGCTGTAGATATAGTATTATGTTCCATCAGTTATTTTACCTCAGTCCTTCTTTTAAGGTGAGCTTGTTCCCATTGGCTTTCTTCCCTTACCCATGATCTCCTCTTCTAATTTAATAAAATGTCTATTCTACTCTCTTCTTGCTCGTGTGACCCAGAAGTCCTCTATAATGTTAATGAAGAAAAACTGTGGTAAATCTCAGAGCTGGAAGGGACTCCAGAGGTCACATATTTCAACTCATACCTAAAAAAGACTACCCCCAGAGTGTGATCATCCCCCGGATCTAATAAAACAAACAAACAAAACCCTTCAGTATGTATAATTCTCAGCCTGGCATTTAGCACACTCCATAATGTGGCACCTACCTAGCTCGTCAGACTTACTTTATTCTACTATCCTTTTTATACTCCATCTTCCAGCCAAAATTATCTCCTAGAGATTCAGCAAACTCTATACTCATGGGGGAAAGAAACATTAGCTAAGCAACTACTATGTTCCAAGCATTCTGATATATGCCCTTCAAAAAAATCTCATTTGAACTTGAGAACAGGGATTCAGAAATCAAACAGATGTTGGAAAGCCATCAATTCCAACTCCTTTATTTTACAGTTGAAGAGAATGAGGAATAGAAATAAAGTGACTTTTCCAGGATCAAACAATTAGTGGTCTCTTAAGTGAGATTTGACTTCAGATCTTCATGACTAAGTCTAGAGTCCTGTCCGCTCCTCCACCCTGCTCATCAGTGCCTTCACACAAACTGTTTTCCATTCATCAAATGCACTGCCTTGACTTCCTTCAAGGCTTAACTCAGGTGCCACCTCCTGCTCCTTTCCCAGCCCTCTGGTTGTCAGTGCTCTCTTTGTACTCAGATCTTCTCCTATTTATTTATTTGTATATACCGTGTATCACCCAGTAGACTATTATCTTTCCGAAGGCAGAGATTTTTTAAAAATTTTGTTTTTATAGGATCCCAGAACCTAGTTCAATGTCTTGTCACAAAGATGAAATGATAATGGGGATAACACTCTGGAATTAGAGTCAGAAAGACTTGGTTTCGAATCCTTCTAACAATTTCTGGTTGTGTGACTTAACCACTCTGTGCCTCAGTTTTCTTGTCTGCAAAATGGAATTGGACTTGACCCCAATGGTTGTTTCTAGCTCAAAATCTATGACATTATGATGATATTTTACAAGGAGTGAGCATGGTACATTGGACATAAAACCAGGGAGACCTGGTTATCAAGTCCCACCTCCAACATAAATTGGCTATTTGACCCTAGGCAAGTCACTTAATCTCCTAGTATCACAGGAAAGTCTCTTAGATTAGAACTAGAATAACAAGATTTGAGGGAGAGAAGAGACCTCAATGGCCATCTAGTCCAAGCCATGCACAAAGGCAGCCCCATTATAACATATCCAACAAGTGTTCATTCAGCCTCTGCTTGAATACCTCCAAGGAAAGGGGAATGTACCACCTCTCCAAGCAAGCCATTCCACTCCACCTCTAATGGGTAGCATTTTTGTTTCCTGATAGTAAAAGCCTGAATTTGTCCCTTTGCAAACTCCAGGAAATGCTCTTTGTTCTTTGGAGCTGAAAAGAACAATTCAAATCCCTCCTTAACATCATAGCCTTTCAAATGCTTGAATACCACTATCACGTACCTGCCTGAGTTATCTCTTTCTTCACCAGGCTAAACATGTACCTCCCTAAGTTATTTATCTCTTCTCCAGGATGAACATACCCACTTCTTTCAACCAGTTCTCCTATGTCATGGACTCCAGGCCCTTCACTAGCCTGCTTGGCTTCACCTGGACATACCCCAGTTTATCAATGTCCTTAAACCACGATGCTCAGAACTAAACACATTATTCCAAATGAAGTCTGATGAGGACATCATCTCTATTTCTGGCAGCTACTCCTCTCTTAATGTACACCTAAGGCTGAGGCATTTTATCTAGGTTTTGAATAGTGTACAGAAATTTGACAGGAAAAGATGGGCCTGGAATAAGATATTTCAGTAATGAACACAGAGCTTGAGATGGGAAGTAGTTCAGTTCAGTTTGGCTTGAATGAGAGACAAAGGGTGGACAAGCAGGGGGAGAAAAGACTGGCAAAGCCACGTGGATACAGATCCAGCCCTTGAATTCAGAGCTAAGGAGTGTGGACTTTATTCTCCCTGTATGCATGTTCCCATGTTTCCTTTACAGCTCCAGCTTCTAGGCTACCAGGAATCAGGTCCAACTAGAAATATTCTTTTCTTCCTCTGAATTCTTTATAGCATCTATTGTCTGTACCACTCATATGCTATTTATCAAATACTGCCTTGTACTATGGTGATTTGTCTGCCTTTCTTATCTCTCGAACAAAGATTATGAGTTTCTGGAGGGCAGAGATTTTGTCTTATATATCTCTGTATCCCACGCAGTGCCAAGCACAGACCTTATTCATAGAAGGCCCTTGATATATGTTTGTTGAACAAACAAATGAGTGAAATAATGGATCAATGAAAGAATTATATCTAGTACTGTCTCTGCCATTAGACTGCTAAACTCTATTCTAAACTCTAATCCAAGTATTTTTACTGGCTGTTTCCCATGCGTGGAATGTTGTCCCTCCTCATCTCTACCTCCTGGCTTTTTTTTGAGTCTCAGCTAAAATCTTATTTTCTAAAGAGAACTTTTCCTGATCTTTCTTAATTCCAGTGTTCCTCTGTTAATTATTTCCAGTTTATCTTGAATATAATTTGTTTATACATAGTTATTTGCATGTTATCTCCCTCCAATAGATTGTGAGCTCCTTGAGGGCAGAGGCTGTCTTTTAACATTTTTTTTGAATCCTCAGTACTTAGTATAGTGCCTGGCAGACAGTAGGCACTTAACAAGTATTTATTTATAGACTCATTGACTGACTGACAAGTCTAGTGTTCTCCTCCCCTTATGGGTTTTGATTTTTTCTGATCCAGCCGTTAATCCTCTAATACCTCAGAGATTAACTGGGGCTATAGATTGAGAACTGGAAGGGACCTCAGAGACCATCTACTTCCTTTCCCATTTTATCAGTGAAGAAACTGAAGCACAAAGGATTGAGTAGCATAATTGGGAATTGTACTCAGAACTAGACTGAACCCAATTATAAATTCAGTGTTCCTTACACTGCAATATTTGTGTGTATCTTTTCTTTGCTTGCATTTTGGGGGTTGTTTATTCCCTTGTGTTGGTCCAATCACTCCTTTTGGATTTTATAGATTCCTTACAGGCAGTGGCCAGATTTACTCTTTCCTTTCTCTCCCTGGGGCATCCAGTACTCTGTTGTGCACATAGACATTCAATAAATGTTGTAACCGATTGACTCTAGAGACAACCAGAGCACAATTTGCAAGAGTAGCTTTACCCCGAGGAAATTCTGGCCCAGAAGGCTAATTTCTGGTCTTGAACTAGAAATTATCATAAGAGACAAAGTCACTGAGGTGGTGTTCAATCATTGGACCTTTGCTGCTGAGAAGAAATCAAGGCGTGCTTTACTATAATGAGTCCAGAAAAATACTCTGTATAAATCAATTTATAAATATGTTTATAAATACTATTTTATTTGTTTATAACTTTGTAAACAGCATGATTTTTAAGTGAACTAAGGAAAATTGTAATGAATGGTTTGATGATACAAAGAATTAATGTAGGGGAGCCCATAGAACTGAGGCCTGAGAGTCAGAATGATCTGATTTCAGATCCCAGCTCAAAAAGAGCCAGCTGGATGACCTTTACAAGTCACAGAACTCCACTGAGCCTCAGTTTCTCCTGTAAGATGTGGGGATTTGATCTGCTACCATCTAAGGTCCCTTCCAGTCCTAAGCCTATGAGCTTATGAATCTCTTTATTAAGTGAATAATTTGTGTGTGATACATCTGTAAATGCCTTTGCCTGATATTCAAAGCACTCCACAGTTGGAGACCATCCCATCTTTCCAGCTTTCTGCCCTGTTACTCTCCTCTATGTAATCTAGGCTAATTGCTGTCCCCCAAACATTCCCTGATTTTTCTTGTCCCTCTTCCTTTATTCATGCTGTCCCTGAAGCCTAAAATAATTGCCATTTCCCTTTTTATTTGCTGAATTTCTATCTTTCCTTTATTGCCCAAATGAAATGCCACTCCTACATGATCAATTCCCTGATCTGTCATAAATTATCTTCCACCTGAAGCTTCCACAAAGCATTGTTTTGTACCTCTCTCATGAACTTACTTTTTGGTATTGAGGTTATCTTTGTGTCTTACCATAAGCTCCAAGTGGGCAAGGACCATGTCTTACCTAAAAGGTATGTTTCCCCTAAGACTTTGCCCAGGGCCCTGGCTCACAGTAGGTATTTCACAGACATATGTTGAAAGAGCTTTGTAATAAAGTGGATACATCTCCATATATTCAGGATCATTTGACTTCATTTTCAGAAAATCATTCTCCCTGTGAATTCTCACTATAAAACACAGGATAAAAGAGCTGAAAGACAATGTATGCACCTATTGACCTGCTTGACTAAAATGGAGAGGTTTTTCTTTTATTTTCTGCACCAAGACATCTCATTCTTTTTTGCTAAGATCATAAATGAAGTGTTATATCCAAGAAATTTAAAAAAAACCCTGTTTATCTACATTGAAAATTCAAGACATCTCCCCTCGAAAATGTTACACAACATTTTCTATATCACCTTGCATTGCAGCCAAAGTTCCTGAAGTAATTAAGAGCACAAACCTCCTTGGGGTTCCATCATCCTGAACTGGGAAACAACTTTTTATCAGCATCTGTCCAGAAGATGGATGAGGCCATGGGTGTGTGCAGCGACAGGTTAACTCTTCCTCTCCAAAAGGTTTCAGACCTAAACAAAAACTGACTGCTCCTTCTTAGAGGATTACTGAAACAATTGAGTAAAAGGAAGGAAATTCAGTCAAAACAATTATTTGGCATCAAACAAAAAGTCAAATTGTATTTTCGGTCTATGGTTGTTTTTCTTTTTATCTCTTTCTTTTTTAAAACACTAAATATATACCAACTCTTTTGCAGGTATAGCCACAGGCTTAAATAGAAGGCCTGGTCTCTAGTCTTGGTTCCATCACACACTAGTAGTGTGACATTTCTGGAGACACATTTAATTTATCTGAGCCTCAGTTTCTTCCATCGTAAAATTAAAGGACTGGACAAGGTGTTTTCTAATGTCCTTTCTAACATTTGCATCCTATGATTTTACAATTCTCTCCTTCATTGAGATGGGCTTTTTCTATATAACCTGCTTGACAAGAATATAAACATAAGTAACAATCCCATCCAAGAAGCATATTAGTTTGGCCCTGGTCTATTAACCAATTGTCACATTTCTTCTCAATTCCAATTATACTGAACATAGATATTGAATTCTCATTTCAATTCATATTGATTTTCTTCTAGATCTATAGCAAACCACTGATCTCTCTTCTCACTTTCAGATGTTGGGTTTTTACTCTTCATTTAATTTTGATCCAGGGTCCCTTCCTTGGTCCTGAAAAGAAGCAAATCCTTATCTGTGACCTAACAACAACCAAGAGGAAAAAAGACAGGGCCCAAGGGAATCTTTTTGGTCAGAGTTATATATTATTTGGTGGTGATTTAAAGCAAGCAAGCAGTCCTTAATCCCTTAATCTCCCCACCCCCATCAAGTACCATTACCTGTGTCTCAACAGCACTCATTATAGACTCAAGAAATGCTAGTCAATTTTTAACATTTATTTTAGTAAAATAAATACAGATCTACCAAAAGAAGTCATAGGACATATTTTTGCAAAATATGTAACATTTGGTTATCCAATACTCTATAGTCTGTACCATCCACTCTTTGCTCCTTCCCCATGATAATAATGATACAACCCAATATAATTACCTTCCTACTCAGAGATTGTGTTTGGGAGGAGTTAAGCCATTTGACTCTAAACTCACTGAGACCATGTCTGCTCATCTTTATGAAGGTCTTTTCCCACTCTGCCACTGGGGGAGTACTCCCCCTTTCCACCTCTTTCTTTAAACTTACTTGTCACATAGGTGGCATGGTAACTTTTTTTGTTTGTAAAATGTAATTTTATTTTATGTTACTTCGCTGTTACATAGAACATAACATTTTCACAAGGCTTTGGGGGGACTATTGAAGAGGGACTGGGTGAGAGAGAGAATAGAATAAATGGGGGAAATAGGATAAAGGGAAACACAGTTAGCAATAGTAACTGTGAAAAAAAATTAAAGCAAGTTTCTCTGATAAAGAACTTATTTTTAAATATATAGAGAAATGAGTCAAATTTATAAGAATAAAAGCCATTCCCTAATTGATAAATGATCAAAAGATACAAATGGTTTTCAGATGAAGTAATCAAAGCTATCTATAACCATATGAAAAAATACTTTACCTTATTATTGATTACAGAAAGGCAAATTAAGACAGTTCTGAGGTACTACCTCATACCTATTAGATTGACTAATAGGACAGAAAAGGTAAATGACAAATGTTGTAGAGGATGTGGGAAAAATGAGATATCAATGTACTGTTGGTGGAGTTGTAAACTGTAGAGCAATTTGGAACTACACCCAAATGCCTATAAAACCACACATAGTCTTTGACCTACCCATAACACTACTAGGTCTTTATCCCACAAGAGATAAAAAATAAAAAGGAAAAGGACCTATATGTACAAAAATATTGATAGCAGCTCTTTTTAGGAGGGCTAAAATTAGAAATCAAGGGGATGCCCATCAATTGGGAAATGGCTGAACAAGTTGTGGCACGTGATGGTGATGGAATACTATTGTGATATAAGAAATGATAAACAGAATGTTCTCAGAAAAACCTGGAAAGACTTACATGAGCTGATACAAAATGAAATGTATCGTGTACAAAGTAACAGCAATATTGTAAGATGATCAGCTGTCAATGACTTAGCTATTCTCATCAATACAATGATCCAAGACAACTTTGAAGGACTTATGATGAAAAATGCTATCCATCCCCAGAGAAACAACTGATGGTATCTTAACAGATTGATGCATACGCTTTTTTACTTTATTTTTCTTGAGTTTTTTTCTCTATGTTTTACAACATGACTCTTATGAAAATGTCTCGTATGACTATACATGTATGGCCTATATCTAATTGCTTGCCTTCTCAATGTGATGGTGGGGTGCGAAGAGAGGAAAGGAGAGAATTTGGAACTCAAACTTTTAAGAGCAAATGTTAAAAATTGTTTTTACATGTAACTGGAGGGAAATAAAATGCTAAATTAAAAATAAAAAAGGAATACATAAAGAGAGCATATTAAAGTTGTTTGCTGAAAGGAAAATCCTGAAAAATAAAGTGGGAATATGGGGGCAGATGGGGAGAAGCCATGTAAAACACTTGAGTTGTATTGAACTACATTTTCATATCTTCAGTGTAATACAAAACACAGTCACTTGCAGAATTGGTTCAGATTTTTAAATACCAGATACACATCGATTATCTACATAAGTGTTTTGAAGTTACTTATGTTTATATGAAATGAAGCTATTGATACTTTAATACAGCAGTAACCACATACCAGAAGGCCTCATCGGCTTGTTTGGCTGACATAACTACACATAGAGGATGTTGAGGAGTTGCTTAGGAATGTGCCTTAGAGAGACTGGAATGTGCAAAAAACATTCTGTACCTAATTCCATCTGACTGACCACATGGTTGGGAGGAGTCTTTTTCTACTGGCTCTTTAGCCCAAACTGTCAGTGTCTTTAGAAAGGCTTGAGCTAACTTTACCATCTCATTGCTACATTGCCATCTGGAGAAATATGTTAGCTCCTTCACTGACAGGTTCTGGTAAGAGACTATGCTATAATGGTGAAGCTTCAGGACATTCTTCCTCTCTTAGGTCATATGGCTCCCAAGAAATAAGTTTTGAGTCCTTGGCCTTTTCATACACTCTTTTCCATTCTAACTTCAGAGAGTAGAGTCTCTGATCACTGAAGAGTAAGCCATAGGAAACTGGGAGTCAGAATCCATGCCCAATGTCACAGTCAACCTAGCATCGATGTCCTAATGAGCAAGGAGTGACACAGTCTTTAAGACTTCAGCCAGACACAAAGACTTGCTTGGCAATGATGTCACCTTTGAATGTGAACTTGGTAGGGACAATGCTATGTCGGAACTAAGCTAAGTTTTGAATCAGATTCCCCAAAGCCCCAGGCTTTATAAGGGAGATTATTTCCTTGCAGTACTGTAATAAATGCTCATACATTTACTCTTGCTATATCTGTGATTATAACACATGGGTTAAATGGACATGGGGTGTTAGTCACTAGCCTCTCAAAAATGAGGCAAATGCTGTCAGTGAGAACTCAAGGTGATGGCAGAGAAAAGAGATACCCCATGAACCCAAAAATTCTCAGGGGAGATATTGCGTGGTCCAGAAAAATGGAACTAAAGCATACTTACTTTATTAATAAATGCTTTCTGTTCATTCATTAATCTATTCATTGGTTCATCCATCCAGTTTTTAGCTGTTGAAAAGACTTCAGGGAATTACTGGTCACATATAAAGACAGAAAAAGGTAGTTCTTGGTGGAGAAGGGGCAGGTTGGGTAGGGATTATTTCCTTGAACCCTGCTACAACATTATCTCTATTTCTTTCCCCACACCTACTCATCTTGATGGGATAATATAAGGAAGACATTTGGGAATTGAAAACCTGGAGGACCTCAAGCTCCAGAAGCTATTGGAAGTTTTTTCTGGGAGGACAGTCTCCAGAATTGTAACTGATTAAGTGTGGTAATTAGATCATAAATTTAAAGATGAGAAAAACCTCGGAGGTCATATAATCCAAACTCCTCATTTACAGATGGCAAACTGAGGTGTAGTCATATAATTCATAAGCGATAGTCAAATCTGATGCCAACTATAGTGCCCTTTCTTCTGCTCCGTGCTGGGTTTCTACACTAGTTATCAGAAATAAATATAGAAGCGTAAGGAATCTCTACCTTGGGATAGAGTAAATTCTCTGATGGAGAAACGCAAACCTGGTGACCAAGAAATTGAGTTAAAAGAGAAAATTAAGCCTGAGGATATTAGAGAGATGGCCAGGAGTATTTCTGTTCTGTGCTCTAAAAAGCATCATTTGGACTTTCCCAACAGAGTTGGAAAGCCTTACTCTAGAGGGACCAAAATGGATCATTGCTGGAAAAAAATGTCAATAAATTGTTATTATTGCTCAGTCATGTCCAACTCTTCGTAACCCCATTTGGGGTTTTCTTGGCCAAAATACTGGGGTGGTTTGCCATTTCCTTCTCTACTTCATTTTACAGATAAGGAAACTGAGGCAAACAGGATTAAGTCAGTCATCTAGACTCAGTCACTCATCTAGACTCACAGAGCTACAAATCTGAACTCACAAAGATGAGTGATGATTCTTCTTGACTCCCCTCCCCGTGCTCTCCAATGAGTTAACATTTCCCAAAAAAAGGACTTGAGAAAGAGAGCCCCTACAGTCAAGAAAACTAGAGGTAGGGAGAAGGTCTATAAACACATTTTGAGAAGTTATTCCTGAAGCCAACAGACACATATCCAGTAAATCATAATCAGACAGAGTCAAAGCATCCAGAAGAGCAGTAACCAGTAGAGATGGTGTTCAGCAGAGATAATGCTCTCAGTGGACACTTGTGGGAAGGAAGCAGGGAAGGAAACAAATATTTATTAAGTATCTAACATACAATGATAGTACTGAGATTACATGACCAGAAGACATCACCAGGCATGAAAGCATTAAAGGCATGCTTTGCGCCTCCATGCATTTGTCCTATGTTACTGATGTATAAGTGTGCCTATCCCCAGATGTGTGTATCTACTCTTCCTACCAATGATGTATATATTTATTGGAGACTATGTGATAATGATCATGGAAATGTTTTGCTACAACTTTTCTTACTATGCTATCTTTTATGAAATGCCTTTAGTAAAAATAAACATATTGGGTGGGGGCTGAGCTGCTTGTGAGCTGTGATTTTAAGTGGATATAGACTCGCATAGTATTGTGATGTGGAATAGCCTTGCTTGGGGAGATTCACTCCTTGAATTGGCCCACTTCCATTCCCTATTGCAGCTGCAGTGAAAATACATTACAGAATGGTTACTACAGTTTTCCCAAGTCCAAAGAAAACCTAGCCTACTTTTGGGCAGAACTGAAGTATCAGTAAAGGCAGCTTGGCAGGTGGCAAAGTGGTTATAATGTTGGGCCTGGAGTCAGGAAGACTCATTTTCCTGGCCTCAGACATTTCCTAGCTGTGTGACCCTGGACAAGTCACTTAACTCCATTTGTCTCAGTTTTCTCATCTGTAAAATGAGCTGAAGAAGGAAATGGCAAACCAATCTAGTATCTTTGCCAAGGAAACCCTAAATGGGGCCACAAAGAGTTGGTCATGACTGAAAATGACAGAACAACAACAACAACAAAATATCTGTGCTAGGGACAAGAAATGATTGTGAATCCCTCGCCCCAGAGACGATGAGTCTGACTTCCATTTAAGGTTTGTAGTAGAAACAGCACAGAAGTAAATAAATTTTCTGCAGAATCTTCCCATATGCTCCATGCCTTTGAGAAAACTTACACTTGCCAGGTGTTCCCAAATCTAATCCAGGCACTGACAGAGGAAGCAGAAGTGTTCCTAAATCCTAGCTTTGCTTCTAAAATACCCCACTCCCTACTCTACAGGCCCCAGGACCAGACTTGTTTTCTAGGGGAGGAGGCAGGTACCTGGGAGATAATGACACCACACTAGTGCAAAGAGTTCATGAGATGAGGAAAGAATTGACCACTGATCATGTGACGGTACATGGTAACACATCTGACTTCCATATATAGTTTCATAACAATCCCTGATTTACTCTGTAACGGGAGGAAGGGAGTGGATTTGTGCTCTGGTTTTAACAGTTAGCTAATTCCCTCCTGGCTATCATTTTATCATTTATCATTTACAATTATGTCAAATCATTTTTTAGAATGGCTGTCATGAGATACCAGATTCACTATAATAAATCCCACTGCTGGTTACTGTCTTTGGTTTTTATTTTTATTTTTTGGGCACTTTTGTCATTTTAGAACTTTTATGGAGCTGTTTATATTTAAGAACATGGAAGAAGAGTCATAAGTTATACTTTTTAGGCTTCCCAGGTGAAAAAAAAAGGCATTGCCCTTGTCAGTGTGGCCAGGATACATAAAGAGTAGGCAAGAATGTTGAGGTACCCTGTTAAACAGAATCATATGAGATGACATTGTTTTTTATTTGATTTGGTTTGGTTGTAACAAGCACAATTCACTTGGTTTATGTGAGTCAGAACTACAAGGCTGGAGCAGAGAATTGGGTAAGTGCCTACCCGAGGTGGGGAACTTATGGCCTCGAGGCAACATGTGGCCCTCTAGATCCTCAAGTGTGGCCCTTTGACTGAATCCAAACTTCACAGAACAAATCCCTTTGATAAAATGATTTGTTCTATGAAACTTGGACTCAGTCAAAAGGCCCCACCCAAGGACCTAGAAGGCCATGGGTTCCACACCCCTGGCCTAGACAAAGGAAGTTAAAACAGTCTGACAGTAAGCACTGAGGAAGGGTGGGTGGTAGACAACCCATCAAGGTTCTGTTACCAGTCAGAAGGAGAGATCAGGAAGCTTGTCAGCAGGTATCAGAGACCCAGGGAAGAGGATGAGACTCCAGGTTTTAGAGTATTTGAAAGATGAGAGGGATAACTGGGGCCAATAAAGACTGTTTCTGGAAGAGCTGACAAACCAAATGAGGAAATCAAGGCATGGAGGTGTAGTGGTGGGTATGAGGTGGTGTGTAAGACACTCTGTTACTGCAACTGGAATATAAGGTCAGAATGATTCCACTAAGCAAGCTAACTTCACACAAAACTCTTGAGTTGCTCAGCTTATAAATTAAGGTTCCTAGTATTCTCTCTGCCTGAGGTCATGACTGGTCCCAGAGTTGAGTGTACAGCTGGATTTGCCAACTGAGAGTTAACAGGTACTCTCTGTGAAGGCTGCCAGAATATAGGGTTAAAAACCAAAGAAAATCATTGTCGCTTTCTACTTCCTAGTGAATCTACAAGAGGACAAAACAACACAATTTTCTTTTTCAATAGGGTTATTAGACTGAATCTAAGGTGGATTCCAGAGGTAGACTAGGGGAATGAATCAGATATACAGGATATCCCAAAGGTTTTAATACAGCTTTGGTCCTTTGAAGCTTAAAACTGCATTGGGATTTTAGGACACCTTGTCAATTGACCTCAATTTTAGCAAAACATATGATAAATTCAGTCTTTGTTGCCACTCTTATTGAAAACATGAGGAGTTGTGGGATGATTGATAAAATAATACCATTAAATGGATTTAGAATGTGGGGTGGAGCCAAGATGGCCATGTGAAAACATATTAACTGAGCTCTATCACAGGTTCTGTCAGATACCTCTAAAAAAGTGAATCTGAGCAGATTTGAAAGAGTTAGAAGCCACTAGTAGACTGAGTGGGGCAAATGTCCAAGCCAGGAGAGTCCAAAAGGTCAATGGGACAGATCTGTAGGCTGGGAGAGAGCACCCGATGTGTGGAGCTGCACCAGACAGCACCAAAGCGGAAACAGCTGCAGAAACCAGCTAGTGATCCAGGCTGGGAGAAAGTTGGGTGCCGGAAACCAGCGGAGATCCCCAGGCCTCCCAGCACAGGACAGGAGTCAGTCAAAGCAATGGGAGGCAATAGCAGCACAATGCCTACAACCATGAGACATCTACTCCTGAGGCTTGCAGCCCAAAGGTTTAAAACACATCTTCTTGAACTTCCATGAGACATAATGGCCAGGTAAATGGTTCTCAGGTAAATGGTCCCTCCCTCCTCCACTGACCCAAAGAATTCCTCAGGAAAAATGCTGGAATAGAGGAGACAGAAGTGGGGCTTCAGTGGCTGAGCAGTGGGAGTTCCTGAGTCCTGGAGGGGTGTAGCCAGCTGGGGTCAACACCAGAAGCCCAGACTTGCCTTTGCACAGCCAGGGGAAGTGGCAGACATCAGGACAGACAACAGCTGAGACCATTGCTGGAGAACAAAGGTGCTGGAGAGCAGCCCCAGGGGAAGAGGAGACTTCAGGCAGCCAGATGACCCCTCCCCTACACCTCAGGAAACCTGAGGCCATAATACACAAAGCCAGTACCTAGGCTCACAATTCCCAGAACAAGAAACCTGGGACAGAGATCCCTGAGCCCCAAAAGCAGATATCCATTGTAAAGCCAGGAAAAAGCTAAACAACATGAAGAAGAACATGAAAAAACCAAAGTCCATTGATTCTTTTTATGGAGACAGGGAAGATCAAAATACCAATTTGGAAGAGGACAGCAATGATACTATAGCCACATCTGATACCTCAAAAGGGAATATGAACTGGTCTCAAGCCCTAAAAGCATTCCTGGAAGAGCTAAAGGAGGATTTTAAGAACCAAATTAGAGAGGTAAAAGAAAAAATAGAAAAAACAGAAAAAAATACTGATGAAATCAAGTCTTTAAAAAATAAGATCGGTGAAATAGCTACAGAGATTAAGAATCTAAATAGGGAAAATGACACCCTGAAAGGTAAAATCAACCAATTGGAAAAGGAGACTCAAAAGCAAAATGAAGAGAGCAATGCATGAAAAATTAGAATTGAGCAAGTGGAAGCTGATGACTCTATGAGGCATCAAGAAGTAGTAAAGTAAAATGTAAAGAATGAAAAAATAGAAGAAAATGTGAAATATCTGATTGGAAAAACAACTGACCTGGAAAATAGATCCAGGAGAGACAATTTAAGAGTTATTGGTCTACCAGAAATCCATGATGAAATAAAGAGCCTAGACAGTATCTTTGAAGAAATTATCAAAGATAACTGCCCAGAGGTCCTAGAACCAGAGTGGGAAATAGTCATTGAAAGAATCCATCAATCACCCCCTGAAAGAGATTGAAAACTCCAAGAAATATCATAGCCAAATTTCAGAATTACAAAGTCAAGGAGAAAATACTGCAAGCAGCCAAAATGAAATAATTCAAATATCGTGGAACTACAGTCAGGTTCACACAGGATCTTTCAGACTCTACATTAAATGGCAGGAGAAATTGGAATATGATATTCTGAAGGGCAAAAGAGCTTCGACTGCAACCAAAGATCAACTACCCAGCAAAATTGAGCATAATTTTTCAGGCAAGGAGACTGAATTCAATGAAATAAGGGAATTCCAGACCTTCCTGATGAAAAGGCCAGAACTCAATGGAAAATTTAATCTTCAAATACAAAACTCAAGAGAGACATAAAAAGGTAAACAGGAGGAACCCCCCCCCCCCCCGCCGCCACAAACCTTGTTAATCAATAAGGACAAATTGTTTACATCTTTATATAAGATTATATTGTTTTATATGTATATATATATATATATATATATATATATTTGTCAATCTTGAGAATAGTACAGTAATTATGACAACTCAAAGTGATACACATAGAATGTGGGTGTCAGTATAAAATAACTGATATAATGATAAAAGCATAATTAAGAGATGTAAATGGAGGGTTCTGGGAGAAGAGGTAAGGAGGTAGTAGAAAAGTGTAGATTACATCAAATGAAGAGGCACAAAAACACATTTTAGTAGAAGGAAAGACAGGAGGGAGAAGAGTAGTATATGAGCTTTACTTTAATCAGATTTGGTTCAAGAAGAGAATAACATACTCTGAAAAATATAGAAATCAAACTTGTCCTACAGGCAGTAGGAGGGGAAAAGGGAAAGAAAAGAGGGATGGTCAGAAGGGAGGGAAGAAGTATCAGGGGAAAAGGGTAAGATAAGGGACGGAAATCAAGAGAGAGGGTAAATTGAGGAAGGCAGTGGTCAAAAGCAAAACGCTTTTGAGGAGCAGAAGGGAGAGGGAGAAGTAAAAGCATAAACAAGGTGGGGGAACCGGATGGAGAAAAAGACTCACCTTGTAGTCATAACTGTGAATGTGAATGGGGTGATCTCTCCCATAAAACGGAAGCAGATAGCAGAATGGATTAAAAACCATAGTCCTACAATATGTTGTTTACAAGAAACACATTTGAAAAAGGGGGATACACATAGGGTAAAGGTAAAGGCTTGAATAGAATACATTGTGCTTCAGCTAAAGTAAGAAAAGCAGGAGTAGCAATCCTAATCTCAGACAAAGCAAAAGCAGAGATAGATTTAATTAAAAGGGATAAGGAAGGACACTATATCCTGCTAAAAGGCACCATAGACAGTGAAGCAACATCATTATTTAACATACATTTACCAAGTGGTATAGAATGCAGATTCTTATAGGAGAAGTTAAGGGAGTTACAGGAAGAAATACACAGCAAAACCACACTAATGGGGGATCTCAACCTTCCCCTCCATGAACTTGATAAATCTTACCTGAAAATAAACAAGAAAGAAGTTAAGGAGGTGAACATAATGTTAGAAAAGGCAGATATGACAGATCTCTGGAGAAAACTGAATGGAGATAAAAAGGAATATACTTTTGTCTCATCAGTACATGGCACATACTCAAAAATCAAATACTAGGGCACATAAACCTCACAATCCAGTGCAGAAAGGCTGAAATAGTCAATGCATCCTTTTCAGATCATGATGCAATTAACCTTATTTGTAATAAAAGACCATGGAAAGATAAACTAAAAATTAATTGGAAACTAAATAATCTCATCCTAAAGAATGAGAGGGCCAAAGAACAAATCAGAGAAACAATTAGTAACATCATTCAAGAGAATGACAATAATAATAAGACAACATACCAAAACTTATGGGATGCAGCAAAAGCAGTTCTTAGGGGAAGTTTCATGTCTCTAAATGCTTACATGAATAAAATAGATAAAAATGAGGTCAATGAAATGGGCATGCAACTGAAGAACCTAGAAAAAGAACAAATTGAAAATCCCCAATTAGAAACCAAATTAGAAATACTGAAAATCAAAGGAGAGATTAATAAAATTGAAATCAAGAAAACTATTGAACTAATAAACAAAACTAAGAGCTAGTTTTATGAAAAAACCAATAAGATTGATAAACCCTTGGTCAATTTGATTTAAAAAAAGAAAGAAGAAAACCATATTACCAGTACCAAAAATGAAAAGAGTGAATTCACTTCCAATGAAGAGGAAATTAAAACAATAACTAGGAATTATTTTGCCCAATTGTATGCCCATAAATTTGATAACCTCAGGAAAATGGATGAATATTTACAAAAATACAAATTGCCCAGGTTAACAGAAGAGGAAGTAAATTACCTAAATAAACCCATCTCAGAAAAAGAAATTGAGCAAGCCATCAATGAACTCCCCAGGAAAAAATCTCCAGGGCCAGATGGTTTAACCTGTGAATTCTATCAAACATTTAAAGAACAATTAATTCCTATACTTTATAGAATATTTGGGAAAATAGGCGAAGGAGTCCTACCAAATTCTTCATATGACACAAATGTGGTACTAATACCTAAACCAGGAAGAGTCAAAACAGAGAACAAAAATTATAGACCAATTTCCGTAATGAATGTTGATGAAAAATTTCAATTAAAGTATTAGCAAAAAGATTGCAACAACTTATTAGGAGAATAATACACTACAACCAGGTAGGATTTATTCCAGCAAAACAAGGCTGGTTCAATATTAGGAAAACTATTAGCATAATTGATCACATCAATAACAAAACTAGCAGAAGCCATATGATTATCTCAATAGATGCAGAAAAAGATTTTGACAAAATACAACACCCATTACTACTAAAAACACTAGATAGCATAGGAATAAATGGAGTCTTCCTTAAAATTGTAAATAGCATCTACCTAAAACCATCAGCAAGCATTATATGTAATGGGGATAAGCTAGATTCATTCCCAATAAGATCTGGGGTGAAACGAAGATGTCCATTATCACCCCTATTATTCAATTTGGTACTAGAAATGTTAGCTTTAGCATTGAGAGGAGAAAAAGAAATTTAAGGAATTAGAATAGGCAAAGAAGAAACTAAATTATCATTTTTTGCAGGTGATATGATGATTTACTTAGAGAATCCTAGAGATTCAAGTAAAAAACTACTTGAAATAATAAACAACTTTAGCAAAGTTGCAGGATATAAAATAAACCACATAAATCCTCGGCATTCCTATATACTACTAACAAAGCCCAAAAGCAAGAGATAGAAAGAGAAATTCCATTTAAAGTTACTGTAGACACTATAAAGTATTTGGGAGTCTACCTGCCAAGACAAAGCCGGGGCCTATATGAACATAATTACAAGACACTTCTTACACAAATAAAGTCAGATCTAATTAAATGGAATAACATGAGTTGCTTGTGGTTAGGCCAAGCTAATATAATAAAAATGGCAATTTTACCTAAATTAATTTACTTATTCAGTGCCATACCAATCAAATACCAAAAAATTATTTTACGGAGCTGGATAAAATAATAACAAAATTCATCTGGAAGAACAAAAAGTCCAGAATATCAAGGGAACTAATGAAAAGAAATGCTAGGGAAGGTGGCCTAGCCATACCAGGTATTAAACTGTACTATAAAGCAGCAGTCCTCAAAACTACCTGGTACTGGCTAAGAAACAGAGTGGTGGATCAGTGGAATAGGTTAGGTACACAAGACGCAGTAGTCAATGACTATAGCAATCTACTCTTTGATAAACCCAAAGAATCCAGCTTCTGGACTAAGAATTCACTATTTCACAAAAACTGCTGGGGAAATTGGAAATTAGTATGGCAGAAACTGGGCATAAACCCATATCTTATACCATATGCCAAAATAAAGTCAAAATGGGTACATGATTTAGGAATAAAGACTAGTACTATAAACAATTTGGGAGAGAAAAGAATAGTTTACCTGTCAGATTTATGGGAAAGGGAAGAATTCATGACCCAACAAGAGATAGAGAGCATTACAAAATGCAAAATGGATAATTTTTATTATGCTAAAATGAAAAGTGTTTGTATAAACAAAGCCAATGCAACAAAGTTTAGGAGGGAAGCAGAAAATTGAGAGAAAATCTTTACAACCAATGTCTCTGACCAAGGCCTCTTATCTAAAATATACAGGGAACTGAGCCAAATTAATAGGAATAAAACTCATTCCCCAATGAGAAATGGTCAAAGGATATGAACAGGCAATTTTCAGAGGAAGAAATTAAAGATATCTAGAGGCGTATGAAAAAAGCTCTAAATCACTATTGATTATAGAAATGCAAATCAAAACAACTCTTAGGTACCATATATCTCCTGTCAGATTAGCTAACCTGACAAAACAAGAAACTGATAAGTGCTGGAGAGGATGTGAGGAAATTGTAACATTAATACATTGTTGGTGTAGTTGTGAACAGATACAGCCATTTTGGATGAGCAATTTGGAACTATGCCCAAAGGGCTATAAATATGTGCATACCCTTTGACCCAGCAATACCACTCCTAGGGCTATATCCCAAAGAGATCACACAAGTGGGAAAGGGACCTGTATGTACAAAAATATTTATAGCTGCTCTTCTTGTGATGGCAAAAAATTGGTAATTAAGGGGATGCCCATCAATTGGGGAATGGCTGAACAAGTTGTGGTATATGAATGTAATGGAATATTATTGTGATATAAGAAATGGGGAAGATATGGACTTCATAATAACCTGGAAAAACCTACATGATGTGATTCTGAGTGAGCAGAACAGAACCAGGAGAACCTTATACACAACCACAGACATATTGATTCTGTAATGACTAACTTTGATAGACTTGGCTCTCCTCAGCAATACAAGGCTCCAAAGTACTCAATATGGAAAAAGTGAGCTATATCCAGAGAAAGAACCATGGCATCTGAATGCAGATTGAGGCGAACTATTCACTTTCTTTTTTTCCTCTTTTTTTGGGTTTTATATAAATATGAAATATGAAACTCAAGAACATGTAAAACTAAGTGTTGCAAACTAAAAATAAAAAATCTAATTAAAAAACGGATTTGGAACTGATTGAATGACTACCCAAAGGGAAGAATTTACAGTGGGGTGCCCAGAGAGTCTTGGATTGGCAATATACTGCATAACATTTTAACCAATGACTTAAAGGCATCAAATTTACAGATGAAACAAAACTGGGAGGGGTAACTAGCACACTTGATGGCAGAGTGAGTAAAATCAAGTCAATAAGCATTTATTAAGTTTCGTATGCCTGGATTGAAAATGACCTTGACAAAATAGGACAGTGGACAAAATTTAAAAGGGATGTAATTTAGTAGGGATCAATGTGAAGTCTTTTGTTGAGTTTAAAAATTCAGTTTCACTAGGCCCAGATGGGAGAGGGATCACTAAACACCAGTTTGTCTGAAAAAGATCTAAAGGTTTTGGTAGACTTCATGATCAATATGAACCAAGTGGGTGATATAGCCACTGAGAAAGCTAATGTGGTTGTAGGCTACATTAAGAAAGGCATAGATAGGGTCTAGGTGTAAAGAGGTGTCTTCACTGTAGTGTGACCTGGTCAAACTATACCAAGAGTCCTATGATCATTTCTGGATACAATATTTTAAAAAGGACATTAAGCTGCAGAGCATACAGAGGAGGATAAGCAGGATGGTGAAGGCCTAGAAAACATGTCCTTCCAAGATAAATTAAAGGAATGTTGAAACTAGAGCAGAGATGACTCAGGTAAAGCATGATAGGAATATTCAGGAGACTGTCCCTTGGAAAAGGTATTGGATCTGGGTTTGTTTTCTTTTGTTTTGTTTTATGGCTGCAGAGGTCAGAACTAGGAGTGATAAATGAAAATTTTCAAGAAAAAAAAATTAGGGTTAATGAAAGCAAAAATCTTCCTAATTATTTGAGTTAACCAAAAGTGGTCACCTCCATATATAATGGGATTCCTCTCACTGAAGATCTTCAAGAAAATCTGGGAGACCACTTGTATGTTTTGGTTATGGACTTTCTATTTAAATATGGGTTAGACTAAATGGCTCCTGAGATTCCTTTCATATCTGAATTTCTATATGAAGCCATAGCTGTCTTCAAATATTTCAAGGGCTAGCATATGGAAGATAATTGTTTTGCTTGTCTCTACAGGGAAGACCAAGGACCAAATGAGTGGAAGTTATAGAAAGGCAGCTTTTGGTTTGACACAAGCATTCCTAACAGTTAGAGTTCCCCCCAAATGGAATGGGCTATCTTGAGAGGCTCCTGTCTTTGGAAGTCTTCAAGCAAAGGCTAATTGTGTACTTCTTGGTATACTGCAGATATAATATGCCTGGGATAAGGTATTCCTGAGGTCTGTTCCAACTCTGAGATTCTGTGAAAGTCTGCATTCCATAAAAACCGACTCAACCACTGACCAACAAGGTTGTTTATTGCTCACTGATCAGTAGTAATACCACAGAACAGCAATAGCTACGCATTTTTTCCTCCACTCCTTGCACTAGATTCTCTGCTTTGACAAAGGACATTCATCTTTCCTTAGAAAGCAATATGCTAAACTTGGCTCCCAGGAATTATGAGAAGTCACCTCCTTCTGCACTACTGCAGAACAGGGTGCAGAATATTGCATATAATAACAGGTTTTCTTTCAAAGCATGGGTTTGTTTGGCTGACATTTCTTCTTTTTTTCTCATTTTATTTTACTTTACTTCCTTATTATTCTTAAGAAGGAATCCATAAATGTATATGGCTCTTAGGAAAGGGTGAGAAGGAAATCTGGTCTATGTAAAAACAAAAGATATTAAGTCAAGTCAACAAGTCAGTCAATAAACATTTACTAAGTGCCTACTATGTGCCAGACATGTTACTATGTGCTGGAGATAGAAAGACAAAATTCCTCCCTTTGTGGAGCTCACTTCTAGTAGGTAAGTCAATGTGCAAAAAACCCGATATGTTCACAAAATATATAGAGTAAATTTCAAGTAATCTCAGAGGATAGGGCATTAGATTTAAGGGGAATTGGGAAAGGCTTCTTTCAGAAGATAGAATTTGAGCTGAATCTTGAAGGATGCAAAAGAAGGGAAAATTCCAGGCTTGAGGAATAGCCGATGAAAAGACAAATCTATTTTTAATAGAAACCAATGAGTTATACCTTCCTGAGGACTCTGCATCTTGGTCAAGAAGTATACTCTCTGATGATTGAATAAACTTTTAACCACATTAATTGCTTATTTGCCACCTTGGTAGTTTGGGACACACTACATCTTCTTGTACTTTGTGCATGAATGAAAACCACTGGAGTTGACTTGGAGAGTTCTAATCATATGTTTATGGAACATTTAAATAGAGGATCTCAATGGGGCTTACTATCAATTCCAATAGGCTGAGAAAATTCCTGTGTATGCCTGTATGGAATTTTCAGTATTGGTGAAATTGAAATCTGTGCAAATACACACATACATGCACACATATGAATAGAGAGAGAAAGATAGAGATAGATATCTACAGATAGCTATGCATATATCTAGATAGATAGATTGATAGATAGATAGATATGTTTGGTCTGAGGTGAGCAAAACTCCTGTTTTTATACTCGTTATCTAGCTCTGCAAACCTATAGATTGGCGGCTGAACAAAAATCCTCTTGAGGAGGCTAAACCCTGGGCTCTAGCCCTAGGCAACAAGTGAACCTCACTATAACCTTTATCCAAGCTTGCCACTCAAGGTTTGCAACACTATCTATTAACACTGACATTTTCCTTTTAAATTCCATAGTCTTGTTTAAGGCAATAGTCTCCTGAAGGGGGGAGGAGGGAAAAGACAGGTTGAAATTTTATGAGCTTATTGTGCTTATGAAATTGCAAAAAGGAGTCAGCCTTGGCCATGCTGGCCACAGACAAGTGTAGCTATGACTAAAATTTACTGAATACATAAAAGGAATCAGGCCCCTTAGAGCATCATAAATTCCATCTGCCTAGCCACTCCAGCACAGTCTTGATGGATCATCGTGTCCACAAGCTTAAATGGTTGTCCTTAAAGAATGAAAGAAGCAGGCTGATTAAATACATAAACAAAACCAACAATATCCTTCCCATCCTTGCTTTTCAAATTGGCAGTATGGGCAAGGGTTCCCAGGAGGGTGGTGTAGGCAGCTGCTTCCAAGGTGTGATTTGTAGGTTGTTCGTGGGAAGTTCTCACCTGCCCAGAAGGGCCTATTAAAAAGAAAGGATGTTCCCCAAAAAGTGTTGCTCATGACCACAAGGGCATTCACTCACACATAGAGACAGCAACAATATGGAAGACAGAGCCCTGGATTTGAAGTCATAGGACCCAAGTTTGAATCCTGGCTCTGCTATTTAACCTTGATGTGCCTCAGTTTCTTCATCAGTAAATGAGGGGAATGTCCTTTAGTGTCCCTATATTGTACATACAAGGGTAGTTTAGGAGGGAACCGGTTTAGAAGGGAACAGGGCACAGAGCAAATTGGACCCAGGTCCAGTCAATTTTAATGGTGGAGGGGTAGGGGAGGGGGAGACCTGGGGCAAATAGAAGAGAAGATGAATATTCTGAATGTGGAAAGGGCAGGTATGACTGAGTTTTGTAAAGTGGGTTCTGGGTTAATTGTGGCTAGGGGGCAGGGGGCTGTTGGGGAGTATGGAATGGGGGAGCCTAAGAAAGACAGCAAATGGACAATAAACCTCACAAAATCACAGAATTCGAGAAATAGAAGGGACACCAGTAGTCATCAAGTCTAACTGTTATACGAAAGGAATTCCCAATACAACATATTTGACAAGTAACTATCTGGCCTCTGCCTCCCAACTAAGCCCAAGAAATCATCTCCTCCTAGCTAGGCCCATTACACTTTTGTACAACTAACTCTAATTGTTAGGAACATTTCTTTGTTTATTTTTTCCCCTGATATCAAGCCTAAGCTGGCCTTTTTACAATTCCTACCTAACAGTCTTGGTTCTGCTCTCTGGGGTCAACAAAATGAGTCTAGTCCCTCCTCCACAACCATTCTTCAGATATTTAAAGACAGCTATAATCTCTCCTCTCCATGAATCTCTTCTGTAAGCTAAATATCCCTAGTTCCTTTAATCTGTCCACATGTGACATGGAATTAGGACCCTTCACTGTCCTGGTTGCCCTCCTCTAAATATCCTTTTATCAATGTCCCTCTTGAACAGTGGTGCCCTGAGCCAAACACAATAATACAAATAATGCCTGACTATCCAGATGAGTTTGGACTGTCTCTTTCCTCTCCCTGAAATCTATTTTTTTCTTAATGGGTGGGGGGAGGGAGAACAAGCATTTATAAAGCACCTACTATTTGCTGCTGAGCACTGTAACAAGTGCTTTACAAACATGATCTCATTTGATCCTCACAACAACCTTGGGAGGTAGATGCTATTATTATCCCCATCTTATAGTTGAGGAAACTGAGAGAAATAGTGGTTAAGTGACTTGCCCAGGGTCAAACAGCTAGTAAGTATCTGAGGCTGGATTTGAAATCAGGACTCCTGACTCCTTGACTCTTGCTACCTAGCTGCCTCAACTTCATATAAAAAAATAACCAATTTGCATTAACTGGGAGGAAGGATTAGTTGATTTGGGCAACACACACACACACACACAAAAACACACACACACATATACATACATACATATATATATATATATATATATATATATAAAACACAACAAACTCAGTTTAGTTTTTTAAAAAGCATATACTGAGCACTTACTATGCACTAATATTGTGTGCTGCTCTATCAGGCTTTGGGGATGCAAATGATAAAAACAGTCTCTTACTGAATAAAGGAAAACATAAGGATAAGGATTAGGACTGGACCTGTAACGTCATCAATATAGGTAACTCCTAGGAAAGAAAATTCCTTCCACCCATGCAAGTCGGCACCTGATGTAATCCTATAATCCAACAAGGTTGCCAAGGGCAGAGGTGTCAAACTTACCAGCAGAAAGCACCTGGCAAAGCTCATGGCTGAATCGGATTAAAGTGTAATTGGGAAATGTTTAAAGAAATAAGAAAAAAGACAATACAACATTAATAACATTAGTTTGTATTTTTCTAATCAATATGCAATCAGCAGAGATCTATTTCTGTTTGAGTTTGACACCACTGGCCCAGAGCATTGATTAGTTAAGTTACTTGCCCAAGGGTGTTA
This sequence comes from Trichosurus vulpecula, assembly GCF_011100635.1. Taxonomy (NCBI): domain Eukaryota; kingdom Metazoa; phylum Chordata; class Mammalia; order Diprotodontia; family Phalangeridae; genus Trichosurus; species Trichosurus vulpecula. The sequence goes on along the minus strand of NC_050575.1, from coordinate 269,280,658 downwards.
CAGCCAGTATGGGTCAAAGGCAGGATTTTAATCTAGGTTTTCTGGTTACAAAGCTGGTCTTCTGTCCCATATATTAGCTACCTCTCATATTTGGAGACAAGTGTGCATCCACACACCCAAATTATCAATGTACAATGTACAAATACAGCCAAATGTATTTACATGCATGTCTATGTGTATATATGTAAATATGCAAAGTTCTGAAAAACTTTGGAATTTATTAGATGATATGGGAGACACTGGCACAGGACCACCCAGCATGGCATACCCACAGCAAAGAAAGCACTGTGCTCTATAAGCCAAGCAGAATTGAAGTAGCTCAGTAAAGCAATGGGAGATACGCAAATTTAGAGAATCTGCATTGGTCTGACCAACCACAGTCAGACACATTGTAACTTAACTCTAATGTAGTGATGTCATTTTGGTCCTCTTCGAGAATGAAGGACAGCAACCAACATATGTATGTATACATATATGTATGTATTTTGGGGAGAGAGAGAGAGAGAGAGAGAGAGACAGACAGACAGACAGACAGAGAGAGAGAGACAGAGAGAGAGAGACAGAGAGAGAGACAGAGAGAGAGAGAGAGAAGTAGCCCACCAAAGGCCACAAATAAGATGCAGGTTCTATTTTTAAAACGTAGTGACATGAAGAAACAAACAAACAAATTCCAGAATGCTTACTGACACCATCTGCCAGCTAATTAAAGAATGGAGAGGTAATTGTGCTTCCTCTTTGTTTGCTTCTAATCTTAAATAGTACAGTCTAAGCTAAAACTGAACAGTTGACCACAAACATTGGATTGAGTACAGGAAGTCTGAAAATGTGTGATCTTAGAGCAAAAGGATATTAGCTTTAACTTGTAATACAGAAGGACTCTGACTAGTCTCACTCCTTCTACCTTCAATTCTACCAATTCAGTTATATACTCTGCTTCTATAACCTTCTAGCCATCTTGTTATGCTCTAAGGATTCAAAGACAGTTTCTACTCTCCAAGAACTTACATTTGACCGGTAATGGGAGAGGTGCAACACAGAAGCAGATGAGTAAATACAAATGATATATGAAGACATTTCAAGAGGAAGAATGCTCCTACTAACTGGGGAAGAGATGGAGAGGAGAGAAAAAGAAAGGCATCATATCGAAGGTAGCACCTGAACCATGCTTCTACCATGGAAAGTAGCACCTTCCATCATGAGGAAGAATGGAGGATACAGTGATTTGCAGGCAGGCTTATATTCCATTTTAACTCTGTGTGTTTAAAGAATGTAGTACCAGTGAGTTTGGACTTAGGGGGCTGGAAGTAAAAAAAACAGAATTCTCTATGTTTTAAAATTCATCCCTACTCCCAAAAGTCTTTCATGACAATAGTGTATTGTGTTTTGTTTTTTTAAAGCAGGCAACAATTATATAAGCAAATATGAATTGTGAGTATATAGACTATGAAGTAATGTGAGAGTTTTCTATGTGTGGCTTATGAAATAAGTCTCTTCACTGTAAGGCCACACCTCACATATAAACAGTGCTTATTGTTATAAGCAAACAGAGCCTTAAACAAAGTTAATGGGCCATATAATATTACAATATGTTTTATCTTTATGCTGTATGCTCTTTAAGCACAGGTGGTAAGCTCTTCATGTCAGTGGCAGTGATCAGTAATATATCTTTTAAAAAAATAATACTCTAACTGACCTGTGACCTCCTCAGTGAGGTTATTTCTTCCAGTGGCCACAAGACATCTGTTCCTATCTATTCTATGATATTCTTGCCCCCTTTTGAGTCAATCACTGGGGATCTACTGAACTTTCTAGAGTTCTCTAGATTGTTCTTGTCATTAAAAGGATACCAGTGGATCCCATATCTTCTTTTTCCTCAACCATTTCTTTGACATACATTGTTCCACTTCTTCCTCAAAATGCATTGTTTGTGAGTGTTAGAACGCTCTTTCCCACATGCACTTCTACTCTCCTTGGAATGATCCTCAATTTCAATTCTTTGGGGGACAGTCACATGACATGATGCACAGGCATGCAACAGCACTGGAAGAATACTGATATTAAAAAAGAAGTTGGACCTTTTTTCATGGTCATTGGCTCAGGGTCATTTAAAGAACTTTGTAATATTCCACAGGCAATTGCCTTTGGGAACAACTGTTAGCGTCACCACCACTAAATGCTGTTGCTAATATTATTATTGTCCCAATTGTTCCTATTGTCCTGACCTGTGATTTCATCAGTGTGATTATTTCCCAGTAAAGAAACTCCCTGTGTTGATGCAGATTAGCAATTTATCTGTTACTTAAAGTTGTGGAGAACTTCTTGGGATCACTGACAGGTTGAACACCTTACCTGTGTTCACATAAACAGGACTGGAATCTAGGTTATCTTAATCTCTTTCTGCTACCCTATGCTGCCTTGTATGATAACAATTATTACTACTCCTACTTCACGACTCCTGTGTTGCTTTACCATTTAAAGTGTGTTTTTATTAGTCAAGGACGAGTTCCTAATGGTCATGGCTCATGACAAAAGAGTACTATGGAGACAGTAGACTCATTATAGGGAGGGGTGCCCAAAAGGGGCCTCAGCAATCACCAGACATAGATAAAGGATCTTTCCTGCCTCAACTAAGTATGAAACAATGAAATCTGGAATGATAGACAATGAAGGCTTAGAATACAAGTTCCATATTATAAAAACACATTATAGCTTTCCTTTCTTCAGTCTTTTGGGTCTCTTTCTAGTCCTAAAGCTAATGAACTGTTGACTCATCATTCCTAAGGAAACCTAAGAGTATTGGTCCTACCCACTTTCCTACCTTGGACAGAGACATATATCTGGTATAATAAAATTACCAAGGAAGGTATATTCCCTTACTAGAGAGTCTTGATAGGTAGATATACTCTGATGTCAAGAGCAATAAGAGGCATATGGTCAGGCCCATGCTTTGGGGGCTGCAACATGGCTCTGAATGGGGAAGCTGTAGGTGAGGACCAGCTGGATGAGAATTGGAAAGTTCCAGTCAAGGCCCTTAGGAAGCTCTGAGGGAAAGGGCTGCAGGGAGTGGGGCCCTAGAGCAGCCTCAGCCATGGCCTGTGGCCTTCCTTCCTGGCTTCAGCATCTCAGAAGTCACGAACCAACAGAGGTGGCCCACTTCATGTTCATGCACTGGAAGCAGCAGCAGCAAAAGGAAAAATTGGTTGCTAAGAGAAAGCTTAAAAAAGCAAGAGAAGCACTTGAAAATGGGACACCACCAGAAACCAGTGCCCAAGACCATCGAAAATCAGAGTTTATGATGAGAGGATAGTAGACCCTAATGATGAAGAGGTTGTTTGTGATGAAGCTACAGATGAATTTACTTCTCATTTCAACAGATAGACCGCTCCCAAGATTCTTTATTATTCCATCAGACAGACCTTATGAGAGAGCAGTGAGGTTCTGCAAACAACTGTTCACTGTCATACAAAACTCCTGTGTTTATTGCTGAAGAGGACTAGCTCTGAACTGTTCAGTGTTTGCCTCCTCAAGAAGATAAAGAGGAATAGGAAAGAACACACTCAACATGTGCCTGAAATAATTCTGAATAATTTTACAAGAAGACTCACTCATTCCATTGGATCTGCATTTGCTTCTCTCCTCCTCCATGATCCTTAGTTTATTGGAAGGTAGTTTCCATAATCAGTGGAATTGCATATTTTTTCAAGTTTCACAGATATCTTTTTAAGAGTGAAAAAAAAGTGGACATTCAAGAACTTGGACCATGTTTTACCTTAAAATTAAGATCTCTTCAAAAAGGAATCTTTGATTCTAAATAAGTAGAATATAGAGTTCATGAACTCTGAGAAATGGACACAAGTAGGAGGAAATTTGGTTTATGAAGTATGGAGAAAGCAGGATTGGAGGTCACCTGACCAGGACTGTTTTGAACTTTGTTAGTTATTTTTGACTGGAGACCTCTTGTCTGAAGAAAGACATACTCACTTTTCAACCATATATTTGTCAATGAATATCCTTCCATCAATTGACTATTCTTTGAATTTATCAGATCTATGTATTAATACTAAAAATGAGCATTGACGTATGTTCTTTAATATGTTAATTTTCTATAATTCCTTCTAGTGAGAGGTGGAAATAGTACTCCCCACCCCCTTTTAAAGTCAGATTGTTATCTACTAGAAGAAAAAGGTATTGCCGTAGAATGACTGAATAGAGAGTTAGACTAGGAGTCTGGAGAACAAGATTCTAGTACTTCTGGCCACATACCTAGTCATTTCAAGAACCTTTTTGCATTTATCCATCAGACCAATTACAATCTTGTAATAGCATATTCTGTGATGTTGGTATGATGAGGACCAGAAGAGAGAATCTAATGATTCAGCAGAACTTTTCACCACTACAGAAACAGTAACTCAAAGGACATCTCTTATGAACTCGATCAAGTTTATGTACATTGAACTAAATATACTACACTTGTTCCAGGTTTACTCTATGATTCTTTGAAACCTACTAACTCTTAAAGAACTATTAAAAATGTGATTTTCATCTGAATACTTTATTATATTCTTGCCAATGTATGAAACAGTAAATGAGAAAGTCTGACACAAATAGAAATTTGGATGTTTAACTTGGCACCTTGTTGTACATAGTTTTTGTAGGCTTCAGATTTTTCAGGCTTCTCCTTTGACTGACTAGTCACAATTCACATCACATCACATCAAAGATCCACATATGAAAACTGGATTTGGAGTTCTGAAGGGAAAAAAGCTGACATGGGAGAACAATCATTTTAAAGAAGAATATGTCCATATAACATAACTATATAAAAACATTCAATCCTGGAATACGCCCAAAATGTGCGATATAGTACAGCATTTGTATTGAGTCAGAAGATGTGAGGTTTTAGTTCCTGCCATCCTGTGAACTTTTAACTAGTCAGAACCACAGTCTCACCTGTAAGAAATAGGTTAAGTACCTCTCAGAGTTGTGAGAATCAAATAACTTGTATACCCATTATTCATTGATTTGTGAATGGAGCTAGGTTGTAATACCATGTTAAATGTAGAACAGGCCACTGGACCCAGATTACTCAGGAGGAGAAAGTGAGGCTGGTGACCTTGCACAGCCCTCCCTCACTCAAATCAAAGTCAACTGCTACCCTGTAACTATTAATGCAAAGAACGCTTTGTATTAAATATACTTCATCCTAGCAACATGTTTAGAAAAAAGCAATAGGAATACTCACTCTAACCTCTCAAAATGTTTTGTTTGTTGAATGGAGTTTTGTTGAAGCCTTAAATTCCTTTGTCAGAGTACAAAGCTTTCCATACCACAACCAGAAGACAATGCAAATATTCCAGGGAGAGGTAAAAGCACATTAACTGAAATTTATTCATACTAAATTGCAAATGACTGAAGTCAGATTTGAACTCCAACCTGAGAGGAAGAAAGGAAAGAGGGGGAGAGTGTGGTGACTCTTCTTACCAGAATGACAGAAGGGGGTAGTGGGTGTAGAGAAGATAAAATGAAGATGACATTGATGAAGACAAACTTCTAAATAGATTGTTATATTTTAGTGTTGATGATGGTAGTTACATTAATACAGTATTTTGAGGTTTGAAAAGTGCTTTGCTTACATTTTCCCACTTGTATTTTATTGAATAGACTTATTTCACAATTTTGCTTAGCACTGCCCTATTTACCTCTGATGATGGGTGGACTCAGTTGCATAAGTGTCTAGCTTACGGGGAACATTGCCTGCACACGGAAGGGTGGAGAGTGCCAAAGAAAAGACTAGGACAATGCGCAAGTTTGTTTTCTTTCACTGTGAATATTTGTTACAAGAATTTTTTTCACCATGGGTATAAGGAATAGGGGAGATAGAAATAGGGTTGAAGAAAAGTTAGGGGAGGGGAGGGGAAAAAAGAGAAGAGAAGGGATGGGAAGGGAGGGGAAAAGAGAGAGGAGAAGGGAGGGCAAGGGAAGGGAAAGGAGGGGAGGGGAGGGAGGAAGAAACACAGATAAGCAAGACATCACTGAAAATTTTATATAAAATTTACTATATACTTAAAAGGAAAGCAAGCTTTATGTAATAGATTCCCAATTTTATGTAAATCCTCTTTTTTCTGTTCTACTTTATATATTAAAATGTTCATTTTAATTTTTCGTGAAAGTCAGAATAAAATAAATAAAAATGACTTTTTTAGAAAAAGAAAGGGACGAATTAAAAGGAGATAGGTTTTTATATTGATTCAGCAGTAATAGAAAGGGGAACAAGCGAGCAACAATAAGAGCTAGCTCTTTAAGATTTACAAATCAATTTACATAGTTTAATGTCATTTGATCCTCATAACAACCCCATGAAGTAGGTGCTATTACTATCTCCACTGTACGAAGAAGAAAACCGAGGCTAACAGAGGTTAAATGATTTGCCCAGCATCAGAGAGCTGATGTAGGTAGGATCTGAGGTAGGATTTGAACTCAGATCTTTCTGACTTCCAAGTCCAACACACTATTCATTGTGCCACTTACTTGCCTCAATAGAATATATTAATACAAATATATTTAATAAAATATAATTTAAACGTAAATATGGCAGGAAGAAGACAGGAAATGTCTCTCTCCCACCTCTCTTTCCCTTCAGTTTGCCTTTTAGCTGAGGTATTCAGAGAAAGAGCATAATTTGGACAGTGAACACAGTGACATCATGGGAAAGGTCATAGATGTGTTACATTGTGCTCCCAATTCTGATATACTTGACAGTGTCATAATTAATAACTTACATTCTCTATTTGTGTGAGCAAGGACTTGGAATCTCTCTTCTCTCTCACTTTTACTCCAGTCAATGTAAAAGTGTTTTCCAAGGATTCATGCATTGAGAGAAGATTTTCTAACACAAATAGTCTGAATGTGTTCTGTTTCAGAGGCATAGCCCCCAGTAGGTCATGGGAGACTGGATTGAAGGAGTCAGTTTTCCATTCATAAAACAGGGTCACACTCCTCTCATTCCACACAGTTTTCTTTTTGTCAGAGTTTCCCATGAAGGAATTCTTCACCCTAGCAAATAACATCTAGATATAGCACTGACTTTCAGCAGAGGGGCTCATATTCAACATAGTTTTACTAAAAGTAGTAGAAAAGCCATCATGGCTCCTCTTCCAATGAATGATGAAGCAATAAGCGTGCTGAGAAGTCACCTCCCCCAATTTGTCTGAGAGCAGAGGTAAATAGATGGTGTTTCTTCTGGCAAATAGAGGAGTGATCAGATAACCTTCCTCTCCCTTTCCCACTCTCACCCCATCACTCTACCTCTTCCAATGGGAAATCGAATGAGATGTCCAAGCAAGCCAAATCTCCATTTCAAACTTCTTGCTTAAAAAAAAAAGTATGCACAGCCACTTTAAGCTTAAAACTACACTAAGAGTTTTGTGACACCCTGTATAACAAATTCTACATGTTTCTTTCAAAAGTATCCTGATTGTATATTGTTTTGAAGTTCCCCCTATTCACTTCTTCATTTATGTATTTTTTTAAAAATGTTTCAATATTTCTCTCTGTCCCTCTCTGTCTCTTCCCTCTGTCTGCCTGTCTGACTCCCTCTGTCTCTCACTCTTCTCTGTTTCTTCTCTCTTTCTATGTGTCTCTCTCTCTCTTCTCTCTCTCTCTTTTCATAAATATATATATATCTTTCCATCTTTGTCTCTCTGTCTTTGTCTGTCTGTGTCTGTATCTGTGTCTGTATCTCTCTCTCTCTCTCTCTCTCTCTCTCTCTCTCTCTCTCAACCCTCTCCATTTTGGCTTTCCTCCTTCCCTACCATCTCCCCAATCCCCTTTGAAAACCAAGAGAAAGAAAGGAAAGAAAAATAAAAATCCCTTGTAACAAATAAGCATGATCAATTAAAATCAATTCACACACTGGTGTGCCTTATGTTTTCAAGATTATTATTCAGTATTCTATTTTCATTACACAGGACTCATTTTTGTATATTTTCATGCATGTTAGTTGACAGTTCCTCTAATCATCCATGAGCTTGACAGTTTAACCGATACTCAATTTGCATGTATGGTAGTGAGTTGCTATTTCCCTTGTAGCCTACATGCTGACAGTTCCCATTAAATCTCCCTCTTTCTTGAACAAAACTGTGGAATTATTTCGTATTGCTGGTATTCTATGACTAAGGTCTATACAGGATCCCAGGAGTCAAAGGATCATAGATCCATACCTAGGAGGGATCTTAAAGGACATCTAGTCCAAGACCCTTCATTTTACAGATGTGGAAACTGAGGTTCAGAGACATTAAATGATTTGTCCAAGGTCTCACAGGTAGTAAGCCACAGAAGTGGAGTTGGAACCCTGATCCTCTTGTTCTGGAGCCAACACATTTTCAACCTCACCACCAAAAAGCTAACCCAATAAGCCAGTGGAAATTGAAGGTTCTTCCTCCTCTAGGGCAGCTAGGTGGTGCAGTGAATAGAGCACTGGCCCTGGAGTCAGGAGGACCTGAGTTCAGCTCCAGCCCCAGACACTTACTAGCTCTGTGACCCCGGGCAAGTTACTAAATCCTGTTTGTCTGTTTCCTCATTTGTAAAGTGAGCTGGTAAAGGAAATGGCAAACCACTCCAGTATCTTTGCCAAGAAAACCTAAATGGGCTCACGGAGAGTCACACACAACTGAAATGACTCAATAACAACAACAACCTCCTCTAGCAGGCTGTTTAATAATTGTCACATGCACCTACATAATATCCTTTTGTTGTTTCCTCGGGAACTAGGAAATGCTGAAGTCTCTGGGTATGTTAAGAAGCTGAAATACTGGTTCTATAACATTATATTGACACATTCATAGACTTCAACACCCTAGGAGCTCCGGGAAGTCATTCTAGTAGCCCCTATCCTTCAACTAATATACTTTCTCAGGTTGGAAAAAGCAACAGAGGACTCCAGGGCCATGAACACATTTTAGAGATTGGAGTAGTTACACTGGCCATTGGCACTGATTTTTTCCCCTTTACACAGTATGAAGGGACCAGCAACGAAGTGGTAACTATGACCATATGCCTAGACTTCTGTGAGGTTGCTCCAAGTATTAACAAGCTCTTGTTGCCCAGCTGTCTAGGTAAATAAGGAGTGGGTAAGAGCCTTCGATTCAGCCTTCATGGAAACTAAAATCAAAGTTAAAAAATCACCTGTCCTTTGGGTCATCTGAAAGAAACTCCATTTTTGTTCATTGTATCCAAGTTCCCCTTAATATCCTTTAGGGTTCTGACTTTGGGTCCAGGTCCTTTGACCAGTTGACAATGATGGAGTTCTGAGCCTTTCTGTCCAAGGAATCCTGTGTAATTGGTTTCTGGGGGAACGGTGTTAGTGGTATGGCTGTGTCCCTATTGCTGTAGGCCAATCAGATTGGCGTTAAACAAGTCAGTTAGACTAACTCATCGGGAGTTGTCTTAAAATCACAGGAGTGACGAGATTACAATTTTTATGTCCTGCCCTTAAAAGTGACCTAAAATGGATTGGATTGCCTTTCCCCCCCTCATTTCAATCCCATTCACCACAGGTATATTTTCATTCTTATTTTTTTGAGGGGTGGTGTCAGGGGAGAGTGAAGAGCAACATAAGGAATTAAGGCCCCTCTAGTTTTTCCCCTTTAGTTTGCTTTCTAGCAATCCTACCTAGTATTCCTGGGCAGACAGTCAATGCAATCAGTTCTAGATCAGTATGTTCAATACTATTATGGAAGCATATCCAGACTTCTCCATGCTATAATCATGGCTAATTAAGCTCTTTGGATTGCCAGTCATACATTTCCCACTTGGATATTAAAAAAAAAAAGTGATTGCAGATACCTGATGTGAGAGACACTGTGGAATAGTGGATAGAGAGCCAGCCTCAGAGTCAGGAAGACCCAGGTTCAAGTATTATATGTGACATGTACTGTCTGTGTGCTTCTGGGCAAGTCATTTAAGTTACCCCAGTCCACTAAGGCTACAGATTGCAGAGAATTGTGGATCTGCATTGGTAGAGAAAGTTCCCCACTAGGAGAATGCTAAACCCATGAAATCACGGGTCTAGAACCATCCTTGTAGGTATGTAGCAATGGATATGATTGAATGGTGTTGATTGATAGGATAGAGACAAATTAGGAAGTTTATAAGCTGTGTTTCTGTTTATGCTTGGGTTTTCAAAATGAATTCACAAAATGCATTTCTTCCTGTGCTTGGATTTTCAAATCTAATTCTTTGATTCTGCCTTGATTAATTAGAAACTCCAGTAAATGAAAGTTCTTACATTTTGCAAATATGTTTGAATCCCTAAAGTCTTGTATTGTATACCAGGAAGACAGGTCCGTCAAATGCAGGAGAACCTACTGGCACCCAGGGTGTCTTGAGGGAAAAAAAAGAAAGAAAAAAAGAAAGAAAAAACTCACTCACGTACAGCTATGTGATGTTACAATATGATCTACCATTTATTTGGATTAATAATATTTTAAGGATATTTTCCTGTGATTCTTAGAATGTTAGAGCTAGAAGGGTGCTTAGAGATCATCCAATCCACTTCCCCTATTTTTATAGATTATAAAAAACAGAAAAAACATCTAAAAACTGAGGCCTAGAGAGGCTAAACTACTTGTAGAAAAAAACTACAGTAGGGAGAATGAGGTATTGTAGAGCATGATGGGAGCAGAAGGAGTTAAAGGCAACACTTCATACTGAGCATTCCTCCTGGTATTCCTCCTAAGGGAGATACCCATTGAGATTCATATCAAGACTGCTCAGAATAAGAAATCAGTAACAAGTGTTTATATTTGCACTTCTATAGGGGCGCTTATGACACCCAGACAGTAGGAAAAAGGCAGATTGTGAGCTTTGGATCAAATTGGTCTTCAGGTCATGTTGAGTGGAGCTTGTGTTGAGAATGAGTGGAATGAGTATGGGAGAGAACTGTTGAGCCTGGGAGAAGCAGTGTTTGATCCTACATACCATTTCCCAAGCATCATCACTGTGGTATGTGCAGGGTTGCTTGTATTGGCCTGGGGATGTGGCTCATTCTTCTCCAAAAGCCCCCACCCCAAAATGGTGGGCTGAAATTGGAGGAGTGAGCCATTATGAAAACCATAATAAGATTGATCCTAGAGTTCAATCTAGAGCTCAGCTTAGGATGCTAAAGCAGCCTTTTAAAATTGTACTAGCTGTTTACACTTGGTCTGCTATCCCTAGCAAAAGAGTAAGAATGCCCGTTTCTGAGCATCAGGTATCTGAAAAAAATACAGCAATACAACTGTAATGGCTTGTAAAAATAATTAGCCCATTTAATGTCTAGAAGGCAACATGGACCCCTAAGGTACATTTGGTTCTCTCTTTGTTGGATTTAGAGAGTTTATTTTAGATGAAAAGTTCTGTATTCAGTCAAAATTACTATGAGTCTCCAGTTAGGAAAATACCTAATACGTAGGCTCTCTGCTTATCTCCCTCTAGATAATCCTTCACCTCTTGGCTGTTATGGCAAAATTCAATTTACTGGAAACATCTGGGTAACAAAACAGCAGATTGCATTATAGTATTTGTATGTAAATAGGCATCTGGAGAGGAAGGACTGATCTTTTCTTGGGACTTCCTGTAGCCTTGGTCCTCCTTTCTGAGATGCCTGTTGAGCCAACAACCCTCCTAGATTTCTCCTTTCCCTACCAAAGTGCAGTCCTCCTTTTCTTCCTCAAAGGTATACTAGGAATTGCATACTTGCTCCAATATCTTGAATCCCAGAACTCATTATCTCTTCCCCTGAAATCTAAAATAGCTTCTCCTTTTATTATAAATTGCTTAGAGCCTGGCCTAGGCTCTTAAACAATGGCTTTGATCCATTCAAGGAGGTATACAGATCCTACTAATGCTCAATTCTGACTCTTTGATTCAATCAAACAGTTTTCTTATCTAGTCAGGATACCAGAGTCAAATTGGGTTGTTTTAGTTCTTATACTATTGTATTGGGAGACTAGCCAATGATCTCAGACTTTATGAATATTACCAGAATGCTCTGCTGATGCAATCTCCATATGAAATTTAGAGCATGCATATAATCTGTAACCAGTTCTGGTTCACTAACTCCCACGATGATAAGGATCTTCAGTTGTCTATGGAACTGAAACTGGCATGCGTTTGAACAGTTAGTCAACCCTGGCTTTCCTTGTTGGTCTGATTCCTTTTTGTCTGCTTACATTTAAATGAGAGAAGAGATATACACAATTGTAAGGAGAGAACGCTCTCCATCTGAGGCCAACAAATGAAGGTTGACTGAATATGGGACTCAGCTGTTTGCCATGGCATTCATTCTTTCCTGCTTTAGGTGAGAGAAAATAGAGATGAGGAAAAAAAGGAAACCTTGGTGGCCTGGACTTTTGAATTTTGTACTTTATTTTAGGAGGGAAAAAATGGGAAGAGGTAAAGGTGCAGGATTAAACAGGTTCTGCTCCTTGGCAAAACCCTGAAGGAATGGAGAGGGCAGAAGGAATAATTGAGGTGGCCCTGAGTGCAATCCAGTCCGGAAATGGAGAATTGCAGAAAGAAGGTCTATAGGGTACTAGGCAGACAGGAACCAAAATAAGCTATTATCCTTTTCCTATACAGACTCATTGGCCTAGAATAAAATAGTGAAATGGAGGATGTCTGGCACACTAAAGAAAAAGGAACTTTAGCAGGCATTAATAGTTCCCTTCTTGGTGTATGCCAAACGGTAGACAATCTCTTCGTTTGCATAAGAAAGGCAGAGCATAGTCTTTAGAGGAGATGTACTGTTGGTTGAGTAGGGACCCTAACTGGTGCTGCCCTAAAGATCAAAAGCAGCAAGCACTAGAATTGGAAAAGTAGGTGATAATGCAAACTGTGGTCACCCCCAGACTGAAAAATAACCTTACAATCCAATGCAAAAGGCAGAAATATTAAATACATACTTTTCAGATCATGATGCAATAAAGATTACATGTAATTAAGGGCCATGGAAAGACAGACTAAAATTTAGTTGGAAACTAAATAATCTAATCCTTCAGAATGAGTGGGTCAAACAACAAATCATATAAACAATCAATGGCCTCCTCCAAGAGATGACAATAATGAAACAACATTCCAAAACTTATGGGATGAAGTCAAAGTGGCCCTTTGGGTAAATTTTATATCTCTAAATGCTTACATGAATAACATGGAGGAAAAAGAGATCAATGCATTGGACATACAACTTAAGATAGAAAAAGAAAAAATGAAAAATCCCCAATTAAATACCAAGTTAGAAATTCTAAAAATCAAAGGAAAGATGAATGAAATGAAAAAAACTATTGAATTAATAAATAAAACTAAGAGCTGGTTTTATGAAAAGGAAACCACCAATAAAATAAATGAACTTCTGGTTAATTTGACTTTTAAAAAAGAAAGAAGAAAACCGAATTACCAGTATCAAAAATGAAAAGAAGTTAAGCATAATCCTGAACACATTAAGTAAAATCCTGAATGGAAAAAAATAGATATTTGATCAACTCTCAGATTTTCAAGACTTTGCTAAAAAGAAAACACCTGAAATTGATAGGAGATTTGACATACAAGAGCCAACAGAAATATAAGGTATATACCAAAGACTGATTATAAGGGATTCAATAAGGACAGACTGTTTACTTTTTATATATGTAAAATGTATGTCTAAGATTCTTATTAATAATTGGGTGGCGGGGGGCGGAGCCAAGATGGCGGCTGGTAAGCAGGAACTAGTGTGAGCTCCGTTCGGAGTCCCTCCAAAAACCTATAAAAAATGGCTCTGAACCAATTCTAGAACGGCAGAACCCACAAAACAGCAGAGGGAAGCAGGGCTCCAGCCCAGGACAGCGTGGATGGTCTCTGGGTGAGGTCTATCCCACACGGAGCTGGGAGCTGGGAACGGAGCGGAGCAGAGCCCAGCCTGAGCAGCGTGGACCATCCAGACCAGAAGCCAGGCAGAGGGGGCCCTAGTACCCTGAATCAGTGAGCTGCAGCAGTCACCAGATTCCTTAACCCACAATCACCAAAGACTGCGGAGAAGGTTAGTGGGAAAAGCTGCGGGAGTAGAAGGAGTTCAAGGTTTGGCTTCCAGCCCCGGGGGCAGCAGAGGTAGGGCAGCTACAGCTGTTGTTACTTCCGGCTCCAGGCCCACCTGGTGGGAGGAATTAAGTGGCAGATCAGAGCAGGAGTGCACAGCCTGCTGAAGATCTAAGCCCAGCCCGGGTTGGGGGTTGGGTAAGGAGCAGTGCTGGTGTGGCAGAGCTGGCACCTCCCCCCCAAACGTGGAACATAGAACTCTCTAGTCTACAAGCAGTTATACTTCACTGAAAAACTCAAAGGTCAAGTTAGTTGGCTGGGAATATGGCCAGGCAGTGAAAACGTACCGAGATTCAGTCTCAGACTTTACATTCTTTCTTTGCTGACAAAGAAGACCAAAACATATAGCCTAAAGAAGTCAATAAAGTGCAAGAGCCTACACCAACAGCCTCCAAGAAAAACATGAACTGGTCCCAGGCCATGGAAGAGCTCAAAAAGGATTTGGAAAAGCAAGTTAGAGAAGTAGAGGAAAAATTGGGAAGTGAAATGAGAAGGATGCGAGAAAACCATGAAAAACAAGTCAAGGACTTGATAAAGGAGACCCAAAAAAATACTGAAAAATACACTGAAGAAAACAACAGCTTAAAAAATAGACTAACTCAAATGGCAAAAGAGCTCCAAAAAGCCAATGAGGAGAAGAATGCCTTGAAAGGCAGAATTAGCCAAATGGAAAAGGAGGTCCAAAAGACCACTGAAGAAAATATTACTTTAAAAATTAGATTGGAGCAAGTGGAAGCTAGTGATTTTATGAGAAATCAAGATATTATAAAACAGAACCAAAGGAATGAAAAAATGGAAGATAATGTGAAATATCTCATTGCAAAAACCACTGACCTGGAAAATAGATCCAGGAGAGATAATTTAAAAATTATTGGACCTCCTGAAAGCCATGATCAAAAAAAAAGAGCCTAGATATCATCTTTCAAGAAATTATCAAGGAGAACTGCCCTGATATTCTAGAGCCACAGGGCAAAATAGAAATTGAAAGAATCCACCGATCGCCTCCTCAAATAGATCCCAAAAAGAAAATTCCTAGGAATATTGTCACCAAATTCCAGAGCTCCCAGATCAAGGAGAAAATACTGCAAGCAGCCAGAAAGAAACAATTTGAGTATTGTGGAAACCCAATCAGAATAATCCAAGATCTGGCAGTGTCTACATTAAGAGATCGAGGGGCTTGGAATACGATATTCCAGAGGTCAATGGAGCTAGGATTAAAACCTAGAATCACCTACCCAGCAAAACTGAGTATCATGCTCCAAGGCAAAATATGGATTTTCAATAAAATAGAGGACTTTGAAGCTTTCTCAGTGAAAAGACCAGAACTGAATAGAAAATTTTACTTTCAAACACAAGAATCAAGAGAAGCATGAAAAGGTAATCAAGAAAAAGAACAAGAAAAAGAAATCACAAGGGACTTACTAAAGGTGAACTTTTTTGTTGACATTCCTACATGGAAAGTTGATGTGTATGATTCATGAGACCTCAGTATTAGGGTAGCTGAAGGGAATATGCATACATATATGTTTATGTATATACATATATATATATATATATATGTATGGGTGAATGTGTATGTATGTATATTTCTATGTGTGTATGTATGTATATATATATATATATATATATATATATAGAGAGAGAGAGAGAGAGAGAGAGAGAGAGAGCGAGAGAGCGAGAGCGCGGACACAGGGTGAGTTGAAGATGAAGGGAAGATATATAAAAGAAATAAAATCAAATTAAGGGATGAGAGAGGAACATACTGAGAGAGGGAGATAAGGAGAGGTAGAATGGGATGGATTATCTCCCATAAAGGTGTCAAGAGGAAGCAGTTCTGTGGGAGGAGGGGAGAGGGCAGGTGAGGGGGGAATGAGTGAACATTGCTCTCATCAGATTTGGCCTAAGGAGGGAATACCATACATACCCAATTGGGAATCTTACCCCACAGGAAAGAAGAGGGAAAAAAAATGGGGGGATGATGGAGGGGAGGGCAGATTGGGGTGGAGGTAATCAAAAACAAACACTTTCGAAAAGGGACAGGGCTAATGGAGAAAATTCAATAAAGGGGGATGGGTTGGGAAGGAGCAAAATATAGTTAGTCTTTCACAACATGAGTATTGTGGAAGAGTTATACATAATGATACACATGTGGCCTATGTTGAATTGCTTGACTTCTTAGGGAGGGTGGGTGGGAAGGGAAGAGGGGAGAGAATTTGGAACTCAAAGTTTTAAAAACAGATGTTCAAAAACAAACAAAAATGTTTTTGCATGCAACAAGAAAATAAGATACACAGGCAATGGGGCGTAAAAATTTATCTTGCCCTACAAGAAAGGAAGGGAAAAGGGGATAGGAGGGGAGTGGGATGACAGAGGGGAGCACTGACTGGGGAACAGGGCAACCAGAATATATGCCATCTTGGAGTGGGGGGGAGGGTAGAAATGGGGAGAAAATTTGTAATCCAAACTCTTGTGAAAATCAATGCTGAAAACTAAATATGTTAAATAAATTTTAAAAAAATCTTAAAAAAATAATTGGGTGGCTCATAAGAAAGATTGGGGTAAATCTGAGTATGATATGAATTTTAAAAATAAAACCATTTAGGAACAACTAAAAAGAGTAATTATTTTATACAAATGAGGTGCAAGAGGAAGAACTGATACAGATGAATTAGATGGGAGAGGAGGGCTGGTACTTCTGGTAACCTACTTTCCTTGGGAATGAGTTTAAGAGGGAACAATACACCTATGTTGAGAATGGTATAAAAGTGTTCTAAATTCAGAAGAAATAAAATGGTAAGGGCATATGGAGCAGGGAGAGGACAAGGGAGGGATCTTCAGAGGGAAGGGTGAGTGAATAGATAAAAGTGGGGGGTATGGGAGGGTGTTTAGATTTATGGAAATAGGAGGATAGAGGAGGAATCCTTGGAGGGAGATTGGCAAGTAATGAGAGGGCAAGGTCGGATAGGAAACAAGAGATATGCACAAACATAAAAGCAAAAATCAGGAGTAGAATTTGTTTGGGAAAGTATAGGTCTATATATGTATGTATATATGTATATGTGTATGTATATATCTGTAGCTATAGAGAAACGTATCCAAACTCAATTTTAGCCTTCTGGGGGGTAGGCGGGGGTAAAGAACAAAGTAAAAAATGCACAGCAGAGAGCAAAAGAAAACTTACAAGGAAGCAAAGAAAAGATGGACAGTTCTCAATATAATGTATATTATTTATCAAACAGGCTTGCTTGAAATGAAAATTTATTGTTACATATTTTGAATCCTCTCATGTTCTGCTATGCACACGACATTCTTTTTTTTCTTTCTTACTTTGTTTTTAAGTTCCAATGTTTATGATATGTTTTTGTTTCTTTTCTCTATTCTTCATTAGTGTTCTGGTATTTCAGCCTAAAATAAAATTTAAAAGGGGAGGAGGCAGCTGGATGGCACAGTGAATAGAGCACCAGCTCTGGACTCAGGAGGACCTGAGTTCAAATGTGGCCTCAGACACTTGACACTTACTAGCTGTGTGACCTTAGGCAAGTCATTTAGTCCCAATTTCTTCACCTCCCCCCTCCAAAAAAAATTGAACAGGGTGAATTCACCACCAATGAAAAGAAAATTAAAACAATAATTAGGAGCTATTTTGCCCAAATATGTACCGATAAATATGACAATATAGGGGAAATGGATATATATTTACAAAAAATACAAATTTCCCAGATTAACAGAAGAAGAAATAAAACATTAAATAGCCCCATTTCAGAAAAAGAAATTGAACAAGCCATCAATGAACTCTCTAAGAAAAAATCTCCAGGACTAGATGGATTTACAAGTGAATTTTACCAAACATTTAAAGAACAATTAAATGTAAAATATTTGGAAAAATAGGTGGAAGGAGTCCTACCAAATTCTTTTTATGATGAAAATATGATGCTGATACCTAAACTGGGAAGAGCCAAAACAGAGAAAGTCGCAGACCAATTTCCCTAATGAATATAGATGTAAAAATTTTAAATAAAATATTAGCCAACAGAATATAGCAGCTTATCTTGAAAATAATACATTAGGACCAGATGGGATTTATACCTGGAATGCAGGGCTGGTTCAGTATTAGGAAAACTATTAGCATAATTGGCCATATCAATAACAAAATTAACAAAAATCATTTGATTATCTCAATAGATCCAGAAAAAGATTTTGACAAAATACAACACCTATTCCTATTAAAAACACTGGAAAGCATAAGAACCAATGGAGTTTCAATAAGTAGCATCTTATATAATCGACATAAGCTAGAAGCATTTCTAATAAGATCAGGGGTGAAACAGGATGTCCATTATCCATTGTTATTCAGTATTGTACTAGAGACGTCAGCTTTAGCAATAAGAGAAGAAAAAGAAATTGAAGGAGTTAGAATAGGCAGCTAGGAAACAAAACTATTGCTCTTTGCAGATGATATGATGGTATACTTAGAGAATCCAAGAGAAACAACTAAAAAACTACCTGAATTAATTAACAACTTTAGCAAAGTTACAGGATATAAAATAAACCCACATGAATCATCGAAATTTCTATATGTTACTGACAAAGCCCAGCGGCAAGAAGTAGAAGGAGGAATTCCATTTAAAGTAACTGTAGACAATATAAAATATTTGAGAGTCTACCTCCCAAGACAAATCCAGGAACTATGAACACAATTACAAAACATTTTTCACACAAATAAAGTCAGATCTCAATAGTTAGACAAACATAAGTCGCTCATGGGTAGGCTGAGCAATAATAAAAATGACAGTTCTACCTAAATTAATTTATTTATTCAGTGCCATGCCAATCAAACTACCAAAAAAATTTATAGAGCTCAAAAAAATAATAACAAAATTTATCTGGAAGAACAAAGAGTCTAATCAAGGGAAATAATGAAACAAAATGTAAGGCAAGGTGGCCTAGCTGTGCCAGACCTAAAACTGTATTATAAAGCAGCAATCATCCAATCTACTTTGTACTGGCTGAGAAAGAGAATGGTGGATCAGTGGAATAGGTTAGGTACACAGGACACAGTAGTCAATGACTGTACTAATCTACTGTTTGACAAACCTAAAGACTCCAGCTTCTAAGATAACTCACTATTTGAGAAAAACTGTTGGGAAAACTGGGGAAAAGTATGGCAGAAACCAGGAATAGACCAATATCTTATACCACATAGCAAGAAAAAGTCAAAATGGGTACACAAGTTAGGCATAAAGAGTGAAACTACAAGCACATTAGGAGAGCAAGGAATAGTTTACCTCTCAGATCTATGGAGAAGGGAAGAATTTATGACCAAATAAGGGATAGAGAACATTATGAAATGCAAAATGGATAATTTTGATTACATCAAATTAAAAAGTTTTTGCACAAACACAGCCAGTACAACAAAGATTAGAAGGGAAGCAGAAGGCTGGGAAACAATTTTTACAGCCTGTGTCTCTGATAAAGGCTTCATTTCTAATATATATATATATATATATATATATATATATATATATATATATATATATATATATATATATATATATATATATAAATACAGAGAAAGAGAGAGAGAGAGAGAGAGAGAGAGAGAGAGAGAGAGAGAGAGAGAGAGAACTGAGTCAAATCTATAAGAATACGAGTCATTTCTCAAATGGAAAATCGTGAAAGGAAATGAACAGGTGGTTTTTGGATGAAGAAGTATTAAACATATTTCCACATTAGTCATTTTGTGAAAGAAGAATCAGATGAAAAGGGAAAAATCATGAGAAAGAAAAAAACAAAAAATCAACAACAAAAGAAAGAGAATTGGGGAGGAGGAAGTCTAGGGAGAGGGTCAAAATTTAGAACCCAAAATCTTATAAAAGCTAATGTTGAAAATAAAAATAAATTACTTTTTAAAAAAAGAGATAGCAGTTCAGCCTATACTGCTAAAATAATGTAAATAATAATAATGTCATTTTCATCATAGTTTTAGTGTAGGCTTATCATTTAGTACAATATTCAGAAAATTTTTAATGTTTTTATGAGCACTTTATAATACAAAAAAAAATAAAAAAAGAATGCATGGCATATAAAGAATTAACAGCATTCCCCACAAGTCATCATCCTTTGCTTAAACATATCCAGGAAGGGGAACTCATTACCTTCTCAGGCAAGTTGGTTCATTTTTCTATAGCTCTCACTGCAGGGAATGTTTTTGTGACATTGACTTCTTTGCAGCTCCTTCCCTACCACCCCTCTTTATTTCTAGTTCTACCCTCTAGGAAGTAAACAGAACAAGACTAATCCCTCTTCTAACAGACAGACATTCTGAAGATGGCTATCCTGTCCCCTGTTGAGTTTTCTCTTCCCCAGTCCCTTCAATCCATATTCTGAATGTTCTACAATTTATCAATGTCATTCCTAAAATGTGATGCAAAACTAAATGCAGTATTGTAGATGTGGTCTGACCAGTAAAGAGTACTCTGGACCCATTTTGGGGCCAGATCTGGGGTCTGTAATTTTTTTTATTATTTTGATAACTACATTTCAACACAATCAGTTTTTTCTAATTTCTTGTATTTCATTTTAAGCATTTAAAATTTTATTTTCTAAAGGGGTCCATAGGCTTGACCAGCCTGCCAAAGGTGACCAGTTCACAAAAAAAGGTTAAGAATTGCTGCTCTGGGGCAAAGATGATGTCAACTCTTTGAGAATACTTAGGTACACAAAAGCACCAGTAATGAAATGGCAAACTGTTTTTCCTTGTTGTGGACATCAGCCTGCTTTGTGATGTTGTATATAAAGAGAGAATAGCTCAAAAAATATGTTCTGTTTAGTCATCATAAAAATTAATTTCATAGCCCTGGCAAACTACCCCTGGTCTGTGTTTCTGTAATCTGCTCTTCTGAATCTTTATATTTGTCATGAATATAATATCCAATATTCAAGTCCAAGATTGAATCCTCTCAACAAAGCTGTCTCTTTCCACAGATTCATTCAAAACAGGCTTTGTGTGGGAGGGTCACTCAATCCTGCTGGTGGGAACATTCAATTTGATTTTTCTTCTCATTTTCAGGTTCTCATCCTGTAGATTAGACTGATCGTTTTAAAGCAAAGGACAACCTTAACCAACATCCTAGTTTTGTTTTCAGGGAATGCAGACTTTTCTTTTGAGGCCTCTTAGAATCAGTTCCTCAAGTTTAGACTTGCTGTGGCTCGATGTAGCAGGCGGGCCCATCCAGAAGTTATTGTCTACCTTTCTGGAGTCTTTCAAGGCATACCAGAGCCTTCACCCCTTCTGACTTATTCCTGAGGCAAAATTCCTATAAGGGGAAAGGGAAAACACACACACACACACACACACACACACACACACACACACACACACACACACGATATACAAAAAACTTGTTATAGTGAATCACTGGCAACATATTCATTTTAATGGGCATTTTACTTTTAAGAGTCCAACAGCTGTTCTTCCTCTGAATTAGGGACACAAAAAGAACATATTTCACTTTTATATCAGTAAAAAAAAATAAGTAAGTATAAAATGCATGTGTACATCCTCAGTACAATCCAGCATGTGTCTGCTAATGACTTCCCTTCATTTCTTCTTGTTCCTCTAAAGTGTTTTTTTTTTCCTTCCTTTTTCCCGAGGAGACTGGGCTTCATCATTAAAAAGATCTGCAGGAAGTCAGCACATGTTACCGCTCCAAATATACTGCAGCAGACAAATAATGACACGGTTACATAAGAACAAGGCCCCAATTAAAGGCTTCATTTATCAGAAAAGCCAGCTGTGAGGAGGCCAACCTCAGAGCCTCCACAGACTCATATGACCTGACAGGCATGGAGTTTAAAAATGATGCATGAGACAAGATGTTGGAGGGGCTGTCTCAACACAGTGACATGACTGGCTCTGTTTTCTGCCTTTCTCCCCCTTTATGACAGGAGTGAGAAGAGAGCTGGGAGCTACCAGGTTCTGTGTTGTTATGGGATTCTCCAACCTAAGATGAGATTGCCTGTCCTCTCTTTGCTCTAGGCCTCAAGCATGAGATCTGCTTTCAACATAAGAGATACCTGGAGAATTGCATCCTCAGGGTGCTGGCAGACAAGAGGTAGAGGAAGGGACTGATAACTCTAGAAGTTTAGGGTCAGTAAGCAGGATCTGGCCTCCAGAATGTCTCTACCAGAACCTTTAATTATCCCGTTAGTTTTTTTTAAATGTTGAGAAGATTTTTATGAACTCAAGACCCCTCCCCTCTCACAAGTAAAATTAAAATACCCCAGGGAAGGGAAATGACTCAAGTCATCTTTTAATAAGTGTTCTTAACATTTGGTGGGCTGATAAAGCTTATGGACCCCGCCTCAGAATCATATTTTTAAATGCATAAAACATATTACATAGGATTATAAAGGAAACTATATTTAAATATATTTTTATATCTAATTATATCAAAATAATTGTATGTACATATATGTTTATATATACATACATGTGCTTATATATACATACATATGTATGTATATATGTGTGTATGCATGTGTGTCTATGTGTATATACACACACATAGACACATACACATATACATACATAAATGTCAATGCTATCGAGCAAGCTTTCTATTCACTGGGGATTAACTGCCTAGCCGATACCCCTCAGAGTCTTCCCCCCAACCTTCTTTTACCTCCTTATGTCACCAACTATACCCCAGCCCCATCTGTTATACCCTCAAATCTTTTTTATGTCCTTACCCATCCTCTCCAAATTTGCTGCTTTGCCTGAGTGTCAAAGAGTGAGGAGACCAATGTTCTTACCAAGCCTAACGCCTCCACTTGGGTCCTGCATCCCACCCCATCCCATTCCACGTCTCCCACTTTAGACTGTGAATTTCTTGAGAGCAAACTGTTTTGTACCTTTCTTTGCATCCCTGCTTCTTAAGTATGTAGTGGGTACTTAATAAATGTTTGTTGACTGCTGAGTGACTGACTAGCTCCTCTGAGACCTTGCCTGCTTGATCAGTCTTTTCCCCCTCTGT
Organism: Trichosurus vulpecula; assembly: GCF_011100635.1. Taxonomy (NCBI): domain Eukaryota; kingdom Metazoa; phylum Chordata; class Mammalia; order Diprotodontia; family Phalangeridae; genus Trichosurus; species Trichosurus vulpecula. Next base: position 269,257,514 of record NC_050575.1, on the reverse strand, counting down.
CTCCCAGAACATCCAATTAGTTACTAAGTCTTATTGATTGTGTCACATCAATATGTCTTCCCTCCATTGCATCCTCTTTGCATACTGCAACCACATAGTTGAGACCCTCATCCCCTGTTGCCTGATTTACAGTAAATATTCCTTAGATAGTCTGGGTGATTGAATTCTTTCCTCTCTCCAATATATGCTTCATACAACTAACAAATTAGTTCTTTCTAATAAGGACATATGACCCTTCCACAAAAATCTTTACTGGTTCCCTCTTGCCTATAGCATAAAATAAAATTTCCTCATGCTGGTATTTAAGGCCCTTCCAAATTTGACTTCATAACACGTTTCTAGTGTTATTTCGTACTGTTCCCTATTGTGCACAGTATGTTCTAGCTAAACCAGATGACTAATTTGGAATTCTCCAAACTCAACATTCTCTCTCTTGCCTCTGTGCATTCACATGGCCCATCAGCCAGGCCCGGGAACGTGTTCCAACCTTGTCTCTTCCCCTCAGAATCCTTGTGTTCCTTCTTTCATGGTTAAGCTTAGATATATCATACTGTGGTACTGAGAGTAACAGATTTGGAATCAGGAAGACTTGATTTAAATTCCCACTCTAGGCACTTCTAGGTATGGGCATGTCATTACCTCTAACCCTCCTATTACCCCACCACGGGCTCTATTAACACCTCTGTGTAGATGACTCCAAAATCTATATACAAATCTTAATCTCTCTTGAAAGTCAGCCCAAGACTACCTGATTACTAAATATAAATTACCAACATATTAGTTCATATTACCAACTACCTGATGGCATTTTCATGTGAATATCCTTAGCTCAAATCCAACATGATTAAAAGGGACCAAATTATATGCTCTCTCATCCTGTCCAAATTCAACCCTTCTCTTTACTCTCCCATGTCTATTAACAGTATTATCCACCTTTCAGTAACCTGTGTTCACAATCTTTGAATAATCCTTGACTCTTCTCTCCCTCAGTCCCCAAATTCTCACCTTGACCCCTGTGGCTAAAAGTGCTTCTCCTCAAATGTTCATGATGCGCTATGCCTGTATCTCTCTTTTGTCCTGAAATGGCGAACCGTATCTTTGCCAAGAAAACCCTAAATGGGGTCATGAAGCATAGCACAGGACTGAAATGACTGAACAACAACATCCGTTGCTACCTCCACAACATCTCTTGTTTCTATATCTTTTCCCCCCTTCCCATATCCCTTTAGTTCAGGACTCCATTACCTCTGGCTTTGATTTGCTATAATAGCCTCTTAATTAGTAATGCTGACAATAATAATGCAAATAATAATAATAAGAATAACTGGCATTTAGATCGTGCTTTATAGTGTGCGAAGCTCTTTACATATGTTAATTCATTTGATCCTAACAGCAACTCTTATGAGGTAGGTACTATTATTTGACAGATGGGAAAACTGACACTCAGAAAGGTTAAGTGATTTTCCCAGGGTCAAACAGCTATTAGGTGAAGTGTCTTCTCTCCACGCTTCATAGGACTGCCAAAATAATATTCCTAAAACATAAATTTACTCACCTAACTTAAAAATCTTCAATAACTACCTTTTGTCCCCTAGTATAATGCGCACAATATTTGGTCTGGCATTTAAGATCTTCCACAACTTGACCTCAATCCAACTTTCTCATCTTATTGTGTTTTATTCCCCTTCCTACATCCTCCAGTCCAACTGGCCCGCTGCTACCTGTTCCCCATAAGGGACATTCCATCCTCCACATTGATTGCTTTGTTCCATTTTCCTCCTTCTCATGTCTGTAATGAGCTCCCACTTTATCTCATAAAATCCTTACAGCTTAATTTCTGTCTCCTACGTGGGATCTTTACTGACACTCCCAGTTATGAGCATTCTTTCCTTCTTGAAATGACTTTGTATAGACTTTGTGTATGTGTCCTATGTCTTGAACAGAATATAAACACCCTGAGGGCAGGAACTATTTGCTTTAGGATCCCTGGTACCCAACCTAGTGGCTTGAATTTAGCAAACACATTACTAAGCTTTACGGAATGAATGTCTGAACATTCCACAATTTGTTTATTCATCTGTGAAATAGGACTGTGTGTCAGTAAGGCAGTAATAACAATATAGATGATAATTGTCAAATGCCTATGTGGTTCTGTGTCACAAAGTATATGAGACTCTCCACATAGAAGGGAGAAGAAGTAAACCATTTATGCAGACACCAGAGAACCAGATCCCACAAGCCACTCATCCAATCTATTAGAGCAGCAAAACGTTCCATACACAATATCACAGCCTGGAGCCTCTCCATCCCAAAACCTCGCTGACTCCCTCCTGGGGTCTTCCCCAAACACAAGCTCACAGTACAGCTAAGTCAGCCTGTTCAGTTCTAACTATCACAATGGCAGCCTTTGGCAGCCATAACTGCTCTCTCTGTCTCTCTGTCTCTCTGTCTCTGTCTCTCTCTGTCTCTCTCTCTGTCTCTCTCTCTCTCTCTCTGTCACTCTCTCTCTCTCTCAACATTTCCTGTGACATAACTTCCTTTCCTGTCAGGAAGCTCCTCCCACCCCATGTAACTTGGGCTTCCTGTGATGTAAGCAGGTCACATGGCCTATTAATGGGTGGGAAAGATCTTCAAGTCTAAATTGCTACTACAGATTGATGATGGTAAAGATGATATTGTTAATGATGATGATGATAATAGCCACCATTTATATGGTGCTTTAACATTTGCAAAGTCCTCCATATAATATTATCTCACATGATCCTCAAAACAGTCCTGTGAAGTGGGTGTAACTATTAGCCCCAACTTACAGTTGAAGAATCTCAGGCTGAGAGAGGTTAGGTGGCTTGCCCAGAATTACACAGCCAGGAAGTGATCAAACTTGTGAAAGAGGTATTATAATACCCATTTTGTAGATGAACAAACTGAGATTGAGAGCTTAAGTGATTTACCCAAGGTCACACAGCTAGCAAATCTGAAGGAGGATTCAGACTTAAGTCTTGCCAACTCCAAGTGAAGCATTTCATCCACTATGCCAAGAGCTGCCTTGAGCCCCAAAAGTACTCATTAATGATGTGAGATCAACTTGGAGTGGATGATGCTGAGATTCTGCGGTTAGCCCTGTTCTTTTTAGCATTTTTATGGATGGCTTAAATGATTGCATGGTTGGCATGCTTATGCAATTTGCAGATGACGTGAAGCTTAGAGGGTAGCTGAAACAATGGATGACAGAATCAGAATGCTGAGTGATCTCAACAGATCACACTGATGGCTTAGACTGAACAAGATGAAATTTAATATAGACAGATGAAGTTCTGCAACTGGGTTTCAAAAGAGCAACTTTACAAACATAGAATTGTGGAAATGGGGCTAGACAGCAATTGGTGTGGAAAAAAAAATCACAACACTCGAGAGTATTTAGTGAACTTCTAATTTAATGCTCATCAAATGTGTGATATGGCAACCAAAAAAGCTAATGCTGTCTCAGACCTCTGTTTCCTCGTCTGTAAAATGGGGATAATAGCAGCTACCTCACAGAGTTGTTGGGTGGATGAACTGAGATAATATTTGTAAAGTGCTTAGTATAATGCCTGATACTATATTATAGCAGACTCTTAAGAAATGCTTGTCTCCCTCCTACCCCTTCCTTTAGACTGCACTAAGAGAGGTTGAAAGTTCCTAGAAGGAGGGAGGTGATTGTTCTGCCATCTCTAATAAGACCACATCCCGTCCTGTGTTCTGTTCTGTCAGCCATCTTATAGGAAAGACACAGGTAAGCCAGGACACATTCATGAGAGAATAACTAGGATGGTGGGAGTATAGGAAACTCATTTGGAGAAACTAGGGACATTTAGCCAGGAGAAGAAAAGACTCGGGGGGTAACATGATAGCTGTCTTTGAGCATTTGAAAAGCTCTCTGCTAGAAGAGGGATTGGATTCATTCTGTGTAGGCACCGAGGACAAAACGAGGGGCGGTGGGTGGAAGTTACAAACAAACAAATTTAGTTTTTATGTAAGAAAATCTTGCTAAGCATGGTAGCTGTCCAAAAGTGGAATCAGCTGCTGCAAGATGTGGCCGGTTCTCTCTTATCACAAGCCTTCAATCAGTAGCTGAATGACCATTGGCTAAGGTTGTTATACAAAGTACAAATTGGACTAGCTGGCCTCTAAGGGCCCATCCAGCTCTTAGTTTCCATGAAACCAGTGCCTTTTATCATGCTACCTTAGGCCATATGATTTCCTAGCTTTCATCTATCAAGGGGACACTACTTAGGATGTAAGAGTTTACTAGGTGTATCCCTATGCGAGAAGCTCTATTTTTATAAAGCTAACACCTGTGTAAGCATCATTGACTTCTTATAACTGTCCCTAAAGCTGAATGTAGATGACCTAGTTTAACACCAATTTTTTTTTTGTACGAGATTAAAGGGACTCTTATGGTTTAGTGGAGAAAGCACTGAACCTGAAATTAAAAGTCCTGGATTCAAAGCCCAATTTGGTCATGTAGAAATGAGGGAATTAGCCTTGGGTAAGTCACAACTTGTGATCCTTAGCCTCCTCATTCATAAAATGGGGATAATAAGACCTTGCCTCTTTGTTTACAGGGTTGTCGGGAGGATAAATGAGGCAATGTATACAAAACTGATTTGAAGTCATAGAGTGTTATGGGCATACAAAGTATGACTTCAGATCTGTTGGGGCTATCTCAAGTCTCAGAGACATAGTGAACAGGAAACATATGAACCTGTTGGTCTGGTACTTCCTCCTTACCTTGAATTGGCTGAATCATGGCTATCGATTTTAAGAACACCTCCAGGGAGCACCACAGGTTTATGAAAATCACTCAGGAATTGATTACAGATTCGGATATTCCTCATGAAGAAGTAGATATCGGGGAAGTTTATTTTGAGCTGGACACAGATATGTACACGTACATTCACTTGCTTAATATATATTTTATGTATGAGGGAGCTAGGTGGCACAGTGGATAGTGGGACTTGAACTCAGGAAGACCTGAGTTCAAATCCAGAGTCAGGCACTTAATAGCTTTGTGACCCTGGGCAAGTCACTTAACCCGTTGGCCTCAGTTTCCTCATCCATAAAGTGGGGAGGATAATAATAGCACCTATTTCCTAGGGCTGTTGTACGGATTAAATGAGTTAAAAAGTGTAAAGCACTTAGCACGGTACCTAGTAAATAGAAAGTTCAATGCAAATGTTAGCTATGTGTTATTATTATAATCATTATTTATATGCATGTATACATGCACATTATAATCAATATTTGTCCATGTATATGAACATTGTATGTATTTTAATAGTGTTATATACGTGCATCTGTACATACATATCTATATAGATATATATATATCTGCATGTATTCGTGCATGAATATATATCTGTATGTGCACACACAAATTTGTGCATATGTGTGTGTGCATGTGTATCTATTTATATATACAATGTGTGTATGTGTTTACATATATGTATATGTGTATGCATGTGTATGTATGTATATATATATATATATACACACACATGTGTGTGTCACACACACACACATAAACAGTATAAAATCTCTTTGGAGCACTCCAGCAACCTTATATAGTAGTCACTGTGGTTATTATTTATGCCCATCTCAGCAATGATGAAATTGAGGCTCAGACAGGTAAGTTAAGTCGCTTGATGATGGTGTTGTTGCCACTGATAGGGATCAGAGGTGAGATTTGAATACATGCCTCGTTGACTCTGGGAGATTTCTTTCTGCCAAGCCCTAAATAGAATTACAACTGGACAATAGCCTTTCACCAGGGTTTAGAGGAATGAACAGTGTTTACTTCAACTTGACACTTGGGTTTACAGGAATGACAGAAAATTACTGGTGCTCAGATGGAACAGAATCCAGAGGTCACTTTCTATCAGATTCCAGTTCTCAAGCCATACACTGTCTTTCAAAAGACAAAGAAAATTAATCTTCCATGAATACTTCTAGATATTTGGACTGAAGGCCCATACCAAGTCTGATTTCCTCCTTCCTCTGAGTAGGTAGGAATTCTTGTTTTTACCTTTCCTGTATTCTCTTGTTCTGTTTCTTGTACCTGCAATGCAATGTGATCTTGCATTGCAATGTAGTTTTCATTTGAAATCTGGCCTCAGATACTTACTAGCTGTGTGACCCTGGGCAAGTCATTTAATGCTGTTTGTCTCAGTTCCTCATCTGTAAAATGAGCTGGAGAAGAAAATGACAAACTACCCTAATATCTTTGCCAACAAAACACCAGATGGGGTCACAAAGAGTTAGATACAACTGAAAAATGAACAAAATTTTCATTTATGTATGTGTTGCCCCAGCTATAAACTTTTTGAGGGCAGGAGCTATGGTCTCTATCTCTGTGCATCATCTATACTGCCTAGCATACAGTTGGGCACACAATAGGAATTCGGGAATTACTTGATGAAAGAATGACTTAATGAATGAATATTATTGAATGATTTGCTCTATTCTATGTGCCTTGAGTGTAATAAATACTTAATAAATGCTTATTGGCTCAGGTTTTTCCTCATGTCAGCAAAAACATTCCTTTCAGTTTAGATACAATTTCTCCATAAATCTGCTGTCAATCCTTCATTGGCTTTCCAGAGGATTTCCTTTCAAAAGGACTAAAAAAATTGAGCATTGGCTCAAATATCTCTCTGTCCTACTGTCCTTCTCAATAGCCTCCAAGGGCACCGAGTATCATATACATCTGAAATATAATGAGATAATTGAGCTTCTCCTAGGGCATATTTTGGAAGGCATTGTTCAAATGATACACAAGAGTATCATTGAAAGGGAGGAAATCAGTTCACCTATGTATGTCTCCAAACTCTCTTCTTTGGCTGTTATCCTCTGTCTGATCCCATAGCCCAAAGCCTCTCTAAACCCTAGAGAAGCCCTGAGATTTTGCAGAGAGTCAGCTGTGAAGTTTGTTCGTACCCCAGAAGGCATGACAGGAGGAGTATAAAAGCTCCTCTAATTAAATGTAAGCATTTATAGAACTTTGGATGGATTCAGGCTTTCGATGGGAGAGCTGGGCATTCTAGATGGCAGGCAATCAAGGAGAGGTGAACAACACAAAAGATTGCTTTATAATGCCTGTGCTACTGGCCTAGCTGACTTTGTTTTCAAAAAATGGTACCTCCATCTTGATAATTTTTTTTAGTGTCTTTTACCTCCTCTCAGCCAGCTCTGCTTTATTACTAAGGAAGGAGAGAGAATTCTTTTTTCTGGCAAAACTGAAACAGAATTATCACCAGACAAGAACTTTTCATCAGTGTTTAGAGGTATAAACAACTGCTTGCTGTAGTCTGACTGTTTCGTTCCTTAGCAAGGCAGGAAATTTATGGGAGCTCAGACAGGAGAGAGTTCAGAGGTCACTTTCTTTCCAATTCAAAAGGAGCGACTAATCCACACAAAACATCCTTATTCAGAATAAATGCTCCTAAATTGTTTAAGCAGTGGTATGAAAATCAACTTTTATGTATGAGTATATCTCTATGAGAAGAGAGGAAATTCTACAGGAAAAGTGTGAGGCAAGCAGTGACCTTATGCACTGTTTTCAGTTTTTTCTGAGCCTATTATAAGTACAAAACCTCTCCTCTAAACTGCGTGAGTTGAGTCCAAAAAATATTTCAGTTCTTTTTCTGGCATCCATAGAAAGGGAGCTCTCTCTCTAGCTTCCACATAATTTTAAAAAATACCATAAATATTCATTTTAAGTCAACAAGCATTTATCAAGTATATGCCCAGTATTTCTAACACTTAGCATTGTACTTGAAACATAGTAGGCATTTAAGAGATGGTTATTAACTGTCTGCAAGGCACTATTCTATGTACTAGGAATACAAAGAGAAGGATAAGACATTTCTTGCCTTCAAGAAATTTAAAGGAACATTAATAAATATACAGGAAGGGGGTGGAGCCAAGATGGCAGCTGGAAAGCAGGGAATTGCTTAAGCTCTCCCCCAAATCCCTCCAAACACCTGTAAAAATGGCTCCAAACAAATTCTGGACCTGCAGAACCCACGAAATACCAGAGGAAAACAGGTCTCCAGCCCGGGAGAGCCTGGATAGTTGCTGGGAAGGGTCTATTGCATGGTGCTGGGAGTGGGGCACAGCCTAGCCTGGACCTCACCAGGACAGACCAGACAGGGAGTCAGCCAGCAGGAACATGCCTTAGGGCCATGAATCATTGAGCTGTGGCAGTTACCAGACTTCTCAATCCACAAACGCCAAAGAGCAGGTTAGTGGGAAACTATGGGATCGAGTTGAGACCCATCCCTGGGGGTAGCAGAGGTGGTATGGCAGTAGCAGCAGCAGGAAGCTCCTGAGGCTGCTTCCAGGGTTCCAGCATCAGCTGATTCCTCAGTCCCTGGCCCACACGGGGGGAGGAATCTAGCAGCAGATCAGAGCAGGAGTGCAAGGAGCACTTTGTGGGCACAGAGGCAGTTTCTCTTGTTCTGCCCTGCTTGGATATGGATTGCAGTCCTGGTTGGCGGTTCTTGGGGGAGGAGGAGTGCTGATGTGACAGAGCCTATGGTGATGGTGGAGTAGAAGTAGCTCTGAAAACAGCAGCACTTGGACCCTAAAGCTTGGGACAAAGTACTCTCTACTCTACAAGCAGTCATACCCTGACAAAAAGCTCAAGGGCCAAGTAGTTGCCTGGGAACATGAACAGGTAGCGAAAATGAACTCAGACTCAAACTCAAATTCTAGATTCCTTTTTTGGTGACAAGATCAAAACATATAGACAGAAGTCAACAAAGTCAAAGAGCCTACATCAAAAGCCTCCAAGAAAAATATGAATTGGTCTCAGGCCATGGAAGAGCTCAAAAAGGAGTTGGAAAAGCAAGTAGGAGAAGTAGAGGAAAAATTGGGACGAGAAATGAGAGTGATGCAAGAAAACCATGAAAAACAAGTCAACTACTTGCTAAAGGGGTCCCCAAAAAATACTGAAGAAAGTAACACCTAAAGAATAGACTAACCCGAATGTCAAAAGAGCTCCAAAAAGCCAATGAGGAGAAGAATACCTTGAAAGGCAGAATTAGCCAAATGGAAAAGGAGGTCCAAAAGACCACTGAAGAAAATACCAACTTAAAAATTAGATTGGAGCAAGTAGAAACTAGTGACTTTATGAGAAATCAAGATATTATAAAACAGAACCAAAGGAATGAAAAAATGGAAGACAATGTGAAATATCTCATTGGAAAAACCACTGACCTGGAGAATAGATCCAGGAGAGACAATTTAAAAATTATTGGACTACCTGAAAGCCATGATAAAACAAAACAGCCTAGACATCAAGTTTCAAGAAATTATCAAGGAAAGCTGCCCTGATGTTCTAGAACCAGAGAGTAAAATAGAAATTGAAAGAATCCATCGATCACCTCCTGAAAAAGATCCCAAAAAGAAAACTCCTAGGAATATTGTTGTCAATTCCAGAGTTTCCAGGTCAAGGAGAAAATACTGCAAGCAGTCAGAAGGAAACAATTTCAGTATTGTGGAAACACAAGCAGGATAACAAGCAGGATCTAGCAGCTTCTATATTAAGGGAGTGAAGGGCTTGGAGTATGATATTCTGGAGGTCAAAGGAGCTAGGATTAAAACCAAGAATCACCTACCCAGCAAAACTGAGTATAATGCTCCAAGGCAAAATATAGACTTTCAATAAAATAGAGGATTTTCAAGCTTTCTCAATGAAAAGACCAGAGCTGAATAGAAAATTTGACTTTCAAATACAAGAATCAAGAGAAGCATGAGAAGGTAAACAAGCCAGAGAAATCATAAGGGATTTACTAAAGTTGAACTGTTTTGTTTACATTCCTACATGGAAAGATGATGTGTATAATTCATGAGACCTTTTTCAGTATTAGGGTAGTTGGAGGGAATATACATATATAGACAGAGGGCACAGGGTGAGTTGAATATGAAGGGATGAAATCTAAAAAATAAAATAAAATTAAGGGGTGAGAGAGGAACATATTGAAAGAAGGAGAAAAGGAGAGATAGAATGTGGTTAATTATCTCACATAAAAGTGGCAAGAAAAAGTAGTTCTGTTGGAAGGGAAAAGGGGGCAGGTGAGGGGGAATGAATGAATCTTGCTCTTGTTGGATTTGACTTGAGGAGGGAATACCATACACACTCAATTGGGTATCTTACCCCACAGGAAAGTAAGGGGAGGGGGATAAAAAAGGGAAGATGATAGAAGGGAAGGCAGATGGGGGAGGAGGTAATCAAAAGCAAACACTTTTGAAAGGGACAGGGTAAAGGGAGAAAACTGAATAAAGGGAGATGGGATAGGATGGAAGGAAATATCGTTAGCCTTTCACAACATGAGTATTGTGGAAGTGTTTTACATAATGATATATGTATGACCTATGTTGAATTGCTTGCCTTCCTAGGGAAGATGGGTGGGGAGGGAAGAGGGGAGAGAATTTGGAACTCAAATTTTTAAAAGCAGATGCTCAAAAAAAGTTGTTTTTGCATGCATCTGGGAAACAAGATATATAAGGAATAGGGCATAGAAATCTATCCTGCCCCACAAGAAAGTAAGGGGAAAGGGGATTGGGGGGTAGTGGGGTGACAGAAGGGAAGGCTGACTGGGTAATGAGATAATCAAAATATATGCCATCTTGGAATGGGGGGAGGGTAGAAAGGGGAAAAAATGTAACTCAAAATCTTGTGGAAATCAGTGTTGAAAACTAAAATATTAAATAAAAATGATAAAATTTTAAAAATAGATAAATAAATATACAGGAAAAGTCAAATTGGATAATATTTACAAAGTGGTTATGTCACAATGCCTGGCACATAGTAGGTACTATATGAATGCTTTTGTTGTTTTTCAATCCTTTCTGTCACGTCCAACTCTCTGTGAGCCCATTTGGGTTTTTTTTTTGACAAAGATACTAGAGTGGTTTGTCAGTTCCTTCTCAAGGTTATTTTACAGATGGAGAACTGAGGCAAACAGTTAAGTGACTTACCCAGGGTCACACAGCTAGTAAGTGTCTGAGGCCAGATTTGAACTCAGGAAAGTGAGTTTTCCTGGTTCCCAGCCCAATGCTCTATCTACTGTGCCACCTAGCTTCTCCCATATAAATGCTAGTCATTAATATTATTATCATTATTTCTACTACTAATAAATGGGAATGAGAATAAGAAAGACAATGAAAACATTTGAGCAATAATCTGTCAAATTGAAAGCAGAAAATTATAACATAATGACTTGTCCCAGCAACACTGATATCTGAACTCCATTGGTATAATATGAAAATAATGAGAATACTTGTAATAGTGTATGGAAGATTATATCAAAATTTCAGTGGCATGTTCAGTAAGAAATTTGAAAACTTCATATTTAATACACAACTAACAGCAACATAAAAGAAATGAGTGCAATAGAATACATAAGAGGGAAAGTATTTTAGAAATTCTAGATTCCCTTAGCAATGAAAAGCCAAACTCAAATGCTTAAGGAAACACAAGGAGATGTTGAAAATAGACAATACTGTATCAACCAAAATCTTTAGTGCAGAGGCTTGAGAAGCAAAGAAATCAAAACAAGCTTTGAAGATGGATGTGGAAACTTGCTGACCCTAATAAACACGGCAGGCTACCAGGTATTTAAACACAAGACCATGAGCAATTACGGGGATCAGAAAAGATTTCATGCAGAGGGAGATGTATGAACCGAGTCTTGATGAAACTGAGGATTCTGAGGCAGAGTTGATCAAGGACTGCATTCCAGGCATGCACAACAGCCAGGACAAAGGCAGAAAAGATGAGAGATAGAATGCTATGTGAGAGAAAGGGAGAGAAGGCCAATTTGGCTGGACTGTATAGTTCAGGAAGGAGCATAATATATAACGAGGCTGGAAAAAGAGGTTGGCATTTGATTGTGAAGGATTTTCAATGCCAAACAGAGGAATGCATATTTCACCCTTTAGTAACCTGAGATTAACCTGGGATTCATTAAATTATTTCAAAAACATATTTTGATAACTATATTTTAATATATTGACTCCCTTTATAATTCAATATATTTTATTTTATGCACATACAAACATTATTCTGAGAAGGCATCCCAAAGAAGTCTAAGATTCACAAAAATGTAAGGAACTCTCTATTTTCTCTAGAGGAAATACGGAGCAACTGGAGTCCATTGAATAGGGGAGAGGTCATGTCTAAAGGAAAATCACTTTGACAGCTGTGTGGAGGATGGATGTGAGTGAATTATAAAGATTTATCATCTACTTAATGCCTAGTAAGATATGATGGCTATAGTTTTGCATAAGAAGCTCAATATTTTTTTAAACTAATAAGTAACAAATTCCCATACTGCGAATATAGATTTTCAAATTTACTTTGGAAATTCAAGGAGAATTGATATTATCCAATTTTATCCAATAAACTAGTATTATCCAATAAACTCTATTGGAAACAGATAATTCTCATGGAACTATTGCCCATAATCCCCTTGATATAGCATTGATCTATAAAAATTTAAGAGTATCTTTAGTAGATATTACCATGCCAAATACTCTAATACTCCTAAACTCCTAGCTATAGGGAATTAAAAGCTTTCAAAATACAGAGACCTAGCAGGAAAAAAAAAAAATTACACTCACACACACACATATGTCTTCTCTGATAATGAAGTTGTTAGTCCATAATCATCTAACATGTCAGTAAACCTTTATTATGGTCCTACTATGGGCTAGGCATTGTGCTAAATTCTAGAAATACAAAGAAAGGTAAAAGATGGTCCCTGCTCTTTGGGAGCTCATAGGCATGCAAATATGCAAAACTATGTATAAATAATATAAATAATATATATGTATGTATATGTAATATATTTATATATATAATATGTGTATATATAATATATATATATATATATATATATATATATATATATATATATATATATATATATATATATACTAGATATATTGGAGATAATCAACAGGAATGGAGGGCTTAGGAAAGGCTTCTTGTACAAGGTGTTATATCTTGGGCTTGAAGGGAGCTTGGGAAGCCTGGAGATGGAGCTGAGGAGGGAGAATATTCTAGCCATGTAATCCAAGACTCTTTCACTCCAGCCAGAGCAAAGTTGAAATATCATCTACTGGGAACAACTAGAGTGTAAGAGTTTGTAATAATGTGAAATCAGTCTAGAAAGACCCCATTTCAAATTGGCATAATAAAATAACACTAAATAATTATATTTTAAGGATATAGTTCCAAGAAGCACGTAGCATCTTTTGTTAAGGAACCTAAAAATGGCAAAGAACATCCATCAAACAGTCAAACTCAGTTGGGGGGCTTTATGCCCTCAAAACTCATTCCAATTCAACAAGCATTTATTAAGCACCTATTTATGCCAGGTGTGGTACTAGATAGTAAATATACAAAGACAGAAATGAAACAGTCCCTTTCCTTAAGTAGTTTCCATTCTGTGGTGGGAAACAACTTTCATACAGATAAATAAATAAAAACTATATAAAAAGAAAATACAGATTTTTTTGGACAGAGCATAATCAGCATAATAATAATTATTATTTATATAGTGCTTAAGGTTTGCAAAGCACTTTACAAACATTATTTTCTATCATCCCCACAGCAATCCTAAGAGGTGGGTGATATTATACCCATTTCACAGAGGAGGAAACTGAGGCAGACATTGCCCAGAATAGTACAACTACTAAGTACTCGAGGCAAGTCTTCCTAACATAGCACTCTAGCCACCACACTGTCTGGCTGCTCTTGGTGTGGCAATCAAGCCCCAAAGGGAACTATGGTTTCTGTTTTTAAAAAAAAAAAATTATTTTAAAATTAAATAGAAAATGAGAAACAATATCCATGTACACAGCAGAACATTAAGAAAGATTCAACATAAAACAATAAATTTCCATTTCAAGAAAGCCTATATAATAAATACTACACATTGCTTTCGAAGATGCCCAGTATTTCTTTGCTTCCTCGTAGGTTTTCTTTTGTTCTCTACTGTGCACTTTTTACTTTATTTTTCCCCTTCCTCTCCCCACCAAGCCTACAATTAAGGGTGGATATACACACACACACACATATACATATATACATATATATTCACACACACACACACACACACACACACACACACACACACATATATATATATATATACATAAATACCTATAAGCACCCACATACATACACATATGTACTCATACGCATACGTGTAGGACTGTCCTATGCTTATTTCCACTTGTCTTCCATTTCTCTGAAGGTAGATAGCATCTTCCTTCCTAAGTCCAAGTCTTTCCATGTTTTTCTCAATTAGCCAGTTCATCCTTTCCTACACCACAGCGATATTCCAACCCAAGATAACCATCTTCCAGGTGAAGGATCAGCCTATCAAGGAGGACTCTGGCAAGAATCTTGCCAGAAATGACTAAGAGAGACCCCCACTGTGATTGTCACAGGACAATCTATTTTCTTTACCTTTATAGGGATGGACAATGGAGGCATCCTTGAACTCCTGGGATAAGATACCAGACACCGAGGTCCTTTCTCGAACTAAACTGCCAAGCATTCAAACTCTAATGCCAAAATCACTTTTCCAATGGGCTGGCCACGTTGTTCAAATGCCAAACCTACCCTTGCCAAAAAGACTATTTTACGGAAAACTCACACAGCTCAACATGGCATACCGTCGTCAGAGAAGGTGCTACGCTCTATGAGCAAAGCAGAACTGAAGTAGCTTAAAAGGAACTTAAGGTGAACAGATATAGAGAACCTGCCCCAAATGTTCATATGGACTATTTGTGTTTAACCTGTGGTAGAGCATTGCTAGCTCTTATTGGTCTGATCAGCCACAGTCAAATAGTCAAACGCCCTGTAACTTGACTCTAACACAGTGATGTTGTTTTGCTACTCTTGAGAACTAAGGACAACAATTCCAACCCAATCATATTCCTAACTGAGAGATTGTCCATGAAAGTTTTCCCCAATTTTCTGCATTCCTTCTATTCTTGGCTGCATAGATTTTATTTATACAAGAAAATTTTAATTTAAAGTAATCAGAATTATCCACTTAACTCTTCAACAATGCTCTCACCCTATAATACAGTTTAAGGTCTGATAGTACTGAATCTGCTTCCTTTATGTCCCTGACACTGTCAGTGACATGAAAGGCTGAGGCTGAGGCTGCCTTCCAATTCCAGCTGCCCCCAGGGCTTGTCCTTTGTTGATTCCACAGAGCTGGCCTGGAGGTGTTTGCACTTTACTCAAGCCCTCAGTCTCTGGAGGTCCAGTTTTTCCTGGTGGTCTTCTCAAATTGTTTTAGGAGAACAACTGCTTTACCCTGACTTTTGTTTATTGCTGCTGCTCGGCATTCCCTCTAAGGTAATGCTCTGTTGTTTGTTTTGTTTTGTTCCTTTGCGGGGAGGAAATTTGGAGACCTGATAGTTTTCTGACCTACTCCGCCACCTTCCCAGAATCTTCTCAAGGAACTATGAGTTCTAAGAGAAAGAGAGAAGTGGAAGGACATCCCAGGCACAGGGACAGAAGGAAGTGGAACATTGGACAGGCAAGCCTGCCTGCAATGGAGAACTTGTGAGGGTAATTATATGAAATCAGTCTACAAGACAGACTGGTCCCAGATTGTGAAGGCTTTGCTTTTTGTTTTAATTTAAATAACAGAAGAGTTGGTATTTTAACCTAGAAGCAACAGGAAGTGACATTTTAGGAGATTTTTTTTTTTTGGTGTATTTGAGTGGGCAGAGTGTTACAGTAGATAGATCACAGGGATCAGGACATGAGACAAGTCATTTAATCTCTATTTGTCTCAGTTCTGATGTAGTATAAATACTGTCCCCATCTAGTCACTGCCCCCACTCCCAATATCCCAACTTTCTCACGTGTCTCACTAGAACAGCATGTGTGTTCTCAACTACATCTATCTAATCTCAGGCAGGACCACAATAGCCAGCCAATAAGAAAGCAGCACCAACAGGATACTGAGCAGGATGTTTGACCACTAAATCACAGCCTAAGTGGATGCCTGTGCAGTAATAGCAAAGAACTGTCCTCCGGTGAACTTATGTCATAGGGAGGTTTATTATAGTATAATTATCATACATTAAGACCTCCCCACCCCAGTGGGCTTTTCTGTATGCATTCTGAGTATCTGCATGTGCAGTTCCCCCAAGACTAGGACCCCTCCCCATATCAATAAGCCACTCTTATATTTTAATATTCATATATTCTATAATGATGTAATTGCATCTTTTGCTTTACAAAAATCCCTTTTTAAACTGATGGTTCCTTTAAGGAGCCTTAGCCCACTGCTGAAAAACATTATTCTCAATAAAAGTCATTGCTTGGCTTGGAGATGGTCTTAGTCTGTGAATTCTTTTGAGCCAACCCTGCAACACACCTTGATTCACAACAGTACTTTTTCTATTAAATGGGGACATACTGAAGAAGGAAATGGCAAAGCGCTCCAGTATCTTTGCCAAGAAAACCCCATGGACAAATCTATGGTGTCACATAGAGACTGAACAATGGAACAACAATCTTTGAGTGAGAACAGGTCCAGTGACTCACCAAGGATTGTTGACCCAGATCAGTTATCTCTTCATCGTCCCTAGACTTTACTCCTTAGAACTTCATTGCCCCTAGACTTTACTCCTCAGAACTTCCATTGTGCCCCACCAGATCCCTTCTCTCCCTTTCTGTTTTGCTCACTTTTTTCAGCTCTTTTGTTTTTTGTCTTCTTCTCCAATAAAATGTAAACTCCCTGAGGGCAAGGATCATCTTTACTATCTTTACTTTTGCTTGTATTTGTATTCCCAATGATTAGCACAGTGTCTAGGATTGTAAGTATTTAATAAATTCTTCTTGACTCTATAGTTGTCCCTAGATTTTAAAAAAAAGCTTTTTTTTTTAAAGGAAGAAAGTACAAGGGGTGAAAACTTGAGCTGGTTGATAGCATATACTGTAGAAAGGTTTAGATGCTGGCTTAGAAAAAGAAATAAGAGAGGAAGGGAAGGAAAAAATGCAGGTAAAAATATTCTAAAATCCCATTCTATAGTGTAAGTGTGTGTGTGTGTGTGTGTGTGTGTGTGTGTGTGTGTGTGTAGGAGGAGGATGAGGATGAGGATAAGTATATACTCAGTATAGAAACGCATGAGAAGATTTGTTTCCAGTAAAGAAATTAGTGAAGGTACTTTAGGATTGGATTGTGTACTTTAAAAATTACTCATAAATTGTTAGTAGACAGCTTTCTGTTGTAAAGGAAACAGTGCTTTCAACCAAAGAGGGTTGACATACATTTAACCAATGCCCATGTCATCCAAAACAGCCAATTTTAGAATAGTTAAAACTCGAATGTGAAATTGCTGGCAGGCCTATGGGAAGATTGTTGTCAGAATGGAAAGATGTGTTTTTGTCCTCTTGAGATAAAAAAGAAAAGACATATCATCTCAAAGGACTGGAATTATCCAGCTTAAATCCCACTCATCCCACTGCTCCAACATTATCTGCTTGTCTGCCAGCTGTGGAGGAGGTTGTGCATAGGTGGGGCACAAAGAAAATTATTGTACAATACCATAGGATGCCAGAAATGCTGCAGTAATTCCCTCCCTGGTGGCACTGATGTAGATACACATTGGCTTGAGGTATTTTAGAGTTAGTCCTTAAAGTCAGAAGGATGGTCCCTCAGAAATTCTGTCCATCCCTTTGGTACTGTAATTTTAAAAGTCAGCATTTCAATTCTCCATTCATTGCCTTGGTTAATAATCCCGCCACTCAGCCTCACTGTGACAGTGTTTTTCAGCCTGTTAGCTGATAGTCATTTAGGCAACAACAACTTCAGTATTTTGTAGGATGTCCTCTGGGGGTATTGATCACCCTCATCACATTTATTATACCTGCTTAAAATGAAGAGCTATGGAGAGACTGGAAATGAGCATTTTTGAAAGCTAGATCCAAGTAACTAGTAACATTCACCTCATGTTGGGACATTCCATAACAATAAATGGCATTTCAATATTTTTTAAAGAGTGCCTTAAAATTGCTTTGATCATTGACCTCTTCATCTTTCTTCATACTTATATTTCAAAGGACAGGCAACAATCTCAATTCCTGGAGGAAATGAGCATTATAAAAAAGAATAGTCGACTTTTTTTTTCATCAAGAAGAAGTTAGGCCAGATTGACCTTATTCTTTTGCTGAGAGAGTTACAAACTGGTAGATCAAGAGAATAGTGTCTATCTTACCAAAGTATTTTTAAAAGTATATCCAACTATTCCTGGGCGGGGGCTGGGGAGGAAGGAATTGTGAGGTATTGACTAGATGATAATACAGTTAGATAAATTCAGGACTGGCTGGATAGTGGGACTCAGGGAGTGATTGTTAATGGTTCAGTGTCAAGTTGGTGGGAGCTTACCAGGAGAGGGTTACAGAGATTTCTTTTTAGGCCTCTTCTGTTTAACATTCAATGAATGATTTGGATAAAAGCATAGAAGGCATCAAATTTATAGATGACACCACACTAGGAAAGATAGCTAAAATGGCAGAGAATAAAGTCAGTATCCCAAAAGGCTGGAGCATTGGGTTGAATCTAATACAATGAAACTAAGTAGGGTGAGGGTTTATATAAAGGTACATGCTTCTTGTTTATGTAAAGTCTTACACTTGGGTTTGAAAATCCAATTTCACAAAAGTGGGATTAGGGAAGCATGGTTAGACAGCTGTTTTTAAAAGATATTGGGCTTTTAGTGGATTGCAGGCTCAAACATGAATCAACAATATGATGTGGTAGTTACAAAAGTTAATGTGATCTTGTTCTGCCTTGAGAGGCATAGCTTCCAAGAAAATGGAGGTGATAGTCCCATCTACGCTCTGCCTCTAGAGTACTATGCTTATTTCAGGGCTCCATAATTTAAGGATATCAAAAAAACTGGAAAGGAGCCAGAACAGGGGAGCCAGGATGGTGAAGGGTTTCAAGTTTATGTCATATGAGAGCTGGTTGAAGTAATTGGTGTTGTTTGGCCAGAAAAGAAGAGCTGTAATAGCTAACTTTACACATTTGAAGGGCTTGGCTTGTGAAAGACAGGTCAAACTTGGTTTGCTTGGTCACGGTGGGAAGTAGGACCAATGAACAGAAGTTTAAGGGGCAAATTTAAACTTCATTTGGTAGGGGGAAGGAGGGAACCATCCTAATCATTTGTTGTTAGTGGTCAGTCCATCAGTCCTGTCTGACTCTTTGTGACCCCATTATGGAGTTTTCTTGGCAAAGATACCAGAGTGGTTTGCTATTTCCTTCTCCAGAGGATTAAGGCAAATAGAAGATAAGTGATTTGCCCAGGGTCACACAACTAGTAAGTTTCTGAGGCTCGATTTGAACTCAGGTCTTCCTGACTCCAGGCCCAGCTCTCTATCCACTGAGCAATCTAGCTGTCTTTATCCTAATCATTTGAACCATACAAAACTGGAATGGATGCCTCGACAGGTGGTCAGTTCTCATTTGAGCAAAGTCTTGATGACCATTTGTTAAATGTCTTATGGAGGGGAGCCATTTTAAGGCATGGTTTTAACTAGATGGCCACCCAAGTCCCGTTGAACCCTAACTAAATTCTGTGAAATTCTGTTAAGGGTGAAAAGATGAGAAACTTATGCTAGAATTTTCAAAATAATGATTTCATATTTCCTCTTTTAAAGACTGCCTCAAACTTTCTTATTTCACAAAAGTTAAGCTGGCAGAAGAATGCAAAAATGTTCTCCTCAGGGATAGTATCAGCTCATTAAATAAATATCAACCCCCAACTCAATTATCTAGTTGGCAAGACCCCATTTCCTATGGTAAATTCCACATTAAAATACATTTAGGTATCCCTAAAGAATTTAATTGGGATGGCACAAAGCCCAAGCACCTCTGCGCAACCATGGGTCTCTTGTGTAAGCAGGCAACTTCATTTGCCAATCCTAGGAATATGCCAAATAATTTTCAATATTAAAAAGTTAGGCCAGTGGAAAACATATTCACATGATTTTCTTCCCAGATAAAATTTCTCAGAATATTCTTTCTAATTTATATCTACTATCTTTTGGAGTAAAGGCAATATAGCTTGGGATGTTTTTGGTTGTTTGTTTGTTTTTCCAGTACCCTATTGACATGCATTTGAAATTCATGAACATAAAACTCCTCCCCTACTTCCCAGGTCTCTCTGAAAAAAAATCTGTCTCATTGGAGGTTTTTAAACAGAGGTACACAAGAAGCTATTGTTTCATTTGCAAAATGACAAAGAAAACTAGTCAGAGTTCATTGAAAGATCAATTTAAAGTATTGAAAGAAATGAAGTTATTTGACTGATGGTGGTGGGGAGGGGAAGGGGTAAATGAACAAGTTAAATTCAGAACTGAGAAAAGGGAAGATCCCAAATGATAAACAGTGAGTTTAAAAGTTAACAAGGTTTTTGCAAGAAAATTAAATACAAGTAAGAATAAAAAAGGAGGCTGGTTTTGGGGGGTGGGGATGGGGAATTGCATCCAGTATTTCTAATATGAGAGCTAACATAAGACCAAGAACCATTCCTTAATGAATAAAGGGCCAGAGGAAATGAACAAGCAATGGCCCAAAGAAAACTGAAAATTATTAAAACCACAGGAAAGATTGTTCCAAATCATGAATAGGAGAAATGCAAATTAAAACAATTTTGAGGTTTTATCTCCCATGGACAAATTGGCAAAGATGACAAAAGATGGATTTTGTCAATGTTGGGAGGGGTTGTGGAAGGCTAGGCACACTATTGGCAGAGCTGTGAATTAGTTAGTCCATTCTGGAAAGCAATTTGGAATTATGCTTTAGTGTCTGTTCTCTTTGTCCCAGAGCTTCTACTGCTAGGCATAGATTTTGAAAAGGGCACACCAACCAAAATCCTCATTTTAAAGATGAAAAAAAAAAACAAAAACTGAGTCACAAAGATGTGAAGAGCCTTGGCCTTAGCCACATAGGTAGTATCAGAAGTGAGATTTGAACCTAGGCTTTTGACCTTAAAGTCAAGTGCTCTTAAATGTGATGACTCTTTAATGAACATGTTTTTAAGAACTGAATTGCACTGGTTTTTTAATCAACATGATTGCTTTTTAAAGTCTTTTATCTAACTTTTCAATGTACTTAAGCAAGTCTTATTTACCATATGCAAAAAAAAATTTTTAAATATCTTTGCATACCCAGCTGATCAGTTTATTTATATGACAAATTAATTCCTTGTTTTTCCTACTGAATATGCTTCCTGTGACTACTAGAACAATCAAAAACATACTTTTTAGTAGAAGAAAAGCTTGATAGTTTGAGAAATTAGAGATGAGAAATTTAAATTGAGCTTAAGAACATCTGATACACATATCAAAGAATAGCAGGGCATCAAGGCTTCTGGTGAAAAACAATTGCTTTGAATTACATGCTATTTTGAACAAACCAATGTCAGTTTAATAGAGGTTTATGTAAGTTCTGAGGATAACTCTCCTGCAAAGCACTCATGGAAGGAATTAACTTTCCATTTATATGGGTCATCCTACCTACAGTGTTAAATTCTGTAAAAATAAATGGGAACATATCCTTGGAGATATTTTAACAGCCTAGACACTAATATTGCTAACAACCAAAAATACATATGAGGAAATGCTATAAAACCTTTTAAATGGCTTACTTTTTTAACAACCAATAGTGTGATTAAAGGTGGTTTTTCACGAGAGCCCTTAGCTGACTGTAACAACAAAAGTCATACAAGATACCCATTTCCTTCCTTGACTTTTACAACAAAGATCACACCTTTGCACTTTGTGGGGGCAGCTAATAAAATGCTACATTATATAATTAAAATAAAAATATCAATATTTAGAATTCAGGTAGAGATTTAAGGTTTTCAAAGTACTTTATAAAAATTATTTCATTTGATTCTCACAACAACACCATTTTTATAGATAGAAAACTGAAGCAGATGAAGATTAAGTGACTTGACCAGGTTCACTCAGTTAGTTAAGTATTAGGTCACATTTGAACTCAGGTCTTCCTAACTTCATCTCTAGTGCTCTATCCACTATGCCACCTGAGTAGAGTCAGGAAACCCTGAGTTCAAATGCCACCTCAGATATTTACTATCGATGTGACCCTGGGAGGGTCACTTAATCTCTTTTTGCCTCTGTTTCCTCAACTATAAAATGGAATAATAACACCTACCCCCCATGCTTGTTGTAAGGATGAAGTGAGATCTATTGGTAGCATCCTTTGCAAACCTTAAGTTGCTAACTAATTATCATCATCATCATTATCATTAATATTATTAGCTGCCTCTCCCTCTTACTTTCCCCTCTTTTTAAAATGTTGGACTGCTTTCATGGTTTTCTCCCTCTATAAAAATTGGATGAAGAAAAATATCTATTTAGTGTTTTGGTAGTGATGTGACTTATTTCACTATTGTGTGCATCAGCTGAAAAAGGCTTGCATTGTAGTCTCTTCGGGGTACATGTATCTAACATTATGGAATGCATTCCTCAAATGTTAGTAAAGGAACTTTTCATTTGTCAAATCTTAATTAAAATGCACTGAAGAACTTGTAAGTTAAAAGAATTGTATGCTGAATCCTTTGGTAAAATAGAGCCTCTGGTAATCCAAATAGCCTTCTATTTTATCTTTAGGTAGCTAGGTGGCATAGTGGATAGAGCTCTGGGGTGTATCAGTGGGTTTGAAATCAGGAAGAATCATCTTCAGGAGTTAAAATCTGGCCTCCGATACTTACCAGCTGTATGACCTTAGTCAAGTAACTTAACTCTATTTGCCTCAATTCTGCATGTGTAAAATGAACCAGAGAAGGAAATGGCAAACCATGCCAGAATCCTTACCAATAAAACCCCAAATGGGGTCATAAAGAGTTGAACACAACTGAAAAACAACTTAAGAATATCAATTTTTCTTTTGTGTAAAAATGGATTTTTGTATAGAAAATTTGCTTAAAATAAATTAATGCAATCATAGACATTTAAAACTGGAATGGATGTAGATCAGCTTCCTTTCTTTCCATATGGAATCCAATCCAAAAGTAATTTTGTTTAAGCAGCTATCACGTGTAAGGCATGGAGCTACATGCTGGGGATACGATGAAAAAAATGACACTAGGGAGATTAAGTGAGTTTACTGAGGTTACACTGTGAATTAATGATACAGCTAAGATCCAAGTCTCTTTCCCAAATCCCAGGCCAGTGATATTTTCTCCCCCACTCTGATTCAGATTTGTGTTATAATTCCTTTGTGGAGGAAGGCTTCTCTTTGCATTGGTCCTGCCCAAATGCAAAGAAAATCTCTTCTCGTTTGAAAAGCAACAACGAAATCAAAACAAAATCAAGTGTGCTCATTTGTATGTAGTTTATAATAAATTTTATTTCAAATTTAAGGGTTTTGATTAGTAAGAAAGAAAAGGAGTGAGAGTCAAGAATAATTGTTTCTGAAGACTTTCAGTCAATTCAATTTTCTAAGCGTTATTCGGTACCTGCTACCAGGTTACTGCTCATTCCTCTCCTGGTTCTGCTTGTGATTCTCTAGACTTCTCCTCTGTGGCCCAGAAGTCTTCTCAGCCTAGAAGATGACGATACTTCTGTAGCTGCCTCCTTCCCTTGGCGATTCCTCCCAGAGTCTCCATTTTGAGCAAATTACCAGGCCAGTTATTCTCAGTTCTTCACTCCTCTCCCGGCTCTGTCCTGACTCTTTAGCAGCCACCCTGCCTCTCCTCCCTCACTCCAAAGCTTATCAGTTCCTTCTTATCATTTTCCCTCCTGCCCCACCCCCCAATTTAGAATATGCTTCTTGACAGCAAAGACTTTTTTTGTGCATTTACCTATAGTTAGCAGTACTTAGGACAGTGTCTAGCACGTGGTAAATATTTAAGAAATGCTCATGGACTTGACTTATTAAGTATACAGAAAAGTAAAATAATAAATTCTTTCCTGAAGGAGCTTACAATTTTGGAAGAGATATTATTGACCCATGAATAATTTGTCCCCAAGTTAGAATGAAATACCCAAAGGAGTTCCTGGGGTATAACTGGTACAGAGAAGGAAGGATTGCAGCAAGCTTGAGGAATCCTTATGAAACAGGTGGCATCTGAGTAGGCCTTGGAGGAATAGAAGGATTTTATCAGGAAGAGTCAGGAACAGAGTCCATTGTAGGCATGAGGGAATGAGAGGGTGATGAACATGAGATTAAGGAATATTAGATTAATTGTCCTGTTTGACCCTAATAAGGCACTAGCAATATCAGTGGAAAGTTAGGTTGTAGGGGAAAAAAAGCAAAACAGGTCTGTAGGTACTAGGGAACCATTGAAAGTTTAAAACAAATTTTAGTAACTGAATATCATGATTAGAATTGATAAATTAAATGGTTGAACAAAATAGTAAGACTTTGAAAGAAAGAAAGTGAAGCCAGAGTAGGGAGAATAGGGAAGAGTCAAGGGACAGTGGAACTCATGATTAAAGGGAAAAAGAGATTCCAAAGAAGTGAGGTAGCAGGAAAGGGAGCATGAGACTAATCAGGGAGGGCAATTTAAGAATTTAGGAATCTATAAAGTAGCTTCAAGTAATGGCATGGTTTAATTAATCAAGTAAGTGGCTGAGATAGAATGGAGGCAGAGGTCACTAAAGTTGGAAAATTTAAGTAATTGGGCAGCCAGTTGTTAAGAGGTTCATCAATATAATTATCAAGAGTTTTGAAAGTCTATCTTCTTTTTGATGGAGGAGAAGAGGTGATAGATTTGTTGTCGAGGGAGTCTACTTATCCTCATTTAAAGTAAGGAAAATACAGATATTTAGCATCCACCTTTCCCTGTCTGTCTGTCTGTGTCTCTCTTCTTACTCAAAGCTCTTCTTTCCTTCTGTGCTTGATCTCCTGATTTTCAGTCTTATGCCTTTTTTCCCCTCCCCAAGCCCTACTTCTCACTATTTTTTCTGATTACTGAATAGTACTGAAGGCTAACACAATTCTCACTTCACTCTCTCCTTCTTTCTGAAATCCATCCTTAGGTACAATCCTAGGTGTAAAGTCTCTGACAACAAGGATTTCCTTCCAATCCTGAAACCTATAGTCTCTCCAGTCCCTCTTCTCCAGGGATGCAGAGATGTCATCTCCTGTTTCCCAACCCTGGATCTCACCTTGGATATGTGTAGCTTCTCTCACCTTCAATGACTTTGGATCTGAACTTCTATCATCATGGTAGAATCATAGGAACACCTTGCTTTCTTCTCTCTGAGCCCATAGAGGAATGTTCCCTAGATCTCCTATTGACAGGGAGATTTGTACTATTTGTTTCAAGTCAAATGCCCTGGATACCTAAATTAGAAGCATGGACCCAAGTCATTACAGTAATACTCTTGGGATTTGAATTTTGTGTCCTACCTGTCAAGTCCCTGTCAAGACTCAGCTCGGGTACCACCTCTTATAAGAAGGTCATTCTTATCCCCTTCATTGCTAGTACCCTCTACCCAGATGTATCTCCCTGTAACAATTTTGTATTTTATTTAATGTGTACATGTTTGTTTTCCTTCCAGAAGAATGTAAGCTTCTTGAGGGTGGGAATTATTTAATTTTTATCTTTGTATCCCAAGTACCCAGTGCAGTGTCTAGCACATAGTTGGTACTAAATAATTGCCTGTTGAAGGTCTGGATAGATGGATGAGTAATTAAATGCATGTTGTAGTGAGTAGATAGAATACTGGACTTGGAAGCAGGAAGACTTTGGCTCAGATCTTGCCTCAGATATTTTCTAGCTGTAAGTGACCCCATATAACTCTTGGCCTCAGTTTCTCATTAGTAAAATGAGGAAGTTGGACTAGATAGCCTCAAGAGTCTTTTTTAGCTCTAAATCTAAGATCCTATGATATTGCCAAACCTGGGAAATCTGCTTCTTTAAGGTGGCTCTCAGCTTCATAGCCTCAGGACTCAGTTGGTCAATCCTTCTCAGTCTCCTATGCTTATCTTCTTCCCTGATATGCCAGTTTATCATTCAGTTAGATAAAGATTTCATCAGACCTATTAGTTTGTCTGGGGCAGGATTACTTTCCAAGTGGTCTTGAGTCTAGCCAATTAATCACTTCTTAAAAATTCCTGTCAGACTGCTCCCTCCCAGCCCCAAATGACTATTAAACAGCAAGACTCGGTCAGGTGGTCCACACAAAAAGTCTTGCACAGTGCCAAATTTTGAAATTTCAACATCCTGTAGATGATGAGGAAAACTAAGTACTGTTTGTAATTTGGGGATCAAAATTCTGGTTACTCTCCAGCAATGGGCTCTCCTCCTCACAGGATCATAGGATTCAGAGTTGAGAAGCACCTTAGGGATCATCAGGTCTAGTACCATCTTTACTAGATTAGAACGCTGATGCCCAGAGACCTTAGATGACTTGCCAAATGTAACATAACAAGGTGGTAGAGTTTTTTTAACAAAGGTCTCCTGAATTTAAATCCAGTCCTCCATCAAAGGTACCACTCAGTCAAGTATAGCCCCATAGCAGCTTCCCAGTCACAAGGCCTCCCAGCCAGTTGTCTGACTCAAAGTGAATGATGTAAGACCAGATGTTACTGATCCTTAAAGGATAGAATCTCCTGCTTTCCTTGAAAAAATAGGTTGGAAATTTAGTTGCTAGATTCTTTGGAGCTACAAATATTGGGATCATAATTAGTGTCACATCCATAAGATAGTCTCATTGAACACAGAGCAAAACTATAAGCATGTGATGTTGTTGAGTTGTTTTGGCCACATTTGGAATTTTCTTGGCAAAGATGCTGGAGTGGTTTGCCATTTCCTTTTTTAGTTCATTTTTACAGAGGAGGAAACTGAGGAAAACGGGGTTAAGTCACTTGCCCAGGCTCACACAGACAGTATGTGTTTGAGGCCAGATTTGAACTCACACAGATGAGTCTTCCTGACTCCAGGGCTGGCATTCTATCTATCTGCCACCTAATGTGACTTAGCTGCCCTATAGCGGATTAAGATAATAAGGAATTTATGAAGTACTATGTATCAGGAACTGTGTTAAGCTCTAAGAATACAAATGTAATAAAAAAATAAATGTCCCTTCCCTCAAGGAGCTTATATTCTATTGGGGAAGACAATGCATATAAAAGAACAGGAAAGGGGGATAGGAGTGGACCTCTGTGGGGACAAGGTAGAAGAGGCTGGAGAGTCATGGATGGATCCCAGAAAGGAGTAAGCATGAAATTCACCTCTTTTTGAAATAGGGATGCCAGGCAGGGACTTGCCAATCAAAGGAGATCATTTGGAACTCCTAGAGATGCTCCACTTAGACTGAGAATCTGTGCTTTCCCCACCAACCTATCAGAGGTGACAGAAGGGGGAAGACCTAATTATCCCTATAAACTTGCTGATTTCACTCTTAGGCTGCCTAATGATGGGGATCCATTGGAGCCAGTAAGTGGGCATTCTTTCAAAGCAGAAATCTGGAGGTGAGCTCAGTAGCTTACAATCGAGTTAAGGTGAACTTGAGGCAAATGAGACCTAGTTTTTCATGATGTCTTCCTCTTTGCTATGTGATCACAAACAAGGTCCACGAGTACTTTCCTTGTGTAGAGATTCTCTCTACTTTGCCCTTTGGGACCATTCCCAAAACATAACTGCAGCAGCTTAAGCCCTCAGGCTCATGAATGATACACGGAGGCCTCGCTCTGAGCCACCAATGCTTACAGCACCATACTAGCCTCCAAACTACCAGGGAATGTACCAAACTCTAAATGTCACTCTCCCTTTATTATTTTCTAGTGTCCCAGGACCAGAGATTTAGAGCTAGAAAGAGCTTTTGAGATCCTCAGATCCAATTAATTCATTTTATAATTGAAAAAAATGAAGCACAAGGAGTCAATAATGGTTTTATCAACAGTAAGTCCAAGATTGGATTTGGAACTTGGGTGCTATGACTCCAAATCCAGCATTGTCTGCACTGATGCCCATCCTGCCTTCCCCGGAGCTGTAATCACCAATCTCCACAACGACAGAAGGAAATCTTCTTGCAAAAGGTGTACACCAGCCAAGTTCTTGCCCTATGCCTTTCTCCATTCCTTGTCTGCCTATTATAATTTTTCTCCTGCCCCTCTCTTTTCATTTGTGCTTGTTACCAACCATGACCTCTCTGCCTTCTCACTCCTCCACCTGTAGACCTCTTTCAGTGGGCTTAAATTATATCTATTCCAATAACACCTTTATTAAATGTACAGACGTTCCACCCGTCCTGTAGATTGGGATGCTGAGGCAGGCTGGAATTTAAAACTAAACAAAAGTTTCCTGTGGTTATGTGGGGTACCTAAAAACCTGATTAGTATGAATTTCCTGACTTTTCATTCCTATTATCTTCCCCTTTGATATCCTTGGGATGGAAGAGGGAGGATAAGTGATAAAATTCAGAATTTGTAGCAGGTTATAGAGAAGCAGGGTGGAGTAGTGGATAGTATATTAGGACTGGAATCAAAATCAAATCCTATTTACAATGTAACCATTTACTCTTCCTCAGCTTCAGTTTATCCATCTGTGAAATGGAGGCAATTCTACCTGTAGTAACTACCTTACAGGGTTCCTGTGGGGCTTGTACCACCTCCCTCTTAATATTGATCAAATGAGATAACATATGTACCATCCTTTGTGAACTTTAAAGCACTAAATAAATCCTAGCTATAATAATAATAATTATTGTATACATTTTGTAACTTACATGCAAGTTTTATTCCCTCCCCTCCCCCTGAATGTGAGCTGCTTGAGGGAAGGAATTTTTTTTTATCTTTCTAGCTCCAGAGACCAGTACATTGTATGAACTTGACATGTTATCTGTGGAATTAAATTCACTTGAAACAAGATAGTGTAAATGTAAACTTAAAAGTGAATATGCAATTTTCAACTGTCTCAATCAGTTATTATTACCCTCTGATGTTTCTGAAGACAGTGACTGGCTCTTCACAGTGATTACTTGTTAATTTGCTGTTCCACTGTAGGTGAGCAGAAAATAAATGGGTTGCTGTAGAAAACAAACTGGCTTTCCCATATTAGAGGGCTTCTGATCTTAACTGTAGTGCATGGTTATTAAATGGGAAAAAAGCTTAAAACTCTTCCGTAACAATGGTAGCAATCACGGTCCTCAAAAGCTGTTACAAAGTCTAGCTATGAGAGATTTCTGGAAACCCCCTGTTGTGATACCCAGCAAATAGTTTAAGGCGGTGGTGGTGGTGGTGGGATGTTCACAGTAAAAGGAGTGAGAGAGATAATTTGGAAAAGAACGTGCCAGTCAGTGGGGAGAAATGATATCTCCCTAAATAGTGGTCTTAGAAAAAGGTGAGTCATTTAAGTCATTGTTTTAAACAAGGAACAATTAACAGGCCCTCTCTTTCTCTCTCTCAGTCCCCTCTTTGGGTCTGTCAGTCCCTGCAGAGGTGTTCAGAGCTGAGAAAGAGGTGATAAATAATAAAAGAGAAGGTAGCTGACTCTATCCTTTCTCAGTGCTGGCTGCATTAATGCTCTGCAGAGGAAGAATCCATTCTTTATCAATTTCCAGAAAGAGCAAGAGTGTTTGGGCAGTGTAATGTAAGAAGCCATCGGAACACCTGCTCTTATGTTTGCATTTTTAAGACCATAACCAGCTACATCCAAGGAAATTTCAATAGGAAGTTACTGTGCCCAGTACAAAGTAGGCACTGGATAAATATTTGTGGAAGGAATGAGCTTTGAGTATTTGTTTGCCTTCCTCTTTGATAATAAGTGACGTATTTTTCGAGACAGAAATTTTCTAATTCCCAAGCAACAATGTTTTCTGGGAATATTACTCATCCTTTCAAGGACAGAAACAATTTTTGCCAGGTTGGGCAGGGAGGGGAGAGGATAAGATTGAGACTTATTTTATGACCAGTTGATTGGTTTGTTTGTTTTCACCCAATAGGACAGGATGAGATGGTAAAATTTCTGTACTCATGAAGTAACTTATTAAGCATCAACCAAAGAAAATAAAACCTCACTATTCTGCAGGATGCCAGTGGAAAAATGTCTGGCCATTTCATCATTAAGCATATATTGTCCACAGTCACAAGATGGCTCTAATCTTCATATTCTTAATTTATTTTTAGAAATTCAAAGTCCAGAGAGTTACTGAAGAAGATATTACTGAAAAGAATTTCAGTTGAAACTACTAAGCAAGTGCCATTTCTTAGGTTATTTTTACCAAATATCCATATAGAGATCATGCAGGGAGTTTCTATGCATCATTATAAAAGTTGGAGATAAGATGGTGGTAGTACCTACAAGGAGTAACCAGTGATGGACAGTCAGCATGCTCTGTTGATATCCAAATAAAGCCAAGAGAATGAGGAAAAAGTCCCAACTTCTTGGTTAGACTCTTTATAGATAATTTTTAGGAGATCATGAACAAGAATCATAGTTAATGGGCAAGCATGTGGCCTATAGTCTGCAATGTCAGAGGGAATACAGATATTGAGGGCAGCTAGGTGGCACAGTGGATAGAACACCAGGTCTAGAGTCAGAAGACTCATCTTCCTGAGTTCAACTCTGGCCTCAGACACTAGCTGTGTGACCCTGGACAAGTCACTTAACCATGTTTAACTTAGTTTCCTCTTCTGTAAAATGTGCTGGAGAATGAAATGGCAAACCACTCTAGTATCTTTGCCAAGAAAACCCCAAATGAGGTCATTAAGAGTCAGACACAACTAAAATGACTGAATGACAGATATTAATCAATGTATAGATCCAGAAAAGTATGGATCCTATAGAAGAACATTAAAAAAGAAAATACTTCTTTTGGTAATCACGCATGCCCTCAAGAACATGCACACACAGACCCACACACAGAGATATCCCTGGAGAGCTCGGTGTTATATTTGGGCTTGATTATGTCTTATCACTCCAGCTATTAATTAGAACTCTTGAAGCCTATGCTGTTGGAAGGTCAGCATCTGGAGTCGAGGCTCACAACTTTCCAAAGGGTAATCTATTTCCTGCAGTAACTAACTAGGAAAGCTTCTGCCAGGGGCTTACAAGTCAAATGTTTGGAAATTCAGAACCAGTATCTATAGGGCTGAGTTTTGACAGCTGAAAATAAGATGTAAATCTCAAACTGTGAAACCCCCTGACTCTGTCAGTTGGAAAGTTGTCTCTGTGGGAGACGGCCTCCAAGAAGGTCTGTATTAAATATAGTGTTTTATCACTCTGTTCATACAAGAACAGGAGTATGTGTATATGGGTGGGAGAGGATGGAAAATGGAAAAAAATTCCATTTTAAAATTAACTCTTCTTTTGGCATTGGCTTTTATAGGACTAAAGGAAGTTCTGGAGACAAAGTTTTCAAATTTCCTTCTACTCTCAGAATTTCCTTCTAAGGATACCAACATGTCTTCATCAGAAGCCAAGGTGTAAGACATGTTGTGAAGGATGATTTTTAACAAATTCACTTACTAGTTTTTTTCAGACAAACACAGAACTTATCTACAGGGTGTCCCTAAAGTCTGGACACATAACAAAATTGATGGCAATGTGGAGTTATTGCATTGAGTTCACGTGAATCTTGCAAAGTGCATCAACCTTTGCATCACAAATGATGGAAATTGTATTGAAGATGTTATTTGTTAATATTCCATTTAAATAAAATGTGGTTGAAAATTTCATTCGTTTCATTTCTTGAAAATATGCATTTTTGCCTATGTATCCAGACCTCAGGAACACCCTATATTTCCCATTCTTCTCTTAGGATTTTTAAAGATACTTGTCTTTCATATCTAAAACACCATCATATTAATGTCTCCCTGTTTTTGCCCCCCTGACAGTTCTTTAAAGTCTTCCTTAATCTAAGATGCTAGAACCCCAATTCAGGCCTTCATCACCTCTAACCTGGGCAACAATAGTGGCTTTTCTTGTTTCCAGTCTTTCTACCACTCCAAACATCTGATTAATTGAAAAGAAAATCTTTCTAATGTACAGAACTGACCATGCCTCTCCTCTGCTCTAAAATGTTCAGGGACTCTATTTCCCTTAGGATAAAATCCAAACTCCTGACCTTAAACTTACTCCTTAAACTCCTCCTCAATTTGACTCCAGCACACCTTCCCACCTTATCTGACATTGCTTCCCTTCACTTTCTAATTTTCCTGCCCATCTGGACTAACTGTTCCCCAAATTCCACATGACGTTACGACCTTCCCATATTTAAAAACAATTGTTTACTTTTAGTTTTCAACCTTCACTTTTTTTAAGATTTTGAGGTCTAAATTTTTCCCTTCCCTTTTTCCCGATTCCCAAGACTGAATGCAGTCTGATATAGGCTATACACATACAATTATATCAAACATATTTCCACATTAGTCATGTTGTGAAAGAAGAATCAGAACAAAAGAGAAAAACCATAAGAAAGAAAAAAAGAAAGACAGTATGCTTCAGTCTGCATTCAGACTCCACAGTTCTTTCTCTGGATATGGGTACCATTTTCCATCATGAGTTTTTGGAATTGTCTTAGATGACTACATTGCTGAGAAGAGCTAAGTCTATCAAAATTAGTCATCACACAATGTTGCTGTTACTGTGTACAATGTTTTCCTAGTTCTGCTCAGTTCATTCAGCATCAGTTCATGTACATCTGTACAGGTTTTTCTGAAATCTATCTGCTCATCATTTCTTATAGCACAATAATATTCCATTCCATTCATATAACATAACTTGTTCGGCCATTCCACAATTGATGATCATCCCCTCAATTTCCAGTTCTTTGCCACCACAAAAAGAGCGACTATGAATATTTTTGTACATGTGGGTCCTTTTCCCTTTTTATGATCTCTTTGGGATATAGACCTCATATCAGTATTGCTGGATCAAAGGGTATGTACAGTTTTATAGCCCTTTGCTATAGTTCCAAATTCTTCTCCAGAATGGTTGGATCAATTCACAACTCCACCAACAATGCACGGATGTTCCAATTTTCCCACATCTTCTGCAACATTTATCATTTTCTTGTTTTGTCGTATTAGCCAATCTGATAGGTTTGGTAAGTCAGAGTTGATTTAATTTGCATTTCTCTAGCCACTAGTGATTTAAAGCCTTTTTATGTGATTATAGATAGCTTTAATTTCTTCATCTGAAAACTACCTGTTCATACTTTTCCTATTTGTTTTTCTGAAATCTATCTGCTCATCATTTCTTATAGCACAATAATATTCCATTCCATTCATATAACATAACTTGTTCGGCCATTCCACAATGGATGATCATCCCCTCAATTTCCAGTTCTTTGCCACCACAAAAAGAGCGACTATGAATATTTTTGTACATGTGGGTCCTTTTCCCTTTTTATGATCTCTTTGGGATATAGACCTCATATCAGTATTGCTGGATCAAAGGGTATGTACAGTTTTATAGCCCTTTGCTATAGTTCCAAATTCCTCTCCAGAATGGTTGGATCAATTCACAACTCCACCAACAATGCACGGATGTTCCAATTTTCCCACATCTTCTGCAACATTTATCATTTTCTTGTTTTGTCGTATTAGCCAATCTGATAGGTTTGGTAAGTCAGAGTTGATTTAATTTGCATTTCTCTAGCCACTAGTGATTTAAAGCCTTTTTATGTGATTATAGATAGCTTTAATTTCTTCATCTGAAAACTACCTGTTCATACTTCTCCTATTTGTTTAGGGCATCCTCCATTCATGATGTCAGTTCCACCTTTCAGAATCCTCCTTTTCCTTCAAGGCTCAGTGAAAGAGTCACCTCTACCATGCAGCCTTCCCTGATCTCTCACCAGTCAGAAAATACATTCTCATTCCTCAAATGTTCTTAGAGCAGCAGTTCATCTGAATGCTTTCTTTGTTCCAGTAACTTTGCATTCTGGTTTACTTTCAATTATATCTATCTGTGTATATGTTATATTTCCTATAGTTAGACATAAGCTCTTTAAACACAATGACAATGCCATTTTGAAATGTGTATATTCCCAGTCCCTAGCCTGGCGCTTTGCAGCTAATAGATATGGAGTAAATGTTTGTTAAACATAATACTAGACTACATGACTATGTAGTCCTCTAGGAACTACACTAATGGCACCCTTTCTAATATTCCAAATTCATATTCCTAAAACATAAGTATGTTCATCACTATGCTGCTCAAGAAGCTCCAATGGTTCCCTATTGCCTGAAGGGCAAAATATAAACTCCTGTTTGACATCCAAAGCAACCTGGCTCCATCGACTTTCTGGTATTACTACCTATCACTCCCCTTCTCACATCCTGCAGTCTAGCCAAACTAGCTTACTTGCTATTCCTTATACAGAACATTCCATAGCTCATCTGTATGCCTCTGAGTGATAGGCTTTCTACCATGCTGGGGACCTACTTCCTCCTCACCTCTTCCTTGGAGAATGCTTACTGTCTTTTAAGGTTCAGCTCAAGTGCTCTGTCTTACACAAGACCTTTCTCGATTTCCCTGGATTCCCCCCACCCATGTTACTTTGCATATGTTTTTATATTTTGTTATCTGATTTATTTTTGGATCTAGCTCCTGGCACAGTGCCTGGCACATAGAGGATACTTAGCAAATGCTGATTGAATAAAATGAATCCCAGTTACCAAAAATCCAGAGATCCAGGATTCTTTTAGAAATAGGGTGAGTAAACATGTATTCAGTTCTTCTAAAGTTAGATAGGACTGAAGAGGGAAAGGAAATGACAGTCAACCTTAAAAAAACAGCACAGAACGAGAATCTCTAACTGCGGAAAGGAACACCTCATAGAAGCCTATAATTAATTATACATATTAAGAAACTGACGTTCAGAGAAGTTGATGACATATGCAAGATCCCAAGTTGTGGCAAGGCTACTTTTAAGGAGATTTTCAATTTCTGAAGGCAATGAGATTATATCTAGAGTTTGGTAAAATGAGAGGCATAGTCAGACAATAGAACTTGAAAGCATACCGACCATCTCTATGCCATTCAATTGGTGGAAGCCCCCACCAATGATACATCATTAAAACTAGAATCTAGGAGCCAGGGCAGCCTCCCACCCCAATCCATCCCTTCCCAAACCCCCACCCTGAAAGGACAGAATGGCCCCTATCAGCACTCATAAATCAAACATGGAGTTAGAATTGACCTCTGAGTCCAACCTGTCCAACCCATAGCTGAAAAAAAAAAGAATCTACTGTCGTCAACAGAGCAACTGAGTCTGACAGCATATACAATGGTTAGTGTATTCTTTAGATAAGAAGAAAAAGTGTATCAGTCAGTCAACAAGCATTTATTATGTGCTTACTCTGTGTGAAGCCAACGTACAGTGCCACTGAGACATGGTGAACCATCTTTTGCTTCAAAACTCCAGTGAGGGGGAGCCCATGAAAGTTCAAGTTGTTATAAAGTTTTTCCTTATATCAAGGATAAATTTACTTTCCTGTAATTTTGACCCATTGATCCTGGTTTTACCCACTGGGGCCTAAGAGAGTAAGATTAATTCCTCTTTCACAGCACAGCCCGTCAAGCACTTGACGACTGCTATAATGTTCCCCAAGAGTCTTCTCTTATCCAAGCAAACTATCCCTTGTGTGTTCAATTGATCCTCATATATTATGGTCTCCAGGCTTCTCACCATTCTGATCACTCCCCTCTGGATGCGCTCCAGCTTTTCTATGGCTTTCCTAAATCATGATGCCCCAAACTGTACATGATACTTCAGATACGATCTGACTAAGGTAGAGTACAAAGGTAGGATCACATCTCTTATTTTAAATGCTCTGCCTCTCTTAACGCAGCATAAGATGATATTACAGTTATTTTTGGTTGCTATGTCAAAATCTAGGCTCATAGCTTATTCAAATTCAGTAACTTTTTTCCCATTGCTTGTTGTGTCCAATTATATTTGGCTGATCATGCTAGCCTTTTAAGATGAATGAATGAATAAAAAGTCATTTATAAAGTGCTTATCATGAAAAAAGAAATACTAGGCTAAGCACAATAAAAAGGCAATCCTCAATATATGTGTGCTTTAAGATTCTTAAAGCACTTTACAAATATGATCTCATTTTATTTGCACAACAACCCTGGGAGGTGGGTGCTATTATTATCTCATTTTATAGATAAGAAAAGAAAAGAGAGAGGCCAAGTGTCCACCTGACATTTACTGCTAGTAAGTGTCTGATGCTGGATTTGAACTCAGGGGTCAGGACCAATGCTTTATCCATTGTGCTACCTAACTGCCTCTTGAGGAGTTCACATTCTTAATTATTAGAAAGAAATTTCTGCATCCTTCCTCTGTCATCTAACTTGGTAGCTATATTTTCTGCCTTCAAATGTTTTGAAGCCACAAAAGCTTAGAAGGTTTTATAGTTTCATCCAAATATTGATTAAAAGAAAATTGATGAATAATAATGACCCAAGGACAGCTCCTTGGGCCATTCTATTACAGATCCTCTAAGCTGACATCCACCCATTAATGATACCCCTTTACGTCTAGTCATTTAACAAGTTCTGACTCTCTATCTGTTTCCCTGTACATTTGTCTCCATCTTGTCCACAAGGATAGCATGGCAGATCCTGATACGACTGTCTCCTAATCCAGAAATGAGGGTAGGATGGGTGTAGGACTTCACAAAAATGAATTTTAGCTTCCTCAAAAAATTTTCCAAGAACCAGTATTGACCATGCTATTCAAAAATGTTGAAACATGTGCCATGGTCTGACTTTTCATGCTCTAGCCCTTCAATGACTTCCCTTTCCAGAGGCTATTCACACCCTAACCTTGCCCCATTTGTGCATATCTGCCTACCTGCTCCTTGATGATATGTTCGCTTGACCATTACTATCTAATTTGATCATACTTTGTTTTTCTCAAAGTCTAGCACATAGCTAATGCTCCATCATGGTATGGATAGAATCCTAGACTTAAGAGTCAAGAAGACCTAAGTCCAGCTATTTCCTCTAGCACTTACTAGTTAAGTTGCTATAGGGAAGTAACTTGAACTTTCCCAGTTTCCTCAACTGTAAGATGGGAAGAAGAATAATAATATGTAGCATACCTACTTCACAGGGTTGTTGTGAGGCTCAAATGATATTAGATATGGAAAGTGATTTGCACAATTGAAAGCACTGTTAAAAAGTAAGTTATTAAGAAAAGATGAGCTCAATGATCTTAGAA
Source organism: Trichosurus vulpecula (assembly GCF_011100635.1). NCBI lineage: Eukaryota > Metazoa > Chordata > Mammalia > Diprotodontia > Phalangeridae > Trichosurus > Trichosurus vulpecula. The sequence goes on along the minus strand of NC_050575.1, from coordinate 269,220,268 downwards.
AAACATGGAAAGACTTGCACAAAATAACAAACAGTGAAATGAGCAGAACCAAGAGAACACTGTATACAGGAACAGCAATATTGTATTAAGAATGACTTTGAGCAAATTAACTACAAAGGATATATGAAGAAAGACACTAATTTTATCCAGAGAAAGAACTGATAAATAAAAGTATATATAGAATTATTTTGTATACACTCACTCCCCCCACCTCCCCATCCCCACTCCCCCATATATGGGTGTGTTTGTGTGTGTGTGTGTGTGTATGTGTGTGAGTGTGTAATAGTGGCCACCTCTATGATGAGGGGGGAGGGAAGAAAAAATTTACATGATAACTTTGTTGTATATTGAAAAGGAATAGCAATTCATACGTAGTAAATTTTTAGTTGCATGTACAATCATCTCTTTTATTGTGCTGTGTTATGGAAATGCTTGTTTTATTCCATAAATTTAGAATAAAATTTACAAGTAAGTTATTGCTATTATTATCATCATACACTATTTTTACTATTAGCACCAAAGGGTCAGTGTAGCAGCTGTTATTCAAGAAAAATTACTTATAAATTGGCCTTGAAGTATTTAATGTATTTTGTTACTAATAAAATTCCACTCTTAAAGTAAGACCTGAGCTGCCCACATTGTCTTGACTCAAGGACAGTCAGCTAATAGGCATAAATTGCTTTGATTTATTTAAAATGGGCTGCATGAATGACCAGAATGGGGATGCCCTATTTACCAAACAAGAAACAATTTGTTTCATTGCAATGCACTGAACACTGACCACCCTCCCTCTCCCCTCACCGTGGAAATACTGGAGTCATAAATGTGTCTAGGATAAATTTGTTTGAGCGATGGGAGGTGATGTCAAAGAAGGAAATCAGTCAGTCAATATGTATTCTTTAAGTTCCTACTATGTACCAGGCACTGCATTAAGCACTAGGGATTCAAAAAAGCCTGAAGATAGTCTCTCTTCTTGAAGAGTTCACAGTCTATTGGGAAGGGCAACATATAAACAACTATGTGGAAACAATATATAGACAGGATAAAATGAAGATGATCAACAGAGAGAAGGCATTCGCATTGAGGGGGATTGAGAAAAACTTCTTATAGAATTTGCATTCTTTTCTTGTTTGTTTTTTATTTTTATTTCTTTTTTAAAAATTCTTTATTTTTAGTTTTCAACATTTACTTCCACAAGATTTTGAGTTCCAAATTTTCTCTCCATCTCCCCCCTACACCACTCCCCAAGACTGCCTGCATTCTGATTACCTCTTCTCCCAATCTGCCCTCCCTTCTATTCTCCCCCTTTCCCTTATCCCCTTCCCCTTCTATTTTCCTGTAGGGTAAGATAGATTTCTATACCCCATTGCTTGTGGATCTTATTTCCCAATTGCATGTAAAAACAATTTAAACATTCATTTTTAAAACTCTGAGTTCCAAATTTTCTCCCTTCTCCCTCCCCACCCACCCTCATTGAGAAGGAAAGCACTTCAATATAGGTTGTACATGTATAGTCATGCAAAACACTTCCATAACAGTCATATTGTGAAAGACTAACTATATTTCCCTCCATCCTATTCCACCACCCATATATTCTATTCTTTCCTTTGACCACTTCCCTCCTCAAAAGTGTTAACTTCTGATTACACCCTTTTCCATTCTGCCCTCCCTTCATCACTCCCCCTCTTATCCCCTCCCCACTACTTTCCTGTAGGGTAAGATGGATTTCCATACCCAACTGAGTGTGTATGTTATTCCCTCCTTAAGCCAAGTCCAATGAGAGTAAGGTTCACTCATTCCCTCTCACCTCCCTTCTCTTCCCCTGCATTGTAAAAGCTTTTTCTTGTCTCTTTTATGTGAGATAATTTGCCCCATTCTACCTCTCCCTTCCTCCTTCTCCCAGTACATTCCTCTCTCACACTTTAATTTTATTTTTTAGATATCATCCCTTCATATTCAACTCACCCTGTGCCCTCTGTCTATGCATATTCCCTCCAACTACCCTAATAATGATAAAGGTATCGTGAGTTACAAATATCATCTTTCCATATAGGAATGTAAACAGTTCAACTTTCATAAGTCCTTTATGATTTCTCTTTCCTGTTTGCCTTTGCATGTTTCTCTTGAGTCTTCTATTTGAAAATCAATTTTTCTCTTTAGCTCTCATTTTTTCTCAAGAATGCACTAAATTCCTGTATATCATTGAATATCAAATTTTCCCCCTCATTGATTACACTCAGTTTTGCTGGGTAGATGATTCTTGGTTTTAATCCTAGCTCCTTTGACCTCTGAAATATAATATTCCAAGGACTCCAATCCCTTAATGTAGAAGCTCCTAAATCTTGTGTCATCCTGATTGTGTTTCCACAATACTTGAATTGTTTCTTTTTGGCTCTTTGCAATATTTTCTCCTTGACCTGGGAACTCAGGAATTTGACTATAATGTTCTTGGCAGTTTTCATTTTGGGATCTCTTTCAGTAAGTAATTGGTGAATTCTTTCAAATTCTATTTTACCCTCTGGTCCTAGAATATTATGGTAGTTTTCCTTGATAATTTCTTGAAAGATGATGTCTAGGTTCTTTTTTGATCATGGCTTTCAGGTAGTCTAATAATTTTAAAATAATTTCTACTGGATCTATTTTCCAGGTTACTTGTTTTTATGCTGAGATATTTCATGTTGTCTTTTATTTTTTCATTGTTTTGGTTTTGTTTTATAATTTCTTGATTTCTCATAGAGTCATTAGCTTCCATTTGCTCCATTCTAATTTTTAAGGAATTATTTTCTTCAGTGAAATTTTGGACCTCCTTTTCCATTTAGCCAATTCAGCTATTTTTTATAAAGAGTAATTCAGAATTTATTGAGGCTGATAGATAGCAAACACATATTTCTTAATGCATCAGTTAATTCCTTCCCAGACATTTGTTCAAAATTAGAATGACAGTGTGTAAGGATTTTGATTTTGTGGCTGTTGTCGTTGTTATTCTTCTGCATAGAAATTAGAAGGAACACCTTCACATGACACAAAGCGCACACTCATCCACTATGTAGTCCTTCTTTTGCCTTCTATTTACCTAGTAAAAAGTTGATACTTACAGAATAAAGGGTCAGAGAAGATCTGAGCTCTTGTAATGCATAACTTTATACTCTAATAGACACATTGGGGAAAGGGAAGGCAATTGGGCCTGTGGTTTCATTGATGTAGGAAATTCCCAAATACAGAAAATCTCTCTACCAATCCAGACTGATACCTTCTTTGCAACTTAGGGAGTCAAATTCACTGAGAAAATAGGATTGCTCTATAACTGATTTCTATGTTATTTTTAAAAAATCAAATACCTTAATTTGACTTTCGTTAGGATATTAAAATTGTGTCCAATTGTATTTTTTAAATTTATTCCCAATTTTAGAAACAACTAAGTACATTGTCATTACTTGGGAATGTTGTATTCCAGTTAATTGAATCTTTTTTTCCTCCAGGTCAGCCCACCAAAGCCTTTTTTTAAAATTTAATATTTTTAGTTTTCAGCACTGATTCCCATAAGATTTTGAATTACATATTTTCTCTCCAATTCTACCCTCCCCCCCACCCTAAGATGGCATATATTCTGATTGCCCCATTCCCCAGTCAGCCCTCTCTTCTGTCACCCCACTCCTCCCCATCCCCTTTTCCCTTACTTTCTTGTAGGGCAAGATAGATTTCTATGTCCCATTGCCTGCATATCTTATTTCCCAGTTGCATGCAAAAACAACTTTTTTTTGAACATCTGCTTTTAAAACTTTGAGTTCCAAATTCTCTCCCCTCTTCCCTCCCCCCCACCTTCCCTAAGAAGGCAAGCAATTCAACATAGGCCACATGTGTATCATTATGCAAAACCCTTCCACAATACTCGTGTTGTGAAAGGCTAATTATATTTTGCTCCCTCCTATCCTGTCCCCCTTTATTCAATTTTCTCCCTTGATCCTATCCCTTTTGGAAAGTGTTTGCTTTTGATTACCACCTCCCCCATTGGCCCTCCCTTCTATTGTCCCCCCTTTTTTATCTTCTTCCTCCTTTTCTGTGGGGCAAGATACCCGTTTGAGTGTGTATGTTATTCCCTCCTCAAGTCAAATCCGATGAGAGCAAGATTCACTCATTCCCCCTCGCCTGCCCTCTCTTCCCTTCCAACAAACTGCTTTTTCTTGCCACTTTTATGCAAGATAATTTACCCCATTCTGTCTCTCCCTTTCTCCCTCTCTCAATATATTCCTCTCTCATCCCTTAATTTGATTTTTTTTTTTTGGATATCATCCCTTCATATGCAACTCACCCTGTGCCCTCTGTATGTATGTGTGTGTGTGTGTGTTTGTGTGTGGCATGTGTGTGTATATGTATATATGTATATTCCCTTCAGTTAACCCTAATACTGAGGTCTCATGAATTATAAACATCATCCTTCCATGTAGGGATGTAAACAAAACAGTTCAACTTTAGCAAGTCCCTAGGATTTCTCTTTCTTGTTTACTTTTTCATGCTTCTCTAGATTCTTGTGTCTGAAGTCAAATTTTCTATTCAGCTCTGATCTTTTCATTGAGAAAGCTTGAAAGTTCTCTACTTTATTGAAAATCCATATTTTGCCTGGGAGCATGATACTCGGTTTGGCTGGGTAGGTGATTCTTGGTTTTAATCCTAGCTCCATTGGCCTCCGGAATATCATATTCCAAGCCCTTCAATTCCTTAATGTAGAAGCTGCTAGATCTTATGTTATCCTGATTATATTTCTACAATACTCAAATTGTTTCTTTCTGGCTCCTTGCAGTATTTTCCCCTTGATCTTGGAGCTCTGGAATTTGGCGACAATATTCCGAGGAGTTTTCTTTTGGGGATCTTTTTCAGGAGGCAATCAGTGGATTCTTTCAATTTCTATTTTACCCTCTGGCTCTAAAATATTAGGGCAGTTTTCCTTGATAATTTCTTGCAAGATGATATCTAGGCTCTTTTTTTGATCATGGCTTTCAGGTAGTCCAGGTCGGTGGTTTTTCCAATGAGATATTTCACATTGTCTTCCATTTTTTCTTTCCTTTGGTTCTGTTTTATAATATCTTGATTTCTCATAGAGTCACTAGCTTCCACTTGCTCCAATATAATTTGTAAGGTAGTATTTTCTTCAGTGGCCTTTTGTACCTCCTTTTTCCATTTGGCTAATTCTGCCTTTCAAGGCATTCTTCTCATTGGCTTTTTGGAGCTCTTTTGCCATTTGAGTTACTCTATTTTTAAGGTGTTATTTTCTTCAGTATTTTTCGGGTCTCCTTTAGCAAGTCATTGATTTGTTTTTCATGTTTTTCTTGCATCACTCTCATTTCTCTTCCCAATTTTTCCTCTACTTCTGTAACTTGCTTTTCCAAATCCTTTTTGAACTCTTCCATGGCCTGAGATCAATTCGTGTTTTTCTTGGAGGCTTTTGATGTAAGTTCTTTGACTTTGTTCACTTCTTCTGGCTGTATGTGTTGGTCTTCTTCGTCACCAAAGAAAGGTTCCAAAGTCTGAGTCTGAATCTGAGTCGGTTTTCGCTGCCTGTTCACGTTCCCAGGTAACTACTCGACCCTTGAGCTTTTTGTCAGGTTATGACTGCTTGTAGCATAGAGAGTACTTTGTCCCAAGCTTGAGGGGCTGCACTACTGTTTTCAGAGCTATTTCAACACAGCAAGCTCTGCCACACCGGCACTCGTCCTCCCCCAGGAACTGCCAACCTGGATCACAACTCAGATCCAAGCAGGCTCTGCACTCCCACTCGGATCTGCTGCTTAATTCCTCCCACCAGGTGGGCCTGGGGCCTGAAGCAACTGCAGCTGTAGCTCTGGAAATAGCCTCAGAGCCGCACCACCTCTGCCTCCCCTGGGGCAGTGGCCTACCGCACTCTCCTTTCACTCCGTCCCAGCAGCTTTTTCTCACTAACCTGCTCTGTTGTCTTTGGCATTTGGGGGTTGAGAAGTCTGGTAACTGCCACAGATCACTTATTCATGGCACTACCATCTGTTCTGCCTAGCTCCCGGTCTGGTTGGTCCGGGCACAGCCCACGTTGGGCTCTGCTCCACTCTGCTCCCAGCTCCGAGTGATAGATCTTACCCAGCTACCATCCAGGTTGTTCTGGGCTGGAGGCCTGCTTCCCTCTGCTATTTCATGGTTTCTGCAGGTCTAGAATTTGTTCAGAGCCATTTTTTTAGGTGTTCGGAGGGGCCTGGTGGAGAGCTTTAGGCAAATCCCTGCTTTCTAGCCACCATCTTGGCTCACCCCGCCCCCCCATTCAGCTTTTTAAGGCATTCTTCCCATTGACTTTTTGCACCTCTTTTGCCATTTGGGTTAGTCTATTTTTTAAGGTGTTGTTTTCTTCAATATTTTTTGTGTCTCCTTTAGCAAGTCATTGACTTGTTTTTCATCACTTGCATCACTTTCTCTTCTCTATTTCTCTTCCCAATTTTCCCTCTACTTCTCTTACTTGATTTTCAAAATCCCTTTTGAGCTCTTCCATGGCCTGAGACCAATTCATATTTTTCTTGGAGGCTTCGGATATAGGAGCTTTCATTTTGTTATCTTCTTCTGAGTGTATGTTTTGATCTTCCTTGTTACCAAAGCAAGTTTGTATAGTCTGAGACTTTTTTCCTGCTGTTTGTTCATTTTCCCAGCCAATTATTTGACTTTTTAACTCTTTGTTAAGGTAGGGCCCTGCTTCCACAGTGTGGAGGGCTTCCTGTCCCAAGTTTTAGGGGTTTTGTGTAGCTGTTTTAAGTTTTCAGTTCTTCCAAGGCAGTATGATTTAACAAGAGGTGTTTACTCCTCTCCTGGCCTGTGCTCTGGCCTGTGAGTGACCACAAGGACTATTTTCTGCCCTGGAACTGTGAGAAAGGTTCTCTTTCTACTGCTGCCACAAGCTCTGTTATGCCAGTGCTCCTCCTCACCCCAGGACTGCCACACAGGACAGCAGCCCAGATCTAATTATAGGCAAAGCAACAGTGCCAGCAAAGAGACCCCTGTAATTTCCTTCTGATCAGTTATTTGATCCCCATACCATCTGTGGGCTGAGATCTCAGGAAGAAGCCACTGCTGCTGCCACCACCACTACCATCACCACCGAGGCTGTTGCTGCTGCCCCAGTGCAGTGCAGGGACCAGGTCTGGACTGCGCTCCTCTCACCCATGTCTGTTAGAACTTTCCTATTGACCTTCTAGGCTGTCTTTGGTGTTTGTGGGTTGAGAAGTCTGGAAACCACCACAACTGCCTGCAATTCAGTCCCCTGAGGCCTGCTTTGGGTTTGCTGGGGTCTGGTTTGTGCAAGAGAGGCTTGTGCTGGACTGTGCTCTTCTCCCAGCCCCATGCAACAGACCTTTCCTATCGACCTTCTAGGTTGTCTTGGGCTGGAAATTCATTTCACTCTGTCTTTTTGTGGGTTCTGCTGCTCTAAAATTTCTTTAGAGTCATTTTTTACAGATATTTGGAGGGGTTTGGGAGAGAGCTTCAGTGAGTCCTTGTCTTTACTCTGTCATTTGGCTCTGCCCCTAAAGTTGGGATTCTATCAGGTACTTGAAGGAAGCAGGGGAAGCCAAGAGGCAGAGGTAATGAAAGGAAAAGAATTCCAAGTGTGAGGGACAGACAGTGAAAATGGCCAAAGTTGGTAGATCGAGAGTCTTTCGATAGGAACAATAAGGAAGCCAGTGCAACTGAATCTCAGAGTACAGCTCTGAGGTTTGTAAGACAGCTGGAAAGGTAGGAGCAAAATAGGCTATTAAAATGTCTTGAAGGCCAAGCAAAGGATTTTATATCTAATCCCAGACCTGATAGGGAGTCACAGGAGCTTATGAATAAGGGAGTGACACGATCAGACATTTTCTTTAGGAAGATCACTTTGACATCCTAGTAGAGAATGGATTGAGGTAGGGAGAGGCTTGTGGCAGGCAAACCAACCAGCAAGCAATTGCTGGAGTGATTTAATCAGAGCCTAGACCAAGATAGTGTCAGAGTCAAAGGAGAGAAGGAAGCATATATGTAAGAGAAGTTATATATCCAACAGGCCTTAGCAGCAAATTGTTTATGGGACGTGAGACAGAGAAGGTCTCAAGAATGACACCTAGGTTTTAAGCCTGGGTTCCTGGGATGTTGGTGGTAACCTTGACAGTAACAGGGAAGTTAGGTAGGAAAGAGGACTTAGGAGGAAAGATGAATTCAGTTTAGGACATAAAACAAGGACAGTTCCTGCAAAGGGCAACTCTTCCTGTAGAGTTATTGTCCCCTGTAGATCTTAAGAGGGTTGGAGGGTCCCAGGAATGTAGCATCTGAGGGATATGACCCTTGTAGATCAGTAGATGACATGTCATCAGTATATGACAAGATAAGGCCTCAACTGGGAGAAAGCTCACTCTCGAAGAAGAAAGAGATCCTGCCACCCCTATGTAAATATCCTGTGGCAAAGCCCCCTTTGCCTGGTGTTAGTTATATGTCTGATAATGACAGTGGGGGAAAAAGCAGTGAATGACATGGCCAAATCTCTCTGGTCTGAAATTGATTTTTTTAAGTGGTAGAATTAACTGAGGGAGCAGTAAATATCACATTAGGGGACTGTAAAAAAGGTCAGGCCAAAGCAATAAGTTGAATTTACTCAAACATCTGTAGCTTTTTAAAACTTTTATCAAGGATTTTCGTATTAACATTTGATTTTACCCTGGCTACTGCATAATTTTCTACTCAATTTACTCCTAACAAGTTACAGACCTAAAAACATTCTTATCAAACCTCCTTCCCATAATCTAGAAAGACTTGCAGCTCCTGTGATGTCTTTTGTGGCATGAGGGAGAAGGGACAGGAATTGGAGGGAGAGGGAGCTTTAAAACATGGAAACAGGAACCAGGGTCTTTTGAGCCTCTTTTTTTCTCCCACAAGTCCTTAATATTCATCTAAACTTTATTAACAATTCTGTTTTACTTTAGGCATGAAATCATTTATAAATTTGATGGCTGCATTTGGACCAAAACAATGGAAATTCTCTACCTCATCACCAGGTCTAAATCGTGTTTGGGAAAGAAACACACTGCATAAGCACATGCCAGAGTGCTGAAATTGGGTCCTCAACAATATATGCTTGGGGTCAGATGATGGGAAGATGTGGGACCTTCATTTTAAAGTTTCCAGCATGGAAACTCTCTTCACTAATACGAATGGGCGATTCCTCTACAACCTTTGGTGTTGGAGATTTGCCTAGGACATGGAAAGGTTAAGTCACTTGCCAGTGTGTATCCAGGTTTGGAATCAGGAAGAATTAAACTTAAATCCTTCCTCAGATGTTTGCTTAGATATAAGACTGTGGACAAGGCATTTACCCTTTCTCAGCCCCAGCTCATCTCTAAAAGTGGGATAATAATAGTGTCTGCTTCATAAGTGTTCTTATAAGAATAGTATGTGATATATCACAGTGCTTTGCAAACCTTAAAGACCAATGTAATACTAAATATTACCATGTGTTACAACACTGGCACACAGTATATTCTTAATAAGTGCTTGTCGAATTAATTGAATTCCTTATTCCAAACAGGAACCTCATTTTCAGGAGTTCTTAACCTAGAGTCCGTGAATGTGTTTTATGTATATACATTAATAATCATGATTCAATATAATTAACTTTCTTTATAATCCTATATGTTTTGTTTTATGCATTGAAAATATTCTAAAAAAGTATCTATGGACTTTGACATACTACTACCTAAGGAGTCCATGAAAGAGAAAAACTTAAGATCCCCTCTGTCCACTTGTTGGCTGTGTTATCCTTGTCAAGTCACTTAACCTCTCTGTCTGCCTCAATTTTTTCATCTATAAAAGGGGACACAATAATAGCCTACCACATAAGGTTGCTGTAAGGAATAAATGAGTGTGTATATGTGTGTGTCTGTGCGCGTGTGTCTGTGTGTATGTGTGTAAAGAATTTTGCAAATTTTAAGGGCCGATATAAATTATCATTGCTATTATTATTATCAGCACCATCAGCATCACCCGCTTGCTGCCTCTCATAAAGATGAATAAAAACTGTGAATTTTTAAAATGTCTCTTTTCATATTATTTTTTTCTGTTCTTTCTGCTTTGGCCTCAAACTGTGAGGTAAACTAGAGAATGTGACAATTACTTGTTTCTTTAATTTGATTGGAAAGAGCAGGAAGGGGACTAAGGAATTAAGCATTTGTACTGTGCCCCAATGTGCCAGGGACTGTGCTACGTGCTTTACAATTATCCCATTTGAACCTCACAACAACCCTGGGAGATAGGTGCCGTTACTGTCCCCATTTAACAGTTGAAAAAACAGAAGCAGACAGAGTTTATGAGACTTGCCTAAGATCACACAGCTATTAAGTATCTGAGGTTGGATTTGAACTCAGATCATCCTGAATCCTGGCCCAGTTCTCTATCCATTGGAAAAGGTAATTAAGTCAAAGTCAAAGGACGAGAGTTGGAGCCCTGATTTTGTCACTGTTTGCATGACGCTGAACAGATCACATCACTATGGGCCTTAGTTTTCTCCTCTGTAAGTGCTTCGGGAGACTCCTAAGGCCTTTTTCACCTTTCAGCCTATGTTCCTATGAACCTACATATCAATAGCAGTGTGGAAATAATATAAAACAATCATTTTAGGCACCATATAGGTGTTCTATGCCAGTACTATGATGAAGACCTTGAACGGCATCTAGAATAGACTCAAGCTTCTATTTCTGAGTTAGGAAAAATGAGAAGCAGGAATTTTTGAGTAAATGGACTATTATGTTTTGCACAAACTAAATCTTTTAGGAAGTCCTAGATGGAGGTTTAAATTATGGGCTCTTTTAAATCTGAGCTGGCTAGTTAGCTTTAGTTGATTAGAACATGGTGGAGAAGCCAAGGTAATAGAATGGATCTCCATACATGAGAGGTGAGACTGAAACTCTGTTCCAAAGCCAGAAGAAAGGTAGGATCCTAGTCCAAGGCAGACATTTTGCATATTCTTGGTCATATGGAGGATTATTAGACAATAGAGTGGGGACCCATCAGTAAGAGAAATCAACATCATTCATTCATTTATTCCATAATCATTTTAATTGTCAATGTAAGGGCCAGATACTAGGCTAAGCAGTTAAGACACAAAAATAAAGATGAAACAGTTCCTACCCTGAAGGAGTTTATATTTGATTGAGAGACAATATACATATATAAGTAAAAACAAGATATTGAGGGGAGAGAGAGACACACACATACACACACACAGAGACAGACAGAGATAGAGAAAGAGAAAGAGACAGAGAGAAAGACAGAGACAGAGAAGGAAAGGCAAAGAGATAGAGACTGAGAACAATCTAGAGGTGGGTAGAGAGAGACAGAGGGAGACAGAGAAAGAAAGAGATAGAAGCAGAGAGAGCCAGGACAATTGGGATACAAAGACAAAATGAAACATTTCCTGAAGTAGTGTATTTCAATAGACAGAACACTGCCCTTGGAATCAGGAAGACTTGGCTTCGAATTCAATCCAAGCCACTAGGAGAGAGAGACAGACAGATAGACAGAGACACACACACACACACACACACACACACACACAAGAGAGAGAGAGAGAGAGAGAGAGAGAGAGAGAGAGAGAGAGAGTCAGTCTAAAACAAAGCACTGGGAAACACCAGAGTTTATGAGATGAATAGCCTTGGACAGAAATAGGAGAGCTAAGAAGAGTGGTTAGTTTTCAGAGAAAGATAGCAAATTCTGCTTCGGACATATTGAGTACAGATCATCAGTGTAAATGCTACAGGGGTAAAGAAAGATAAACCCTGAAAAAAAAGATGCCATCTAGCATCTAAGAGATGATAAATATAATTGTCACTGAAAAATCCATTCAGAACACATACCCTTATTGACCATGGGTGAGAAGCATCAGCTTTGTATGTTGAGAACAAGACATTTTTAGGGTGTAAAAGTTCACACTTTTTCAATAAAGTGAGATTTCATGTATGGGAAACATAGCTTATTTTTCAAATCTTTTGGTAACCAGGCATTTGTAATGCTTATTACAGAGTCATGCACCCATGCTTGGCATTTGTTAGTTGAAATCGGTGATCTGGTCACTTTTCTAAGAAGTGTAGCTTAAGATCCAGTTGCCAAACCAAATACTACAAAGGTATTCTGTGACAAGGGAATCAGGTGATATGGTAGAAATAGAATTTGAATCTGGAGTCTAAGAACCTGGGTTCAGATCCCAGTTCTTCCACTCAGTTTATGTGTTTTACCTTGGGCAAGTCACTTAATGTCTTTGTGCCTCAGTTTCCCCATCTGTAAAATGGGAATAATAAACCTTGTGTTACCTACCTCACAGGGATGTGTGTGGAAAGTGTTTTGAATACTACAAATCATTGTATAAATGTGTGTGTACATGTAAAGCTGGCCTTGGAATCAAGAAGACCTGGGTTGCAGTCCTATTTCTGACACTGACTGTGTGACTGTGGGCAAGTCATACTCTACACCTCAAACTCAAATAGAAAAAGAGCTACTAAACTGCACACAAAGAACCCTGTTGGCTGCATATTGATCTAGAAAAATCACATATTAACCTTTTCTTTGTTCTATCGTATTTTTATATATTTTATTAAATATTTCCCATTACATTTACCTTTTCTGGTTCAGGCTCACTGTGCATTGTTGCTGGCAGGGGCAGGGGATGTTTGACACCTGTCCTCTGGGCAAGTCTTTAAGATTATTAGTTACAGATGAGTTGTTGATCTGTACCATTGGAGGGAGTTTCTGTGTTGGGATGAGATACACTGATGGAATGATGAAATAGATAAACTGATGAAAGTAATGTGAGATATTATTATTTTTAATATTGTTGTTATTACTTGGCCTATGGAAGTAGGTCCAAAGTCACTCTCGAATCTGTTGAAATTAAAACAACAAATGAACTCTCCATTAATCTATCTATGGAGGGAGAACAACTCCTAAAGGGACTGACCCTCATAAAGTAGTTGGCTTAGAGAATGGAGTCAGTGTGGAGCACTTTGTACACTCAAGTATTATTTGCTTGGTATTCTTGTGTGAATTTAGGTCTATCAACCTTAATGCTACCAGGGTACTTTGTTCACAAAATCCTTGTCTATTTCTTATGGCCACCTTAATTCACTTAACCAGTACCTTCATTTGCTTATTGCTGTTCTTATTGAAGGAATCATTTCCACATTATCAATGAAAAAGCATTTCTTAAGCACCTACTGTGTGCTAGGCATTGAGAATACAGCAGATAAACATGGAAAAAAAATCTCTAATGGGAGAGGCAAGGATGGCTATATAAATATGCAGAATAAATATAAAGAGAATAAGTATAAAGGACTTAAGTGTGAGATAGTTTGGAAGGGAGAGCACTAGCAGTCCAGTGGATCAAAAAGTGTTTCATGTAGAAAATGGTCCTTGAAGGAAGAGAGAGACACCATGGGGCAAAGGTTAGGAGGGAGTTCAGTCCAGGTATGGAGGATGATCATGTGTGAAGAAATAGCAAAAAGGCCAGTTTGGCTGGATTGCAGGGACAAAGACAGGTTGAGACCAGGTTGTTTAGAGCTTTAAAAGCTAAATAAAGGTGTTTATATTTCATCCAAGAAGCAATAGGAAGCTGCTGGAGTTGATTGAGTAAGACAGTCACATGATCAGTTTTGCACTTAAGGAAAATTACTTTGTCAGCAGTATGCCTGATAGACTGGCATGGGGAGAGACCTGAGGAAGGGATATCAATTAGATGGAGATTGCAATAATCTAGGGAAGAGGTGATAAGGTTCAAACTATGTTGGCAGCTGTGTGAAGGCACAAGAAGGGGTCTGTCTGCTTTCAACGCTATTGTGGAGGTAGAAACTGTAAGATGTGACAACTGATTGGATATGTGAAATGAGAGAAATTAAGGTCATAACACTGTGGTTATGAACACTGGGGTAGCTAGGTGACTCAGTGGATAGAGCACTGGACCTAGACTCAGGAAGACTCAGGCACTTACTGTCTATGTGACCTTGGACAAGTCACTTACCTCTGTTTGCCTCATTTTCCTTATCTGTAAAATGAGCTGAAGAAGGAAATTACAAACCAGAATCTTTGTCAAGAAAACCCCAAATGAGGTCGTGAAGACTGAAAAAAAACAGCTGAACATATGAATCTGGGAGATTGGAACAATGGTAACACCTTCGATATAAACTTTAATGTTAAGAGTTTGAAAGGGGGCTGTATTGGAAGAAGGGGGATGGAGACAATGAGTTTAATTTTGAGTCTGAGATATCTCTAGGCTATGCATTTTGAAATGATCAATAGGTGATCAGTGATGTGGTATGGGAGCGTAGGGAAGAGATTGGGACTGAATAGATAGACCTGGGAGTCATTGGTAGGAAGATAATTATTAGATCCATGATATCTGTTCAGTCACCAAAAAAGGTTTGAGAAATAGTCATAGCAAAGTGTCATAATCTGTTAAGAGTAGAACCAGGAGAGAGAAGTTACCACAAAAGCCCAGAGAACAGAAAATATCCAGGTTGTTGGTAGTCAACACTGTCAAAGCAAGGAGGTCAAAAAGGATGGGGGCATAGAAAGATGATTGTGTTTGGCCATTGAGAGATCATTCATAATTTTAGAGAGAGACATTTCAGAAGAGAAACTGGTTGAGGAGCAAATGAAAAGGGAAGTGGAAGCAATGAGTGTAGATAGCTTTTCGAGGGATTTGGCTAAGAAAGGGAGAAGAGATGCAAGATAAGAACTAGAGGGAATGGTAGGGTCTAGTGCAGATTTCTTTTAGGAATCAGGGAGACTGGGGCATATTTCAGGACAGGCAGGAAGGATTTAATAGGAGTATTAAAGGCCATTATATGAATTAATCAGCCACATTCCTACAGCACCAACCTGGGCTGTTGTGAAAAAACCAAGAAGTGGTGCAGACTGGGGTAGCTGGGATTCACTTTGTCCCCAGGTATATTAATCTTGGACCCAGACAATAAAGAAGAAATAGAAGCAGATTTTAGGACTTTAGGAGCACCTAAGGAACCACCTTGCTCCTTGTTTCTAATCTCCTTACCAGTAGCTTGGATCAGTAGCTTTTATCTTCTGGAAATGCTTTTTAACCTCCTTAGTAACTTCTTTTAGTGGGAAATACCCACTGGACAGAGGGTGAGGATTAGAAAGAGGAGGAAGGTTGATTGAGGAGACGATGTGCTGAAGGAGAAAGGAAGGGATGAAATCATACAATCAGGTCAGGTACACTAGAGAACAACAAGGAGTATCTAGTTAGAGCAAAGACTCAAATGGGAGGATGGTAGGGTTTGGATGGCCAGCGGACCCATGTGGTCAGTCTGGTAACAAAGCGAATGCTCATGAAAAACGTAAGCGATCCTCGAGTTGTTGCTGTTTAGAGCAGGGAGGGGGACCTGTGATTTCATCAGTATGAGGGAACTCCTGGCATGGAAATTTTCCACCTTTACAGATCAGCAAGTCATATATCTTAAGACTTATAGGGACTTGAACCCAGGTCTTCCTGCTTCCAAGATCAGTCCTTCATATACTCTACCACACTGCTTCTCTTCTGTCAAGGTAACCTGAAAAAATGCTACCCACATATAAAATGGTTAAGAAGCAAGTAGCATATTGATTAACAGCATGGGATTGAGCAGAGCTTATTCATTTATAACCCTGACAACATGAGGAGCTTTGGGAGGCTACATATGTTTCCATAGACCAAAACTGCCAACCAAAACCAGGCGTGGAGAAAAAGGGGGGCAAGAGTGGGACATCCCTTAGGGAAAGAGAAGTTCTGGACACGTGCAGCCCTCTTGCTTTCTATAGCCCGAGAGGGTGGGGAGGCCCAGGTCAGGTATCTTGAACCTGAATCTGATAGAGCCAGCCGGAGCTTTCAGATTTTAGCTTTATGCAGCTGGATTCTGTTAAAGTTAATTCTGCATAATCAAAAAATAATGAATCACACATGCAAATAAGTAATCCATGTAATTAAAGGCAAAGAGCTAGAGATAAACAAGACTTCTTCGGTGTTCCTGAGGGAGCAAACAAGAACCCAAGGTTATTGGTTCACTTTAGTGTGTGCCCTGGGGATTTCTTGTTCTTTGGAAGAGAGAAGCAGACTCATAAAATGTGGGAGCTGGGAGACACCTCAACTCCAGCCTTTTATTTTACAATTATAGTAAGGGTGGCCCAGACAAGTTAATAGGTTCTGTCCAAGGTCACACAGCAAATTCAT
The DNA here is from genome assembly GCF_011100635.1 of Trichosurus vulpecula. Taxonomy (NCBI): domain Eukaryota; kingdom Metazoa; phylum Chordata; class Mammalia; order Diprotodontia; family Phalangeridae; genus Trichosurus; species Trichosurus vulpecula. The sequence continues at coordinate 269,204,028 of NC_050575.1, read as the reverse complement.
AATGAAGAGGGATCAGAACTGATATTTATTTCCTGACTTTAGTCTGCGGTACTGTGTTCCCAAATGATCATTGGGGAGGGTGGTAGCAGAGGGAAGGAAGCTACATCTGCACTGTATGCTTTAGGGGACAAAACAAGGGGCATGGTATTTGATGACCTGTCCCTGGTGTGGACTCTATATGAATGGACTTATTTGCAGTACTTCCATGACACAAATCCCCCACGACTCCATCAATCAGTGCGATGACAGTGGTTGTATTCACAGGAGGTAAATGGTTGCATGTACTGGTAGGAGTTTTAAATACTGCACTTGAAAGAAGAGAGAAAAAGAAAGCAGAAGGAAGACAAATGGTGTGGCACACCATTTCTTATCAGAGATTTTTGAGAATTTTGGTATTTCCTCCCCCAGCCTTCTAAGGCAGATGAGTGATATGGAGGATAGAGCACTGAGCCTGGAGTTGGCAGAGACCTGAGTTCAAATCAGGCCTCATAAACTTATTAGCTTTGTGATCATGAGCAAGTCACTTAACCCCTATTTGTCTCAATTTCCTTAACTGTAAAATGGAGTTCATAATAGCATCTATCCCTCATGCTTGTTGTGAGGATTAAATAAGATAAGATTTGTAAAGCACTTAGTCATAGTAAATACTTAATAAATCTCTTAAATCCTTATTTCCTTCCTTTAGTACCATCAGAGGTTTCGTCTTGAAGTTGATTTGAGACTTGGAGGTTCAATGGTAGCCATGCTTTTTCAGACCCTTGAAAGACCTTACTCAACCCACAGTGAAAATGAAGATGCAGTGTCCTTGTAGTGATGGCTGAGCTATCATGCTAACATGCCCAGCTTTCCTAGGCTAGCACTGGCTGCAGGGCCAGGGTCTGACTAGACTTACAATCTTCTGCACCTCCTATGGGCAGAGGGTTTGGCAGGAGTCAAGGTGGTTTTGCTAGGGCCATAGTTATTGGAACTGTTTGCTCTTAATGTGTTTCTTGATACAATGCTTGCTATTTCAAGTAATTTGTTCTTGTTTTCACTATAAGCATAATGGCATATAATTAATATTTAAACTGTTTTATCATTTCAGGGGGCAAATTCAGGATGGGAGTGGGGGCTCAAAGCATAATGACAAATAGAAACCCAAATTAAGGAGATTCTCAAAGTAACAGCTTGGAGCACCTCTCATAGCAGTGATTGAAATTAGAGACAGAAAGTCTCTGGGCTTGGCTCAATGACAAAGTATTTATCTGCCGTTCAAATACAAGCCTCAGTTCTGAAAGGGTTGTCTCCAGGTTGGTCACTACATGGCAAACTTTTGGCCAAAGAAACTGTTCAAGACCATCATCTAAATTGTCTATGGCTGTGATCTGTATCAGACAATATCACAAATCCTTTTTATGCCTCATACCCCTTCACATATTATTGGTCTAGCCAAACTGGCTTACTTAATGTTTCCCACATGTGACATTTCAGGTCCTACCTGCAGGTCCCATCTTTGCATAAGCTGTCCCCCATACAGGAAATGCATTCCCTCTTACCTATGGCTGCTAGAATCTCTAATTTCATTCAAAGCTCAATTCAAGCTGAGGCCTGTCTTTAACCCCCAAGATGCCCTCTTTCCCCACAAAAGAACTTTGTTTTTACCTTATACAAATTATGTATACATATATGTATGTATGTATGTATGTATATTTATGTGTATACTTGTTGTCACCCCCCTAAAATGAAAACTCCTTGAGGTCAAGGACTGTTTTGTTTTTGAGTATATAGTCCCACTGAGGCAATGGATAGAGTGCTTGGCCTGGAGTCAGGAAGATCCAAGTTCAAATCCGGCCTCAGAGTAGCTTGTGACCCAGGGCACAACCTCTACTTTAATCTACAGGAAAAGGAAATGACAAACCACTCTAGCATCTTTGCCAAGAAAACCCCATGGTCAGCTTTGGCATGCTATGGTACACTGGGTCACAAAGAGTCAGAACAACTGAATAATAGCGATACAGTCCCAGACTAACACAGTAACACTGTCGATCCTATAATCATTTGAATGTATGATTTTATCTTTAATTCTTCACTTTCACGTATTTCTCGTATCCAATTAATCCTATTGATTCTCCATCTACATTCTCCCCACCTCCCAACACTTTTTAGCTCCCTTTTTATGTGTTTACTTCTGTCATTGGAATATAAGTTCCTTGAAGGCAATACTTCCATGACACAAACCCCCCATGACTCCATCAATCTTGCTTGCATTCAAATCTCTAACACTGGAAAGAATGTCTAGCACATAATAAGATTTACTCAATTCTTGTTGACTTGTTGGTGCCTTACCTAGCCTCTTTTATCTGCCCCTTCTCTCCATATTTCTCATTTGGTTTATCATAGTAGTCCCTTAGTAATATCTCCCTGCCTCCGATCTCTCCCCTCTCTGATCCATCCTCCACATGGCTACTAAACTGGAATACCTAAAGTACAAATGTGAACACATCACACTCCCTAGCTCAAGAAGCTTCGTTGACTCCCTAGTTCCACTATGATAAAATCTATCATTTAACCAATCTTTCCCAATCAGTCCCTAACTGATCTTTCCAGACCAATCTCATATTACTCTCCTTTATGCCCTTTATATTCCGGCCAAACTGGCTTACATACTATTCCCTCTCCATAACTTCCCATCTCCCATTTCTATACCTTTCCATAGGCTGGCCACTATATCTTGAATATTCTCCCTCCTCGCTTCTGCCTTATAGAATCTCCCCCTTCCTCCAAAGAGTACTTCTAGTGCCCCTTCTTATGGAAAGCTTTTTCTGATTTCCCTACTTGTTTATGCTTCTCCCACCTCTAAAAATACTTTTCTATTTATTCAGTATATACCTACATATGTATGTGTGCATATACATGTGTATATATATATATATATACTTTTTTTCTATGTATCTATATAATATATATGTATACACATACATTTTTTCCCCTCTCACTAGAGTATAAACTCCTTGAGGGCAGTGAAAGAGACTGTTTCATTTGTGTCTCTGTATTCTTAGCTGCCTAGCACCATGGCTGGCACATAGTAGGCATTCAATATTTGTTGACTTGAATTGGCACAATGCTCTGTCCTGTCTTCCTTGCTTCAAATACTACCCATTCTATAGGAAACTTTTTCCAAGCCCCCCAAATGTTGGTGCCCTACTTCCCAAACTACCTTGAATTTATTCGGTGTTTATTGGTGTTTGTAAATGCTGTCACCCTTCATAGGCAGTTGGGCGATACAGTGTATATAGCGCTGGACCTGGGGTCAGGAAGACTAGAGATCAAACCTGGCCTCTGATATTTACTAGCTATGTGAGCCTGGACAATCTCTACCTACCTCAGTTTTCTCATTTGTAAAGTGGGAAAAACATAGTGCCTACTTCCCAGAGTTATTGTGAGGATGAAATGAGACAGTATTTATAAAGCACTATATAAATGCTAGCTATTAGTAAATAGTAAATTCCTTGAGAGCAGGAACTTTTTAATTTTTCTCTCTGTATCTCCAGTGCCTAGAAGGCACTTAAAAATGCTTGCCGATTCATCGTCATGTAAAAATGAAATTTCCCCGTGAAAAGTTAACACATTAAGTCATTAGCTGATATGTTTATCAGAGACAAAGTGCTGAACTAGAAATTAGACCTGGATTCAGATCCTGTTTTACATACTTGCTAGCTTTGTATTCATGGGCAAGCAAGTCATTTACTTCTGAGACTCAGTTTCCTCATCTGTAAAATATAGATACCAATACTTATACTTCCTATCTCACAAGAATGTTGGAAAGGAAGTGCTTTGAAAACCTTAAAGTGCATGTAAATGTGAGCTGGTATTATTATTAACAGTTCTTAGGGAAAGTCAGTGGGCACTGAATGCCTGGGAGAATGATGAGGAAGTACAAAAAAGGAGGGAAAGATAAAATAAAGGGGAAACTATGAAGGGCACTAAATGATGTTGATAGTGTGACTTGGCATTTATTGAATGTCTTAAGGTTTGCAAAACACTTTATGAGCATCTCATTTGAGCCTTGGAACAACATATCCATTTTGAAGAGAACTTTGCCTGCCATAATACTGTGAAGGCCCATGGACCTCACTCTGGTCTGTCCTTAAAAGTGTGCCTATAAATAGTAGAGGCCACTAAGCCAAAGCATCCTGTGGTTTTAGCTACTTTTAAGGACCTGCATTTTGGTGGCTCAGCACTTAACTTGCTCAGTTTCAGGTGACAAAGGCAAACTTGGCCCCAAGACCTGACAAGACAAAAACCTGGTAGCAGTTGCTTTTTTGGGAATGAGACCACGGTGTTCCCAAGTGGAAATAGTAGGACTCCTAAGGAGCATTTTGAGGGAAAACCACAGATCCTCAACCCCCTTCCCAAACTACAGCTATGAGGAAAAACATAAGTCACTGAGTAAGAGTCATGAGGTTCTATCATAGACTAGAAGCATCTAATTGGATGACACCCTCCTCTGCCCTCCTTTTACTCTTTCCTCAACCCCCAAGACCACCTAGATTCCACATCATCAGGCTGCCAGTCCCGAAGAACTGGAATGACTGCTCGCTTCATGTGAATGAGAATGGAGGATTGATTACCTGGGCCTATTATCTATGCTGCCACAATATCCAGAGGTCCTTTGGACCTTATATCTTCCTTGACTCTCCATCCTTCAGGCCCTTAACATTATCATCTGACTTACTAAAGCACCCTAGAGACCCATAAGACTGACCATCCACCCTGTAAGTGGAACCCCCACTTTTTTGCCTGTCTCTCCCAATTAGAGTGTGAGCTGTTTGAGAGCAGCGGCCGTCTCATTGTTTTTTCTATTTGTTTCCTTAGCATTTAGTGCAGCACTTGGTAAATAGTAAGTACTTAAGAAAGATTTTTCCATTCATTCATTCATTCATTCATTCATTCATTCATTCAGTTATAGACAAGACAAATCTGATTGTGAAGTCACCTTTATTCACCCTTTATACAAAAACTTTACCAGTTAACTATCCCCTAATACTAATAACCCATATGTGTACAGAACTTGAGGTCTGTAACATCCTATTTGAGTTTCACAGAAACCCTGGAGTTAAAGGGCCTGGGCTCTAATCCCACCACTGACACTTACTACTTGTGTGACCTCAGGCAAGTCACTTAATTTTCCTCAACTGTATAAAAAAATGAGGGAGTTGGACAAGCTGGCCTCTAGGGTCCCCTCTAGCTCCAGATCTGTGATGCTAAAAAGGTCCCTGGGAGGGAAGCACCACAGTTCTCATCATCACCTCCATTTTGTAGATGAGGAAACTAGGACTCACATACCCCATAATACCAGAGGTAGGATTGGAACCTAGGGCTTTCTGACTATAAGACTAGTATTGAACCCAATAGATCTCACTCCCTGTGCTAATGCTGTATCCAAAACACAGTTTGTTCGAAGTAGCCTGGATTCCTGCATTGTACATAGTTTGCAAATACACACAAATTTTAAGTCAGAAAGGAATTCATTTTTTAAAGAATTTATCACAATTTTATTAACACACAAGCCAATCTTAAATATAAAATAAAATAATGTGATATACATAAATATTTTTAACATAAAATAGCCACATAACAGCAATAATAATGTTGTGTTGAGTGGGCTTGTTTTCAGTGCAAGGTTTCATAAAATGTGGTCTTTGATGACACTGCTACTCGTGATTCTTTTTCAAGGAATCCAGAGGTCATTTAGTTTCTTCCCCCTGCCTCCCTCCTCTGATTTCTAGACGAAGAAACAGGCCCGGAGAGTTGAAATAATTTGTTTAATTTCACAGAGATAATAGCAGAGCGGGGCTTAGTTTCCTCATGAGTAAAAGGAGGGTGTTGAACTAGATAATAATAAAAGCATTTATATAGTGCCTTAAAGTTTGCAAAGGATCTTACAAATATTATCTCATTTGATCCTCACAGAAACAAACCTAAGAGATAGGTGCTATTATCATTCCCACTATACAGATGAGGAAATTGAGGCAAGGAGAGGCTAAATGACTTTCCCAGAGACACACAGTTACTAAGTACCCATGGTTGGATTTGAACTCAGTTCTACCAGAATCCAGGTCCAGGGGTCTATCCACTGTGCCATCTAGCTGTCCAGCCTCTGATGCCCCTTTAAGCTTTAGATCTGTGATCTTATGATTCAAATCCAGGTTCTCTAGTATCATTTCTAATAGCCGTGACCTTCAGTAAAGAAAGATAAAGGAATTGTACACACCCCATGGAATTCTTCATAAAAATGCACACTGTGGGTGCAAAGTCAAGCTAATGTGCTCATTGGAAACCTGCAGAGTGCCTCAGGACTTTGGGCCTGGTCATATTTTACAAACTCGTTCTTAAGCTAAAAATACTGAATCTTCTTAAAACAGCTGGGTGTTAATACTAATGGCTTCCTCATCGCCATTAAGTCATAATTTGTTGAAGTTCAAAACAGTGGGTCCTGTAAAGTGGAGGAATTGTTTAGCAAATACTTGACATGCCTAGACAGTACCTACAGAGAATAGTGCTAATATTAACAACTCATACTCATATGTCTCTTTATAAAGTGATTTTCTGGGACAGCTAGGTGGTACAGTAGATAGATCACTGGCCCAGGAGTCAGGAGGACCTGAGTTCAAATGTGACATTAGACACTTGCTATCCATGTGACTCTAGCCAAATCACTTAGGGCTGATTGTCTCCAAAAGAAATAAATAAAACTAAAGTGATTTCATTATAAACTAGTCAATAGTGACAGATAAAGACACAATCTTGGAAGACATGATCGACTTGCTTAGGATCACATGCTAACTTACTATTGTTACAAGGCTAAAGCTAAGAGTCAGATTCAGGACTCAAACTCATGGCCTCACATGTGTAGTGTTCTTCTCATTCCATAATGTTTCCTTGCCGAAAAAAAGAAGTTATTTGCTTTGGACTAAGTCCGAAAATTAAAAAAAAATAATATAGAGGTTTGACAAACTGTAAGTTTATATGACAAATATAGACCACCAAACCTAATAATTTAGATCAAGATAATGCAATCTGAGTACATCAGTTGAAATAGTTGATGGTATCCCAATCACTTTGTGCTATACAGATCTTTCAGATGTATGATAACATATAATAGAGAGCTAGAATGAAAAAAGAATGCATGGTTTAATATTATTTTCCCTCGAAGGAGTTTGGATAACTTCAGTGAATCTGTGATTATAAGTCATCCGTGCCTTCTCATCTTCTGCTACTTTTACCAATACACTCCTATAAGTCCTCCCTAGTTGGGCCCACCAAACATGGCAGATATCTTCCTCTAGATCTTTTTGACATTTCAGGGAAACCAACACTACGTAAAAGCTGTCTATTGGTTATCTCTCACTTTCATTTTTGCTACATCAGGAAACCAAAGAATCACAGAATTTGAGAATTACAAGAGACCTCAGCAGCCATCTGTTCTATCCAACACATGAAGGGAATTTCCCATTAGAAAACACCTGACAAATGGTCATCCAGTCTTTGCTTGAAGAACTCCAAGGAGAGTAACCCACTTCCTCCCATGGCAGTCTATTCAACTTTTGAACATCACTAATTACTAGGAAGTTTTTTCTTCTAACCTCAAACCTAAATTTTCTTCTTTTCAACTTCCACCAATTATTCTAGGTTCTGTTTTGAGGGGCCCAAAAGAATTAATCAATCTTCTACATGACAGGCTTTTAAATATTTGAAGATACCTATCACGTCCCCTTAGGTCTTCTACTATGAGGGGGATAGTTGCCACAATTTATCCTCATAGGACATGAACTTAAAACTCTTCACCGTCTTGGTTGAACTATGTTAGAAACTATAGTTTTTTGGTCATTTCTTTGCTAATCTGTGCCCAGTATTGAATTCAATTCTTCAGATTGGTCAGAGTGCAGTGAGATGGTCATTTTTCTAATTCTGGAAGTTATACCCCTTTTATTATAGCCCAGGAACACACCAGATTTCTTAGTTACTACATCATATTGCTCTTAATTGAGTTTTCAATCCACTAATGACACTCTCCCCCTCCAGAGCTTTTTCAGAATAATTTCTATCTAACTGTGCTTCCCTGCCTGAACCTTGGAAACATTTTTTTAAAAAACCTGAATGAGAATTTATATTCATCTTTATTGAATTTCATATGATTAGGTCCAAGCCAGTTCCATAGGCCAGGGATTCTTAACCTTATCATTAACTACCACCTTTAGCAATCTGGTGAAACCTATGGAAATTTTCTCAGAATAATGGAGTTTTTTTAATAAATGAGAGAAATGCTAAATTTCAGTTAAGGGCTAGTGAAAATAAGTATGTAATTTTTTCCCACATTTATGCCTTTATTCAAGTAATTGATTGAAATGTTAAATAGCAAAAAGGTTGATCATAGACTTCACTGGAGATTTCCTGCTACTTTGGCATTCCAACATTAATAACCACTCACATTCACCCTTCCAACTACTTCTTAATCCATATAATTTGTTTGGTGTCTATTTTATATCTCTTCATCTTCTCCTCAAGAATGGTATGAATACTTAATAGAAAGCTTCACTAAGGTATAGGTAAACTATGTCCGCAGCATTATTCTTGACTACTAGTTCAGTCCTCTGATCAAAAAAAGGGAATAAAGAGAGCTTGACATGATCCATTCTTGATGAAACCATGCTGACATTTTAAAATCACTGCTTCCCTTTCCAGATGTCCACCAGCCATCTCTTTAATGATCTCTTCTAGAAATTTCCTAATAATTGAAGTCACCCTCATTTATCTGTGGCTTGTAGACTCTGTTCTCTTCCCCTTTTTGAAAATCAAGACATCTTCACTTCTCCAATCTGGTTCTACCTCCCCATTTTACATGATCTCCCAAATATCTCTGACAGTGGCTAAGCCAGGGGTAGGGAAACTCTGGCCTTGAGGCCACATGTGGCCCTCTAGGTGCTCAAGTGCAGCCCTTATGACTGAATCCAAACTTCAGAGTTCAGTGATTCAGAATTTGGATTCAGTCAAAGGGGCCGTACTTGAGCACCCAGAGGGCCACACGTGGCCTCAAGGCCACAGGTTCCCCATCCCTGGGCTAAGCAATCATGTCTTCTAGTTCTTTCGGTCCCAAAACAAGTAGTTCATACAGGCCTGGTAGCTTAATGTTCCATCAATGGCAGTTTGCTTAACTTTGGTATCAACTCCCTGTTAGCCACTTTTGTCATTTGTAGTTTAAAGGTCACTGTTTTTTTGCAGGAGGAAAACAGAAAAAAACAAATACAAGAATCAAATGGCTCTGTCTTTTCTCCGTTACCAGTTATTATTCCATCCAATTCAAGCAAATGTCACATCCATTCTTTGATTCTCCTTTTCCTCCCTAAAGAGCTAAAACAAACAAATAAAACTTTTTTGTTGTCCTTCGTTTTGCTTTTGAGCATCAGGTCATTCTTAGATTTAGCATTTCTAGCACTATTTTTATGGGCTGTGCTTCACTTTTATTGTCACTCTCTGTTAATGGCTTTGCTTCTGTCTTTTGTTATTTCATTGTTGAACCACTCTCAGTGATGTTTTAAAATTTTTACTTGGTCAATGAGTTCTCTACGTGTCCACATTCAATGGCATTGTTTCTGTGTTTTCAGAATTTCATTTTTGAACATCTTCTTTGAACCAATGGGTTGACTTCCCCTAGGTATTTTATTCCATGGCATCCTATTTATATTTCCTCTGAATCCTTTGAAATCTAATTTCCCAAATTCTAGAGTAAATTTCAAACTATATTCAGGTTTACTTTCTCTATCTATCACAACTTTAGGATAGAAGAGTTACTTTCCCCCCAGACTTCCCATCATTTCTATCCCAGAATCCAATTTCTTCCTGTTATTGAGAATCTGAATCAGAATAAAACTACTCTTTGTTGGTCCCGCCACCTTTTGAAGGATGAAACTACCACTAAGGCAAGTCAAGAAGTTATTAGTTACTGTGTTTTTTGGCAGAAAGAGCTCTATCAGATGTCTGCATTATTGAAGTTCTCCACCTCCACTATATGATGCCTTGTATTAGGCTTCTGATCTGTTTCCCAAACTCATCTGTTTCCTCTTTCTGCCCAGGTAGTCTGTAATGCAGTCCAATGACAAATAACTCATTTCTCACTGCATAGACCTTTACTCAAACACTCTATGTTTTACTCACCCTCCCACTCTTAATTTCTTAGATTTCTTCACATCACTACATCTTCTTCATATACAATGCAACAACCCTCCCACTCCCCACTCCCCTGCTTTTACTCAGTCTGCTTCTTTTGAGTAACATATGCCCATTAAAGTTCATTCAAAGGTCCAAAAATGCCTATGAGGTCAAATTTGCCTCCTGACATTAGGATTTCTAGGGTTTTTCATTTTTTGCATAAATTTTGGATATTTTTGTATAAACATTCAAAGCCATGAATTTTACCACTGACTCTTTTCTTGGATTATATCTCCAATGAATTTCTGGGTGACTTGGTTGCTATTCTTCCTTCTCTTTGATCACTCTATGCATGTGCGCGTGTGCGCACACACACACACACACATGCACGCACGCATGCACAGAGAAAGAGAGAAGAAGAAGGAGGAAGAGGAAGGGAGGAAGAGGAGGAGTAGTAGTTCAGGATTCCTCCTCCCTCATACTTTTTACTTTGAAGCCCTTTTCATTATATTTGTTAGACACTTAAAAAATACATTCTTACTAGCCATCAAGTGTACTCCATCTCTGGTCAGTAATCCATCGTCCTATATATATTGTAAGCCATTGTTCACAAATCTAAATCCCATTCTGAGGCATAACCTTCTCAGTTAGCTATTCACTTCCAAAATTAATTTTTCTTTTCTGCATTCCATTTATCCCATTGGCAATAGTGTGCAAAACACAACCTTTTCCCCTGTGAGCTGACGTTGCTTGCCTAGGACTTCATAATTTCTAGCAATATTTTTTAGATTCTGGAGATATGTTTGTGTCCAACTGAATCACCAGCAGTATTTTCGTTTGTTTTGATAAGGCTTGGGAGGAGGAGGCTCTCTGTTATATCTTGAATGCATACTTCATGAAGACAGCAGACCTGTCTGTTTTAACAGGCAGATAAATAGCCACCTTGATACTCTTGAGCAAAGGATAACCAACTTCTACTAAACCTCACTTCTTTCTTTGATGTTTACTGAACAACCTCTCACTTGATGGTTTGTATCTTTACAATAACATTCTTAGGAAGACAAGCAGGTTCTTTCATTTATTCCTGAACTATCCTATACACACACACACACACACACACACACACACACACACACGCACACACACATATATGTATATATATATATATATATATATATACATATACATATATAGCTTGTTGGTATGTAATTTTATGCATATTGTCTTCCCTATTAGACTATGAGCTTCATGACATCAGAGATTGTCTTTTATCTTTCTTTGTATTCCTCACACACAGCACAGTGCCTGGCAAATAGTAGGCATTTAATCAATGTTTATTGACTGACAGAGAATTCAGTTCTGTCTCTTCAGGAAAAGCTTCAAATATGTGTTTAAGCCCTAATTATAAACTATCCTTTTCCTTTCTTTTCTCCTTATGTTACATTCTTCCATTCTTCACCATCCCAACAAAGGTCATGTCTCCCTTCTACCACCTCAGATCCCTCCCTCCACATTAAAATCTTGATTCTATTTTCTTTAGGAAGCATCATTCCTCCTAACAGCCTAGGATGTGGAGAAGAATTCTTTGCATTCTTTCAATTTCACTTCTAAGAAGGCATTCAGCCTACAACTTGGAACAAAGATAACAATCACCTGGCCATGGAAGAAATTCAAACATCTCGTATATTTTTGCAAGCCATCACACAGTTTTCCCCTGTTCTCCATAATGATTCAGATCTTCAACTTGTTTCTTTGAATAACTTGAGGGTGTATCACATGCCCACCTTCTTTTCTGATCCTACGTCTTTCTCATCACACCTTGTAACAACGTTACTTGCAGCTACTCTGGCTTTGTAAGGCCAATAACGCCAGCATATAGGAGGGCTACTAGCACAGGTTCTTTGATCTGCTTTTCTAAGGAAAGCAACTTGAAGGGGTTTACAATCTCACTTTAATCAGAAATACATATATCATTCACTTAGTTCAGGGGGAAAAGTCAGCACCCTGACCTTCAGAGAAAACACAAACAGAAATTACTAGCAGAAATTATATAAATAGAGCAAATAACACAAATCAACAGACAGGCTTCTGTCTGACCATAGCAATACTTACATAGTTACCAGGGAGAGAAGCATCAACATCTGAATTTTCAAAGGGGGCTCTTTAATGGCTACCCGGAGTCTCCAAAACTCTTCCAATGAGTGAGCCCCAAGCAAAATGCTAACCTCAGTTATACACTTCTTCAGGGTCAGAGAGCGTTACAGGTATAGGACTCGAACCCATGTGACCTAGGCCTTCCTGTGACTTAAGCAGGTCATCAAAGACTCCCAATTTTATCAGAGATTCTTGATTGAAACAAAGGCAAGTCTCGAAGGTATTTGATTGCCTTAGTGCTGAGAAGCACTCCAAAACAAAAAACAGCAAAAAGTCCCACCTTGCTTGCCATTACACACCCCTTGAGTGCTTCCCTTTTGCAATGATCTTTTGGTAATGTGTCATGCCTTATTCATACCCATGAGGCACCTCTCTACTGCCCTTTAAATGACTCTCAACTTTTATTCTTCAGAAACTATGATATTCCAAAACTTCAACTATGCATCATCTCCCAAATAGTATTGTTAAAAAGATGTGCCTTGGTTTTGGCAAGAAGTATAGGGGTACAAACCCAACAAGTAAATTTGTGAAATCATATGCAAATAATCATATGGGCCTCAATGAATTGGTAGCTAAAATAAATTGATAAATCCTTCATTAATATTCTCTTCAGCACTATAGCAGATGCATAAGAATTTCAATTTGCTTTCCAAAGTTCCACTTCATGCATCCATCCTGTTTTTGTATCTATGACACTGGTAGAGATCCATACTGGCTCTCAAGAATAACTCACATTTCTGTAGTGCTTTAAGGTTTCCAAAGCAGTTTCCTAGCAACAGCTCTGTGAGGTAAGCAGCACGAATATTGTTTCCTTCCCCCTCCCCCCATTAAACGGATGAGGAAACTGAGAATCAGAGAGGTTAAGTAATTTGCTCAAAGTTATATACTTGCAGCTATTAAGCAGCAGACCCAAAATTCAAGGGTAGTTACTCTATCTTGAGACTCAGGTACCCTACCACCTCATAGTGTGGTTTTCTTTTTTTCTGGCCTTATTTTCTCCTGCCCCTTTATTAAACAATATATTTTCTCTCTCTAGTCAAATAAATAACTCTCTACTGAAAGAGGAGATTCATGATCATTCCTCTAGCTTGTAGCTTTCTGGGAGTAAGGGAAAAAAATTAGGTTTACCTCACTTAAAAAAAACTCATATGCAAAAATATAGCTTTATTAATCACATTAATAAAGGGCTTTTTATTCATGCTGCAAATTAGTGCTTTATCTTACATTAGAATTCCCTGCAGAGTTCTTTTAATAGGGAGCCTGCCTGAAGCATTTAAATGTTTTACACATCTTTGAACTTGATAAAGAGGGCTTTGTAGGGGGTAGAGGGGAGACGGAAGGAAGAGAGGGCAGAGAAACTCCAAATTAATAAGCTAGGATCCATTGCTAATCGAAGGGTACAATCAGAAATGAAGAGAAAGCACCTATAAAATAATAATAGCAGATAACAACAGAGCAATATAATTTGATATATAAAAAATGGGTATACAATTTTTAAAGTAATATCACTTTTGTGTAAAGTATACCTAAAGTCTAAAAAATTTTCTGAAATAAATTGTAAAATATATTGAAACAATGGAGTTGACAGTTTGGCAACAGGGTCTGAAAGACTGAACAAAAAAGAAATGTATGACTTTATACTGTGTAGGTAGTTTGGTTCATTATACCCCGGGGAGTTAGCAATGTGCAATTCCAGTGAAATGAATCATTCTAGAAGGTCCCATTACCAAGAAAGCTTGCTTTGTTTCAGAACCCTTCCCTGGCACGAATAACTCCTGTCTCTCACTCACAGAGACAGCTTGTGGTGGCCTGTGGTGGAAGGGTCCCCTGTACTATGTAATCCCCATTTTTAAATTTCGTTTTTTAGTACCACCAAGCCCAGGTCTTGACTAATTGTGATTGCTGTAAGATTTGAAGTTTCTGATACTTTATCCAGCTCCTTGAGTTTCCCAAACCCCAGGTTCCCTTCTCCCTTTCCCCCTGTCTCCTGGGGAACAGCATGCCCATCCTGTACATATTTAAAGTGTACTTATTATAAAACACTATAGGTTTTTGGGGGGAAATGGTGGTAAGGACTGTAACAGATGAAAAAGTTAGCAGTTCACGTTTTACGAAATTGTCAGAATTAAATCTAGTTTTCCATTAACTACAGAATTCTTTCATATTTGTCTTAGCTTCTTTATGTCTAAAATTCTGCTCAGACTATTTCTTGTTATTAAAGGGATTTTATCCCTCACTAGATAATAGAATAATGGTTTTAGAGCCAGAAGGGACCTTATAAATCTTCTAACACAAGTCTCTTCTTTCATGGGTGAGGAGACTAAGGCTCAGAATAGGAAAGTGACTAGCTCAAAGTCACATAGTAAGTAGCATTATGATGCTGAAATAATATTATATAACTTCACCTCACATAACAGCATAATATAATATGGCATAACATAATATGTTATAGTTTTATACTAGGCTTATAATAAGATACCTAGACCTAGATATTATAGATATATAGTTGGCTAAATATAAATTTCCATGTATTAATAAAACATAGTGGAACAATTTCTGAAATGTCTTTTCTTTGACACTTCAGTGTGATCTCATCAATGTCAATACTCCCCCCAACCTAACCAGAGTAGCTCACAACCCATCCTTGTCATCCTGTGTTAACATTTTAAAATCAGCTGTTGTTAATAAAATGTGACCTTAAAGGTTAATTTAAGTCTTATGTCATCACCAAATTAGTCTCTCTGGTCAGCAAAGGAATAAATAATTTTTAAAAAAAAAAATCACATAGCTATAAACCACATAAGAGCCAAACAGGAATGATTTGGAAAAGATCTGTTGCTTTGCATTATCGATATCACTCCTCTAAAATTGAGTTGATTGGAGAATGTGGAAACATTGTGGTGTGTAAACATAATGGAAAACTTTTCCATGCAAAGAAATAAGAAATATAAGAAATTTGGAGAAATATAGGAAGACATATGAAAAATTGCAGTGAATCAAGCAGAACCAGGAGAATGCTATGCATAATGACACACAACATAAATTTAAACATCACTAAGAGGTGCTTGACTTCAGATGAATTGCGAATGACAACAATTCCTGATAATAGATAATGGAATATATTTCCCTCAGTAGGGTGGGGATTTTGGACATCAAGTTTTGCATACACTGTCAGATGCAGTCATTGTATGAGTTGATTTTGAATCTTTTCTTGGTTTGAAAGTGAAGTTTCACTGGAGAGGTTTATCAAGAAGTTCCGGTTATGTGAAAACAAAAGTCATCGATATTTTAAATAGAAATTTGAACACAGAATGCCTCTGTGCCCAGCCTCTCTATTTTAAATGAAGTCCCAGAGTTGTGATACAAACATGGACACACATATTCTTCACTCCCCAGGCTGCCCTGCTGAATCATTTCGACAAGACTTTCTCTCCCATGTCCCCCATATAGGTGCCTTCATGCCATCCCCACCCTAAGCACCCCCTTTTCAGCTCGCTTTTATACCTCACTTAATAAATACTTGCTGACTTCACACACACACACACACACACACACACACACACATACATATACACACACAAACACACTTGACCCTGAGCCATCATCACAAGAACTGACTGTAAACTTTCTGTTCTTTTCCAAATTGTTGTATAAAAGAATGACATAATCTATTAATTTCCCCCAATAAATGATGCCCCTATTTATACTGTGACATACTAAAGCCAGGCTTTAAATTTCTGGTAGAAAAGAGAAGACTCTCATTCCCTGAGAAAGGGATATTGAGAGGTCTCATGGGGAGAGATGGAAAGAACATGCTTAAAAGATTAGTTGGAGCATGCTAAAGGAAGCAAGTGAAGAGAAGAAAAATTCCAGGCCATAGCTGGGAAGAAACAAAAAAAAAAAAGATTTGGAAATGGGGTCCTGGATGGAGAAGGAAACCATTCATCTCCTAACTCTCATCCTGTGCTCAAACTGTTTTACAATTCTGAGAACAAGTTTGGTATAAACAAAGGTGATGCTATACCATGTGAAGGGAAGAGAGATAACCATGGTTCTGGTTTTTATTTAAATTGGTGATAAGCTCAGTTAGAGAGAAGATAGGAAATAGATGGGGGAAAGAAAGCAGAGGGAGAAAAAAATGATGAAGCATGCTCCCTAGGAAAAAAAATCCAGAGACAGACAAATCTATTTTAAGACTGAATTAGCATTAGCAGAAGGGAAGGCAGAGCTGGGGAGTAGTACCAAGAGCAGCAATATCAGACTAAGAAAAAGTAGGTGGCTGCAACATAACCTTTGCTGATCTTCCTACCCATATTTATCCCCATCCCTTATCTGGCTGGAACATTCTGTGCTCTCCCTCCCAGCTTTCTATAGATCTGTGTGGCTATCCAAGGGCAGTGTTCGTGAATCTGGGTCATGGATAGTCCCTGGTTTTCTACAGGTGCTTTGCTAATGTCATTTATCATTATCACTGACTGAATATTAATATAAACTCATCTCTTTTCCCCACCACCTTCTATCACCATGTTTCATCAGAGGTTGTCTCCCTATCTAATTCCCAGTTTTTTCCTCTTTTCTTTTCTCTGTCCAATTCTCTTCTACAGATTGAGCTAGAAGCAAGCTATTTTATAAGGAATTGAATATTGTACCACATTTTCTGTAAGTTTTCCCCCACTTTATTCAGACTGGTATGTCAGGTCTCCACAGGGCAGCTGTTACATCTCACCTAAGGGTCCTAGGGGTTGCCCTGAGGGACTGAAGGTAATTTTTTAATACCATGGCTCACAAGTCCCCATGGGCATATCGGCTCCCTGACCCCCAATGATTTTGTTAATATATCAATATAGTAAGACTGGTTTGTTGGTTGGTTGGTTGTTGTCCTTCATTCTCAAAGAGGACCAAAATGACATCACTTTGCTAGAATCAAGTTTCAATGTGTCTGACTGTGGCTGATCAGACCAATATGAGTTCAGAATGCTCTACCACAGGTCGGGCACAAATAGTCTGTGTGAACACTTGGGTTGGATACTCCAAATTTGCACATCCTGCACTTCCTTTGAGCTGTCTCACTTCTGCTTTGCTCATAGAGCACAGTATCTTCTTTGATGTCGGCATGCCATGCTAAGAGGTCCTGTGCCAGTCTCTCCCATGTCACACAATCAATTCCAAAGTTGTTAAGAGAGACCTTGAAAGTGTCCTTGTATCTCTTCTTCTGACCACCATGTGAATGCTTGCCTTGTATGAGTTCTCCATAAAACAGTAAGAATAGCTAACATGAAACATCCCCTCCAAAATTCTGTGACACACTATTCCACAAATACATTGAGTCCAGGACAAAGTGGGCTCAAACCTAAAACACAAACAGTAAAAGGGGGTAACTCAGGGCTCTTGGAAGTCCTTTTGCTGAAGTTCTCTTAGGTATGGTATAGGTTTTCTGCCATGGGCTCCTTGTCAAGCTTTTTGAAGTTGGCTTTCCTCTATTTGTCTTTGGATCACATAGTCACCAGTCGGGGCTGTCTAAGGGGATGCCACTAGTAGATTCAATCCTCTGACCATCTAAAATTAACAAGGTCTAAAATTAACCATCTAAAATTGACCATCTAAAATTAACTCTGGTCCAAGGGGGTTGAGACAAAGGCTCTTCCCTCCCCCCAACAAGTGATTTTCTCTCAGGGCCTTGGCTGTCATTGCTGTCTCTTTGTTTGCCACTGTCATCCCCTATTTTATAAATACCCATAAGGAGTGGCTGAATTTCTTCAGACTAAGCAATATATTTCTTTTGTAGCCTCATTTCATCCAATGCTTTCCAAGACCTCGTACCTCTACTGCTTAGTGGCTCAATGGATAGAACCCTGTGCCTGGAGTCAGGAAGATCTGAGTTCAAATACAGTCTCAGACACTTACTAGCTATATGACCCTAGGCAAGTCACATCCCCTTTGTTTGCCTCAGTTTCCTCATCTGTAAAATTGGGAATAATAACAGTATTTACCTCCTAGAGTAGTTGTTAGGATCAAATGAGATAACAATGGTAAAAGTGCTAACAATGTCTGGCACATAGTAAATTCTTTATAAACATTATCTATCGTTAGCTATATTTGCTATTATTATTTGGATACTCGGTGCTTAGCACGCAGTAAGTTCTATATAAATATTATTATTATTACTATGATGACGATGGTAATGATGACAATTCTTGATACATAGTAGGTGCTCAATAAGTGCTGGTTGACTAACCTTCCATGTAAAGCACTTAATTGCTTAAATAGAAGGATCTTCTCCAGTTTGAGATAATTATGTTAATTGGAGTGGGCTTATGAGTGATCGATGCAGTGGAAATGTCTAGGCTTTGTTGATTCAGCTGAGCAATCTCAGTGGAACACCGCATCCCACCCTGACCCTTACACAATATTTGAGAATTAGCAGGGACCTTAGTCTCCTGGACTACTTCGTCCAAACCTTTCATTTTAAAGCCTAGAAAATGAAGAGGTTGTTCCAAGATCACACATCTACTAAGAAAGCTAGGATTCCTGTGACTTCAGTCATGTACTTTTTTTTTATTAAGTGACATCCTTTCCCTCTTCCTAAAATTATAACATTTATTTATCTACATGGGTGTTGTAATATTCCAGGATAACATGAACTCCTTTGGGGCAGCACTAGGCCCTCATGTAGTACTTGGCATATAGGGTTAGAGGAGATGGTTGGATCTGTGATTTCACTGATCATTGCTATAAGGAGATCCCAAATGGAGAAGTTCCCTCTACTAATGCAATTTAGTGTTTTCTCTGAAATTAGAGCTGCCTAGAGTCCTGGGAGCTTACATGTTTTGCCCAAGATCACATAGCTAATTTATGTCAGAAGCAAGACATTCCTAACTTTTTGTGAATATTTCTGATTACCTGGCACATAGTTGTCACTTAAAAATGATTATTGTATTTTGAGTTAGATTTTATTCAATTCCTCTTTCCACTGATGGAAATTGTCTATAACTTTCCATATTCTTAAATCCTGGTCCAAGTTTTCCCATAAATATTTAAGTGAGAAAAGAAAATAACTACTTTTTTTTTCTTCTCTCTCGTTATCCTGTGGCAGACACCAAAATAATCCAGCACGTCATTTCCTCTCATTTTCTTCCAAACTACAGAAGAGACAAAGGGAGGAGAGAGTTTAGTCTTCTCAACTTCCCCTAGTTCAAGCTCTTGATTTACTCAAAAGTCCTTTGGAGAAAGAAGTTCTACATACTTTTTATTATTCGCTTTTATTACCAGCCCTTAAGGTATGAGAAATAATTTACTTCGCACCTTTTCACAATGACCACCGAGAGTGTAGAATGTCTGAAATATGGTAAAGTAGCAGAATTTTGTCTTTAGCGCTCCTCTATTTCCCCTTTGCCTCCCTTCAGAAATGAGTGCCTGGTGTCTCCCCTTCCCCTGATCAAACTGTTCTCAGAAAGGATCTGCTATCAGTCATTTATACCTCAGGGTGAATTTACATCAGTATGTCAGTTTCCCAAATATATCTGCAGTTAAGCACTATCTCTAGAAGTAAAATGAAAAGCTTTGTCTTAGAGATATGAAAGAAGACCTAGAAAAAAAGAAAAAAAAATTGGGATTGGGAGAACATAAACCCTTTACATTATTTCTGCCCTCCCCCCATCCCCACCACTATGACAAAACAAAAAATGAAGAAAAAATTGAGTTTTTTCTTTTCTGACTTTTTTTGGTTTTGTTTTTTCCCTCTGAGACTTCATGTCATTGAACAAGCCAAAAATGATCATTTTATGGATAATTCAAGTTATATATGATATACCAAGGACACACGGGATATTCTGCACCCTGTCTTCCCTTCTTGTCCCCTCTCCCAGAACCCATCTGGGACAGCTAGATGGTGAGAAGGACTGCTACCACAAGGCTGCCCTGTCCTCTTACATCCTCCCTTTCCCTGGTCTGCTTGACTGCTTATAAGGCTTGGATAGGATGGAAGTCAACAATTCCATTTCTTCCAATGAGAAGGCAAATCACCCTGCCTTATCACCTTCCTTGTCACTGACTCATAATGTGCTGTAGGCCTTCCTGCCTTCCCTGTCTCTATGCTCTTTCATGCTTACATAACCTGCTTATGTAACCCAAGGATCTCCCAGCCTTGCCACCTGCCCAACTGCTCTGCCCTCAGGTCTTCCGGGCCTGGCCATCTGTTCTGCAGTGGACCTTTCTTTTACATGTGGTTTCCCCAACTTAGAGTGTAAGCTCTTTGGGCAGGGACTGTCTCAGTTGTTCTGTTTCCATCCAAAGTACTTAGCAGAGAGCTTGATGCATTATAAGCACTTACTAAATGTATTTTTTTATTCATTCATCCATTTTTTTGTTTGTTTATTCATTCATTCATTCATAAATATCAAAAATTAGCCTGGTGGAGTGTAAGCTCTAATTTATCCTACCAAGATGAAAAGGTTTTAAGTATGGGCCAGTGATGATACTATATATTTCTTGTCCCAAGTTCAGGCTAACTAAATTCAGAAAAGCTCTTCATTAAGCTGACTCCAGCAGTGATAAATTATTTAGCTGAAGGAACTATCCAAGACCACATACTAAATTATAAGGGAAGGGAGTGTTTCTAAAATGCATTGGTGGGAAGCATATACAAATTTTAAAAATCCCACATCCTTGAAATAATCAGATGCTTAAATTACCAAATTCAGCTTAGTATAAGCAAGCATTTATTAAGCACCTACATAGTGATTCAGAGCAAGCCTCAGAGATGGGCATATCTGGGTTCTGACAGTACTGATTTTGTGACCTTCTGCAAGGCTCTTAACCTCTGAGTGCTCTAGGCCATTACCTATCTGAGATTATAAATTACATAGCAGATACTGACCTGAATTGACATATGGAATTTCTACCTCTAGGAGTTTCCCTATCACTGAAACATTACAGGTCTAATCTATGCCACTATCTCTATGTGCATAGCATTTTGATAAATGACTTTAGAACTATCCTCTGCAATAACAAAGATTGCATATATTTTCCATTCTGCCCCGCACTGGCCAAAAAAATCTCAGATTTTTAATCCCTGCAAGATGTTTTCTTCCTCTAGGGTAATAGACTTGGCTCTTCTCAGCCATACAAGGTTCAAAGAAAGCCCCAAAGGTCTCATGATGGAAAGAACTATCTACATCCAGATAAAGAACTATGGAGTCTGAATGAGGATTGAAGGAAACTATCTGCTCTCTCTCTTTATAAATATATATATATATATGTGTGTGTGTGTGTGTGTGTGTGTATAGGTTTTGTCTCTTCATTCTTGTGATTCACTCCATTGATCATGGTTCTTCTTTATGACTTGACTATTGTGTAAGTATGTTTAATGCAAAGGTATATGTGGAACATACATTGGATTCCATGCTGTCTTGGGGGGAGGGGGGAAGGCAGGGAGGAAAAGAAAATTTGGAACTCAAAAACCTGTGGAACTGAGTGTTGTAAACTAAAAATAAAAAAATAAATATTAAAAAATAAACTAAAATTTAAATTTAAGGAAGGTAACTAGGTGGTGCTATGAATAGAGTACTGGACTTGGAGTCCAGAAGAACTGAGTTTAAATTCACCCTCAGATACTTACTAGCTACAGGACTCTGGGTAAGTCACTTTACCTCTGCCTCCATTTCCTTCCTTCTAAAATAGGGATAATAATAGCACCTACCTCCCAGGTTTAAAGTTGTGAGATACAATGAGATATCTGTAAAGTCATTTGTAATCTTTAAAGCACTATATAAATTCTGTTATTATTTATGTTTCTATTGTGCTTATTTGAAAAAGTAATTTTGAAACTGAGTAGGCATCTAATAATGTCTGTTGAATCGAGAGAGGGAGGGAAATAGTCACTTCCCAAACACCATGTAGGTGCCCACCTACTCTGCCTATTACAGCCTAGATCACAGGACCTCTTAATCATGGCTTTGGGTGAGGGTCAAAGGAAGATCAGTGAGGGTTATGGGATTTTCTCAGGAGGGACATCTAATCAGGAAGTGAATTTGTTGAATGTGTGAATAATTACACATAGGAAGCACTTAATAAATGTGTATCGAATGGTTTAACATGTTACGAGCCCCTTACCTCATCCTTTTGGCTTCTCACTCTTTAACATCTCCCACTTTTAAAGATGAAATATGATTTTTCTTTTGTACCTATATTATTTTTTCACAGCAGTGGCAGGACTTTTTCTGAAGTTTTGGTCATAGCTGTTAACCCTCTTTATTAAAAGTAAGAGCCCTAAAAAGGACCATTAACTACTCTGACTGAGTCTTCAAAGGCTATGCTGGAGGTGACAGGGCAAGCTGGCAAGAGTCCCCAGGGAAGGAGGCATTGTAGGCACCTACCCCCTCCCCCCACCCCAGCTGCTGAGCTGGAACATGAGGGGAGTGAGAGCACCAAAGGAAGCAGCTCCCACAAAAAGAAAGACAGAAAAAAACAGAGAAGGGAGACTAAGAGAACATTGTGAAAACCAAGAAAGAAAAATGAGGTAGATCACTCCATGAGGCATAATTCCTATTTTGATGAGTTTATATAGAGCTGCAGACCCAAGGCAGGGGTGATTCCTCACTTAATCCCATTCTCCTGCCTTGTCTCTTCCTTCCTGGGAGATCCATGTTTATTCTCTAATTTCTCTCTCTCTCTCTCTCTCTCTCTCTCTCTCTCTCTCTCTCTCTCTCTCTCTCTCTCTCTCTTTCTCTCTCTCTCTCTCTCTCTCTCTCTTTCTCTCTTTCTCTCTCTCTCTCTCCCTCTCTCCCCACCCCCACCCAGGGTTTGCTTTACTTTCTGTTTCATTGTAGCCTCAAAGCCAATTTCTCTAAGATAAAATGTGTTTAACTATTGTTGTTGGTCAGTTTTTCTGTTATATCTAACTCTCCCTGACCCCATTTGAGGTTTTATTGCTAAAAATACTGGAGTGGCTTGCCATTTCCTTCTCCAGCTCATTTTACAGATGAGGAAACTGAATCAAACAGGGTAAAGTGACTTGCCCAGGGTCACACAGCTAGTAAGTATCTGAGGCCAAATTTGAATTCAGGGAGATGAGTCTGTGGGTGAGTTGAGGGCAATAGCCTGGAGGGAGTATGACAATGAAGTAAGAAGTCAAAAAGAGAAGGGAAAGGAAGTTTATGTCTCTGTAAGTATATAGAGACTGCGAAGAGGTACTGAGGAAGGTATGGGTGTCTAAGGGATAGTAAAGAGATGAAGAGACCAAAACTCTGGTGTTGAAATTACAAGTGGTTCACTACAACAGGGGAGCTATTAGTAAGGAAGAGGAGGCCTGGCTGAGGAGTTCACTTCTAGAAACTATAGAGGGCAGGGTGAAGTTTTCAATGACTTACCTTTTTGTGTACAATGTTTGTATTTCTGCCATGGCCAAATGATTACTGTCTATGTTCAGACTGTGAGGTCCCATGTGGCACAATTTAATCCATTCTGCTCATTATATTGTTTCTTCACCCAGAGAGTTAGGCTAGGACTGTATCAAACAGAAATTACAAAAAAAAGGATTATGCAGGTATCACAAGTTTCTTCCCAATATGTTGAGAAAGCATAACAGAGCAAGGCCTCTATGTGTTTATTAAGCAAGAAGGGCTCATATGAGACTTGGTAGCTCAGAAAATTATGTCTGAGGCATCTAAATTATACCCACTGATTCCTTGTATCTGTGTCTATGTTACACTCTGATTTAGGAATTTGCTTTCTGTATTCTTATGTGACTAGATACTGGTAGTGGAGTCTTGCTAATCTTTATCTGTTTATGGAAGGCAGGAAGGAGGCAGAGGGACTTTTCCAAGTCAATAGGGGAACAATAACTGATGAGAACTGGTCCTAGACTTGCCTTACTGGTCTGAAAGTGTGGCTCTAATACTTTCTTTCCCTTGAGAATGAGGAAGAACCCATAGGGATGAGATAGTCTCCTTGGAATGTAGTCCTTAGGTTTAAAAGGTCTCTCTAAATTCTAATTGCAAAGAAGCCTTGAAACGTATACCTATCAAGGGCCTTTGCTAAAAAAAAGTGCTGGGAAAACATTTGATAAAATACTGACACAAATATGATTAACATATAGAAAGGTCATAGGATACAAGATACCAATTTAAAGCAAGAATAAAAGAGGTGAAAAACCTCATGTTGAAATTTTCAAATACCTTTGACTATTTTAAATTATTTCTTCCTTTCATCATTTCTATTTTCCTTCATCTAGAGTTAATAGTCTCCTTTTACCTTGCCTATCATGTATGGAGTCGTACATTGATGCTAATGCTTGCTCATGACCCTGATGGGTTTTACGTTAGTTTTTTATTACCAGAAGTGAGAAGTGTCACAGGTGAGTGATGTTCATGAGGAACTAAAGCCTTTCAATTAGCAAGCTGGGGTACTAAATTTGCCTCTCTAAATTTTTAACGCAGATGATGAAGGAGGATATCTTTATTTTTCTTTCCCCCTTGATACAGCAGATATCTGTTCTTAACCTAAGGGGTTCTTAACTTAAGGTCCCCAAATTTGCTTATTTTTAATACATTCAGTAACTATTTCAATATAATTGGCTTCCTTTGAAGCCAATTTCTATTTTATTATATGTCAAATTATTATAGTTATTCTAAACCAAATACCTATTTTATTCTATTCATTTACAGACATGATTCTGAGGAAAGGGTCCATAGACTGCTAGATTGTTAAAAGGGGTTCACAACACAAAAAAAAATTGCAAAACCCTGTTGTCATGAAAAGAACACTTAGCCATGAATCAGCACTTACGAGTTACTATTCTGGCTTTGTCACTACCTTACTATGTGACTGTGAACAAGTCACTTCATTTCTCTTGGCCTCAACAATTTTTTTAATCTGTGAAATGAGTGGGGTGGAATGGGTAGGTTGGGCCAGAAGATCTATAAGGTCCCTTGAAGCTCTGACATTCAGTAATGATGTCTCATGCCATATCTTATTTCTTTTGCCTAGCACAAGGTCTGCTGATTGATGGGCTCTATCACAAGAGTCATCTAGCTACCACCTGCCTTCCTGCAGTAGGTAAATTTCAGATACACTGGGAATTGTTTATTCCCTTCTACATATGCTAGGGAATCTTAACTGTCAGTCAACTTGACTGGTGCCCATAGCAATTTCTTTTTAAAGACCTAAAACTCCCTTATTCAATTGAAAATGTTTTGAGTATAACATAATGCAACTCATCATTTTTAAAAACACATATGCACAAATAGGAATGTTGCTTCTCCAGACTCCTAGGTCAATTCTGCCAAGGTTAATTCAAGAACTAACCCTCTGGCCAGTCCACTCTAGAACACAAAGAATTGCATTTACTTCTGCTCAGAAAGAATAAGAAAGGCTTTATGTATTTAGTCATAATCATCTTTGAAGGGGAGAGTGAAGTGAGTGAGTTCTAAACCTATCTAGGCATACTCAAGGACAAGACAACCAAACAAATAAAAAAGTGGGAATGCTGACCTATGGCTTCATCAAAAGGAATAAAAGAGCTATATATCACCATATAGAAAATTGATAGAACAGAGACTGAAGAATATTTTTCTTATTCTTTTCTCCAACGTGTGTGTGTGTGTGTGTGTGTGTGTGTGTGTGTGTGTGTGTAAAGGGCAGCTAGTTAGCTCAGTGTATAGAGTACTGGGCTTGGTGTCAGGAAGATTTATCTTCATGAGTTCAGATACTTACTGGTTGTATGAACCTGGGCAAGTCACTTAACCCTGTTTGGAGAAGGAAATGGCAAGCCATTCCAGTGTCTTTGCGAAAAAAACCTCAAAAGGAGTCACAAAGAGTTAGACATGACAACAACTGAACAACAATGTGGAAATGTATTTTGCATGACTATTCATATGTGTAATAGGTTTAATTTTTCTTGTCTTCTTATTGGATGAGGGAGGAGTGAGGAGAAGGGAGAGAGCTTGGAAAACACAAACATACACACACAGACTCTGTGGTGAGGAGGAGGGAGACAGCTTAGAAAACACGCACATGCACACAGACTCTGTGCTTTAAATAAATAAATAAAATTTAAATAAAAAAAGAATAAAAGAAACAACATAAAGAGCCAATGACCACAATACAATGGATTTATGCCTGGATTTTCAGTCAGTGGTCCTGTGTTTGAATCCTATCTTGACCATTTACTAGCTGGTTGACCTCAGGGTGTTGATTTAGTTTTTCTGAGCCTCAGTTTCCTTCTTTTGAAAAATTAAAAGTTTGTACTGGATGACTTCTGAGATTCCTTCCAGTTTAAAAACAACGATCCTATGAAGCAGGACTGTCGACTTGGAACATAATGCTATATCATATAGCTATTTTTCCCTTGGATACCTGATCAAAAGTAGGACTTTCTTTTGTCCCATATAGCTATTGAGTTAAACTTTTACAGAGATTTTCTCCTGCTTTAAATTGTCACAGTGAGGCAGAGCCAAGATGGCAGCTGGTAAGCAGGGACTAGAGTGAGCTCCGTACAGAGTCCCTCCAGAAACCTATAAAAAATGGCTCTGAACCAATTCTAGAATGGCAGAACCCACAGAACAGCAGAGGGAAGCAGGGCTCCAGCCCAGGACAGCCTGGATGGTCTCTGGGTGAGGTCTATTCCACACGGAGCTGGGAGCTGGGAGCTGGGAACGGAGTGGAGCAGAGCCCAGCCTGAGCGGCGTGGAACAACCATACTTGGAGTCGGGTGGATGGGGCCCCTAGCGCCCTGAATATGTGAGCTGTGGCAGTAACCAGACACCCTCAACCCACAAACACCAAAGACTGCGGAGAAGGTTAGTGGGAAAAGCTGCAGGAGTGGAAGGAGTTCGAAGTTTGGCTTCCAGCCCTGGGGGCAGTGGAGGTGGGGCAGCTACAGTTGCTGCTGCTTCTGGCCCCAGGCCCACCTGGTGGGAGGAATTAAGTGGCAGATCAGAGCAGGAGCGCAACAGCCTGCTGAAGATCTAAGCCCAGCCCGGGCTGGGGGTTCTTGGGGAAGGAGTAGTGCGGGTCTGTCAGAGCTGGCACCTCCCCCCCAAACGTGGAACATAGAACTCCTTAGTCTACAAGCAGTCATATCCCACTGAAAAACTCAAGGGTCAAGTTAGTTGGTTGGGAATATGGCCAGGCAGTGAAAACGCACCCAGATTCAGTCTCACACTTTGGATTCTTTCTTTGCTGACAAAGAAGACCAAAACATACAGCCTAAAGAAGACAACAAAGTCAGAGAGCCTACAACAAAAGCCTCCAAGAAAAACATGAACTGGCCCCAGGCCATAGAAGAACTCAAAAAGGATTTGGAAAAGCAAGTTAGAGAAGTAGAGGAAAAATTGGGAAGAGAAATGAGAAGGATGCGAGAAAACCATGAAAAACAAGTCAAGGACTTGATAAAGGAGACCCAAAAAAATACTGAAAAATACACTGAAGAAAACAACACCTTAAAAAACAGACTAACTCATATGGCAAAAGAGCTCCAAAAAGCCAATGAGGAGAAGAATGCCTTGAAAGGCAGAATTAGCCAAATGGAAAAGGAGGTCCAAAAGACCACTGAAGAAAATACTACTTTAAAAAGTAGATTGGAGCAAGTGGAAGCCAGTGACTTTATGAGAAATCAGGATATTATAAAACAGAATCAAAGGAAAGAAAAAATGGAAGACAATGTGAAATATCTCCTTGGAAAAACCACTGACCTGGAAAATAGATCCAGGAGAGATCATTTAAAAATTATTGGACTACCTGAAAGCCATGATCAAAAAAAGAGCCTAGATACCATCTTTCAAGAAATTATCAAGGAGAACTGCCCTGATATTCTAGAGCCACAGGGCAAAAGAGAAATTGAAAGAATCCATCGATCGCCTCCTCAAATAGATCCCAAAAAGAAATCCCCTAGGAATATTGTCACCAAATTCCAGAGCTCCCAGATCAAGGAGAAAATACTGCAAGCAGCCAGAAAGAAACAATTTGAGTATTGTGGAAACCCAATTGGAATAACCCAAGATCTGGCAGCTTCTACATTAAGAGATCGAAGGGCTTGGAATGTGATATTCCGGAGGTCAATGGAGCTAGGATTAAAACCTAGAATCACCTACCCAGCAAAACTGAGTATCATGCTCCAAGGCAAAATATGGATTTTCAATAAAATAGAGGACTTTCAAGCTTTCTCAGTGAAAAGACCAGAACTGAATAGAAAATTTGACTTTCAAACACAAGAATCAAGAGAAGCATGAAAAGGTAATCAAGAAATGGAAATTGCAAGGGACTTACTAAAGTTGAACTGTTTTGTTTACATTCCTACATGGAAAGATGATGTGTGTGATTCATGAGACCTCAGTGTTAGGGTAGTTGAAGGGAATATGCATATATATATATATATATATATATATATATATATATATGTTTATATATATAAGTGAATGTGTATGTATGTATATATCTATGTGTATGTGTATATATGTGTATGTATGTGTTTATATGTGTGTGTTTATATATATGTATATATATATGTAAATGAGAGAGAGCAGACACAGGGTGAGTTGAACATGAAGGGATGATATCTAAAAAAAATAAAATGAAATTAAGGGATGAGAGAGCAACATACTGAGAGAGGGAGATAGGGAGAGATGGAATTGGGTGGATTATCTCGCATAAAGGTGGCAAGAGGAAGCAGTTCTGTGGGAGGAGGGGAGAGGGCAGGTGAGGGGGGAATGAGTGAACCTTGCTCTCATCAGATTTGGCCTGAGGGGGAATACCATACATACTCAGTTGGGTATCTTACCCCACAGGAAAGAAGAGGGAGGAAGATAAAAAAAAAATAAAAGGAGGGGGGATAATGGAGGGGAGGGCAGATGGGGGTGGAGGTAATCAAAACAAACACTTTGGAATGGGGACAGGGTCAAGGGAGAAAATTCTATAAAGCAGTATGGGTTGGGAAGGAGCAAAATGTAGTTAGCCTTTCACAACATGAGTATTGTGGAAGGGTTATACATAAAGATACATGTGTGGCCTAGGTTGAATTGCTTGACTTCTTAGGGAGGGTGGGTGGGAAGGGAAGAGGGGAGAGAATTTGGAACTCAAAGTTTTAAAATCAGATGGTCAAAAAAAGAAGTTTTTGCAAGCAACTAAAAAATAAGATACACAGGCAATGGGGCGTAGAAATTTATCTTGCCCTACAAGAAAGGAAGGGAAAAGGGGATGAGAGGGGAGGGGAGTGATAGAGGGGAGGGCTGACTGGGGAACAGGGCAACCAGAATATATGCCATCTTAGAGTGGGGGGGAGGGTAGAAATGGGGAGAAAATTTGTCATTCAAACTGTTGTGAAAATCAATGCTGAAAACCAAATATGTTAAATAAATAAATTTAAAATAAATTAAAAAAAGAGCTAAAGAAAAAAAATTATCACAGTGACATTTCAATGATTACTTTCCAAAAATGATTGTCCTGTGACAAATGGTGATACTGAATCACAAGATTTGATAAGAGAGAAACATCCTATATTCCCCACTGACAAAATTCCTTTCATCATAAAGATGCCATGATCAGCCAGCATTTCCTGAGCCACTTACTCTGCCCTTAACACTGTTTAAGATGCCATAGAGTTTATATAAGCAAAGAGAAAACGTAATCTCTCTTCTTAAAGTGTTCTGTCTCTAAAATGGTCATCAAGACAGACTGTTGGATGCAGTAAATGCTCACAGAAAGTAATGTTTTGCTTAAATAAGAGCACAATGAGGAACACACCTGAATTTACCAATTTTCAAAGATTTGGAATTTAGTGAAATGCACCTACCATTAAAACATGTGGAATTTAATATTTCTTTGATTTAGAAGGTACCCTATGACCCTACAGCATGGTGGATCAGCACTAAGATGAACATTAACTCAAAGTCACTACAGAATTGCAGAAGTCCAGATTAATAGGTTTCTAAGTCACAGTTGAGCTATAAAGACATTTGAGCGATAGTTGGTGGATGGTTAGTGGTTGGTGGCATTAGTCACATTACTTTATGGCTATACTTTGTAAAGTAGATTTCAAGAGGTTAAAACATTTGTCCAGGGCTAATGATGGAATTTTATCAAAACAAGTGTGAGTCAGAAAGCATTTCTTAAGATCCTACTATGTGCCAGGCATTGTGTAAGCACTCAGGATACAATATCTCTCAGCTTCAAGCATTTTCTCTGACTGTCCTCCATTCCTGGGATGCTGTCTCTCCTCATTGCTACTGTCTAGCTTCTTTCAAGTGCCAGCTAAAAGTCTTACATTGTAAAGGAATAATAATACTATATTCACTATGTAATTCATAACCCATTTTGATTCTAGTGTTTTTCCTCTGTTGATTATTTTTTATTTGTTGTAGATAGATAGATAGATAGATAGATAGATTTCATGATGCATTAAGAGAAACATATGGCCCAGAAATAGGAAGGTGATAATCCTGTGTTTTTGCCCTGTTCAGATTTTAATTACAGTATTATATTTAGGGTTCAATTCTGAGTGTCGATGTTTAGGAAAGGTATTAATAATCTGGATCATCTAGAGAAGGACAACAACAATGGGCTTTAAGATTATGGCCCTAGAGGGCACAACTTGGAAAAATGAGTGGATGTGGAAAATAGGCAAATTTAGTCTTGATATAAAGAAAAAAATGGGGGGCAGAGCCAAGATGGCCGCATGAGGGCAGCATCTTACCGGAGCTCTCTCACAAGGTCTGTCAGATTCCTATAAAAAAGTGAATTTGAGCAGATTTGAGAGAGTCAGAAACCGCGAGCAGTCTGTGTGGGGCAAATTTCCGAGCCGGGAGAGTCGGAAAAGCCGGAGGCACGAATCTGTAGGCACAGAGAGTGCTCGGTGCGGAGCTGCTCCAGATCAAGGCGGAAGCGGCTGGCCGGGAAATCCACGTGGGAGACAGGCTGGGAGAAAGCTGGGCGGCAGAAACCGGCGGAGATCCCCAGGCCTCCCAACACAGGACGGCAGTCTGTGGAAGCGACGAGAGGCAGTGCAACACCACTGGCCGTGAAATACCGAATCCTGAGGCTTGCAGCCCAAACGTATTAAACGCGACTTCTTGAACTTCCGGGACACACAATGGCCAGGTAAAGGGCTCTAATCCCTCCCCTCCCCACCCAGAGAATTCCTCAGGGAAAAAAAAAAAACAGAGAAAGCTGGAACTGAGCAGAAAAGTAGTGGGGCTTCAGTGGTCAAATAGTAGAAGTTCATCAGTCCCAAAGGGACAGAGTCGGTAGGGGTCCACGCCAGGAGCCCAGACGTAACCTTGCTCCCCCAGGGGAAGTGCCAGACATCAGCTCAAACAACAAACAGCTGAGACCATTGCTGATAAGCAAGTGCTGGAGAGCACCCATAGGGAGTGAGAAGCCAGAGAGCCAGACCCCTCCCGCACACCTCAGGAAACTGAAGGCTAAAATTCTAGACTCACAACCCCCAGAATAAGAAAGCTGGGACAGAAAGCCCTGAGGCCCAAAGTTAGAAATTCGTTGTAAAGCCAGGAAAAGGCAATCCAACATGAAGAAGAACACAAAAAAACCGAGGACAATAGATTCCTTTTATGGAGACAGGCAGGATCAAAATACCAACATAGAAGAGGACAACATTGATACCTCAAAAGGTAATATGAACTGGTCTCCAGCCCAAAAAGCACTGCTGGAAGAACTAAAGGAGGATTTTAAAAACCAAATTAGGGAGCTAAAAGAAAATATGGAAAAAAAGATTGGCAAAATGGCTATGGAGATTCAGAATCTAGAGAGAGAAAATGATACCCTGAGAGGTAAAATCAACCAATTGGAAAAGGAGACTCAAAAGAAAAATTAAAACACTAACTCATTAAAAATTACAGTTGAGCAAGTGGAAGCTAATGAATCTATGAGGCACCAAGAAGTAGTAAAACAAAATGTAATGAATGAAAAAATAGAAAAAAATGTGAAATATCTGATTGGCAAAACAACTGACCTAGAAAATAGATCCAGGAGAGACAATTTAAGAGTTATTGGTCTGCCGGAAATCCACGATGAAAAAAAGAGCCTTGACAGTATCTTCGAAGAAATTATCAAAGACAACTTCCCAGAAGTCCTACAATCAGAGGACAAAATAGTCATTGAA
This sequence comes from Trichosurus vulpecula, assembly GCF_011100635.1. Taxonomy (NCBI): domain Eukaryota; kingdom Metazoa; phylum Chordata; class Mammalia; order Diprotodontia; family Phalangeridae; genus Trichosurus; species Trichosurus vulpecula. The sequence goes on along the minus strand of NC_050575.1, from coordinate 269,171,576 downwards.
AGAATTCACCGATCACCCCCTGAAAGAGATCCCAAACTGAAAACACCAAGAAATATTATAGCCAAATTTCAGAGCTATAAACTCAAGGAGAAAATAATGCAAGCAGCCAAAAAGAAGCAATTCAAATACCGTGGAACTACAGTCAGGATCACGCAGGATCTCTCAGCTTCCACATTAAAAGACAGGAGAAATTGGAATATGATATTCCAAAGGGCAAAGGAGCTGGGACTACAACCAAGGATCAACTACCCAGCAAAACTAAGCATAATTTTCCAGGCAAGGCGATGGTCATTCAATGAAATAAGGGAATTCCAGACCTTCCTGATGAAAAGGTCAGAACTCAATGGAAAATTTGATCTCCAAATGCAAAACTTAAGAGAGACATAAAAAGGTAACCAGGGGGAAAAACCCCACAAACCTTATTAACCAATAAGGGCAGGTTGTTTACATATTTATGTTGGATTATATCATCTTATGTATGTTTTATATATATATATACATATATATATATATATATATATATAAGTCAGTCTTGAGAATGGTACAGCTATTATGTCAATTGAAAGGGATATACAGAGGTTGTGAATGCCTGTATAAATTAACTGATGTAAAGATATAAAATAAAAGTAAGAGATATAAAGGGAGGGCTATGAGAGAAGCAGTAAGGAGGTAGTAGAAAAGGGTAAATTTACACCAAATGAAGTGGCACAAAAACATATTATAGTAGAGGGAAAGAAGGGAGGGAGAAGAGCAGTATTTGAGCTTTACTGTCATCTGATCTAGTTCAAGAAGGGAATAACATACCCTGATAAGTTTAGAAATCTAACTTGTCCTACGGGAAGTAGGAGGGGAAGGGGGGAAAAAAGGTAGGGGGTGGTCAGAAGGGTGAGGAGAAGTAACAAATGGGAAACGGTAAGATAAGGAGGGTAATAAAGAGGGAGGGTTATCTGAGGAAGGCGGCGGTCAAAAGCAAAACTTTGTTGAGGAGGAGAAGGGGTAAGGGAGAAATAAAAGCATAATTAGGATGGAGAAAAAGACACAGATAGAAATCATAACCCTGAACGTGCAGGGGATGAACATTCTCACAAAACAGAAGCAGATAGCAGAATGGATTAAAAACCATAATCCTACAATATGCTGTTTACAAGAAACGCATCTGAAACAGGGGGATACACATAGGGTTAAGGTAAAAGGCTGGAGTAAAATATATTGTGCCTCAGCTAAAGTAAAAAAAGCAGGTGTAGCAATCCTAATCTCAGACAAAGCAAAAGTAAAGATAGATCTAATTAGAAGAGATAAGGAAGGACATTATATCCTGCTGAAAGGCACCATAAACAATGAAGCAATATCATTGCTTAACATATATGCACCAAGTGGTAAGGCATACAAATTCTTAGAGGAGAGGTTAAGGGAGTTACAGGAAGAAATAGACAGCAAAACTATAATATTGGGAGACCTCAACCTCCCCCTTTCTGAACTTGATAAATCTAACCTCAAAATAAATAAGAAAAAAGTTAAGGAGGTAAACAGAATTTTAGAAAAGGCACATATGATAGACCTCTGGAGAAAACTGAATGGGGATAAAAAGGAATATACTTTCTTCTCAAAAGTACATGGCACATACTCAAAAACTGACCATGTACTAGGGCATAAAAACCTCACAATCCAGTGCAGAAAAGCAGGAGTAGTCAATGCATCCTTTTCAGATCATGATGCAATAAGAATCATTTTTAATAAAGTACCATGGAAAAATAAGCTAAAAACTAATTGGAAACTAAATAATTTAATTCTAAAGAATGAGTGGGCCAAAGAACAAATCAGAGAAACAATTAATAACTTCATTCAAGAGAATGACAATAATGAAACATCATACCAAAACTTATGGGATGCAGCAAAAGCAGTTCTTAGGGGAAGTTTTATATCCCTAAATGCCTACATGAATAAAATAGGGAAAAAGGAGATCAATGATCTGGGCATACAGCTGAAAAAGCTAGAAAAAGAGCAAATTGAAAACCCCCAATTAAATACCAAATTAGAAATAATGAAAATCAAAGGAGAGATTAATAAAATTGAAACCAAGAAAACTATTGAATTAATAAATAAAACAAAGATCTGGTTTTATGAAAAAACCAATAAAATTGATAAACCTTTGGCCAATTTGATTAAAAAAAAGAAAGAAGAAAATCAAATTACCAGTATCAAAAATGAAAAGGGTGAGGTCACCTCTAATGAAGAGGAAATCAAAACAATAATTAGGAATTATTTTGCCCAACTGTATGCCCATAAATTTGACAACCTTAGAGACATGGATGAATATCTACAAAAACATAAACTGCCCAGGCTAACAGAGAAGGAAGTGAAATTTCTTAATAACCCCATATCAGAAAAAGAAATTGAGCATGCCATCAATGAACTGCCTAGGAAAAAATCTCCAGGGCCAGATGGTTTTACATGTGAATTCTATCAAACATTTAAAGAACAACTAATTCCAATACTTTGTAGACTATTTGGGAAAATAGGTGAAGAAGGAGTCCTACCAAATTCTTTTTATGACACAAATATGGTACTAATACCCAAACCAGGTAGAGTCAAAACAGAGAAAGAAAATTATAGACCAATTTCTCTAATGAATATTGATGCAAAAATTTTAAATAAAATATTAGCAAAAAGATTGCAGCAACTCATCATGAGAATAATACACTATGACCAGGTAGGATTTATTCCAGGAATGCAAGGCTGGTTCAATATTAGGAAAACTATTAGCATAATTGACCATATCAACAACAAAACTAGCAGAAACCATATGATCATCTCAATAGATGCAGAAAAAGCCTTTGACAAAGTACAACACCCATTCCTATTAAAAACACTAGAAAGCATAGGAATAAGTGGAACTTTCCTTAAAATTATAAATAGCATCTACCTAAAACCATCGACAAGCATTATTTGTAATGGGGATAAACTCGATGCATTCCCAATAAGATCAGGGGTGAAACAAGGATGTCCATTATCACCCCTATTATTCAATTTGGTACTAGAAACATTAGCTGTAGCAATAAGAGAAGAAAAAGAAATTGAAGGAATTAGAATAGGAAAAGAAGAAACTAAATTATCACTTTTTGCAGATGATATGATGATTTATCTAGAGAATCCTAGAGAATCAAGTAAAAAACTACTTGAAATAATAAACAACTTTAGCAAAGTTGCAGCATATAAAATAAACCTACATAAATCCTCAGCATTCTTATACATTACTGACAAAGCCCAACAGCAAGAGATAGAAAGAGAAATTCCATTCAGAGTTACTGTAGGCACTATAAAATATTTGGGAGTCTATTTGCCAAGACAAACCCAGGGCCTATATGAACATAACTATGACACACTTTTCACGCGATTAAAATCAGATCTAAATAAATGGAAAAATATCAGTTGCTCATGGGTAGGCCAAGCTAATATAATAAAAATGACAATTTTACCTAAATTAGTCTATCTATTCAGTGCCATACCAATCGAACTACCAAAAAATTATTTTACAGAGCTGGACAAAATAATAACAAAATTCATCTGGAAAAACAAGAGGTCTAGCATATCTAGGGTATTAATGAAAAGAGATACTAGAAAAGGTGGCTTAGCCATGCCAGATATTAAACTGTACTACAGAGCAGCAGTCATCAAAACTGCCTGGTACTGGTTAAGAAACAGGGGTGTGGATCAGTGGAATAGGATAGGTACACAAGAAGGAGAAATCAACGAGTTTAGCAATCTACTCTTTGATAAACCCAAAGAGGCCAGTTTCTGGGCTAATAATTCACTGTTTCACAAAAACGGTTGGGAAAATTGGAAAATGGTAGGGCAAAAACTGGGCATAGACCAATATCTTACACCATATACCAAAATAAAGTCAAAATGGGTTCATGATTTAGGAGTAAAAGCTGATACTATAAGTAACTTGGGAAAGCAAGGAATAGTTTACTTATCAGATTTATGGAAAAGTAAAGAATTCATGACCCAACAAGAGATAGAGAGCATTACAAAATGCAAAATGGATAATTTTGATTATGTCAAATTGAAATGTTTTTGTACAAAAAAAAAAATCCAATACAACAAAGATTAGGAGGGAAGCAGAAAATTGGGAGAAAATCTTTGCAACTAGTATCTCTGATAAAGGCCTCATATCTAAAATATACAGGGAATTGAGCCAAATATATAGGAATACAAGCCATTCCCCAATTGAGAAATGGTCAAAGGATATGAACAGGCAGTTTTCAGAGGAAGAAATTAAAGCTATCTATAGGCATATGAAAAAATGTTCTGGATCACTACTGATTAGAGAAATGCAAATCAAAACAACTCTTAGATACCACATCTCTCCTGTCAGATTGGCTAAAATAACAAAACAGGAAAATGATAAATGCTGGAAAGGATGTGGGGAAATTGGAACATTGTTGCATTGCTGGTGGAGTTGTGAGCTGATCCAGCCATTTTGGAGAGCAGTTTGGAACTATGCCCAAAGGGCTATAGAATTGTTCATACCCTTTGACCCAGCAATACCACTTCTAGGGTTGTATCCCAAACAAATCACACAAGAGGGAAAGGGACCCATATGTACAAAAATATTTATAGCGGCTCTCTTTGCGGTAGCCAAGAATTGGAAATCAAAGGGATGCCCATCAATTGGGGAATGGCTGAACAAGCTGTGGTATATGAAGGTGATGGAATACTATTGTGCCATAAGAAATGGGGATGATGCAGACTTTGTAACAACCTGGAAAAACCTACACGACATAATGCTGAGTGAGCGGAGCAGAGCCAGGAGAACCTTGTACACAACCACAGATATATGGACTCCGTGAGGACCAACCCTGACATACTTCGCTCTTCTCAGCAACCTAAGGTGCAAGGACAACTCCAAGGGACTCATGATGGAGAATGCTATCTTCATCCAGAGAAAGAACTATGAAGTTTGAATACAGATTGAGGTGCACTACATGCTTGCTTTTTTTGCTTCTCTTTTGTTTTTGTTTTTGGGGTTTTTTTTTGTTTGTTTTGTTTTTTTTTGTTCTGTTTCTTCTTTCTCATGATTCATTCCATTGGTCATAATTCTTCTCCACAACTTGACTAGTGTATAAATTAATTCAATGCGAAGTTATACATGGTAGTTATATGAGATTCCAGGCCATCTTGGGGAGGGAGGGCGGAGGGAGGGGAGAAAATCTGGAACTCAAAACTATGTAGAACCGTGTGTGGTAAACTAAAAATAAATAAATAAATTTAAAAAAGATATAAAGAAAAAAAATACTAAGAATTCAAACCATGTGGAATTAGAAGGAATTGCCTTGGAAAGTAAGGTTCCCTCTCACTGGAGGTACTAAGCAGAGGTTTAGTGACTATTTGTGCTATATTTTGTAGAAGGGATTCTTAATCAGTTATGAATTGGACTAGATGTCAACTGAGGATCCCTCCTACTCTAAAATTCTGTGATCATACAGGGGAGAGACTGAGGGTAGAGTGAGGGAGGTCAAGAAAGACAAGTGAGGAGGCTATTATGATAGTCTAAGTATAAGGTAACAAGGGCATGGGAGTTGGAAAGAGGGAATGGATGCAAGAAACATTGTGGAAATAGAATTGAAATAGAACTGTATGCTTTGGGCAACCAAGGATTCAACAGGGAGAGTAACCATTTTAAGTCCCATTCCTCTGGAAGAGAAGCTATTACTTTCAAGCTCTACTGTTGCTTACTGGGATTACCCAAGTGTCCAGCTTTAGACAACAAAACTGAAGCTTGCTTTCTTCTTCCCAAGTCTGTCATCAGGCCCCACACTTTATAAAAGCAGATCCTCTGAAGTCTGAACTTCAGGCTGATTGGAATATTTACTACCTATACTTGCCCATCGATGAATAGGGTTTGCATTTATTCAAAGCAAAGGTGACTTTTATAGGAAAAGGCCAGACTGGTGAGTGAGAATGGCTCTCAGGTTTGTCAATCACATGGATCTCTTGTGGAAAAGGGGCTTTCTCACCCTGTTGATATTTCAGACTCACAGAAGAATAATTTCTCTAAGTACTCCTACCCCACCTTGATTGTCATTAATTTCTTGACCTAGAAGCATGTGTTACTTTTAGAGAGACTTATTGTTATACAACTCTTTTATATTTCTTTCTACTTCCAAAAAACCCAAGCAACAATAAGATATATAAATAAACATAAGGACCTTGACAAATTTGTACAAATCATAGGTAGGGTAATTTAAATAGGTTCTGTCACCCAACACTGTGGGAAAGGCAAGCAGATCTGTGAAAATAAAGGCTGACATAAAAAAGAAAAGATGTTCAAAATTAAAAGATGCCTTTTATAAAATGTAGTTAAAGTTGCTATTGTTCCAACAGACATTCTTAGTCTCTGACGTTTTGTTTGTACAGTACTTACTTTAGCTTTTTTAATGAGGACTAAGAACACCTCTGCAGAAATGTAGAAAAGTGGGCATATAGACAAGGTTTATAAACTGAGGCATGGAGTTCTAAAGTCATGTGCTCAAGGGTCTATAGCCAGAGACAAAGCACCTCTCCTTTGTGAGCAGGAGACAAATTCTTAAAGGGTGGTGGTGGCCAAAAATGAGTCTATCTCACAAGAAGCTATTAAATACCACCAGGATCTTCCTCCAAATCCTCATCTCTTCCAGACTTCACCATTTCTGTTAAAATCACTTCCACCCTGCTAGTCTCCCAAGTTTATGGTTATCCTCTGTTCTTTTCTCTTCCTTACTCCACATATGCAATCACAGTGAACAAATCTTGCTGTATTTTTTTTAATCTTCATGTCATCTATCACATTAGCCCACTTTTCTTCACTCCCAAATTTACCACCTTAGTTCAGGACTTTATCACCTCTCGCCTAGAGTATTGCAACAGCTTTCTGGGCTCTGAGCCTTTCATTATTTTAAATATATTGAGTATTTGAGAGTTAACATGATGTATGACTTTAAGTTCTTTGAATCTGGTGAGCCTCATTTTCCTTAAGGTAAAATTGGTGAGTCGGCCTTGGAGATTTTTAATTCTTCTAACACTATCATTCCATGAAAATAATTTCAGTCTTCATATGATTATTATCTAGCAGAGATAATTCTCATATACAAATGGCACATCTTGCTGTACATTGGGGTTTGGAGGGGAAGAGGGAGAAGTCTTTTCTAATGGGGAGATTAGGGAAGGTTTCCATCATATGCTAGGGCTGACTAGGTGGGTCATGTAGTTCGCTTTCAAAATTGTAATGATTATACTTGTAGTCCATCTAACAATGAACAAAAGAAAGTTTATTTAAGCCCTAGAACTGGAAGGACTTTTAGAGCAGGGAAGGGATAGTCACTGAAGGTACGGTTGTTTCACTGGAGTTCAGATTTCCTTATTTCCCAGTTGTTTTTGTACTCAAGTGACTATAGCCCATGTCCATGGTAGAAAGCTAAGTCCCTTGAGCCAAGGAATGTTTCTATATCTTCTAAGGAAAAACTAGCCTAACCTGCCTGTGGTGAGGGTGGGCGTAAATCAGAATATTACTCCTACCACACCATACTCCATGAAGTAAAGTTCTAAATATCTTATTAAAGACCTTCCTCCATTTAAATTGCTTGAGATCTGTTACATAGTCAACACTAGAGAAGAAGAAAAAAAGCAGAAAAGAAGCTAAAACAAAACAAAAGATAATAAACAATTTAATAGTCCCTTGAAGAAGTTATTGAACATGGAAGAATGAAGATCAGAAATCCCAGGTTTACTTTCCCCCCATCAGAAGAACCAAATTCCAGATCTTAATAATTTGGTCCATATGGTAAGTGATACCAAATCTTTGCAATTCACATGGGTATTTCAATATATAATGGTGATGATGAGTAGGAACAGTATTGGGAACATGAGAAATAAGATGCTGCTGATGATACTTCCTTCGGGTCCCCTATTCTCATCACAGCTGAGGATCATTTTTAATAAGGCAGCTATCCCGGTGCTAAGGTCCATACCAAGAGTCACTCTATACCACCATCTACTTGGTATTTGCAGGTCTGGGAACCCATAGTGAGGGGAAGGGAGAAATATCTAATCTTCACTCCTTTACAGGTGTCATCTGAGTAGCTCTTCCCCTGCTTCTACAGGGGTTCTCCTCAACCCTCTGAAAGCATGCCACTTCCCCCAAAATACCATTCAGCCCTCTGTCATTCCCTGGAGAAATAATCAGATTAGTTGTGTATCATCTTTTAATTGAACCTATTTACACTTACTTGATTTTGTTCTGTAACGGCCTAAGTCATTCATGGTTCTTTGTCTCTGAACTTAGTTCAGAAATTCAGCTGGACTGTAATGAGTTAAGTTTAGAAATCCAGTTCTTCTTCTGATCACTGTTCTATTCTTATCTCAAGGAAAGTTGTTATCCTTGAAGGATGCAGATGGACACTGGTGGATCTGGTCTGGTGTCTTGACACCACCAAGTTAGCCTTCAAGGATGTCTGATTTGTTATACAAAGGAATCTAACCTGGCAGGTAGACTCAAACAATGAACATTTCTTAGTCACAGCAGGTAAGGAGGGGATTGTTTCCATCCCCTCATTCTCAATTTCTAATGAATCATATTGTCCACTATGCCTCAGCACTGTAACCAAACATATTGATTTCTCTATTTATGATGTCAAGCTCTTTTAACCAATCATAAGTTGTTCCCTGCCTGCAAAGTCCTATTCTTTCTTTAAAAAGAGTTATTCACCTGGGTCCATGATTTAGGAATAAAGGCTGATACTACAAGCAATTTGGGAGAGCAAGGAATAGTTTACCTATCAGATCTACGGAAAGGGATGAATTCATGACCCAGCAAGAGATAGAGAGCATTACAAAATGCAAAACGGATTATTTTGATTATGTTAAACTGAAAAGTTTTTGCATAAACAAAGCCAATGCAACAAAGATTAGGAGGGAAGCCAAAAATTGGGAGAAAATCTTTACAACCAATGTCTCTGATAAAGGCCTCATATCTAAAATATATAGGGAACTGAGCCAAATTCATAGGAATAAAAGCCATCCCCTAATTGAGAAATGGTCAAAGGATTTGAACAAGCAGTTTTCAGAGGAAAAAATTAAAGATATCTATAGGCATATGAAAAAAAAATGCTCTGAATCACTATTGATTAGAGAACTGCAAATCAAAACAACTCTTAGGTACCACATCTCTCCTGTCACATTGGCTAGCATGACAAAACAGGAAAACGATAAATGCTGGAGAGGATGTGGGAAAATTGGAACATTAATACATTGTTTGTGGAGTTGTAAACAGATCCAGTCATTTTGGAGAGCAATTTGGAACTATGCACAAAGGGCTATATAAATGAGCATACCCTTTGACCCAGCACTACTGTTCCTAGAGCTATATCCCAAAAAGATCACACAAGTGGAAAAGGGACCCATATGAACAAAAATATTTATAGCAGCTCTTTTTGTGGTGGCAAAGAATTGGAAATCAGGGGGATGCCCATCAATTGGGGAATGGCTGAACAAGTTGTGTGGTATATGAATGTAATGGAATACTATTGTGCTATAAGAAATGGGGAAGATAAGGACTTCATAATAATCTGGAAAGACCTACACGATCTGATGCTGAGTAAGAGTTGCAGAACCAGGAGAACATCGTACACAACCACAGACATATTGATTCTGTGACGACTAACCCTGACAGACTTTGCTCTTCTCAGCAACACAAGGTGCAAAGACAGCTCCAAAGGACTCACGATGGAGAATGTTATCTATATCCAGAGAAAGAACTATGGAGTCTGAATGCATATTGAAGCAAACTATTTGCTCTCTTTTTTCTCTTCTTTTTTTGGTTTTGTTTCTTCTCTTTCATGATTCATTCCATTGTCATAATTCTTTGCAACTTGACTATTGTGTAAATAAGTTTCCTGGGAAGGTTTGTGTAGAATCTATATCAGACTGCATGCTGTCTTGGGGAGGAGAGGGGAGGGGAGGGAAGGGGAGAAAAGTTGAAACTCAAGAACATGTAGAACTAAGTGTTGTAATCTAAAAATAAAAAATTAATTAAAAAGTTATTCCCCTTAGATTTGCTGAAGAAGCTGAGATCCTATTTATTAATAAACTTGCGCTTTGCCAATAAATTGATCATGCTCAGAACTTTGTTCCATAGTTTCCTTAATTTTAACTGTTACACTGGGGAGGACTTATCCAGTGGCCACTGGGTGCTAAATTAGTAACACAGTTAAAAGGCCTCATTAGTTTCAGATTCTAATAAGCAAAGGGCTACACTTGGCCGGCTTTTGCCACTGTCTATGCTAGTGCCCCCTCTGCTACCCTTAGTGCCTAAGGCACTGCCTACATTACTGTGCTGCTGTCCTGGCCCGTGTTCACACTGCCCACTACACTAGCTCTTGCCACTGGGACCCACACACTGCCCACTCCTGCTGCCGAAGCCTGTGCTGCCCCTCCTCCCTGATGTATCAGGACAGCTCCCGTTGCTGTGACCTCTTTGCCCCACTTTGCCAGAGTAGGAGCACTATATCAGGTGCTCTCAGTGCTGGAACCTATCTCTACCCTTCTATGCTAGGTCTTCTCGCCAAGATTGTAGCACTTCACTCCTTTGCCAGGACCTGAGCCTTACAGTGGGTGCTGTAATGGACACCCTGTGGCAAGGCCAGACTATTGCTATGGGTGGGGTGCTGCCACTACTAAGGCCTCTTCTCTGCGCCCATAGGGGCCAACCCGGGCTCAATATTCTGTGTCATCTATCCCTCACTTCGAGGGGATCATTATATATTAAAATTGCCAATTACTGCTCCCCGAATGAATCCAGAAATTGGGACTACTTAATATTAACAATAATGATAACAATAGTTAATATTAGTACAGTGCTTACTATGTGCCAGGTACCACACTAAGTGCTTTACAATTTTTGTCTCATCTGACCCTCACGACCATCCTGGGGGGTAGGTGCTATTATTATCCCCATTTTATAGATGAGAAAAATGAGGCAAATCGAGGTTAAATGACTTTTCCAGAGTCACAGAGTAAGTGCCTGAGGCTGGAATTGAATTCACATCTTCCTGACTCTGTGGGAGTCTTTCCATCGTTCGACCTAGTTGCCCAAGTTCAAGAAGAGAAGACTGTGGGTATGAGCAGGATTCCTCTTTTTAAAATGTGCTAAGTAGGGAATAGTCCTTCTGACTCTTGAGATCTTGCTATTTTGTCACCTTTAGCTTTCATGAAGACATCCCATTCTCGAGTAAACTGTTTTCTTGGATTAAAAGAAAAAAAAAATATTGCTTCACCTAAATGATGAATCTCTGCTATTTGGAACTTCAAGCATTACCGTCCCAGAATGACAGATTTATTTTTATTCTTCTTTTACAAAAAAAAAGTAGTTTCCTGTAAGCCTCAAATCATTACCTCTGCAAGTGTCTATCACAAGACTAAAGGTGGAGAATGGAAAAGAGAAAGGCAGAGGAGGAACGGTTGTCATGTGGACCTAGATCACTCTTATTTACTCTTCAGCTGTTAGAAATAAGTAATTAATTAAAATAGAGCAGCCAAACTATCCCACGAAGAGAAAAACAATGCAATAGTACAAGAACAATATGAGTGAATATCACTATAGAAAAGCATCCTGCAAGGAGCCAGACCTTCATTTAGGGCCTTCCACAATAGCCAGACATTTCAGGATGTGCTAGGATGTGCCTTTCATGTCACTTTTTTTTGAAATACTTTAAACTAATGTGATACCCCGAAATAACTTCGGCAAGAGAGGATTTTTCTCCCTCAGCAAGCCTGAACAATAAAACATTATGCGTATAAGTGAAATCTCAGGACCCAACTAAACAACTGCTCATCTCAAATGCTGACTCTCTAAAGACTGTGGGTTTCCATCGTAATGTCGAAAGGATGAACCAACACATTACACAAATACTCAGTTTGAATTGGAATGAAACTCATTTAGCACCGAGTCAACAGCTCTAAAAGCCACACGTGTCTTATTTTATACACCATCATCTGCTCAATTTGCCTTTAATTTACTGTATAAGCAGCGTGGCCTCATTTCATGTAGATGGAGGTAGCCACAGATTCATTTGGAAGCAAGAATCTTGCACTGCATAATAGTTACATAATGTGGCCCTTCCCTTCTGCATAAAATTGTCATCTATGTTTTGGCTGCCAGTGAAGGTTTTAGCAGGGTTGACACTGTGTACTTGACTCATCAATAGCTCTGAAAGGAATAAACTGTGATAGAAAACCTTGAATGTGTTTTCCTCTGTGGTTCAAAGTGGAACGTGGTACTTTATTTATTCATTCATTCACAGGCGCCAGTAACCTGTGTTCCAAATACAGCCTGTTACCCTCTTTTCAGGGCTCTATCCTTAGAGCCTGGGGGCCCTAGAGCTGTCTGTCATGTGGTCTTTGTGAGCAATAAACAGAGCCTGTCCTGAAAAGTGCCCAAAGGCAGCCAATTTTCCCCAGGAAATAAAGCAAATCTTCTTCCCCATGGTTTTGGCCCAGTGAGTCATTCAGACAAGAACACAGAATCATAGAATCTCATAGTTGCAAAGAACATCAGGGGCTGTCTAGTCCAATTCACACATAAAAAAGAATCCCCCATTCAAAATACCCAAAAAGTAGTCACTCGACCTTTTCTTGAAGAACTACAGAAAGGGGGAACTCTTTAGCTCTCAAGGCTGCATTTCCTACTTTCAGGTATCTAATTATTTAAAAGGTTTTTTTTTCCCCCAAGTCTAAAATTTGTCTTTGCAACTTTGAGCCACTGGAAGTAGGATTGGACTTATTCATCTTGTTCCAAAGGGTAGAAAGAAAAGGAATAGGTGTATGGTAGGAGAAGAAATAAATGTCTGTTTTATGTAAGCTGCACTGGTTATTTAAAAGAGCAAGAAAGTCCTCTGGTTTTACTGACATCTGAGACATAAGAAGCTTGGGGAATTTGTCTGAGAGATTTGAGTGGAATTCTCATTGCCATTGCTGAACTAAGTTAGAGAAGTGTTTTATTTGAGTTTAAATGAGAATCATATCCTTTTTAATAAGTAAAGTTATTTTTATTGCATTTTGTGGTCTATGAGTATCTCTTGGCATTCTAAAGCTAAGCCTGAATTACTGGATTGTACTGAGTTAGACCTGCCCAGAAGCAAATTTAGGTTTACTACAAGGAGAAGTATCCTATCTCTTAGAACTAACTAACTGTCAAACTAATGAACTTAGAATTAACTTAAGGGAGTGGGGAGGGAAGAAGGGAGAAAATTTGAAACAAAGTTTAAAAAAGATGTTAAAAATTGTAAGTAACTGGAGAAAAATAAAATGCTAAATAAATACAAAAAAGTAAAAAAATTTTAAAAAGAATTAACTTAAAAGTAGAATAACCTTGTAAAGAAGAATTATTACCAATGGAATAAATCATGAGAAAAAAGAAACAAAACAAAAAAGAAGAAAAAAAGAGAGCAAATAGTTTGCCTCAATCTACATTCAGACTCCATAATTCTTTCTCTGGTTATGGATAGCTTTTTCCATCATGAGTCTTTTGGAGTTGTCTTTGAACCTTGTATTGCTGAGAAGAGCCAAGTCTATCAAAGTTAGTCATCACAGATACCGTGTGTCTGTAATCATGTATAATGTTCTCTGGTTCTTCTCCCCTCACTCAGCATCAGATCACGTTAAGTCTTTCCAGGTTATTATGAAGTCTGTCTGCTCCTCATTTCTTATAGCACAATGGTATTCCATTACATTCATATACCACAACTTTTTTAGCCATTCCCCACTTGATGGGCATCTCCTTGATTTTCAATCCTTTGCCACCACAAAAAGAGCTGCTATAAATATTTTTGTACATATGGGTCCCTTTCCCACTTGTGTGATCTCTTTGGGATATAGCCCTGGAAGTGGTATTGCTGGGTCAAAGGGTATGCACATTTTTATAGCCCTTTGGGCATAGTTCCAAATTGCTCTCCAGAATGGCTGGATCAGTTCACAACTCCACAAAGTAACAGTGTTCATGTTTTCCCACATCCTCTCCAGCATTTATCATTTTCCTGTTTTGTCATGTTAGCTAATGTGACAGGAGAGATGTGGTAACTAAGAAGTGTTTTGATTTGCATTTATCTAATCAATAGTGATTTAGAGAATTTTTTTCATATGCCTATAGATATCTTTAATTTCTTCCTCTGAAAACTTCCTGTTCATATCCTTTAACCATTTCTCAATTGGGGAATGACTTGTATTCCTATTGTGTAAATAAGTTTAATGCAAAGGTGTATGTAGAACCTATACTGGATGACATACTGTCTTGGGGGGCGAGGGGGGATGAGAGGGAGGGTTGGAAAATTGGGAACTCAAAAACTTGTGGAACTGAGTGTTATAAACTAAAAATAGCAAATAATTTTTTTGTGTTTGTTTTTTGCAGGGGGAAGGCAGAGCAATTGGAGTTAAGTGACTTGCCCAAGGTCACACAACTAGTAAATGTGTCAAGTGTCTGAGGCCAGATTTGAACTCAGGTCCTCCTGACTCTAGGGCCAGTGCTCTACTCACTGCGCCACCTAGCTGCCCCCCAAAAAAATTTTTAAGAAATGGGATGAGCTGCTTTTGAAGGTTGTTTGCTCCCTGTCATTAAAGGTCTTCAAATAAAGGCTAGGGATGTTCTGAAGTAGATTCTTGCTCAGATATCAGTTAGACCAAAAGGCCACTGAAGTCCTTTCTACCTCTTAAATTTTGTGATTTTCTGCTTACATTTTGGCTTTCTGGAGCCAGTCTTACAATATGAAGGTTAAAGCAAACCTTTCATTAAATTCCTCTGTCCTTCAGGCTCCCACTCTTTTTTCTTTAAGAATCTCTTCTCCTTGTTGCAAAGCCAATGCCAATAGGCCCTCGCTTATGAGGGGGAGAAAAGACTGACCTTTCCCTATCTATATGTAGTGCCCAGTACCATGGTTATTTAGTTTGTCCCTTGAGTGTCTCTTAGTATGTATGTGTTCCAGTCGTCTTTGACACAGTGTGACCTGGTTGGAAGAGACTGGTTTCTTATCTCACAGAAGGAGGAGATATACATCACCGTGGGCAGGAAATACCAGGCCTGGCTGCTAATCCTCAGGTGGCCCTGACACCTTCAGTTGCAGGATCTATCTTTACTTTTGAGTGGCTACTAACCTGGTAGGGTTAAAAGATAGACAATGAAGAACTGAATAAAGACTGTCGGTAAACTGATAAAGTCCTACACTTGGGTTCAAACAACCAACTTCCTGAATTCATGACAGAGATGGCTCTATGGACTGCATTTCTTGTGAAAAAGATCTGGTGTTTTTCAGTAGACTTCAAATCCAGTAACAGTCAAAAGTGTAACACAATAATAAAAAAATCTCATGGAATCTTAGACTACAATAGGGCTGCACAATTTCATGACTAGGGAGTTGGTTAGGCCTGTTATACTCTGCTCTGGTCCAGCTACATCTGGAACTATGTATTCCATTCTTTTGACTTCATTATGAAAAGAATACATATAAGCTGGAGACAATCTGGAGGATGATAAGCAGGGTGACAAATGGCCAGCAGTTCATATCATATGAAGGTCGATTGAAGGAACTGGGTTGTTTAACCTGGTAAAAGAAATGAAACCTTAGCAAGAACATGTAGCCAGCAGCATATTCAATCAGCCAATCAATAAATATTTTTGATCACGTACTATGTGTCAAGCAAAAGACAGTCCATTCCTGCAGGGAATTCACAATCTGATGGGGGAAGACAATACATAAAACGAAGCATATGAAGCGGTGTCTCGTGGAAGAAAGGTTAGACTTCTGCTTGGATCCAGAAGGGTGAACCAAGGACAATTGTTAGAAGTGACAAGAGATAAATTTAGGCTTCCAGGAAGTAGAAAGTTCCTAACAATGTGAATGATCCAATGGCAGAATGGGCAGCCTTGGAAGATAGTCCATTTACTTTTATTGGCAGTCTCCAAGCATAGGCTGGATGATCACTTGTTTAAATATATTGTAGAGAGGATTCTTCTTCAAGTGTGGATTGGACTAGATGGCCATAGTGGGCCCCACTGTCTCTGAAACTCTGTGATGGTGATTCCATGTTCCAAAAGGTCCCTCCTAGCTCTCTAGATCCTGTGGTCCAAGACTCTTTCTCCATGGGACACTATAGAGAAAGTTGTGATCGGCAGCATATGAACATTTTAACCAAGGGACGTAAGACCAAATAAACCCCACAGTTAAAACCTTACCTGGTGTGCTACATATGAGACAGTTTTCACACAAATGTAGTTAGATCATTCAAGTAGACAATGTAACATATTAGGTGGCAAATTCAACGTAGGTCGCTTCAGAAACATGACCAGGAGATTGGTGGCAGCTTTGTAATCTGGAATCTCCAGGCTGCCTCTCTAATCCCTCCGAGACACCAGTAACACCACCACCCACAAGCACAAGGCTCTAATTCTTGTTTTCAAGCCAAACCCCCAAATTCTGTTGCTTGATGGAAAGTACATCAGATGACAAACAGCCTGAACAGGTGGTCATCATATCAAGTCCCAATTTGGGGTTCACAGAAATAGCTGACATCTGCTCCAGTTCTGATGGCAGGACTGATGTAGACCCTGGCAAGCTGTCCTTCCCACCACCTGGCAGCATGAAGCAATGCATCTACATGGATAATTAAATTCCCATTCCGTTGAGTTTTCAAAAATTATTATGCCCTCCAAGTCCTATCTGGCCAGCAAAATGTGTATGGGTCCCATCCATATTTCCCAAGTACCATCTCCTTCTGCCCACCTTCCTAAAGCAATCACCAATTCCTTCTAATCTCTATAATGGATTTTTACAGGGTCAGTGAGATAATGATTATATAAATTGGGTAAATTGAGTAATGTTGGTGATGACAACCAGGGGGAGGAAATCCAGGGCCATTCTTAAGGAGTTGGAGACTAGGTTCCCTTCACATACATCCCACCCCCACCACATACCCTGTTCTCACATTCATTTAACTTTAAGGGATTGGCATCCTCTTCAAGGATTTCATGGCTGGCTTTTAACTATTCTTGAGGAACCCATGAGATACGAAAAAAACTGACCACTGCACAGAAGGACTCCCTCCCCCACCGATCAGTGAAGCCTGGCAGACCCTTTCCTTGGGATAGTTTATGTAGATGATTGTTTCTCTTTCTCGTTATACTAACTCCTAGGATGGTTATGTGTACATTCTATTTACTATATTTGTGTATAGCTCATATTCTGCTCTTAGACAACAAATTCCGTGACAGTAGAGATTTTGTTTTGTTGAACTTAATTTTGGTATCTTTCCAACTACTCAGCACTAACCAAGGGCTAATGTAGGGAGACTAGGAATTTTGCTCCTGGTAAGAACATATAACAAAGACAGATATAAAGATTAAAATTAAAACAACAACAACAACAGCTAGGGAAAGGTCACTGGGTCCACCTGACCTAAAATTGATTCGTATGGCAATCAGGAACATGGTATGTTTTGAAAATGAGTTTATCAACTGGGCTTCACACCCTCCTTTTCCATTTTGCTAAGGGAAACTCCTGGGAAATTTGAAAGGATAGAAATTAACAATCCAGGATGCCAACTTCTAATATACTTTCTTTTAGCTTTAAATTTGTATTTGTAATCAATCAATCAACCATTTAATAAAGTATTATTAAATACCTACTATTTACCAGATACTCTGCTTAGTGCTAGAGACACCTTGGTTTGAGAGATACCAAAAATAAACCCCAAAAGGATAGCAATTCCACAAGCCCAGGTAAAACCTTGCAGAAAATAAAATGGCCTGGGCCCATGGATTGCAAACATATCTAGAAGAAATAATCAGTCAATAATTATTTATTTAGTGCCTACTATGTGCCAGGCACCATGCTATGAGCTAGGGATATAAAAAGAGGCAAAAGACAGTTCCTGACCTTAAGTAGCTTACACTCTAATGGGGGAGGCAACATGCCAACAAACACATGCAAAGCAAGCTGTATACAGGAGAAATAGGAAATTATTAACAGAGGAAAGACACTAAAATTGAGAAGGGTTAGGGACTGACCAATGCACTTTATATATATTATCTATATTTATACTTGTTCTTGTCCCTTCCATTAGAATGTAAGCCCCTTGCATATGGGGAAGATTTCATACATCATGCTTATATCCCTGGCCCCTAACAGAGAACCTGGCACACGGGGTCTGGACATTCCCAGAATATAGCAGAGTGCCTGGCACACAGTGAGTGCTTCTTGCCTTTGCTTAACTTTACATTACGTAGATACTCAACTGAACAATAAGAATCCTGTTACAATATTTGGGATTGATAGCAAAGAGCCTAGAGTGACCTCTTTCTGCTCAGTGAGTTTCAGCAGGAAATAAAGTTAATGCCTCCTATCAGTTTGCATCCTGAGAAGAAACATACTAGAAACCCTAGGGGAAGGATATTGGCTTTCACTTGAAACTCAATTCTCTCCATTACTTTTTTGCAAAACTGGAATCATCCTTACATTTAGCATCTCAGTGTCACATTTCATCAAAGTGAGGCTATCCCACCTAGATACAATCCTGATTCACCATATCTGACTTTGGCCTTTGTTCTGAGACAGGGATTCTCAGATTTAATTCCCCAATGACTTAAAGCTGTGGGCAGACAGGTTATTCTTGCTGCTGCTGTCATGAAAATGCCTCTTGTCACAAATCACTGCATTTCCAAGGAGAAAATGGAACACTCTGAAGACCTAATAAAACAATCCATCTTTTCAGGTTACAAATAAAACCCTTGAACACCAAGCTGAAATTACATGCACACACATACACATGTAAACATACCCATTCCCCACAATATTAACAATTCGTGTGTGTGTATATGTGTGTGTGTGTGTGTGTGTGTACATGTCAATAAAAAACTCATCTTAGCAAGGTAGATGGAAATCCAGCTTTGGAATTGGCAAGACCTGATATCAAATACTAGCTGATATAGACTAGCTGTATGATCACAAGCAAGTCATTTAAAATCTCAGTACCATAAGTCTCTGAAACTATCAGTTGGATGATCAGTTACAAGTTTGCTTTCTATGGAAACAGTTTCCATACCAGGAATTCCCTATATCGATTAAATCATAGGCCCAGACCAAACATAACTACATCCACAAAATGGCACACATTTTGTATTGTATGTGTTCAATGCAGGGGTGTGCCAGATAACCATAGCTTTTGACTCCCCATGATAGCAAACAGATATTCTCTATTTTTTTCCTTTCTTAAGGCCAAGCTGGTCAGGTTTAGGTTTAGCCTAGTACTCATCATTCATAGAAAGCCTTCTGAAATTTGAGTTATTTGCTAAGGAATACTAGACTTTGAAAAACTTTGAGGTTAAAATTTAGTGGGCACGGCTTCAAGAGCAATTTTGATAAAAACACACACATATGCACACATACACACGTGCATGCATACCCACACTCAGTTTCTGCCTCCTTAGCAAAAATAACAGTCTTAAAACATTTGTCTTTTTTTAAAAATAAGTAAACCAATTGATTTTTAATTCGCAAGTGCATACGCACGTACACATACACCCCAATCTTGTCTGACAAATTATTATCTGTTAATAGCTTGTTGAGGTATGTTGGAAGTGAAACCCTAGGAGGATAATGAAGCAGATGGCCTCTTCTCCTAAAGGTGACTTACAGTGGCTTACAACACCAGCTATCGGTTCCTGAGGGCTGAAATTCTGATTGACAGTATTTCCCTCCTTTTCTCTAATTTTTTGTTAAGTAAGAGGTATGGCACCTAAATATTCCTAAGATAAGGAAGACTGGTTTGAAAGAATCACAAGGAGCATCTTTCTGGAGGCATCGAGGTTGTGATTGACATTTCCACTGTTATATATGCATATTCCAAGAGATTTGAAGTAAGCTCCAGTTTTGTGTTTATATGATAATTTGCAGAATTTGGATGGAGAAAATTAGATTTCACAATTTCAGTGTTTCACTTGGGCTTTGGCTTGGAGAGATAATGAGGGTGATGGAAAACAATCTCATGCTCACAAAACAAAAATTTAAAGCTGTAGTGGACTTTCAGGATGATCTTATCTAACTCTTTCATTTTATCAGTGAAGAACCTGAAATCTGAATAAGGTAATTGACTTGTCTAAGAAAAGCAGGGTCCAGGATTCGGTTCTGTTGGTTTCCATTCCAATATTGTTTCTACTATACCACGCTCTCTGCTCTTGGTTTTCTATAAAATGTACTCCATGTTAGATGGGCAGTATGGCAAAGCAACCATGTACCAACCATAAGAAAATAAGGCAAGGGCGCTATAGTACCTTGAATTTTTCTGGCATCAATAAAATTAACTTTTGTTGTATTTCAGAAGCACAGTGAAGGGTGGGAGTGTATTATAGTGCAGAAAGCACTGGACTAGGAGAAAGGAGATCTGAGTTTGAATTCTGCAAAGCTCATTCTCAGCGCCATTTCTGCAATGTAGCAGTAAGTATATATTTCTGTTTCAAGGTAAAATCCTTCAAATTGTATCCTTTTGATCTTTTATATATTGCATAATAAAAATTGCTAACCCAACAATGGAGTGTGTAGATATTAAAGGATTATAGGAGATAAGGAACAAATTGATTTGCTATAGTATGTAGTGAAATGCTTATATCATGTGCTGAAATATATCTTCTGTTAGGTAACTACTGTGTTAACATTGTAAGATTTTACCAACACAAACATACTCACCTAAAGAAATTAAGAAAAAATGAATTTGTAATACTTTTCATGTTGCAATAAATGAATTTTTCTATTTCTCTTTCCACTGACCCTCCACCGTATCCTCTCCGTCATACTTCATATGACCAGATCTAGAAGAGGAAGGTATTTCAGAAATCATCTAGTCTAATCCTCTCATTTTACCAATAAGGAAACTGAGGTTCAAGAAAGTTAAACAACTCATTTAATGTCATGCAGGTAATAGGAGAGACAGGATTTGAACACATCTTCTTTGACTCTAGATCCTGTATTCTTTCCATCATACCTATTGATTTCTGCCTCTTTTTGTTCTTAGATTTCTTCACATGAGAAATCTTCATTTACAATGCTTCCATATCACCTTTCATCTAATCTGTTCATTTTGAAAAAGTTGTGCCCTTCTGTATCCATATTTCAGCTGTGATTCCTGTATTATCAAGAATCGAGAGTCAAACTTTATGTTCTTGTATTGAAATCTCTTGTTCATATTGTTTATTGCCAATAGGCAGTATATCTGCATATAGATATGTCATGGAACAGCACAGTCTCTGAAGAAGCAAAATTGCAGGTGACTAGGAGAAATGAGGAAACATATGGTGCGTAAAAGTAATCTATGTTGTTGCAGCAATGAGGACAAGAATAGAAAAAGTAACATAAAAGTGGCCTGATCATTTATTTGTTTGATAATTTCTTTGATAAATTTATTAAATGGAGGTATTTTGGTATTCTCTTTCTGAAGTCTATGTTTGGTTTCTGGGGCATAAAGTTATTGGGGAGTCAGTGGGAGAAGAGAGAAGGATTTGAACTGAATGAGAAGGAAAAGAAAAAACTCATGGTTCAAAAATTTCATGACAGTGGGTGAAATAGGTCAAATATTGAATTTGGAAAGTTGGTGAAATTTTGGGAATACTTGTCTAGATTCTTCTTTTGGGCTGAAAAGAGATCAGAATCAAGGAAAATTAAGAAGGATACAAAAGAATAAAAAGAAAACAAAGATGATTTGGAAACTATAAGGAGCTAAAAAAAAACCAAGGTGAACAATCTTAATCTTTTGTGGAAAATAGAGGAAATTATGCAATGACTTTCATTGAGTGTGCAATATTTGTATTTCTGTCATTGCGAAATAACTTTTACCTGTGCCATGATCTCCCTTCTGGTGAAGAGAGAGACTCAAGAATGCCTCTCTGTACTCTGGGTTGTTAGGAAAAATTAACTAGTCCAAAAAGAAACAAAAGCAAAACTTTAATGGGTAAAAACATAGATCTGAAGTGGATGAGAAGAGACTTGATCCTTGTCAAGATGCTGGAGAGTGGAAGAGTGTAATACAAGAGAAAGGGAAGGAAAATAAGAGAGTTACATAATTGGAGCTTAAAAACAGATGTGAAAACCTGTCATAGGGAAAAGGGAGCTGGATAATCTGCTAAGGAAGCTGCTTGTCCTCAAATGAATGATATAATAGAGCTATGGAATTCATTAGGTGAGAGATCATCCAGTAACAGTCTAAACAAGATGAGAGGAGCAGCAATAATTGTGATTACTTGATCAGAGAAACTGGGCCGGAATATCAAACTCCTCCCAATTCCTTCCTTTGTAGAGGGCAGAAACTGGACTCTCTGGTCACTCCACTTTGAATCTGCTGCTCTGCTTGAAACAAGGTTCCCCCTATTCTGAGTTTTCCCTGGTCCCCCCCCCCACTCTCCTTACTTCTTTTGTATGTAGTCTCCCCCCATTAGATTGTAAACTCCTTGAAGGCAAGGACTTTCTTTATTAATTATATCCCTAGTGCTTAACACAGTGCCTGGCACATAGTAAACACTTATTAAATGTTTATGGAATTGGATTTTCTCCTTCATAAGAACAAAAAGGTCTGTTGTGTTCCTAGAGGTGGTGTTATCAGACACAGTGAGAATCACTCAAGAATTATTAAACTGGATGGTAGCTGTCGACTGCTGGTGATTTACATAGATAGAAATAATGTTTCCAGAAGGAAGTAAAAATCATTGCTAACAATTAGAAAGTTTTGGGTGAGAAACATAGGAGTGCAGGATGTGGGTTTCTTCCCCATTGTTGCCCATTGAAAGCAAGGAATGAAGAAAAAAGTTATAATTTCCAAAGTGAACAGCTGGCTAAGAAGGTGGTACCTGAAAATGGGATTTGGACTTTTGAAACATAGAGATAGGTTCTTGGCCAGAGATGGCATACACTTAACAAAAGCCTGGTGAGAATTCATTTCCCAGGTGCCATGCAAATATGATTAAAAGGACAAAAAAGTACAAGGGAGAGAGAAAACTACTTTAGGTATAGCCCCTGTTAAATACCATAGAAGATAGCCACAAAGAAGGAAAAAGAAGATGAGGTAACAAAGAATTTTACAGGACACAAAATCAAAAAAGATCCAGTAGTAAAGTCCATGGCCTTAAATGACTATACACAAATGGCCAAGGTTTAGGCAACAAATAACAACTACCAGAGGTCCTAATTCAGGGGCTGCAAATTAGGCCTCATGGGTATCACTGAAACCTGCTAGATTAAAGCCTAGGACTGGATCAGAGATCCAGATTTTAAATACCTTAATCAGGCAAAAGAGTGCTGGAATAAGGTAACACTGTGAATTAATATGTTCTCTTGAGGAGATCCAGGAATTATATGGGGGAAGCATGAAGGAAAGTATTTAGGTAAAGGTCAATAGATGGAGAAATAGAAGTGATTTTTTTAGTAATTGGAGAGTAACTCTGAATACTAGAAAAGAAAGAGGTAATAGATGAAGACTTTGGAAAATAGATTGCAAGCCTGTCAAAGAAGTATGCTATAATAGTGATGGGGGACTTCCAGATATCTCCTGGAGCCCTTTGCCTGTCAAAAGAAAAGCAGCTAATTATTTTAAGATCTAATGATAACTTCATCCCTCAAAAGGGAGAGAAACCAACAAGAAGAAATTCTATGTTGTTTCTAATTCTCATTAACAGGGAGAAAAATGGTTGCCAGGATGGAAATGATGTGACCTCTGGGGTAGGGGAGAAGATAAATCACTTCCTCTTAGACTTTGTGATAAATGGGAGGAAACCTGTTTTCCATGCACCCTAGATTTTGGGATGGCAGATTTTAAAGGTTGCAGAGAAAGGATCATACAGACAAAAGTGCTTCAAGGAGTGGTTGAAAGTGTTTAGGAATGAAATTCTAAAAATACAAAGTGAAAAATTTCCTATGAGGAAGAAAATTTAGATTTGTTTGAAGGGAAGAATATGGATGCACAGAAAACTCACCAACTAACTCATTTAAATAAAAGAAATCTGTGGAAAATAGAAGCAATGCAAGATTACACAGGATGAATATAAAGTCATGACATGGTTGTATAAAATTAAAATGAGGAATGCTGAAGTTCAAAATGAGTCGAAGCTGGTAAGGGAAGCTAAGGACTACAAAAAAAAAGACGAGCTTTAAAAGCTATATTTAGAGGAAAAGGAAGATAAAAGAAAAGATTGAATCTTTTCTTGATGTGATTGAGATGATGATAGATTACAATGGAGAGAAGGCAGAACTATTCAGGTTTTATTTTGTTTCTCCCTCCCTCCCAAAAGGCAATGAATGACCTCTGTATTGGAAATGATAGAACAAAAATAGTGAACAGGGAGTGGATATCCTAGATAACTAAGATGATAATAAGAGGGTACCTAGCTATTCTTGATGAATTCAAGTTACTTGGTCCAGATTAACTGTGTCATTGGGTACTGAAAGAATTAGCTGTAATTGCTGATCCACTGATAATAATATTTGTAAGGACATAAAACAATAGAGAACCAGACTGGAGAAAACTCGGATTATTTTGATTTTCAAATTAGGATTCTATGAGGCTTAGAAGAGAGTCACACACCTCACCGCAAAATTGACTCATTGAAAACTGTAATAAACAAATCAATGAGTCCATGAGGCAGCAAAAAAAGAAGAAAGAAACAGAACATAATGAAAAATATGAAAAAAAGAAAATGCAAAATATCTGATATAAGCAGCAACTGAACTGGAAAAAAGTCAAGGACGTATGTTTTAAGAATAATTGGAATCCCGGAAAACCACAATTTAAAAAAGGCCAGATACTGTATTTCAAAATACCGTAAGTGAAACTGCCTAGATATACTAGAAGGAGGGAGCAAAATGTGTATTTATAAAGAATCCATTGATCACTTCTTGAAAGAATGTCCAAAAGTACAAGAGAAACAAAACCTTACTCAAGCAACATACTCCTTAGGAGAAAGTTTGTGTTTCTTAACACTTTCATCAACACTAAAAGAAAAATAATAATAAACTGAATGTAGCAATTTCTCTCCCCAATATGTAGAAAACCAACAAATTAAAAAACCCAGTTCAACGTCAAATAGAAATTCAAAAACAAAATAAGAGAGAATGAGGAAAAATTAGAAAAAAAAACACAAGCAATCCAATAAAATTATGAAAAAAGTTAACTAATTAGAAAAGGAGATACAAAATCTTAAGGAAGAAAATAACTCCTTGAAAACTAGAATTGAGGAAGTGGAATCAAATGATGTTATAAGACACCAAGATATAATAAAACTAGAAAAAATAGAAAAGAATCCAAAATATCTCATTAGAAAGACAACTGATATGAAGAACACATCAAGGCAAGATAATATAATAATTATCAGACTATCTGAAAGCTATAATGAAAAAAAGAATCTGGATACAATTACAAGAAATTATTAAGGAAAATTATCCTGAAGTTCTAGAACAAGAATTTAAAGTAGAAATTGAAGGAATCCACCAATCACCATCTGAAAGGAATCCTAGGAAGAAAACTTATAGGAATGTCATTGCCAAGTTTCAAAATGCCCAGGTGAAAGAGAAAATATTGCGAGCAACAAGAAAAAAAAAACAATTTAAATACTGCAGAAAAACAATCAATATTTCACAAGACCTAGCAGCTTCTACACTAAAAGACCATAGGTCTTGTGACATTATATTTCAAAGATCAAAGGAGCTGGTGTTGCATTCAAGAATACTTTATCCAGCAAAGCTGAGTATAGTTCTGAATTAAAAAAATGGACATTTGATGAACCAAAAGACTTTCAGGTATTTGTAACAAAAAGATCAGAACTCAATGGAAAATTTGACATAAAGGATCCAGAAGAAATATAGGGAAATCATTAAAGACTAATTATAAGGCACTGGTAAAGGTTAAAGAAAAGATAAAGGTTGAAAGAAAGGTTGTGGCTGAGTTGTCTATGACAGGGTAAAAAAAGTAATTAAAAAAACAGAGCATGAAAGGAAGAACAGAGGAAACAGTTTGGCATGGAGGGCTGGTAATGTTAGAACCTTACTCTCATTTGGGTTGAAGAGGAAACAAAACATACACCTGAAGAGGTTTAGAAGTCTTATGAACTTCTAAAGAGGTGAGAAACTTGGAGGATAGGGTGGGGGAAGGACTTTTAAAAGAGTGTAGAGAATAAGTTTAGGATAGTAGGAGGAGAAGATAAGGTAAGAAATTTTAGAGGAGTGAGTAAAATAAGAAATAAGAGAGTAAAGGGAAAAGATAAGGTAACAGGAATAGGATAGAAAGAGTAGCTGAGAAGGAAAATAGTCAATAAGATGGAAGAAAATTCACAAATAGTAATTAGAATTTTTTTCAGATCTATAAGAATATGAGTTATTTCCCCATGATAAATAGTCGAAGGATATGAACAGAAAGTTTTCCAATGAAGGACTCAAGACAATTTATAGTCATATAAAAATGCTCTAAATCATTATTGATTAGAGAAATGCAGATTAAAACAACCTTGCCATATCATTTTACACCTATAAGATTGGCTGAAATGATATAAAGGGAAAGTGACAAATGTTGGACAGAATGTAGAAAAATTGGGAAACTAATTCATCGTTGGTGGAATTGTAAAATGATGCGACAATTTTGGAGAGCAATCTGAAATTATGCCCAGAGAGTTATTAAACTACCTATACCCATTGACCTACTACTTGGTCTGTTTTCAAAGATGATTAGGAAAAAGGAAAAAAAAATACCTATATGTTATAGAATATTTACAGCAGCTCTCTTCGTGGTGGCAAAGAACTAAAAACTTCAGAGATGCCCATCAATTGAGGAATGGCTAAACAAGTTACAGTATATAATTGTGATGGAATACTACTGTGCCATAAGAAATGATGAGCACAACGCTTTTAGAAAAATATGGAAAGACTTGCATGAAATAATGAAAAATGAAATGAACAGAACCGAGAGAACATTGTATATAGTAACAGCCATATTGTTTTAAGAATGACTTTGGGCAAATAAGTTATTTTGTCTATTATAAATACTCAAATTAACTATAAAGAACATATGAAGAAAGATGCTATCCGCATTCAGAGAAAGAACTGATAAATAGAACTACAGATAGAATAATTTCATATATTTGTGTATACCTAGGTGTGTGTGTATACATACACAGACACACACACATAGACATACATACACACACACATGCACACCTATTTATAGGTCTAATAGTAGCCATCTCTAGTGTGGGGGGAGAGAAGAAAAAAAGAAAAAAACTACATGATAATTTTGTTGTATATTTGAAAGGAATAGCAACTTGTGCATAGCTGATTTGCAGTTTCGCATACAATCATCTTTTTTTTTCAATTGTACTATGTTATGGAAATGCTTGCTTTATTCCATAAATTAAAAATAAAATTAAAAAAAGAAATTCTAGATATCAAAGATATTAACAACACAACTGAATGCAAAAAAAGCAAAACAAAACATTAAATTAATAAAACTAGGAGCTTCAAAATCAATAACAAGATAAATCATTGACTTATTATAGAAAGATGAAAACCTAATTACTAGTATAAAAATAAAAAGGTACATTTACAAGAAATGAAGAAGAAATAAAGGAAATTATTAGACAATGTTTTGTCCAATGATATGCCAATAAAACTGAAAACCTAAATTAAGTGGATGAATATAAATATAAATAGAAAATGCTCAGAATTACAAAATAAGATATAGAGGACTTAAATAGCCAAGCATCAGACAAATCAATTAAATAAGCCATAAATTAGCTCCCTAACGTGGAAGAAAAATAACCTCTGAGACCAGAAGGATTTACAAGAAGAAATTATTTAAAATATTCACAGAGCAATCATTTCTTATAATTAATAAATTGTTGGAAAAAGTAGAAGATCCAGAGCCTTACCAAATTCTTTTTTATTATGCAAATATGGTCTTGATACCAAAAACAAGGATAATCAAAATATAGAAAGAAAAGTCTAGACTAATAGCTCTAATGTACATTGATGCAAAAAATTTAAACTATCAAAAATAAATCAGGTAAAAAAGCATGACTACATCAATCAATACAGAAAAGACTTTTTACAAGATGTACCATTCATTCCTTATAAAAACAATAGGGAAAAAGCAGATTTTTAAAAAATATATAATGACTAGTATCAATCTGAAGCCCAGAATAAACATCGTATGTACTACAGATAAACTAGAGACCTTTCCAATAACATCAGGGTAAAGCAAACATGTCCATTATATCCAAACATGTCTACTATTTGATACAGTGTTAGAAATGTTAGCTATAACAATTACAAAGGAAAAAGTCAATGAAGGAAAAAGCATAGTTAAAAAGGAACCAAGATTATTCTTTTCTGTATATGATATGATGATTGACTTAGAGAACCTCTAGAAAATCAACTAAAATTAATTGAGATAATTTATCTGACAATAGATATAAAATAAATCCACATAAATCACAAGCATTTCTTTATATTTCCAACAAAGCCTTTCTTTCTTGATTCTTCTAGTGAGAAGATATTTCTCCATCATCTTATATGGACTCACTAACAAAGGATTTCAAGTTAAGTGACTCACTAACCTCTAAGTCCATTCTCTGTCCTGATCTTTCTAGTCTCTGGGCATGATCCTTCCTGTGCAGAGATAACCTGTTCAAAATGTATAATACAAGATGGAGAAGTCAACAACTACAGCAACCTACTCTTTGATAAACCCGAAGAGGCCAGCTTCTGGGCTAATAATTCACTATTTCACAAAAACTGTTGGGAAAATTGGAAAATGGTAGGGCAGAAACTGGGCATAGACCAATATCTTACACCATATACCAAAATAAAGTCAAAATGGGTTCATGATTTAGGAGTAAAGGCTGATACTATAAGTAATTTGGGAGAGCAAGGAATAGTTTACTTATCAGATTTATGGAAAAGAAAAGAATTCACGACCCAAGAAGAGATAGAGAGCATTACAAAAAGCAAAATGGATAATTTTGATTATGTTAAATTGAAATGTTTTTGTACAAAAAAAAGCCAATATAACAAAAATTAGGAGGGAAGCAGAAAATTGGGAGAAAATCTTTACAACTAGTATCTCTGATAAAGGCCTCATTTCTAAAATATACAGGGAACTAAGCCAAATATATAGGAATACAAGCCATTCCCCAATTGAGAAATGGTCAAAGGATATGAACAGGCAGTTTTCAGAGGAAAAAATTAAAGCTATCTATAGGCACATGAAAAAATGCTCTAAATCACTACTGATTAGACAAATGCAAATCCAAACAACTCTTAGATACCACATCTGTCCTGTCAGATTGGCTAAAATAACAAAACAGGAAAATGATAAATGCTGGAGAGGATGTGGGAAAATTGGAACATTGTTGCATTGCTGGTGGAGTTGTGAGATGATCCAGCCATTTTGGAGAGTAATTTGGAACTACACTCAAAGGGCCACAGGAATGTTCATACCCTTTGACCCAGCAATACCACTTCTAGGGTTGTATCCCAAAGAAATCACACAAGCGGGAAAAGGACCCATATGTACAAGGATATCTATAGCGGTTCTTTTGTGGTAGCCAAGAATTGGAAATCAAAGGGATGCCCATCAATTGGGGAATGGCTGAACAAGCTGTGGTATATGAAGGTAATGCAATACTATTGTGCCATAAGAAATGGGGATGATACGGACTTCATAACAACCTGGAAAAACCTACACGACATAATGCTGAGTGAGTGGAGCAGAGCCAGGAGAACACTGTACATAACCACAGACAGATGGATTCCGTGAGGACCAACCCTGACAGACTTCACTCTTCTCAGCAACACAAGGTGCAGGCACAACTCCAAAGGACTCACGATGGAGAATGCTATCTACATCCAGAGAAAGAACTATGAAGTTTGAATGCAGATTGAGGCACGCTTCGTGCTCGCCTTTTTCTCTTCTCTTTTGTTTTTGTTTTGGGCTTTTTTTTGTTCTGTTTCTTCTTTCTCATGATTCATTCCATTGGTCATAATTCTTCTCCACAACTTGACTAGTGTACAAATTAATTCAATGTGAAGTTATTAGTGGTAGTTACATGAGATTCCATGCCGTCTTGGGGAGGGAGGGTGGAGGGAGGGGAGAAAATCTGGAACTCATAATTATGTAGAACTGTCTGTTGTAAATTAAAAATAAAAATAAATATTATATAAAAAAGAAATGTTAGCTATAACAATAAGAAAAGAAAAAGTCAATGAAGGAAAAAGCATAGTTAAAAAGGAACCAAGATTATTCTTTTCTGTATATGATATGATGATTGACT
Organism: Trichosurus vulpecula; assembly: GCF_011100635.1. Taxonomy (NCBI): domain Eukaryota; kingdom Metazoa; phylum Chordata; class Mammalia; order Diprotodontia; family Phalangeridae; genus Trichosurus; species Trichosurus vulpecula. The sequence goes on along the minus strand of NC_050575.1, from coordinate 269,141,200 downwards.
TAGAGAACCTCTAGAAAATCAACTAAAATTAATTGAGATAATTTATCTGACAATAGATATAAAATAAATCCACATAAATCATAAGCATTTCTTTATATTTCCAACAAAGCCTTTCTTTCTTGATTCTTCTAGTGAGAAGATATTTCTCCATCATCTTATATGAACTCACTAACAAAGGATTTCAAGTTAAGTGACTCACTAACCTCTAAGTCCATTCTCTGTCCTGATCTTTCTAGTCTCTGGGCATGATCCTTCCTGTGCAGAGATAACCTGTTCAGAATGTATATTCACTGAGACTTCATCATCCACAACTTCCAATGTTTAAAATTACTTCATGAGAACAACTAGTATTAACATACAGCCTACCTCAATCATGTTGACCCAACTCGATTTGGGGGCTCTGGCCTCTACATTTTGATTTCTTTCTCCCCCATATTCCCTGTCAAAATTCTAGGGATCCACATATGTAAACTTAAAATACATCTTCACATTGCCAGATGTACATGCAGAGCCAACTTCCGTGCCTACTGGTCCATGCATTGACAATATTCCCAAACTTTCATGCACTCAAATTAATCACTTTCTGCAGCTACATACTCAAATTCTACCCATAATGCATTCTAGCATGAACTCCCATTTACTGGCTTCCATATTATCTAATTTTTCTACTGAATTACCAGTGTCAGTAAATCATTCCAACTACTTCTTTATAGCCTGAGGAAGGAAGGTAACTAACAACTAGGGACTCTACTAGTCCACTTCAGTTTAGGAACAGAGCTGTTTCAACATCAGTCTATGTTATACCTAATCTCGATGTACTATATGTACTCTTCTTAGGCACTTAGGCTCCCATTAAACTGCATTTGTCTGGGTTCATGTTTCATCTTCTCTAATGCATTTTAGATTTTTGGAGGGCACAGACCCTGTCCCATTTATTTTTCCATCACCTTAGCCTCTAGCATAGTAAGCATTTATATAAATGTTTGTTGAATGAATTAATGAATGAACAGGTCCTGACTCCACCACCAAGAAGCTACAAAACCTTCAGAATATTCCTTTTCTGCATTTCCTTTTCCTCATCTATAAAATGAGGAAATTGGGGATACTCTAAAAGCCTTTCCAATTCTAAAATTCTGAGAGTCAGTAGATTAAAATACAAGCTGTCTAAAGAAAATAAGCTTCTTGCAATAACCTTCTAAGAAGAGAATCACAGGTGGTAAAAATGATTTGGAAACAGATTATGAGGAGGTTCACTTGCCTTAAATGTAATAAGTTAGAGAATGCAGCTTATTTTTTCCTAGTTTCCTAAATCATATAAATGGCAATCAACAGCTATTATTTGGTTGGATTTCCAGCAGTAGCAGAGAAAAGGGAGGAGATTTTGTCATAGCTACATCACTAATAGGAAGTTGTAATCTGATCTGCAATACATTTCAAAGTTTGCAGAACCAGGTGGTAGAGGTTTAGGTTTGACTTCGATCAGATGCGATTCATAGGCATCTCATATATAGAACATATATTTTTTAAAAAAAATCAGAGTTAGAACCAATCTTAGAACTCCTACCCTTTAAAAATCATTACACAAGGAAACTAAGGTGGGAAAGAAGGAGAATAAGAGGAAAAAATAAACCCGTGCATTTATTAAGTGCCTGCTATGTGCCAGTCACTGCGCTAAACACTTTCATTTTTATTTTACAGTTGAGGAAACTGAGACAGACAGGTGGTAGGTGACTTGTTCAGGGTCACACAATAAATGTCTGAAGCCAGATTTGAATATATCTTTTCCTAAATCTAGTCTGAGTGCTTTAATTACTGTGCCACCTACTTGCCCAGAAAATTAAATTAACTAGTTTGAGGTCACACAGCATAGCCAAAGCCAGGGACAATATTTCTGACTCCCAGGTTAGGGCTACTCTTTTTATTCAGCTCCCTCCTACTGTTTCTTCCAACTCTAGACAATTTCATGTGGACTCCTTTGATGAATAGCATCTCTCTGTCTCTGGGGGTCTCTGTCTCTGTCTCTCTCTCTCTCTCTCTGTGTGTGTGTGTGTGTGTACGTGCGCGTGTGTGTGTGTGTGTCTGTGTGTGTGTGTGTGGTGTAATATTTCCTTGACCTCCCACCATTCCATTAAGTCATATATAAGAGATCAAGTTCATTGCCCCAACTTGTGGTCTATCTCATATGTTCCCCTGCATTTAATTTTCATTCTTGTTTTCTTCTTCAGGATAATTTCACATGCTCTACTTAACTTAAATATATTCTCTAGAATTTAATGAAAATTCTTTAGTGAATAAGAGAAAGATCTCTGGTTATGGGAACTCTCTCAGCAACATAGATCCCAACTATTTAGGCCAGAGGTTCTTAACCAGGTGTACATGAACTAGCTCTTTTTAAAATCCTTTGAGAACTATATTCCAATAGAATTGATTTCCTTTGTAACCCTATGCATTTTATTTTATGCGTTTAAAAGCAACATTCTGAGAATATTGAGGGATCCATGGACTTTACCAGGTTACCAAAGAAGTTCCTGACTTCAAAAAAGTTAAGAACTCCTTATCAAAGATTTAGTAAATAAGTCACAGATTATGCCTGAGGCACATAGAGGTTTAGTGACTTTCCCAGAGTCAAACAAGTAGGATTATAGACAGAATTTTAATCCAGATACTCCTTAATCCAAGCCCAGCAGTCTATTTACTACTATGTTGCTTTTTTAAATTTTGCTTAGCACATTCCTGACAATGGTTTCTAATTGGGTCTGCCTTTTAAATTGACCAAAATGAAAGTAGAAGAAAATTTGATGGCAAGAAAAAAAAGACAGAAAAGGTTTGTTCTGGGAAAAGATTTATCACCTGGAGAAAGTTCTGTTTCTAACAATTGGTCATAATTAATAGTGATCATTGCAAAATAGTGTTTTCCTTTTTTTTCAAGGCTATCAGGGTTAAGTGACTTGTCCAGGATTACAGAGCTAGTAAGTGTCAAGTGTCTGAGACCAGATTTGTTCTCAGGTCCTCATTAATTCAGGAGTGTGCTCTATTCATTGTTCTACTTCCCCACACAATAGTGTTTTCAAAACACATTCCTCAGTTACCACATCACACCTACCAGATTGGCTAACAAGACAAAACAGGAAAACGATAAATGTTGGAGATGGGGGAAAGTTGGAACCCTAATTCATTGTTGGTGGAGCTGTGAGCTGATCCAACTGTTTTGGAGAGCAATTTGGAATTATGCCCAAAGGGCTATAAAAATGTGCATACCCTTTGACCCAGCAGTACCACTTCTAAGGCTGTATCCCAAAGAGATGACAAAAATGGGAAAAGGACCACATGTAGAAAAATACTTATAGCAGCTATTTTCACAGTGGCCAAGAACTGGAAATTGAGAGGATTCTCATCAACTGAAGAATGGCATAATAAGTTGTGGTATATGAATGTAATGGAATACTATTGTGCTACAAGAAATAATGAACAGGCAGACTTCAGAATAACCTGTAAAGACATATATGAACTGATGCTGAGTGAAGTGAGCGGAACCAGGAAAACATTGCACATGGTAACAGCCATAGTGTGTGATTACTCATCTTGACCAACTTAGCCTTTTTAGGCACGGCAAGGACCTAAAATAATTCCAAAGGACTCATGATGGAAAATGCCATCCACATCTAGAGAATGAACTACAGAGTCTGAATGCAAAGCAAAGCAGATTATTTTCTTTTTGTTTGTTTGTCTTTTATTTCTAATGGTTTCTCCCACTTGTTATAATTCTTCTATACAATATGACTAATGTGAAAATGTTTATTAGGAATGTATATGTAGAGCCTATATCAGATTGCAGACCATCTTGGAGAGCTGGGGGGGGGGGGAATGGGGAGAAATTTTTTTTTACAATTTCTTTTAAAATTTAATATATTTAGTTTTCAGCATTGATTTTCACAAAAGTTTGAATTACAAATTTTTTCCCATTTCTACCCTCCCCCCACTCCAAAATGGCATATATTCTGGTTGCCCCATTCCCCAGTCAGCCCTCCCATCTGTCACCCCACTCCCTTCCCATCCCCCTTTCCCTTCTTCTCTAGTAGGGCAAGATAAATTTCTATGCCCCATTGCTTGTGCATCTTATTTCCCAGTTGCATGCAAAACCTTTGTTGTTGTTTTTGAACATCTGTTTTTAAAACTTTGAGTTCCAAATTCTCTCCCCTCTTCCCTCCCCACCCACCCTCCCTAAGAAGGCAAGCAATTCAACATAGGCCACATGTGTATCATTATGTAAAACCCTTCCACAATACTCATGTTGTGAAAGATTAACCATATTTTGCTCCTTCCTAACCTCTCCCCCTTTATTGAATTTTCTCCATTGACCCTGTCCCTTTTCAAAAGTGTTTGTTTTTTATTACCTCCTCCCCCCATCTGCCCTCCCTTCTATCATCCCCCCTTTTTTATCTTCTTCCTCTTTCTATCCTGTGGGGTAAGATACCCAATTGAGTGTGTATGGTATTCCCTCCTCAGGTCAAATCCAATGAGAGCAAGATTTACTCATTCCCCCTCACCTGCCCCCTCTTCCCTTCCTACAGAACCACTTTTTCTTGCCACTTTTATGAGAGATAATTTACCCCATTCTATCTCTCCCTTTCTCCCTCTCTCAATATATTCCTCTCTCATCCCTTAAATTGATTTTATTATTTTAGATATCATCCCTTCATATTCAACTCACCCTGTGCCCTTTTTGTGTGGGTGTATATATATATACACACACACATATATATCTATATACCTACATATATACATACATAGACACACATATGTATATATATATATATGTATACATATATATATATGCATATTCCTTTCAGCTACTATGATATTGAGGTCTCATGAATCACACGCCATCTTTCTATGTAGGAATGTAAACAAAAGAGGTCAACTTTACTAAGTCCCTTATAATTTCTCTTTCTTGTTTACCTTTTCATGCTTCTCTTGATTGTTGTGTTTGAAAGTCAGATTTTCTATTCAGCTCTGGTCTTTTCACTGAGAAAGCTTGAAAGTCCTCTATTTTATTGAAAATCCATATTTTGCCTTGGAGCATGATACTCAGTTTTGCTGGGTAGGTGATTCTAGGTTTTAATCCTAGCTCCATTGACTTCCAGAATATCGTATTCCAAGCCCTTCGGTCCCTTAATGTGGAAGCTGCCAGATTCTGTGTTATCCTGATTGTTTTTCCACAATATTCAAATTGTTTCTTTCTGGCTGCTTGCAGTATTTTCTCCTTGACCTGGGAGCTCTGGAATTTGGCAACAATTTTCCTAGGAGTTTTCCCTTTGGGATCTATTTCAGGAGGCGATCTGTGGATTCTTTCAATTTCTATTTTACCCTCTGGCTCTAGAATATCAGGGCAATTCTCCTTGATAATTTCTTGAAAGATGATATCTAGGCTCTTTTTTTGATCATGGCTTTCAGGTAGTCCAATAATTTTTAAATTATCTCTCCTGGATCTATTTTCCAGGTCAGTGGTTTTTCCAAGGAGATATTTCACATTGTATTCCATTTTTTCATTCCTTTGGTTCTGTTTTATAATATCTTGATTTCTCATAAAGTCCCTAGCTTCCACTTGCTCCAATCTCATTTTTAAGGTAGTATTTTCTTCAGTGGTCTTTTGGACCTCCTTTTCACTTTGGCTAATTCTGCCTTTCAAGGCATTCTTCTCCTCATGGGCTTTTTGGAGCTCTTTTGCCATTTGAGTTAGTCTACTTTTAAAGTGTTGTTTTCTTCAGTGTATTTTTCAGTATTTTTTGGGTCTCCTTTAGCAAGTCATTGACTTGTTTTCATGGTTTTCTTGCATCATTCTTATTTCTCGTCCCAATTTTTCCTCTACTTCTCTAACTTGCTTTTCCAACTCCTTTTTGAGCTCTTCCATGGCCTGAGACCATTTCATGTTTTTCTTGGAGGCTTTTGTTGTAGGCTCTTTGACTTTGTTGACTTCTTCAGGCCATATGTTTTGGTCTTCTTTGTCACCAAAGAAAGATTCCAAAGTCTGAGACTGAATCTGGGTGCGTTTTCACTGGCTGGCCATGTTCCCAGCCAACTAACTTGACCCTTGAGTTTTTCAGCAGGGTATGACTGCTTGTAGAGCAAAGAGTACTTTGTTACAAGCTTGAGGGGATGTGCCCATTGATTTCAGAGCTATTTCTATTTAGCCAGGTCTGCCACCCCAGCACTCCTCCTTCCTCAAAAACCACCAAACCAGACCTGATGCAAATCTTCAGCAGGCTCTGTACTCCTGCTCTGATCAGCCACTTAATTCCTCCCACCATGTGGGCCTGGGGCCAGAAGTAACTGCAGCTGTAGTTCTGTAGCTGCACCTCCCCCGCTGCTCCTGGGGCAGTGGCCGAACTGTGAACTCTGTCCCCCGAAGCTTTTCCCACTAACCTCCTCTGCTGTCTTTGATGTTTGTGGGTTGAGAAGTCTGGTAACTGCCATGGCTCACTGATTCAGGGTGCTAGGGCCTGTTCTGCCCAGCTCCTGGTCTGGCTGGTCCTGCTGCTTCCCACGCTGAGCTCTGCTCGCTTCCACTCCATGCACGATAGACCTCATCCAGCGACCATCCAGGCTGTCCTGGGCTGGATCCCTGCTTCCCTCTGCTATTTTGTGGGTTCTGCAGTTCTAGAATTTGTTCGGAGCCATTTTTTATAGGTTTTTGGAGAGACCTGGTGGGGAGCTCATGCAAGTCCCTGCTTTCCAGTCGCCATCTTGGCTCTACCCCCGAAAGTCCAAATGGGGAGAAAATTTAAAACTTATGGAAGCGAATGTTGAAAACCAAAAATAAATAAATTAACTAAAAAACTCCACATTCCTCAGAATCCTGCAAGGTATGTGGTTTGAAGATTATGATTCAATTTGGTAGATGAGGAAACTGAGGCTCAGAGAAATTAAAGGATGGTTATGGTACATAAGCATCTTAGGAATGATTTAAAGCAACATCTATTAACTCCAGGTACAACACACCTTACACTATGGAATACTACCAATCTCTGTCTTGACACATTTTTTAGTTTGATATTTCTGGAGTTAGAAATTTAACAAAATTAAGATTTGGTGAACTCTAACATGTAGACAAATAAAATAGTACTCAGGAAGAGAAAAACAGGGGTCCTTAAAATATTTGGGTTCTAGTTATTTACTTCTTGTTTTTGTTGTTGTTGTTTGTCCTTCATCCTCGAAGAGGACCGTGACATCTAGAAGGTGATACTGTGACATGAAAATGAATTGGACTTAAGTGAGGGAGGGCTGCAATTACCTAGTGAAAGAACTAGCCAGCATTGTGTAGGAGAAAGTTCACTAGGCTCAGAGTGACAAAATTTGCCTTTGTGTCCCAGTTCCATAATTTATCTGCATGATTTTGGAGAAGCCATGCTCTCTGAACCTCAGTTCCTCCATCTGCAAAATGAGTGTAATTTCTTTTCTGCTTGTCTCACAGTGCTGTTATAAGGATCAAATGAAATAATGTATGATGAAAACTGCAAAGCATCTTACAAATTTAAATGGTTATCTTCTTCAGCAAAGGCCCTCTTAAGGGAAAGGCTGCCTGTTATACTAGATTGAGCATTGCAGTTGGAGTCAGAAAGATGTGGGAAGAGCCATAACTAATGCTTCAACTAGGGTTTGGGAAGTGAGGCTTTGTCCCAGGGTAGATATTTGCCACAGGACTGAAAAGTTGAAGGATTGCTGACTGTGCTTATGCTCTTAAAAGAGTCAGAGGCAGTGCAGAGTAAGAGTTGTGTCTGGGAAGGGAGAGAGGAGAAGGAACAGGTATTTGGCTAATAGAGACGACTTGAATCTCACAAGTAGCCCACAAGGACACTTTTCTTTCTGTATATTCCTGTGTCTCAATCTGCCATAGGGGTAAAAATACACACTTGTTAGTCCAGGTTTTAGTCAGCAGGTACACTCTGGCTGCTACTGCCTGAGAGAGTTGGGGGCCTAGGGTTAATCCTTTACTCACACAGGGATGATTGTGGCAGAAGAGAAGAGTTGGTGGATGGATAATGGTGCTGGACCATCTTCCCTTCCACATCTATATCCTAGATAGGATAACATGACATAACTAGTACCTAATTAGTAAGAATAATTATTTAAAATAGAAAGTTACTGTCCTATATTTCTACCTCTACTTACTCCACTCTTCAACATTCTAAAATATGACCTATTTCACTAATCAACTGAAATTGATTTCTCTAAGGTTATCGAGGGTCTCTTAAAGGCCAGATGAAAGAGTAGTCCTCATTGGCAGCATTTAACACCATTGGTCACCCCCTACTCCTGGATACTTTCTTTTTTCTTAGCTTTCTTTACTCTGCTCTCTCCTTGTCCTCCCTACTATCTGATTGCTCTTCAGTATCCTTTACTAGATTACCACACATCTCCTGCTTCCTATGTATGACTGTACGTTAGTGCTCTTCCCTTGGTCCTCTTCATCTTGTCTCACAGTCTTGGTCTTGGTGATCACACGAGCTCCCCCATGGGCTTGGTTTTTTTTTAATAACTCCCACATCTATGTATCAGACTTAATCTTTCTCCTGAACTTCAGTACCACATCAACAACTGCCCATAGGAGAGTTCCCAGTGGATATTTCATAGAAATCTCAACCAATATATTCCAAACAAAAGTCATTACCTACCCCACTCTACCCTTCTCTTCACCTGTCTAGGTCTTAGTTTCTTCATTTCTAAAATGAAGAAGTTGGACTAGTTTATATTTAAATTGTCGTTGTAGCTGTCAAGTCATCTGATTTTATAATTCTATATTCAGACATTTTTCTATGTGTTACACATAGCTGGAGTTCTACCACCTAATACCAGTGAATCAGAATCTGGCTTCAAAAGCCATGGACAGCTGTGAAGATGATTGCTCTATTGGAGCAATTAAAATGGCCCATTTGGTCCCTTGGAATTGGAATTGTGTGGCTTTCGCTTCCATGACCTGATATAACTTGTTCATTCACCCAAATGTTTCCTACACTTACCCACCCCCAAGTCTTTTTGAATTCAAAATTCCCTTACTCACAACCCCCTGCAGACTTCCAGGCAATTTTAGAATGGCTTCAGAGAGTGTTGGCAAACCCTGGTTTCCCTTCGAATGCTGTGTCTGCAGCCATCTTTCCCTTGGTATGAAAATGGGGTACATAGTACTAGATACAACGTAAACTGATCTAGCCACAAGAACTCACACGAGTTAAACAGCCTAGATCTTAGGGCCTGAATAACAATAACAGTAATGATATTTACTAACAACATGTGTATAGAACTTTTAGGTTTGCCAAAGACGTTACACATATTATCTCCTTTGACCCTCACAAAGCTCCAGAGAAGCAGATGCTATTAAGGTTGGGAGAAAGAGAGACAGACAACCTGGGATTTTAGCAAAAGATAACAGCATCTGATGTTAGTAGGGTATATAGGTACTGTGAGGCTGCTAACTAGTTTTCTGGCTCTCTACCCTCATCTCTTTACTATCAGGTAACATCGGCAACTGTGAGGAGATCTAATCAAATATTAAGGTTAACAGATTCCACGAACTTATTCATACATGTAGAGGAAACTTTGTTTTTATCAAGGATAACATCTAGTATGATGCAAGTTAAGGACAAGTCATTCGATTATAGATTTAATTCTTGAAGGGCGTATAGTTCAACCCCCTCATTTATAAATGAAAAACTGAGGTGGAGAAAGGTGAAATGATTTGTTGAAATAAGTGATTGAGTTGAGAATTGAGCCTGGCCCTGTGACTCCAAATCCAACACTTCCCCCACTATGCCACACTGCTTTAGCATGATAGAAGCTTACCTTGGAAGATAATATTTTGGTGCTCAAAAGAGGCATGACAATATAGTGGAAGGAGGCATTGACCTGGAGTTGGAATATTTGAGTTCATATTCCAGTTTTGACACTTGGCAGCTAGGTGATCTTAGGTTATACTTTGCTTTTCTGAACTTTAGTTGCCTCATCTGTAAAATAGGACTAATAATCAATTTTTACTAAACATTAGAATGTCCAGTAAATACGGCTCATTAGTTTGCAACCTAATGACCATCAGATAGAGATGATAGGTAGATAGAAAAAAAAGATAAATAATTAGATAGAGAGAGAGAGAAAGAGAGATAGACAGACAGACAGAGGCAAAGACAGAGAGACAGAGACAGAGAGAGGGAGAATGAGATTTAAAAAAAAACAGACTATATATGTAGGGAGTGGGAAGGGAAAGGAATAAGTATTTATATAGCAGCTATTATGTGCACAACACTGTGATAAGTGCTTAAAATTATTGTCTCATTTGATCCTCAGAACAACCCTCTGAGGTAGGTGCTATTTTTATCCCCATTTTAGAATTGAGGAAACTGAGGCAAACAAAGTTTAAGTGATTTGTCAAGAGTCATATATCTAGTAAGTGTCTGAGGCCAGATTTAAATTTTAGTCTTACTGGTTCCTGGCCCTGAGTTCTAACCATTGAGCTACCAAGTGCCTCTGTGTGTGTATGCATGTGCCTGTGTGTGTGTGTGTGTGTGCATATGTATATGTATGCATGTATCTCCATCTACCTACTTATCTATCATTTATTTATCTATTTGAAACATACAATGTTGTATGATGAAGCATTAGAGCTGCTCCCTCGAAATAGATCTAAATTTTGATTGGTGGTGCAATATGTTGTTAAGGGACAGGTGTACAACATAAAATAGGAGATTACCCTGGCATTTCTGTCTCTATCTTAGTCAAGACCAATAATCATCTGCAAATCTCTCACCTCCTTCCTATGTTCAACACCTATGGATTAAGGAGGTAATATAAAATGGGATAGACTTCAAGAATCTTCTGTCCCAGGATCAGTCTTCAGGTTCATCTTGCTTAGTTACCTGGACTTGACCCCTTCTCTATCTGTGGCACCAACCTACTTTTCTTTGCCTCAGTTGAACTCCCTAGAACTGACTCTTTGCCTGCTTTGACTTATGATATCTTTCAGAACCAATCTTTACTCTTAGACAAACCTCCCACTTCTAATCTCTTCTCATCAGCCTATATTCCTTAGCTGCCCATGCTTCAGTATTACAAATGGAGGACAAAAAACAATAATGCCCTGGACCCAGTGATAGGCTAACTTTGGGAAGGACAAATATCAGGAAACATTCAGTTTCAGAGTAGCACTTGACATGTCTGATCTCTAGGTTGGGCTGCAGTTTCAAAAACTGGTCTCCAGATAGTATGACTTATCAGGTATCGATACAAGTCAACTTTTTTCCCTTAAATAAAATAGTGCTTGATTCCATTCTATACATCCAAACCCTCACCCTTGTCTGGTTCTTGAATGATAAAAATGTAACAATACATCAGAACATCTGATCAGACACTCTCACATTGGAATTTTAAAATGGGAAAGGCAAGAGTTGACTTCCTTTACCCAAAAGATAATGGATAAACCCATAGTAGGGAATGAATAAACTCAACCAAACAACCAATCAACAAGTATTTATTAAGGGCTAGATGCTGGGATAAGGACTAGGAATACAAAGTAAAAACAGAAACAAGATCACACCCTCAAGAAGCTTACATTCTATTAGTTTAGAACAGTAAGCTGCATGCCTAAAGTCTAATATAATAAATCTTCAAGAAATAGCTGATTAGAAAAAGAGATACTTTTGTTAGAACCCTGGATTTGGAGTCAGATGTGATTCCAAGGAAAAGAAGTTGGAAGTCAAAGGAGCTTGGCTTAACTCCTAGCGATGGTCCCATTCCTCACACTTAATACCCATAGGACTTTGGATAAGTCATATAACATTTCTGAAGTTGTTGCTTCCTTTGAATATTGTATTGAGGAAACAAGCCTGAATCAACACTAAATTCTCTTCTAGCTCTATGTCAACTAGGTGGTACAATAGATAATATATTGGAGTGAGGAAGAACTAAGTTCAAATCCAGCCTCAGACACTTTGCTATGTGACCCTGGGCAAGTCACTTAACCTCTCTGCCTCTATTTCTTCACCCATAAAACGGGAATAGTAATGAACTTACCTCCCTGGGTTGTTGAGAGGATAAAATGAGATAATATTTATAAAGGACTTTACAAACATTAAAGTGTTATATACATATTAGCATTATTATTATTGTTATTATTAAACACTGGTGATCCTATGATCCTGCTGCAATAAAAGGCAAAGGAAAAAAGACACTAATTGGTGGCATCGAAGAGTTATCTTGAAAGCAAGATGACCATGAAGAATTGCAAGTCTCCTGGGCCCTCTTCTTGTTCTCTCATTAAATATTTTCCACACATGCTCCATTTATAAAACTGCAGAGAGAAGCAGAGTAGCTGCCAGGGAGGGAGCTGAGGATGTAGATTAAAATAATTACAAGGGAGCCTTTGACAATTGATAAACCTCCAGCTTGGGTTCTTGTCTTTGTTTTGAGTTTTATTATAAAATACTTGGTTTTTCTTTTTCCCTGAAATGATGATTTAATCCCACCCCACCCCCAACTATTAGAGTTCATTTTACATACTGATGTGCCACTTTTAGAAGGTGCTTTGTAACTCCAAATCAGAATGCTAATACCAGGGGTTGCTATGGGAAGCAATCTTTTCTACTGAGCAGGAAAATAAATAGTTGTATGAAATCCTGAATCAATACCCAGAACTGAAGGGGCTACTATCAGGAATTTCAGTCCCTAAATATAGGTGTGAGGCTAGAAGATACTTTCTTTTTTGTCAAATCCTAATTACAAATGTGGGTAGGAAATTATGTCTTTTGAAGATAGGTTAAGAAGGTGATGTTTAAAATTTTTTTTTAGTTTGTACATTTTCTTCTAGCATTTGCAAATAGGTACTTGCAACCTTGTGAAGGCAGCTGAGGAGCAATGGATGATTTCCATAGTCAAGAACAGGAGGCTGCAGGATTGGGCTCTAATTAATTAATGTCTTCTGAGCCAGGAAAGCTTCACGAACATTAAATAATAATAACAATGACATATATATGGATTAAAGAATATCTGCAGGAGCTAAATAACAGATTTCTCCCTCACTCTTAGAGACAGGAATGACGCCTTCCCCTTTCGAAAAGAACAAGCCAAATGTCTATTTTAAAATAGGGAACTTTAAATGTGCATATTAAGTGTTATTTTTCTAAAACTACTATAATAATTACAACAATAATCACATCCTTTTATGTTGCACTTTAAGATTTACAAAGTGCTTTAATATATTATTTCTTTGGAGAAAGCTATAAATGCATAGCTGAATTTCCTAGCTCTAAAAGTATGCACAGATACAGGACTAATATAATGCCCTATCATTCACCTCTCCTAAAGGGACAAAGGTAACTGGAGAGTTATGAAGAATCCCCAGATGTGTATGTTCTCTAGTTATTTCTTGAAGTTTTAAAAATTATCTTTCTAAATATGTCTCTGTAAGCAGGGATGTTGTTATATATTTTGTCTGAACCACACAGAACCCAGCATGGTGTTGGCACATACTCTCAAATACACAAATGTATCTTTGACCTCATTGATTTAAGGGTTCCCTCCAACAATGCAGATGGCAATCCATCCATTCTTTCCCATCCTGGGCAACTCTTGACCACGTGTGTTCATAAGTTCACAACAGGGGACATACCCAAAATGTTGAACGCCTTCCTCAATTCCTCGTGACATTTCAAGGTACGCTGTGGCTGTTCACTGATTCCTCCATCATCTTTCACCCTTGACACCTGACCATCGCAGCTTCTCTTTCAAAAATATAGTTCCTTGATGGAGTATTTTGTTACCATTATTTTCAGCATTCCTTATTAGATATGTGTTGCAAGCCTGCTTAATTCTTTCACGAGTCTCTCCGTTGCTTTCCGTGTCATATTCATTTTTAGTTCTTTGGGGGCAGTTGTACTCCATTCATTCCTGCCACATCACAATACCTTTGTGTAATATCAACTAAGGTAGGACTTTCTTACTATTTTAAAATGATTAATTAAGTGTCTTTGATTGAGCCTTACTAGTGCAAAGCCCCAGGCCCAAACCCGTATCTACTAGGTACTTAAGACTATGTGGGCATGAAGCCCCCAGGGTCCTAAGGGGAGTTGCTAAGACCAGAGCCAATAGTAGGAGCCTGAGTTCTGGTGGCTCAGATGACATTTGATGATGGCTAAAGAGTGTATAAAAAGAGAGAACAGAACTATTTGCTTGGAGGTTCTCACTCCTGGAGGTACAGGACTCTGGGCAGCCACTGTAAGGGCCTTCTGGCTGAACTTAGATGTTGATGGTTCCCTAGTAACTATGAATTGTATTTGGTCTGTTTATAAATGTACATTTGTAATTTGTTTGTATTTTCTATGAAGTTCAGGGTGCTGGCTTTTTCCCCTGAACTAAGTGAATGATATTTGTATGTTGGATTAAAGTAAGATTGTTAACCCCTTAACATTGCTTTCCTTAGTAAAGCAGATCAAAAGAACCTGTGCTGGCAGCGTTTTTGTTGTTGGGCTTGTGTTGCTCTTTCACCCCCACAACAGCTGCTAGCTGAATGGTTGCTACAGTTTAGAATATAAGTATAAAAGATGGACCTTGGGTTTCATACTAGAATTGGGTCAGTAAAGGAGCTTCTCATTTTCCCAAAAGCAATTCATTCCACTTTCCTCCTCTTGTTAAGTTCTTCACCTAACTTACTGTCCACCTGTGCCCTTAGTCCCAGATATACATGCTAATTAAAATATTCTTCCTCAATTCTGACTTTTCCTTGGGTATGAACAGTACAAATTCCTTTGAGTGATTACAAATTTCTTCCATGGTGCTTTACAAATGTTCTGAGGCTTGATGGCTGGCAGAAAAATATCATCTACAACCAGGAGCATGTGGAAGCCTCTGCCATCCACACAAAATCTCTCTTAGTCCTGGACTCAGTGATAGATCTCCTGTACCAAAATGCTGAATATATTTAGTGAGCATTTACTGAAATGTTTTATGCCTCACATGATGTAGATTATTAGAAGGTCACTGAATAGCCATTTTTGTTACATCATTTAAGGAATTTTAAGTGGTTTATATGGATGGATGGGAGACACTTTGTTGTGAAATAGCCTATAAGGTGTTTTTCTTGCTGTTGTTCCACTAAATCAAATGTGTTTTTTTAAATAATGAATCAGCAAAAACAGTCAGGTCATTTGTTCCCAATATCTTTCCAGTTACTTAAAAAATGGTAAAGATTGTGGCCCCTTGTTGAATATCATCTGCGAACATCTGTTTGTTCTCCACTAATACCCTCACTGAGGATGTCTTTGATTCCTATATTAGCTGACACTCATAAAGATTTTCTATCTAAACTTCAGAATTGGTTGGTTATTTGGGGGTAATTAGCCTTTGCCTAGATTTAACCTAGTCAGCAGAATAAAAATCTGGGAAATGAATTTTGTAGTTGGGTTGAGGTCTCTCACCTTGTACCAGGTAGATTTTTCAAAAAGAAAGGCTAAAAATAAAGGGCAGTAGTTTTATGGGAAGATCCTGCTCTACTTCTTCCTACCTAGGAGATGGTAGGCCTCAGAACAAAGATTTAAAGGAAACAGAACTGGGGAGGATGCTGCCAGTCCTATAAGAGTCCCTTCTCTGTTCTTAAGGAGTATCTCTGCTGGGATCTGAACCTGAGCCTGGAGAGGGACAAGTGGGAGATGTGAGAAGCTACATGGAACTGAGAGACTGGAATCATGTGCAAAAATCATAGTTACAAGGAGCCAGGATACTGGATGTGGGGTTTTGCGGACTCATCGGGAACAAGGGGAGTTAGTGTAGATGCTGTGTTACTGAAACCCCCTGAACCTCCAGGATGGTGATTATGTTATTTCCTTTCTTGCTTTAGGCTCCCTTATTGGAGACTGAAGCATTTTCCTTTGGTCAAGGAGAAAGGCTGTTTATCTTTTGTTGTTTACAACGTATACCTTATCCTTATTAACAGTGTGAACCACAGTCATTTTGTAGTCTAAGTGTTCTTATTCAAAATGAGGTTTGCTGTCAGATCTATGGAGAAGGGAAGAATTTATGACCAAACAAGAGATAGAGGATATTATGAAATGCAAATTGGATAATTTTGATCACGTTAAATTGAAAAGTTTTTGCACTAATAAAGCCAATGTTAACCAAAATTAGAAGGGAAACAGAAAGCTGGGAAACTATTTTTATAGCCATTGTCTCTGATAAAAGCCTTATTTCTAAAATATATAGAGAGAACTGAGTCAAATCTATAATACAAGTCATTTCCCAACTGAGAAACAGTCAATAGATATGAACAGGCAGTTTTCAGATGAAGAAATTAAAGCTATCTATAGTCATATGATCAAATGCTAAAAATCATTATTGATTAGAGAAATGCAAATCAAAACAACTCTGAGGTACCACATCACACCTATCAGATTAGCTAACATGACCAAGCAGGAAAATGATCAGTGCTGGAGAAGATGTGGGAAAATTGGAATGCTAAGGCATTGTTGGTGGAGTTATGAACTGATCTAACCATTCTGGACAATAATTTGGAACTATGCCCAAAGGGCAATAAAACTGCATAGCTACCCTCTGATCCAGCCATATCACTTCTAGATCTATATCCCAAAGAGATCATAAAAAAGGGCAAAGCACCAACATGTACAAAAATATTTATAGCAGCTCTTTTTGTGGTAGAAAAGAATTGGAAATTGAGGGGATACCCATCAATTGGGGAATGTTCGAACAAGTAGTGGTATATGAATGTAATGGAATACTATTGTTCTCTAAGAAATGGTGAGCAGGCAGACTTCAGAAAAACCTGGGAAGACTTGCATGAACTGATGCTGAGTGAAGTGAGCAGAACCAGGAGAACAGTATACACAGTAACAGCAACATTGTGCAATAACTGACTTTGTTAGACTTAGCTCTTCTCAGCAAAGCAAAGATCTAAGACAATTCCAAAAGACTCATTATAGAAAAAGCTATCCACATCCAGAGAAAGAACTATGGAGTCTGAATGCAGATTGAAGCATACTATTTTCTCTTTATTTTGTTGTTTTTTGTTTTTTCTTTTGTTTGGTCTTTCCCTTTTGTTCTGATTCTTCTTTCACAACATGACTAATATGGAAATATGTTTAATATGATCATACATATAGCCTATATCAGATTGTATGCCATCTTGTGGAAGGGGGTGTGGAGGGAGGGGGAAATTTTAGAACTCAAAATCTTATAAAAGTGGATGTTGAAAACTAAAAATAAATAAATAAATTTTAAAAAATAAAAAAAAGAAAATTAGATTTAGAGATTACTGCTAAGAGAGCAGCATTCCTAGAGAAGAAGGAGAAATAGATTTAATATTGAGGTATTTTGCTAGACTTTCTATCCATCCAGGAGTTCATAAAAGAAATATTTTGGATTTTTTTCCTTTTGATTCAAATTTCTCAGAGCAGAGAGAGAATATTTATAGTGGGAAATGCATCTAGACAATGACTAAGTAGTAGTGTGGGGCAAATAAGTGGGTCCGAACATCCTTGCTCACCACACTGTTCCATCACTACTACATGGAGGATAGATGGTCTCTCAGTCACTTCATTTTGGTATTAATAAAGTCCAAGACTTGTTATACCTTTGGTATCATGTTATGGTCTCCTTTAGAAATCTAGTATACTGGTTCCCCAATGCCCAGCAAGCATCTCCTCTTTATCCAATCTGTTTTCTTTTTCCTTTTGTTTTCTTTAGTGCTATTTCTGTTTCCAATAAAAACATCCAGGATACTGATGTTAGGGTTCAACGTTTGGAAAAAACTGTTTTAATGGTTTTTTGCAAATCTTTTCCACTTTTATTCTGTTTGTAATCATCCTTCTGTTTTTATCCTTGAATCTCCTTGGGATGGCTTTGTTTAGTTAGATATCTTTCCAAGTTTTCATTACTGGTTTTACCTTCCACTATTTTCTTTGCTTTATAAGACCATACTGCTCATAATTACCCACCATTCTTCATATAATTTTATGAAAATGTTTACACTCTAACCTAGTTTGCTTTTAGCAACGACCTCTCTCCTTTTGGCAGGTAAGTCAGATATTTGTTGACTAAAGTGCTTTCTGGACCCTATATGTTTCCTTGTTGTGGCAATTAGTATAAATTGATTGGTGAAACTCCTGGATAAATTATTAGTCAGTGTGAATGTCGTTACTGTTGTGCATAGGCATATAGATAATTTTATTAACTGAATTGGGGATTTCCAGATATTTTCATATATAGCTTGTCTATTTCGTCTATCAAAACAACCACAACCACAACCACCACCATGACAACAACAATCTGGACTTAAAAGACCTAAGATAAATTAATTTTTAGCAACTGGAAGGGAATATTAAGTAATACATAACCTCTTCATAGGAGATGCCTTGTTGGAAAAGAATCTTTGTTGCAGCATTTTGCTCTGCCAAATCACAGAGTTAGAGGTCGGAGAATTCAAGCACTTTGCCACTGTGGAAATGCTTTTAAAAAGGTGCTTTAAAAGAGGTACAAGCTGAGCAATGCCCACCCATTCACCTAAATGCAGGTATTCTAAGGACCAACAGATGGTTTCTATAAACTACCCGTTATGGCTTCAGTAAACCTATCCATTTCAACTCAACAAAGTCAATGTAGCTAATTGTTTTATTGTTTAATGCTTATGCTGTGAGAATATTTGACAATAAAATTTTGTTGTTGTTCAGTCATTTAGTCATGTCCAATTCTTTGTGACCCCATGGACCAAAGATACTTTGACAAAGATACTGGAGGGGTTTGCCACTTCTTTCTCCAGTGTGTCCCCATTTTGCAGGTGAGGAACTGAGGAAGACAGGGGTTAAGTGACTTACCTAGGGTAAGTGTCTGAAGTTGGATTTGAGTTCAGATCTTCCTGATTCCCGGCCTAGTGTTCTTTCTACTGTACCACCTAGCTGTCCCCAAGATTATGGCCCCCCAAAAAGCATATTGCCCCTGGAGGTATCCATGACCCTATCCTTCCTTTCCTTGTGATGTGATTGTATTTTACCCCAGGCCAGGCAGGGTTTCTAGTTCATAATGGAATCTTGCCTCCTAAGCTATTAGAAGAAAAGAGTCCTATTTTGGGGTCCTAACTGTCTAGAGAACTTGTTGGGGAGGAATTGAAAATCCTCATGGAAGTGCTCAATGAGATGAGGATGAGAAAATAACTGCTCTGGTAAAATAATGTGGTCACAACCACTTTTATAGCAAACTTCATGTTTATTGCTACATACATACCAAACTAGGTATAGTCTCATATCTGATTCAGACAAATTGGCATAGTGAATAGAAAACTGCCCTTGGAGCTGAGAAAAACCAAGTTTGATTGCTACCTGATACATACTTCTATGTGACTTTGGGCAGGTCACCTAATCTCTCAGTGCCCACAGACAACTTTTAAGACTAAATTGCAGAAGGTGTATAGATCTGTATTGGTAGAAGTAGTTTCCTGATTTTAGGAGTTCTCCACCAGCTCCTATCCCATCACTATTATTTGATTTTAGTTGGTAAAACCAATATGTAGGGTGGGAAATAATCTATACCACATCTAGGTATAATGGAAATTCATTCTAACATACTATTTATTCCTGAGCAGGATTTTATTTTAGGTGTCCCTTTTCTGAATGCCAACCAACGGGGTTATTTGCTTAAGTAGCAAGGGACCATAATCGTAACACAGTTTTATTTTGGAGATGATCCCTAAGAACAAAGCTTGAAGGTTACATTGTACTAGGGTCTTACTGTAATTAATGCTAATTTTTTAAAATTAAGATTTTTAATTTTTAGTTTACAACACTCAGTTCTGCATGTTTTTGAGTTCTAGATTTTCTTCCCCTCTCTCCCCTACCCCTCCCCACCAAGATGGCAAGGAATTTGATATATCTTCTACATATATCTTTGCATTAAACTTATTTACACAATAGTCAAGTTGTAAAGAAGAATTATGACCTGTGGAAGGAATCATGAAAAAGAAGAAACAGATTTTAGGGGCGGAGCCAAGATGGCAGCTGGAAAGCAGGGACTAGCGTGAGCCCCCCTGCCGAGTCCCTCCAAAAACCTATAAAAAATGGCTCTGAACCAATTCTAGAACTGCAGAACCCACAAAACAGCAGAGGGAAACAGGGCGCCAGCCCAGGACAGCCTGGATGGTCTCTGGGTGAGGTCGATCCCGCACGGAGCTGGGAGCTGGGAACTGGGAGCAGAGTGGAGCAGAGCCCAGTGTGAGTGGCACAGACCAACCAGACCAGGAGCTGGGTGGAGCAAGCCCTGGTGCCCTGAATCAGTGAGCTGCGGCAGTTACCAGACTTCTCAACCCACAAATACCAAAGACAGCGGACAAGGTTAGTGGGAAAAGCTGTGGGAGTGGAAGGAGTTTGCAGGGCAATGAAGGTGGGGCAGCTACAGATGCAATTGCTTCTGGCGCCAGGCCCACCTGGTGGGAGGAATTAAGTGGCAGATCAGAGCAGGAGTGCACAGCCTGCTGAAGATCTAAGCCCGATCCAGGTTGGGGGTTCTTGGGGAAGGAGGAGTGCTGGTGTGGCAGAGCTGGTGCATCCCCCCCCAAATGTGGAATGTAGAACTCTGTAGTCTACAAGCAGTCATACCCACTGAAAAACTCAAGGGTCAAGTTAGTTGGCTGGGAATATGGCCAGGCAGCGAAAACACCCCAGATTCAGTCTCAGACTTTGGATTCTTTCTTTGGTGACAAAGAAGACCAAAACATACAGCCTAAAGAAGTCAACAAAATGCAAGAGCTTACACCAAAAGCCTCCAAGAAAAACATGAACTGGTCCCAGGCCATGGAAGAGCTCAAAAAGGATTTGGAAAAGCAAGTTAGAGAAGTAGAGGAAAAATTGGGAAGAGAAATGAGAAGGATGCAAGAAAACCATGAAAAGCAAGTCAATGACTTGCTAAAGGAGACCCCAAAAAATACTGAAAAATACACTGAAGAAAACAACACCTTAAAAAACAGACTAACTCAAATGGCAAAAGAGCTCCAAAAAGCCAATGAGGAGAAGAATGCCTTGAAAGGCAGAATTAGCCAAATGGAAAAGGAGGTCCAAAAGACCACTGAAGAAAATACTACTTTAAAAATTAGATTGCAGCAAGTGGAAGCTAGTGACTTGATGAGAAATCAGGATATTATAAAACAGAACCAAAGGAATGAAAAAATGGAAGACAATGTGAAATATCTCCTTGGAAAAACCACTGACCTGGAAAATAGATCCAGGAGAGATAATTTAAAAATTATTGGACTACCTGAAAGCCATGATCAAAAAAAGAGCCTAGATATCATCTTTCAAGAAATTGTCAAGGAGAACTGCCCTGATATTCCAGAGCCACAGGGCAAAAGAGAAATTGAAAGAATCCACAGATTGCCTCCTCAAAAAGATCCCAAAAAGAAAACTCCTAGGAATATTGTTGCCAAATTGCAGAGCTCCCAGATCAAGGAGAAAATACTGCAAGCAGCCAGAAAGAAACAATTTGAGTATTGTGGAAATACAATCAGAATAACCCAGGATCTGGCAGCTTCTACATTAAGAGATCGAAGGGCTTGGAATACGACATTCAGGAGGTCAATGGAGCTAGGATTAAAACCTAGAATCATCTACCCAGCAAAACTGAGTATCATGCTCCAAGGCAAAATATGGATTTTCAATAAAATAGAGGACTTTCAAGCTTTCTCAGCGAAAAGACCAGAGCTGAATAGAAAATTTGACTTTCAAACACAAGAATCAAGAGAAGCATGAAAAGGTAATCAAGAAAAAGAACAAGAAAAAGAAATTGCAAGGGACTTACTAAAGTTGAACTGTTTTGTTTACATTCCTACCTGGAAAGATGATGTGTATGATTCATGAGACCTCAGTATTAGGGTAGCTGAAGGGAATATGCGTATATATATGTTTATGTATATATATATATATATATATATATATATATATATATATATATACAGAGAGAGAGAGAGAGAGGACACAGGGTGAGTTGAAGATGAAGGGAAGATATCTAAAAGAAATCAAATCAAATTAAGGGATGAGAGAAGAATATATTGACAGAGGGAGATAGGGAGAGATAGAATGGGGTGGATTATCTCGCATAAAAGTGGCAAGAGGAAGCAGTTCTGTGGGAGGAGGGGAGAGGGCAGGTGAGGGGGGAATGAGTGAATCTTGCTCTCATCAAATTTGACCTGAGGAGGAAATACCATACATACTCAATTGGGTATCTTACCCCACAGGAAAGAAGAGGGAAGAAGATAAAAAAAGGTGGGGATGATGGAGGGGAGGGCAGATGGGGGTGGAGGTAATCAAAAACAAACACTTTGGAAAGGGGACAGGGTCAAGGGAGAAAATTCAATAAAGTGGGATGGGTTGGGAAGGAGCAAAATATAGTTAGTCTTTCACAACATGAGTATTGTGGAAGGGTTATACATAATGATACACATGTTGCATATGCTTAATTACTTGACTTCTTAGGGAGGGTGGGTGAGAAGGGAAGAGGGGAGAGAATTTGGAACTCAAAGTTTTAAAAACAGATGTTCAAAAATGAAAAAAAAAGTTTTTTCATGCAACTAGAAAATAAGATACACAGGCAATGGGGTGTAGAAATTTATCTTGCCCTACAAGAAAGGAAAGGAAAAGGGGATGGGAGGGGAGTGGGGTGACAGAAGGGAGGGCTGACTGGGGAACAGGGCAACCAGAATATATGTCATCTTGGAGTGGGGGGGAGGGTAGAAATGAGGAGAGAATTTGTGATTCAAACTCTTGTGAAAATCAATGCTGAAAACTAAATATGTTAAATAAATAAATTTAAAAAATAAAAAGAGAGAAAAAGAAGAAACAGAACCTAAAGGAGAGAAAAAAATTAAAAAGAACAAAAAGAGTAAATAGTTTGCATCAATCTGCATTCAGACTCCATAGTTCTTTCTCTGGATGTAGCTAAATGCTAATTTTTTATTAGCTAAAACTTATCATTTAGTGGAAAGATCTCCAAATTTGGTGTCAGGAGACTTGTATTCTAGTTCTGACTCGCCTACTAGCTAGTTGTATGATTCTTGGTAAGTCACTTCAATACTCTGGGTCATGTGTTCTCTCACTTTTAAGAAGTGGGTACTACTAGGTAATCTTTAAGATTTCTTCCAACCTTGATGGTCACAATGGCCTGACTTTGTTAATATAAGAAATAGAGTTGCTACTTCTCTTGAGTCTCAGTTCATTAGCTTGTTAACCAGCCAGTTAGCATTTATGAGTCACTTACTGTGTGGTGCCAAGCTAGGTGCTAGGGATACAAAGACAAATGAAACAGTTTCTGCCCTCAAGGACCTTGTATTCTTTTGAGGTCATCATTATCATCCCATGCCCTAACTATGAGCATTCCCCAGAGCTCTGTCCTGGTCCCCCTTCTCTTGCCTATGCTTTCTTAGTGATCTCATCTGCTTCTATGGGTTGGATTTTCATCTCTAGGCAGGCAACTCCCAACTTTATATTTCTAATCCATTAGATCTCTCTCCTGCTTTCTTGTCTCATTTTCCCCCAACTGTGACTGCTAGGAATCTCAGCCTGGATGTACCTAATAAATTCTTAACACATCCTCAAATTCAACATCTCAAAATTTCTCTTCCTTCTCCCCTTTCAGTCCTGACCCTTTCAGTTTTTCCTTTGTTTGTTTCTGTTGATGACACCACTATGCTCCCAGTCACTAAGGCTCAAATTGTGAGACAATCTTTGACTTTTCCTCACCTCCCACACTCAGGCAGTGACCAATCCTATAGTTTCTATGCCAACAATTTTTTCTAGCTTCTGTCTCCTTACCTTAGTGTGCACTGTTACCATCTTGGCTTATCACCCCTTGTTGGAACCAGCATAACAGCTTCCTAACTGATATCTCTGCCTTCAGTCTCTTCTCAAATCGATTCCTCACACCATTGCCAATAAAACTTTTCCTAATACACAATTCTGACCATTTTACTCCCCTGCTCAAAAAATATTCACAGTTTTCTTTTGTCTATTTGATAAAATAGAGTCTTCTGTGTGGTGTAGTCAGTTTCAGAGTCAGTAAGACCTGGGTTCAAGTTCTGCCTCTGACATACTGGTTGTATGACTCTGGGCAAATCATTTAACCTCTCTCTTTTCTGGTAGAATGTAAACTCCTTAAAGGGAAAGATTACTATTTTTTTCCTTTCTTTTCTTTTTTACATTGGCATCCCCAATTTTTAGCACAGAGGTGCTTAATAATGCTGATTGACTTATTAATTGATATAACCTCCTTGAGGACAGAGCTTTTTTTTTTCATTTTTGTATCCCTAGACCATAGCACAGCACCCTACATCTAGGAAGTATTTAGTAAATGTTGTTGAATTGGGGGGGAAATGGAGTGCTCCTGATGATGGAAGCTCCATATTAACATGTGCTTCTATCTCCCCAAATCATGTTGCAGATAATTAATGAAAGACTATTTTCTAGCACATCAAAGTCCTCTGATCACTCTCTTCAGATCACTGCACTCAGGAGAGAAAACAAATGACAGGGCAGTGTATTAAAATTTTAATCCTGTTATCAAGGAAGTATCTGTGATGAAGCTTTTCTCTCAAAGCTTTGTTTTTCACTCTCCCAGCCTGATAAATGTGCTCTTTGGGGAGATGCATCTCACCACAGTGGTTTATCGTTTCTCCTCTGAAATCTGTTGGATAAATCTAACACCTGTGACTGATACGCTGACACATGAGAGCAAACTCCTCTGACCTTCACAACCCCCTGAAGGGTGCATTTTTCTTGGAGTTAAGGTGTGATTGGGTGGGACATAAGGGAAGAAAAGGGAAGAAGGTGAAAAGTGATGGTGGTCTCTGGCCCCAGAATTCTCTCCTCTTTTGAATTTTTAAGTCCTGCTTCCCTCCATAGTGGGACAGGGATACAGTCAAAGAGAAGGAAACAGGAAGAGCAGTCTAACCACTGATCAATTTCTGTGCCTTATGTCACATTAGATGATCACTTGACTTTCCCTCCTTCAACCACAACTACCATAAGGCCAGGTTAGAAATATGCCAGATGATAGGTCCCCGATGCCAAGAAAGGGCTGGATGATAATCTACTACTGAACTCTTTCAGCATGAAATGGCATTGATATTTGGGACTGCCATCCACCATCAGACCTGTGAATAATATACTAAGTAGTAGCGTCCCAGGAGCCTGAAAAAGTTAACACAGTGTTCAGGAGGTGACTCATTTGCAAACAAGAAAGACCTTAGGCCTTGGGAGAAGCAGGCTCATTAAGTTTTAAGTGGCACATCAAAAGGTTATAAATGAAATGTAGTCACTTTGTACCCTGTGTCACCAGTTACCCCACCTCCACTCCCACCCCTAATTAAACTGGGAAGCAGAGTCTTACAATCCATGTCACAGCGTCCAAAAAATTAGTAGCATCTATATTTTCTGGGGCGCTGTTAGAGGTTATGTAATGTTTCCTGTCTTTTTGAGGCTGGGCCACTGGAGACTGCTCTTCTCTTTGTTTGATGGATTGAGGCAGGGAGCATTTATGAATCTCTGTTTGCGACAACTTCTTGGGGCTCAGTCCCTCGCTACCTGGAATGCATTAAGCCCTGCCTTTCTCCCTTCCCTCTTGAGGCAGTAAAAGATAAAAGTAGGCACAGATGCACAGGTGGGGTGGAGAGCCTTTTGGTTCAGGGGTCCTTCTGCTAGTGTAAACCTATCTATCCCTTTTCTCATTCCTTTTCTCCATTAGTATTTCATAGCCATAGAAGCCTCTAACTGTAGGAGAAAGGGTTTTGGAGTCCTGGACTCCATGAATCTCATTTACAAGTAAGGAAATAGAGACCAAGAGAGGTGTTAACTTCATCAAGGTATTATGGCAGGATTGCAACCAAAGTGCTGGCTCCTGACTCCCAGTTCATTGCTTTCTCCATCATATCAAGCTCTGTTTTTTAATAGCTCCATGGAATTTTAGAGGTAGATAGAAACTGAGGGAATAGTTAGTCCATTCTCTCCTGATCTAGTTGAGGAAACTGAGGCCAGGAGAGGTTACATTAAGAGACTCACCTAAGATCATAAAAATATTGAGCTGGGATTTAAACATCTTCTGACTCCAAGCATAATTCTTTTTTCTCTTTATCACAATAAGGGCCACTGGAGGCTTCCCTACAAGCTAAAATGAAAAAGCTTGTAGGAAACTCAAATTTTCAAAGAATTCACTCCCAGCCCAAGTAAGGCTTGAAGAAGAGCTAAAAACTCTTTTCCTGCTGGAGGATAATTGGGAGGGAGGTTGAATATCAACTACCACCAATTCCCCAGGCATTCTGTACCCCCTCCCTGCAACAGGAATCAATCTTTTAGCACACCAGGTCCAGGCTCCCTGCTTTCCTCATATCATGTTCTGGCCCTGATTGACTTAGCTAAGAACCCACCTGTGTCTGGGGCCCCCAATTCCACCAGAGGACTTTGACCTGTTTATATCCTCCTCGACCGCCCCTCTTATTGTATTTCCCTCAATAAAGCTGGCTTGCTTGACTTTCTCCTGCTTCTGTCTCATGGGGCTTCTTGTGTTGCACCTTGGAATCCTGAATCTCAATCTATATTAAGACAAGCACACGGTGACCTTTTGATGGAAGCTGAAGGTTTGTTGGTAAATAAACCTTTCTTCTGCTTCACCAGCAGCCATCTTACCATTCTAAGTCCTTAATACTGCTAAGAGCATTGGGAAATACAGATGTAAATGTCCCCAGCCAAGCAATCAACACTAGGCACCATTCTAGAAAGACAAAAAATGAAACAGGGCTTGCCCTGGAAGAGCTTGCATTTAAGTGAGAGGAGACAACATATACATAATAAATAGAAGCTCCTTTTTTGGGGATGGGAGTGGGGTGGGAAAGAAATAGCAGTTGGAGTGATCCACAAAGGCAATGCTTCAACTGAACCTTGAAGGATGGTAGGCTTTTAAAAAGCCAAATTAGGAGAGGTTACATTGGAGGCATGGAGGAAAAGATGGTGGAAAGGCATGGTGATTGCATATGGAGTGTCAACGTACGCTAAATCATGTAAGAAGACCAGTCTGGGTAAAGCGTAAAGGGAGGGAAGGAAATAAGCATTTATTGAGTACCTATCATGTTCCAAATACTATGCTAAGCTCTTTTGCAAATATTATCCCACTTGACCCTCATAACAACCCTGGGAGGTAGATGTTATTTTTCTTTTCATTTTATTATTGAGGAAACTGAGCCAGATAGAGCTTAAGTAACTTGCCCGTGTTTATACAGCTAGTAAGTGTCTGGTATCAGATCTGGACCCAGGTCTCCCTGCCTCCAGACCTAGCACTCTATCTAATGTGCCACCAGCCACAGTGAAGGTATAGTATACAATGTAATTTCATGAAGGGGACAAATGTGTAATAAAACTAGAAATGTAGAATAGGGGTTTTGAAGGGCTTTAAATTCCAAACAGAGGAGTTTTATTTTTGATCCTCCAGGTAGTTGAGAGCCACTGAAATTTACTGAGTAAGGGAATAATCTGGTCAGACCTGCATTTTAGGAAAATCACTTTGGCAGCTTTGTGGACTATTATAAGAGTTTGCTATTTGGTCTCCCTACTTCAAGACTCTCCTCCCTCCAATCGATCTTCCACTCTGCTGTCAGGTTAATCTTCCTAAAACATTGGCCTGACCATGTCAAAACATTCCTCCCCCCATTGGATTAACTTTAGTGGCTTCATACTACCTCCAGCATCAAATATAAAATCCTCTGTTTAGCTTCTAAAACCCTTTATAACCTGTCCCCTTCCTACCTTTCCAGTCTTTTTCTTACACCTTACCCCTCCCATTCATATTCTGAAAATCCAGTGACATTGACCTCTTCGCTGTTCTTCCAAATTGACAGTCCATCTCCCAAATGAACATTTTCCCAGGCTTCACCTCCTTCCTGCAATGCCCTCCCTTCTCATCTCTACTTTCTGGTTTCCCTGGCTTCCTTGTAGTCTCATCTAAAGTCTCGCCTTATGACTGAAGCCTTTCTCAGTCCTTAATCTTAGTGCCTACCCTCTGCTATTACTCCCAGTTTATCCTAAATTTATCATATCTATACATAGTTGTGTACATGTTTTCTTCCCTATTAGGCAGAGTTCCTTGAGAGAAGGGACTAATTTTTGTCTTTGTTGCTGTTTTATTTTCTTAGTATCCTCAGTGTTTAGCACATTCCCTAGTGAAGAGGTGCTTATAAAATGCTAGCTGACTCACTGGAGAATGAATGTAAAATGGGGAGAGACTTGAGGCAAAAAGAACAATGAGGAGACCCAGAGCATGTTGAAGTGGTCTAGTGAGCACATGTACCAGTTACAAAAAAATTATTGGGATGTTTGAAAATGGACATTTCAATCTCCTATCCTTTAATCCCAGTTGTCTGCTAGACTCATAACTGAGGCTCATTCAGCAGCAGCAAGAGTTAAACAAGGAATGACTTTGAGAACAAGCAGTTCTAGAAGGGATAGAGCAGTAAATTAAAAGAGTTCCAAGAAACTGGCTGTAGGAAGAGGCATAGATAGGTGAGTAATTAGTGTAGAGGAATTGTCTGGCAGTAGGCAATTGCTGGGATTTCAGGGAGCCAAGTGAGCAGAATCAAAGCGGTCCAGCACCATAGAGAGGACGCGATTCTAGGTACCAGTTCTGACTTTTTAGTCTTTAACGGAATTGTCATACCAGGGAGGGAATGATGATGGGGACTCAGGCATAGGAAACCAAAAGAAGGACCCTATTACTAATTTAGAATATGCACTCGGGGAGATCCCTACTAGATTGTATGACTTCCTTAACAAGCTGCTAATCTTGTGTCGTCTGACTTTAATCTGGTTTGCTCAACTGCACCAGATGGCCTCTTAATAACATAGCTGAGCACATTTTAGTAGTGTGCCCTAATCCCTCTTGCACTGGTGTAGCCATAATGGCTTTTGTTTTCTTTGAATGGCTCAGCTTGCCTCATTGATCCTCTGGACACTGTGGCTTGCTCTTCCGGGGCAGGAGGCCCGGGGAGCATGCCGGGAAGCAGACAACTTCCTGTGTGGGGAGTCATGGGGCTGGCTGAGGGGAGGTGTTAGCTCCAGAACCTGGTCTACCCTAGGGGGAGGAGCCAACTCAGGAACCAATCGGCCCTGGTCATTTGGGCGGAGCTTGATGATGTCAGAAACCCTATAAGAGGGGAGAGGACAGCTTGAAGATTGTTCCTCTCTTTCCTTTTCCGGTTGGAGCCAGAGGCAGTTACAACGACCGTTACAGAGGCAGTTACGACCGTTACATCGTCAGTTTCAGTTGCAGCTTCAGTTTCAGAAACAGACACAGCTGAGGCAGGAGCTGCCAGCAGCAGAGCTGATCTACGGGAGGAAGCTGAACAAAGACTTCAGTCCAGTGGGTAATCTTATTACCATCAAGGGGGAAACATGATTTTGCTTTACGCAATCATGTTTCTCTGTAGCCTCCTGGTTACTCTTTCAAGGCGTACCTATTGGGCCTGGAAGATTATGACCAACATATCAAAATGGGGCTTCTGGTTCATGGGTTGGTTACTGTGGAGCCTAAATAAATGTTTTGATTCTTCTGCCTTCTACTTTGAGAGTTTCTTCTATCCGGCGATTCCGAACCTTTCAGACATGTTTATGATCTTCTTTGAGATTATAAACTCGGCCCTCCTGATACATTTGGCGTCACGAACAGGATCGCTAGGTATAAGATCTCTATTTAGAAGCAGAACAATTCCAGAGGAAGAGATAAATATCCCAGGATGGGAGGATCCATTTTATTCCTCCCTAGCAAAAGAATTGGCTAAAAAAGCTGGACCCTGTGAAAACTGGGAACCAAGGCTACGGAGAGGAGATCCTAGGGATTTAGAAAAGTGTTTACGAGAAGTTGGGATTCAGTCAGGGGCATCACTATCTAGGCAAAGCTGGATAGTGTTATCAGCCTACCGGCTAGTATACGAAAGATTGAGATTAAGTGAAAGACATGGGGGCACTCCTACCCCACAGGAAGAAGGGAAATCTCAGATAGCAGAAGACCAAACTGACTCAAATGAGAACTTTTCTATTAATGTGGCTAAGAGCAACAGGAGACCAAAAAAGCCCAGAGTGCATTTCAACCCAGCCCAGAAAGAGCCGGCTGAGGCACAAAACACTACTGGGGTTCAGGATGTGCCTCACACAGAGAATAGGAGATGGTTAAATGATCAGACAAGGGCTCGACCCATACAAAGGAGGAAGACAGAAACCCGAGGTGAAGATTCAGTTACAAGGGAAATTCAGGAAGATTTCTCACCGCAAGAGGTCACAGATATTTTGAGTAGATTCAGCCAAAGAATAGGAGAACCATTGATATCTTGGATGGTAAGACTCAGTGATCAAGGGGCCGGTGGAATATCAGTAGATGGGACAGACTGCATGAGATTCATAGGTATCAGCCATGATCCTCTAGTTCAACAAGCTTTTAGGGAACATCATCAGCAAGGAGATGGTGATAGCAAGACTACTCTGTTGGCATTAGCCGCTGTGGGATGCAATAAGAGATATGCTACTGATTCTATGTGGCCCACTGAGCACAGACCCTGGTATTCACTTAGAGATTGTATCATGAGACTAAAGGAGGAGGTAATGAAGACTGCCATTATGATAGGAACTGCAGACAAATATTACAATGATCCAATGGGACTGTCTCATAGGAATTTAATAATTAGGACAGCTCCCCCTGCTTATAAACAACTAATTTTGAATTTATTGCTTGGAGAAGTAGGGAGCCGTCTTACAACAGTGATAAATAAGATTTTACAGTTATATGACTTAGGTGACTGGGGAAGGGATAGATCTCCTCGAGAGAGAAGAGTGTATAACCAGCAAACTTGGCGCCAAAGGAGAGTAACAAGGAAAGAAATGTTTACTACTTTATTGAGAGCAGGGGTAGGTTTTGAAATGATAGATGGAATTCCAACCAATGAATTATACAGAATGTATAGAGGACTTGATAACACGAGAGATAGGGAAATCAGAACTGCTCCTGCAAATGCTACAGATGTTGAACCTTCAAACCCAAGTGAATCATATGAAAGGGAATACTAGGGAATAGGCCGAGCCCCAGTCCAAATTAAGGAAATACACAGGCTGGATTGTAGACCTCACATTAACTTGACCATATATTGGAAAAATGGGTCAAGTACGGTAACTGAGGCATTAATAGATACTGGGGCCGAGGCCACCCTTATTTATGGAAATCCAGACAAGTTCAGCCATGGAACTCCTATTACCATCACAGGACTAGGAGGGACTGAAATATCAGCCAGACAAGTTAAATTGATGATGAAAATTGGACAGTTGCCCAAGAAAGAATATAGTGTGGTTATTGTGCCTATTCCTGAATACATCATTGGAATAGACATTTTGAAGGGTATGACCTTAAATTTACCTGAAGGGAAATACCAATTTGCTGTGAGGAAAATAGGCATTAATGCAGTCTTAGTGGGGAAAATCAAGATGGATCCAATCACTTTGCCCGAACCTTCTGAAGTAATTACTTTGAGGCAATATCGTGTGCCAGGTGGGCAAGATGAAATTGCCAACACTATAAGAGAATGTGTTGAGGCAGGAGTGTTAGTCCCTACAACTACTCAATGGAACAACCCTGTCTGGCCAGTCCGAAAGTCAGATGGAACATGGAGGATGACAGTAGATTATAGACAGCTGAACAAAGTGACTCCTCCCTTGTATGCTGCTGTCCCAGACACAGTTACTTTAATAGAGAGAATACAAAAACGTGAAGGGACTTGGTATGCAGTTATTGATTTGGCCAATGCCTTCTTTACAATCCCAATAGACCCCAAGCAATGGAATCAGTTTGCTTTTACTTGGCAAGGCCGACAGTATACATTTACACGCCTGCCGCAAGGATATATTCATAGCCCAACTATTTGCCACAGGATTGTAGCTGAACATTTGGATGAATTAAAGTTACCTGGTGTACAGCTTACACATTACATAGATGACATCATGATACAAGGAAAGAATATAAAGGAGGTGGAGGAGAGTTTAGTATTATTAATTGACCATATGAAAAGCAAAGGATGGGAAATCAACCCCGCAAAGGTTCAAGGGCCAGCTCAAACTGTAAAATTCTTGGGGATACAGTGGAATAGAGGACTGCGAGAAATTCTCCCACAAGCTCGACAAAAAATCCAGGATTTTCCCACCCCTACCAATAAGAAAGAGGCCCAAAAGTTCATAGGGCTGTTTGGTTATTGGAGACACCACATCCCACATTTGGGACAGATTTTAAAACCCTTGTATAAAGTCACCAGAAAGAAATATGAATTTGACTGGGGACTTGAACAAAGTAGAGCTTTTGAGGAAGCAAAGGCTGCTATTCAATTAGCTCTAGACTTATGGCCTATGCAAAATGGGCCAGTGGAGTTACAAGTGACTGTACAAGATGACTATGCAAATTGGAGTCTGTGGCAAAAACAACAAAGCCGAAGTGTACCTTTAGGCTTTTGGTCAAGGAAACTACCCTCATCTGGAGTGCAATATACACCTTTTGAGAAGCAGCTGTTAGCTGCATATTGGGCTTTAGTAGAAACTGAGCAACTAACTCTGGGTCATGAAGTGGTATTAAGGCCTGGAATTCCAATTATGACTTGGGTAATGAGTACCCCAGCTTCTCACAGAATTGGACATGCACAAGAGGCAAGCATAATCAAATGGAAGTGGTATATTCAGAATAGGTCCAGAGCAGGCAAAAATGGAGTTTCTGCTCTACATGAATCTGTGGCGAACATTGATACTGAGAGCAATGAAAAGCCCCTTGAATCTAAGCAACAGATGGTACCATCCTTAGTGAAATGGAATAATGGATATGACGGACTAAATGAAGAACAGAAGAAACATGCTTGGTTTACTGATGGGACAGCAAAATATTTAGGACAGAAGAGACATTGGAAAGCAGTAGCCTATAACCCCTGTACAAGGAGAACTCTGGAAAGTTCTGGGATAGGTGGAAGTAGCCAATATGCTGAACTGATGGCAGTGCATCAGGCCATCAGAGCAGAGAAAGGAGGACAGTGTCATATATTTACTGACTCGTGGGCGGTAGCTAATGGATTAGCTACGTGGATGCCTATATGGAGGAATCAGAATTGGGAGATTCATGGCAAACAAGTTTGGGGTAAAGAGTTATGGGAAAATATATGGGACATGTCTTTGGTTACAGATCTGTCAGTTTTTCATGTTGATGCTCATGCAACCCTGACCACACCAGAACGTGAATACAATGCACATGCGGATCGACTAGCAAAGATTGCTACTGAATGTATTGTCCCTACTCTGACTCCAACTGATGACCCAGCCTTAGCAAGATGGGTCCACCAGACTGCCGGCCATTTAGGGGTCCAGGCCACCCATCGATGGGCACAGGATCGAGGTATCAGTATTTCTCATGCGTTGTTAAAACAAATAACAGAGGAGTGTTGTATATGCCAATTAGAAAAAGAACGAACTCTTCCTAGGATAGTTACTGGAGAAATAGCAAGGGGAAAAGTTCCAGCCCAAATTTGGCAGATAGATTATATTGGCCCACTACCCCAGGATAAAGGATGTAAATATGTATGTACGTGTGTTGACACCTATTCAGGTGTACTAGTGGCTTGTCCTTATAAAGACGCAACTCAGAAAAACACCTGTAAAACTCTAGATATTGTAAGTTTATATTATGGAACCCCAATGCAGATTCAAAGTGACAATGGGTCACATTTCAAGGGCAAAGAAGTGAAAAGATATTGTGTGTTGAATAATATAGAATGGATATATCATATTCCATATTACCCACAAGCATCTGGGCTAATTGAAAGAATGAATGGATTGTTGAAAGAACAGCTGAGAAAATTAAGCTCAAATAATTCATATCGACATTGGAAGGATAATTTGTCTATTGCCTTACGTAATTTGAATAATAGACCCTTAGGGGGGAGTACACCTCTAGCCAGAATGATGACCCCAAATCTGCAGATCAGAGAACAGCAAACATGTGAGATTCAAAACATTGAATTTTGGACTGTGAGGGAAGATGTCCCACTACCAAGTCCAGGAACACCTGGTTCAGCAGGATATGATTTACATTGTATAGAGAATTTTAGGTTAAATAGGAAAGAGATAAGAAAAACCCCTACTGGAGTATGTATGAGAATCCCCAAGAATCATCTTGGATGGATATTACCTAAACCAGGATTAGCGGCTCAAGGAATACATGTATTGGCTGGAGTGATAGATTCTAATTATCAAAAAGAAATTGTTGTGACACTCCAGAATATGGGTAAAAAACCTGTACAATTTTGTAGAAATGATAGGATGGTTCAAGTCATTATTATCCCCTGTGAAAAAATACCCTTTGTGAAAACTGACCCTCCTCCCAAAATAACTACTAGAGGGGCAAAAGGGTCTTGCTCCATTGATAGAATAAAGTCAGGAGCTAAGGTATGGGTAAAACGGAAGCCAGATGATATTCCAAAGGCTGCAGAAGTTATAGCCCATGGGAAGGACAACACTGTAACAGTTGTCTATTCAGGGGAAAATAATTACCAAATCGTACCCCTGAACCATATATTTTACCGTGAATAGGTTATAATAATAGATTCACAGACTATTCTTTTTGTCCTTTGTTTTGGCTAACCTTGTTGCTAGTTTTGTTTCCTTCAGGCTTAAGCACCCTGCACTCTCCGGTGACTGCCTAAGCATGTAGCATTCCTGGAATTCCTGCCAGCTCGTTAAAGAAATGACCTCTGGAATGGGACTTTTTGGGGGCAGGGCCATCTCTACATCCAATTTCAGCATGAAGAAGCTATGGAAAATGAGACCTTCACCCCTCACCCCAAGATTTTGAGCCCCAATCGTTCAAGGGGGGGGGTGGAAATGATGATAGTGTTCTGTTTACTTATTTTGTGTTATCCTTGCTGTGTTGTTTTATTGTTATGATATTATTGATCCTATGTAATGGATACAAGGATTTAGGGGTGGACATTTAAATTGTTGATAATTGTTTTGGGGATGATTGATTGAAGAGATTGTTTTGCTGGGATCTAGGGGTGGATCGCATTTGAATCGTTAACCAATGTTTGGGAATGTCACTGAATGATATGTTTTGCTTTATAATGAATGATATGTTTTAGTTTCCTTTGTAATTAGATCACAATGTATGTTCTAGGATACATGGCTGATTAGATTATGTATCCTATAACAAGGGGTGGAGTGTAGCCATAATGGCTTTTGTTTTCTTTGAATGGCTCAGCTTGCCTCATTGATCCTCTGGACACTGTGGCTTGCTCTTCCGGGGCAGGAGGCCCGGGGAGCATGCCGGGAAGCAGACAACTTCCTGTGTGGGGAGTCATGGGGCTGGCTGAGGGGAGGTGTTAGCTCCAGAACCTGGTCTACCCTAGGGGGAGGAGCCAACTCAGGAACCAATCGGCCCTGGTCATTTGGGCGGAGCTTGATGATGTCAGAAACCCTATAAGAGGGGAGAGGACAGCTTGAAGATTGTTCCTCTCTTTCCTTTTCCGGTTGGAGCCAGAGGCAGTTACAACGACCGTTACAGAGGCAGTTACGACCGTTACATCGTCAGTTTCAGTTGCAGCTTCAGTTTCAGAAACAGACACAGCTGAGGCAGGAGCTGCCAGCAGCAGAGCTGATCTACGGGAGGAAGCTGAACAAAGACTTCAGTCCAGTGGGTAATCTTATTACCATCAAGGGGGAAACATGATTTTGCTTTACGCAATCATGTTTCTCTGTAGCCTCCTGGTTACTCTTTCAAGGCGTACCTATTGGGCCTGGAAGATTATGACCAACATATCAAAATGGGGCTTCTGGTTCATGGGTTGGTTACTGTGGAGCCTAAATAAATGTTTTGATTCTTCTGCCTTCTACTTTGAGAGTTTCTTCTATCCGGCGATTCCGAACCTTTCAGACATGTTTATGATCTTCTTTGAGATTATAAACTCGGCCCTCCTGATACAACTGGGTGTTCAAAGCAAGGGTTTGGTCACCAGGAAACAAGGCAACCAGCTCAATTACTGTTCTAGAGGTATAAAGTCAGAAAGAAATTGGCAACAAGGTTACTGAAGCTGAGGGAGTAACCTACTGCTTACATGCATCCCCTGTCCCTGAATAGGACTATTGTCCCCAGAAAATATAGCATAGATGAACTGATATGTTGGGGCTCAGAGGTCCTAGCCATAAAAATTAAAGGGAAGCAAGAGCAGTGGCCTTGTGAAGATTATTGAGCCAACACTGGAAAAAAATCTAGAAAATCTCTATCCATTCACCTGAATTTTTAACCCACCTTGCCAGTGTTTCCCACACTTAATTCTGTTCTAGGAATTGTGTATAACCTGGATCCAATTCTAAGCAGCTTGCTGCATTGTCCCAGTATCGTGGGCTGGATTTGTAATTTATGCTTGAATTTTTATGAAAATGCCACAGACTGGCTATAATATGCCAGAATAGATACTAAGGGAACCAACCTGAATCTCCTGGAATAAACACAAACATCACCAACTCCCATCATTTCTACCTTCCTCCTTGCCACCTCCAGACCTAACCACAAGGGGAGGCAGAGGTTAGGAGGAAGCAGTAATTAGAAGGGGAAAGACATCAAAAAATGCTTTAAAAATTAACTGGAGAAGAGGAGATTCCTGTAAATGGCTGCTGGTAGAGCAATGCTCTGCTGTCCTAGAATCCAGAGGACTATGCTGACTCTGCCATCTTCATCTAGGTCAGAGATTCTCAGCCTTTTTTGTATCATGGAATCCTGTTGCTTCTCAGAATATTTTTAAATGCATATAATTACAAAGGAAAATAATTATACTGAAATAAAGATAACAAAAGACTTTTTAAAAGTTCATAGTCCCTTTGAAAGGAATCCATGGACTGTACCCCAGCTTAAGACCCCCTGATATAGGGTATATTATGGGTCTCCTGTACACCTCAACAGTCAAAGTAAGGACTTCCAAGACTTTCTCTATCCTTGTCTGGGTTGATGGAAGGGTATAGAACTGCTAAATCCTTCTCCTAGATTTTATCCCCAACCCCATGTACTACTTACCTGAGCTTTCTGCCACCTGCAGTATAGGTCCATAAATTTCCCCTGCCTGCTTCCACCCTATCCCACAAAAGCCTAGGTGAGTTCTTCCTCCCCTTTGCCCCCACCTAAAAGGTAAGACTAGGTTGAAGGTACTTGATATTACCCCAATCTCTGGCCCCAACCCATGCAAAGTCTTTTTTTCCCCTCCTAACTGAAAATATATACATACATACATATATATATATATATATATATATATATATATATATATATATATATGTGTGTGTGTGTGTGTGTGTGTGTGTGTGTGTGTGTGTGTATGTATATATCAGTTTTCTAGGCCTTAATGAAATCAGGAAACTGTCATCTGCAAAAAAATATCTGTAGGTCCTCAAAGAGAAACTCTATTCAACTGGACCTCTGGGCTAGATCTCTT
The DNA here is from genome assembly GCF_011100635.1 of Trichosurus vulpecula. NCBI lineage: Eukaryota > Metazoa > Chordata > Mammalia > Diprotodontia > Phalangeridae > Trichosurus > Trichosurus vulpecula. The sequence continues at coordinate 269,103,645 of NC_050575.1, read as the reverse complement.
CTATCTCCATGGTGAACACTTTTAGCAAGCATACATCTCTCTGGTTTATGCCTCTCCTGATTTTTATGATCAGAGAGTCATTGAACAGGGCTATTTCTGTTATGTCTTTCAAGAAAACATTAAATGTCTTCATATATGAATGGGATTCACATTATTGGAAAAGAGTCTTTAAGGCAGTGTTTTGCTCTGCTTAATCAAATGCTTTTGCATAATTAACAAACAACAAGCACAGTGGGATTTTAGAGTCTCCACATCGTTCATATAGAAAAGATCTGTAACCACTCAGAAGAGCATGGCCTGACTGTTCACATAAGGAAGACCAAACAGATGAGGAATTTCTGTTGCCCAAATGATGATGCACATTTGGATGTAAAAACCTATAGATCTTATCTATTAGTGTGTAGATCTGAGACAAGCAACACAGATACACATTGAGTTGAACAAGAAGAAAAAAGTGGGCTAGATTGCCTTTGGGAAACTGCGAAGCTTCTTTAATAAACCCAAGGTTCCCATGGAAACAAAGGCCCATGTTTTTAATACCAGCAGCCTACTGGTATTGCTCTATAGCAGTGAGATATGAAAAAAAATGTCAGTCTCAGAAGAATAGAAAATAAATATTTCACAGAGGGGATGGTAAGGGGATGCAGCCTACAACATATCCAATGAGGACTTTTGACAAAGAAAGGGAGTAATTGATGTCATCAAGGAAATACATGCTAGAAAGAGAAGATAGGCTGGAAAAGGGTGACAGTTGGACAGCAAGAGTGCTCCACTGATGCCCTCAAAATATCTAGCACGTTAAGCAAAACCCGTATGATAGATTTATGGGAAGGCATGAACAAAAGCTTCCTAGAATGAGCAAGTTTAGATGGGTTGCAATCTACATTATTGAAGGGAACTTCCAAATCAGTGAGATCCCAGATCTACTTGATTATAATAATGTATCTACTTGAGTGAGAGCAGTGGAATTGAATGCATTTCATTATTTAAAAAATTCTCTCTGTAACACTCAGTGATCTACTGAAGTGAGGGTCTGGTTTCAAGTTCAGTTTATTTTATTTGGTTGCAATGGCTGTTGTAACTGAAAAAGATAATGCACAAAGATGTCAGTCATTCAGTAAGTACTAATGACTTGCTTTGTGTCAAACTTTGTGCTGAATACTGGGGATACAAAGAAAAACAATTCAAATGGAAGATATGTAAACAGAACCAGGGGTAGTCTGGTGCATTTTCTAGATCTGTTTGGAGGAGTTTAGGTGATGGGTTTCCTGTATTGCTTCCTATTATTCTGCCATTTTATTTCTATGTTAATACTCATTCGTTATTAGAATTGTTATTATCATATTTTTTCAATAATCGAAAACTTTCCTTTTCTCCCTCCCATCCCAACCCTCTTCCCAATTGTGGATGAAATGCCAGTAGTGGTTCATACAATGAATAGAAGTAACATCTATGACTTTTTTCCTGTTTGTACTTATGTTAGGAGTAATGTCTTCGATCTTTAATTTCTTTGCAAAAATCTTTTAAAACTATTTCTCTATTTGGTAATGATTAATTTAATTGAAGCTAGATAGTATAATCTATAAACCCAGTTAACTAAACATGTAATCTACAATATGCTAAAAGTGAACAGATAAGTGATGGCATCACTTAATCCCTGAAGAATCTAGAACTCTTGGCTAAGCAATAAAAAGGTAGATCCATGAAACAGAGTAGACATACAATTTACAGCAGCAAGTAAACATAATATCCTTGTATTTGAAACAAGTGTAAAGGCTTAAGATTTTGAGATAAGAATTCATTATTTGGTAAAAAACAATTTGTTGGGAAAACTGGAAAGCAGTATGGCAGAAACTGGGCATGGACCAATACCTCACACCATTTACCAGGACAAGGTCAAAATGGATATATGACCTAGATATAAAGAGAGATTTTACAAGAAAATTGGAAGAACATGGGATATATTACTTATGAGACCTTATGGATAGGTGAACAATTTGTGAGTAAACAAGAGATGGAGAGCAAAATTAGGTGTAAAGTGGATAATTTCAATTACATTAAATTTAAAAAGATTTTGTACAAATAAAACAAATATAGCCAGTGTTATAAGAAAAGCAGAAAATTAGGAAAAGTTTATAGACAGTTTATCAGATAAAAGTCTTATACCTAAAATGTATAAATTATTTTGCCAAATCTATAAGAATAAGAGTCATTCCCCAATTGATAAGTGGTTAAAGAATATGAACAGTCAGTTTTTCAGTGAAGAAATCATAGTAATTTATAATCATATAAATCATTATTAATTAAAGAAATGTGGATTAAAACAACATTAAGATATCATTTTATACCTACAAGATTGTCTAAAATGATCAAAGGGGAAAGTGACAAATGTTGGAGAAGATGTAGAAAAATTGGGACACTAATTCATTGTTGGTGGAATTGTAAAATGATCCAACCATTTTGGAGAGCAACCTGGAATTATGCCCAGAGAGTTATTAAACTACCTATACCCTTTGACCCAGCAATACCACTACTTGGTCTATTTACAAAGATGACTAGGGAAAAGAGAAAAGTACCTATATGTTCTAGAATATATATATAGCAGCTCTCTTTGTGGTGGCAAAGAACTGAAAATTGCAGGGATGCCCATCAATTTGGTGATGGCTAAGCAAGTTGTGTTGTACGATTGTGTTGGAATACTACTGTGCTTTAAGAAATGACGAGCCCAATGATTTTAAGAAAAAAAACATGGAGGGACTTGCATAAAATAATGAGGAGTGAAATGAGCAGAACCAAGAGAACATTGTATATAGTAGCAGCAATATTGTTTTAAGAACGACTTTGAGCAAAAAAGTTGTTTTGTTTATTATAAACACCCAAATTAACAATAAAGGACATATGAAGAAAGACACTATCCACATCCAGAGAAAGAACTGGTAAATAGAAGTATGTATATAATTATTTTACACACACACACACACACACAGAGAGAGAGAGAGAGAGAGAGAGAGAGAAAGAGAGAGAGAAAGTTCGTGTGTCTAGTAGTAACCATCTAGGTTGCAGAAGGGAGAAAAAAGAAAAAAAAGAAATTTACATGATAATTTTGTTGTATATTTGAAAGAAATAGGAAGTAGATTTGCATTTTCATGTACAATCTTCTTTTTTATCATACTGTTATGAAAATGCTTGTTTTATTCCATAAATTAAAAATAAAATAAAAAAGAATCTAGAACTCCTACTATTTCCCTTAGGATACCTTCATATTATAAATAAAATGTGACCATTTAACATACAGACAAAATGAGGAAATCAGTATTAATCTGTATATAAAATATCAGTAAAGCTCAATTAATTTATTTTCTTGATTAAAAATAAATTAATACAAGTTATCCAAAAAAATCTTAGTGTGTTTTTAAGCTTTAGCTAAATTTTAAAAGTTCACTAAGACTTTTGGTCACCATGTATCAACAGAAATTACAATATTTTATACCCCACTATGGAGACCATTTCCCTAGACCAGTGTTATCAAATTTAAATAGAAATAAGGGACAATCGGACCTTATATAAGGATCCCTGTCAGTGGCATATTGACTTAGAAAATCATATATCAACATTACTTATGTTCTATTATATTCACATTTATTTTGTTGAATTTTCCTAATTTTCTTTTTATCTGGTCTGGACTACACTGGGTAGTGCTACAGCCCACAATGCAGATAATCCTGAAGGTGTGTTTTACACCCAAGAAGGCTGGACTTCCTTCTCTGTTCCCATTTTAATTTCCATTAATTCCTCTCCTCTTGCCACTGTTATAAAGAGAAGGCATTTCTCTGTTCTAAGATCTCAAGCCTTGGAAGATTTTCACTTTATATCTGTGTACAACAGAGAGGATTTATCCAAGCCCCTCTAAATGCCTGTGGGTTCCTCCCTCCCAGCTGAGCAGCGGAAAAATGAATTTTTCTAGCCCTACCTAAAGAATCAGGAAAACCAATTCCTATTTAGTAACTGGCCCTACAACAATAACCCCAGTATAACCTAAGGTCACCTGTACCTAGGCCTGTCATTTCTACCATTCCTGTCTTTGTTAACAAATTAATGAATTATTTTTTTAAATTGTGACAACGGAGAAATCTTAAAGCAAAAAAAGATCCAAGGCATAAGATTTTTTTAAATCTAAGGAATAAGTTGAAACATTGATGGATAGGATCGAAGAAATACCAAAGGATACATTAAATTAAATAATAAATATATTCAATAAGAATTAAACCAACACAACCACAGAAAAGATGAAAACCCAATTAAGGAAACTGATAAATATGTGTAAGGTCTAAAAACATCAATGAATGTGGCAAATAACAGAATAAATGAGGTTATATAATGATCAACAGACAGGAAAAATAAAATTCAAGAACAGGTCTAGAAAGTAACAGAAGTTAAAAAGCAGTGAAATACAAGACAAGATCTTGTTGTTTGTCTTTCATTCTTGAAGAGGACCACTGCTAGACCTGGAAGATAAAACAAGACATGAACATTGAAATAATTAGGATCCCAGAAGGCACTAACAAAGAAATGGAAAGTCTGGATATTGTATTTGAAAACCTAATTAGAGAAAAATTCCCAGAATGTACAGAGAATAGAATCATGTGTATTGAGAATACACGTGATTCTAGCATGGAGAAATCTTAACTGAAATATTCCAAGGCATATAGATGTTAAACTCTTAAACTGGAAAGATAAAGATTCTAAAAATGTCGAAAAAGCAAAATAAAATTTTAAAATAGCAATTAGATTTTCACCAGCATTTCCAAAAACACTAAGGAAAACGAAGCAGAACAAAAATATACAAGTCTTAAAAAAACTTATGATATACAAAATATTTGTGTTGTTAAAAAAATGTACTTCAATGATATGCACTATTTAGAAGAATTTATCAATAAAAGTCCAAAACAAACCTGATTTTTGCCATAAATAGAGGTTGGAATTTTAAGCTGACTCAAAGATAATCTATTAAAGGAAAGATTAATATACTTAAAGCTCATTACTAGGTATAATCACAATAGAAAAATAGAGAGAGAAGAATAAGATATGTAATCTTTTCTAACTGTAATATATGATTAAATTATCTTTCAACTCAATCTGTGTACCATGATAAGCACAAATGGGCAATAAAGAATAAAACTTTTATTTACAATAAGCAGGGATTTAGCACAGATAGGAAAAAGTTTTAAAATAAAAACATGAATAAGAAGAAAGAAGCCAGCAAACCTAAAATCAGGATTCCTATCTATTAAAGCTCAGGGCATTATAAGAATTAGTATTCTTAAAAGATAGGAATGTAGCATATTAATTAGTTTTAGTAGGTGAAATAAATGTAGATTAAAATAGATTTCACTCTCTGTGCAACATCTGAGACAAGAAAATAAGGCAAAATATTATTTATAAAATGAAATTAAATAGTCTAAATTTCCCCCAATTTTAAGAAAAGAGAGTAGATTTTTTTTACAAGCAAGAGAGTCAATGATATCTGGCAGTAGATGAGAGAAATATTGTCAGACAATCAAGCAGCAGCAAGGAAGCAAGGACAGAGGACCCAATCTTGGGGAATAAGTTAGGGCACAGGACTTTAGACCCTTGTAGAATACTGATACCAGGCACGGAATGTCTATGGGGATTTAAGCATGGGAGGGTGAGTATGGAGGAAGGGAAAGAGACAGTGATCTGCTTACTACACAATGACACAGCTAGGTTAAATTTTAAGTGTTAGCCTGAAATATACAATGCAACTGCAAACTTTAAACAAAAAAAAGAAGAAAAGCAGTAATGGCATTTGGAAAAAAAGTAGAATTTAAAGCATAAGACATCAAAGACAGGTATGAGCATTGTATAAGAGTGAAAGGAAAAATATAATAAAAGTTTTGAGAGGTGGCATGAAATGGTGAATTAAGAGCTAGACCTCAGAATCACACATTGCATCTCACCATTAACAAGTCTTCCGCTATCCTCATTAGAAACCCTGATACACTCCTAACTATAACCTATAATTTCATCACTCCTTGTGCCTCACCCCTTCTAAAGTAATTCTTCACCCTCACTGAGACCTCTAATCCCTCCACTTTCCGTACTTTCTCAGATCATTATCCATGCTGTGACCCCTTCTTTATCCATTTCAACTCTATACTGACCTCTATTCTAGAATCCTTTCCCCCTTATACTATCATCACTCATCTCTTACCATATGTCAGCCATGGATTGCTCCCATCATCTTACCCCTCCAATTCTCTTCATGAGCTTTTAAAATCATGGAGAAAGCCTCACAATCATGCTGACTGGATACATTAAAAATTCATGTTATCCAACCTCAACTGGGCTTACACTACAGCCGTCTTTTATTCCTCCCTAATTGATTCCCTATATCACTTACCACAGAAGCTTTTCTAAACCCTTTCTTTCTTCCTCATGCCTCCCACACCTCCCTACTGTCCCTCAGCTGAGGACCTTGCCTCTTACTTCACTGAGAAAATGAAGGCTATTTATAATAATATTTATATTTCTTATATATATAATTATATAATATTATATTATATATATTATATAATATATAATATATTAACATATAATATATATTATATATATTATATAATGTATAATTAATATATATTATATTTTATTTTATTATATTATTAATTTATTATATGAATTATAATATTATAATATTCCATTGTCTTCATTTCAAAAACCCTTGACATCTCCCATGCTCTCTTCTTTTTCCCCAATCTTGGAAAAATATTGAGAGAGTGAAAGATTGAAGAGTGTTACTCTTCTCCTTGACAAGAATAACCCTTCTACATGTGCACTTAACCCCATCCCATTCTGCCTTCTCCAGAATATTGTACCCTTAATCATCTATCCTGTATCTCTTCTTTTCTTGAGTTTTCAACTTCTACTTATAGACTGGTTTCTTCCCTACTTTTGTCAAATATTCCCAAGTCTCCCCCATACTAAAAAAAAAAATCATCTTCAGACACTATCTCCTCAATTTATTGTCCTATAGCTTTTTTCCCTTTCTTAGCCAATCTCCTTGAAAAAGTTCCCTATCCTTGCTGGCCATCTCCTATCACTCTTTCCTCAACCCTTTTCTGATTGGCTTCTGACTTCATCCCTGAACCGAAAATGATCTCTCCAAATTTATCAATGATTTCCTAATTTCTGAATCTGATGACATTATCTAAGTCCCCATGCTTCTTGATCACTCTGCTACATTTGACACCATTGCCCATCTTCTCCTCCTGGGGTTTTTGTGATAGTACTTTCTCCTAGTTCTCCAATTCTTCTGACCTCTTCTTTGTAGTATCTTTTGTAAGCTTGTTGTCCATATCACATCCCATAGTTGGGTTTTCTTCGAGGTCTGTCCTATGCCCTCTTCTCATTCCTTTATACTCTTTCTTGGTAACTTTAAATTGGTTTAATTATTATTTCTTGAAGGTTATATATACATATATATACATGCATACATTATATATGCATATTTATTATATACATCATTCCCACCCCCACATATATGTTTGCATTTATATACATATACATATATACATAAATTTGTATATATATATGTGTGTGTGTATATACATGCATGTATATATACATATATATACATAGTGTGGGTGTGGGTGGGTGGGTGTGGGTGCACACACAATTAGGGACCAGTACTGTCTCATCTTGAGCCAATAAGAAGCTAAAAATGCTTGACAAATATAATAAGGGAATTCTCAGGAGTATGTGTTGAACATTTGGATAGCGTACTCCCCCAGAAGGAAGAGACTGAGGACCCTGCTTCTAGAATTATGATGACGTCTAGTGGAAGTATCTTGGAGAGATATGGAGCATGGGGGGCATTTTCCAACCAAATCTGGTCTGCTAATTCTGTGATGAGGAGGAGTCTCTTTAAAAGGCTTCATAGCTAGAACTGGGAAATAATCAGAAGGTGTTAATCCACTAAGGCATGTTCCTCATGGTTTGATTTCTTTTACTTGTAAACTTTCTGGTGATTGAAGAGAGACAATGCAGTGAAATCCGGACTCTTTCTGTCCAGAGCTAATATGAGTCCCAGGTTCTTTACTTCAGCATTTGTTCTTTCAGTTTAGATAAAGTATTTTGAAGATGGATACAACCTTAAAAGTTTCAAAAGCTCAGGAAAATAAGTTATCTGAGCTTCAAGAGAAGAGCCTGTGCCATATTTGTAGCCAGCAAATCCAGCTTTGAGGCCCCAAGGAGGAAGAAATGATACTTGTGGACCTTGCCTATTGGCAGCTGAGGCAAGGAATCATCTAGTAACAATACCATGTTTGGATGTGAGCTTGGTGGGGCCAGTGCTATGAGGAAACTTTGTTAAGTCTGAGCCCATTCTCCCCAGAGACTGAGGTGGTATAGGGGAGAGTGTGCTGCTCAGATATTAGAGGATGGAATGTCTATACTTCTTGCTAAATGTTTGAAATGAGTATTTCTTTGTAGAGCTTATCAATACTAATTGGTTAGATGGAACTGGGATGCTAACTACTGGCAATTAACAGTTAGGTATGGCGGGTGTAGAGAGTCACACTTGGCATGGGGGCTAAAGCTGATATCATTAGAAAAAGATCTCCAAAACTTCAATAGTAACACTAGAATTTTAAGGAGGTGATGTAGCCTGCCTCACTCTTTAAAAGTGAGGTCATAGCAAATAGTTACATATAGATAGATCAATAGATACATAGATTTAAATATCAATATCTATAGGTGTCTATAGATACGGGGCAGCTAGGTGGCTCAGTGGATAGAATGTTGGGCCTGAAATCAGGAAGACTCAACTTCCTGAGTTCAAATCTGGCCTCAGATACTTATTAGCTGTGTGACCCAGAACAAGTCACTTAACCCTATTTGCCTCAGTTTCTTCATCTATAAAATAAGCTGGAAATGGAAATGGCAAATCATTCCAGTATCTTTGCTGACAAAACCCCAAATGGGGTCACAAAGAGTCAAACATGATTGAAAAGGACTGACAACAACAATAACAAACAACATCCATAGATAGAGAACTATCTCCAGCCCCAGTCTTTTCCTTCAAGCTTCAGTTTTGCCTTACCATTTGATTATTGGATATTTCGAAACAGATGTCCTGAAAACATCTCAAATTCAACATGTCCAAAATAAAACTCACCACCTTTCCCCCCAAGCCCTCCCCACTTCCTAACTTTCCCATTTCTGTTAAAGATACCACCATCTTTCCAACCTCCAAAGTTCATAACCTTAGCATTATCCTTCACTTATTCTCCCTCACCATATCCAGTCAGTTGACAAATTTTGTCATGTCTGCCTCCACAATATTTCTTGCATCTGACTCATTATTTTTACTCACACAGCTACCACCTTAGTTCAGCCTTCATCATTTCTTCATCTCCTAGATTATTGGAAAAAAAAAAAACAATAACAACTCTCCCCTCTCTTGTCCTTCCTATACACTGCAACCGAAGTGATTGTTTTTTCTTGAGTGAAGATATGTTGTGTCACTCCACCTAGGTCAACCCCAGTGGTTCCTTGTTCTCTAGAATCAGATAAGCTTCATTGGACATTACTCATACTCCCTCATTCTGTGATTCAGCCAAATTGACCTTTTTCCTGTTCCTCACACACAACACTCAATCTCCCATCTCTATGCCTTGCACTGGCTATCCTATGACTGGAATTCACTCTCTCCTTATCTCTACGTCACCGAGTCCTTCTCTTCTTTTAAGATAAAAGATGTCATGGGGGCTCAAGCTGATATAGCCTGACTTCTACACGAAGTCTTTACTAATGCCACCAACCATTTGTGCCCTCCTTCCCAAACTACTCACATAGGCGTGCACACACACACACACACACACACACACACACACACACATGTATGCATGCTCACACATAGTATATATTCACTTATGTTTATGCTTTATATAAATTGTATATGTATATGCCACTATTGTTAGAATGTTAACTCCTTGGGATTGTTAAATTCTTTGTATTTGTATATCCAGCACCTAGTGCAGTGCCTGGCACATAAGTTAGCATTTCTAAATGCTTATTAATTGATTAAAATCTTGTCTCAGAGTCAGCAAGACCTGGGTTCAAGTCCCATCTCTTTCTCATACTATCTGTGTGACCCTGGGCAAATTATTTGACCTCTCAGTGCCTTTTGCACATTTCCTGGACCATGAGTTGCAGAGAATCCGGAGATCTGCATTAGTAGGAGTGCCCTCACTAGGTGACTCCTTTATACTGCTGAAATCACATAATCAGACCAAAAAGAAATCATTAAAATCATTAAAAAACATTAAAAAATGATAAAATAATACCATATAGCAATCTATGGGATGAAGCCAAAGTGGTTCTTAGAGGTGGATTTATATTTCTGAGTGCTTTCATCGGGGGGGCGGGGAAGAATAAATTAAGCCAGCACTTAATGACACGAGAAAAGGAACAAAGCAATGGTCCAAAGATCACAGAACTGATAAATAAGACAAGGAGCTTGTTATTTGAAAAGACTCATAAAATTGAAAAATCATTAGGAACAATAAAAGAAAAAGAGAGAAAATGCAAACCAACCAAATGAAAAGTGTTTTAAAGGAGAGAAAACAACAATAGAAAATAAAATCAGGAATAGCATTAGGCTATAGTGCACACATTTATATGGCTCTAAGTGATTATTGCTGTTCTCTAAATGCTCACAAATCACCTCCTTAATAATATATTCTAGGACTTTGCCAGGAATTGCACACCCATATCAGTCTCTTTAGATAACTCCATTTTCCTTCTTCTTTGCAACTCATTGCATTTGTGCTCACGGTATTTAATTCTCGAGAGCATTCCATCCTTCTTGAGCCAACTTCTGCAGTGGAATTTTTAGGCTATGGAGTCCTACTCCTTGTTTCTTCAAACACTTTTAATTTGTTCCCCCCAAACATAAGATGCGTGTGAGACTATGCTCAACTCTTCCTTCCTTAGGTATCATGCACTCTTAAATGTAACAGTCCCTTCCTCTCGACATTTCCATAATTACTACTTTGGCTGTCAATCCCTCCTTATTAGCCAATATTGGGTTCAGAATAATCAAGTTATTGTTATGGGAAGTCGAGAATTTATAAACAAATCTGCTTTCAGTGAGAAAAAGCAAGATCTAGGCGATGTCCCTTTAGCTGAAGTCTCCCATCGTTATAGTCATAGCTCAGTGGCAGGTTTATGATGCTTCCCAAACTCATCATCTATTTCCTCCTTTGGGTAAAGTTATCTACAGCAGTGGTGGTTGTCACTGTTGTTCAGTCCTTTTCAGTAGAGTCTAACTCTTCCTGACCCCATTTGGGGTTTTCTTGGCAAAGATAGTGGAGCAGTTTCCCATTGCCTTCTCTGGTTCATTCTACAGATGAGGAAACTGAGGCAAACAGGGTTAAGTGACTTGCCCAGGTTCACATAGCTACTGAGTGTCTGAGAATAGATTTGAATTCAGGAAGGTGAGTCTTCCTGATTCCAGGTCTAGAGCTCTATCCATTGTTCCACCTAACAATGGTGTCAAACTCAAATAGAAACAAGGGGCCACTAACTCATACATAAGGATCCCTGTGGGCCACATATTGATTTAGCTTGAAAATGTAATTATGTTTTATTGTTTTTCTAAGTATTTCCTAATTATGTTTTAGTCTGGTTCCGGTAGCTTTTGATTGTGTTGTGGGCAGCATGCAACCTACAAGCTCTATGTTTGACACCTCTGATTTACCATATATTCCCACTACAACAGTACTGTTGCTTTTGCCTCTTCTGACCTTAACCCAAATGAGGGTTATTGTGTTCACCCCACTCTGGTTCTTGTTTTCTTCACATGCACCTTCTTTAATAAGTAGGCTCTACCCTCCCATTTATCTATTCTGTCCCTTTCAAATGTACGCCATCCAGTATCATCTTTCAACCATGGGGCCCATCCATCAAGTCTCAGTAATATTTTTAAAGTTGAATTTAACTTTTCATAATCAGATTTCTAGTAGCCTTATAATTCATAATTTGGGCATTTATTAATAAATGAGTCCCATTATTTCCCCTAATTTGGGGGATACTATCTCCTGTAAATTATTTATTCTTCCTCTCCATTGATTTTCTTCCTATGTCATCTGCTAATAACTATGGTAAAGCAGGTAGGTGGAGTCAGGAGGATCTGAGTTCAAATCTGGCCTCAGACATTTACTAGCCATGTGCCCCTGGACAAGTCACTTAACCCTATTTGCCTCAGTTCCTCACCTGTAAAATGAGGTGGAGAATAAATGATAAACCAATCCACTTTGCCAAGAAAACCCAAAGTGGGGTCATGGAGAGTTGGAGGTGACTAAAATGAATCAACCATAGCTATGGTGTCTCTCTTGGCCAATATATATATAGGCAGTTTCTTCCATCACTCTCTATTATGAAAGCCCTCTTGACTAGATTTTTAAATCCTTCAGCTTTACTCTATTAATCCTCCATCTCTGGCTACCATTTCCACATCTTAAGTCATAAGCAAGAAACCCAATCCCCTTCTTAGATTTCGACTAAGCCACTCACTAGAAAAATCCATCATTTCTTCCCTCAATTTTGCATTGAATGTGGGCAAACAGGCACATTGATGTACTATTAGTGGACCTGTAAGAGGGTATAACCATTTTGTAAAGCAATCTGGAACAATGCATAAAAAGTATTAAATAGTACAAGTCTTTTCACCCAGTGATACTAATGGTCCATTCTCTACCACCCCCACCTCCAATTCCATAGAAGAAATGGGAAAATATACTATATACCCCGTCTATGGTAGCAAAAAAACAAACAAACCCGGAAACTAAAGGGATCATTAATTGAGGGATGGCTGAATAAGTCATGATATGTTAATGTGATGGACTACTACTATGTGTAAGAAATGAGGAAACAAATTGTTTCAAAAATCGTGGAAAGACTTTTATAAACTGATTAAAATGAAGTGAGCAGAAGCAGAAGATTAATTCTTACAATAATAATAACATTGAAAGCTGTAAGAACTATGATCAACATAATAACTACCTACAATTCCAGAGGACTAAGGAGGTAACATAACCCCTTTCTTCTTTTACGCTTTCACTTAGTGATCTCATAAGCTTCCATGGATTCAATTACCATCTCTATGCTGATGATTCTAAAATCTACTTATTCTCTCTGCTAACCTATAGTCTCATATCTCTAAGCCTTATATCTCAAGCCAGATATGGTATTGACATCTGAAACTCAACATGTCCCAAACTGAAATCATGATCTTTTTTCTCAAACCCTCTCCCCTTCTAAACACCCATTTTTTTTTACTGTGGTAGGTACCACCATCTTCTCAGTTACCCTGGCTCACAACCTAGGTGCCCTCCTTGACTGCACATTCTCTCTCATCATCCATATCCAATCTATTGCTAGGATCTATCAATTTTACCTTTGTATCATCTGTTGAATATGCCCCTTTATCTCCTCTCTCACTTCCACCACCCTGGTTCAATCCCTCAGCACTTCACACCCTAGCTATTGCAATAGCCTAATGGTTTGTCTGACTAATGGTTTGTCTGCCACAAGTTTTTTTCCCCATTGCACAAGTGATCTTCCTAAAGTGCAGGTGCTACTATGTGATTCCCCACCCCCCCACACTCAAATAACTCCAGTTGCTCTCTATCACCTCCAGGATCAAAAATAAAATCTCCACTTGAAAAAGCCCTTCATAACTTGCTCTCTCCTACTCTTACAATCTTCTTACATCTTACAGCCCTCCCAGGTATTCTGGTGGTCTGGTGACACCTCCTTGCTTTTTCCTTGTCCAACACACTTCCTCTCTTGACTCTGGGCATTTCCACTGTCTGCTTCCATGACTAGAAGGTTCTCCCTCCTCCTCTGCTCCTCCTGGCTCCTTAAAATCCCACCTTATACAGGAAGCCTTTCTTGATCCCTCTGAATTCTAATGTCTTCTCTCTGTTGATTACTTCCAATTAATCCTATATATAACTTGTTTGTAAATAGTTGTTTACATATTGTCTTCCCTATTTGATTTTGAGCACCTTGAAAATAGGGACTCTTTTCCCTTTTTCGTACCTCCTGAAATTGGTGCAATTCCCGGAACATTTCATTGTTTTTGTTGAGTCATTTCAGTCGTGTCTGACCCTAGGAGGCATTTATGAGATGCTTATTGCCTGACTATCCACCTTCTCACAAAGAGGTGTTAGGTTTAGGGTGCAGAATGAGAGAGATATTTTTCGAACTCATGCAATCAATGAAGAAATTAGTTTTGTTTGACTATTCATGTTTGTTACAATAACTTTGCTTGTTTTGCTTTTCTCTTTTTATCAATGGGGTAGATACGTATGTGGGGAAAGATTGTGATGAAAAGAAAGTAAATTTCTATTAATTTTTTAATAGAGAAGTGGAAGGTGGGTACTACAAATGTAGAATATTACGCACACTTTTAGATGGGAGCACTATTGTTAGTTTTGCTTAATTGTTTTACTTTGTTGTAAGACCTTTCATAGAATTAGAATAATCTATAAATGTAATGTAAGAACAGAAAAATCAATAATTTTTTAAAAGACAGAAAATCATTGGAAATGAACTCAAAATGCAGAATACATTACACATTCTCATATATGGCCAGCGTGTTGATTTGTTTTGCCAAATTACATGTATTAATACAAGAAAGAGCTTGGGCCAGGGGTAAGTTAGTGATAGATATACAGAAAAGAGCATCAATAAAACATTTTACATTCACAGAAGAAAACCAAAAAGTACATATTGGGCACAAATAGAAGTTTTGCTACAACCCTGTTACTATATGAATAGATCAATAGATACTTATATTTATTTATATTTTATATATTTAGTTATATATACATTATATACTAATATATTATGTTTTATTTATGCATTATTTGTGTATATTATGTCATCTATGTATATACACACACCTTTACAAATATGTAATATACAAATATATAATTTATTTGTATATGTGTATATAATGTATATACATATCTACATAAATGTGTTTACATGTGTTTATATGTTTATAATGAATGATGTATATATGCATATAATGTATATGTATGATGTATATATATAGTATACAAGTATATAATATACTATATATATTTTTACAAATAAATTGCACATAACAGAAGTTCATAATTTCTTATACAAACCTCTTTCTTATTTTTTTTGACATTGAAATGTTTGTGTTTGTTGAAGATTGTTAAGTTCATAACAGAACAGAAAAAATTTAAAGCTATCTCTAATACTAAAGTCTTCAGTTCCTTGCCCAGGATTTCATCATCACAGATTCCCTGTGGCAAGTGAGAGATGTAGGCCTAAAGTTCAGAAGAAATCCTAGGACTCCCCACATTTGCCCCAGGAGTCGTTTGAGTGAAGCAGGAGCTTGGGCCAAGTGTTCTCTTACTCAGTGTCGGGGAGCATTGCCTTGGCCCTTCCCTTGAGGTAAAAAGGAAAGACCAATGGTAATGCCAACCTCAGAGACATGTGCTCTGGCAAGGCTTCTAGTTACAGCTGTGAGAATGAAGGAGATAAGTGAGAATCTGTGACCTGTGATACTGTCTTAACAGTGGTGATTGGGGAGGCAGCAGGGGCCTTATGAAAAGAGGAAGAATTTAGGGAAAAGTCATTGTAGAGAAAGAGATACGGAATTATTAATGGAAGAAGAAGGAATATTGAGCATCAGCTGTGGTTATTGGCTATAAATTTGTAGTGGAGTGAAATCAGCTCCAAATCATGACTTTTTAACGTTTTTTTCATTTTATTTTACTTATCACTTAAAGTAGTATCACATATCAAACTATACTACAAAGTCATTACTTTTTGTAGTTATTCTCACCAATCTTGGAGCAAGAGTTAAGAAATCAGATGAAAAAAATTAAAATAAAATAAAATAAAATAAAATAAGAAATCAGTTGGTATGGGTTGTCCAGGAATATAGCTTGGTGAGTTAGGAAGGTCAGGGGGATATGGGATTCTTCAGCAGTGACTCACTGGAGTAGTACGCTTTATTAAAAATTATATAATTACTCTTTTCAGTTTTGCCAGTATAAGAACTACTACTTCCCTTTCCCTCCCTCACTTGTTGTTGGATTGGCTGGTGAATGCCCAAATGAGTTTGAGTTTTGTGACATCATCATTCACCATAACAAAAGAAAAAAAAATCTCCATTTCTTCCCTAAGACAAGATGTATCTGATCCATGTAAATTAAAGTTCCTGGATCTGGAGCTCACTGTTGAGGTAGCTCAGCCAGTACTGACTCTCTGACCTTCAACGCACTGGGGCTTGTGAGGGATTATTAGGATAGTGGTGTCATAGAAATATTCTAAAGGACTGAGGATACTTTTTATCACCTTTCCGAGAGCCATAAATTAGAGGTGATGCTTAAGGGATATTGTTTAGAAATTGTTGTAGTACATAATTTTGAATGGTATGTAGAAAGAGTACTAAGCTTAGAAATAGAAAGACCTGGGTTTAATCCCACCTCCGACACCAGCTAGCTGTGTAACCTTAGGTAAATCACGTAACTTTTCTGATCCTTGGGAAACTCCTTAGGACTTATTACTTGGGCATATATAGAGTTGAATCTGTGTAGGTAGAAGAAGTTACCAACCTTCATGGATCCTTTAAATATTTGTGTGTTTTATAAATAATTCATTGATGATATAAATATAAATACTGACAGGTAGATGGGGCAGTGGATAACATGCTGGGCCTGGAATCAGGAAGACCTCACTTTAAATCTGACTTTAGACACTTAGTAGCGATGTGATTCTGGGCAAGTCACTTAATCTCAGTTTGCCTGTTTCCTTAGCTATAAAATGGGGATAATAATTATTGTATTAAATGAGATAATATTTATAAAGTACTTACCATAGTGCCTGGTCCATAGTAGACACTTAAGAAATGCTTCTTTCTTTCCTTTTCATTGGTTTAAATACTCTTCATGTTGGGTTTGCTTTTATTTGTCCTCCTTATTCTCTGGGTGCTTCAAGAAACAAACTGTCACTCAGAAGCTAGGATTTGCTTGCTAGAAGAGCATAGTGGGACACTATGGTTTATGAGAATCAAGGATTAAAGGACTTACTTTCTCCTTGTAGTTTTTTTTTCAGTTTTCAGAAACCTTTTGAAATCACCTGGCTGAGCAAACTGTGTACTGTGGACATCCCAGGGGAACTAAATTAATTTGGGCATTGAGTCACAGAGCTATTTGCCCTGGGCCTATACTCTATCTCCTCAGTGAGGAATGAAGTAAAGCTCAGAGGTCTGTTCACTCCCCTACTTTCAATGACCTAGCAGTGAATCATTTTTTTTCCCTCTATGGATTTTCTGTTCTTGTAGGAGCTGCTATCAGGGCAAATGACTTATTTTCTATGAGAGCAAAAACTCTTTGTAAATGTCCAGCCAGAGCTCTACATGGGTATAACCATTACATGGTAAACTGGAATTTATTACATAGAAGATTCCTTCATTAGAGACCCCTGAAATATGGGGTTACACTTTCTATGCTGTTTACCCTTTGAGAGAACCTGCCCCACTCAGCACCACAGCCCAACTGATGATCCATCTGAAAGGTCTGACACAAACACACAAATTGGAGATAAGTTCTCAGTACTCTCCCAAAGGGAACAATAGACAGCTGCTTTCTGCATAAGCACCTTCACATGGTCAGGACCATGACGGGGCATAGCAAGGACATTTGCCAAGCAGGTACATCATCCTCTGAGGAGAAGCCAGACTGCTGGGGCTGCAACAGTGATGAATAAGCAAGTACTTTCTGTAGCTGCTACTTACTGGGGCAGAGCAAAGGTACCTAAGTTGAGTTCTGTCATAAGAAGTTTACAAGTGGGCTGGCTAGCTTTCAAGTCACATTGAATCCAAACCACCTCCAAGCTATCCAACTGCTCTATAAAATATAGCTATATTGGGGGTTGCTGTGGGTCTACTTCCCCCTTTATGGCAGACCAGATAAAAAAGCCACTTTGACATTTTTGCAATGTTGAAGTTCATGAACATAAAACAATTTAATTATTAATTTATATAATATATTTATATTACATATTGTACTATTATATAAATGTATATTTAATATATTCTTTACAATTACATTTATTAAAAACATTGCAAATAATGGAAGTTCCTAATTTCTTATATAGCCTCCTGATTTTTTGTTTGTTGTGATTAAGTTCACAATAAAAAGAATGTAAATAAAAATCAAATTTAAAAACAATTTCTATAGTTTAAAAAAAGCATGGGCAAAAGGCATCTGAAACTGTGGATCCAGCTGCTAAGTGCAAAGCTAGCTTTGGTGCCTTTTAACTGAGTTAAGGCATTCTATTATCTGAGAAGGGGAACACATTAGCTAGCTACCTTACATTAGCAGGAATTAGTTTATCTAATTAAGCTATTACCACCCACTGTCAGTGAGCAGAGATGGAGACACTGAATATAAGGACACAGGCTTAGCATTTTTTTTGGTGGGGGCTGTTGCTCAGGGATACTTGGGGCAGGGAGGAGCTGAGTTTCCACAGGGTGGCATTGGGGCTCTGGGCTTCCATGAGTTGGGACTTGAGAGGCAACAAAAGGAGGTGTGTGGGTGCAGCATGAGTAAGGAGGAACTAGAAAGAAAAACTTTACAGCATCTCTGATGATGCATAAGACTTATGTGCAACTGCAAAATGCCAATATAGTAATTCTTCCTTGGAATGAATAAGCAATCTTTATAGCATGTGTTGAACAATCTGCTTTCTGTTTTGGAGTTCGCAATATTTTCCATATGCTGAACAAGGCTTTCCTATGATCAAGATAGGTATGTTTACAAGACAAAAGCTCACTATACTCTTGAATCTGTTGTCTCATATTCGCACTCTGGATGAACTCCAGTATCTGCCCTTTGTAATTTGACTCCCAAATAACATTGCTCTGCTCTGGTGGAACAAGCACCAATACCTTTGTCAAGGTATTCACTGAATATGCCAGCTATTCAACTTCAACCAGGCCTTCAGGACTGTCTGAAATTCTTTAATTCATTACTTATTGACTCCTCCTCTCATTCCTTATATCAAATGTTAAGAATTTTCAACTCTTTCCTCAAGACTTCAACTCCAACCTTCTGTTAGTGGATGCCTTCACCTCTTACTTTAGTGAAAAGATCAAGACGGCCTGGTCTGAGCTCCTTCAACCTAACTTATCTGGGAAGCAAATGAATGAATGAATGAAAACATTTGGGCTAAGTGCTGGGGATGCAAACAGCGGCAAAGCTGTTCGTTGCTCTCCAGGAGCTCTCATTCTGATGAGCGAGACAACACAGATCAGAGATTTCAGATACAAATTGGATGGAAAGGATCCATAGCCCTCAAGGATCAGTGGCAAAGCAGATGATAATCTATGACTCAAAACCTCTCTGTTTTTTCTCCCATGTTCTCCTCCTTCCCTCAAGGATGGCTGGACCTCCTTCTTAGCAAAGCTATGTGTGTCCTTGATCCCATTCCATGTCATGTCCTTTGAAACCTTGATATATCAATTCTCTTTCTTTCTCTGTGTCTGTCTCTGTATTTGTCTCTTCATCCCTCCCTCTTGCCTACAAACTTTCTCTGTTCTCCTCTTGACCTTGAAGTCCCCAAATAGACCATGTGCTGTATCAACTTCAAAATAGAATCCTTTTGAAAATAATCAATAACTGATGTACTACCTCGTGGTTTTGTGTAAGTGCTTTCCTCTCAATAACAGTTAGGTAAGGCAAGTATTGTTATTTCCCTTTAACAGATGAAGGACCTGAGACTCAGAAAGATTGAATGGATTACCCAGGGTCATAAACCTAATAGCTAGCTAGTATTTCTATAGTGCTTTAAGATTTGCAAAATTTTACAAATATCTTATGTCATCCTCACAACAATCTTGAAAGGTAGGTGTTACTATTATCTCCATTTTACAGATGAGGAAACTGAGACAGACAGGAGTTAAGTGACTTGTCCAGGGTCACACAGCTAATATCTGAGCCTAGATTTACAGTCAATTTTTCCCATCTCACCAGCTAGATGCCTAATAATCATGAGAGTCAAGATTTGAACCAATTGTTCTCTTTACTACATGGCTAATACACTACAACATGTTAAGGCTATTACTTGTTTTTACCTCCCCATATCTCCTTGATATAGTTATTGTCTCCTCCCTAAGTTTCATGGCATTTGCTTTCTCTCCTAACTCCACAGATATTCCTTTTCAGTCTTTGTTGATTTGTCTTTCTCCTTTGCTAAGGTTCTGTTCTCAGTGCTCTTCTAACCCCTCTCTGCACACACACCCCCTCACCCTTAATGAACTCATCCATATCCATAGATTTAATTAACATTTTGATGCAGGTGAATTTCTAATCTACTTTTGTATCCTTGGCCTTTCTTGGAAGTCTAGTCCCACATTTCCAACTCTGTTTGATGTGGGATACTTACTAGTTTTGTCAGTGACTCAAACTCAACCCTGAAATTGTTCTCTTTCATTAAATCCTTGTCCTTTTCCTAACTTCCTTATTTTTGGCAATGCCATTACTCATGTCATCCTTAATAAAAACCCTGAGGTCATAATTAGTCAATCAGCAAACATTGTAGCACCTACTGTGTGAAATAGTCCCTGTCTTCAATGAGCTTATGATCTAGCAAGAGAAAATGGTCTCTGCATATGCCAAATGGATATGAGACAATTTAAGGACTAAGGTGCTAGCAGCTAATAGGAGCAGGGAATCAGGAGAGGATTCTTGTTGAAGTGGCACCTGAGTTGAGACTTGAAAGAAGCTGGAGAATTTAAAAGGTAGAGGTTAGGAGTTGACCAAGCATGGGAGATAGATTTGTAAAAGGCAAGGAAATGGGCTATAGAGCGATGTGTATATGAAGAACAATAAGAAGTCTGGTTTGGCTAAATTATATGTATAAAAGGGAGGATTGTGTAATAAGGCCAGAAAGGGATGTTGGGGCCAAGTTATGAAGGATTAATTTAAATGCCAAATGAGGCCATTTATATTGAATCTTATAGGTAATGAGGAGCCATTGGGAAGTAAGGAGTAGGGAGGTGACGTGATCAGAATTATGCTTTAGGAAAATCACTTTGGAAGTGATATGGAGGATGGATTGGAGCTGGAAGGGACTAGAGTCAGGGACCACAATTTACATACTATTTCAATAGTCCAGCTAAGATTGCCTAAGCAAGAATCCCCATGACCCGATGGATTCAAAAGTGAATTCTACCAAGCACTTAAAGAAAAATTAATCCTCATACTATATAAACTATTTGAAAAAATAGGTAAAGAAGGAATCCTACCAAATTCCTTTTATAGTGCAAATATGGTTTTGATACCTAAACCAGGGAGAGCAAAAACAGTGAAAGAAAACTACAGACCAATTTCTTTAATTAATATTGATGCAAATTTTTAAATAAAATACTGGCAAGGAGGTTATAGTAATATAGTACAAAGCTCATACACTATGACCAGTTGAGATTTGTACCAGAAGGGAAGTGCTGGCTCAAAATTAGGAAAATTATCAACATAATTAACCATATCAATAGAAACAACAAAGATTGTATCATTATGTCAATAGATGCAGGAAAAGCCTTTGAAAAAATAGAACTCCCATTCCCACCAAAAACACTAGAAAGTGTAGAAATCAATGGAATCTTTTTTAAAATGATTAGTAGTATTCCCTAAAACTAAGATCAAGCATTATTTGTAATGATGATAAACTTGAAGCCTTCCCAATAAGATCAAGAGTGAAGCAAGCATGCGCATCAACACCATTACTATTCAATATTGTACTACAAATATTAGGCATAGCAATAAGACAAGAAAAAGAAATTGAAGGATTTGGAATAGGCAACAATGAAACAAAACTGTCACTCTTTGTAGATAATATAATGACATACTTAGAGAACCCTAGAGAATCAACTAAAAACTAGTTGAAACAATTGAGAACTTTAGCAAAGTTGCAGGATATAAAATAAACACATAATTCATCAGCATTTCTATATACTACTAATAAAGTCCAGCAGGAAGAGATAGAAAGAAAAATTCCATTTAAAATAATTGCAGACAATATAACATTCTTTGGAGTTTACCTGCCAAGACAAACCCAGGGAACATATGAACACAATTACAAAACACTTTTCACACAAATAAAGATACAGCCAAACAATTGGAGAAATATTAATTGCTCATAATTAGGACAAGTTAATGTAATAAAAATGACAATTCTACCCAATTTAATTTATTTATTCAGTGCCATAGCAATCAAACTACCAAACAAAATTCTTTTATAGAGCTAGAAAAAAATAACAAATTTCATCTGGTAGGACAAAAGGTAAAGAATAAAAAGGGAATCAATGAAAAAAAAATTAAGCAAGGTGGTTTAGAAGTTCCAAATTTCAAACTATATTGTAAAGTGGCAATCATCAAGAAAATCTGGAACTGGCTAAGAAATCTAGTGGTAGATCAATGAACAGATTAGGTACACAAGACACTGTAGTAAATGATCATAGTAATCTAGTGTTTAATAAATCCCCAAATCCAAGCTTTTGAGGTAAGAACTTACAACTTGAGAAAACATGGTGGAAAAACTGGAAAGCAGTTTGGCACAAACTAGGAATAAACCAATATCTCCCACTGTATATCAAGATAAGATCAAAATGGATAAATGATTTAGACATATAGGGAGATATCAAAAGTAAATTAGGGAGTATGGAAAAATGTGCCTGACAGCTCTACAGATAAGGGAAGAGTTTATGATACAAGGAAATAAGAGGTAGAGGAGATTATGGGAAGTAAAATAGATGATTTTGATTAGATGAAATTAAAAAGCTTTTGCACAAACAAAAGTAATGCAGTCAAAAATAGAAGGAAAATAGGAAACTGGGGAAAAATTTTGCAATGAACTTCTCTGATAAAGGCCTCATTTCTCAAACATATAGGTAAATGAGCCAAATTTATTAAAATAGGATTCATTCCTCAGTTGATAAATGATCAAAAGATATGCAAAGGCATTTTTCAGGAGAAGAAATCAAAATTATCAATAGTCACATAAAAATAGTCTAAATCATTACTGATTAGAAAAAAGGAAATAAAAACAACTCTTGACATTGAGTAACTGCAAGGATGATGATACCTTCAACAGAAGTAAAGAAGTAACAGTGGTGGATATTTTTTTGGGAGGGAGGAGGATAAAGGCAATGAATTCTGTTTTATTATTTCTTTGTAAATGATTCTTAGATCTGTTTGTCCAGCCTTAACCTCTCTCCTAACCTCTAGTCTCACATCTGCAACCTCCTCCTGGATACCTCAAACTGGATACCCTTTAGACATCTTAAATATATTCAAAACTAAACTGCTTATCCTTCCTTCCAAACCTTCCCCTCTTCCTAATTTTTCTGTCAAGGGAACCACCATCCTCCCAGTCACCCAGGCTCACAACCTACATGTTTTCTTTGACTCCTTATTCTCTTTCAATCCCTATATCCAATTAGTTGTCAAGTCTTGTCATTTCTCCCTCTGTAACTTCTCCCGTATACTCCCCTACCCTAATTACCTCGTCGGATTTTAGGTGGGGGGCAGATTTGAAGGAAGCTAGGAAGACCAGAAGGTGGAAATAAGGAGGTAGAGAATTCCAGGCATGAGGAAAGGCCAATGAAAGTATTCCAAATCAGGAGATACTGTGTCCTGTGCAAGGAACAGTAAAGAGGCCAGCATCACTGGGTTTCAGAGGAAGTAAAAGCTAGTAAGGTATAAAAAGACTGGAAAGTTAGGAAGGGGTTAGATTATTCATAGTGTTTGCCGATTTCCAACGTGTAAATGCTTACATTGAAAATTGTACAGTTGGCTCTCCCAAGCCAGTATGAACTGGCTCTAGCACCATCCTGGACACCACACATGACAGGTCATACCGTCTAGTTGTTTGAATGGGGAGAATATGGTAGAATAACCTTTCAACCTACCTCCCAGAAATTCAGGAATGGTGCCCAGTGAGTTTAAGTGGTTAGGCTGAGTCTTTTTGGTTTGCAGATGTGATTCCTGAAAAATCATATTAACTGGATTGAGGAAGATGACTTCCTGTTCATTAAGTAGGTCAGGGCCATTTAGTTTCATAAATGACTTTCTCTTAGCAGAACTTGTGAAACAAGATTAAGTCATCCTTGGAATAGGGCTGAGGATCAGACTTGGAGGCCCTTGACTGGTAGTATGGGAGTTGGATTGAATGTAAGGAGTACCTGGGGCTTCAGCCAAGTCTTTAGCTATGTTTTCTTTCGTCTTGTCCTCCACCACTCAGACTCTTTTCTGTTTGAATAGATTTGGAGGGTTTAGCTTTGATGGGGGAAAAATGCCTTTGGATGGAGTTGACAGAGGCATTTCTAAAAAGTCAGGCACAGGCTGTGAGTTGGATCCTTTCTAGCCTTGCCCTGACCCAAATGCTACCTATTCCCACTCACTATTCCTCTCCCAAGACGACAGACTGATGGTGCTGACTGTGCTGAGAGCTGAGAATTTCAAGGCCTTAAAACAAATTTTCACCCCCCAGGACAGCCTTATTCCTGCAGTAGCTAAAGATTCCTAAAGTACCTCACACTCTCTCCTTATAAAGTGGCCCACCATACTTTTAATCAAATCCTCCTGGCCAATCTCTGAGCTAAAGAATCTCAGGAAAGTTTGCCAGTAAATGGAAAATTTTTAGAAGAAAGATAAGGTTTCTAGGATTGTGGAGGGAGAGATGTCTCCATGAAGGTACACTCCTCCAATAAGGCATTTTCCCTCTTCCTCATTCCCCTGACGAAGGGCCACTCTTTACCTGCTGATCATAGTTAAGAAAGAGGGGACCCTTCCCAGACGCCCACTTGTTTCTGGACTGCTCCCTCTCCTCTAACAATGAGATGTGTTGACACTCAGAGATCTGGCTCCCTGTGCCAAGCTGAGCCCCTCTCTCTACTCTTAATCTTGACAATGGTTGGAATTCTGTCTTCAGCCTCTGCCTGAGTAACCTCTTGAGATAATCAAGCTATTTTCCCAGTGGTACCCTGTTCCCATTTCTATTTTCACCATTTTGTTGCTGGTCTCACAGTTTTACCCCCACCCCACTATTAGTGAGATATATTGCCCTCAAATACAATCATTGACAGTACACTTCTTAAATTTCCCTGCAACAGGGCTTATTTTCTGCTCCGGGACAGAGCTTCAGTCACCCAGTCCTAGTTATGGTTCTACTTTTTGTCAATGAGACCACTACACTCCCAGTCACATAGCTTAAAAATCTAGATACCATCTCTGACTTCTTCTTTCCTCCTTATCTCTACTTTCATGATTAAACACTTAAATGCTTTTCACTTTTATACCTTCTTTCATATTTATTCTGCCAGACCTTTAATTTTAGCAGCCATCAACAATTCTGTGATTCTTGTCTCGATTACTCTAATAGCTGCTCTCTCTGCCTCCTATCTCTCCAGTATACCCTTCACACAATAAACAAAATGATCTTTTTAAGGCATGGGTCTCACTGAGCCAAGCCTGCACTCAAAAATTTTCAATGTTGCTCTATTGTTTGTAGAAAGTACAGAGTCCTTAGCTTGAATTCAAAGCTCAGTGTCTCACATTTAACCTTTCCATTGTCATTTCACATTGCTGTCTTTTGTCCACTTCAAAACTCATCCTGCCTTGATCTTGGCCTGTTCTCTTCTTCCATCTTGTATTTGTACAAGTGGTTCCTCATACCTGAAACTGATTTTTCCCATAGTTCTCTCTGTTTAATTCTTCTCTTCTATTGAGATCCCAGCTGAGTTGATAATTCCTCCATGAAGGTTTCACTGATTCCCCCCAGCTATGACCTATGTACTTCTCTCATTCTATTGTAGTCACATTTCCCCCCATAGAACTAAAGACTGATTTCTAGTCTTATTTATGATTCTTCATTTTAGTTGTCTTATTTTTATTGAAAGCCACCTGGCTGATGCTACTTTTGCAACTGGTTTAAACAGTATATGGTTAAATTCAGAGGATTTCAATTCTGAAAAGAATCTTAGAGATTGGTCATATATTCCAGTGGCTCTTATTCTGGGGTCCATGGTTCATAAACAGGTTTCAAAGTGTTGGTAAATTTGGGTGAGAGAAAAATACATCTTATATTACTAACCTCTAACTGACGTTTAACATTTCCTTCAATTATGATTTTTAAAAAAATATTCTGAGAAGAGGTCCATAGGCTTCACCAGATTTCAAAAGCGATCCTTGACACACACAAAAAGGTTAAAAATTCCTAAACTGGTCTAACTTCCTCATAACCATATCCCTTTTTGCATTTTGTCTAATAGACATGTCACTAACCACAATGATGATGTAGCCAAATCAGAAGTTTGCCCCATTTGAGGACACAGTCCTTAATCCAATTCAACAAGAGTTTATTAAACTCCTATTATGTGTGAGGCACTGTGCTAAGCACCAAGACTACAAAGATAAAAAACAATTAAAAATAGCACCTGTCCTCAAGGGTCTTACTTCATAATAGCTTATCCTAAACTAGAAAGCCTGCTCTTTGCCCATTGTAGATCGGAGAGAACATTGAGCTTGTGGGCAGAAAGACTTGAGTTCACTTCTTGTCTTTGATTATAACTTTCTAAGGTTCCACTTGCGCACAATTCCTATATGAGATCCTGCAGCACGCGCAAGTGAAACCTTGAAGTCGAGAAAGAACAGTAATTGCTTTGAAATCTAACTCTCAGGAAATGACTATTGCTTTTCAAGAAGATTTTCAGTGTGAAACAGACAATACAGAAATATCAAAGCAGTTAAGATCCATTTTGCTGCTATTTGTCCAAAAATATCTTTGAAGCCACAAATCATAGGACTTGAAAGTTGGAAGGGGTGTCAAAGACCAACTAGTCCAGCCCCTATGTTAAGGCAACTGACACTATAGTATGTACCTGAGAAGTGGTTATCTCTTCTCTGTCTGAAGGTACAAAAGGAAAGATAGGGCCTGAGGTGAGTTTCAGGGCCTCGCCCTCTCCTAGACCTAAACTTCCTCCTGGACCTGCTTGGGCCCTTCTGCTCCTTGCAGACCAAGGTCCAGCAGCCTCCCCTCCCTTTAAAAAGACTTGTAAGGGGGGGGGGGGCAGAACCAAGATGGCCAGGTGAAAACAGTGTCTTACCAGCGCTCTCTCACAAGTTCTGTCAGATTCCCCTAAAAAAGTGAATCTGAGCAGATTTGAGAGAGTTAGAAACTGCGAGCAGTCTGAGTGGGGCAAATTTCCAAGCCAGGAGGCCCACGGGACAAATCCATAGACTGGGAGAGTGCTCAGCGTGGGGAGCTGCTCTGGACAGCATCAAAGCAAAAGCAGCTGCTGAAACCAACCATTGAGACACGCTGGGAGAAAGCTGGGCTCCTGAAACTGGCAGAGATCCCCAGACCTCCCGATGGGAGTCTGTGGAAGTGATGAGAGGCAGCAGCACAGTGCCACCAGCAGTGAAATATCAACTCCTGAGGCTTGCAGCCCAAAGGTATGAAACGAGTCTTCTTGAACTTCCATGAGACATAATGACCAGGTAAACAGCTCTAATCCCTCCCCCCTCCCCCCACCCCCGATGCAGAGAATTTCCTCAGGAAAAAATGCTGGAATAGAGGAGACAGAAGTGGGGCTTCAGTGGCTGAGTAGTGGGAGTTCCTGAGTTCCAGAGGGGCAGAGCCAGCAGGGGTCAACACCACCACCAGCCCAGACGTACCCTTCTACCACCAGGGGAAGTGGCAGACACCAGCACAAACAACAAACAGCTGAGACCATTGCTGAAGAACAACAGTGCTGGAGAACAGCCAGACCCCTCCCCCATACCTCAGGAAACTGAAGGCTATAATTCACAAAGCCAGTAACTAGACTCAAAATCCCCAGAACAAGAAACCTGGGACAGAGAGCCCTGAATCACAAAAGCAGAAATTCGCTGTAAAGCCAGGAAAAAGCTAACCAACATGAAAAAGAACACAAAAAACTGAGGACCATTGATTCTTTTTATGGAGACAGGCACGATCAAAATGCCAATCTGGAAGAAGATAGCAATGACACTATACCCACATCTGATACCTCAAAAGGGAATGTGAACTTGTCTCAAGCCCAAAAAGAACTACTGGAAGAGCTAAAGGAGGATTTTAAAAACCAAATTAGGGAGGTAAAAGAATAAATGGAAAAAAATGCTGAGGAAATTAAGTCCTTAAAGAATAAGATTGGCGAAATGGCTACAGAGATTCAGAATCTAAATAGAGAAAATGACACCCTGAGAGGTAAAATCAACCAATTGGAAAAGGAGACTCAAAAGCAAAATGAAGACAGCAATGCATTAAAAATTAGAATTGAGCAAGCAGAAGCTAATGACTCTATGAGGCATCAAGAAGTAGTAAAACAAAATGTGAAGAATAAAAAAATAGAAAAAAATGTGAAATATCTGATTTGAAAAACAACTGACCTGAAAAATAGATCCAGGAGAGACAATTTAAGAATCATTGGTCTACTGGAAATACATGATGAAAAAAAGAGCCTAGACAGTATCTTTGAAGAAATTATCAAAGATAACTGCCCAGAGGTCCTAGAACCAGAGGGTAAAATAATCATTGAAAGAATCTACCAATCACGCCCTGAAAGAGATCCCAAATTACAAACACCAAGAAATATCATAGCCAAATTTCAGAATTACAAAATCAAGGAGAAAATACTGCAAGCAGCCAAAAAGAAACAATTCAACTATCGTGGAACTATAGTAAGGATCATGCAAGATCTTTCAGCTTCTACATTAAATGATGGGAGAAATTGGAATATGATATTCTGAAGGGCAAAAGAGCTGAGACTACAACCAAGGATCAACTACCCAGCAAAATTAAGCATAATTTTTCAGGCAAGGAGATGGACACTCAACAAAATAAGGGAATTCTAGAACTTCCTGATGAAAAGGCCAGAACTCAATGTAAAATTTGATCTCCAAATACAAAACTCACGAGAGACATAAAAAGGTAAACAGGGGGAAAAATCCCCACAAACCTTATTAATCAATAAGGGCAAATTATATACATCTTCATATAGGATTATATGATCTTATGTATGATATATATATATATATATATGTCAATATATATGTCATGTATATGTCAATCTTGAGAATAGTACAGCTATTATGACAATTGAAAGGAATACACATAGACTGTGGATGTCTGTATAAAATAACTGATATATGCATAAAAAACATAATTAAGAGATGTAAAAGGAGGGTTATGGGAGAAGAGGTAAGGAGGCAGTAGAAAAAGGTAAATTACACCAAATGAGGAGGCACAAAAACACATTATAGTAGAGGGAAAGAAGGGAGGGAGAAGAGCAGTATTTGAGCTTTACTCTCATCAGATCTGGTTCAAGAAGGGAATAACATACCCTGATAAGTATAGAAATCTAACTTGTCCTACAGGCAGTAGGAGGGGAAAGGGGGAAAAAAGGAAGGGGGGTGGTCAGAAGGGAGAGAAGAAGTATCTAGTGGAAAATGGTAAGATAAAGGAGGGGAATCAAGAGGAAGGGTAAACTGAGGAAGCAGCGGTCAAAACAAAACTTTGTTGAGGGGTGGAAGGGGAAAGGGAGAAATAAAAGCATAAACAGGAGGGACATAGGATAGAGAAAAAGACACAGATAGAAATCATAACTATGAATGTGAGTGGGATGAACTCTCCCATAAAACGGAAGCAGATAGCAGAATGGATTAAAAACCATAGTCCTACAATATATTGTTTACAAGAAATACATTTGAAACAGGGGGATACACACAGGGATAAGGTAAAAGGCTGGAGTAAAATATATTGAGCTTCAGCTAAAGCAAAAAAAAAAAAAAAGCAGGTGTAGCAATCCTAAACTCAGACAAAGCAAAAGTAAAGATGGATTTAATTAAAAGAGATAAGGAAGGACACTTCATCCTGCTAAAAGGCACCATAAACAATGAAGCAACATCATTGTTTAACATATATGCACCAAGAGGTATGGTGTGCAAATTCTTAGAGGAGAGGTTAAGGGAGTTATAGGAAGAAATAGACAGCAAAACTATAATATTGGGAGACCTCAACCTCCCCCTCTCTGAACTTGATAAATCTAGCCTCAAAATAAATAGGAAAAAAGTAAAGGAGGTGAACAGAGTTTTAGAAGAGGCAAATGTGATAGACCTGTGGAGAAAACTGATTGGGGATAAAAAAGAATATACTTTTTTCTCAGCGGTACATGGCACATACTCAAAATTTGACCATGTACTAGGGCATAAAAACCTCACAATCCAGTGCAGAAAGGCAGAAGTAGTCAAAGCATACTTTTCAGATCATGATGCAATAAAAATTATTTGTAATAAAGAACCATGGAAAAATAAGCCAAAAATTAATTGGAAACTAAATAATCTAATTCTAAAGAATGAGTGGCCAAAGAACATATCAGAAAAACAATTAATAACTTCATTCAAGAGAATGACAATAATGAGACAACATACCAAAACTTATGGGATGCAACAAAAGCAGTTCTTAGGGGAGGTTTTATATCTCTAAATACTTACATTAATAAAATAGAGAAAAAGGAGATCAATGAATTGGGCATGCAACTGAAAAAGCTAGAAAAAGGACAAATTGAAAATCCCCAATTAAATACCAAATTAGAAATACTGAAAATCAAAGGAGAGATTAAAAAATTGAAACCAAGAAAACTATTGAATTAATAAATAAAACAAAGAGCTGGTTTTATGAAAAAAAATAAAATAGATAAACCTTTGGTCAATTTGATTAAAAAAAAGAAGAAAATCAAATTACCAGTATCAAAAATAAAAAGGCTGAATTCACCTCTAATGAAGAGGAAATCAAAATAATAATTAGGAATTATTTTTCCCAATTGTATGCCCATAAATTCAACAACCTTAAGGATATGGATGAATATCTACAAAAACATAAATTGCCCAGGTTAACAGAAGAGGAATTAAAATTTCTAAATAACTCCATCTCAGAAAAAGAAATTGAGCAAGCCATCGATGAACTCCCCAGAAAAAAATCTCCAGGGCCAGATGGTTTTATGTGTGAATTTTATCAAACATTTAAAGAACAACTAATTCCTAGACTTTATAGACTATTTGGGAAAATAGGTGAAGAAGGAGCCCTACCAAATTCTTTTTATGACACAAATATGGCACTAATACACAAACCAGGTAGATTCAAAACAGAAAAAGAAAATTATAGACAAATTTCCCTAATGAATATTGATGCAAAAATTTTAAATAAAATATTAGCAAAAAGATTGCACCAACTTATCATGAGAATAATACACTACAACCAGGTAGGATTTATTCCAGGAATGCAAGGCTAGTTCAATATTAGGAAAACTATCAGTATAATTGATCATATCAACAACAAAACTAGCTGAAACCATATGATCATCTCAATAGATGCAGAAAAAGTCTTTGACAAAATACAACACTCATTCCTATTAAAAATACAAGAAAACATAGGAATAAATGGAGACTTCCTTAAAATTATAAATAGGATCTACTTAAAACCATCATCAGGCATAAGCTAAATGCATTCCCAATAAAATCAGGGATGAAACAAGGATGTCCATTATCACCACTACTATTCAATTTGGTACTAGAAATGTTAGCTGTAGCAATAAGAGAAGAATAAGAAGTTGAAGGAATTAGAATAGGCAAAGAAGAAACTAAATTATCACTCTTTGAGATGATATGATAATTTACTTAGAGAATCCTAGAGAATCAAGTAAAAAACTACTTGAAATAATAAACAACTTTAGCAAAGTTGCAGGATATAAAATAAACCCACATAAATCCTCGGCATTCCTATACATTACTAACAAAGCCCAACAGCAAGAGACAGAAAGAGAAATTCCATTCGAAGTTACTGTAGACACTATAAAATATTTGGGAGTTTGTCTGCCAAGACAAACCCAGGGCCTATATGAACATAATTATGAAACACTTTTCATGTGAATAAAGTCAGACCTAAATAAATGGAAAAATATCAGTTGCTCACGGTTAGGCTGAGCTAATATACTAAAATTGACAATTTTACCTAAATTAATCTATGTATTCATTGCCATACCAATCGAACTGCCAAAAATTATTTTACAGAGCTGGATAAAATAACAACAAAATTCATCTGGAAGAACAAGAGGTCTAGAATATCTAGGGTATTAATGAAAAGAAATGCTAGGGAAGGTGGCCTATCCATACCAGATATTAAACTGTACTATAAAGCAGCAGTCATCAAAATTACCTGCTACTGGCTAAGAAACAGAGTCATGGATCAGTGGAATAGGATAGGTACACAAGATGGAAAAGTCAGCGACTATAGCAATCTACTCTTTGATAAACCCAAAGAATTCAGCTTCTGGACTAAGAATTCACGATTTCACATGTCGTCTTGGGGAGGGTGGGGAGAAGGAGGGGAAGAAAACCTGGAACTTAAAATTATGTAGAACCAAGTGTTGTAAACTAAAAATAAAAAATCTCAAAAAAAAAAACTTTTGTGCCTCAAGGTTCTCAAGGCTACAGGCCCATCCAGCTCACCTCACCACCCTCTCCAGCCTTGTTCCTAGGGAAGAGAGGAGAGAAAAGGAAAAGATAGAAAACCCAAGTGCTTACCTTTTAAAATTTAATAACAGTAGCTAGCATTCACATAGTGCTTGAAGGTTTGCAAAGCTCTTTACAAACGTCTCATTTTATTCCCGCAATAGCCCTGGTCTCAGGAACCTTGGAGGAAGGCGGAGTTCACCCAGGCCCAGAGGTGTAGCATGAGGCACCCCAGGTCATACGTTCAGCCAGGATGTCCTAATGGTGAATGGCAGCTAATGCTTATATGGTGCTCTAAACTTTGCCAAGTACTTTAGAAATACCTCATTGGATCCAACCAACCATGCTGGGAGGAAGAATCGTCAGTATATCTACTCCCATTTTGGTATAACCGTAGTTGTGAGGCCTTTTGGTTAAGCACTTGTGATTCCACATTATTGCAGTATTTACTCTATCCTTGGGTTGGGTTCCTGTGTGTAAGTTTGGAGTGGCTGAACCTAGGTAAAAAGGCATATATACATTTAGATAAAAATATAATTCTGTAAAACGTTTTGAAGAGATAAATCAAACTGGTATGTTTCAGTATAGAAAACAAGCATGAAATAAACAGGCTCCAGAGGCTTGAGGCCCATGGATACTTATTGCTGACCTGTTTTTCTTGCACTCAAACATGAAACACATGCTGTAGAATAGTTTACCTTGGTAACAAACAGTTGGTGACTTATTTGTGGTAACTTAGTTCTGAAAAAGGGGGGAGGAGGGAGAACCCATTACTTCTAGGCCATTCTACTTTGGCAACTTAACTATTAGAAAGATTTCCTGACATCAGCTTGGGTTTGCCAGTTTGCCATATCCATCCATTACTCCCACTTCTGCCCACTGAGACTGAGCAGAAAAAGTCAGATCTCTCCTCCAGGTGACAGCTCTTCAAATATTTGAAGACAGCTGTCATGTACCCAGAGTCTTTTCTTCTCTAGACTAAACAAGTTTAATTCCTTCAGAACACTGTCATATATCCTAAGTTCTTCATCTTTCCGATTGCTTTCCTCTGAATACACTCCACAATATTAATGTCCTTCTTAAAATGTGGCTGCCTGACACTGAATGTAGTACTGTAGATGAGGACCAACAAGTGCAGAACATATTGAAAGTATCACCTCAATTCCTGGAAGGTAGGCCTCTCTTAATGGAGCCTCAGGATCGCAATACCTTTTTTATCTGTCATGCAGTCTGCTGAAACCATTCAGTCTTTTTCAGAGCAAATGCAAACTTGGGGGCTCAGGGCTGGACAGATGTATGATGCAAGTTAAACAATTGTATATTTAAATTCTTAATAGATAGATGAGATTAAATGATGTTCTTATGAGATACATATGTATTTGACACATATAATATGTGTATATATACATGTATGTATATATTTGTATTTATATATGTGTATATATATATATGTATATATAGATATATAGTCCCAAAAGTATAAGTGATGTTTAAGCTTTAATAAATTTTAATGGCATTAAGACTTTTGTGATATCATGTATTTATTATATGTACATGTATGTATGTACACGTTAATATACTTTATATGTATACATATAAATACATACAGGCTCACACACACCCTTCACTAATGTCTTACTGTGACACTTTATCATAAATAAAGGTTCTTGAATTCTATTCCATTAGGATGCAATTGAGTGAGTCAGTAAAGAAACACTTACTAGATGTTTACTATGTTCTAGGCACTGTACTAACCTCTGCAAATATAAATATGTGCAGAAAGAAACACAGTCTCTTCCATTAAGGACCTTACATAGGAGGTAGCACATAAAAGGAAGCTGAAAGGGGGGGTAGGGGAGGGAGAAAAGGTATTTGGCACAGAAATATGGTAAAGAAAGTTCAGAGTACAGCATGGACAGGAATGAGATGCGGCTGGCCGGGGTGTGCTCTTTAAATGGAAGTTCTGGGAGAAGCTTTGGTAGGTTGTACCCGGCTGAAAAGACTTTGAGGACATCATGGCCACAGATTTGAGGATCAGCTTCACTCAATTCGGAGGGCTCTTTAACAGGAGGCTAATAGCTTAGTGATGAATTATTTGCTAACTTCTGAAATACAGAAAAAGATGAGATCTGTGGCTCCATTCCATTTCTTTGCATCCTAGTGGTAAAGGGGGCAGACGTTGGTAGGAGCCATAGTTTTTTGACCATTCGTAAGTGCTGGCTTCACTCTCAGTTCTCCAAAAGCAAGACAGATCCTTCTCCAGTGACTGTTGAGCAGACGCTACTATTGGAGCTCAATCATATAAATATTGACGTTATTGTTATAAATGAAACCAAACGCTATGTATAAAATGTCATCCAAGAAAATGGATGACCCAATAAAAAATATGAACTAGTCACAAGACAGATGCAAGGGAAAATCTATGAATGGCTCACTTCCTTTTCACAGCTAAAGCAGACAAACTCATATATACATGTAAATATATGTATATATTTATATACACATATGAACAAAAACACCTAGTGAACAACTAACAATCACTTGTGGCTATCTTAAAGATTAAATCACAGAATTTCATAATGAGAAGTGACTTCAATGGTAATTTTGTTCAAACCATGCCTGAAAAATAATCTATTCTGCAATGTCCCCAATCAGGCTTCATCTATTGGTTTCTCGGGGACTTCAGGTGAAAGGGAACCCAGTATCTCCCAATGCAGGCATTTCCAATTTCAGAGAGCTCTGATTATTAGGACATTCTGTCTTATTTCAGATCTGTACTTTCTTCTTTGGAACTTTCACCCATTGCTTTTATTTCTTACTTTGAGTGGCAACCCGGAGTAGTGGATAGAGAGTCTGATTTGAAGAAAGAAGGATCTGGGTTGAAACCTTGCTCCAGAGATCTATTAATTGTGTGATCTTGGGCAAGGCACTTAAACTCTCTGTGCCTCAGTTTCTTCACTTGGAAAAAGGGGCAATAGACTTTAAAGTCCCTTCTATAAATCTACGATTCTTTAATTCCTCTTCCACATGATAGTCCTTCAAACACTCAAAGTTATCTTGTTACCCTGTCTTCTTTTCTCTAAGCTAAACAACCTTAGTCAATTAAATAAATTGTATGTTCAATCAAATGCATTGTTCAAAAATTTCCCTTTAAGGAAAACTTCTGATTTTTTTTAAATCAAGAGAAAAATGGTCGATTCAGTGGCTGTGGTAGCTCAAACCTTAGCCAGGAAAGGCAAAGCTTTCATGAAAAAGATGAGAGAGCCAGCCAGGCAAATTAACAAGGCTCATTTTGACTGCCAATAAAATCAAGGGTGTTATACATACTTAATTTATCAAGAATTCATTTTTTTCATGCTCAGCAAATCTTTGCACTCGCATTTGAAATCTTCAAATAAATGCTTTTTCTTGTTGACAGAGCAGGGAGAGACCCTCAGTTAGAACCCAATTTTGCACTCCCCTGAATTACAAGGGAAAAACCATTTCAATTATTTATTTAAATAAAAACCACTGGCATGTGACCCTCTGGCATGTCTCCAGAAATTTGGATGAGCTACAGGGATGGCAACACCTCTCATATCAGCTACGGTATGTCCACTTGAAAAGTGATTGCCCCTAGTTTCACGCACAATGACTTGAGGATGGAAAACACATTATGTGTAGGATATGCCCCAAATTCTACAGATGCTTCTCATCCATCTTGAATTGACCCTTATCATCTTAGGGAAGTGGCTGCCATGAAATGAGAGTTTAAAATTAGCGATATAATTTATCACATTAGCATGTTGGTTACATCAATCGTGTGTGTGTGTGCATGTGTGTGTGTGTGTGTGTGTACTGAATGGCTGGCCCTATATTTCAAATCAGTAGGATTTTGTTTTAATTCCCTTTTGGATGAAGGGAGTGAAAGTGCTGTGGGGTTAACAGGTTTAAAGTCAGTAGTATGTCTTTTGTGGTTAGGTTGACATGATGCCAAATAAGTCATACCTCCAAACTACATGTCAGCCCCACGTTTCATCATTGTAAAATAAAACCACCTGGTGCTTACATTACACTTTCAGCTTTCCAAAGTGCTTTATGTATGTTATTTTATTTAGGCTTCCAATAAATCTGTGAGGTAAGCACTCTAGATGTTATTAACCCCATTTCTCAGGTACGAAAACTGAGGCTCAGGGAGGTCAAATGACTTGCCCATGAAGACACATAACTTAAGTGCCAGAGGTCACAAGCAAAGCTATGTCTTTGTGAATCCAAGTCAGTCTTTCTTTTATTAGGCAGCTCAGTGGCACAATGGATGGAGCACTGGGGTCTGTAAGACCTGAACTCAATTCTGTCCTCAGACACTAGTTCTGTGACTCTGAATACCTTGTCCTCTGCCTCAGTTTGCTCAACTGTAAAATAGGATAATAATATAAGTGACTTCTGAGAATGATGAATGGATTATATATTATAGTAAATCTGAGTATTACAAATATTCAAATCAGCTACAAAAGACTTATGAAAAAAGATGCTATCCACCTCCAGAGAAAGAACTGATAATAGAAGTATGCATAGTTTGGTTTTACAAACACACATGCACATGTGTATACATATTTATACATATACGCATATATATGTGTATATATATATATACGTGTACATACAGGTGTGTATGAATATATGTATATGCACACACCTCTGTGTCTGTGTGTCTGTGTGTCTGTGTGTGCATGAAATGGTGACTCTCTCTACTTCAGGGTGGGAAGGGAGGGAGACAGTTGGAACTTATAAATGTAACCAAAAAACTTTTTTTCAAATACCTCTCAGGGTTAATGAGGATCAAATGAGATATTTGTAAAGCATTTAACACAGTGCCTGACACACAGTAGGCCCTTATTAAATACTTGGCCCATTCCCTCCATTCCAAGCCATTTTATGTAGTCACAAAATAAAAACCAATTTGAGAGGGAGAAAAATCAAAAGAAAGTAATACTTATTTAATATAAACACCCAGTTAATAATCAATTGTTTTCTAAAGTAAATGTGTGTTTGAAGCTAATCAGATTTTTAAAAGAAGAACGTGTGTGTGTGTGTGTGTAGATATAGCCTTAGAAAGCATGCTATGTGTTTGTAACTACTACCAAATAACTTGCTACTAAATGACTGACTTGGCAGCAAAAATCCTCAGAGGTTGAGATGGTGCCTTCTTCCTCTCTGAAAACACGCAAACTATACGTAGGCATAAAAGTTAAAAGAGCAGATGGGGAATTTCTATTACAACTGTAAATGGGACCCTTCTATATCATGTTTATTTGTGTCTATGGGTGTAAGCAGGCTGTGGCATATTACCAACAATGACTCATGAATAAGACATGACAAAAGTGTTTTTTATCAAGGAAATGTATTTGAAAAAGGAGATGCAGTGAGATAAGGGATAATAGAAGGATACCCTTGGTGCTACATTGCATTCTTATGCAGCATTAAAAAAAATCTAGAGCAGAACTCTCAGGCTGGAGTTTACAGATCCCCGCTGGGGTCCATGCTTGGATTTTAGAGGGTCTTTCAACTTGAATGGTAAAAAAATACATCTTTATTTTAAATAAATCTAACTGAAATTTAGCATTTCCTTTGATTATGAATGTAGGTAATAAACATTATTCTGGAGAGAGGTTCACAAGCTTCACCAGACTGCCAAAGGACTGTGGTTAAGTCATTTTTTCAGTCATGTCTGACTTTCTGTGACCTCATTTGGGGGTTTCTTGATAGAGATGTTGGAATGGTTTGCCATTTCTTTCTCCAGCTCATTTTTTAGATGAGGAAACTGAGGCAAACAGGGTTAACAGACTTGCCCAGGGTCACAAAACTAGTAACTATCTGAGGCCAGATTTGAACTCATGAAGATGAGTCTTCCTGATGCCCTATCCACTGTGCTAATCTAGCTGCCAACCAAAGGACTCCATGACATAAAATAAGGTGAATAACCCCTCCTACAAGGTCTTGCTCTATCTTGAAAAGACATAGGTTAGTATTTAGCAAGTTAGGAGGTATGGCTAGGTTGTTGGCTGCACTGTTGTAAGGATACTTTCATCATATCAAGGATCCATTCATTTTTTTTGTTTATTTTAGATTGCAAGTTATTTTTTGAATATGATTCTCATTTGGGGAGTGTGTGGTCCCTCAATTTTCTAGGCCCTCACACAGAAGCAAGCATTTGAATGCAAACACAGAAGCCCATTGCGCCAAACGTCAACGCAATGATTATTAAAATTGCCCTTGAATCAAGAGTTGCCAACAGAGGAATCTAGTAAGGAGGTCTACCCAAGCATAGAAGCAAGTCTATCCAACAAGACTATAAGCGGGGTTATCTACAGTGGAAAGGATCTAAAAGCACATGAGAAAAGGGCTGCAGGCTTTCTAAATGTTCATAGAGAATTTTTTCTCTCTGATTTATTATGATAAATATTCTACCATATTTCTTCCACACATTTGGAAGTTCTTTGAAAAAAGAACCATCGGGTTTTTCTTGGCATGGCAGAAAATGGAGTATTTAGAATATTTCATTCAATGAACTACTCCACAAAAGGCATACAGTTTAAAGTAGCCTTTGAACTTAACCATGACTTCATCTACATCAGCAGCTTCTCTGGATGGTTATGGTCCTTGGCCCCAATGATCTTGTTGCTCAGAGAGCATTTCTGCACTGGATACAGGTGCATGCACTCATCGTCACTGTTCTCTATGTTGGAAACAGCAGAGGAGAGAAAGCAGACAGGAGATTTTTGCCAGGACCTACCAAGTTCTACGTCATACTATAATAATATTCATCTTTCTAAAGTACAGTCTTTGTAATGTTACTCTTAAGTTCCAAATCTCAATGGCTCCATGTTGCCTAGGATAAAATCTAAACCCTTAGCCTAGTATTCAAGACCCTCTACAATCTGGCTCAAACCTATCTTTATAGTCTTATTTCTTACTACTTTTCTATTCCTATGCTCAAGCCCAACTGTCAATATCCTCTTAATTCACTCTGCCCTCCCCTCTCATTTGACGCATTCATCATGGAAGACCTAACTCAAAAAAGAGCTTCTCTAGGAGGCCTTTTCCTCATCTTCTTCATTAGAAATTCCTCTTTTAAATAAAAATCACACTTTATAATTGTTTTTATCACACAAATCTCATTCTGAATTACAGAAGTTATGCCCTGCATTGTAATTATTTGTGAACAATTTATTTTCCCTAATAATATGTAATCTCACTCCCTTCTAACCTTTGCCTCTCATCAGAACCTTTAGCATCTTTCAAAGCTTTGCTCAGATAGCTTCAGTGCAAATTTTTTTTTTCTGACTCCCTGCCCCAGTTGCTATAGTTCCCTCTCAGATACTTGTGGACTGGGACTTTAACAAAATCACCTTGAGCATGGATTTGTACAAAGTAGGCATTTTATTAATATTTTGTTGTTGACAATGATGACTATCACCTGATTGCTTGCTCATAGTAGATGCTTTGATAAATATTTACTGAATGAATGAAAAATGAATATGTGAGCTCTTCTCTGTTTACCGAAAGGACCTCTGGAGATATTCTAGGGTGAATGTAACAAAGATTCCCTGAAGACCCTTTAGAAGGAGTGAATCTCTGCATTCAGTGAGAGGACTCATTCATTCATTCAACGAAGGGTACTTACTTAACACTTACTACAAATAACGTCCCATGCCAGGGCTGCAGAGGAGGCAAAGAACAAGCTAGGGCTCCAGTCCTTCAGAGATTTGTAGCACAGTGATAATTATTCACATTGATGCAAGGCCTCAAGGTTTATGAAGCACATTCCTCACAATAGTTCTATGAAGTAAATAGTATAAGAATTAATCCTACTTTACAAAAGAAGCTCAGAGAGGCCAAACGACTTGCCCAAAGTCACCCAGCTAGTAAACATCAGAACCCGGAATTAAACCCAAATCTTTGCTGCTTTCTTATCCACAGCTCTTTCCACCTCATTCCACTGACTCTGAACCAAGTTGTAGGAAAGATAAAGGAAAGCTACAAATAATTATAGTGCACATGCGTATATGTAGGAGTATTAAGAGTTATGCAAGGTGCTGTGGTAATTCTGAAGAATTGGGAATGGTTTCTAGAAGTGTGTGTGTGTACACATGTATGTGCATGCGTTTGTACCCATGCAAAGTCTATAGCATCCAGACATATGTCAACTGGCAGTTTCCTAGAGCTATTTGTGGAACATGGGGATGCTATACCACCACAGCTGGTAATTTCCAAGTTGAATTTGTTGTAAATGAGTGGAAGGACTTTATCCAATCAGAATCCAAGGTTGTCAAAGGCTCATTTGGGGAGTTCTATCATAGTTTTTGTGCTATTATCCTTGTAGAGAGATGGCAGAGATCTGAGAAAGGATGTTGGCCTGACAAGATCTTATAGATTCCTGGAGGGCTATTTCCAGAATAGAAGGCAAAGGAGACTTTCTTTGTGTTAAAATCAGATCACCTGTCAAAATTATAGCAATCTGACAAGTTCTAGGGGAATGAGGAAAGCAAAGCTGTCATTGCAGAGGCTAATATCCTAAAACTATTTCCTAAATCATAAATTCTTGGCAACCAGATAGCAATTCAACCACCACTGGATTAAAGAAAGCAATAAGTGGTAATGATACTATATAATAATAATAACTGATGTCCTCTGCTGAAAATAAGCCGCATTTTCATAAAGACCAAGATACTTGCTATTTCAAGGTAAGGCATGTTGATCTAAGGGAATCCTTGTTCTTTAGCCCGGGCCCTTGTCTAAATCTCTGACACCCTGTTTGAGTGGTTGGGGCTTTTCATTACTGTGTTGGGCTCCAGATTCCGTGGAAGAACATAGGTCCTTTGTCTAGCTCTGAACTCTGGAGGCAGCAAGATAATGATGTAACAACGCCCACAGACTAACTCTAGCCGCCTTCTTTGGAATACGGACAGCTTTCAGTAAAGGTCAGGTCCCTAGCAACCTCAGTGTGGATATTGTTGATCTCTTATTTGCATAAGCTATGAGGATCTCATTTGAATTCTTGGAAGATTACAAAAAAGTGGTACAGAGAAAGTCTGATGGGGACAGCCCTATTACTCAGGGAAGAACTTGATTGTCTGGGTTAAGACAGCCATAACCACTTTATTCAGGACTTCCTTGCCTTTATGAGGGTTTTCTTTCTCATTTAATATTTTATTTTTCATATTCATAGCATGGGCTCAATATAGAATTTGGGTTTATTTAGGTGAGAATCCTGGTGTTCTATTAATGTACATTTTTACATTCATTGCAAGAAGACAGGGCAATAAATCTCAGAAGATTCCAACCTAATCTGTGTTTGCCATAGCAGAAAGAAAAGCTAAAATTTCAGCTTCTATTCGAGGCTCCCTCCTTCCTTAATGCATTGTGTCATGTCCTTAGTAGTTTCTCCAGCAGATGATAGGGTTTCAGTGTGCATGCTTGCTTGGGGAGTATTTTGCTCATATGTATTAACTGCTGACTCCTTTAATCCTGTTAGAATTTAATTTCCCTTGATTGAATGTGGTGTTATCCCCGGATCCTGATTGGTCTGCTCCTATCGGTACATATAAATCCTGTTAGTCCCCCTCACACTTTGAATGTTCCAGAATTTTCTCAAGTCCGGCTGTTCTTCTGGGGAATTTGCTATCACTATCATTTCCCAGGGAGGGTGTGATTTAACCTTTCAGTCACATCTGTCTTATTTATATATGTCTGGATCTCTGAGTTATGGGGATGAGGTGTCTGCACTGATTGTCCAGCTGCTTCTCCAGTGGTTTTCAATCTTAACAACATCACATAACCAAATTCAGGGTCAAGGGCCACTTTAAATCTTCGTAAAGACCCAAGAGGGTAATTTTCCTTCATTAGGCTATATCCTCTTTTCTAAAGGCATATTGGCTAGAGATTCAGCTTTAAAGCTAGAAAGGCCTGGGTTCAAGATACCTCTGACAAACACCTAGACAAGTCATGACTTCTCAGAGCTCCAGGCGACTTGCTAAGACTCTACATTGCAGAGACCTGAATTGATAGAGAGTCTTGGCATACTGAAGAGTTCTCTGTATAGGTCCAGGCTGTATCCCTATCCTTATCCTCTATTCTATGTTTCTATGTTCTGTGCAGAGAGGCAGCATTTCATAATAGATGGAGATTCAGCTGCAAGGGAAAGATAACCTTGCCCAAGACCTCACTTTATACCTACTGGCTATGTGACCTTGGATAAGTCATTTGATCCTTCAGGGGTCCCTGGCAACTCTCTGAGCCTATAAACTGCTGATCTCTGCTTGTTGATGTCTCAGCAGTGAAAAGTGTATTGACATGTCCACAGCTGAAACTCCCCATGCCCATAAAATGACAGGTTAGGGTGAAAGACAAGTGGTATATGTATAGCCAGTTATCATTACCTCCAGTTTTTTTCCTAAGTAAAAACAAGTATTTACCCTTCCTCTTCACCCATGCCTCAATAGCCAAATTTTGCAATAAACAAAATCTTTGTGTTCCAGAAATTTCTTAACTGTGCATTCTTTTTGACCCTGCACTCTTCCTCCTCCTTCTCCTGGCTCCTCACTTTTTGGTTCTATGTTGCTCATTAGCCTTTCTTACACAAAGCAAAGAAAATAATACTCAGCCTGGACCATGTGTCTCCTTGCTAGCTCCTCTAGAAACAAGGTTGGTTGGGTCAGACTGACTGCCGTCGCTGGAGAGAGAGGTGTTTGAGTGATGTGCGCACTTCAGTGGCCAATTATTTCAAACCCAGTTTACCACCCATAATTGGCAATGAAGTGTCCTGGGGAGAAACAAGCCCTGTTTAATCATGTCAGTGGCAGTAGCCTAATTTCTCTCCCATGTAGAGGGCCTGGGAAATGCAGTTTTCAACAGCAGCTTCTGAAATTTCTGGCAGCTTGGGCAGATGCCTGTCGGAAGACAGAGCTGGTTTAGCTCTTTGTTATCTATAGCATTTATGGTTTGTCCAAAACACTCTATACTTTGGGGAAATTTGCTATCCTGTATTGCTATGCACATGAAAGTAATCATGGCTTAATGGCTAGAGAGCTGACTTTGGAGTCAATAAGACATAGGTTCAAATCCTGCCTTCTACACTGACTCCGGGATCATGCAGGACTTATTTAAATCAGCAGGGCTCCAGGCAAAGCTCTAAGACTTTAAGTTACCACATCTAGAGGAGAGCTCCTTACGAAGAACTGCTTACAC
Organism: Trichosurus vulpecula; assembly: GCF_011100635.1. NCBI lineage: Eukaryota > Metazoa > Chordata > Mammalia > Diprotodontia > Phalangeridae > Trichosurus > Trichosurus vulpecula. The sequence continues at coordinate 269,059,762 of NC_050575.1, read as the reverse complement.
TGATGAAATCAGTGTTTTGTCATCAAAAAAAGAAAAGAAATATTATGTATGGTTTCTGTCTCCCCAGTTAAATTATAAGCCCCTTGAATAAAGGAACTCTGTTTGCCTGCTTTATTCCTAACCCAGTATCCTGTACAGAGATATAAATAATATATTTTTTGATTCCTACCATGAGTCAGGTATTTTATTAGGTTCTATGGAAATAAAGACAAATAATAATGATTATGACAGTAATCCCTGGACTCAAGGAGCTTATGTTCTATCAGAGAAGATAACATGTACTACATAAGTATCTTTCACTTATCTGCTGCATAAAACACAGTTGACCAATCTTTCTTCTCTGGGTTTCCATGACATTGTACCCTATCAGTTCACCCGCTACTTATCTAGCTACTCCTCAGTTTCCTTTTCTGGCCCATCATCTACACCACAGACCCCAGCTTTGAGTATTCCCCAAAGTTCAGTCCTGGGCCACTTGTTCAGTCCACTTGTTAAATTCATCCATTCCCATGTGCTTAAGTATAGTCTCTATGCAGGTGACTCCCAGTTCTACATATGTAGCACCAATTTCTCTCCTGAGTTTCACTTCTGCATCACCAATTGCCTACTGGAGTTTTCAAGCACATCGCAACCTGAACTCATTGTTTTTCCCCAAAAAACCATAACACCACTTAGCTACCAAATCATTTACGGTTGCCAGTCTACTAAATCTCTCATTAATGTCCTCATAGGTTCACCCCAGGAGTTCAATTACTATGTTGGGGGTCTTCCTTACATTCTCTTTGCATTGTGTTGATATCAGTGTAGCAAAGGGGCTGTCATCTAGTGGCCCCTCACTCTCAATGTTACCAGTCTGTTATTTCTAGTAACACGTCTTTGGAAGAAAATCATTTATAACACTTCTGTTATTACTTTTAATGAGCTCCACTATAAGAACTTGGAATAGGATCCCTGTATGTGCTAGGTTGCCTCCAGAGACAATATTTAAAATCTTGAGAATCTTTGAAAATCCTTCTCCCCTCTTCTGTCCATGCCACATTTCCTTGAAATCCACCACTGACAATATTTAAGTCCTTCCAAAGTCACTTCAGTGGTAGGTAATACATTCATGTAAAAAAAAAAACCAACAACGGTCTGCCCTGCTGCATTATTTTTCTCCATTTTAGATACAGATACCCCAAAACTATCTCATCATAACATTGAGGCTAAGGACCTTATTTTCTCAAGACCTGTCATTCACCTCTTATTTCACCTTAGTCTACAAGTGACACATCCAGAAGGAGACAATATCTAGTGTCAAACGATTCATCAGGCTTAACCCAGTATTTAAATTGGCTTTTCATTTATGATGAGTTTTCTGAAGGATTTCAGTCTCTTTCATTTGGATTTCTGCAGTGAGCAACCATTGGGGTCTGTCACTGCATCTGGACTAATAGCCTGAATGGTTTGCCCTTGTGCTTTGAGGCTACTGTTCCTGATGGTGCAATTACAATGGCTATTTGAAAAGAAAGTAGTGTGTATATAATTGGTCAAATAACCTATAACAAATTCCCACTCATAGAAGATTAAAATGCTCAGTTTCAATTCATAAACCTACTCTCTCCACTCTAATTTTAATTCGTTCCTTCCGTAAGTAGATTTGCAACCTGGGGTGGTTCAAAGGGAAACTTCCCACAGAGTCAGAGTTTCAAAACTTGGACCCATAAAAATACCAACATTTTGCCCTTCCATTTTCTCATTATTAACTTTTGAACAATGTGTCTACATCCACTCTACTAGGATCTAAATTATAACATGGAACAAGCTGCAATTGAATATAATGCTAGCATTAAAGTCCTCCATTTACATCCACTTCTATTGCCTCATTGTGGTATGGAGGCAAACCCGAGTATTCCTTTTTTTAAAAAATTGATTTTTTTTGTTTCCACATTACCTATGCTTCCAAGTCTATCTCCTTCCCCCTTCTTAGTGAGCCATTCCTTATAACAAAGTACAAAAGGGGGCGGGGGGAAATAAATCAACAAAACTAAACCACTAATAAAAAAAATCTGGTATTCTATACAGTATTCCACATTTAAGCCTGGGTTTTCAGCATTTATGCCAGCAAAGACCAAACATTAAAAGGTCCTACCAACCTGGAAAGGTTTGGAATGTGGGCCTTTGGTGACACACAGTCTGCCTTTCATCTACAGGACCAATTAATTAGACAAATATTTAATAAAATTATCTACCAAGTGTGAACCACTCCAGCCAAGTTCCGTGAGATAATGACCAAGTTAGTTAGAGACAGTAAAGAATAGTTTGGCTATAATAGCTCTCGAAGGTCTTCTCCTAAATGGTAGAGGAACTGTGGTCTATGTGGAAGGAAGGAGCGCCCCCTATCAGGTAAACCACTCTGTATGCTGTAAATGAAGAACACGCGATTGCAAGACAGACCTTTGGTCTAACCCAGTGTGCTGTGCTAACAGTGGTAAAAAGGGATTTTCCCTGAAGAATATGCTACTCTTAATGATGATGGTGTTAAGAGTTTAGTGATAGATCCAATGGCCCTAATTGCTCCTAATTCGTGTATCGCTATAGACTGGACTTAACATAATGTTTGTTGAATTAACCTTTCTGAGTTGAGGAGCTGGGACAAGGTACCTTAGTTAGGTACCTTATTCAAAGAAGGGGCCAGAGAGAGGGAGCATGGTACAATGGAAAAAGTGTTGTTTTGGAAATCAAAAGACCTGTATTCAAATCCTGCTTCTGACTCATGACCTTGGGCAAGTTATTCATTTTTCTTATGCCTCCTCTGTCAAATGACAGGATCCGTTTATATTGTGTCTAAGCTCCCTTCTGCTTCTAAATCTATGGCTGAAGTCCTGGGTCAGGGGCATAGGGCTGTGAGGTTATTGAATATGTGGATTGGTATGCCAAGGAGCCAGAGACTGAAGGTGGTATCCAGAACCAAACCACAAATTGGTATCAGGATCAATAGGGTTGCAGATAAAAAATAACAGAATTAGATATGGAACAGGAAGTAGAGAAATCTAGTCCAGTCTCTTCATTTTATACACCAGGAAACTGAGGCACAGAGATATAAAGAAGAGGCCAAAAGATTCAAATCCATGTCCTCTGAAGTTAAACTCCGCTGCTCCATGTTGCTTCCCCAAATGGTTAGCTGGAAGGCTAACATTACTACCTAGAATGGTAGGGTTTGTTAAGGGATTAGTAAAGGATTCTAGGCAATTTGCTGTACCTGGGATGCTATGAGTACATCTATTTTTTATGTTCAAGTCTTTTCCAGCTTCCCTTGAGGTGGCTTTAGCTAAGCTACTCTCCAATGTTGCTAGTAGCAGTAGAATCACAAGAAAGTACCCTCTCTTAGTGATGACTACCACATCCATGAAGCTATCAAAATGCATCTTATTCATATTTTCAATCTGTATTTCTTCTAGAGGTGATTACTTCCATGTGTTTACTATACACTGTAAATATAGAAAACTCCCCAACTGATAAATGGTCAAAGGATATGAACAGGCAGTTTTCTGATGAAGAAATTAGAACAACTTATAGTCATATGAAAACATGCTCTGTAAACCATTATTGATCAGAGAAAAGAAAACTAAAACATACTTGGGTAATCATTTTAAACCTGATATGCTAATATGATAGAAGAGGAAAGAGATAAATGTTGGAGGGCATATGCAAAATAAACATGCTAATTCATTGTTGATGGAACTATGAACTAATCCAACTATTTTGGAGAGCAATTTGGAATTATGTGCCAAAAACTGCCTTTATTTACCCTTTGATCTGGCTATGCCACTATTATGTCTGTTTCCCGAGATGATTAGGAAAAAAGAAAAAGAATCTAGATGTTCTGAAATATTTATAGAAGTTTTCTTCGTTGTAGCAAATAACTGGAAATTGCAGGGATGCTTGTCAATTGGGGAATGGTTGAACATGTAGTGTATGATCACAGTGGAATACTACTGTGCTATAAGAAATGATGAATTCAATGACTTTAGGAAAATATGGAAAGACTTGTATGAAATAATGAAGAGTGAAACAAGCAGAGCAAAGAGAATGTTGTAACTATTGTATTTCTCTATAACAGTAACAATATTGTTTTAAGAAAAACTTTGGGCGACCAAGTCAATTTGATTATTGTAAATACTGAAATTAACTACAAAGACCCTGTGAAGGAAAATGCTACCTGCATTCAGAGGAAGAACTGATTAATACATACATAAACATATTTGTGTCTAATGATAGCCATCTCTAGGGTGGGAGGGAGGGAAGAAAAAGAAAGTTACTTGATAACTTTATTATATATTTAAAAGGAAAAGCAAGTTATACATAATAGTATATTTGCAGTTTCATGTACAATCCTCTTTTTTTCTATTTTACTTTGTCATGGAAATACTTGTTTTATTTCTTTAAGTTCAGAATAAAAAAAAATAAAATACCCTGTTTCCCTATGAAAAAATGTTGTTTCCCTAATGAATCTACTAGTTTTTTTGAAGGGAGAAAAGAAAGAAGATGGAAATTACTTAGACTTTCAAAAATTTTTTGACAAGATTTTACACTGAATGGAATGGGGAGATGCTTTATTCATAGATGGGAAAGGGCTTTACAAGGTAAAATAGGGTAAGGATAAATTGACATATCTTTGTCCCCCTTTTAAACGGACTCCAATTTGGACAGATAAAAGCTGGGAGAAGACTCAAGCAAAGTTTATAAAATGATGAATAGAGTGGATAAAAGAAGTAGAGTGTATTCTTTGAAACTTGAAAGAGGTACTCTGGGAGTTAAGGTCTGTCTCTTACTACTTGAGTAACCATGGACTAGTCATGCCACTTCTTTGAATCTTAGATTTATCATCTGTAAAATGAAGGGGTTGGCTCAGCTCTGTGATCCTGGAATGATGGACCACTTCACCTATGCTCAAATGTTTCAATGGATTGAGATCCATCAACTCCTCTGTAGTCACATAGATACCACAGATGTTGTCACTGCGATTATAATGCAAGTTCCATGAGAGTGTTGTTTCATATTCACAGTTATGATTGCTAATTGTGTCTTTCTCTCCATCCTATTTTCTCCCCATTTATGCTTTTATCTTTCCTTTCTCCCCTTCATTCCTCATTAGTGTTTTGCTTCTGACCACCACATCCCTTAATCTGCTCTCACTTCTGTCAGCCCCCCTCCCTTTTCTTTCCTCTTTCCCCTTTCCCCTACTACTTTTTCCTCCTCTTCTGTCCTCTGTTCTATTCGCCCTCTCCCTTTTTCCCCCTTACACCTCCTATTTCCTATAGGGTAAGATAGATTTCTGTACCCAACTGAATGTGTATGTTATTCTCCCTTTGAGCCAATTCCAATGAGAGTAATTGTAACAGGTCTTTGTGCCATTTCATGTGATGTAATTTACCCTTTTCTGTCTCCTTTCCTCTTCTCCCAGTACAATTCTTTTTCCCCCATTCCTTATTTTTTTAATCATCACATCAACCTCAACTTATACCCACACCCTCTGTCTATGTATACACCTTTTAAATGTTGTAATAATGATACATTTCTCAAGCTTTGTAAGTATCTTCTTCTTACATAGGGATGTAAAGAGTTTACCTTTATTGAATAACATGGTTTTTTTCTTTCCTGTTTACCCTCTTATGGTTTTCTTGAATCTTGTACTTTAAGATCAGATTTTCTGTTGAGTTCTGGTCTTTTCATCAGGAAAATTTGGAAGTCCCTAATTCATTGAATTTCCATCTCCTCTTCTGAAAGATTATGCTCAGTTTTGCTGGGTAGTTGATCCTTGGTTGTAATCCAGTTCTGCAATTTGATTAACATATTCCTTGGCATTTTCATTTTGGGATCTCTTTCAGGAGGTGATCAGTTGATTCTTTCAATGACCTTTTTATCCTCTGGTTCTAGGATGGTTTTCTTTGATAAATGCTTGAAAGATGCTGTCCAGGCTCTTTTTTGATCATGGCTTTCAGGTAGACCAGTAATTCTTAAATTATCTCTCTTGGATCTGTTTTCAGGTCAGTTGTTTTTCCATTGAGGCATTTTATATTTTCTTTTATTTTTTCATTCTTTTGATTTTGTTTGACTGATTCTTGATGTCTCGTAGAGTCATTAGTTTCTACTTGCCCAAGTCTAATTTTTAGCAAACTGTTTTCTTCAGTTAGCTTTTGTCACTCCTTTTCCATTTGGCCAATTCTACTTCTTAAGGATTTCTTCTCCTCAGTCAGTTTCTGTAGCTCCCACTCCATTTGACTGATTCTACTTTTTAAGGAGGTCTTCTCTTTAGTGCATTTTTGTACCTCCTTTTCCATTTGGCCAATTATATTTTTAAGGAGTTATTTTCTTTAATCAATTTTTGTCCTTCATTTTCCAAGCTATTGACTCTCTTTTGCATACTTCTCATTTCTTTCACAAATTTTTCTTCTATCATTCTTATTTGACTTTTAAAATTCTTCTTGCAATCTTCCAAGAAGGTTTTTTGGGCTTGGGACCAATTCACATTTCCCTTTAAAGTTTCAGATGTAGGTATATTGTCAATGTTGTCCTCTTCTGAGTTTGTGTTTTGATCTTTCCTGTCACCATAATAATTCTCTGTGCTCAGTGTTCTCTTCTGCTCTTTGCTTGCTTTGTTTGCCTATTTCCTGGCTTTTAAAGTTGAGCTCTCCTGCTGGAGCACATGAGGCACTATCCCAAGCTTATTGTGCTGGGGTTCAGGGTCCCCACTGGCTTTGTGTGCTGGGGGCTCAGGTGCTGACAGCTTACCTAGTGCTGAGCTGGGGTCCTACTGGTGGTGTCTTGCGTGTGCTGAGAAGTCAGGTGGATTTTTCTGCATTTCCCTGGGGCTACACTTTGAACTGTGCTGAAGCACGTGGAGGTTCAACTGCTGGAAGACACCTGTCCACCCAGAGAGTTGCACTCAGGCACAAGATGGGGCAGTTTGCCTACTGGAAGACACCTGCCTGCTGGGGACCAAAGCATGGGGAAGTCAGCTGCTGGAGGATGCCTGCCCACCCCTGGCTGCACTGAAGCACAGGGAGGTGGGCCACTGGAGGACACCTACTTGCTTGGGGCTGCAACACCACACCTGGTCTTTCTCTGACCTGGAGTTCTTTGGTTCTCCTGGCTATGCTAAGGCATGTGGGGAGCCCTGGTGTTGGTGTTTGCCTCCTCCACCACCTTGGGGCTTAGGATCTCCCACTGGTTTGCTGAGGTGGGGCTTGCTGCTAGTTTGCTGAGATGCCTCACATCCTGGACTGTACTCACCTTTTTACCCAAGTGAAATGGACAATCCTCCAAGTTTCTTGGCAATTCTCCAAGTTTCCCTGGCTAAAAGACTGCTTCTCCCTGTCTTTCTGATGTCTCCACTGTTCCAGGATTTTTCCTGGGAAGGTATTTTGGGTTTTTTTTAAAAGGTCAATAAGGGAGAGTGAGAGTGATGTACTGCTTACTCCACCATCTCAGTTTCTGGAACTGAATCAGCAAAAATGATATTTATAACTCCTTAAAACATTGTTGTTATTATTTTTGCAGTTAGAAGGACTATATGTAGACAGAAATGGAGGTATGAGTTGAATGTGATGGTATGATTATCTAAAAAAAATTAAATAAAAGATAAAAGGGGGAAAGGGAGAGGTAGGCCTGAATGAGACTTAACAGTGGAGGGGGAAGGGGGGGAAACAGGGAAGGGAGCACATGAACCTTGGAATTGACTCAAAGAAGGAATAATATACATACTCAGTTGGGCATAGAAATCTATCTTACTATACAGGAAAGTAGAAAGGGAAGGGGATAAGAGGAGGGAGGTGGGGAGCTGATAGAAGAGAAGGCAGCTTGGAGGAGGTAAAAGTCAGAATCAAAACACTTTTGGGAATGGACAGAGTAAAAGGAGAGAGGAAGAGTAGGATATACATGGGGAAAATTAATAGAGAAAAATACATAGTTGTAATCATTACTGTGAAAAAAATTCATACTGAGTTTCTCTAAGGACTTCAGTTCACAAACATATAGAAAACTGAATCAAATTTATAGAAATAAGAGCCATTTCTCAATTGATAAATGGTCAAAATATATGAACAGGCAGTTTCCAGATAGTCATCAAAGCTATCTATAATACAAAAAAAATGCTCCAGATCAATATTAATGAGAGAAATGCATATTGAAACAACTTTGAGCTACTACCTCACACGTCAGATTGCCTAATATGACAGAAAAGGAAAATGACAAATGTTGGAGGGTTTATGGGAAAATAAAAATACTAATGCACTGTTGGTGAAGTTGTATACTGATTCAACAATTCTGGAGAGCAATTTGGAACTATGCTCAAAGGGTTATAAAACCATGCATATCCTTTGACCAAGCAATATCACTACTAAGTCTGCATCACAAAGAATAAAAAACAAAAAGGACAAGGACCTATATGAACAAAAATATTTATAGAAGCTCTTTTAGTGGAGGAAAAGAATTGGAAATTGAAGGGATCTCCATATACTGGGGAATGGCTGAGCAAGTTGTCTTACATGATTGTGATGGAATGCTGTTGTGCTTTAAGAGATAATGAGCAGGATGCTCTGAAAAAAATCACAAAAGAATTACATGAACTAATGCAAATTGAAATGAACAGAACCAGGAGAAAACTGTCTATGGTAATAGCAATATTGTATGATGATCTACTGTGAATAATCTACCTATTCTCAGCAATACAATGATTTAAGACAACTCTGTAGGACTTATGATTAAAGATGCTGTATATCTCCAGAGAAAGAACTGGTAGAACTTGAATGCAGATCAAAGATACTTCTTCTTCACTTTCTTTAATTTTATTGTTTGTTTTTTTTAGTCTGTGTTTTCTTTCACAGAATGACTTACATGGAAATGGGTTTTACGTGACTACACACGTATAACCTACGTCAAATTGCGTATCTTCTCAATGGTGGGGTGAGGGGAGAGAGAGAATTTGGAATTCAAAATTTGAAAAAAAATGTTAAAATTGTTTTTATACATGATTGGGAAAAATAAAATATTAAATAAAGAAAAATAAAAGAATGATGTAGTATATTTTAAAGTTAATTACAATTAATATTAGTATATTTTATAGATTATAAAACACAAGAAAAATTATTATGAAAATCTAGTTCATGATGGATTAACCTCTGTATCAGGATTGTTTACAGTTAGGTACACCTTCATCATAAGGAATATTTTGCAGAATCCTCACAGACCTCACAGCATTTGACACACTGCTTGTATAACCTGTCATTGTCAAAGCATCCGATCTCTTCAGCCAACATGGCTGAAGTTGAGGCTGCATCTACGTGACTTTAATAAAAATCAATTCAGAATTGAGAAGTTTCATCAAACCACTAGATTTTTCTTCCCTTTGCATGATTTCAAATAGCACATTTGAGTATTTCTGTGAATAGAACCGTCATTTGTCTGAATTTACAGGTCAAATCTATTGTAAGTAATGACAACCTTGGTATTTTTCTTTATGGCAGGATGGGGGTAGGGGTTGGAAGGCCTAAATTCTCATTCTTTTCAGAATGGTTTGAGCATGTTGCAGACTGGAGAATGTCACTTCTAAGCCCAAATTTACCAGTGGAGCAACTGAGGTATTGAGTTTAAATAGAGGGCTTGGATTTAGGCTAAAGGATCAGAATGTCAGTAAGTCTTTCATCGACCTGCCTGAAATTTTCCTCTAGGGAATAAAAGGATAGACAGAGAAGAGTAGGCAGGTACATAAATTATAGGTATATAAATGTTTATTGTAGCTTCACAGACATGTATATAATTTATATGTATGTACTGATTTTGAAGGGTATATTTTCAAAATGCTATAGTAAATATATATTTATTCTTCCACTCCACCGAATTTCAGTTTAAAAATCCAAGTTTCAGTAAGCTTGCATCCACAAAATGACATATTACTCAATCTGAGAAGATATTAGCAATAAAATGGTGTAGTACTAACTGACTTTTGATCTTCACTCACTTCAAGGATTCTGGTTTCCAACTGCATAACCAAACAATGTCATTAAGAGATAAATAGAAATGCTCAGAGTACTCAAAATGTTGACTATAAAGTTATTTAGTGAAAGATGTCTCCTCAGTGTAGCACCAAGGGGGCACTTGGCTGCTTGGAGTAGGATCGTTGACAGACAGAGAAAAAGGAGAGGAGAGAGAAAGACACACACACACACACACACACACACGCACGCACGCACGCACGCACACACAGACACACACACAGAGAGAGAGAAAGAGACAGAGACAGAGACAGAGACAGAGAGAGAGAATAGCAACAAGATCCTGTCCACTTTAGTCATGAGTGATCCCAAGGCTCCTTTGTCCAAGGATGATCAATAATTCTCCTTTGACCTCACATTCTGGCTAGGTTCCAAATGGACTCATCAAACTTAGCTTACCTAATATGCCCCTTCAAAACCTTCTTGGCAAGACTGTCAACTGCTAAGCAGGGCTATGGGCCTCATCCAGAGGTGCCTGATCTGCACAGCTTGGTGAAGCACTTTTCTCTGTGGAGTTGGTTAATTGATTGGGAGAGGCTCCACTGTGGAGCTAATGGGCTACTTGAAATGGTGTGATTACACTCCTGGAGGGTCCAATAAAATACAGACTGAAAGGGTCATAGAGTTGTCTAAGTCATCCTTCTCTATCCTAGTGAGATTACATTGAAAGTACTCCAGAAATGTGGTCCTGCCTTGTTCATAAACATCGGAGCAAGTGAATTTATGTCCTCCTTTGGTAAGCCTTGCATATTTCACAGTTCTTATGGTTACCAAAGTCCTCCTGATGTGATCAAATTTTTCCTGTTGCCATTTACATCGAATTGTACTGAAAGAAGGAGGCAGGAACTCATTGTTATTTATACCAGAAACTTTCATCAGCTTAAAAGCTAGTATCAAGTTCCCCTCCAACCTTTCAGTCTCTCGGCTTGGTAAATCCAGTGTCTCGAAGTGCGTGCACGTGTGTTTGGATATGTATGTGCGTGCATGCACAGCGAGATGGCACGATAGATAAAGCACTGAGCCTGCAATCAGGGAGATCTGAATTGAAATTCTACCTCAGACATCTCAGACATTTACTAACCGTATGACCTTGGACAAATCACTTAACCTGTGTTCGCTTCACTTGCTTCGTCTGTAAAATGGGAATAACACCTACCTCGGAGGGTTATTGTGAAAATAAAATGAAATAATACTTATAAAGTGTGTTACAAACTGTAAAGTGCTGCATAAATGGTAGTTATGATTATTATTATTAGCTATACATATGTAAACATATCCAATTTCTCTCTCTACATATGTGTATATGAATATACATACACACATGTATATAAAAATATGTATAAAATTGAATATGTACAATGTTCTTAGCACTACACTTTGGAAATACAAAAGAAGTATGAGACATAGGATAAGCCATGAAAAACTTAGAATGTGGGTCAAATTTCTCTTAAAATCAATTTTGTATACTAGAGCAGAGGATGGCATCAGAAGAGTTTTGAGTTTGAGTTCCATACGCAAATCTCCTTAGCTGTGTGATCTTGGGCAAGTCACTTCAACTCTGAATATCAGTTTCTTTATCTGTAAAATGTGGACAGTAATACACAGTGTACCTCATATCAAATGAAATGATGTGTGCAAAGTACTCTATAAAGGTCAGTTTACTATTATCGTTATTATTCATTATATTCATTATCATTATACATATTATTTGTGTATTATATATAATACGCAGTGATTATATATCATCATGATTGTTATATGCAATAATCAATAAAGATTCCTCTACTTGTTAGTAGTATCTCCTTTCTTAAATTATCCTTTGTTTCTTTTTTTTTTAACGTGGAAATTTATTTATTTATTTAATATATTTAGTTTTCAACACTGATTACAAATTACTAATTACAAATTTTCTCCCCATTTCTACCCTCCCCCGCACTCCAAGATGGCATATATTCTGGATGCCTTGTTCCCCAGTCAGCCCTCCCTTCTGTCACCCCACTCCCCTCCCATCCCCTTTTCCCCTCCTTTCTTGTAGGGCAAGATAAATTTCTACACCCCATTGCCTGTGTATCTTATTTTCTAGTTGCATGCAAAATTTTTTTTTTTGTTTTTGAACATCTGTTTTTAAAACTTTGAGTTCCAAATTCTCTCCCCTCCTCCCTTCCCACCCACCCTCCCTAAGAAGTCAAACAATTCAACATAGGCCACATGTGTATCATTATGTATAACCCTTCCACAATACTCATGTTGTGAAAGACTAACTATATTTTGCTCCTTCCTAACCTATCCCCCTTTACTGAATTTTCTCCCTTGACCCTGTCCCCTTTCGAAAGTGTTTTGGATTACCTCCACCCCGATCTGCCCTCCCCTCCATCATCTCCCCCTTTTTTATCTTCTTCCCTCTTCTTTCCTGTGGGGTAAGATACCCAAATGAATATGTATGGTAATCCCTACTCAGGCCAAATTTGATGAGAGCAAGATTCACTCAATCCCCCCTCACCTTCCCTCTCCCCTCCTCCCACAGAACTGCTTCCTCTTGCCACCTTTATGTGAGATAATCCACCCCATTCTATCTCTCCCTCTCTCCCTCTCTCAATATATTCCTCTATCATCTCTTAATTTGATTTTATTTCTTTTACGTATCTTTCCTTCATCTTCAACTCACCCTGTGCCCGCTCTCTCTCTCTCTCTCTCTCTCTCTCTCTCTCTCTCTCTCTCTATCTCTCTCTCTCTCTCTCTCTATATATATATATATATATATATATATACATATATATGTATACACATACATATATACGTACATACACATTCACTTATACATATATATACATAAACACATATATATGCATATTCCCTTCAGCTACCCTAATACTGAGGTCTCATGAATCATACACATCATCTTTCCATGTAGGAATGTAAACAAAACAGTTCAACTTTAGTAAGTCCCTTGCAATTTTTTTTCTTGTTCTTTTTCTTGATTACCTTTTCATGCTTCTCTTGATTCTTGTGTTTAAAAGTCAAATTTTCTATTCAGCTCTGGTCTTTTCACTGAGAAAGCTTGAAAGTCCTCTATTTTATTGAAAATCCATATTTTGCCTTGGAGCATGATACTCAGTTTTGCTGGGTAGGTGATTCTAGGTTTTAATCCTAGCTCCATTGACCTCCAGAATATCATATTCCAAGCCTTTTGATCTCTTAATGTAGAAGCTGCCAGATCTTGGGTTATTCTGATTGGGTTTCCACACTACTCAAATTGTTTCTTTCTGGCTGCTTGCAGTATTTTCTCCTTGATCTGGGAGCTCTGCAATTTGGCGACAATATTCCTAGGAGATTTCTTTTTGGGATCTATTTGAGGAGGTGATCTGTGGATTCTTTCAATTTCTCTTTTGCCCTGTGGCTCTAGAATATCAGGGCAGTTCTCCTTGATAATTTCTTGAAAGATGATATCTAGGCTCTTTTTTGATCATGGCTTTCACGTAGTCCAATAATTTTTAAATTATCTCTCCTGGATCTATTTTCCAGGTCAGTGGTTTTTCCAATGAGATATTTCACATTGTCTTCCATTTTTTCATTCCTTTGGTTCTGTTTTATAATATCTTGATTTCTCATAAAGTCACTAGCTTCCACTTGCTCCAATCTAATTTTTAAGGTAGTATTTTCTTCAGTGGTCTTTTGGACCTCCTTTTCCATTTGGCTAATTCTGCCTTTCAAGGCATTCTTCTCCTAATTGGCTTTTTGGAGCTCTTTTGCCATTTGAGTTAGTCTATTTTTAAGGTGTTGTTTTCTTCAGTGTATTTTTCAGTATTTTTTTGGGTCTCCTTTAGCAAGTCGTTGACTTGTTTTTCATGGTTTTCTCGCATCCTTCTCATTTCTCTTCCCAATTTTTCCTCTACTTCTCTAACTTGCTTTTCCAAATCCTTTTTGAGCTCTTCCATGGCCTGGGACCAGTTCATGTTTTTCTTGGAGGTTTCTGTTGTAGGCTCTTTGACTTTGTTAACTACTTCTGTCCGTATGTTTTGGTCTTCTTTGTCACCAAAGAAAGAATGCAATGTCTGAGACTGAATCTGGGCGCGTTTTCGCTGCCTAGCCATATTCCCAACCAACTAACTTGACCCTTGAGTTTTTCAGTGGGGTATGACCGCTTGTAGACTAAAGAGTTCTATGTTTCACTTTTGAGGGGGAGGCGCCAGCTCTGTCACACCAGCACTATTCCTTCCCCAAGAACCCCCAACCCGGACTGGGCTTAGATCTTCAGCAGGCTGTGCACTCCTGCTCTGATCCACCACTTAATTCCTCCCACCAAGTGGGCCTGGGGCCAGAAGCTGCAGCAGCTGTAGCTGCCCCACCTCCGCTGCCCCTGGGGCTGGAAGCTGAACCGTGAACTCCTTCCACTCCCGCAGCTTTTCCCACTAACCTTCTCTGTTGTCTTTGGTGTTTGTGGGTTGAGAAGTCTGGTAACTGCCACAGCTCACTGATTCAGGGAGCTAGGGCATGCTCCCACCGCCCACACTGGGCTCTGCTCCACTCTGCTCTGCTCCCAGCTCCGTGCCGGGTAGACCTCACCCAGAGACCATCCAGGCTGTCCTGGGCTGGAGCCCTGATTCCCTCTGCTGTTTTGTGGGATCTGCAGTTGTAGAATTGGTTCAGAGACATTTTTTATAGGTTTTTGGAGGGACTCAGTGGGGAGCTCATGCTAGTCCCTGCTTTCCAGATGCCATCTTGCCTCCACCCCCCATCTTGTGTTTCTTTACATGTTGAATCCCCAATAGAATATAAACTTCTTGAAGACAGGGAATGTTTTTCATTTTTGACTTTGTATCCCCAGAACTTAGCAGATTGTTTTGTATACAGTAGGTGCTTAATAAATGATTCATTTAATTGAAGACAACTTTTTTTCCATAGCTTTTAAAAATAACGCTAATAGCTAATTACTATTAGCAATACATACTTAATGTATTAAGAATTTGTGATCCTTTAGTTAATAAGAATACTTTCTCTGCCAATGTACATGCATCTCACCACTCTACAACCTAGGGGATGGTTGTTACATTTATCTCATTCTATGCTTTGAGTCCATCATCCCTCTGTGAAAAAAGTGGGTAGGAGGATTGGTTCACCACTAATTCTCAATAATCATTGTATTAATCAGAATTCTTAAATTTCTCTAAATTTTTTTTCTTTACAATGTTTTTGTTATCATATACATTGTTCCCCTGGTTCTGCTACTTCATTCTGTATCTGTCCATATAATAGTTCTAGGTTTCTCTGAATCCATCCCTTTAGTCTTTTCTCATGTCGCAATAATATTCCATAACTTTGCTATGCATATTTGTTCAGTCATTACCCAATTGATAGGTATGCCATCATTCTTTGCTACAACAAAAATATGCTGCTATATATAATTTAACACTTATGATATCTTTCCTCTTTCTTTGATATCTTCAGTAATATAATCTTAGGAATGGTATTTATTGCTGGGCCAAACAAACAGTGTGCATACCTTAAAGATTGTTTAGTTTTATTTTTTTAAATTGCTTTCCAGAATGACTGGGCCATTTAATAGTCTTACCAAGAGTGATTTAGTGTACTTGTGCCCCCACATCCATTAATTGTCATTTTCTCTTTTTGACTTTGCTAGTCTGACGGAAGCTAAGTGTTGTTTTAATGTACGTTTATCTCGTTATCAATGATTTGCAGCATTTTTTCACAGTCATTAATAGTTTGGTTTTCTTCCCTTAAGAACTGCCTGTCTTTATCCTGTGGCCAATCATCCATTAAGGAATAGTTCTTATTCTTTTATATTTGAATTGGTACCTTATATATCATGATTACCAGATTTATTAGAGATATTTGCCAAAAAGTTTTTTTTTCCAAATTAATTGTTTCCCTTCCAATTTTACCTGAATTGATTTTGTTTGTGCAGAAGCTTTTCAAATTTTTTGTAATCAAAATTACTGCATTTTATCTCTTCTGAGCATCCCTACTCCTTGTTTGGTAAAGAAGTATTGTTCCTGTTTCAATTTTGAGATTCAAAATTGAGCACAGTGCTCTGCTGAAAGCCTGGCCAACCCTGAGTATAAGGAAAAAGTTTTCTGTGGTACCTAAGTCACATACCCCTACAAACTTTTACATCTGTCCCCTTCCACTCACATAAAAACTACCTGAGTTCAGGCCTTCATTATGATTCTCCTAGACTATGGCTTTGTTGTTGTTCAGTCATGTCCAAGTCTTCATGACCCTACGGACCATAACATGCCAGGCCCTTCTATCCTCCCCTAGGACTGTTGTGATCACTTCCCAATTGGTCTTCCTGTTTCTGGTCTCTCACTTCCCTAGTTCATCCTCTAAAGAGCTGAAAAAAAAATCTTCCTTAACTGCAGGTCATTTCCCTGCTCAACCAGGTGTCTCCTCGTTGCCTCTAGCATTAAGTGCAAACTCCTGGCCTTGGCATGTAAAACCTTTCAAAATTTGAGTCTAGTCTGCATTTCCAGATTTATTCCATATTATTCACCTTTATTTTACATTCCAACCAAACTTAGTTATCAACATTCTGTCTCTTACCTCTGTGCCCTTGAATAGTCTCTTCCTCATCCTTAGAATATACTGCCTCCTGATCTTTGCTTCTGATAATCCTTCAAGGCTCAACTCAGAAACCACCTCATACAGGAAGCCCTTCCTCACCCCACACCCCTCAATCTGTGTTCTCTGACAATCAATACATTATCAATCGAGAGCTTTTTTATTATGCCAGTCATTTTCCTAGGTGTTGAGGACACAAAGATTAAAAATAAAACAGTCTCTACCCTCAAGGAGCTTACATTCTTTTATGGGAGCTATAAATAACAACAGCAATCAATCAATCAATCAATAAACATTTAGTAAGCACCTAATATATTCCAGGCACTGTGCTAAGCTTCTAGGGATACAAAAAGAGGCAAAAGAGTCTCTGCCCTCAAGGAGTTTACAATCTAATGGGGGGGGACAACTAGCATTTCTATAGCACGTTAAGGTTTGCAAAATATTTTACAAATTATCTCTTTTCATGCTCCCAACAACCCTATGAGGTAGGTGTTATTACTGTAACCTTTTAAAATTACTATACTAAGGCAAAAAAAGAGGGTGTTAAATGATTTGATTTGGGTCATACAGTTAATATCTGAGAAAGGATTTAAAGGCCGGTCTTCCAGATTCTAGATCCTGCTTTCTATCTCACTGTACCATCTATATAAAGAAATAAGTATAAACTATGAAAAATTAAGTATAAAGTAATTTTTATTTGAGAGCAAGAGGATATTAGCAGCTGAGAAGATCAGGAAAAGCTTCATGTAGACTGTGTTATTCTATCTATTTATAAGGAAATCAGGGATTCTAAGTGATCAAGCTGAGGTGGCTGTACATTCTGGGCACGGTGGACATCCAGGGCAAAAGCACAATAATGGGGAAGTAGTATTGTGTGATAGGAACACTAAGAAGACCAGTAGAGTGAGGGAAGAGGACAGATGTAAAATTAGATTGGGAAGGTTAGTGGCAGCCAGGTTGTGAAGAGCTTTTAAAAAGCCAGATGATTCATTTCATCTTAGGGGTTATAGGGATCTGATGGAGTTTAGGGAACAGGGGAATGACACAATCAGAGTTGTTCTATAGGAAAATCAGTTTGGCAACTATGATGTTTTAAAGATGAGAGAGACCAATAGTACTCCAGGCAAGAGGTAATGAGAACCTGACCTAGCAGGAGCAATAAATCTCTACAGAAAGTTTTTGCTAATTTCAAGGTCTTACACGGCCAGTATTCAGAAAGTGAAGTCATAGCTACTCTGATCAAGACAATAATCCAAGTAAATTTCGAAGGACTCATGATGAAAAATGCTATCCACTTTCAATGAGAGAACTGATGAACTCTGAGTGCAGATTGAAGAATACTTTTTTCTACTTTCTTTGGTTTTCTTGTGTGTGTGTGTGTGTGTGTGTGTGTGTGTTTTGCAACATGGCTAATGTGGAAATATGTTTTGCAATATTACATTGTTTACCTTCTCAAAGGGTTGGGGAGGGGTAATAGGAAGAGAGGATTTGGAACTCAAAATTTTAAAAAATGAATGTTAAAATTTTTAAAATGTATTTGAGAAATGTTTAATGAAATTTTTAAAAAAACTGTAAAAAAAAAAGAAAAGTCATTCAAAACTATGATACATACAACTATTCTGACAAAGATTAAGGCATTTTATAGTGAACATTCCAAAGGCTGATCAAATTTGGAATTTGGAGGACCTGGAACTTATTATTTTCTCTTGGCTCACCTAATGACTTGCTGCCCTTGAGAACACTACTTACTGTTTCAGCTTAACATCTGTAAATGAAGTTTGAACTATCTCCCATTGCTCTGTATTTGGAAGTGTGATGTGAGAAATAACTAGCAAGGATAATGGAGAAATATTGTTATGATAAAGGGAAGACAAAGCATGAGTCAAAAGACAGCACTTAAATGCCGTAGAGGATTCGTTTTCATTACATATCCAGGGATTGTTTGTGTTTGCAGTTACCCCAAACATTGATGATCAGAAAGCTAGCCATATCAATGTCTGCAACTGATGACACAGGTTGGTGATTCAGCACAGCTATATTAGTTACAGAGAACCAGGAACCACATCTATAATAAATTGAAACAACTTAGATAGAGACTGACAAATAATGCAAAGTAGCAGCCTCAAAAGACATGAATTTTTCTGAGGGGTAATTTTCTTTACATAAAATGAGGTAGCTATCTTTGGTTTTTTAAATGTAGTCTCTGATGAAAGGCCCAGCCAGATGAAAGGACAAATAGCCAAGTAGAGATGCAAAAACACCTGAGGCCCTCCTAGAGGAAACATGCCCTATTGACTGCTTGAAGTCTGAGAAATGCAAACTCCTTTGAGTGTCTCCACATTCGAAAGCAGGAGTTCTTCATTTTTTTGTATCATAGACCCCTTTGGCTGTCTGGCAAAGCCTGTAGACCCCTTCTCAGAATAATGTTTTGTAGTCTACATTCGTAATTAAAAAGAATGCTAAACTTCGGTTATAGTTTAGTGAAAAGAAAGAGGTAATTCCCCCCCTCCCCATTCAAGTTCATAGACTTCCAGAAAATTTATCCATGCATTCCTTGGGAGACATGGACCCCAGGTTGAGAAACCCTGTTCTAATGAGAAGGAATTAACTGTGTGATCTTAGAACTTTCTAAGTGCTGGACCCACTCATATCTTCCTCTTTAGATGTTAAAAATTTAGTGGCAAAGTGGCATAATCCTGTGAAGAATCAGGAATATATGAGTTCACATCCCATCACTGATACTTGTTACCTATATGACTGTTAAGCAAACCTCTCTGAGCCTCAATTTCCTCATTTGTAAAATGAGGGGGTTGTACCATATGGGCAGCTAGGTGGGGCAGTGGATCTGAAGTCAGGAAGATTCATCTTCCTAAGTTCAAATCTGGCCTCAGACACTTATGAGCTATGTGAACTTGGGCAACTCACTTTACCTTGTTTGCCTCAGTTTCATCATCTGTAAAATTAGCTGGAGAAGGAAATGGCAAACCACTCCAGTATCATTGCTGAGAAAATTCCAAATGAGGTCACAAAGAGTATGACATGACTGGAAAATAACTAAACAGCAGGACAGCAACACCAGATGGCTTCAAAGTTACCTTCTGGCTCTAAATCTCTGATCTCAAACCTTATGACCCTTGGCAAGTCCCTCAACCTCTACGTGCCTTTGGTAACTTCATAGGATTTATCTAAGTCACAGGTGGACTGCAATCTGTATAAGTTCCCATAAGGATTCCCATAAGAAGAGTTACCCATGTTGATGAAATCACAGATTTTTGGCATACTCAAATGTGAACGGAATCTTATGTAGGTGGCGATGGAGATCTGTATGACTTACATTAGAGAGAGTTGCTATCCAAAAGATA
This sequence comes from Trichosurus vulpecula, assembly GCF_011100635.1. NCBI lineage: Eukaryota > Metazoa > Chordata > Mammalia > Diprotodontia > Phalangeridae > Trichosurus > Trichosurus vulpecula. The sequence continues at coordinate 269,039,787 of NC_050575.1, read as the reverse complement.
CTGAGCACTGGTTAGAAATGTAAACAACACAAAGGACCTTCAAAGGTCACATAATCCTGCTTTGTACCCCATACGGAATCTCTGACACATCTATGACAATTTTTACTTGCAGAAGATCAGAGAACTTACCTTAGCTTGAACACTTCCAATAATAGAAATATATTTATTTAAAATTTGCAAAATGTTTTACATATACCCTCTCCTCTGACTTAGTTATTTGTGTCACCTTGGGCAAGTTTCTTAACATCTTTGGGCCACAGTCTTCTCATTTGAAAATTGAAATGTTTGCCTTAGAGGCAGCAGGGAAAAGTAGATAGAGGGTTAGCCTCAAAACCAGGAAGACTTGGGTTTGAGTCCCACCTCAGACACATAGTGGCTGTGACCCTGGGTTACAGGGCTCTAGGCCAGAGTTATTGAACTCATGGTATAAGGTTCCCATTTGGGAGTGCAGTCCGGACAAGATTAAAACATATTTGAGAAAGGGATAACAAAATAAACAAAAATAACAACCCAATATTTTGTTGTTGTTCAGTTGTTTCAGTTGTGTCAGACTTCTCATGAACCCATTTGTGGTTTTCTTGGCAGAGATATTGCAATGGTTTGCCATTTCCCTCTCCAGATCATTTTACAGATGAGGAAACTGAGGCAAACAGGGTTAAGTGATTTGCTATTGATAAATTGAAGAGTGTCCAGAGGAGATCAATGTAGATGGTAAAGGGACCAAGTTCATGCTGTGGGTCAATCAGTCAATAAACATTTATTAAGTGCATACTATGTTCCAGGCATTATGCTAAGCACTGGAGATATAAAAAGAAGTAAAAACAGCCCCAGCCCTCAAGAAGCTCACATTGTAATGGGAAAGATATGTCAATAATTATTTACATACAAGATATAAACAGAGTAAATGGAAGGAAATCACAGAGGAAAAGATACTAGCTGCTAGATGGACCTGAGAAAGGCCTTCATCAAAAGGAGGGATTTGAACTGAATCTTGAAGGAAACCAGGAAGACCTAAGCAAAGCAGCAGAGAAGGAAAGCATTCCAGGCATGGAGTATAGCCAGTTCCAAGGCCTAGAAATGGGAGATAAGTGTCTCTTATGAGAAACAATGAGAAGGCTAGTGTCATTGGATCATAGAGTGTGAACAGGAGAAAAACAAAAAAGACAAGGAAGGAAGGAAAGAAAGAAGGAAGGAATGAGGGGAAGGAAGGATCAGAAGAAAGGAAAGAAGGGAAGGAAAGAAGGAAAGAAAGAAGGAAAGGAAGGAAGGAAGGGAAGAAAGGAAGGAAAGAAAGAAGGAAGGGAAGGATGGAAGGGAAGGAAGGAGGGGAAGAGAGAAGGAAGGGAAGGAAGGAGGGGAAGGAAGGAAGGAGGGGAAGGAAGGAAAGAAGTGGTCGAGTTATGAAGCTCTTCTTATGCCAAACAAAGGACTTTGTTGCTAGAGGTAAAAAGGAATGAATGCAGTTTAATGAGCAAGGTGGTGATACTGTTTGCCACTGTTAGACATTTCCCATAGAAAAAATCACCCTGGCAGCTAAATGGAAGATGGATTGGAATGGAGAGAGATTTATTGCAGACACTAATTAGAAGGCTATTACAATAGTCCAGGCAAAAGGAAACAAGGACTTGAACTAGGGATGTGGACGTATGAGTGGATGTATGAGTGGAAGGGAGTGTATATGAGAGATGTTTTAAAGGTAGAAACTATAAGATTTGGCCACAGATATGTGAGGTGAGTGAGAATGAGGAATTGAGGAAACATTGAGATTGTGAGCCAGAGGACTGGGAAAATGGTGGTGCCCTAACCTATAATATGGCGGCTTAGGAGTGGGGAGGGTTTGGGGGATAAGGAAAGAGTTATGTTTTGTACATGTGGAATTTGCGATGTCTGCTAGACATTTGGTCTGAGGTATCCAAACGACATTTGGTAAAGGGGCACTGAACATAGGGAATTTCTGGGAATCATCTGCATAGAGATAATTGACCCCATGGTCATATCGATCATTGGTAACTCGGAAGAGAGAAGCTTTAATTGAGTGGTGAAATCAGAAGTTATATTGCACAGGGTTTAAAAGAGTCAGAGGAAAAGAAGTGGGAGCACGATGATTCTATGAAATATGAGTAGCATAAGTAATTGGATAATTCTACAATTCAGGCACTACATTCTTCACAAAGACTTTCTTGACCCCCTCCCCCACATATCTACCTTGTATTTTCTACTTTGTATATAATTGTATTTATTAACTTTATATTTATGCTGGATGAAGACAAGATGTTCCAAAAGTTTTAGAGCAGTGGCTTTAAGCCACTAAAGCTTCAAAGTATACTAAGATTTTTGGAATACTTTGTGTTTTATGTGTATTCTTCCCATTAGAATGTAAGCTCATTGTTGGTAAGGATTATTATTTTTAGTGATCTTATAATTGAAACAGCCTGTTTCCTCTCTGTTGTAGTTCTTCCCTTGCCCTTATTCAGACTCCTGGTCACAGGGTTTTACTCATTTTTCATTTCTTTTTAACGCTCCTGTCATACTCCTCCCTCTAACATTTGAGTTAATTTTACTTATGGCTTATTCCCTTATTCATCCTGCCCCTCCACCCTAAATCCTTCTCTACCTTTCCTTGTCCTTTCCCCCTCCTATGTAATTTTATTCAGTCTTCCTTTATCCAATTCAGAGAAAAGTGGAATTCCTAGGATGACTTAAGGACATCGTAGGATGACTTAAGCATCTTTGTTTTGCAATAGTGTTTTCCCTCCTTGTCTTCCTCAGAATAGTCCCCCATTTTGACTTCCCCCAAGACTACTAAAAGAAATGTTACCACCCACAGATACACTGACATTTTAACCCCTATGACCCTCAAAGATATTAGGGTTCTGAGAAGATGGATATCTCATTCCACTATTAATATAAAACAATTCATCACCACTTATTCTCTTTTGATTAAACAAATATGTGTACCTTTCTGTGATTCTTTTTTGCTCCTGTATTTCCATTTCAAAATGGCTTTTTGATGAGGAGTCCTTGGAAATTTTTCATCACATTAAAGGTCCATTTTCCTCTGTATTTAGTTTTGTCAGATAGCATATTTAGTTGTAAACTTTTGCCTCTTGACTTTTGTAATGCCGTATTCCAAGTTCTCTTACATTTATGAGAACTAATAAGTTCGGTGTGATCTTTTTTGTGGCTCCTTGGTACTTGAATTCCTGCTGTTAGTATTTTTTATTTGACCTGGAAGATCTGGATTTGGGCTATGATATTCTTGGGAGCTTTCATTTTGAAGGTTTTCTCCCCCTGAAGATTTTTCTATAACTGTTTTGTCTTTTGGACCTCAAAATTCTGGGTAGTTTTCATTTATAAGTTCTTGGAATATGGTATCTAGACTTTTTCTCTAATCATGGTTTTCAGATAATTTAATTTTTGGATTCCCTTTCTTTGATCTATTTTTCCAGGTATGTTGGTGGTTTTTTTATTTTATGTATTTTTCTGATTGCTTTGTCAATCTTTTTGGTTTTGATTGAATAGTTCTTATTATCTTATTGAGTCATTGCTTTATACCTGAACCATTTTAATTTTCAAGACATTCAGTTATTTCATGAGGAAGGCTTTCCACCATCTGTTCTAGATACTAATTTTCCTTGCCATTTTTTCCTCCTCAGCTTTTCCACTCTGTCTCTGGTTCTTGTCCTTCCTGTCTGACTGTTTCTCTGAGGTTTTTTTGCTAGATCTCCCTCCAGATCACATTCTCTAACTCTAGGAGTCCCTCAGAGTTCTGTCCTGGGCACTCTTCTCAGCTCTCATACTACTTAATTTGGTGATCTTATTAGCTCCCATAGATTCGATTATCATCTCTCTACTGAGGATTCTCAAATTTTCCTGTCTTGCCCCAAACTCTGCTGATCTCTAATCTCACATCTCCAACTACCTTTCAGACATCTTGAACTGGATGTCCAGTAAACATATTAAACATGTACCAAACAGAACTCCTTGTCTTCCCCCCAAACCCTCTTCACCTCCTACCTTCCCTATTACCATAAAGGACAATACCATGCTCCCAGTCTTTCAGGCTCACAATCTAAAAGTCATCCTGGATTCTTCATTACCTCTCACCTCCCCTACTCCCACCATATTCAATCTGTTGCCAAGACCTATTGATTTAATTTTTGCTGTATCTCTCAAATATCCCCCCTTCTCTCCTCTGACATTGCACTCTGGTGCAGGTCTTTGTCACTTCATGCCTGGACTATTGTAATAACCTGGCAGTGGGTCTGCCTACCCCAAGTCTCTCCTCACTCCAATCTATCCACCATTCAGTCACCAAAGTGATTTTCCTAAAGTGCAGATCCAGTTATGTCACCTCCCATACTCAATAAAGTCCAATAGCTCCCTATTGCCTCTAGCATCAAATACAAAATACTTTGTTTGGAATTCCAAGTCCTTTATAACCCAGCCCCCCTCCTATCTTTCCAGTCTTCTTACATCCTATTTCCTAACATATACTCTTTGATATAGAGACATTAGCATCCTGGCTGTTCCAGAAATAAGATACTCCATCTCATGACTCCAGGCATTTTCTCTGGCTATCCTCCATGCCTGGTACAATCTCCCTCTTCTGCTCCAGTTACTGACCTCCCTGGCTTCCTTTAATCCCCAACCAAAATATTATATATTACTGGAAACCTTTCCCAACCACTTCCAAGTATGCCACTACATCCCCTAGAATCTCTCCAAGAGAAACTGCTCATTCTCCCAATACCTACTACCTCAGGATTAATAAAAGGAATTGAGATAAAGTTATAAAACTTATATTGTCACCCCAACAAACAAAATTTTGCAATGAGGCCATTAATGCATTGCAAGACCACCCCACTAAGTCATAAAACCCTGCCACAACAACCTAACAGTTGTCTTAGACTCAACTGGCTAAGGTAATACTTGTTTCACTAAAACTGATGTTTTTGCAGAGCCAACAAACATTCAGTAGGGGAATGCTTGGCTCCACACTACCAACTTCAGATCATTCTTCTGTCATTACTTTTCAATCGATTTTCTTCTTCCAAATTTCATGAAATACCTTCATATCAAGCCCTTTCTATTCTCACTGCTCTTATCTACTAACTTCTAGGACACTGTCCTTCATAGCTTCACACTTAAATTAAGGTCTTCCTTTCTCCTCACCCTCTTTGCAGGGAGATCCCTGTGCTCTGTAGCTCTCTATTCTGATGACAGTCAGTCCACAACCTGGTGATCACCATATCATGAGATACCGAGGCCGTGCTCTGTTTTCTACCTCTTCTCTAGCATTCTACCTGGTGCCTAGTAGGCACTTTATAAGTATTCACTCTTAGGATCATAGATTTAAAGCTGGAAGAGACCACAGAGGTTATTCAAGTCCAGCACATTTCTTTTGTAAGCCAAGAAGATGAGATCCAAGGGAGATAAGTGACTTACCTATAGTCACATAATTATCAGCTGTCTGATAAGGGATTTGAACTTTAAACTTGCTGACTCCAAGTTCAGCACTCTATCCAACCATACTACCTCTACTGAACTGATGTTGCGTAAGTTCCATTTCTTTCATTCCGTTCTTAACTTCCTGTCAAATTTACCGTAATGACTTTTCTTCAGGCCTCCAAAACTGCATAAATTCAGCTCCCCCCTCACAGCAAATACCAATGATAAGAGTATCCTCCACACACAATTGCTGCTTGTTGAACTCTTATCCATCCTTGAAGACCCAGGTCAAGTGTTACCTCCCATATCAAATCTTCCTTTAGCCTTCCAATTGCCAAAAAATTTTGCTTCCTTAGGGTCCTAATAAGGTTTGTTCCCTATCTCCCTTACTTCCTGTCTATTTGTCTACATGGTATTATGGTTATTTGTACATGGTTTTTTGCCATTAGATTATAGGCTTCTGGAATGCAGGCACTATGTATTTTAGTGCTTGCTCAATGTTTTGCATCTATGCTAATATGTGAAAGCTTCCTATGTGTCAAGAATTGTAAGGAGAACTAGTCTAAGACATAAAGTTCAGTTGGGATGCAAGTAGAACCTTGAAAACAGTGATGTACCAGAATTCAGGGTTATTGCTCTGACTCCGCCATTAAAGACCTCTGTAGTCTTCCCTCAATCACAGTCTATCTAAGCTCACACATTCTCATCAGTATGTGAAAGTTTGGTTAAAACTAAGTTCCTTTCCAATGCTTACGTCCTGTTAATCTCTGTTTCTTTGCTAAGAGTTAGAGAGCATTGTAATGGTAATCCATTAAAGAAACAGAAAATGTCACATACTCTTTGTTATGAGCTAAGTTGGTCCTAGACAGCATTGTTAGGTGACATCTCATATACCAGCTTTTTTTCATGATTTGACTACCTCTTCTATCTCTCAATCAGTTATTGGCACACAGTAAGCTCTTAGTAAATGTTTGCTCAGTTGAATTATCTTCTTTATCCACAGTTCTTTCCTTCAATAAGAAAGGAATATATTCTAAAATATCATCATTAATGGAGGCATCTCTGACTCAGCCCTTTGAAGAAATGAAGTGTTGATAAGATGGTGCTTTCAGGGTGAGCTCCTCTAATTTCCAAACACTATCCATTTTCTATTCGTCCAGGACATATTACTGGTCAGAATATATTCTTGACTGAATTTGTGATTTGCAATTTTGGCTGCTCAGTATCATCCCTGGCTTAACTCCCCATTGATCTTGAATTACAGGGAACACCTGATCTTGGAAGCATGGGAAATCATCATGAATACCAATAAGTTGCTTAGAATTCATACTTTAGTGCCGAATAACCTAGGCTCTTCATTAGGGAGGAAACTTTTAGAACAATTGCCACATGAGCTGGTATGTGAGAATGACTGGTAAATAATTTCAGTTGTTTTTCAGTTGTGTCCAACTCTTTGTGACCCCTTTGGGGATTTTCTTGGCAGAAATACTGGAGTGCTTTGTCATTTCCTTCTCCAGCTCATTTTATATACGAGGAGCTGAGGCAAACAGGATTAAGTGACTTCCCAAGGTCATACAGCTAGTGAGTGTCTGAGGCCAGATTTGAACTCAGGAAGAGCAGTCTTTCTGACTCAAGGCTGAGCACTCTAACCACTGCACCACCTTGCTGTACCATCACTTATCTAGAGCAAGGGTTGCTGTTGTTTGGTCCTCCAGTCATGTCCAGCTCTTTGTGAGCCCATTTAGAGTTTTTTTAAAAAAGGTACTGAAGTCATTTGCCATTTCCTTCTCCAGTTTACAGATGAGAAAACTGAGGCAAACAGGGTTAAGTGACTTGCCCAAGGTCACATAGCAACTAAGTATTAGAAGCCAGATTTGAATTCAGAAAGATGAGTCTTCCTGACTACAAGCCCGACACTTTATCCACTTAGCTGCAAATAATAGGAAAGTTCTATGGTCAGGGTCACAACTCAGTTGGCTAAATTATGTTACTAAAATACATCAGGGATATGGGTTAATTCCTGTTTTGGGCCAGCCAGTAAGCTTCAGTTCTGAACCTAGATTGTTCTTTCCAATTTTTCTGCAAGTGTGCTCCTTTGTTCCTAAGAAGGAACAAGAATGTGAGGAGTTCAGTGAAAATCTCTTACCACTCCTGGGAAAAATATCCAAAACATATCTCATACTGATAATAGGGTTTTCCTCAAATCTGCCCTTTCCTTTTCATTCCAAGTATTGCATCCCTATTCAGATCTTTGTCACTTAATGTCTTGACTAACGCAATAACTTCCTAATAGAATCCTCTTCCTCTACTCTCGCCCCTGTAACTCATCCTGTCAATCACCACCAGATGAATAGAGACCATAGGGGAGACAGGAAATAGACAACCTGGGTTGGAATGTAGAATTCATGAGGGGACATGAGTTGTAATCAACCTAAAAAGATAAGTTAGATGGTGAAAGATTTTAAATGGCAAACATGGAAGTTTGTGTTTTATGCTAGAGCCAGTAGCGAACCAACAAAGCTCCTTTAGCAGAGGAGTGACAGAGTCATGTTTGCACTCTAGGAATATCAATTGGGTAGCTGTGTGAGGGCTAAATTGGAGGGGAATCTGTGCCTCAGGCCTGAGTAGAGCAGAACAAATAAGGTAGGTAGTGGGGATAATCAAGAACTGGGTCCTGAAGAAGGATGGACAGTAAGAGGAAAACAGGGCAAGGGATACAAGGGTGGAGGACAGTGAATGTGTAAAGTGGAACTGGTTAAGTAAATAGTCAAGGTATGGAAGGGAGGAAAGCGAAACCAGAGAAGGGCTGATGGACAGGAAGGGGAGAATGATCAGAGATTTCAGTAGTAAAGATAGAGAATGGGTTTAGGAGAGGGGAGGCACAGTGGAGCTGAATGAACAAGAAATTATAAGGTGCCAGAAATATTTCAGAGTTATAGCTTGTGAAGGCAGAATGCTTATGGTTTATGAGGAGATCAAAGGTATGTCCATTTCTTTGTGTGGCTGAGGTAGAGTGAAGGTGCAGATCAAATGAGTTGAAAAGGTTGATAAAATGAGAAGAAAGGGCATCTGAAGGTTGGTTGGTTGTTATCCTTCATTCTTGAAGAGGATCAAAATGACATCACTATGTTGGAGTCTAGATACAGTGTGTCCGACTATGACTGATCAGACCAATATGAGCTCAGAAGGCTCTACCATAGGTCATGAACATTTGGAGTGGAGATGTCTCTAAATTTGTGCATCTCCTGTTTCTTTTACTGCAATTCTGTTTTGCTTATAGAGCATAGTGCCTTCTTTAAAGTGGGCATGTCATGGTGGGTAGTCCTTTGCCAGTGTCTTTCATGTCATTCATTCAATTCCAAAGTTCTTCAAAGAGAACTTGAGAGTGTCCTTATATTGTTTCTTCTGACCACCATGTGAGTGGGACTTAAGTCCCCAAGTATAAGGGCAGAGGTTGGGGTAGAGAGGAACAGTATCTAATCTCTCTTCCATTTGGCAGCCTTTCACATATATAAAAGCAACCAGCATATCACCCCTAAGTGATCCCTTCTTGAGGTTCCCAGTTCCTCATTTCTGGTTTGTCATTAGGTCTTTCATATTTAACTATGAGTCATATCATTTTACATAAGAGGTTTTTTCAGCTTCTTTGGGATTTGTTCTGAAAGAGGAGGCAGAGATTACATGAAAAAAAACTTATTTTCTTATGAATTTTGCTTATTTAAAAGATGACATAATCCAAACCTCAGGAGTAATGGGGTGGGGGGAGAGCTAATATTTTTAACAGTGGCCAAGAAGACCTTGCATATTAAAGATACCTCAACTGATCTTGACTATTAAAGATTTTGTGCTTTTCTATTTGTTTCATAAGAAATATTTTTTCTACTTAAAATCTAACTATAGCACACTCTTGCTAATTGAGGCAATTAAGATTTAACCCTACAATTTCCAAATTGGCATCCCTTCCACTTTCATCCCAACTTACCAATTAATTTACAGAACTCAGTTGGCCCTAGGTCAACAACTTCCTATAACTTCATTATATAGAAAAACAGCATGTTAGGTCCTCTGTGAATCTAGTGTTCTTTCCACTATATAACCATTCTTTATGTATGTCAATTTTTAAAAGTATACAAGCACTTTCCTTACAATAACTCTATGAGGTAGATAGTAAAAGTATTATTATCCTCCTTTTGCTGTTGCCTCATCACACATTAACACTTTGAATATTTTTATTGTTGTTCAGTTGCTTCAGTCATGTCCAACTCTGTGACTCAATTGAAGTTTTCTTGACTGAAATACTTAAGTGGTTTGCCATTTTCTTCTCCAGCTCATTTTACAAATGAGGAAACTGAGGCAAACAGGGTTAAATGAATTTCCCAGAGTCACACTGCTAAGAAGTGTTTAAGACCAGATTTGAACTCAGAAAGATGAGACTTTCTGACTCCAGGTCAAGCTCTCTATCCACTGTGCCACCTAACTGCCCTTACCCTTTGAATATATTTGGTTCTATTCCTGGAATCTCTTTTATCTTCCATTGATTCATTTCTGACAAATACCTAATAATTTTGATAGTTACTACTATGTGTGTGGCAGAGTAGAATCTCCTTTATTGGCTTCTTTTTCTCCTTAGAGGATCTCTTGTTATCCTTGACCTTTGAGTTTTTCCCCCATATAAATGCCATAATTTTATCTAGTTCTATAAAAAAAAAATAGGGCATTGACAATGCATATCGTTATCCTCTCTTTTCCGTTCTCCTACAGTGCTTAGTTTGTACTTTTCCTTTGCCATTTCTTCCACCAATGATGACTTGTCTTATAGATATTTACATTTGCCTTATGGAGAATGTTGTCCTAGTTTTCAAAAAATGGAAGAGAATGGAACCTTAAAACCTTAAAGCAGAGATGTTAAAGGGTGTTGTTAGCTCTCCCCATACCTCTTAAGGTGATGGGCATGGGAACTGTTATCATCAACTCACTAATAAGAGACCATTAGGAGATATCCTTGGACCCCCACTTTCCTTGCTCAAGTCATGGTGAATATCTTAAAATTATGTCTTCAGCTCCACCCACTTTGATATTAGCATATTTGAGTGAAGATGGCATACGAGTCTGTTTCCTACTTAGCTTCTGTCATAGAAGTTTGAACAAGGATGGTGCAGTGGAGTAACCTGCCTATGGAGTAACCTACATTGTTCTTATGAGAACAGGAATAGAGTAAGTGGGAAGTGATCTCCAGTGAGTCAAGCAATTGAAGGAGCTACTTTCCATTGTCAAATGGAACAGCTCCTACCCCACCTTGATTCAATGTGGTGGACTTCCAGAAGGGAGATGGATGGGAAGCCATATAATGGGGGCTAGACAGCCCTCTTCCTAATAGTTTTCAATGTAGAAAGACACTGCACTAATTCGAGGAGAAAGAGCTAAGGGAACAGGTGACTGAACATGGGACCTAATTTAACCAGAGGTGGTAGGCATGGTTTTCAGTGTTTTACTTCCTGTCTCTTTGCTGCCTACTAGTTTGTGACCTTTCCCTCTTTTTTCCCAAAGGGGACAAGTTTATTGGCTTTATCCTCTCCCTCCTATTCTCTGCCCCCATGCTTGCCTCACACTGGGATTGGGCAGAGAACAAGTTTTACTTTTTATTGGCATTTCACCCTTTTTGCTTTCATATCCCTCCCTCCCTCCTTTGCTTCCTCTCACACACACTCCCTCTTGGTTTAGGAAAAGTATCAGTTTTCATCATTTTATAGGTCGTCTAATTATATGATTTATGTGTTTAGGATTGTTATTAAAATTTTTATTCTTATTATGTAAGGTATGTGTGGGTTGTCTAAATATAGAGATGCAGCTCAAGAGTGGCATTAATATATATAAGATCCAAGATCTGGCTCAACCCTGCAGAGGAAGGGGGAAGGAAAGGGAGCAAATATTTATTAAGCTCCTACTTTGTGCCAGGCACTGGGCTAAGCATTTCGCAAATATTATCTCAAGGATCATGCCAAACTGCTCACATACTAGCTCAGGGGAAAGACAGGTAAATTTCTGGACAACTGAGGCTGAGCAATCTCTCCTTCAGTCTCTAAGAGGGGTTTCAGGCTAGAATTATATTTATCTGTCATCACTCAAATATCTTTAGGACAAGTAAAGACAGATTCAAAACAAAATCTGATTCTCTCATGACTTTTAAAGAGAAAGGTAGCCCTTAGCTTATAATTAATTGCCATCTTAGTCCTTTCCCACAAAATGCTGGTTGCAGAAAAGAACATAACAAATAATGAATAACAGGTAAACCAAGGAAAATAGTAAACATCAATTGGAGAATTCATAGATTGGAATATATGCAATAACATATAAAGGTAAATGAGCTCTTCCATTGGTCTTCAGATTCTATCCCAACTCAGCCGAGTAGAGATGGAACAACCCCACCAAAGGAGATCCATTCTCGGTAGTTTCTAGAATTTAAATTGTGTCCAGCAATATGGTGGGGCCTGTTTTTTTTTTTTTTTATGCATGACTATAATTCCAGTATCTTTTTCTGTCTTCCTGTCTCTACTCCCTCCCTGGAACTCCTTCTCCACACATCTCTTCTGAAAATTGTTATTTAAAAGTTACTATTTGGGTATTATTGATCTAATGAATAACCTGATGGTAAAAGTCAAATCACTCTGGCTTTCATTGAATGGCCCCAACCCAAGCCTGTAAATAGTAAATAGTAGTTGTTTTGTGTTCTGGCCAGAAACTCATAGGGACTGCCCCTCCCAGATTGACATCTTTGTGACTGTAAATTGAGCCATCTTTTGTCTCAACTCTTACCCAGCCCTCAGTCATTGAATATGCATGGACTCAAACAAACTGAGATCTGGGAAAGACCTTAATTTAGAAAGGCCAAGGTCACCTACTGCATCAGAGCCATAGCAGTCATCTTGACCTTTGTATTGCCATGGGACTTTGATGACTCTAAAAGAAAGAGTAATGGAAAGAACCTTGGGACTCCACCCCACTCATATTCAATTCACGTGAAAGTCAAGATGTGACCTTCATGTCACCCTCTCTGACTATAAAGGACAAATGCCCCTGATGTTGGATGTGTTTAGTAGTTCAATTTATACTGCATGGGTTTGTTAATTATTGAGCAAAGAATGTCCATATAGTCTATGTAGTATTGATTCCTATTGAATACCTGTCTCTAGAGGAAAAGAAAAGTTTAGTTATTTTGATGGTTCAACTTTTTAGGTGTGCTAAGGCCAAGGACAAAAGACTAGGAATTCTAGGACAAAAGATTTGAATATACTGCAGATCCAATAGCTATTGGAATCCCCTATAACATCCCTGGCATTTGAGACACCTTTTCTCCATCATGCTAGTTCAGGTCCTCATCACCTCTTTCTTGGACTACTGCCACAGCCTCCTACTTGATCTCCTTGCCTCTAGTCTTACTGAGCTTAGCACAGTGCCTGGCACATAGCTAGCACTTAGTAAATGCTTTTAGACTAAATGACTGAGCCATCTCTAAACTGTTTTCCTTATGGCTGCCAGATTGATGCTCCTAAAGCAAAAACTATACCAATGTACTGTTCAAAAAGCTCCAGTGGCTTCCTATTATCTCCAAGAGAAAATAGACTGTTCTATTTGTTATTTAAAGCTCTTCAAAATCTGACTGTACACAGATTTTCAGGGAACATCACTCCCTTTCACACATACACACACACACACACACACACACACACACACAATTTCAGTCAAACTACTTTATTTCTTGTTCCCTGTATTTGGCACTTTCCCCTCTCCATGTCTTTGTATACTCCATGTTTGAAATACTTCCTCTTTTACCTCATTACTCTGCAGGCTATATTCTGGGCTTCCTCAACCTTTCTTAATTCTAATGTCTTCCCTCTGTTAATTATTTCCTATATATCCTGTATGGAGCTTGTTTTGTACATTTTTGTTTGCTCATTTTCTCCCCCATTAGATTGCAAGCTCCTTGAGGGCAGAACTGTCTTTTTGCCTCTTTTTGTATCCTCAGTGCTTATTATCACAGTGCCTGGCACTTAGTGGGCACTTAGTGAAGGCTTATTGTTTGATTGATCCTAACACTTCAGCCCTCTGCCTAAAGCCTATCCCTCTGATTGGATGACTCCCAGAACCTCCATTTAAGGAGAACACTCAGACTAGCCATGTCTCATTTCTTTCCAGGATGTATCACCTCTAGACTTTGTCTACTGTAATCCATCAATAGGTACTTTTGTCTCCTCCCCACCCCTACACACTTCTCCCTTTTCAGCTTCCTTTTGTATATTGTCTTCTCCCATTAGAATGTAAGCTCCTTGAGGCCAGGGATAGTCTTTTTTTTCAACTTGTATTTATATTCCCAGGGCTTAGCACAGTGCCTGGCACATAGTAAGTGCTTAATAAATGCTTATTGACTGATTGACCTCTGTCTCTAATAATCCCTAGCTTCCTTCAAGGCTTAACTCAACTATCACCTTCTATACAAAGTCTGTCCAGATCCCCTAGTTCTTCAAGCATTTCTCCCCTGTAATTAATTTGTATTCACTTTTTCGTATATTTGGTATTTACTTATCTGTCAGTCAATAAGCATTCATTAAGCATCTAGTATGTGTCAGGGACTACGCTAAACACTGGGGATACAAAGAAAGACAAAAGATAGTCCCTGCCCATGAAGAGCTCACAATCTGATGGCAGAGACATGTGTATATATTATCTGACCCCACCCCCAACCTTAGAATATAAACTCCTTGAGGGTAGGGATTTTTTCAGTTATTTTCTCTGTATCTCCAGTGACCAGTACACAATGCCTGGCACAGAATAGGCTCTTAATCAATGCCTGTTAGATAAATGAAGTTGGGCAACACCCCTCCTCCCTGCAGGTATTTTAAAATTGAGCTTATCTTTAATTTCTGGCAGAAGTCTAGAAGGTATTATTAAAGGGTGGATTCATCAGTGTCTAGAGAAGGAAGCAATGATCACGAAGAGCCCTACATCAGGGTTTCACAAAGAATGGGTCATAATCAGTTAACCATGTTGTCCTTTTCTTCACAAGGTCACAGAACTGATATAACAGTCCTGATGGGGACTCTGGGCAGCCCATTCATCAGCTAGTTCAGGTATGGGGCAGATAGATCAGGAGGTCACAGAAGACCTAGGTCTATTCAATCTATGACCAGACTGACTTATAATGCTATGAGGGAAACCAAATAAATTGCTGTACCTGTAGATAGATAACTATACTAAAGTCGGATGTGCCCCTCCCATAATCACACATTTACTGAAATACGTGGTAATCACACATGTGAATGTAATAGATATATTGGCCTATTAGCCATACCTAATTTTCTATTGTTTCTCTGCATATATTCTTCGGTTTGTGCACCTTCTGTTGGATCTATTGATCTTTTTTGGGGGTTGCATTGTTTTGCTCATTATTTGTATGTTTATGTATGAATGTACATGTATATAATTTAGACCTTTAGTCACTAACGAACTAATCAGTTCTTGACTATGCACACAAAGCCCAAACTCATCCAAGTTGTTTCAACTGTGGATAGTAAATGTTTAGGTGGGAGAGGAACAAAAAGAATCTGTCCTTTGAGAGGTCCAAACCTAAGAACCTAATCACGGAAAAGAAGTGATAATGATGAGTGTTTAACTGTAAGATATGAGTTACAAACCATCCCTTGAGTGTATCAGATAAGAAACTACACAGACAGGATAAACAGTGATAGACTGTGCCCCCAGGAGACTTTTAAAAGTCAGTATTAGATAGACAGCAGAGACAGAGAGACAGATAGACAGACAGATAGACAGAAACAGAGAAACAAAAACTGGAAATCTATCTAAACAATGAGTCAGTAACAGAGTGACAAAGAGGTAAATAGGGGTGGTGAAAAACCCTGCTTACCACCCCTGCTACATGTAGATATAGTTTATATTTTAGTAAACAATTTGACTAAATATTTCATGTAATTTTTGTGAGAAAAATGAGCAACTTGGGTTAGAAGATAATACAGTGAAACAGATTTACAATTGGTTAAATGGCTAGAAATGCAAAGATTGGTTATTGATGATTTGATGTCAAATTGAGCAGAGATCTGTCTTAAGTGCCACAGGAAAATGTACTTGGTTCTGAGCTGTTTAACATTTTTATCAATGACTCAAAGTAATGGGTGGCAATACTCATCAAATTTGCAGATGACATAAAAGCCAAGAGGAACAGTTAAATCTGAACATCCAAAGAGATGTAAACAAGCTGGTACATTTGGCTAAATTTCATAAGATTCATTAGGAATGGATATGAAATTTTGCACTTGGGTTCAAAGTCAGCTTCAGAAGTACAAGATGGGGGAAATTTCTTGGGGGTATCATTAAAAGAGCAACGCAGCCAGGAATAGGGCACTCTGCCTTGGTCAGACCATATCTGGAGTGTTGGCTTCAGTTTGGGGCATCACATTTAAGGAAGAACACTAATTAGCTGGAGGGCATCTAGAGAAGGGCAACCAAAATAGTGAAGCTCATGTCATATCAAGCAATAGCCAAATATTTATTAAGGAACAACAATGTATCAAGCACTGTGCTAGGTGCAGGGGATAGAAATGCAATGAATGAAAGAAACTTTATTCACTGAGAACTTATATTTTAACAAGCAAGACAATAAGGATCTGTATTAGTATAATGTGACAAATGTGTGGCATCATCCCTCCAATGGATTGTAATCAAAATCCTTCCCATGTAAGGGTCTCACACTTTTCACCAAGGTATATCAAACCCTCTCTTCTCTCTGGGTTTGGCTCCAAACTGCTCTTGCATTAGCTGGTGTCAGTTCCCAGAGAAAGACCATGACCACACATTTATATTCCACCTCTCTCACGGTTATAGGGTTAATTGTTGGAAGAAATATGCTTCCCCTACTCACTGCTCGAGGTCTTGAGCTTCCATCCAATATGGGCAGTCTGTCATTCATGGAACTTTTGGATCCTAAATATAAACATTTACTTAACAAGGGAGAAGAGAGGAACGAACATTTATTAAGTGTCGACTATATACCAGGCACTGTGCCAAGCACTTCACAAATATTATCTCAATTGATCTCATTAACAATAAGGCAAAATAAATAAGAATATTTTTAATTTTGTTACTGTACATTTTTTTTTAGTCTTGTCCAACTCTTAGTGGCCCCATTCAGGGTTTTCTTGGCAAAAATATTGAAGTGGTTTGCCATTTCCTTCTCCAGCTCATTTTACATATGAGAAAACTGAGGTAAACAGAGTTAAATGATTTACCCAGGGTCACACAGCTAGTGTCTGAGGCCAGATTTGAACTCATGAAGACGACTCTTCCTGATTCCAGGCCCAGCACTCTATCCACTGCACCATCTTGTTGTCCAATATTATCAATACTAATATATTAGAACAAATAAACAATGAAATATATCACAATACACGTAAACCCAGATCACATTCTCCAAAGAAGCAGCATATCCTTATCAGAATTGGTAGCGAAGCATGTGAAGGAAGAAAACTCATGTGTTTTGAGCAAAAGATCTCAATGTTTTTGTGTCATGGACACCTTCAGCAGTTTGGTGAAGCCTATAGACCTTTTCTCTGAACAATATATATATATATATATATGTATGTATGTATGTATATACATATATAATGTGTATATATGTGTATGTATGTGTATATATGTATATATGTATGTATGTGTGTATATATATTAAAATATATAGGATTACAAATGAAAATAATTGTATTGAAGTAGTTTATTATATATATTATTTTATGTAGAGATTAATCAATATAGATATATACAAATAAATTCATGGACACAAAGCTAAGAACCCCTTGTTTGGGGTAACTCACAACTCTGCATTGAAGTTTTAAATGCTATTGGTCCATTCAGGAACATTTGCATCATATGAAAATGCTTCTCTGCTCCCTGCCTGACTTGATCCTTACCATTTTTTAGCTGTGGAAATAATCTTCTCTCTCTGCAAATGTAGCCTTTACAAGCAACTATCACCCTTAAAATTGCATTTAAAAGTGTTAGCTTTTAATGTGAATAGCAATTCTTTTTAAGTAAGAGCACTGCTCGCACCATACAGTCCAGTTTAGCCAGCTGTTCACTCGCTAGGACTGGGGCTCACAGGCACAGGGCTCAGGGTTAATCTTTAAGTTGGCTCATCAAGATATCAAAGGAGCTGCAAAAGCATCTCTGCTCTTCCTTTAGAAGCAAGAGGGACCAGCACCTTCACCTGTCCCTAACTCTTGGTGGTGCTGAAGGGCAATAGTTCTTACTGGAGGTTTTTGCCAATTAAGCCGATTGTCTCACTAACCGCTTAAGAGCCACTTAGCTGAAGACTTTTATTTTGTTTCAGGTGATGATGACGATGAAGAAAACATTGATTGTACCTACTGTACCAAGGCTAGAAGCAGAAGGCTACTCATTGGCCAAGTCCCATTCTACTCGTAACAGAAGCTTTGACCTATTCTGTTTCTGACTTAAGCCAATTCACCTGGTGGTTCAAGGGCTGAAAGGTGGGAGGGGGTCTTATTATATCGATGCTGAACTTGGTGTACACACAAATAGTCTTAGCCTATTGCAGCTCAGAACTCCAGAAC
The DNA here is from genome assembly GCF_011100635.1 of Trichosurus vulpecula. Taxonomy (NCBI): domain Eukaryota; kingdom Metazoa; phylum Chordata; class Mammalia; order Diprotodontia; family Phalangeridae; genus Trichosurus; species Trichosurus vulpecula. The sequence continues at coordinate 269,021,698 of NC_050575.1, read as the reverse complement.
TCCAGAAATCCACCAGCTTTAGCTTCCCAGAAGCAAGGATTAGATATTTGCCACCACATCTGGCTTGCTAAAGCCTTTTATCAGTTGACTGCATCTAAAGTATCATAGATCAGATGGAGTAGCTTTTCAGTCCCCCTTTTCCCCTGCTATGTCTTCAGTTCTTAATTGAGAGCCTCTTCATCACTAATTCACATTTCATTTAAAAAATTGTAACTCCCCAAATTTCTACTTTCAAATTGACAGAACTTTGTAAAAATAGTACCTTAAGTTAAAAATATTTATTCTCTCTCTCTCTCTCTCTCTCTCCTCTCTCTCTCTCTCTCTCTCTCTCTCTCTCTCTCCCTCCCTCTGTTTCTCTCTCCCTCCCTCCCCCCCTCCCTCCTTCTTTCCCTCCTTCCCTCTCTTTATTCTTTTTATGTGTAAAACAATAAAAGCAAATTATCTGAGGTACCCATCATGCTTTACTGCTCTGAAGTGTTATGCTCAGTTTTCTATCTCTTCAGGACCTTTCATGCTATATATTTTAATACTAATTTTCTTTAGATTTTTTTAATAAAGAAAGAACATTTCTTTGACTCTTTAAACATTAACTTCCACAGAAACTAGGCATTATTCCACATTGTCGACAAGAAGATCTGAGTCTTTATATCTATACTATCCATAATTTTCTCTCTCAAACTGTCTGTATCCTGTGTGAAATCTGTTTATATTAGCAGTGTATATTAAAACAGTTATTTTTCATTCATATCACTTATCAAAGTATTCATTCATAACTGTGACAATATCTTACATATTTGACAATATAAATCTCTTTCCTTTTTTCTGCATTTTTTATCAAAACCACTTTATCTTAAAGGGATAGTACACCTTTCATAATTATATACAGAATAAATATAACACACAAAGGAATTAAGTACAAGGTAACTTGAGAGGGATGATACCAGTAGTTGAGGGGACCATGTAGGAGGTGATGCCTGAACATTCTTGAAGGAAAAGAGAAGTTCCATGTGGTAAAGGTAAAGAAAGAGTGTATTACAGGCAGTATAAAAACACAGAGGGGAGATTAAGCGCCATCTGTGAAGAACAGAGAGAAGGCCAATTTGGATGGAGTTTAGCATGTGAGAGGAGGGATCATGTACAATAAGGCTGGAAAGATAGATGGGGGCCAGGTAGTGAAGGCCTTGAAAAGCTCTACAGAGGAGTTTGTGTTGTATTTTTAAAAAATAGGAGTTTATTGAGTATGAGAGTGACACGGTCAAATCTACACTTAAGGAAAATCACTTTGGCAACAGTGTGAAGGATAGACAGGGGTTATAAGAGACTGGAAGCAGAGAGAACAATTAGGAGGTTGTCACAATAGGACATGGGGGCCAGGACTAAAGTGGTAACTGTGTGAGTAGAGATAGGGGTCTTAGCTGAGAGATATTATGAAGGTAGAGATGGAAAGATTTGACAAGTGAAAATACATAGTGAGGAAGAGGAAAGGAAACAAAGCTCGAGAAGAAACTTAGAAGGAAAATGATAGATGTATTCAAGTATTTTAAGGACTGCCATTTGGGAGAGGGGTTAGATTTGCCCTAAAGACAATGGGTAGATGCAAAGAGACAATTTTAGGCTTGATGTCAAACACAAACAACTTTTCCTAACATTCAGAGTTATCTGAAAGTGATACAGGCAGCTTTGAGAAGTATGGGCTTCCTAAACATCTTCGAGATGCTTCAAAATTCTAAAGACCTTTAAGCAAAATAGTTGTTGGGTGTGTTATGACGAGCATTCTTTTTGGGTACACAATATAGTAGATTCTTTTACATGTATCATTGGACTGGATAGTCTTCTAATTCTGAAATTCTATGATTCTCATTAAAGCCATTCACGATCTGCCTTTCCAGCCTAACTCTGCATTACCATTTAACATACCCTATGGTATATAGACTGCTATAGTGCAACAGGCTCCCTTGTCATTCCTCACCCACTATAATCTGTCTCCCAACTTCATGACTTCTCACTGTTTGTTTCCCATGCCTGACACGTATTCCTGCCTCACCTTTGCCTCTCTCTTAAAAATCTGTTTCATTTGAGGCTCAGCCGAAGCTCTGCCTTCCACATACAGCCTGATATCTCCAGCATCTAATAGCTTTCCCCAGAGCAACCTGTTGTTTCCCCTTTTAGAATATAAGTTTCTTGAGAGAGCAGGGACTGCTAGGTGGTACAGTTCATAGAGAGCACTGGGCCTGGAGTCAGGAAGACCTGAGTTCAAATCTGGCACCAAACATTTACTAGCTGTGTGACCCTGGGCAAGTCACTTATTTTCTGTTTGCCTCAGTTTCCTCAACTGTCAATAACAGCACCTACCTCCAGATTAGCACAGTGCCTGGCACATAGTAGATGCTATATAAATGCTTATTCCCTTCCTCTTCCTCTCCTTTGTATCCTGAGCATCTGGCACATAAATGCTTGGGGATTGAGTGATAGGTAGGAAAAAGGGGAGAGAAGATTCCCAGTGACAGGAACATCAGAAACAAAGGCAGAGGTGTGTAAAAAAGTTATCTGTGAGTTCCAAAAGAATCCTGAATCCAACAGCTTTTCAAAAATCAAGGATCTGAGGAAGAGAGGGGAAAACACAAAGAAAAGAAGCACGTGGCTGCCACAGCACACAAGAATATTCAGAATTCATTTCTAACATTATTAGAGCCCTACTCTTTTCTATGTCTAAACTCTAAGCTACTAACACTATTTTAGTACATTTAAAGTCACTGGCTTTCAGACTCAAGCTGCTTCAGAGGGGAGCAAAATTAAAAATCAGCCAGGACCTGCCACCCAAACTGCTGAATTATCATCATCATCATCGTCGTCATCGTCGTCGCAGTCATCGTCGTCATTGTCGTCGTCATCATCTCATCAGTTATTGTTATTGTTGTTGTGGTTGCTGAATTCTGATTATAGCTCAGTTCCCAGTCAGCGTAGATTTTCATTTGACCCAGAAGTGGTATTACCCTTTTTATTCTGCCCTAACACTGAGCTGGAGGACAGTCAGTTGGAATGGTATAAAAACCTGCTATGTGTAGCTGAGTATCCTGAAAGGCTGTAGCATCGCAGCATTGCTGCTCACTCAACCAATAAATCATGACTTTGGAAACATTGGCCAATGCCTCCCGTTGTTTATCACAAACAGAGGGAGGGATGCTATCTCTTGTTTCCTCCCTGTGTGACATCAAAGCAAGCAGGAATAAGGACATTAAAACATAGGGAGGAGCACAGCAGAAAGCTAAGGAGTTGGATCTGCCTCTCCTTTGCATAAAGAACAAGTATATTTACACATTGCTTGTCTAAGAAAACAAATTAGCTTTGGATTGTGAGCATTGTAAACAGGAGTCACTGGGAGACAAAAATACAATAATACTTTACTTTATCCAGAAGGCACTTAATCATTTACCCAGCAATCTCAATTTTCTGGAATCCAGCTAAGAATACAGAAGGGAGCAAAAAATGCCTGTCAGCAACCAAAATAGATGTCACGTCCCTTCATTAAAGCTCAGCACTTTACCTGTAAAGGATGTCCCTCCCATTCAAGGACTATTTGCCCTTATTTTCTTACATAATTTAATAAGCTCGGTTATCTGATTTCCTAGCCCACAATATATTGGAAATAGTAAATTAGAAGGTAGTAAAGGAATACTGGTTCAAAGAAGACAAATGATCTAATATGTGGGCCTGACAGCCCAACATTGGTAAATGAGATAGAAAATCTACAAAAAGCAGGTAGAAGAACTAAAAGTCTGTGGCCATTTAGTGCAGGAGCAACTACCATATGTGTGTGCATATGTATATGTGTATATGTACATATAGGCATACATGTGTGCATATGTATATACATATGTGTACATATAGATATATGTGTGTGAGTATACTTCAACATAGTACAGTAATTAATATTCATAATGATCACACTTACTCATTGAGAATCTAAATGGTGTTCAATATTTAGTCTTTAAGAAGGCAAGAAAGTGATGCTTCTCTGGCCACTCCTCAGTGTCTTTTGCTGGATCATTATCATGTTCCACCCTCCAACCAAACATGTCTGCCAAGACTCTATCCTTGGCCCCCATTTCTTCTTTCACCACCCCTTTTCTCTGTGATCTCATCAGTTTCCATGAGTTCAGCCATTATCTCTATACCAATGACTCCTAGATCTATGCATCTAAGCCACATTCTCCTCCTAAGTTCCTCTTTCCACTTCACCAATCACTTATTGGTTATGTGACTCTTAGGCAAGCTACTTTTCTTTACTGATCTTCAGTATCTTTATTTGAAAACTGAAGATAATAATAAAAGCATCAACCTCCCAGGACTGTGATAATCAAATGAGATAATATGCAAAACCCAGTAATACACTGTGTAGGAGTTAGCTGTTACTACTATTGGACATATCCAACTGGATGTCTGATTGGCATCTCAAACTCATCATGTCTAAAACAAAATTATTCAGCTTTCTTCCCTTTCTCCTCCCCCCCACCCTATAATTTGTTTGGTTTTTTTTGTAAAAGCTGTAGTTATATTAATGGGAGTGTCATCCTCCCAGTCATTTAGTTCCACAACTTAAAGATATCCTTAGCTCTTTACTCTTCTTCACCCCAATATCTGATCAGTGGTCAAGTGTGATCAACTCTGCTTCCACAGTTTACTTTAGTCATCCCTTTCTTTCTGTTCACCTGGCTATCACTCTATCTGAGGCTCTTATTACCTCTCATGTAGACTATCATAATAGCTTCCTGTATTTTTTTTCTCCTGACCTCTATTGGCCCATCTCCCCATCCAATCTATCACTACACAGCTTCCAAACACATTCTTAAAGCCCATGTCTGTCCATGTCAGTCCCTTGAACTAAAAGCTCTGATCACTCCTTATTGGTTCTAAGATAAAATCAGACTCCTATTTGCCATTTAAAGTCATTTACAATCTTTCCATAGTCAAATTTTCCAGGTTAATTGAACATTAACTTCCTTCCATGCACTCTATAGTCTAGCCAGCTGGCTAGCTTTCTTTTCCTTACACACAACACTCTACTTCCTGCCTTCGTGCTTTTGATGAGCTGACCCCCATGTTTGAATGAATTCTTTTCCTCCTCACCTTTACCTTTTAAAATCCTGAGCTTTCTTCAAAGCTCAACTGAAGTGCTACTCCCTATGGCATGCTTATGTTGACCTCCCCCAATGCCAACACAGTTGCTAGAACCATCTCCATTATTTGCTTTTATATATTTTCTGTATATGCCCTATTTTGTTAAGCCCCACCCACCCATTTAATGTATATGCCTTGAAGGCAGGAACTGTTTGATTTGTCTTTGTATCTCCAGCATCTCATGTAGAGCCTTACACATAGTAGGTGGTTAGGAAATGCTTGAGTGGGAAGTTGAATGTATGTCACACAGCTTAGAAAGAAAATGCCCATCCAAACAAAGAATCATTGTCACTTAAAGTGGAAAGCTTTGGTTACTGGGAAATTTCAGTTATATGGAACAGTCTTCGGGAATACAAAGTAAATGAGATGTTATTGTATAAATAATGGCTTGGAGTTGGAAATTTGAGTACCTGAAAGCAATGCTAGATAAAGGAGGGGAGGTGTCTGGGGAGGACCAACTATAGATTGTTGTGACAAACCTATATAGAGTTGAATCTGCAGGACTTGAGATTCAGAGCCTGCCCAGTGATCAAGGGAGTGAGGAGATCTCCATCTCTCCTTCCTTTCTTATAAGATAGTTCGCTCGCGCACTCGCACACACACACACACACACACACACACACACACACACACACACACAGAAAAAGAGAGAGAGAGAGAGAGAGAGAGAGAGAGAGAGAGAGAGAGAGAGAGAGAGAGAGAGAGAGAGAGAGAGAGAGAGAGAGTTCCTACTTCATTCTCCCTTTGGACTTTAAATGTTAAGTTCTCCCTTTCATTGTCTCTCCTCCCCCGGGAATCTCTTTTATTTCTCTCATTGTGTGCAATATCATTGTACCTGTCTACTGAATTTCTTGGGACCTGTTATTTCATCAGGGAATTCCTGGGATGGAATCTCCTTCCATTGCTATTGATAAATAAGTCTTCTCTAACTTAAAGTCTTAGACCTTGAGCACTCGGAAGTTAAGTGACTTTTCCCATAATCTAACACTGGACTGGACTGGAACCCAGGTCCTCTAAGTTCAGCCCTCAGCACATTGCCTCAAGCTTTTATATGGAATTAAATGGATATCTTTCTTCCTGCCAATTCCTAAGCTTAGCATGTTTCTTCCCTACCTGTTCAAATTCTACCCATTCTTGAAGAGCGAGGTAGATCTATTTCCCCTTTCTCCCCCAATGCCTTAAGTCAGGTATACTAAGAGTCAGGTTTTAGTTCTAACTGTGTGACTTTTGGCGGATGACTTTTATTCTCTGAGTTTCAGTAATCTTAGCTATAAAAAAAGGTTACAATAATACTTGTCCTGCCTACTTTAGAGAATTGTGATGAAAGTCAAAAGAGCTAAGGGATCTGAAAGTGTTTTGTAAATGATAAAGGATTCATCCTAATGCAATGCATAATATTATGATATTTGCAGTCCTTCTGCAGAATTCCAATAGTACTCTGCTCATACTTTTCCCATACACGTGTCATGTTCGATTTTCTGTTACAGTTGTGGACGCATGTATTTTATTTCTTTGCCAGTTTTATGCTCTTTGAGGGCAGGGTCTGTATTTTAACTTTGTATTTCCCCCAGTGCTGAGCACAACTTATTTCATATAGCAGTATCTAAATAAATGGTTATTGAATGAATCAATCAAGGAATCGATGAAGAAAAGTTACCCAATGGCTGCTCTGTGACCCAGATCACCGTCTCTGCCACAGAAGTTGCCCTGTCTCAGAGAAGAGATGCTTTGGCAGGAAGTGAGACATGAGTCTTCAAAGCTGTCAATCTGATGTTTTCCATCAGCTCTTGGGGAGAAGGTGGAGAAAGAGATTTCATTGTCAGTGTTTTGTGAAAACCTTACGATGATAATGATTAGCATTAAGGCTCTATGTATAATTCAAAAGCAGGATCACTACCCTTGGTATGTATCTCAGGGATTCAATGCTTGAGAAAAGCCTGAGTGCATCCTTATATTCTTAAACAATGTTCTTCCTTCCCTTTTTCACCTGCTGAATTCCTTAGTTCTCTAAATGCCATTTCCTCCAGGAAGTCTTCCAAGATTGCCTGTTGTTATTGTCTTTTTCTTCCTCCAACATTACATAGTACTTTGTCATATGCTTCTTTAATGAACCTTACTTCCAACTCCAGTCCAGTCCTTTCCTAACCCTAGATACTCAGTGCCTTCAGAATAATATTATGACTTACATTTGAATAAGTGTTTTAAAGCCTGAAAAGTATTTTCCCACTCATTATCTCATCTGACTCTCATCATCACCTTACTTTGTAAGGTAGACAGAACAGGTATTATTATCCCCATTTTACAGTTAAATTAATTCTCCCCAGAGACCAAGTATAAGCAAAAGAAAGAGTGTGCCCCATGATTTGGAGCTATTCATAAAAATTTCTCTTTGCTGTATCTTTTTAGTAAATACTCTTTGGGAAAGCAAATTGATATAAACTGGTTGATTATTATTGTTATTTCCCACCCAGTTAAACTCTTTTTAATGTCTCCATCGTGCCCCAGAAACCTCTCCTACAAGATCACATCATCCCTGGAACTCGTATTTCATCAGTCCCCTCTGCCTCTGGGTCTCCACTTGTTGGAAGGAAGTGCATAGGGTATAAAAGAGAGTTCCTTCCAGAACTTCCATGAAAGGAAGGTAGGCAAGCCAGCCATTTCTTAATTTCCCATCTAGCTGCATTCCTTTTGACTTCTCCATCATGTCCCTCCCTCCTGCCTCCCCCAATGCCCTTTCCATCTTCCTGTTTTGTGTGGTCTTCCCCCATCAGATTATGAGCTCCTTGAGGTGAGAGGTGACCTTTCTTTTTCACATCTGTACCCCATCTGTACCCCATTAGCACAATGCCTGGCTATGCTGAAGCGAATCAAGGATGGGAAAGGTACAGTAGAAAAAGTCCTGAATATGTAATCAGAAAACCTAGGTACAAATCTCACCTCTAATGAGTACTTGTGTGAGCTTTTGTGGGAAGTCATGTGACCTCTCTCATCCTTTGTTTCTTCTTCTGTAAAAGGAAGGGTTTGGTCTAATTTGGTTCATCATTTAACCTAACTAGAATTCAGTATCCTCATTTATAAAATAAGGACTTTGGAATAAACGGCCTCCGAGGCTCATTCTAGTTCCAGTTCTGTGCTTCTATCATCTTCCATGAAGAATTTACAGATAGACGTGCAATAAGAACCATGTGGGATGAGAAGACTTGGTTGAGTTGCTATCTGTCGCAAGGCAAGGAGTACCCAACTGACTACACTCCTATCTCTACTAAAGTATCAATATATACTTCATAATCAAAAATGTTTAATTACCACTTACTGTGCATAGTGCACAGGGGAAATCAGAAAGACCCAGATTCTGATACCAGCATTGCCACTGTCTTATTCAAGTTGCTTCATCATCTGGTCCTCTTACTTTATCTTTATCTATAAAACTGTGGACTTTGTCCAGAATGATATCTGTGAAAGCTGTCATCTCTAACAATTTGCTAGGTCTCTAGGAATTGTATATTTATATCAACATTGTCTTGTTAGTATGTCGCGCTGCTTACTACCTGTTGTGACAACAATGCTGCTTACAGCTGCTGTGGAGGTTTAAGGCCAACAATACCAGCACACAGGAGGGCTGCTAGCATAGGTTCTTTGACCTGCTTTTCTAAGGAAAGCAACTTTAAGGGGTTAACAATCTTACTTTAATTAAACATACATATATCATTCACTTAGTTCAGGGGGAAAAGCCAGCACCCTGAACTTCAGAGCAAATACAAACAGAGAAAATACAAACAGAGCAAATAATACAAATCAATAGACAGGCTTCCAACTATCTGACCAAAGCTATACCTACGTAGTTACCAGAGAGAAGCAACAATATTTGGGTTTTTCAAAGCCAGGGGGCTCCTTAATGGCTACCCAGAGTCTCCACACCAACACTCTTCCAATGAGTGAGCCCCCAAACAAAATGTTAACCTCAGAGTATATACACACTTCTTCAGGGTCAGAGCACTTCACACCTCTCGAGGGCTGCATACCTCTAGTGACCTAATTAGCAAAAGGGTGTGGGCCTTTCTACAAATACAGGCAAGACTCAATCAAAGGCATTTGATTTCCTTAGTGCTGAGAAGCATTCCAAAACAAAAGACAACAAAAAGTCCCACTTTGCTTGCCCTTACACCCGTGGAACCTTAGGCAAACCATCTCAACTCCCTAAGCCTTCTGCCTTGACTATACAAATGACCAGTAGATCAAATAATGTTTAAATTCCAGATGCTATGAACCTAAGTTAGACACTTGTTTGCTCAACTTGGTATATAGAACCCTTTGCCCAGTGCCTCTGGTGGAAGGCACGTCCAACAAATATTGAGCTCAATTCTCTTCCCCCTCCTCCCGCTGTTACTATAGGAAACTTGACAATAAATATGGCCCCTAATACTGTATTAGTTCCTCCTGAACCTAGGGAAGTACCTCAGTACCATTTTTTTGCCCCACTCCTCCTTTGCTTTCTTTTTAGTATTAAGAAGGTATAGAGACACTCATGGGGCTTCAGTGCATCGTGGTCCCTTCCAACTTGAAATCTATGATCCTGAGATCCATCATGTTCCCCTCTCTCATTTCTTGTTAATGCACACCAGGGCCCAGGGTGTGCCTAGATATAGGTCCCACCTGACTCTGAAGAGGAGAATAGGGCACTATAATGAGAAAGAAAAAAAACAAACATAAATAGCTAAACAGCAAAACAAGAAGGAGAGCTTTCAGAGGGCAATAGAATGAGAAAGTGTATGAGACATATTGCTGCTCATCTTTGGAGATTCCCCCTGTGACATTCCCACCAATGTAATCATTTTCCATATTTTCCGCAGTTTTCAGAGGGTAGGTGTTGATGCTTGTGTCTTGGTTCCATTAGCATTAATGGGGATTATGAGCACTTACCGAAGGCAGGGGCTACCCCTAGAGATCTAATTTGGTGCATTAAGATATCAAAGCATCCAAGTGTATTCTACCATTGATGTGATGTGGGGGATTCATGTGATTAACTCCATTAACACTAATGGGAATAAGGAACATAAATCCCGTAAGCATTCATGGCTGGGTAGACCCAAATATTAAATGTGGATCAGGAATGCTCCCTTGCCTCAATCTTTCTTTGTTGTTGTTTATAAACCTAGCTCTACATATGTGCTCCTTTGGTGATTGTAGGGATTGAGTCTTTCCTTATGAGTAGTAAAAAGAGATCAAGAGAAACCTAGTTCAACTGGATGAAAATAGGGTGTGGACCTTTGCAGGACAGGGGTACCTCCCAAGGAGTTAGACATGTGCTTGCTAAGAATTATGTGCTCAATCCCTTGCTGAGAGGCCATAGTGAATTCCTCTGATTGATTTCCACTGACTAGGGATACCTTGAAGATGGCTGGTGGCTGAAAGTCAAGGGGCATAGGGTCTTGTCAGAGGAAGCATCCTTTCTCTAGCCTATGAGAGTGAACTATGAAATGACTCCCTTTGTTTTACATCTACCTCCTTTGGATTCCCAGATGTGTGGCTAGGTACTACAGTGGATAAAGCATTAGACTGGAAGTCAGGAAGGTTTTAATTCAAATCCTGCCTTGGGCATTGGTAAGCTGTGTAACCATTCTCTGCCTCAGTTTTCTCATCTGTAAAATGAGGGAGTTGGACTTGATAGCCTCTTTGGTCCTCTTTTAGTTCTCAATCAATGATTTTATGAACATGACTGCAAGGAGTGAGTATCTCTCTTCCCCATCCCCCACTCACTCCAGCTACATCAAATTGATAAAAGTTTCTCCTGATCAGAACAGTTACACTTAACCTATAAGATGTATCTATAAAGCAGAGAGACTGAGTCTTAAGCTCCATGTGAACACCAATCTTTATAGTTACCCTTTTATTTTTATTTATTACTTTTTATAGTTATCCTTTTAAAGGAATAGATAACATCTATGGAGAAGTCATAATTTTACTGGGGTAAATATAAAAATTTTTACATCCAAAGTTAGGATCCACAAACTTCTACCCCTAGGCTTTCCTTTGGACTCATTCTACTAAATCATTTGTACCCAGGTGTGAGTAAATTAACCATAATTGGTCCAGCACCCTTATCTCCTTTGAGAGGCAGTTTGGTATAGTGAATAGAGACCAGGACATGGGAGTCAGGATAGACCTAGGTTAAAATCTCCCTACAGACACTCGCTAGCTCTAGGACTCTGAGCATATCATTTTACCTTTCTGTGCCTTCATCTCCTCACCTATGTAAAGTGATGAGGGTTGTACTTGGCCTCTCAAGGTGCCTTTCAGCTCTAAATCTATGATCCCCTCATCCCCAAAGTCAAATGCCCTTTAAGTTAAAATGCTATTGAATTATTTTGAATTGACTTTCTGATTATTTTTTATCCTCCTTTTCTCTTTTAATTGGCTGTGTATATATACACATGCCTAATTCTAATCTGAGTTCAAAATATACATACTAAGATCTCTGATTAAAACCTAAAGAAAAGAAAACCAGAATAAGTTCTAAGGTCTCAAGGAATTAATGTGGTCAGTGTGAGTATTAATCAATCTTTCACTGCATATTAAACAGCTACTATGTGCCAAGAACTAAACAAATGGAAAATGAGATTAAGGAGAAAGAGAAAAGAAATAGGCTAGAGCTGGGATTGGGGGAAAGGGGCAAGAGAAGATTCATTTGAAAAAATAGATCGATTCAGCTCAACAGACATATATTGAGCATCTACTGAAATGGAAACTTGGACACCATAAACAAAAAAAAAGAAGAAGAATTTAGCTGCCAGGGAGGACTGGCTACACGTGTGCTTTAGGAGTGTGAGGAGACCACAAGGACACTTCTTCTTCCTTAATAAATGCTTAAAATGATAGTACATTTTGGAAGTAAGTCTTGGGGAGGACATACAAACAGCCCCCTTGTTGCTGGTTTTAATTGAAGCTGGTGCTGAGTAGTCTAGCTGTTGATGTCCTGAGATCGTGTCTTCCAAGCTGGACTAGGCTGGTAGCAGGGAGAGGTCAGAGTTTGACAGGCAGATCCCTTTGCATACAGCACACTGTTTTCAGAAAAGAAGGGGCCTTCCTAGATCATACACACATTACCCGGATAGCTTCTTTCAGTGTCCTGTTTTTATTTCTCTCCCTCTCTTCCCCTGCATTGTAACAAAATGTCTGCAACATTTCCTGAAAGGGAAAGAGAGAAAGGAGGGAAGAGTGGAATGGAATGGGTGCTGCAGAGGGGGGGAGGTGGGGCGGAAGATCAGCAACACGCTGATTTTCTCAGGATCAATCAAGTGCCCAAAAAGGAGGAAAGTGTTGCTTCCTTCTCCCAAGCATCATGCTCCCCAATTCTACACATTCTGTGATAACTGAGCTGTGCACTTTAAAAATGGCTGGGCTACAGGGGATGTTAAAATGCAGGTGTCAGAATCATAGCGTGTTAGAGCGAGAAGGGACCTTTACAGATCATCTAGTTCAAATTTGTTTTGCTTTCTAAATATATGAATTGGGGCCAGCCGAGATGCAGTGAGCACAGAGAGGTTGAAGAAGCATTGTGCAGAAGATAGAATTCTGGGCTGGAAGGAAAAAGACCTGGGTTCATCACCTGTTTCTGGAACATGAGACCTTGGAGAAGTCACAACGCTGGTGGATCCCAGTTTACTCATCTCTAAAATGAGAGGGTTGGATTAAGTGAGCTCTAAAATTCATAGATCATAGTGTCTAAAATTTAGAGCTGAAAGGGATCCTAGATGCCGTCTAGTCCAACTTTTTAATTCTATAGATGAAGAAACTCAGGCCCAGAGAGGGGCCCTGGTGATTTGCTCAAGGTCAGCCACTCAACAAGCATTTATTAAGCCCTTACTATGTAACAGACACTGTGCTAAAAGGCTGCGGATCCATAGAAAGGCAAAAATGCAATGCCTGCCCTCAGAGAGCCTCATTTTAATGAGAAAGGCAACTTGCAAACAACTATGGACAAAAAAGATGTCTATATCTATCAAGATATAAACACATCTCTATATTTCTATTTATCAAGATTTAGACACGTCTATCAAGCTAGGTGGCACAGTGGGTAGAGTGCCAAGCTTGGAATTAGCAAGATTCATCTTTGTTGAGTTCAAATTTGGCCTCAGACACTTAATAACTGAGTGACCCTGGGCAAGTCATTTAACTCTGTTTGCCTCAGTTTCCTCACTTGTGAAATGAGCCAGAGAAGGAAATGGCAAACCACTCCAGTATCTTTGACAAGAAAATCTTTAATGGTGTCACAAAGAGTTGGACTTGACTGAAATGACTGAACAACAACATCAGGATTCTCTCTCTCTCTCTCTCTCTCTCTCTCTCTCTCTCTCTCTCTGATAAGTTAGAGGCAATCCAAAAAGGAAAGGGGGAGGTATTTGGGGAATCAGGAAAGACCTTCTGCAGAAAGTGGGATTTGAGCTGAGCCTTTAAGGAAAACAGGAGGCAAAGGGGCATAGAGACGGCATTCCAGGCATGGAAGACAAGGCAACACAAAATTGAGGAGATGGGGAATTGCCTAAGACAAAAGCAAGAAAGCCAGTTTTACTAGATCATAGTGTCTGGAGGGAAGGAAAATGTAAGAAGACTTGAAAGGTAGGACTGGATCAGGGAATGAAAGACTTTGAAAGCCAAAAAGATGATTTTCTATTTGATCCTGGAAATGATAGGATGACACTAAAGGTTTACAACAAGGGGATGATGTGGTCAGACTTGTGCTTTAGGAAAATCACTTTGGCTGCTGAGAGCAAGATGGATTGGAATGAAAAGCTCCTTGAGACAGACGCCAACCAGAAGGTCCCATAATCCATGTAGGTGACAAAGATGAGATTTGAACCCAGGTCCACTGACCGCTTCCTTCCCATATTTAATTTGACCATCCTCTGAATTAAAATGGGCAAAGGAAGCAAAGCTCTCTATAAATGAATCCAAACTAATTTTGGAGGTTTTCCCCAGTGGCTGTTCAAAGTTCCCAGGGAACAGGTACACAAATGTCACCTCTTTCCTTTCTCTCACATCCTTGTGTGTTCCTGCTGTGTATCTCTCTTGGCTGGTCCTGACGGAGACTTGCTTAGGCCACCTGTCTTTGTGCTCACTGACATTAATTCTTGAGGGCAGGATGAAGTTGGGCATCATCACTTACACATCAGAAATGGAAATCCACAGTAATCTGACTGACCTCTCTGAGGCCAGAACTGAGAAATAATTAGATTGAAGGGAACTATTCTTATAGCAGGGTTAATAATATCGCTCTGTGATGGAGATCTGAGTATTGATCTGCTCCATAACCACATTGCAATAAGAAAGAAAGAAAATTGAGAAACTAGAGGTAGAAGTAAAATAGGAAGATTTGTCAATTGCGTGTTTCCTAAAGTCATTTCCTTTTTAACAAAAGGCCCCTCCCTTCTTCCTCAGCTATTCCTCTGTATCCCAAAGCAGCATCCCCACCACCTGTTGGTCCAAAACCCTCTGTCCTCTTCCCGCTTGTCTCTTCCCTGCTCAGACACATCAACAGATGTGTAGAAGCAAGCACAACTCTGGGAATGTGGTAAGTGTTCGATTAATTCAAGTTCACTGAGAAGAACAAGAATTTGAAGCCAGAATGTTTGAACTTGAGTGCAAATCATGGTTCTCCTCATAACTACCTATATGACCTGGGGTAAATAATGTTATTTCTCTGAAGGGCTGGACTAGATAAAAGGTTCTTAAACTGGGGTCCACAGAAATTAGGTAAATTTCAGGGAGTTTGAAAACTCAGAAGGGAAATGTTTACACACACACACACACACACACACACACACACATACACACACACACATACATTCATTTTCTCCATATTTAGTTTCCTTTGTGTGTGTGAGGTGTTCAGGGAGGAGTGGCACCTCTGGTGCAAGGGCTTGTCAAGGCCTTTTCAGGGCTGCTCTATCACCTTGGGTGTCCGTCCACTTTCACCCAGTTCTCCCCTGTGGCTCCAAGAAGCTGTAGCATGGGCAGTGGCCACACCCCAACAATAGCATCTCCGCTGATGAGCTAAACCAGGTTGAGGGTGACTAACAGGCCTCAAACCTGTTGGTGAGTTAGGGGGATGTCTGCCCCAAGCATGTGAAGACTTCTCCCAGACGAATGGACGGATTAGATTAATTTGTTCCAACAGCCATGAAGGCAGCTGAAGCAGGAGCTGTGAAGTAATTAGAACTCAGACAGACATCAAACAAGCCAAGATTATCCACTGTATCCCAGGCCATCACAGGTTGTCTTGACTTTTGTCCTGCCACTGGACTTCAGTGATTCTGGAAGAGAGAGTAAGGCTGCAACTCCACCTCACTTAAATCTAACTGGTGAATAATGATATCACCCTATGATATCATTGGTCCTCTTCAAAAAGGAAAAAGTAACAACCATATTTAGTTTCCCTTTATTTTATAGGGGCAGCTAGGTGGATAATGGATAGAATGCTGCGCTTGGAGTCAGGAAGACTCATCTTCCTGAGTTCAAATCTAGCCTCAGACACTCAGTAGCTGTCTGTCCTTGGTCAAGTCCCTTAACCCTATTTGCCTCAGTTTCTTCATCTGCAAAATGAGCTGGAGTACGAAGCGGCAAATCATTTTAGTATTTCTGCCAAGAAAACCCCAAATGGAGTCATGAAGAGTACAACACAACTGGACAACAGCAACAATGTTATTTTATTCATTTAAAAACATTATTCTGAAAGGTTTTACCAGACTGCTGAAAGGGCCTATGCCACACAAATGTTAGAACCCTTGGACTAGATGATCTATAATGACCCTTCCATCCTTAACACTCAATTCTTCAATTTTTGTTTCTTTTTTTTGTTCCGTTTTTGCCCATCCTTGTCTTTCCTACTCTTAGCACAGAGCCCCATAAATAGTATATATTCAATAGATTTGTTGGCTTATAGACTATTACAAATTGAACTTCCTACCCTCATAGTGACTGAAATTCTTGAAGGAAATTACAGCAAGAATGCAACCTGAGTCTTTGCCCCCTTCCCCTCCCCCATTGCTCACAATTTCATATGTCAATGAGAAAACTAAAGAAAACTCTGCTCTAACTCTCCCTTCTTCTCTTTGACATCAAAAAGGTGGTGCAATGGGCCCGAAGTCAAGAAGAACCACCTTCAAATTCAGCCTCAGGTAGTTGCTAGGTGACCTTGGGCAAGTCATTTAATCTTTACATACATATCCCCATAAAATGGGGATAAAAATACCACCTATCTCTCAGGGCTGTTGTTAGCATACAATGAGATATTTGTAAAGTGCTTAGCACAGCACCTGGCACATAGTAGGTGCTTAATCCTTCCTCCTTCCTTTTACAGCAGTGAGGGACTTTCAAGCAAGACTTCCAAGTCGTAGCTAAATTCATCATTTGTTTGCCAAGGTCAGGATTGAGTCAATTTGCAACCAGGAATGGTTTGGAGCTATTGCTTAATTGGATTAAGTAGAGGTCAGCCTGTACTATGTCATATCTTGTAAGACTTCCTTGTAGTACCCACCTACAGCACTGAGAACACAAGGATACCTGGAAGGCAGAAACAGCAAGGATTGTGTGAACAACACCAGAGCTAACACTGACACCCAGGGAGAATGAAAAAACCAAACCCAAGCCCTGTTAAGACTGAGCCTACTGCTTACTCTTTAGTGGACTAACTGAAAAAGCCAGAAGTCTGAACTTGGCAAATTTATTTCACAGTTTTTAAAAGAGAACGGAAGTAGACAAGCAACACATTTTCTCTTCAACACATACAAAGTTACTTGCTAACATCAAAAGCTAATATTTATTTTTGTGTTTTCCAATGTTAACTAGGTGGAATTAAGTCTCCTGGTTTTAGTCTGAGAATCTTTTCCCAATGCTTTTTCCATATTTAAAGTCATAGGATTTTAAAGCTGGCAAGCGACCTTAGAGATTATCTAAGAGGAAACTGAGGCACAGAGATTTGCCTGGAATCACATAATTATTCATATGTTTATTAGTCAAAGACTACAAATATACATGAATAAGAATGAGGCCTATTCCTGGTTTAACCAAGTGATTGTGGCAATCCTGTTCTCTCAGTTGGCATAACCCTAGGTCTAGAGTAAAAGATGTTATCTATTAAAAAGATATGGTATTGCCTTATGAAGGTTTCATTCATCTAATAGACTAAATAACATGATATTAATTAGTTATTAATATTAATAAAATAATATACTAAATACTTGCTAAATGTCAAGGATAGAAAGACAAAAATGAAACTTCAAATTACCCCCTAGGAGAATACATTTTGCTGGAGATGAGATTGCAAAACCATATTCACAGCTAAGTAATAAAATATATTTGAGGAAGGATTCAGGACTAGCAACTGGATAGTTCAAGAAAGACTCATGGCAGAGGTAATCCGAGCTAAGCTTAAAAAAGGGGAAATTCATTCTCTTCCCCCCCCCCATTTGTCTTTCTCTGTCTCTGACTCTCTCTGTCTCTGTCTCTCTGTCTCTCTCTCTCTCTCTCTCTCCCCATATATATATATATATATATATATATATATATATATATATATATATATATATATATATATATGTATATGTAACATACACACACACACAGACACACACACATATATATGTGTGTGTGTGTATATATATATGCATATATATATACATATATATGTTCTCACTGTGGCATTTCAGAGCATACAGAGGAATTCAACACTTTGCCATCTGTAATTGCCTTTATGCTAAGCTAAGAATCCTCCTGATGGGATATTTGCTTCTTTGTTCTCTGAGTAATCTGTAGAGTGGCATCTTTCAGCATATGGTAAAATCTCTCTATCTCAGGGATTTATGTTCAGTTTCACTAATTCTCATAGAATTTAGTATAACAATTGTTTACTTATTACTGAACAAATTTTGCTTTTTAGTTTGCTGAAGCCCCATGGTCCATTTGCTTAAGTACAATGGACAAATACAAAAGTGTTTTTTTTTCAGTGCCCATCTAATGCAGTACTCTCCATCTGATGAACTGTGGGTTGTATAAATCACTTGCTACCAGCTGCTGTGCTTGGTTTGTACTCCACCATCATGTCCCACCCTCCCCTCCTGCAGTATAAATTTACCACCAGGAAACTCATCATCATGAAAATTGCTTCAGCTTTTTGGTACTCACGCTCATCAGTACAAAAGTTGCTTCTGCTCCTCTGATTGGAGGGCTGGAGGGCAGGGCAAAAAAGTCCTCCTGTAATCTCCATTTACAGATGACTCAGAATCCCATCCATCATATTTACCACCAATCGCTCTGTCTACTTTTGAGTCCATCATCATCAATATATCCCTGAACTGTGTCCCCTCTAGCACCCTCCCATCTTCCTTTTAGTTTTCTTTGGTGTATTGTCTTCCCCCCATTAGATTGTAAGTTCTTTGAAGGCAGGATTATCTTTGCTTATTACATCATACGATATAATCATTTTATTTGTTTGACCAGAAGGTAGACTAATACGACCCCAAAATTCATATACTCATATGACACAGATTTACTAAATGTCTATTGTGTGGAGAGTACCATATTAGATGCTGAGGAGGCAACAAGCACAATGTAAAAGAGATATTGTGCCCTCCAGGAATTTATAATCAATTTTGGGAAACCAAACATATACATACAACAATCGTGTTACAATTCTTGTGTCCAAGTGAGTAAAAAATATAAGTGCTCTAGGAGTTCAGGACACTGAAATCATTGGGGTAGGTCTGATGGAGAAGGTAAGACTTGAAACGAGAGACATATCTCCTTAGGAGTCAGCAGGTTGGAAAGAGGTAAATTTAGGCTTAAGACAAGGAAGAATTTGCTAACAATAAGAGTGGTCTTAAAGAGGAATGGGATACTAAAGCAGAAATTGGATGGCTACTTGTTAGATATATTATAGAGAAGAGGGCATATGGGGTGTTAAGGGAGGACTAGCCTTCTGGTGTGAGGGCTGTTAAGCCCTTTTCAAGACTATTCATCCACCTTGGATGTCCACCTGTCATCCAGTTCTCACCTGTGCCTCTAAGAAACTAGCCTGCTCAGTAACCGCACCCTGGTACACCATCTTGGTAGATGGGCTAAACCAGGTTGAGGGTAACCAATGGACCTGTTGGTGAGTTTGGGGCAGGGGTGTCTACCCCAAGATTGCGAAGACTTCCCTTGGAAGATTGGCCAGATGAGAACACTTTGTTCCAAAGGCCATGAAGGTAGCTGAAGCATGAGCTGAGACATGCTTAGAGTTCAGTCAGACATTGAAGATTCCAAGGTCATCCACTGCATCCTGGGCCATCGTCAGTTGTCCTGACTTTTGTCTTGCCACTGGACTTCAATGACACAGGAGGAGAGAGTGAGGCTGAAGACTTTGTGCAACTCTTCCTACTTTAATCCAATTCACAAGCAAGTCATCATTCTGTGATGCCATTGGACCATTGAACAATTAACATATTGTAGAGAGAATTATGTTTTTAGGCATGAGATGTACTAGATAGATGCTGAGATGCCACTCAACTCTGAAGTTCTGTGATTTTATGCTTCTGAATTGGATACTAAGGTATGAAAAATGAGACATCACCATGTTCTAGGTCTCAGCAAAATGTCTTTTGTTCACAGAAGCATCAGGAAGGCCTGATGGTGAATCTATCTATGGTGAAACCCTCTTCCATTCAGCTTCTGCTCTGAACATTCTCCATGCCAGTGGCAAAAACTATGGCAAGCATGTTACCCTGCCATATTCTTGATATGAATAGAAGCTAGCTTTTATATAGCACTTAATGTTTGCAAAGTGGTTTACAAATATCTATCACATTATCCTCTCCAGAACCCTGAATGGCAGGTGCTGTTATTACTCTCATTTCACATGTGAGATTTAGGCATAGAAAAATTAAGTGACTTGCCTGGGGTCACACAGCTGGTGAGTATTTTAGGTGAAATTTGAACTCGGGACTTCTGGACTCCAAATCTAACTCCCTCAGAGGTATTTGTTTGTTTTATTTTTAACTATTTTAAATTTATTTTAAATTAATTAATAAATTAATTTTAAATTTTTAATTAATTTTATTTTAATTAATTTATTTTTATTTTTAACTATGTCCCCCCCTTGCCATATTTTTAAAGCAATATTGCCTAATTTTAACATAAACATGGGAGTTAATTGAGTAGTACAGAATTAAGACATTTAACTTGGAATCACAGGACCTCAGATGAGTCCCAACTTTTCTACTTAATAAACTGGTCAAGTTGCTTAATGTCTCTGGGCCTCAGTTTCCTCATCTGTAAACTGAGGGGTTTCAACTAGAAGACCCTTGAGGTCCCCTCCAGATCAAGATCAATGACAGCAAAAATAGGTAAAAGAAAGAGAGATGTGTGTTTTAAGTAACATAGGATAAGTTCAAGAAAATTTTTACAATGAAAAATGAAGATCACATGTTAATAGGGCAGTGAGGAGACTGGTTGGGTAAAACAAAGTATTGGTGTTACAGAGCAGAGGGAAATCACATCGGAAAGTTAGGGTAGAAAGCTTTTAAGACCATGCTAAGGAATTTGGACTTTATCCTTTAGGTAATGGACAGTCAGTGGAATTCTAGAGCAAGTGGCAAAATTGATGCTTTTAGGAAGATTGATATGATAGCAGTTTACAGAATAACTTGAAGGGAAGAAAAACTGTAGGTAGGGAAATCCATTAGCAAAGAGCTTCAGAAGTCCATTTATGAGATGATAAGGGTCTCAAACAGAGCAGTGATATTGGGAAGGAAAGGGGACAGATGACAGAAATATTTTGAAATATGAATTGAAAGAATCTAATGAGTCAGTTTGATATGGGGGTGGGGAGAGTCAAGTATGACTCTCGATGGGTTCAAGCCTGAACCATTAAATGAAATAAGGAAGGGAAAGGGAAGCACTTTGAAGAGGAAGTTTAATCTAAGATGATAGTGGAATATCCATGTAGAAATACCCTGCTCACAAATGGAGTTCCATAACTAGAGCTTGGGTGAGAAGTTCAGGCTAGAACTAGAAATGAAAGCCATTAGCTTACATGTGTTACTTGAAGCCAAGAAACAAAGACCAAGGATTAAGACTTAAGCCATTTCCACCTTTAAGGGGTAAAAAGAGAAAGAGAATGACAAAAACAAACAAACAAAAAACGACAAAGAGATAACAGAGAAAGAGGAAGAAGGATGGATCTACTCACGGTAATGGAAACCTGGCTCTTTCCAGAAGACATCACACACATACTTGCCAAACCACTCCAGTCTTGGGTATATCTTCTCTCATGCTCCCCAAAGCACTGAACCCACAGGGAATATTGAACAATTTCTATTTCTCATCATGTTCACTTCTAGCCTATACTGTTCCTTCAAAATCTTCCCTCAGTGGGCCCTCTTTCTATAACAAGAGGTTGATATGATTCATTTTCATCACCTAATCCAAGTCCTTGTCACAATCACATTGTTATCTCTTAAATTAGTCCAGATAATCAGTTCTCTAAGTATGGCGAGAGGACCCAGGGGGTCCATGAAGTCAAAACTATTTTCAGAGTAGTACTAAGATATAATTTACTCATTAAAATACTCCCCCTCTCTTTTCCAACTATATATCTGTGTGAGGTCTGATTTTCTTCATATACTTTAACACAAACAACATATCAACAGATTGAGTGGAGAAAAAAAAAGAGAATCCAGTTATTTTCTTTTAAGCCAGACACTAAAGGGGATTTGTAAAAATATGTAAAACAATTTTCTCTAATTCTTTTTGTTTTAGAAAATATAGTTATTTTTAAAATTTGTTATGTTAATGTGTAATAAGTTTATTGTTATTGCAAGTGAATTAATACATATTTTAAAATTTTATCAGTTCTAATCTCTAAAAGCAATAAGTAGTGATAGATATAGCCCACATAAACAAAAGCTCTTTGGGGTGTTTGCTAATTTTTAACAGCATAAATTAGTCCCCAGACCAAAAAGTTTGAGAACCACTACTCCAGATTACTTTCCCTACTTTCTCAAGGACTTCATTCCAATTCATTAACCAGCTTAGCTCTCATGACCATTTTCATTCCACCTCAGGTATAGACAGGGATGATCTTGTATTTGATTCCACCATCATCTATACCTGCTTTACTTCCATTATCTTTCGCTATGAAATTCCTATCTCTGAACACAACCTCTTAGCTTTTCATCTATCTCTCTACTATTTCTCCCTAAATCTTTTAATTCATCTTCACTTCAACTTTCAGTCACTTCAGGTATCCCTGTTCTTTTAAATTATAACCTCTGTTCACATCTTACTTTTCTTATTTCCAGGTGGAAACTTTCAAACCTTAAAGTATTATATTAATCATGATGATGATGATGTCTTGCCAAATCAACTTCTCCCATCCACTTTATCCATTTCTATTCACTTTTTTGTTGAGTTCTCTTAATGAAAGTCATATGACCACGTTGATTGGGTTTATGACAAATATATGCTATCTAATCTTAACTGAGTTGGTGCTTTGCACTGCAATCTTTTTTTGTTGCTTCTCAAATGATTTTGTACTGTCATATGTACCATAGAAACTATTACAAATCTTTCTCTCAAACTTTCTTCATCCACACTTTACCCTCTTAGCTAAGGAATTCAGTGCTTCCTTTTCTGAGGAATTAGAAGTCTTTCCTCATGAGTTCTCTCTTCTTATTATCATACAGGTTAAAATATAACTTCATTACTCTCCTTTTTGCTACAGTATCTGATAAAGAGGTAGAACTTCTTGTCAAAGAAAGCTAAGCCCTGTAGCTATGTCCTTGATCTCCTCTTCTATACTTCCTGACTCTTGTCAACTATGTACTTCCCCTTTCAATCATTCTCTTCCTTGTTTTCATCTTAAATCTTTCTTTTTAATTTTAATTAATTTATTTCTTTCTACTCATAAATATGCTTATGCTTTCCCATCCTTTAATAAGCATTTATTAAGCACTGACTATATTCCAGGTACCACATTAGGCACTGGAAGTACAAAGGAAAAAAAGGTGGCCCTCATACATTTCCATTCTTCTGAAGGAAAATAACATGTATGCACATCAATAAATACAAAATATATACATAGCAATTTCAGGACTAAGCGTCAAGAAAACACTAACAGTGGGGGAACTAAGGATAAGTATTGTGTAGAAGGTAGCAATTAGGGTAAACATTGAAGGGATCTAAGGATGACAAGAGACGGAGATGAGAAAAGAGAGTATTCTACGAAGGTATCAGCAATAGCTTGTACAAAAGCAAGGAACCAGGAGATGGAATGCAGTTATGTAGTGAAAACATTACTTAGATCAATTGGACTAGAATATAAAGTACAGGAGGAAGAGTGTTGTGAAGTAGTCTAGAAAAATCATTTATATTGCCTTTTAAATTTTGCAGAATGGCAGGGTGGGGTGGGGGTGGGGGAGAACCAAGATGATAGAGTAGGGAAAGCACTCAGCAGAGCCCTCTCAACATACGCCTCCAAACAACTTTAAAATAATGCCTCAAATTGAATTCGGGAGTAGCAGAACCAGTAAAATGTCAGAGTGAGACATTCTTCCAGTCCAAGACAGTTTAGGTGGTTGGAAAGAGAGATCTGTGACATGGAGGTGGAGCCAACATAGATGAAACACCAGTGGTGGGACTAGGTGGTGGTGACAGAAACAGCAGCTTTGGGAGCTCTCAAGCCAGAGACAGTAAGGGGACCTGGGAACTGGTCAGAAAGAAGTTATAGGGACTCTCATGCTAGCACTGGATGCAGAACCAGATTCTCTTCGGCAAATCCATTGTCTATATTCACTTCTGGACGATAGTCCAAGGGCATAGAAGAGCACTTTCAGTCAAGAGGACGTGGGAGCCCTGAGAAGCAGTATAGCTTTTGGTAACAAGGGATAAGAGGCCCTGAGGAAGAGTATCACTTTCCACTCTCTAGGGAGCTGAGAAGCAGTAGTTGATTGCAATCCCAAGGAATCAGGAATTCTTCCTGTGTAAGGACAAAAGGACAGACCAGGAGAACAGCATCCTCACCTCTCCTCACATCATACCACCTTGGAGGAATCAAAAATTTCCAAACCCCCAGAACTAGCTCTGAAAATTATAGTGCAAAAGAGCCTGAAGGAAAAGATTCTGGGAAGATGGTGGAGTAGGTCAGAAAATTCCAAGTTGTCAAGATATTCCTCCACAAAAAAGATAAAACAGTGCGTCAGGGAAAGCATAGAGTGATAAAAATAAACAGGAAGGGGCAGAACAGAGGTCTGCCTGGAATAATCAGAGAGGATCTAAAGAAAATACTAGGACAAGTTTTGGTCCCTGTGAAGAGTAAACACTTCCAGCCTAGGGACCACTTAAACAACAAACTGAAGCCCAGAGGTTAGTTGTGTTGGGAGGCTGCCTCAACCACGGCCACAGGAACTTTTATCCTAGAGACAGTGAGGGGAGTTGGACATCTGAGCTATGGAAAATCAAGGGAACCTCTGCTGAAAAGGAACTCCAGACCCAGCTATGCTGTGGAGACACAGTGGGGGAGGGGAGCTAGAGAAGGAACCAGCACACGTCCAGTGAATGCAGAAGCAGTGGGGTGGGGACTGTGCTGGCTGTGGGCACTTATGAGAGGCTGGAGGTCTTGGTTAGGGTTCAAAGTCAGAGAGGAGAAATGTAGGAGGAGCTGAGGCCAGAGTCACCACCCCCATACCCCAGGACTAGAGGTGATTGTAAAAATTAAGCTGTTACCAAAACAAAAACATGCATAGGCAAAGGAGAAAGAATCCAACCATAGAGAGTTACTGTGGGAACAGAGAAGACTGGGGTTTATCTTCAGAGGAGGATAGTGAAACAAAGAAACCTTCTTCTACCCTAAAGAGTAATATCAAATTGTAACCTGCCCAAAAAGAATTCATGTAACTTAAAAAAGACTTCAAAAATCAAATGAGAGACATTGAGGAAAAAACTAAAGAAAAAAAACAACAATCCAAGAAAAACAAGATTATGGAAAGAAAGTCAACCAATTAGAAAAGGAGATCCAGAATCTTAAGGAAGAAAGTGACTCCTTGAAAATCAGAATTGGGCAAGGGGAAGCCAGCAAAGTTATAAGAGACCAAGAAATAGTAAACCAAAATATAAAAAAATGTGAAAATAGAAAAGAATGTGAAACATCTCATGAGAAAAACAACTGATCGGGACAACAGATCAAGAAGAGAAAACAAGAATAACCGAATTACCTGAAAGCTATGATCAAAACTATCAAAAACTATCAAAAAATATAACACAATAATACAAGAAATAATTAAAGGAAATTGTCCTGAAGCATTAGAACAAGAGAGGAAAGTAGAAATAGAAAAAATCCACCAATCACCACCTGAAAGAAATCCTACAAGGAAAACCCACAGGAATATTAGAGTCAAATTCTGAAACCCCCAGCTCAAAAATAAAATGTTGTGAGCAAAAAGAAAAAAACAATTTATATATTTCGATGCCATAGTTAGAATCACACAAGACCTAGCAGTGGAAACACTAAAAGACCCGCAGGTGTTGGAACACTTTATATCAAAAAGCAAAAGAACTGGGATTCTGGCTGAAAATATCATACCCAGCAAAGCTAAATGTAATCCTGAATAAAAAAGATGGATATTTAATGAATGGTTAGACTTTCAAGACTTTGTGTAAACACACACACACACACACACACACACACACACACACCTGAACTTAATAGAAAATTTGACATACAAGAGCCGAGAAAAATGTAAGGCACATACCAAACACCAATGACAAGGGACTCAGCAAGGACAGACTGTTTACCTTTTATGTCTGTAAAATGTCTAATATTGTTATTGGTAATTGGGTAGTTCATAAGAAAGATTGGGGTAGACCTGAGCATTACATGACTTCAAAAAGCAAAACTATTCAGGAACAGCTAAAAAGAGCAATTATTTTATACAAATGAGATGAAAGAGGAAGAACTGATACAGAAGAATGAGATGGGGGAGCAGGGATATTAGTTCTGGAAATCTATTTTCATGGGGAATGGGTTCAAGGCAGACAGACAGAGATGGATGGATAGATAGAGAGATAGAGAGATAGATAGATAGATAGATAGATGTGTGTATTATGTGTAAAAGTCTAAATTTAGAAAAAAATAGTAAAATGTTAAGGGAATAGGGAGGGAGGAGAGGACAAGGGAGGGATCTTTAGAGGTGAGAGGGAGGTAATAGGTTAAAGGGGGATATAGAAAGGTGTTTAGATTAATGGGAATGGGAGGATAAGGGAGGGATCCTTGGGAGGATTAAGGAAGAATAGTTTGGGTTAAGGTAGTGGGTAGAAAGTAGAGGAGTCAGGAGGGATAAGAAATAAGAGATACCCACAAACATAAAAATAAAGATTAGGAGTCAAATCTCTCAGTGAAAGTATATGTTTATATATGTATGTTTATATATGTATGCGTATGTATGTGTATGTATATATATATATATATGTATATGTGTATGTATATCTCTATATCTATATACAAATATGTCCATGCTTAATTGTAGCCTGGAGTGGGGGGAGGATGGAAGAAGAGTAAAAACAAGAACAAAGTGAAAAAGTGTACAGAAGGGAACAAAAGAAAAGCTACAAGGAAGCAAAGAAAATGTTTCAACACAACACATAGTATTTAATATATAGGCTTTCTTGAAATAGAAATTTATTGCTATATATTTTGAATCCTCTCTTTCATTCTGCTGTGCACATGATGTGCTTTTGCTTTTCTTATTTTATATTTAAGTTTTAATATTTAAGTTTATAATGTTTCTTTTTCTCTTCTTATTACCTATTTAAGTGTTAGTATTGAAATCTAAAAGAAAAGGAAAAAAAAAGAGAGGCTGAAGCTTGAAACAGTTCTCCTAAGCCCCCACCATGACAGGAACAGAACCCAATGTTAACATAAAGTTCAAAATCAATAAATAAACGAGGGGAGAATGAGCAAACAATAAAAAAGAACCTGACCATATAAAAAGTTATTATGGTGATAGGGAAGATCAAGACAAACTCAGAAGAAGACAATAATATCAAAATAGCTACAAGCAAACTCTCCAAGGGAAAAAAATGTGAATTGGAAACAAGCCCAACAGGAATTTCTGGAAAAGCTAAAAAAATTATTTTCAAAATCAAATAGGAGAAGGAGAGGAAAAAATAGGTTAAAAATAAGAGCAAAGAAAGAAAATTATGAAAAGACAAATAACAACTTAGTAAAGGAGGCACAAAAAATTACTAAAAAAAAAGTCACCTTAAAAAACAGAATTGGCCAAATGGAAAAAAGAGGTACAAAACTTCACTTATGAAAATGACTCCATGAAAAGCAAAATTAGCCAAAAAGAGGTATAAAAGCTCACTGCAGAAAATAACTTCTTATAAATTGGAATTGGGCAAGTGGAAATTAATGACTTTATGAGGCACCAAGAAACAAAAAAAAAAAAAATCAAAAGAAGAAAAAACAAGAAAGTGTGACATAGAAAAAACAACTGAATTGGAAAGTAGAGCAAAGAGAAATGAAGAATTATTAAAGTACCTAAAAGCCATGATCAAAGAAAAAGCCTAGACATCACTTTTCAAGGAATTTTGAAGAAGGAATACCCTGATAGTCTAAAATCAGAGGGTAAAATAGAAACTGAAAGAATCTTCCAAATGAAACTCCCAGAAATATTATAGCCAAACTCCAGAGCTCTCAGATCAAAGAAAATATTTCAAGCAGACAGAATGAAATCATTCAAATACTGTGCAGCCATAGTCAGGACCACATGTTAATTAGCATTTTCCATGTTAAAGGAGGGGAGGTCTTGGGATATAATATTCTGGAAGGCAAAAAAGGTAAGATTACAACCAACAATGATCTACCCAATCAAGGGAAAAAAAAGGATATTTAATGAAATAGAGGACTTTCAAGCATTCCTGATGAATAGAGAAAATTTGACTTTCAAAAGCAATACTCAAGAGGAGCATAAAAAGGTAAACATGAAAAAAAAATCACAAGGGACTCAATAAGGTTAACATGTTTACCCTTCGGTACATGTGCCTTCTAAAAACTTTATCCTTAATAGGGCAGCTAAAAAGTCTGCATAGAAAAAGGATGTAGGAGTTAATTATGTTAGGATGCTGTAAAAAAAAGGTGAAAAACAGGAATGCTCTGGGAGAAAGAGGAAGGGAGGAGAAGAATGGAGAAAATAATCTCATATAAAAGAGGCAGACAAGGAAGAGCTTTTGCAGTGGAAGGTAATAGAAATCTGTCTTACCCAACAAAGAAGTAGGAGGGGAAGGAGATCAGAGAAAGTGGGGTGGGGGTGGGGTTCATAAAAAGGAAAACAGATAAAACAAGGTAGTGGTTAAAAGAGAAACAGATTTTAAAGGAGGGATAGGATAAAAAGAGAGATGGATAAACAGAAGAAAATAAGGTGCAGAGATATGCAATGTTAGTAATCAAAACTGTGAATATGAATGGTATGTAAAATGGAAGCAAATAGCAGAATGAATTAGAAACCAGGATCCAACACACAGAGTTAAAATAAGAGGGTGGTGCATAATCTATTATGTTTCAGCTGATGTAAAAAAGGCAGGGGTTGCAATCAAAATCTCAGACAAAGCAAAAGCAAAAAATAACATAAGCAGAGGAGCTGTATCTTGTTAAAAATAACCATGGACAATGAATTAATACTAAATATATATTCACCAAATGACATAGCATCCAAATTCTTAAAGAAAAAGTTAAATGAATTATAGGAGGAAATACTCCACAAATCTAAGTAGTGAGGGACCTCAACTTTCTTCTCTCAGAGATAGATAAAAACAAATATATAATATCTAAATAAATAAATCTAAAGGCTAAATAAATCTGTAGCTAAATAAACCTAAAATAAGAAAAATATTAAGGAAAAGTTACTTATGATGGACCTCTGGAGAAAAATGGTTGGGAATAAGTAGAAATATATCTTTTTCACAGTTTTATGTGGCACCTTCACAAAAATTGATTAAGCATGAAGGTATAAAAGAGCTCACAACCAAAAAGAGAAAAGCAAAAATATTAAATGCATTCTTTTCATACCATAATGAAATAAAAATTGCATTCAGTAAAGACTATGGAAACATGGATTAAAAATTAATAAGAAATGAAATAATCTAATCTAAAGAATAAGCAGGTCAAAGAACAAATCAGAGAAACAATAATTTCATTGAAGAGAATGACTAAAATAAAAACGTTCAAGAATTTGTGAGACAAAGTCTAAGCAATACTTTGGGGAAAATTTATGTCTCTAAATGGGCAGATCAATGAACTGCCCATGCAACTACAACTGGAAAAGGAAGAAAATAAAAATCCACAATTAAATAGCAAAATAAAATTTCTGAAAATCAAAGGAGAAATTAATAGAAGTAAAGATTTTATTAATAACATTGTATGATATTATGTTGAATAATTATAATGATAATAAACCATTGGACTAATAAATAAAGCTAAGATGTGGTTTTATGAAACAAATAAAATTGATAAACCATTTGTTAATTTGATTAAAAAAGAAAGAAGAAAACAAAATTACTATCATCAAAAATTCAAAGGGTGAATGCACCACAATTGAAGAGGAACTTAAAGCAATTATTTGGAGTTATTTTGCATAACTATATGTCAGTAAAATGGACAATCTAATTAAAATGGATGAATATTTACAAAAAGCAAACTGTCCAGATTAACAGAAGAGAAAATAGAATACTTAAATAGTCCTATCTTAGAAAAGGAAATTGAATAAGTAATTGATGAGCTCCCTACCAAAAAATCCCCAGAAAGAAATGGATTTACAAGTGAATTCTACTAAACCTGTAAGGAACAACTAATTTCAATATTATATAAACTATTCGAAAAAATAATTAAAGATGGAGTCCTACCCAATTCCTTTTATGACACAAATAGTTTAAGGTACCTAAACCAGAGAGAGAAAAAAACAGAGAAAGAAAACTATAGAATGATTTCCCTAATGAATTTCAATGCAAATTTTAAAATAAAATACTAGCAAATTTTAAAATAAAATACTAGCAAGATTACAGCAATATATCACAAAGATCATATGCTATGACCACATGAGATTTACACCAGGAATGTAGAGTTGGTTCAATGTTAGTAAAACTATAAGGAAAATTGACCATATCAATAACAAAAACCAAAAAAACTATGTGAATTAATCAATAGCTGTAGAAAAAGCCTTTGACAAAAAACCAATACCTGTTTCTATTAAAAACACTGGAAAACATAGGAATAAATGGAGAATTTCTTACAATGATACACAGTATCTATCTAACTAGAGCAAGCAAAACTAAGAGCAAGCATTATTTTTAGTACTAATAAACCTGAAGCCCTCCCAGTAATATCAGGAATGAAGCAAGGATGTCCATTATCACTACTATTATTCAATATTGTTCTAGAAATGCTAGCTGTAGCAATAAGACAAGAAAAAAGAAATTGAAGGAGTAAAAATAGACAAGGAGTAAACCACACTACCACTCTTTGCAGATCATATGATTGTATACTTAGTGAACATAGTGAATCTGCTAAAAAACTAGTTGAAACTAATAACAAATTTAGCAAACTTGTAGGTTATAAAATAAACCCACATAAATCATCAGCATTTCTATATACTACCAGCTAAGTTTATCAAGAAGAGATAAAAAGGGAAATTCCATTTTAAATAACTGTATCAATATGAAATACTTTAGAGTCCACCTATCAAAATAAACCCAGGGATTATATGAATACAATTACAAAATGCTCTTCACACAAATAAAGATAGACCTAAACCATTTGAAAAATATTAATTGTCCTATGTAAGCCGAGACAACATAATAAAACATGACAATTCTACTTAAGTTGATTTATTTATTCAGTGCCCTACCAATCAAACTACCAAAGAATTATTTTATAGAGCTAGAAAAAAATAACGATTTCATCTAGAAGAACGAAAGGTCAAGAATATTAAAGGAAGCAATAAAAAAAATGTGAAGACACATAGACAGCCTAGCAGATCCCGATTTCATGCTATATTACAAAGTGGTAATCATCAAAACAATCTAGTACTAGCTGAGAAATAGATTGATGGATCAGTGTGATAGGTTAGGTACACAATACACAGTAGGAAAGACCATATTAATTTAGTGTTTGATAAACCCAAAGATCCAGGCTTTGGGGGTAAGAACTCATCATTTGACAAAGCTTCCTGGGAAAACTGGGCAGCGAGGTGATGCAGTAGATAGAGTACTAGGCCTGGAGTCACGAAGACTCATCTTCTTGAGTTCAAATCTGACCTCAGAAACTTACTAGCAGTGTGACCCTGAACACATAATTTAGCCTTGTTTGCCTCAGTTTCTTCATCTTTAAGATGACCTGGAGAAGAAAATGGCAAACCACTCCAGTATCTTGGCCAAGAAAACCCCAAATGGGGTCACAAAGAGTGAGACACAATTGATAACAACTGAACGACAATAGCTGAAAGTAGTTTGGTGGGCACTAGGCAGAGCCCAACATTTCACACAGTATACCAAGATAAGGCCAACATGATTTAGACAGAGTGATATCACAAATACATTAGGGAGCATGGAAAAACGTATCTGTCAGTGCTATGGATAAGGGAAGAGTTTATGGCACAAGAAAACAAAGGATAGAGGAGATAATCATGAAATAAAATAGATAATTTTGATTATACGAAATTAAAAAAGCTTTTTCACAAACAAAACTAATTCAGTCAAAATTAGAAGGAAAACAGGAAGCTGGGAAAAATTTATGGCCAGTTTCTCTGATGAAGGTCCCATTTATCAACTGTATAGGAAACTGAGGCAAATTTATACAAATAAGAGCCCTTCCCCAGTTGATAAATGGTCAAAGGATATAAACAGGCAGTTTTCAGGAAAAAAAAAGTCAAAACTATCAATAGTCACAAGAAAAAATGCTCTAAATCACTAGCGATTAGAGAATGTAAATTTAAACAACTCTGAGATACCGCCTCACACCTGGGAGATTGGCTAACATGACAAAAAAGGAAAATGACAAATGCTGGAGGGAATGTGAAAAAATTGGGGCACTATTGCACTGCTGGTGGAGTTGTGAAGCAGTCTGACCATTCTGGAGAACAATTTGGAACTACTCTCAAAGAGTAATAAAACCATGCATTCCTTTTGATTCAGCAATATCACTACTAGGTCTATATCCCAAAGAGATTCAAAAAAAGGGGAAAAAACCATTTGTATAAAAATATTTATAGCAGCTCTTTTTGTGGTAGGAAAGAAATGGAAATTGAGGGGAATGCCCATCAATTGGAGGATGGCTATACAAGTTATGGTATAAGATTATGATAAATACTATTGTGCTGTAAGAAATGATGAGCAACATGCCTTCAGAAAAACCTGGGAGGACATAACTCATGCAAAGTGAAATGAACAGAATCAGAAGAACTTTGTACACATTAACAGAAACATTTTTAGGATGATCAACTGTGGGAGACTTAACTACACTGATCAAGATGATGACCCAAGCCAATTCTAAAGAACTCATGATGAAAAATGTTATCTACCTCCAGAGAATGTAGATGGAAGCATACATATTTTGCTTTCTTTATTTTTCTTGTTCAGTTTTTTGTCTGTGTTTTCTTTTATGTTTTGCATGACTTTATGTGTGTAATCAATATCAGATTGCTTGCCTTCTCAAGGAGGCAGAAGGGGTGTGAGAGAGGAAGAGAATTTTTAACTCGAAATTTTAAAAACTGAATGTTCCATATTTTTACATATAATTAGGAAACATTTAACTAAATAAAAAATATACTAAAATAAATAAAGACATTTTTCAAAGCACTTTAAATGCATAAGAACAACCTTGACAGGTAGGTTTTGTTTTATTTGTTTTTGTCACAGCCTGTAATTTCATTTAAATAGAGAACTCTAGATGTGGGAAATACCTCTGTGCATGTCAGGAGAAGCTTAGTGAATCATAGTCTTAAATAGTTACCTATGACAGTAAGGGGGTAAATGTCTTCTTGGGGTCACACCACCAGAATGTTTCTGAGTTGGGAATTGTACCCAGTTCTATTTGACTCTAAGGCTAGATCTCTCCCCATTATGCCTTGTTTCCTCCAATGAGTTAGGTACTACAGATGTTATTCTACTCATTTTATAGACGAGGAAACTGAGACTCAAAGAAGGCATGTAATTCTTCTATGATCATAATGCTAGTAAGTGTCAGAAGCAGTATTTGAACCAAGGTCTCACTGATTGCAAGTCCACAACTGCGCACTATGCCATTTACCTCAATATTCTCTCCTAGGCTGCCTTCTTTCTCTACATTCTCTTGAAGTTCTCTCTTAAGTTCCCGTGGGTTCAATTATCATCTCTATGCAAATGACTCCTATATTTACATATTTAGCTGTCATTTATCTTCTGAGCTCCAGTTCCATGTTATCAACTGCCGATTGATTGTACATTTCCACATAAACATCCCACAAGTATCTCAAACTCAACATGTTTAAACAACTTATCTATCCTACTAAATTTCTCCCTCCTCCTCACTTCCCTCTTTCTGTCCAGGTCACTATCTCCGTCCAGTCAAGCAGGTTCATGGCATTAGAGTCATCCCTAGCATCCTTCAAGGCTCAGCTCAAGGTCCCCTGTTTCTACAAGAGGACTTTTCCCAATTTCCTCAATTCTAGTGCTCTCTCCCTTTCTCTCAACCCCACAAATTTCTTTTTTATTTTTTCAGTATTTACTTTCTGTGTCTGTGTTGCTTTCTCCAGTTTAATGTAAGTCTATTGAGGGCAGATATTGTTTTGATTTTGCTCCCAGAGCCTAGCACAGTGCCTGGCATATAATAAAAATACTCATTGAATAGACTTGAATTTAATTCCAACCTACCCAGAATACTAGTAACTCTCAAGTATCCTCCTGCCACTTCCCTACATTATAACAAAGCTGGCTTTCAATGCCAGGAATGCGCTTCCTTCTCATTTCTATCATTAAAAGACTTCTTTTTCTTCAATACTCATCTATGTGGCAGAGTGGAAAGGATTCTGGACTTAGAGTCCAAAAGAATATATTCAAATACTGCTTGTGACACTTAAGTTGCTTACCCTTCCTGAGTCTCAGTTTCTTCATCTATAAAATATGAACCCTTATGCTCTACCTCACAGCATTCGTGAGGCTCAAATGAGATAATGTATGAAAAATACTATATAAATGTCAGCTATAATTATTATGAAGTCTTCCCTCATCCCCTCAGTCGAGAGTGTTACCTCTCTCCTTGAATTTTCCTAAAGTACATTGTCCAGATCTCTGTTTTTCTCTATTGAATTCTAACTTGCATTAGGTTTATTTGTGTATTCATAATATGTCCCCTAGTAGGCCATTAGCTTCTTGAGGGTTATTTTTCATCTTTGTATCCCTGCTGCCTAAAACAGTAACTCACATATAGTAGGTATTCAACAAATGTTTGCTGAATTGTTTAACTGAGTTAACTTGATGTATGACCGAGGGCAAATCTATTTACCTGTGCTTCTGTTTCCTCAGTTGTCAAATAATACTATTGGGCTTTGATCCTTGAGGTCTATTCGAGCTCTGCTATTGTGTTCCATGTTGAATGTGAAGTTCTGGCAGGACATTGAAGGATAAATACCCAATAGAGAGTTGGAAACATGTGTCTGGACCACCCGGAGAAAGGTCAGAACAGGCACTGTAGATATGGGGTCATCTCGTAGATGTGATCATTGAAGCCATGGGAGGGAGTGAGATTGACAAAGGAGAAAGCATATATACAGAGAAGAGATATGAACTAAGGATAGAGTCCTTGGGATTGTTGATCTTAAGGGGCAGGAGGAGGAGGAGAAACCAAAAAGAGAGACAGAAAAGGAATATCAGAGAGTTAGGGATAAAACCAAGTGAGTGTAATATCATGGAATTCAAGGTAGGAGAAAATATGGAGGGGAACATAGTGTCATGTGACACGAGTTAGATATCTATACTTCTTATTCTTAATGCCCCTTACATTAAGTAGCTTATTCTCCAGGAATACCTGGTCATCCTTTTGTAGTCTACTATTCATGA
This sequence comes from Trichosurus vulpecula, assembly GCF_011100635.1. NCBI lineage: Eukaryota > Metazoa > Chordata > Mammalia > Diprotodontia > Phalangeridae > Trichosurus > Trichosurus vulpecula. The sequence continues at coordinate 268,986,403 of NC_050575.1, read as the reverse complement.
TTTTAAACTAGCATGACTGAAAGCTATTTCTCATATATAATTCTATTTTACTGTAGACTGTCACAAAATCTATAAAACAGCAGTTTTGTGCAATTTTTGTTGTTAGAAATTTAGCATCTTAATAACTGACGCCTCCCAAATTATGGTCATCTTAACTAAGGGTATAAAATTGATCTAGTCAATTTCCACAATTCACTGAAACTCCTTCATTATATGCAGAAATCTGTCTTTCTGCCATATATCCTGAACCTTTCTCATTCATTGTTGAATGCCTGTCTAAAAAATCACTTTATATCGCTGTTTAAAAATGCTTGATATGTTCTACTAAGTTCTATTTTTCATAGTTTGTTATAAAGAACATCATTTGGTGGGAGAACATTGATGCAGTTAATGATACCTCAGGAAAACCTGTCTGTGTGCACCATAAGGTACAACCCAAATAACGATTCTGTCCACCCAGTGACAGTTTACTCAAACTCCAGACATTGCTACTAAGAAGAAGAAAAAATCATCTCCCTGGAGTTCTAGCTTTAAAAATCCAAACTACTAAGTGACAATAAACTCTGGAGCCAATAAGGATCCCTAAGTCCCAATAGACTATAACAAAATCTAAACATTCTAATTCAAACCCCCATACAAGAAACAACTGGGAATTGTACGTTTCTAAATAATCCCATCTGAGCTGGCTCTATGAGGATCAATAATACATGTCTTCCTTGAGTACAGAGCAAGTAGGCAAATCCAAGTTCAATAAAAGGCAATAATATAACAAATGCTCCAAGTGCAGTAATAATAAATTTCAATAGTTAAATTAATAGAGCAATATGCATCAAACCTTAGGCTGGAATTACAGCTGTTCTTTTACATGGTAAAAATCCAAAGTCTTTAGCTATAACTTTGGTCACAAATGCCAGAAGAGTCTGGCTTTCCAAGGGCAATGAGCATTTGCTTTTATTATTTCACTACAAATTTGAAGTTAATGGGCTAGCATTGCTGCACTAAGTGAATTATCTCAATTTGGTTCCTATTTAGGATGGAGACAAGATTTCTGAATACTGAATGAGGGCTGGTCCCTGGTGAGAGTGAATCATAACTGCCTTGTGTTTGCATGGAATTGGATAGACACCTCATTATATCTGTCAACCTTGTCCAAATGATAATGACTCGGGTTTTCTCCATACAATGACTTTGGAAAACCTTTTACTTTCAAGGCAGGAGGGAGTGGAGTTGGAGAGAGATGATGGTGGTTGAGAATGGGAAGTGGCTTGCAAGCCCATCTGCAAGGTCAAAATGAATTCATTTTATAGACTTGTTTACCCAAGTAGATACACTATTTGAAACTTGGATTTTCATAATTCTAAAAATATTACAAACATTATTGTCAAAAAAAAGCTCATAAAACTATCAGTAACTACCAACCCATATGCCCACATTCTCATCTCTATAAAATCTTTATGAGAATGACCTACACACATACTGAAGGTAAACATCTATTCTTCACTATTACAAGGATCATTGATTTGGAAAAGTGTGAACACTCCCTCCACCAATGCATATCTCAACACTTTTACCCCTGGGTCTTTGAGAGCTATAGTGATCAAAAAAAAAAGAATTATACTAAAGCAAAACTGATGGTGAATCTCTCTAAACTCAGAATGATCCTTGAATGAGTGATATACAATAAGAGTATTACATACAGGATATGCTGTAGGTACTAGGCAGACCTTGATTTTAAGAAGAAAAAAAAATCTTGTGTCTCATTCTTGTTTGTATTTTTAAATAAAGTTTGGTTTTTAATTTTCAAAAAGACTGATTAAATCTTGGTTTATTTAATTTGATGAAAGAACAATGTCCTTTATGATTAAGTATTTAATAAATGTTTCCTTCAAATAAAAACAGTTAAAATTCTCCTGGTACAGATACTAGTGAAATAGGCAGCTTGTACCTATGCACAGTCCATTGACTTTCTACCTTGGTAAAACCTGTCTCTCTCCTTCTTAATATCTAACATCATCTCCCATTCTCTGCTTCTTTCTTATTTTCTCTAATAATGAAGTGGCTCTTCTCATCAAGGTCAACTTCTATATAGACCTTTGATTTTATTCCCTCCCATCTTCTCTAGTAGATTCCCCTACAATTATTCCCCACCACCCTTTATTTAACCTTCAATTTCCCCTACAGGATGGTTCCTTCCTTATCACCTACAAAGAGACTCAATTCACCTCTATCCAAAACAAACAAAAACAAACCCAACAAAACACTCATTAGACCCTATTCTTCCTTTAAGTTCTAATCCTAGATCTCTCTTATATAGCTTCTCTAGATGAATATTGGTATTAAAAAGATGGACCTTTGATTCAGGAAGAAGTTTGGTGCAATGTGGAATAGTTCATAGAGAACCAACTTGGAGGTCTGGAAAATGTGACCCACGATGTCTTGATACATAGAACTTCTGGTGAAGATATATACAACCTGCAGTCTTAAAGGATTGCTTGGAGCACTAAGAGACTTACTTAGAGTCAAACAGTAATCTGTGTAAGAGATAAAACTTAAACCTTGATCTTCCTGACTTCAAGGTTAGAACTGTATCAATTATTCTAGCTGTCTGTCATTTCACCAACAATAACTTATGTAATAGGTTAGGTGGACGTTGCTTAAATTGTATGCATCTTTTTCTCATTTTTATTCTTTCTTACAGCTTTGCATTAATTTTTCTTTGCTCTACCAAGTTGTTGGTCTGACTGTACAAAACAGCTGACTCAGTTATGACATCTGCATCAATATTGAGGCATTCCCTAACCATAAAAATGTAATTAATTTAATTCTGTGATGCCATTTGATATTTAACATGTCTAATACTTTCCAGTTCTTTTCACAAAGAAAATATTCATAATGTATAGTTATGAAGCTTCTGCATGGTCTATGATTTCTACCTCTCTCATTCCTTAATCCTTAAACCACAAGCTTCCAACATATTTTACCACTCTCACCTTTGCATTGAAGTCACTGAGTATCAAAGTGCATGTTGAATTAATTAGGAGGTTCTTGTCAAGTTATTCAGAAAATTTCTCTAACTTTTCATCTACTACGAATTTTACTGGCACATAAGCTGCTGTCATTTTCACTGTGGTCTTTTTTTGCAAATACATATCTGAAGCACTGAAATACCTAGCGACAAAATTTCCTACGGAATCATATTTCTTGTTGTCTTTGGACAAATGAGAAATCTATCTCCACCTATACCTTTATTTGTCTCCCCATGGAGAACTTATGAACCATTCTTCCATTTAGCAGCAATTTCCTTTTGTTATCTGTTTACATTTTTAGCAACAATGTCAACATTGATATGATTCAGTTCTTAATCATTCATCTTTGGACAAGCATCTCACATTAAGAGAATCAACAGCCAAGTTAATGTTTATTGTTGTCTAAAAACTACATCATTCTTAGCATTCTCTGTCCCCTCTACTGATCTCTGACACTACAGAAGCAAATGAAGGTCACAGAAGACTGTGGTCATTATGTTTTCTCTTTTTTCATGGTTTACTGTAGCCAAAGAATTCATTACCAAGTGAGTAGCATAATGAAAATCTCCATGCTTAGGCTGTTCTTAGAAATGAGAGGTGATTTGTTGTCAAGCTAACTACATGAAAAAAAAATTAATGAAATTAGTTTCGCATAATTTGTTCCTACTGAACCCATGGTAGCTCCTAGTGATCACCACTTTGTTTTCATAGGGTTGACTAATGTTTAATAATATGTTTAATATTCATGTTAGGAATCAGTATCAAGCTCTCCTATGAGTCCTACAATCTAATTTCCTCCCTCTTGGAAAATCAGGTTATTTTCTCATTTTTAGTTTTCTAATATCTCTCCCTTCTCTCAGTAGCCTTCTCCATGATTCCTCATAGATTATTCAGTTAGTCTGAAATAATATCTGTAAGTTCTTTCAATAGGATATGATTTGTTTGGAACTAGAAAATTAAATTAATTTAAAACTGTTTTCTATCTCTTCAAAATTCTTGGCTTTCATTTTAAAAGAGCACAGAATCTGAGTTTGCAAAGGGACTCCGGAAATCATCTAGTCCCACCCCTACCAGACACTTTATTTCCCTTACTTGCCATTCTGACAAATGGTTATCCAACCTATGAAAAACCCCTCACACTACCTGCAAAAAAAAGTCAATGCCACTTTTAGGAAGCTTTAAATGTTAGAAGTTGCTCCTTACATTGAACCTAGACAAGCATTTCTGTAAGTTTAAAAATACTATTAGCCATTGGTCCTGGCAATGCCCCCTAGGGCTGAGTAGAATAAGCCTGATTGTGATAATGTCCGTCCTATATTTCTTCTCTGTCTAAACAACTAGGCTAATTCAACTAATCCCCTTAAGATTTAGTTTCAAGTCTTCTCCTATTCCACATCAATCTTTTCCTGATGTACTTAGGCCTGCTAATATTCTTCCTCAGTATGGCACATTGAATTGGACACAATCCTCCATATACAAATTGGGCAGTATATCCCGTGCTCTGGATGCTATGCCCCTATTAATACAGTCTATGATTACATTGTCTTTTTCTGCTGTCAGTCATAATGGGGGCTCATATTAAGCTTGCAATCCACTAATTCCCTCCTAACCACATTTGTTCTACCATTTCCAATTTAGAAACCTTTCATTTTGAAAGATAAAATTGAAATAAAACAGGATTTGAGGAGGTTAGTTCTGCTATCTGTTAATATTAGATCATCAAACCCCGGGGAGTATGTCTATCCTTTCCTTGTTCTTCAACCTTTGAACATAATCTAAAACTCAGCATTTTTTAGCAGGCCTCAACTCATACTGGTCAGAGCCTTGACTCTACTTTTACAAATTTTTGCTATTCTCTTGCATTCTTTCTTACGTGACTTTGTTCTCATCTTTTGTAGATGTCCTTTAAAATTTGAAGTCATTGGAGAGGTCTCTGTGTAGCCATATTAACTTTTTAAAAATATCTCCTCCCTCTTCCTCCTTTGTTGGCATAATTTTCCTACAGAACTGGCCAATCCAACCATATCTAACACCAAAAGAATGAAGGAAAGTCAGAAAGAAAGAGGGAAAGAGAGAAGACCAGGGGAAGAGTAGAAAAAATTAAACAAGAGAAAATTTCCCTGTTAGGAATATCATTTGGGATTAAACTGGCTTTGCTTGGTTCTTTAAGCTCAAAAATTTTCCAGCAATAAGGATATGCAAGAATTGGTCTTGATGGAAAATAAATACTAGTCCACTTCAAAACAAATGCCTAACATAATGGGAATTCCAACAAGCAAAGTTAATTAGAAAACATAAATGGTTATGTTTCTACACTATTTAAATGTCCAGTCCCTTTAAGATTTTTTTCCCCTTGGCAAAATAAAAATTGCTATAATTGACCATGGAATTTGTCAAAAGTGGATGGTGGGAGAAGGAAAGCATTAAAGAGAATATTAGAAATGCTCCAAGTCTTTTGTAAGGAGATCAGTGCCTGGATCAGAGTACAGTGATAGGGAGTAAGGTATAAGCCTAGAAGAATAGGAAGGGGTCAGGTTATGAAGGGCTTTAAAAGACAGCAGATTCTATGTTTGATCTTGGGGTGACAGGGAACTAAACGAATCAGGGGAGAGATGACATGTTCATTTCTGAACTTTAGGAAAATCAATTTGGACAACTAAGTGGAGGTTGGACCAGAGAGTGGGGAGAGACATGGATGAAACAGAGACCAGTCAGCACACTATTGTAATAGTCTAGGCTAGAGGCGATGAGGGCCTGCACCAGGATGGTGACAATGGGTATATAAGAGAGATGTTATAAAGGTAGAAATGGCAGGACTCGACAAGAGATTGTTTATGGTAGAATGAGGGGAGAGATCAGGAAAAGTTAAGGAGGACTCCTAAATTGTAACCCTGGGTGCCTGGGAAGATGATGGCATCCCCCATAAGAATAGGGAAGCTAGGAAGAGGGAGACCTATCTAATTCATACCCATCCTGCAAGGACATGCTCAAGTTCTACTTCCTCCATGAAGTCTTCCCTGACCACCCCAACCCCAAAGGATCTCTTCTTCCTTATAAGCTCATCAGGCTTTCTGTCCCTATGACTCCTTCATCATTTAGCAATAAACTGGCAACATCTCTGTCTGTGTTTTTTTTTTAAACTTCTTGTGTACAAGCCTTACATCTCTGCCTAGATCATCAGCTCCTTGGAGGCAGCAACCACGACTTGGACTTGTTAGTATCCTCTCCTGGGCTTTAAAACTAGTAGGTGTTTGATCAATATCTGATCCACAAATAAATTAATTGGACCTTTTCAGACAAGGCCCCCTTTGGGAATTGAGACCTCTCCTATCTATTCCATATCTCCAAAGATGGCTCATTTCTGTATCTTGATTTGAAAAGATAAGAAAATAAATTCAACTTCAATTTTTCCTTTTTTATTTAAAAAAAGCAAATTTTCAAAAATCTTTTCTGGGGATTCATAGTGTTCTGACTTCCAAAATTTAAGTCCTTTGAGACCAGAAACTATTTCTTTAATTTTTTTTTTTTATTTTGTATCACCAACACCCAGCCTTGTGCCTGGTACATAGTGGGTAGTTAATAATTTCTTGTTAACAGCCTTACAAAGATGAAGGTTTTAAAGGGAGAGAAAGAAGAAATAAGCATTTTCCAAGAACCTACTATGTGCCAGGCCCTGACTTAAGTGATACACAGATGTTATCTTATTTGATCCTCACAGCACATCTGGCAGGTAGGTGTTGTTATTGTCTCCATTTTACAGTTGAGGGAACTGAGGCAGACAGCGATTGTGACTCATCCAGTATCATGCAACTAGTGTCTATCTGCTTTGCCACCTAATCTGCCTCTAGTCAAAGCAATTTAAGAAATAAAAGAATGAAGTTTGTTGAATAGTCTGGCACACCATAGGTACGTAATAAATGCCTGCTGATTATTTGGTAAAAGCCTTATAAAGGTGGGAGTTTTTAATTTTAAAATATAGGAATGAGGTTTATCAAACAGTCCCTAACAAGATTTGGGCTCTATATTCAATGCTCATTCCCTGCTAAAGGAAAAAAAACTATATTGTGTTTACTATTTCAGGCTTCAAAGGAGATGTTAAAAGAAGATTGCTTTTGATAGGAGCTGTCCAGAGATAAGTTAGAGAATCCCAGGATAGTTGTATAAATGAGTGAAAGGCCCCCAGGTGCTTTGGCACACATCCCCTCTCTTAATAAAAGATTAATTCCAATGTAAATGGTTGTGGGAGAACTATTACTAAACATAATGGGCATTCGATTTCCCTGGGCAGCTTCTGACCTCTTTTGAACAGGAACTTTAAGCTGCATCATATGAGGAGTATTAAGAGGAGACATGGTGGTCCTGCCACAGAAAGAAAACTTAGTAAGGGACTTGGGACTCCTGGGGCCACTTGCTAGGGGTATGTATACCTTGGGCAAGTTACAACTTGTCCAGATCTCAAGAATTTGGACAAAGTGATGGCTGAAGTTCTTCTCAGCTGTATGATTCAGTAAAATCTTGTTCTAATATTTCATAGTGATATTAGAACGGGCATCTCTTTTCAGACTTTCCCTAAATTATAAATTAAATTCTGATGATAAAAACTCTGAAAAGCTTCCTATGCCAGGATTTTCCTAGGTTCCTTTGATATTTAGTCCAAATTTAAATCAAATTGTATTGCTTTCATTTATAGAGGATTTCCTGTTACTGTTGTCAGGTAATATTGTGGATACAAAACACATATACATATATGTGTGTATATATACATGTGAATATGGGTATATAGATACTCGCATACCTGTATGTATATATATACATGTATGTGTATATTATTTACATGTTTATTATTATTTACATGTATGTATATTCTTCAGAATTGTAGAAGGATAGGTAGTAAGAGAAATAAATTGTGTGTAGGGGGAATAAGCACTAATTGGTCAACAAACTTTTGCCCAGCACCTATTCTATGCTCAAATTCCTTAACATGAGACAATGTAGAGATTTGTTTTGTAAAATTTAAAGCCCTCAACCCCCACCCTCACCCCCAAAAAAACCTGGTGTGTGGGAGAGAGGATTAAAATTCTAAGTAACTTAGTACTTTGCTTTATTAGGTGTTTAATACATTTGTGTGTGAGAGAGTGTATGTGTTGAATTGAATTTGTTAGTTTGGAAACATAAAAATATATTTGGTAGAATCCTATGGGTCAATAAAATGATCCTATGTGGCATATTTAAAAGTCTAGAGCCTCAGAGAAAGAAACAAGAAATTATTAAGGAAAAAAAGGGTCATTTTTTTTTCCCATTTGGAGGAAGACACCCAAATTAATGTTAAATGCTCTTGGCCACATCCTCCAAAATTTTCCCAAGCCCTCATATTTCTAGAATATATCTATATCTATATCTATCTATCTATCTATCTATCTATCTATCTATCTATCTATCTATATATATATGTGTGTGTGTGTGTGTATACATTGATTTTTTTTTACTTCACTGTTGGAGATAGTGTTTAACTATAAATACTTCTAGAATAGATAACATTGACTCAAATTGACAGTGAGGTTTAAGTGACTGATAACAATTCCTTTCCTGAGGAGTTTAGGTTAAAGGGGAAGGGGAGGGGGCGGAGCCAAGATGACAGCTGGAAAGCAGGGACCAGTGTGAGCTCCCTGCCGAGTCCCTCCAAAAACCTATAAAAAATGGCTCGGAACCAATTCTAGAACGGCAGAACCCACAAAACAGCAGAGGGAAGCAGGCCTCCAGCCCAGGACAGTCTGGATGGTCTCTGGGTGAGGTCTATCCCACACAGAGCTGGGAGCTGGGAGCTGGGAGCTGGGAGCTGGGAGCTGGGAGCGGAGTGGAGTAGAGACCAGCCTGAGCGGTGCAGACCAACCAGACCAGGAGCCAGGCAGAATGAGCCCTACCACCCTGAATCAGTGAGCTGTGGCAGTTACCAGACTTCTCAACCCATAAACACCAAAGACAATGGAGAAGGTTAGTGGGAAAAGCTACGGGAGTGGAAGGAGTTCACGGTTCAGCTTCCAGCCCCAGGGGCAGGGGAGGTGGGGCAGCTACAGGGGCCACTTGGTGGGAGGAATTAAGTGGTGGATCAGAGCAGGAGTGCACAGCCTGCTGAAGATCTAAGCCCAGTCCGGGTTGGGGGTTCTTGGGGAAGGAATAGTGCTGGTGTGACAGAGCTGGCACCTCCCCCTAAAAGTGAAACATAGAACTCTTTAGTCTACAAGTGGTCATACCCCACTGAAAAACTCAAGGGTCAAGTTAGTTGGTTGGGAATATGGCCAGGCAGCGAAAACGCGCCCAGATTCAGTCTCAGACTTTGCATTCTTTCTTTGGTGACAAAGAAGACCAAAACATACAGACAAAAGTAGTTAACAAAGTCAAAGAGCCTACAACAGAAACCTCCAAGAAAAACATGAACTGGTCCCAGGCCATGGAAGAGCTCAAAAAGGATTTGGAAAAGCAAGTTAGAGAAGTAGAGGAAAAATTGGGAAGAGAAATGAGAAGGATGCGAGAAAACCATGAAAAACAAGTCAACAACTTGCTAAAGGAGACCCAAAAAAATACTGAAAAATACACTGAAGAAAACAACACCTTAAAAATAGACTAACTCAAATGGCAAAAGAGCTCCAAAAAGCCAATTAGGAGAAGAATGCCTTGAAAGGCAGAATTAGCCAAATGGAAGAGGAGGTCCAAAAGACCACTGAAGAAAATACTACCTTAAAAATTAGATTGGAGCAAGTGGAAGCTAGTGACTTTATGAGAAATCAAGATATTATAAAACAGAACCAAAGGAATGAAAAAATGGAAGACAATGTGAAATATCTCATTGGAAAAACCACTGAACTGGAAAATAGATCCAGGAGAGATAATTTAAAAATTATTGGACTACCTGAAAGCCATGATCAAAAAAAGAGCCTAGATACCATCTTTCAAGAAATTATCAAGGAGAACTGCCCTGATATTCTAGAGCCACAGGGCAAAAGAGAAATTGAAAGAATCCATCAATTGCCTCCTCAAATAGATCCCAAAAAGAAATCTCCCAGGAATATTGTCGCCAAATTCCAGAGCTCCCAGATCAAGGAGAAAATACTGCAAGCAGCCAGAAAGAAACAATTTGAGTATTGTGGAAACCCAATCAGAATAACGCAAGATCTGGCAGCTTCTACATTAAGAGATCGAAGGGCTTGGAATACGATATTCAGGAGGTCAATGGAGCTAGGATTAAAACCTAGAATCACCTACCCAGCAAAACTGAGTATCATGCTCCAAGGCAAAATATGGATTTTCAATAAAATAGAGGACTTTCAAGCTTTCTCAGTGAAAAGACCAGAACTGAATAGAAAATTTGACTTTCAAACATAAGAATCAAGAGAAGCATGAAAAGGTAATCAAGAAACAGAAATTGCAAGGGACTTACTAAAGTTGAACTGTTTTGTTTACATTCCTACATGGAAAGATGACATGTATGATTCATGAGACCTCAATATTATACCTCCAGTATAGCTGGAGGGAATATGCATATGTATATATATATATATATATATATATGTTTATGTGTATATATATATATATATAAGTGAATGTGTATGTATGTATATATGTATGTGTGTATATATATATATATATAGAGAGAGAGAGAGAGGGCACAGGGTGAGGTGAAGATGAAGGGAAGATATCTAAAAGAAATAAAATCAAATTAAAGGATGAGAGAGGAACATACTGAGAGAGGGAGATAGGGAGAGATAGAATGGGGTGGATTATCTCGCATAAAGGTGGCAAGAGGAAGCAGTTCTGTGGGAGGAGGGGAGATGGCAGGTGAGGGGGGAGTGAGTGAACCTTGCTCTCATCAGATTTGGCCTGAGGAGGGAATACCATACATACCCAATTGGGTATCTTATCCCACAGGAAAGAAGAGGGAGGAAGATACAAAAGGGGGGGGGGGATGATGGAGGGGAGGGCAGATGGGGGTGGAGGTAATCCAAAACAAACACTTTCCAAAGGGGACAGGGTCAAGGGAGAAAATTCAATAAAGTGGGATGGGTTGGGAAGGAGCAAAATATAGTCTTTCACAACATGAGTATTGTGGAAGGGTTATACATAATGATACACATGTGGCCTATGTTGAATTGCTTGACTTCTTAGGGAGGGTGGGTGAGAAGGGAAGAGGGGAGAGAACTTGGAACTCAAAGTTTTAAAAACAGATGATCAAAAAAAAAAGTTTTTGCATGCAACTAAAAAATAAGATACACAGGCAATGGGGCGTAGAAATTTATCTTGCCCTACAAGAAAGGAAGGGAAAAGGGGATGGGAGGGGAGTGGGATAATAGAGGGGAGGGCTGACTGGAGAACAGGGCAACCAGAATATATGCCACCTTGGAGTGGGGGGGAGGGTAGAAATGGGGAGAAAATTTGTAATTCAAACTCTTGTGAAAATCAATGCTGAAAACTAAGTATGTTAAATAAATAAATTTAAATTAAAAAAAAAAGGGGGAAGGAGAGAGACTACCAAGCACCTGGTGCTAGAAAGGAAGTTGATATCACTCCCATTCTTCCAGCCCCTTATATCTGCAGAGTCATCATCAGCTATGGTTTTTTCTCTTCCTCAACCTCCATTTCCAACCATTTGCCAAATCTCATCAGCTCTATTGCCATACTATCTCCTGCGTGCTTCCCCATTTCTCTGCTTGTGGCCTCTACCTTTAGCCTCTCACCTAGAAAATTGAAATAGCCTTCTAAATGATTTCCTTATTTCTAGTCTCTCCCCCCCTCAAATTCATCCTCTATAGAGCTGCCAAATTGATAGATACCCCTCAAAGATAGACTTAACTGTGTCACCTACCTAGTCAAAAATTTTCAATGGTTCCCCATTGCTTCCAAGATCAAATATAAAATCCTCATCCTTTCATTTAAGACCAGCTACAGTCTCACTCCCGGTTGCCTTTACAGTCTTATTTAACATCATCTCTCTTCATGCATTTTCTCGTTTCATTAAACTGACCAGTTAGTTTTTCCCTGCAGTTCATTCTATCGTTCATACACTTTTGTGCTGATGGATCCCCATGTCTGGAACGCATCTCCTCCTCACTTCAGTCACTTCATATTTAATGCTTTTCTTTCCCCATCCCCTGCCTACCCCTCAGTTGTTAGCTCTCTCTCCATGTTAAAATTATTTTGCATATACCTCGTATCCACTTACACTTGTACATGTATGCAGTAGAAGGTAAGCCTCCTAAAAAAGACATTGTTTTGTTATTATCTTTGCATCCCTGGCTCAAATTTCAATGACTTGAACATGGCAGCCATTTAATGGATATTTGTGTATTTGTTGACTTGAACTGGGAGTCTGGGGACACCAAGGACAAAGTTCACCAACATCACTTTCTTCCAAGGCTTCTTGTTGCCCATACACAAACTGAAGGGAACACACACACACACACACACACACACACGTATGCTCACATGTGCACATGTATATGTTTATACCTGTGTGTATTTACAGATGCATTTATATTTGTACTCTATACTTCTGTGTATAGGTGTTGTCCCTTCAACATAACGTGAGTTCCTTAAGACCAGAGATGATTTCGTTTTTGTGTCTGTATCCCTAGTACCTAGCACAGTCCCTGGAAAATGCTTAATATACGCTTATTGATTGATTTCCCCTGAATCTTCAAAGTAGATAGGGCAAGGAGGTAGAAATGAAATTGAATGACTACTAGACTCACCCAGTTCTAATCTATTCTTCCTACCCCAATTCTAAGACTTATACCTTATTCTGCCAAGTGACATAAAGACACACACACACATATGCGCACGCGCACACACACACTCACACACACAGACACACAGTCCTTTTGGAGTGAGGGAACATTAGCAGCTACAGACATCAGGAAAAGCCTTATATAGGAGGCAGAATTTGGGAGAAGCTCTGAAGGAAGCCAGGGAGTATATCAAAGGTATTAGGCAAGAGAGGGACTGTCATACATGAGGAATAGCAAGAAAGACAGCTTGGCCAGAGCATAGAGTGTATAGAGGGGAGTGACGCATAATGAGACTGGAAAGGTAGGCAGGAGCCAGGTTGTGAAGCCCTTGAATTGCCAAATGGAGGAGTCTGCGTTTGATCAAGGTGACCAAAGGGAACCACTGATGCTTTTTAAGCTGGGGAGTAGTTACATGGTCAGAACTAGACTTTAGGAGAATCACTTTGATAGCTGTGTCTTGGAGGATGGATTAGAGAAGGGAGAAACTTGAAGTGAGGAGACCAGTAATTAGGAGGGGACTGACTGCAGGAGACCAGGTAAGAGGTGAAGAGAATCTGAACTACAGTGGTGTCCGTGTGAGTGGAGAGGAGACAGATGTGAGAGATGTTGTGGAGATCAATTTACAAAATCTGGCGACTGAAATACATGGAGTAGTGAGAGTGAAGAGTTAGGTATGACTGGCTGCCAACTTGGATGACTAGAAAGAAATGATAATGAGTTCTATTTGGGACATGTTGAGTTCAAGATGGCCATAGGATAACCAGGTAGAAATGTCTGAGATAGTTGGTGTTGTGGAGACTAGAGCTCAGAAGAGAGACCAGGGCTGGATAAAAGCATGTGGGAGTCATCTATATAGAGATAATTGAACCTTTGGGTATTGATGAAGTCACCAAAAGAGTATGTAGAAAGAGAGTGCCTCAGGGTGTAAGTGTACCCTGGGGTACACCCACAGATAGGGGGTAGGATATGGATAATGATTCACTAAAGGAGACTGAAGAGTATCTACATACTTAGCAGAACCAAAAGAACGTTGTCGTGAAAATTCAGAGAGGTGAGTGCCTGGTAAGGTAGCCAATATTGTTCGATGGTACAGAGACAGGTCAAGAGGGTTGAAAATTGAGATAAGGCCATCAGAATTACCCACAAAGAACTCATTGGGAACTTCAAAGAGTCATTTCATGTGAGTAATGAGGTCAGAAGCCAGATTACAAGCAGTGATTGGATTCGTTAGTCTGCTGAAAATGAAATAGGGAGGTAGTGGGGAAAGAGAGATCATTCCTAACCTCTCTGGAAGACTTGTGAGAAAACCTGGACAAATCTCACAGGATAAGATGTCACTGTTAACCTGTGGCAGCCCCTACTGGGGTGAAATCCACAATAAGGTGATGTGGAAACAAAACTGGATCGGACATCAGAAAATGTGGGTTCTCCCGTGGTTCTGCTACCTATCATCTTGTGTAAGTCTCTTAACTTCTCTGGGACTCAGTTTCCTCATCTGTAAAATGAAGGAGTTGGACTAAATAGTTTTTAATGTTCCCTCTATTTCTGAATCTATGATCCTGCGATACAGGACTGGGAACTTTAAAGTGCTTCCTCAGCTCAATATGTGTCAGCAGTGTGACATGATAGCCAACAAACAAACAAAAACAAACAAAAAACAATTCAGATGTGACCATGGGCTACACAAAGAGACACAAAATGTCCAAAATAAGAAAGGTGTGGCTTCTGCCCACACCTGGAATTTTGTGTTCCATTCTGGGCATAATGCAATGTCCTAAGAAAGACACTGGCAGGCTGGAGATCACTCCAAGGAGAAAGGTAAAATGGTTCTCTAGGTAACTTCCCTTAAGATTCAAATCAGATCCCACCTTTTGCGAGAGGTTTTTCTCTGTTGCTCCCTGCCTCTTCTCTTTCCTACTACTGGTGCCTTGTCTCTAAAATTACATCCAGTTTACCCTGTGTGTATCACATATATGTATGTATGTATATATATGTGTGTGTGTGTGTGTGTGTGTGTGTGTGTGTGTGTGTATGAGGGCAGCTAGGTGGCGCAGTGGGTAGAGCACTGGCCCTGGAGTCAGGAGGACCCGAGATCAAATCCAGCCTCAGACACTTCACACACTTACCCCACAAGCCATGCATCCAGTCTATCACAGCAGTAAAACATTCCATACACAATATCACAGCCTGGAGCCTTGCCATCCCAAAATCTCTCCGACCCGGTCCCAAAACAAACACATAGTACAGCTAAGTCAGCCTGTTCAGTTCTAACCATCGCAAGGGCGGCCATTAGCAGCCATAACTGCTCTCTCTCTGTCCCTCAACATTTCCTGTGACGTAACTTCCTTTTCCTGTCAGGAAGCTCCTCCCACCATGTGTGACTTAGGCTTCCTGTGATGTGAGCGGGTCACATGGCCTATTATTGGGTGGGAAAGATCTTCAAATCTAAATTGC
The DNA here is from genome assembly GCF_011100635.1 of Trichosurus vulpecula. Taxonomy (NCBI): domain Eukaryota; kingdom Metazoa; phylum Chordata; class Mammalia; order Diprotodontia; family Phalangeridae; genus Trichosurus; species Trichosurus vulpecula. The sequence goes on along the minus strand of NC_050575.1, from coordinate 268,971,144 downwards.
TACCACACCTTGGACAAGTCATTTAGCCCCAATTGCCCTGCCTTCCCCCCTCCAAAAAAACCCCAAAATATATATGTATGTATGTATGTATATATATATATATGTGTGTGTGTGTGTGTGTGTGTGTGTGTGTGTGTGTGTTTGTGTGTATGTATATATACACATATGTGTGTATATGAGATGTATATATATGTATGTATGTAAATGTACATGTATATGTATATGTGTGTCTCTATATGTGTATATATGTATGTGTGTGAATATATATGTGTATACATATGTGTGTATATATGTGTATATATGTGTGTGTGTGTGTGTGTGTATATATATATAGTTGTTGTTGATCCTTTGTTCTCAAAGAGGATCAATGACATCACAAGGGCGAGCTCTTGACTTTCAAACACAAGAATCAAGAGAAGCATGAAAAGGTAATCAAGAAACAGAAATTGCAAGGGACTTACTAAAGTTGAACTGTTTTGTTTACATTCCTACATGGAAAGATGATGTGTATGATTCATGAGACCTCAGTATTAGGGTAATTGAAGGGAATATGCATATATATGTTTATGTATATATATAAGTGAATGTGTATGTATGCATATATCTATGTGTATATGTATGTATGTGTATGTATGTGTGTATATATATATGTATATATATATGTAAAAGAGAGAGAGCAGACACAGGGTGAGTTGAAGATGAAGGGAAGATATCTAAAAGAAATGAAATGAAATTAAGGGATGAGAGAGCAACATACTGAGAGAGGGAGATAGGGAGAGATAGAATGGGGTGGATTATCTCGCATAAAGGTGGCAAGAGGAAGCAGTTCTGTGGGAGGAGGGGAGAGGGCAGGTGAGGGGGGAATGAGTGAACCTTGCTCTCATCAGATTTGGCCTGAGGGGGAATGCCATACATACTCAGTTGGGTATCTTACCCCACAGGAAAGAAGAGGGAGGAAGATAAAAAAAAAATAAAAGGAGGGGGGATGATGGAGGGGAGGACAGATGGGGGTGGAGGCAATCAAAACAAACACTTTGGAAAGGGGACAGGGTCAAGGGAGAAAATTCAATAAAGCGGGATGGGTTGGGAAGGAGCAAAATGTAGTTAGCCTTTCACAACATGAGTATTGTGGAAGGGTTATACATAATGATACATGTGTGGCCTAGGTTGAATTGCTCAACTTCTTAGGGAGGGTGTGTGGGAAGGGAAGAGGGGAGAGAATTTGGAACTCAAAGTTTTAAAATCAGATGTTCAAAAAAAAAAAGTTTTTGTATGCAACTAAAAAATAAGATACACAGGAAATGGGGCGTAGAAATTTATCTTGCCCTACAAGAAAGGAAGGGAAAAGGGGATGAGAGGGGAGGGGAGTGATAGAGGGGAGGGCTGACTGGGGAACAGGGCAACCAGAATATATGCCATCTTGGAGTGGGGGGGAGGGTAGAAATGGGGAGAAAATTTGTAATTCAAACTGTTGTGAAAATCAATGCTGAAAACCAAATATGTTAAATAAATAAATTTAAATTAAAAAAAATAAAAAAAAATTTAAAAAAATTAAAAAATAAAAAGAATATGAGCATCACGAAGGCAGAGACACTTTTTGCCTTTCTGGCCCTCACTCTTAGCATGCTGCCTGGCACAGGGTAAACAATGTTTATTATAATAATAGTTAGCATTTATGTAACACTACAGATATCTCATTGGATCCTCACAACAACCCTGAGAAGTTAGGGCAGTTTTTAATCTCCATTTCATAAAGGAGGAAACTGAGTCAGATAGAAGTTAAGTGGCTTGCCCTGTGACATACAACTCTATCTACTGTTTATTAACTGATTGAGTCATGCAATATAAAGATCAAGTGAAGGAACTGAAAACATCTACTCTGGTGAATGGATGGCTTTGGGGGTGGCTCAATACCTGGATTTGACTGAAGGGCTCTCCCAGAGAAAGGAATTAGACTTACTCTTTCCACTGTTGTAAACTCTTCTTTTTTTCTTTTGGAGGCAATCAGGATTAAGTGACTTGTCCAGTGCCATGAAAGCTATTAAGTGTGTCTAAAATTGGATTTGAACTCAGGTCCTCCTGACTCCAGGGCCACTGCTCTATCCCCTGTGTCACCTAGCTGCCCCTATTCTTAAAGCCAGAAGGCAGAACTAGAAAAAATGGGTGGATGTTACCAAGACACCAATTTTGGCTCAATTTAAGTAAAATCTTCTTAATGCAATTGTTCAAAAGTAGAATGCACTACTTCTGGAGGTAGAGAGCTCCCCCTCTCTAGAGGTGTTCAAGAGGAAACTGGATGAACATTTTCTTGTCAAGGATTTTAGAGGAAACCTCCAATGAGGTAAAAGTCAGACAAGTTGGCCTCTGATTTCTATCCCAACTCTGAGTTCTATGATTCTGTAGGCTGCGCCCACCAGCTAAAGATGGCCTTGTGCTTGCTGATACACTGCCAGTGATACATCCCAGAAGGAGAGATATGGAGTTTCTTTTTTTAACCCTCTTTTCTTCTCTTAACTTCACTTGGCCCCCTTCCTGTTCATGCTTCCTGACAGCCTTACCCTCAGAGCAGTGTCAAGGTCTGACAACCAACCACCTGTCACATCTCTAACTCAAGTTAATAAATGTATGGGCCTCTGACTGAAGCAACCCATGTCGTTACCTCCTCTGGCACTTTCTCCTTGGTCCTAGAAACCACTGTATGGGAGGTGTGAGGGTGGGCAGCTCACCCTTCCAGGCCCTAGTGGGCCAAGGGATGAAGCTATCCTCCATCCCATCTTCCAGGCTGTTAGATCACTCCTGCTGCCTCCTCCTGTGACTTAGAAGGCTCGATTCACTCCATAATGAGATAATAATAATGGTTCACCATTATACAGTGCTTGAGGTTTTCAAAGCACTTTCTAAGGTTCCCTTCCAGCCCTAAATCCTATGATTCTCACCACAGACCTGAGAGGTAGGCAAGCCTGTCAATCATGCCACCCTTTGCCAAGAGTAAATTCACTGAGTGAAAAGGAGAAAATGAATTCACATTTCCTGCACTAGCAATCAATCAGAAATTGCATTCAGCCCCCTTAATCCTTTAATTACAGCATGGGTCCTATTAGCGCCAACATGAAAAACTCCTAGGTTGCTGACACATTCCCAGTGATCGATTGTCATAAGGTCGATGCCCATATGGATGGTCAGCTTTGCTCTATTCTGTGACCAACATAATGAAATCTGGCCATGGGCCAGGCATCTTGGAAATACGTGTTATGAATCACAGGGAGGATGGGGGTACAAAGATGGCATAGATCATAAGATTATTGAAAAACCATCCCTGATCTCAAAAAAAAAAGAATTAAGCATCCCCCCTTTGACAGTGGGTCAGTAAAACCATGTACATATACAAAAGAAAGCACATTTTAAATGACTATACATTCATGCTACTGATTTCTTTAATGTTAACACCTGTGTATAAAATTCATAAGTGCTCATAATTATAGATATTAACTTTCTAAATAGAGGAGGCATTTGCTATGCAAAATGTGGTATAGAAACTGAATAGTGATTCAATGAATGTATTCAGCAGCTCTGTGCTGAAGACCTCCATGCAGTGTGCAGTCATTATTACATTCATTTTGGCAGGTGCCCAGTAGGGTAGGTAAGAAGCACATGTTACTATCCTAGCTTTATATATTAAGAAGCCTGTACAAGCAGAGTAATTGGCAGATGGGCTTTCTAAAGTGCTGTATGGATATTTAGTCAAATGAACATTTATTAAGGACCTACTGAATGCCAGGCACTGTTTGGGGCACTGAGGATATGAAGACAAAAATAATAATTATTCATTTAGTATTTATATAGGGCTTTAAGCTTTGCACAGTGCTTTGCAAATTTTTTTTATTTGATCCTCACAACTCTATGAGATGAGTGTTATGATGACCCCCTACTTTAGAGATGAGGAAACTGAGGTTCAATGAAGTTAAGAGATTTTCCCAGGGACATGTAGTTAATAAGTTTCTAAGGTAAAATTTGAACTAGGGTCTTCCTGACACTAGGTCTGGCGCTCCATCCATTTTACTTACCCCTTAGCTTCATAAACAAACCAGTTCCTCTTCTTAAGGAGCTTTCTGGAGCCTCTGGACTTTAGAATGGATGAGACCTTGAGAATTATCATGTGCAACCTCTTCAAGGATAGATCAGGAACTGGAGACCCTTAGAAATGATGTGACTTGCTCAAAGTCACGTAATTAGTGACAGATCTGGGACTAGGATTCCGGTCTCCAGACTCCCTATTTTCCCTTCTTGCCACTAGGCTATGCCGGCCTCCGCATTAATTGAAGGTCAAGATGGAAACCCTCCTTTCTAGATATCTCATCCTATTCTTTTCCCATCCACGATGGTCAGACATTAGGGCTCATTTACTGCCTGGGACAATCTTGATTTAGAAGGAAGTATTGACACTTCTCCATAGGTAAGATCTTGGTCATACAGAAAGGCAGTATGATGGAATAGAATGAGCATTAGAACCGATATCAGGAGAGGGAGAGACCAGAATTTTAATTTTGCCTCTGACGTTGACTAGTGGAGCGACCATGGGCGAATCATTTAATCTCCATGAGTGTAAATTTCCTAATCAGTAAGATGAGGATAATAATGATTGGAGTACCTACCTCACCGTGCTGTGAGAAGCAAATGGGGGAATTATATGTAAAGCATTTTGTAAATCGTAAAGCACGACATAAACACCTGTGATTATTGTCTAGCAATCAGCAGAGCTAAGAATCTAGAAGGAAGCAGCTCCTAGTTAGAGTAGATATCTTGCCTTAAACATCTAGCGTAGCCCTGGGCAAATCACTTAATCTCTGTTTGACTCAGTTTCTTTATCTATAAAATGGGGATAACAATAAAACCTACCTTGAAAGGTTGTTGTGAGGATCCAATGAGAAGATTTTTGCAAAATGGCGTAATGCCCGCACACAGTAGATGACATTTAAACCATAATTCCCTTCCTTTTGCCTACATGTCCCTGGGCAAGTCATTTAACCTCCGTTTCCTCGTCTGTATATATCCCAGGGTGGTTGCAAAGATAAAGTGAGATGTTTATAAAGTGTTTTTCAAATCGTAGAGTGCGGTATCGATCGTAGCAATCATGTGGAGGAGGAGGAGGAGGAGGAGGAGGAGGAGAATGATGATGATATAACTAGGTTCATATGTGTCACTCACAGGGGTTTTCCCCAGGCCTTCACTCAGGATATATTTAGTCATAGTTTATACAGCCACAGTGGTTAATAGTTTTATACAACACAGTGGATTAGAAGGAACAAATTACGAATGGGGAAGAGGAGGACCATGTCACTCCCCTTTCCGAGAATTCTTGGTGACTTCGTGATCATCTCTAGGATGAGAGATCAACTCTTTTTTTTTTTCATTAACATCCCTTAATATGACTCCAATTCACCTTACCAAGTTCATTTTACACCATCTAACTGGTGTAATTGCTGCTCCCTCTCTAGGATATCTCGCCTGTCCTCTCAATGTCTTTGCCAAGGTTGCTCAAGCCCCATGCCTTGAATCTACTGTCCTTATCTCCATCTCTTGGAATGCCAGCTTCCTTCAAAGTTCAGCTCCAGCACCACATCTTTTGTCTTCAGCCTCTTGATGCTTCCAGTTGTTGGTGTTCTCCCCAACATCGTGCCAATTACTCTGTGTGTGTTTGGAATTGACATCAATCAATTAATCAAACAGCTTTTAAGCACTAAATGCCAGGCACTGAGCTGGGTGCTAGGCATTCAAAGGGAAAGAATTAAACCATCCCTATTCTCAAGGAGTTTACATTCTAATGAAGGAGGCAAGTACAGATATAAGTATATACAGAATAAACGTAAGGGAGTTAAATATGAAGTTGCTATGAAGGGAGGGCACTAGCAGGTAGAAGTAATGAAGAAAGGCATTGGGTAGGCAAGGGATTCTTAACTCTGTGTGTGTGTGTGTGTGTGTGTGTGTGTGTGTGTGTGCATGCGCACATGTACTCAGATGCACACATGTGTATGATGGACCCCTTTGGAGCCCTGGTAGAATTTATGGACTCCTTTTTTAAAACAATGTTTTAAAATGTACAAAGTAAAAGGCACAAGATTACAAAGGAAGCTATATTGAAATACAGTTTTCAAAATATTAAAACCAATACATTTACATATACCAGGTTGAGAATTTCTGATATAGAAGGGGGTATTCTATATATAGTGGCTACTTAAATGCTTATTGAACTAATATGAATTTAGTTACATTGAAGCATCATTCAATACCCTCCCCACATCTTTCTTGTACCTTTTTTGCCCTCCATACTTAGAATCATGACCAATGTAATTCTACCTTATCCCTTCAGATCTTTTTGTACAATACATCTACCTTAAAGCAAGGTTTGCCTACTTTAATTTTGTAGAATGCCTACCTAAAACAAAGCATTTCAAAAAAGTTATTCCCTAGTAACAGCCTTATTTACATGAGAAGTATATAGATTAAATCCCATTTAATTATATACACATATGTATGTCTTTATGTATATACATATGTATATATGTGTGTGTATACATAGATGTCTGTGTGTGTATACACACATACTTTACAGTTGAACAACACTTTTTTCAAAGGTAAACTTACAATGTGATTTCATAGCCATAATCTCATTTGAACCTCACCATATCCCTGTGAAGTATGTCAAGTTTTATTAATCTTGTTTTATAGATGAGAAAACTGAGTCTCAAGTTAAGTGACTTATCCAAAAATCGCATAGCCAATAAGTTGCAGAGCTACAACCTCAAGTTTTCTAGCTAAAAGTTTTTCTTTCTGTTACTCCACAGCACTTCTCATTTCCAAAAACTTCAAGTGTATATCCAGATTAGTTTGTTGCACTATGAATCCAATCCAGACATCAGTGCTCAAGACTGACTCTTGAATTTGGAAGCATACTATTTTCATGACATGGAACATGGAAGCATTTTGGGAGTTGTTCACTGTGGTCCAGAGAAAGAAATGGCAAACCACTCTGGTATCTTTGCCAAGAAAACCCCATGTGGGTTACAAAGAGTTGAGCATGAGTGAAAAACTGAATGATAATGACAGCAAACCAGACCTAATAATACTTATTCTATATTTGATGTTATGTGAGCTTGTAAGGGTCTTTGAGACCTTTACCTTTTTGTACAGAGACCTAAACCTGACACAAGTGAACAGAAACACAATCTCAGAGTTAAAGGAACTTGAAAGGCCATCTAGTTCATAAATAAAGTTCCCCCTACAAGCTACTCTACAATGGATCACTCTGACTTTGCTTGAAGATATCCCATGATGGAGAACTCACCACCTCTTAAGGTATCTAATACTAATTCTGAATAGTTTTGTTAGGAACTTTTCCTTTCATTGAGCTATTCAGAAATGGAATGAGGTACTTCATAAAGTAGTGAGTTCTGAAGACCAATAGCTTGAAAGTGATCCAATTAACTCAAAAGCAATTACTTTGTACCCATTTCCACAGAATTTATGTAACTTTTCATTTAAGAAGCAAGTCGTGAAACAAACAGACTTTCATTTTGATTCTTAGTTTTGGAAGCCTGGATCAGTGAATGAGGAAACCCAGCCAGTGAGTGTGCAATGCTAAGTGAAGTGGGAGCTGAAGCCCAGATTCCCAGGGAGAATAGTTGGTGGGAATGATTGACAGAGTTGATCCACTCATGATTGCTGTAGCATCTATAACGATTTCCTCCCCCTCAATGGAGACACTGAAATGGAACATGTTATTACTCCAGAAATTCTATCCTCCCTTTCCTCTATCAGGATGAGAACATTGACTACCCAGAGACACTGAGGAATTTCATATATTTTGTGCTATTTGTCAGACATCGCTCACCTTCCACATAAAAAAAATTAAAAAGAAAGAAAAATGAAAAGTTATAGTATGTGCACCGATTCTGAAATAACTGTTCTATACTTTGCTTTTCATACAAATATATATTTTTAGCTACAGTGAAATTCTACTCCTGGGATCATATGGGTCATAGTCATCTCTTGGGAATCCATACAGCTGTGAGATTCCCCAATCAGACATGTGCAGAGAAGCAAAACCTTCCTTAGAAAGAAGTTCTATACAGGCATTGAATACAAGGTAGCTCAATCATGATATAATTGACTCTAATTGGCACTCCCACAAGCTGTGAAATTCTTTATCTGGAGCCTAGTGGTAGCACATTAGAAATCTGTAAAGCTTCTTTCCTGTCTTTAATTTAAGAACATCAAAGAAAATCTAAAAGCCCTGACTCCCACCCCTCAACTAGCTGATCCCTGTAAAAGGAACAGTCCAGTGGTGTTCATAAATTGGCAGCTATTTCCTAAGCAGTGAGGATCAGCTTTGGGGAGGGAGATCTGATTCCATTGCCTGACTGCTGCAGAGTGCAAAATAAATGCTCCTGGGGATTGGGTGGGGGAAAAAATGTCCCTTGCCCCCTTCTTTGAGCTATCATTTTTGTGTTATACATTTTCTAATGATTCCCCAACTTACATACACACATACCAGGCTTTTGAGAAGTACCCCCTCCTCTTTATTTTCCCTATGCATTTTCCAATCTGCTATCAGTTCATGGATCTGAGATTTTGGTCTGAAACGGACTTCACAGATCACCTCGTCCAAACTTCTCACTTTACAGAAGAGGAAACTAAGGCTCCAAGAGACCTTGTCTTGTTCAAGGCATGTTGTTTTGTTATTCAGTTGTTTCAGTCACGTCTGACTGTGACCCCATTTTGGGTTTTCTTGGCAAAGATGCTGGAGTGGTTTGCCATTCCTTTCTCCAGCTCATTTGACAAATGAGGAAACTGAGGCCAACAGGGTTAAGTGACTTGCCCAGGTCACACAGCTAGTAAGTGTCTGAGGCCATATTTGAACTCAGAGTCTTTGACTGCAGGCCCAGCACTTTATTCTCTGCACCACCTGGCTGCTGCTCCAGGCTACCCATGTAGTAAATAGAGATAAGATTCAAAACCTAGTGGTCTGTCCAAATGCAGAGTTATTCCTACCATAATATTCTGCCTCCCTTCTTGTCTCCTTCCTCAATACATTCTGTCATTTTTATATCTATCTGCTTCAGCTAATTGTACACTGGTCCATTTTTCTTCTTTTTTAGATTTGTTCTCTTCCTAGGGTAAGAACCATCTCTCTTTTTGTGTGCTTCCCCCGATGTCCTGCTCTGACTCTTCCTCATCACCATCCACATTTATATCTCTTTCAGGTTCACAAAGTACTTTCTTCACTACATCCCTGGGAAGTAGGTAGTACAAATGATATTCTCATTTTGCAGGTGAGGAACCTCAAGTTCAGAGCACTTAAGTGACTTGCTCTTGGTAACACAGCTTATAAAATAACTCTTGATACCAAGAACAGCTCTACTTTCTACTCTGTCAAACTGCTTCTTAGAAAATGCTAAATATACAGTGAATGCTCAGGAGATATTTGAAAAGAGTAACGAATATTCATGATAAAGATTTGGTTTCTTTAAAAAATATATATCTTGAAAAGGCGAGTACAAAAAGTTGTTCTTTTCCTTCCCACTCTCTAATCCCATTTTAGAGATAAGAAAACCAAGGCATTGTGACTTGATGTAATAATATTAGCAACTACTTTCCTACACTCCCATCTAGAGTTTCCCAAACTTATTTGGCCTACCACCCCCTTTTCAAAATAAAATTACTTAGTGCCCCTGGAAATCTACTTTCTTTAACCATTTAATGGTTGTTGTTTTTTTTTTCTTTTAGATTGGCATCATTTCAAAGAAACATGACTTTTTTAATGATGCATCTAAATTTAATCATTTATTTTAAATTTATGGGGTTTTTCCTGCATTGAAATTTTGATGACTTGATATAGCATCATGTAACCATATAGTATCATACTGTAAACAAGTCATTACATGCACTTATTCCTGCTCAGACATTCTGGACTTCCTGACAATGCACAACAAGCTCACCTGCCAACACTTGCTTGTTAAGACCTGTTGGCAGACTTGACCACTGCTGGGTTATAACTTGCATTTTGTGTGTTTATTTGGAAAATAATGTAATCGCTATGACTTTAACTCTGTTACACAACAGATGAAACATTTACAAATGGTTTTTCAAAATTTGCTTATCTTCTCGTCTTTCCTTATGTTTTTACTTACCCCTTATTTTTATTCAATGTCCCCCCAATTGCACTGGAGGCTACAATGCCCCCCCAACATTCCAGTGCCCCCCAGGGGCTGGTATTGCTGACTTTGCAAACCTATGCTCCAGTCAAACTAGTGTCCTTACTGTTGCCCTACATGGCCTTCTGTTTCCTGTCCTCATGCCTTTACAAGGACCAGCCTTCATCTCTGGAATGCTCTCCCTCCTCACTTCTGTCTTTTGGAACTCCTGGCCTCTCTCAAGGCTCCTCTCAAGTTCTCCCTTCTTCAAGAGGCCTTGAACTGCCCCCTCATTTGTTAGTACTCCCCCATAATAATTTTGTATTCCTCTTTTTACTCATCTATGAAATGAGTGTATGTATTCCCAGTAGAACACAAGCTCCATGAGAGCAGGCTGGGTCATTTTGTATTCATTCCCCAGTACTTAGCACAATATCTGTCTCAGAGGAGCTGCTGAATAAATGCTTGCTGATCAATTGATTAACTGAGTGATTAATGAGGTGCTTTATAATGATAGTGCCCTTTATACATAATCTTCTTTAATTTCCCACAATGACCCTGTGCCAATATCATTATCCCCACTTCACAGATAGAAATAATATTATTTTCAATACCTATATTTTTGTGATGACATTACATGGCTATGAATCATGCAATTAAAGATGTGGGTCAACCAGAGAACAGTTGAGAGATCCATGATGGGAGGAAATAAGCCATAACATATTATGCAAATATATACATGAGAACTCTGTGACAATGCAGATTGATAATGTATCTTTGACTTAGTAATTAAGAACTAAGAAGTTGCCTAAGTCATATGGAGGTTAGGTGGCTTGGTCTGGGTCACATAACTAATAAATATCCAAATTTTCCTGATTGGCAAGGCAAGCACTTCAGCCACTAAACATGCTAACCTTATGGAGCAGGACATTTCCCAGTGAAGAACTGTGTCACAGTTCTTAATAAAAATCCTTAATAAGAGGATTTGTTCTGAGAAGTTTGGATTCAGTCAAAGGGCTGCCCTTGAGGACCTAGAGGGTCACATGTGGCTTTGAGGCGGCAGGTTCCCTGCCCCTGTAGGATAAAGAGAGTAAAGGAGGAAATCAAGGAACTATACAACCAAAAAAGGAAATGGATTGGTCAAACAGGCAAAATGAAGGATAAGAGATGGTTAGGCCTTTGGTATTTACCCAGTCCCAAAAGACTAAAAGGAAGGTCTGCCAACAAATTGAGTAGATCCCCTCTAGAGGATTTACCAGAAAATATGGACAAGAGTCACAAAGGGGGAGCTATTGACATATGTCCCATCAGTGACATATACTCATCAAAGTTTTGAAATAATAATTCACCTTTGCCTAGCACTTTAAGGTTGATAAAATGCCTTCCTTACAAAAACCCAAGGCAATAGGTCCTACAAACATTTTTACATCCATTTTACAGATGAGGAAATTAAGCAGTTTACCCATGGTTACTCCTCTGGTAAGTATACAAAGCAGGATTTAACCTTAGGTTGCCTGCTGCTAAGTGGGATGTTCTCTCAGAGAGCTTAGGGGATTTGGGTGAGATCACTCACATAGTAAGTAGCAAAGGCAGAATTCAAAGCTGAGCCATTTGACCCCAAGTCCAAGTGTCTTTAGGCTGCCATGAACAGGCTGGGAGTCAGCAAGACCTAATTTCAAATTCTGTACTCAGACACTTACTAAAACTATATGACCTTGGGCAAATCACTTAAATTCCGTTTGACTCAGTTTCCTCAACTGTAAAATGGGGAAAATAATAGCATTTACCTCCCATGGTTGTCATGAGGACCAAACAAGACAAATTTGTAGAGCTCTTAGCACAGTGCCTGGCATATAGCAGGTGCTTAATAAATACTTATTTCCTTCCTTCTTTATACTGCTCCATGAGGGGAACAATAAGGCTGCTTGTCAATGTCAGGACATTGTGCCTGAAGCCCCAGGCTCCTAATAATGCAACCTAATTTTTATCACCAGAATGTTTCATCTTCCCAGTAGCACCCCAGGACCACCCGCCTATATTCTCCCAAAGAGACAGCGAAAGTACTTTGCCTCTGAACCCATTTGTGATGTTATTATGAATCCTTGGCTGAAGATTGGTATATTTTTAGTTGGAGAGCAAGTGTTTGTTTTTTTTTTTTTCTCTCTCTCAGTTTCTATGGCAAATTGCTTACAAAGTCACCATTTACACGATAAAAATAACAACATCCAATCAGATTAACTTGCCTGTAGGTGAAATGCAATTTATGACCTTGCTTTAAAGTGCCAGAACCCTATGCATAGACACCATCCTTATAGCAAAAATAAAATAAAACACAAATCAAAAGGCTCAGTTATGAGCAAAGAACCCCTTGTCCTGTACGTCAGTGTTTCCATGACTCCAGCAGACAGAGTTGCTATAGGCAATGTGCCTTTTTTAGTCAACTGAATAATTAAAACTATTTTACCTATTGCCTAGGATACCACTTCCTGGATCTCCAGTAGGGTAGCTGAGTGGGCTAGAAGGAAGCCATAGAAAAGAGGGGGATTTCTCTGGACTCTCCCCCTTCAGTATCCATTGACCTTACCCTGCCTTTTCAGTGATATTGCTCAAAGAGAAGTCCCTGATTGCCATCTTTTCTCTGCCTTCTCCTTATGCTGCTCCCTCATATGAAAAGTCTTTGCCCACCCCATTCTGTACACCTGCCCAAGGCCTTCTAATTCTTCCATTCTCGGGCTGGCCAATCTCCAAGAAGCTTTTCCTTAAAATCCCAATATAAATTCTGTCTCTTCTCAAAACCCCCAGAACTAACTAGTCTGTGGACAACAGTGGAGCTCTTGAATACTCCCACTCTCCTACTGCACCAGTTGTTCCTTGACAAACCCCAAGCTTTTATTATTCCCATCAATGGTAGTCATTCCTCTTCTTCAAATAATACTAATGAGTCAGAAAAAAATTGCAAAATCATACTGTGTCCATTACTAATTTATGGTATGAAATTATAATTAAGCCCTCAATGCAGCAAGGCAATCCCTAATTCAAATCAAATGATCAAATGACATAATTTTTTTAAATTTTATTTTTAATGTATGAAATAAAACAAGTACAATAAAAAGAGAACTGTACATGAAACTGCAAATCTGCTATGCACAACTTGCTGTTCCTTTCAAGTATACAACAAAACTATCATGTAATTTTTTTTCTTCCTTCCCCCACCCCATCCTAGAGAGGGCTTCCATTAGACACAAATAGGTATTCTATATTATCCTATATATACTTCTCTCTATCAGTTCTTTCTCTGGATACAGATAGAGTCTTTCTTCATAAGTCCTTTATAGTTAATTTGGATATTTATAATAAACAAAATAACTTATTTGCTCAAAGTCATTCTTAAAACAATATTACTATTATGGTATACAATAGTCTCCTAGTTCTGCTCATTTTGCTCTTCACGATTTTGTGCAAGTCTTTCCATATGTTTCTAAAATTCTCGAGCTCATCATCTCTTAATCTATTACACTCCTATACTACAACTTGTTCAGCCATTCCCCAACTGATAAGCATCCCTGCCATTTTCAGTTCTTTGCCACCACAAAGAGAGCTACCATCCATATTTTAGAATGTATAGATTCTTTTCCTTTTTCCCTAATCATCTTTAGAAACAGACCTAGTAGTGGTATTGCCAGGTCAAATTCATAAAGCACTTAGCAGAGTACCTGGCACAAAGTAGGTGTTATATAAATGCCTATCTTCTTCCCTTCCTTAATTGATTTCCAATCACTCTAGTGTCCTTCCCAAACCTTTTCTTCCCTCCTTCAGCAGCCCCACCTACTCAGATAACTATTTCTCCCTACAGAAATAGAGACCATTTGCCAAAAGGCCCCTGTTCTCCCTTTTTCCCTCTTTTTGCATCACTCAGACATCTTCCTCCACTATCTCCTTCAGTCCTGATTTGGGGAGGCCATTCTTCTTGCCAAGGCAGACCTCCCAAAATGTATCCATAATCCCATCCCCTACTAGCAGATTGTCCCCACTATCACTCTTACTCTCTGTTTAATCTTCAGCAACTACTTATCTATTAGCTCTTTCCCTTGCTGCATAAACTATGCTCGTGCCTCTCCCATCTCTTACAAAATCTTTACTTGATTTGACTATCTATTGTCCTGTATCTCTTCTCCCAGGTTAAACTCCTTGAGAAAAGCATCCACACTAAATGCCTCCATTTTTGCTCCTCTTACCCTCTTATACATGGCTCCACCAAACTGAATTCTGAACTCATCATTAAACTGAAAGTGCCTCAAAGTTACTGATGATCTCTTAATTCCCAAATCTAATGACCTTTTCTCAATACTCATCCTCATTGACCTCTCTGCAGCCTTTGACTTGACAACCTTCTCCGCCTGGATACTACCACCTCTCTACAGTTTCACACACATTGAAAACCTTCCTGAGTCATGTCTGTTTGGGGGCCATTCATCTCAGTATTTTAGTCTCTGATGATTTATGGGACAGTATAGTTGGCCTTTTATGTCCTGATCACTTGAGCCACTTCCTATAGGAAGCTTTTCCTTTATCTCTCATTCATATTATCTTATATTTATTTCTGTTACATTCCTCCAATAGAAGAGACTCCTGAGGGAAGGGACTCTTTTTTTGTCTGCCCAGTGTTTTGCATATGGTAGGTGATTAATAAATTCACTCTGAATGAAATGGTTGATAAGTTGCCCACCAAACTACCCCCTCCCCATGGGAGTACCTAAAAGATATATTCTGATAGGCATGATAGTGGCCAACCAGAAGTTGCTTAAAGAAGGACCTAGGAATTAGAGTCCAGAGTTGAGGACCCAGTGGTATCAGAGGAAATCAAAATCAACTTACTCTAGTCTTCAAAATGGAACTGGGTAGAGAAGGAATGATATCAACATGACAGCTTGAGGTGCTCTGGAGATCTAACTGATCAGTAAATATGACATTTGGGAAAGAAAGAGCTGGGATCAAGCAATGCAGATTGGAACAGAATGTCAATTTGTCTGAAATGGATCGCTTGAGTTGCTCATCCTATCAGCCATGAGCTAAATGTTTTATGGATCAATTGGCCCTGCCCCTTTTGTGGAGCTGGGATAAATTGCTGTGTGTACCACTGCACCCTGGAGTCAGGCTTAGAATGCTATGGATGTTTACCAAAGCATCCTCATTTGCCTTAAAAATCTCATCATAATTCACCATCTGTGGATTTATCTAAACATTTTTAGTCTATTTTCAGTCTATGTCATGTCTTAATTCAATTCAATTTCATAAACATTTTAAAGCACTATTTACAAAGCACTGAAAATATCAAAATGACAAAGTCACAATCCCTGTTCTCTAGGCAACTAAATGGCATAGTGTTGGTCGATAGATTCAGGAAAAACAGAATTCAAATACTTTCTTGGGTACTCTTAACCTCTAAGTCTCCTTTTCTCATCTATAAAAATGGATAAAATAATTGCACCTATGTTCCCTGCTTATTGTGAGGATCAAGTGAGAGAGCATATGTAAAACATGTCGCAAGTCTTCATGCCTAATATAAATGCTATTATTATAAAAATCATGTTATTATTATTATGGAATATAAGTTGTCTTAAGGTATAGGATTAATAGGCTACATGCTATGTAGCATAACATTGTCTTTTATTTGTCCTCAGTTTATCTATTTCAAATATTCTAGTAGAAAGTCTATTTTCTGAACTGAAAATCAGGATAATTCTAATCCCAGCTCTGTCACTCTTGTATGACCTTAGGTAAGTCACTTTGGTCCTTTAAGGTTCAGTTTGCTCATCTCTAAAATGAGAAGATTGGATGATGTCACTAGTTTCCAACTTTGGCTCAAGGAGACAGTTAAGAAACTCCTTTTTCCCACAGTTTCCAATTCAGTTTTTAAAAACATGTATTAAGTACTTGCTATGTGTAAAGCATCTTGTTCCCTAATATGTAGAGAATAGAACCCAACTCAGAACTGTTTTGAGCATCGAGGAAACTAAGGAAGCCTTGTTGCACCTCTCTAGATCCAAGATGAGCCTGGGTGACCATGGTACTCTTTAGTGAATACTTGAAACACCAGACCCTTGGCAATAGTGTCGGTCTCAAGCCCTAATTCCTGCCCAAGCTAAAGGAATTGATGAGATTGCTGCCCCAAACTAGGGATGGGGCTACTATCTAGGAGGAGGAGGGACAGTATTCAGTTCTGCTGCAGGGAGTGCTATCCACATTCCTCAAAATTAGCAAAAATGGGAACTAGATAACAAAATGTTCCCTGAGGATAGCAACAGACCAGTGGGAAGGAATGATCCAGCAGTTTGGGGTGAGAGTTCCTGGCATCAGCGTCACCCCCTGGTGCAGGCCCTCATCACTTCATGCCTAAACTATTGCAAACGTTTTCTGGTGGATCTCCCTGCCTCAAGTCTCTCTCTGTTCTGGTCCATCTTCTCCACTCAACTGTCAAATTGACCTTTCTGAATGAGAAATCTGACCATGTCATTTCCCTATTCATTTTTAAAATAAGTTTTATTGGTATATTTTGTTTTTACATCACCAGAGTTTCCCCATTACCCCTTCCCTCTGCTAGAGTTATCCCATATGACAAAAAGCATTTTTAAAGACAAAAAAGGAATTAAAGTCATCAATATATTGAAAACTCTGAAAATATATGCAATGTGCAAGACTTTTGGACCTTCCACCTCTGCAAAGAGGTGGTCGGAAGTCTCTCCTCATATATCTTCTAATGAGCAATGCTGGTTCTTTATAATTTTGCAACATTCACTTTTGATTTGTGTATTGGTTGTTCTCTGTTTACATTGTTGTACTCATTGTGTACATTATTTTCTTGGCTTTATGTACTTCACTGCATCAGTCTGTGTTGATCTTTCCATACTTCTCTCTATTCATCACACTCATCATTTCTTAAAACACAGTTATATTCCATTTTATTAATGTACCATTTTTTTTACCCATTTCCCCACTTTGTAGACATCTACTTTGTTTACAATCCTTTGCCATCACAAAAGGTACTGCTATAAATATTTTAGTGTATATTTGAGGCATAGTAAAGGAATCTCATGGTCAAATGGTATGGACATTTTATTCATTTTATTTCCTAATTCCCACATGCTTTCCCCAGTGATTGTACCAAACACACTGATCCAATGTATTTTATCTTCCTACAACCACTCACATATTGACTATTCTCGTCTTTTGTCAACTTTGGCAATTTTCAAGGTACGTGGTTGAATTTTAGAATTGTTTTGATTTGCATTTCTTTTTCATATTAATGATTAGTGATGCAGAACATTCTTTGAGGTGATTGTTAATACTTTTCAATTCTTCTTTTGAAATTGTTTTTCTCATATTTTTTTTACCACTTATATCTATTGGGGATTACTTTTGGTTTTAAATATGTGTAACATACTTATGTATGTAAATGTATATAAATGGTGCTAGGTGGATTAATTTTGTCTGTGCAGAAACTTTTCAGTTTTGCATAAAGAAAGCCATCTATTTTATCAGGGTATTAATTGTCTCAATTAGTACCTTGTGATTCCCTAGGATTTTCCAAGTATATCATCATATTATCAACATTTCCTCTTATCTATCTTTATGCTTTTACTTGCCTTCTTTTGTCTTACTGCTGTTGCTAGCATTTGTAGAACCATATTAAATAGTACTGGGATGAGTGAACATCTTTGCTTTACCCCCCTATTTATAATAAAGACTCTAGTGTATGCACATTGTATATGATACTTGCTTTTGGTTTTAGATTACTATTATTCAGGATATGATTTTTTAAAAGTTCCTCTATGATTATATTTTATATTGTTTTTAGTATAAATGGGTTTGTTCTTTGACTTTTCTACAGCTGTTGAGGTAATCATGAGGTTTTAGATGTTTTTGGTTTTATTTTACCATATGGATTGCTCTCCTAATACTTGAACCATTCTGATATAAATACAACTTGGTGATGATGAATGATTTCTTGGAAGAAATGATGGTCTGTTTGACAGGTTTGGTTTTTTAACTGAAATTATATTCATTAATGATGTTAGTCTATAGTTCTCCAATGTTTTAGCCCTCCCTAGTTTAGCTATTAGAACTATATTTGGCTCATATAGGGATTCTGGTAAGGTGTTTATCAATTTTTGAGAATAATTTTTGTAGTATGGGTGTTGATTATTCTTTTAATGTTTGATAAAATTCTTTTGTAAGTCCATAAGTACTAGGAATTTTTTTTTCCTTTACTAGTTCTTTTATAGTAAGTTCTACTTTCTTTTCTGAGGTTGTCCAATTTAAGATATCTGTTTAGACTTTGGTTAGATTATTTCTCCTATTTCTTTCATGCTCTCAGTTTTGTTAGCATATGGCTGGGTTGAATAATTTCTTATTATTCTCTTAAATTTCTTATGAATTTTTTGTAATTTACCCTATTTGCTATTTTGTTGATTTAAATTTTTACCCTTTTCTTTCTAACCAAATTAGCTAATTATTTATTAATCAATTTTATTTAACTTTTCAAAGAGCCTGCCTTCAGTTTTACTTATAATTTCTATATATTTCTGTTTCCAGTTTATTTATTCCTCTTTTAATTTTAGTATCTTTTATGCTTATTTTAGGTTTCTTTCTAACTTTTAAAATTAATATTCAGTTGATTAATCCTCTCCTTTTTATTTTGTTAACATTTGTAGAGATACTGGTTTTTTTTCCTCTGAGGACAAAAGTCCTCCCAGAAATTATCTACACCCTAGAAATTTGGTATATTGTTTCATCATTTTCATTTTCTTTCATATAATTATTAATCTTTCTATGCTTTGTTTTTTGACCCACTCATTATTTATGATTCAATTGTTACATCTCCATTTGGGTCTTTATCTTTTGTTTGTGGTCCCTGAACTGATTAATGTTTTTATTTTGTTATAGTTTGGAAAGCATGCATTTACTAGCTTTTGGCTATTTACAATGGTTTGTAATATTTGTAATATTTGCAAAATATACAGATACTTTTTGTAAAAGTTCCATATGGTACTGAAAAATACATATTAGTCTTTTGCAGTTCCCATTTAGAAGTCATCATACATCTTTTAGATCTATTTCTCCAGCATTTGCTTCAGCTCTATAATTTCCTTTTTTTTTATCTTTCTGTTAGACTTATTCAAAACTAGGAGAGGGACACTGAAATCTCCTGTCACTATTGTGTTGCTGTCTGTCTTCTTGTAGTTCATTTTGTGTTTCCTTTGTGATTTAGATGTCAAATAATCTGGGGCATAAAAATTTAGTTGATATTGATTTCTTGTCTGTGATTACTTTCATCATAATGTAGTTTCCTTTTTTAACCTCTTCTTAGATTTTGAATGTTTCTGCTTTATCTGATAACATGACTGCAACTTGTGTCCTTTTGTATTTGTTTGACGTGTAGTAATTTTTTTTTCTCGGTGTTGATTTTTATTCTCTTTGTTTTTAAATATGTCTCTTATAAACAACAGATTGTGAAGTTTTGTTTTCTTATCTGATCTGGTTTTTTTTTAAATTTTTTTGGATTGTTTAACCCATTCACATTTAAAGTTACAATTAGGCTTGTGTTTTTCTCCATATGTCTCTAATATTCTCTTTCCCTCTCCCCCATTGTTCCCCCCACCAAAGTAGTACTATGATTCTAGTTATTTTAGTTGAATTTATTTTAAAGCAATCCTATTCCCAAAGACTCACCTCTTTTCACTTTTTAGTCTCACTCTCCCTTGTTTGTCACCTTTTCCCCTAGTTATGGAGAGTTTCTTATTAGTCCTCATTTAAGTAGTCAAATAGAATCCCCCTTCCTCCTCTTCAACCTTTTTTGTTTGTTTTTAAATTTTCATTTTGTTGTACCTTTTTCATCTCTCTTTGTTCCCTTTCCTTTTTTAATTATAGTATTTTTCCCCCAATTTCATGTCAAGAAAAATTTTTAGCATTCATTCTTACAAGATTTTTTGAATTCCAAATTTTTCTCCCTCCCTCCCTCCCTTCCTTTTCCTCTTCTGAAAATCTTTGATCCCTTTTCAGTAAACTCCAGTGGTTCTCAATCATCACTAGGATGAAATATAAAGTTCTTTTTTTGACATTTAATGCCCTTTATAACCCTACGCCCCTTCCTACCTTTTCAATCTTCTTACCCCTTACTCTACTTATTCCATTTATTCTGAGATCAAGTGACATTGGTCTCCTAGCTGTTCTTCCCCTAAAACATTTCACTGGCTGTCCCCAATGCCTAGAATTCCCTCCAAGATATCATTAGAGAGAGAGATACATATGTATCTCTATATGTATGTATATATATGTACACACACACACACACACACACACACACACACACAAGCATGTAAATTTTCCCCATAGGAAAAGAGGAAAAGAATAGAGAATCTCCCCAACCTGCCCAAATAGAATGATTTAAAATCTCAAATAGCCTATGCATCCTGGTTCTTCATATGTGGTATGGCACAATTCAGTTCCCTTTCAGACCTTAGGATTAACAAAATTCCACCTGAGGTACTAGTGAGAAACATTTGAGAAACACTAGGCTGTATGGGCTAGAGCTGTAGCTCTAAAACTCTATGATTCTGATTATTTGTCTTCTTAAATACAGTGATAGGGGAGTAGTGTGGGATTTCAGGGGCTGGGATTTTTAGAGGATTAGTAATACTCATAGGAAAATTCTCTGCAATTCATTTATGTGTGATTCATTTATGGGTCCCAGAGTAAATAGTTTTCTTTTCTATCAAAGCTGCACATTAAATTTTCTTCTGTATTTGATGTTCAGCCTAAAAGGATCATAGAACATGGACTTGTACATTGTGTTCCATGCTGCCTTTATTCTGTTTTGATTTGTTTACATTTAGGAATAATTTTTAGAGGAACACATTAATGGCAGAATAAGGTTAAGGTGAAATATACTGTGTACTACTCAGGAATTGGATTTAGCTAAATATTAAAGGATTTTCCTTTTGACTTTGTAACCTTGTAATAGGAAGGCAGGTACACTCAATATTATCTTTGCCATTCTCCAAGGCCTGGCTCAGCTGCCACCTCTTAGGTGAAATCTTCCTTGATCACTGTAGTTGAAAACAATATCTCATAAGCCTTTTTGCTTGAACTGTGTAACTCTCATATTCTAATTTGTGTTACAATTAATTGCGCTGCCCTCTCCTCTCCTCTAATACAATAAACACTCCTTGAGTATAGAGACTAGTCTTATAATATTTATCTTTGCATCTCTCTTAGTGCCTTGGCACTTAGTGTTTGCACATAATGGGTATTTAATACATGTGGGGTTTAATTAAATTTGAAAACCTAAGTACTAGGATCTCATTTCCAAATAATCTTGCTAATGATAGGAAAACTCTAGTATCTGTGAGATCAGACAATTGAAGGCTTCTTTGCTCAAAACCTCCGACTGCCTCCCCTCACAAAGGAAAAGAGCTGATAAACCAAATTTATACTAAGTTGTCAGTGCCAGTGTGTTAACCTTCCTAAGGAAGTTTTTTTTTATTTTGGTTGAGAGGAGGGAATGGTGAGGTTATGGTTAGCCTAAAAAGAGAGCTAGTGATGAAATTTTACCTGCTATAGCAAGTGGATGAGAAAATATTTCTTAGCTACAGATAGAGCCAGTCCCATACTTTCCAATTTTATTACAGCATAGGTGAAAACTCTTAAATCCATCCTTCAAATCAATGTCAAAGTGATTTTACCAGTGTTCAGGTCTGACCATGTGACTACCTTGCTAAAAATCTTGAGTGATATATGATTGTGATGGAATATTATTGTGCTATAAGAAATAACAAGCAGGACGATTTCAGAAAAACCCGGAAAGGCTTACATGAACCAAAAGAACGTTGTGCATAATAACAGCAATGTCATATGATAAAGAATTGTGGATGACTTAGCTATTCTCAGCAATACAATGATGCAAGATAAGCCCAAAGGACTCATGATGAAGCAGAGAAGGAACTGATACTGTCAATGGAAACTGAAGCATGCTATTTTTCTTTTTCTTTCTTTCATCCTTCCTTCCCTTCCCTTCCTTCCCTTCCCTTCCTTTCCTTCCTTCCTTCCTTCCTTCCTTCTTTCCTTTCCTCCCTTCCTTCCTTCCTTCTTTCCTTCCTTCCTTCCCTTCCTTTCCTTCCTTTTTTCCTTCCCTCTTTCCTTTCCTTCCTTCCTTCCATTCGTTTATTTTTTGAGTCTTCTTGTACAAAATAACTAATATGGAAATGTTTAACATGATTGCACATGTATAAAATATATTGGATCTCTTACCATCGTGGCGGGGATGGGGTGGGGTAGGGAAGGGAGGAATAGAAGTTGGAACTCAAAATTGTTTTTAAATGTTTAAAAATTGTTTTAACAAGTAATTAAGAAAAATAAAATATTACATAAAATCTTCATTGATTCCCCATTGCCTATAGAATAAACAAATAAATTCAAGGTTCTATATCATCTGACCCCATCCTACCTTTGCATCCTTATTTCTCACTATACTTTTTCATATATCCAAGCCATCAGCCAAGTTAAATTATATGAGTTATTCTTCAGTCTCATCCCATCCCTTCTGCTTGTCTACATCTATATCTACAGCTCCCTTTGCCTGGAATGAACTCCCTCCAAATCTTCCCTGTTGACATCTTTCTCTTTCTTCAAGACTCATCTCAAGGACCATGACATTTTTCGTGATCCACCCAGCTAGAGATCATCCCGTCCTCCTTAAATCTCTCATACTCTCTGTTATCTCCTCTGCCCTTCTCATTCCAACTTGAATTATAAATGTTTTTATATCTGACTCACTACTTTGTAAATCACTAGGAAGTGTGGGAGTTCCTTTCTGTGTCCCCATTGCCTCCTAAGTGCCTTATACCTCAAAGAATCACAAGATATGTCTAGATACTTTCTCTTGGCCCATAGCATGGACTTGCTTTTACTTAATTAGTGAGTGAAAGAGTAATTTTTTCCTGTATTTGTATTTAGTTTGACCTAACAAGAATTTATCAAGTTCCAACTGTGTGTCAGGTCCAGCTAAGTTCTTGATATAGAAAGACCAAAAAAATGACAATAGTCTACACCTTCAAGGGGCTTACATTCTGGAGAGCATGGGTGGGTGTAGAAATGTAACATGTATACAGATAAGTAAGTTTAAAAATATATGCAAAATAAATACCAAATATTTTGTGGGAACTGGAAGTGCTAATCATTTGAAGATAACAGAATGGGCCTCTTGTAGAAGGTGACATTTAAGGTGAGACTCAAAAGGAGCTTCAGAATCCAGGAGACAGAAGTGAAGAAGAGCTTGAAAAGTTCTTCCGTACTTCTTCCATATGTTTGAGTAGTATGTCTAAAATTTAAAAAAAAGTTTTAAAAATATATTTTACAAGTAGTTTAATTTCCCTCAATTAAAATATAAATTTTGTGAATTTTCTTTAAAATAAAAATACTTTTAGGCATGTCTCTGCCTGGCATGATACAGTGCATATGCTTGTTTCCTGAACAGTATCAGTCCAGTACTGTTAGAAATAGCTTGTATTCATGAGCTAGCTGGTTTCAAAGGTCCCTCCCAGCTCTAAAATTCTTCTGTTCTATGTGTGGCAATTCATTAGAACTCAGCTTGTAATTTCAAAGAACTTAGGAAGAATGAACCAAGGAAACTTTGATCTTTCGATAGGATTTCCTGGGATCTAGTGGGGGTCAGGGTAGAGGATGGGAGCCTCCTTCATTCGTTTACATACTTCACAATGTACTTCTGGCCCTGATGGCTCATGCCACCTCATAGCCTTCATGTTATCATAGAGATACAAAATTGCTCAAGGAAAGTAGTTGTGAAAGAAAAAATAGTCACCAGGAGTAGAGGTGAAATTCATATAGCTAGTCATTAGCTCTAGGATCTTTGTCATAATTCTAATCCCGTGGTAGAAGTCCCAGTACCATTAAATAATATTTACTAAGTTTCCACATGTGCATTAGGTACATAAGGTACAAGGAGCATGTTCATAGGACTTCTTTAACTATGACATTTGGAACTGAGAAATTTTCTCCAAGAGGCCCAAATCTGAGCCCACAATATGGCATCATCAGCAATTGACAACTCTAACTGGTGAGGAGGTTTTACAAGGAAAGAGACTTTAAAAACAGAGCTGTGAGAGCCAAGGAGGACAATGGGAAGGGTCAGCAAGATCTGGAGCTGTGGTCATGGCACAGATAGAGAGAGGAAGATTACCATATGAGGCAATGGGCATGGCGTCCTAAACCTCTACATCTTGTCTGGATCAGGGCAAGAGTCTGAATTCAGCCAGTTTTCAGCCTGCCCCAAGGGATTCCAGGGAAAGATTCCAAGAAGCAGATGGCATCTCACTCTAATCTTCCACTGCTTGGTCTTAGTATTGCAAAGTGACAGTACCCTCCTGCTATCCTGGAGAGTAAGAGGAATTGAAGGGGAATTGGATTATAATTCCCCCCAAATTATAGGAGATTTACATCCTTTTTTTGTATGAGTATAGAGAATTTTTTATCATTTGATCCTTTCCCTATTTGAGGGTTTTTGTTTTCAAGTTTTAAATGCTTTGCAATGAGATTTGTGTCTCTGGTTTGCTTAGCAATAGTGTAATAGAGGGTGCTTGAGAGAAGGGCTGAATAATTATCAACTCAAAACAGCTCTGCTGAACCCAGGATTGGACACAGGGGGTAATACAGATGCATTTGACCAAAGCTAAGATGGATATATCTTTTCTAGACAACTTTTCTAATTCAATACATTTCAGCTCCTACTTAGTGTATGGTGCCTGGAGGGTTTTGCCATTAAAGGCATCATGCCCAGGAAAAAAAGAAAAGAAAAGAAACTTATGCCCATTTCTGGGGGGGATAAAGGTGGGATCTGACTGAGTCAAGATGCAAAATTAATTCAGAATCAGTGGAGACATGCAGGGTAAGCATGTAAGAGCCTCAAACGGTATAAAAACATGATTTTCTTTTTGGCTGAATTGGATCCTAATTGTCTCCTGCATAAAATCACAAGTGCCTCTTTTCCTGTGTCTCTCCAGTATTAAGTCTCTTAACACAAATCTGTGGAGTCGTTTGCATCTCTCAAGGTATGGTACACCTTAGAGACTCAGCCAGTCAGAACTCTAATTAACTGCAGGATTTCACTCCCTAGATTTTTAATAACCCTTTATCGGGTAGGGAAACTATGTCAAGCATTCTAATCATTTGTAGTTCTCTAAAATATATCCCCATCCACTCACCATTTTCCTTATCATTGTGACAATGTCATGTCCCACTTTGGATATGTAAAATGACTTTTAGCCAAGTGAACAGGCCAGAGGACATTTGGTTCCATTGCTCTCACCTTCCTACCCAATATTCCTGAGCTTTGAAGAGAAAGAAATAAAGGAATAAGATCTAATGCATTACTACTGTATTCATTTAAATGCCCACAATGAATTAACTCTCCCCCTCAAGTGACAAGCTATGTGTTGTTGGTGGGGGATGATACTGACAATAAAAAAACAAACACTAACTGACATCTGTATAGTCTTATAGTATTTGAATCTACAGTATCTCTCTTGATCTTAACAATGCCTCTGTGAGAGCCAGTAGTATAATTAAAATTATCTTCCATTTTTCAAATGAGAAAAGGCTCAGAGAATTGCAAACCAGAGGCACATAACTAATAAATGTTAGGTCCAGGATTTGAACTCAGGTACACAAATAAGAATTTTTTTCCTGTCTCCTTCACAATGATTTATTTGATTGAGAAGGGGACTCAAGGTCCCTTAAGCTACTAGCAAGCAACACAGCTTTTTCAAAGCAGCTATACAGCCTCAGGAAAAACTTTTGCTGTTGAGTCACATACCCGACTCTTTGTGACCTCATTTGGAGTTTTTGTGGCAAAGATACTGGAGTGGTTTGCCATTTCCTTCTCCAGTTCATTTTACAGATGAGGAGCTGAGGCAAACAGGGTTAAGTGACTTGCCCGGGGTCACACAGCTAGTAATTGTCTGAAGCTAGATTTGAATTCAGGAGGAGGAGTCTTCCTGATTCCAAGCCTAGCACTCTATAGACTGTGTCACTTAGCTGCCCCCAGGAAAGACTCAGCAACAGTATAAACTAGAGAGACTATAATGAGTCTATAAGACAATCTGCCTTTGTGTATTTCCTCAGGGGTGGGAGATAAACACAGATACTACTTATGTTACAGCACGGGACAGGAAAATATAAAAAGTGGTATTAATCCCCTCCTCCAAAAAAAAACCCACTTCCTTTCTACATTCATTTGGTCCTTGCTCTCTGATTGGTTAGTTACTCCTCCCCACCCTTTAAAAACTCACCTCCTAGGATCATCAGGATCTGGGATCTACTAGGACTCTTGTGGAGTGGGAACAACACTTCCTGCCATGGAACTGGTTGGCATCCAGCTGACAAGTCAGAATGTCAAGATGGTTAGAGGTTAGAGGAACACTAGAACACTTTTTACCCACTCGATAGGAACAAAATGAAATTAAGTTCTCCAGACAATAAATCAAACACCATTTCACAGTTCTCTGCCTCAACTCAAGTTCTTTTTGTCCCTGGAACTTGGCAACTTGCCCACATCAATTTATAGATGTTATCTGATACCAACTGATATCTCTGTGCTATTCTAGGGGTACAGGGATTGGGTTGCATCCAGATATTGGGTTTCCCTGAGCCCAGCATCCTCTTCCATCTGTTGAAAAATCAGGAAAGGATGCTGGGCTAGAGCCCAGCAAAGGTTCTTAACCTGGGGTCCATGGACTTTTAAAAATATATTTAGATGACTGTTTGTCAATATAATAGATTCCCTTTGCAATCCTATGTATTTTATTTTATGTATTTAAAAACATTATTCTGAGAAGGGCTTCACAGACTTCACCAGATGGCTAAAAGGGTCCATGAGGCTGAAAAGGTTGAGAACCTCCACTAATGGCAAGAGGAGGAGAGGAATCAGGTGTGCATGTTTGCTATTCTATTGATCATTTTCCTCCAAACGCTAGTGAGTTTGACTTTCTCTTTTCTTGCATGCTTAGCTGCAAATTAGAAATTAAACTCAAGACTCCAAAACTAAAATATTGATCGATCTGTCACGGTTCTCTTACTTTTGCTGTGAATTTTAACTGATCAGCAGACTCTCCTATTTTAAAGCTGGAGAGTTCCAAATAGCTTCACAGAACATTGAAAATATATATTGGTCTCTGTAAGCTGTAAAATTCCATTCTTCAAAACACGGTTCCTATCAGGGCAGGCATTTCTTAACTATATTACAACATTAAATCCCATCATCATCCCTTCCTCTCTGCTTGCCAGATGTTCCTATGTTGTACTTACTCCACTAAAACTGCAGGACTTTCAAAATCACCAGCTTCTCACCTAGTATGACTTAGGAAGATATTATTTCTCCCTCTGAATAAGCAAAGTACCCCACAGGATAATCTGCCATAGCAAGATTTGAAGTATGTCATTTGTGATTCGTTCAGCCAACAGCCAGACGTGGTTTTCAAATGGGCTGATGGTGGATTAAAGTCTGCTTTCTTAATCAACCGAGGAATGGGTGACTGGCAAGAAGGACTGGGTTATTTAGCAGGCTCCCTTTTCAGTGAACGAAACATCTTAAAAGGAGACAGAAGGACACTGAAACTACATCCCTATTGGAAGCCGAATGGTCTTCAAAGATTGCCCTGGGATTACAGGCTGCTAGAAAACTAATTTGGAGCTAAATGTCTGAATATTATAAAAACAAACCAAAAAAAACCCCCTCCCTCGCTTTGGCCAAAGTCCTGGCCCTTTTAGCCAGGACTAACAGGGAATTTTTCTTTCTTTCTTTTCTTTTCTTTGAAAGAAGGAACCAGATAGGAACAATCCCAATGGAAAGATTTAGAATTGAATTGCTTTGGGTATAGAGCCATCCCAGGAAGAGTTTTTCTCCATTATGGTATAATGGAGTGAACTTTCCCAGCATGCTATACATTGTATTTTATCTTTCTTTAAAACAGACCACTAAGCTCACAATTTGTTTCCTCCTTGAAGGACTCCTGCCTTCTCTTACAGCTCTATAGCAAATATTGGGCTCTATCAATAAACCACTGAGTAAATGCTTATGGATTGATTGAAAATATGATTTTGTAATATACTCTATGGTAAGATGATCCAGTTATTAGTCCACTAGCAGAAGATAAAAAAGCTGAGCCCTCTCCGAAGATTCTAGTATCAGAGATTAAAGGATCATTGATTTACAGCGGGAAGGATCCTGAGAAGTCATGGAGTCCTGTGCCCTTATTTTACACATGATGAAAACGAGGCTTAAAGACCTTGCATGATTTATCCAAGGTCATCAAGATGGAAGAGCTCTACTGACGTCTGTCCTAACTCATGGTTTTACTTGGAAAGGCAACATGGTATAGGAATCATAAATAAACCTGGAGTTATGAGACTCCTGGATTCAAATTCTGCCTCTGACACATTCTACTTGGGTGACAAGCAAACCTATTGGCCTTTCTGAGCCTCAGTTTCCTCATCTGTAAATGGGGATACCAATCCCTGTAGTACTTGCTTCACCCAGCTGCTATGAGGCTCAAATGAAATAACAGTGTACATAAATAATTTACATGTACCTGCTACCCTGAAGGTGTCAGCAATTACTGTTATCTTGAGTGTATTAACTTCTCTTTATTAAGTTCCTTCATATGTGAAATGTTCTCAGAATGTTCCCTCTATGTGTATAAAACCTGGGCCATGGAGTTCTAAGAAACCTTAAAGATCATGGTGTCCAGTCCTCACTTTATGGATGAGGAAATTAGGACCAGAGAAGTACCTCTTGGATGAAATGCAAACTACTCTGACATTTAAAGTACCTCACAGTCTGATTTCAGCTTATCTTTCTAGGCTGATTATATATTACTCCCTTTTCCCAACTTTACACGTCAGCCAGACTGGCAGGTTTGCTTATCCTGTATGCAGCATTCCATCTCCTGGACATGGCCTTTTCAGGGGCTTTTTCCCTATTTCTATTTCCCTATATCTATTTCTTAGAACATTCAGTACTTCACGTACCACCTCCTTCAACAGGCCTTTCCTGGTGTCCTCAGTCATTAGTGCCCCCTCCCCCAACACATTTAGTTTGTAGATAATCTGGATTGATTTATTTGTATAAATATATTCTAGTCCTAAACCCAGATAAAATGTCAGCTTCTTGAGGGTAGGCAATGTCTCACTTGGGTATTTAATCTATAGTACACAGTACCTGGCACTTAATAATGGGACTCAAAAATGTTTCTTGATTAATTGATTCATTGTCATAACCTTCCCAAGTTCACACAGATCATACACAGAAGTGTATTTGCATGTAGGTTTTCTGAGGTTAATTCTAATGTTTTTGTTTTTAGTTTTTACTATACCATGCTTCCACTTTCACATTCACGGAACTTCTAAGATGAAAGGAATCTCATTGCCATATAGGCAACCCATTTCTTCCTTCCTTCCTTTCTTCCTTCCTTTCTTCCTTCCTTCCCTCCCTCCCTCTGTCCTTCCTCCCTCCCTCTGTCCTTCCTTCCTTCCTTCCTTCCTTCCTCCTTCCTTCCTTCCTTCCTTTCTTCTTTCCTTTGTTTCTTTCTTTCCTTCTTTCTTCCCTCTCTCTTTCCTTCCTCCTTCCTTTCTTCCTTTTTTGTTTCCTTCCTTCCTTTCTTTTTTGAGGCAATCAGAGTTAAGGGACTTGCCCTTAATAAATGTCTGAGGATGGATCTGAACTTAGGTCCTCCTGACTCCAGAGCCTGTGCTCTATCCATTGCACCACCTAGCTGCCCCCAGTCAACCCATTTCAGAACAAAAATCCCTTTTACAATCTCTCCCCAACAGAATACCATATAAGCCTTGCCTTGAAGAATTTCCACAAAGGTAGTCTTACTAACCCCCAAATAAGCTATTCCACTTTTTGACAGCTCTAATTATTAGGAAGCTCTTCCTGATATCAAACCTATATTTGTTGCTATGAAACTTCCATGGATTGCTCCCAGTTCTGCTCTTTGGAGCCAAGAAGAACAAGACTAATGTCTCCTATATATGATATACCATTGACATACTCTATTGCCCTCCCACCACTACCATCAGTTTTCCCATGATGGTAAGTGGTCAAAAATATCACTGAAGCCACAATAATAACAATTGACATAACAAAGCTTTGGTGAGAAGGGCACAGTCAGGGCCAAAGAGAATTTTAATTGATTACCCATTTCTTTATCTCCAAACTCTCAAAAAATAAAAGTCATGAGGGAAGGGCTAGAAAGATAAAATATCTCTTTATTACACGGACCATTTCACAAGCATCATGTTCCCAATAAGCAGAGTAAAAAGGGAGAGCTCTGGATGTGAAGAAGGTCATAACTTTCTCACTGACCCAGAAAAACAAGTCTTTCAAAAATGCTTTTTTGAAAGCTATAGCCATTTGCTTTCCAGAATTTGGAGAACCTTATTTTTTAAGGACTCTTTTGGAAATCAAGTTCTTTAAGACACTGCATTTAAAATTATGAAAAATGAGATGAGTAGAACCAGAATTACAATTTATACATTAGCAACAACACTGCAAAAACAAATAACTTTCAAAGCTGTAAAAACTCTAATTGACATAATGACAATCCATGATTTCAGAGGCTCCAGATGAAGCATCCAAGATTCAGGTTAAAGAGTGATATATGTGCGTGTATGTGTGTATGTGTGTGTGTGTATACACACATACATATGATATCTATACTATACACACATGTATACATATGTGTACATACACTAATATATACATGTATAATATATACATATATGTGTGTGTACGTACATTTATTATGACCAATGAAGAAATTTGTTATGCTTAACTATGAATATTTCTTACAAAGAGTTTCTGGGTTTTTTTTTTCCAACGAGGTGGGTGGTAAAAGGAAGAGAAAATAGATTTCTATTCACTAAAAAGCTAAAATTTAATTTTAAAAGGAAATTCATTCTTTCCAAAGAAAGGGGAACCAGGAGAATAATATATAAAATGGCTATAATTGTGTACATGGAAAAAAATCACAGTAAAATGTAGCAGAAATCAGATTCAATTCAATTACCACCCTGGATTCCAGCATACTCTACGTGTTGATGATCCGCGAGACAACATGATTTCCCCCTTCTCCAGTAACGTACACTTGTTTACTATTGCATCAGCATGTTCGTAATCAGAACATGGCCATCCAAAGTCACTGTCAGGGATCTTAAATTTGGTGTTTCTTCTCTCCAACTTCAGTGTTATCCACTTAATTTATTTTTCTATTCTTCTTTGGTTAATGAATCATTCAGACTTGCCCAATTCCATTTGTATCATTATTCTTCTCCTGTCTATACTAGATTCCCTTTTGAGCTATGAGGTAAACCATCTTAAAGCCATGATGGTAAGTAGTCAAAAATATTGGTGAAGTCACAATACTAACAATTGGCATGACAAAGCTTTGATGAGAAGGGCACAGTCAGGACCTAAAAGAATTTTAACTGATTATACACTTCTTGCCACCCTCTTCTTTCCCTCCATCCTTTCTTGGTACCATTGTCACTTCCCATGGGTTTAGTTGTCACCTCTATGAAGATGAATCTTAAATGAGTACATGTAGTTCTCATCCTCCCTTCATTCTCTACTCAAGCCACTCTTCCAACTGCTCCACCTGCCCACCAACTTGCCTTGCCTATATCAGAGGGACTCTACCATGCTTACTAATGAGAGAGAGTTCCAGACATGGGGGCAGCCAATAAAAATGCACAGTCAGGAGATGCCATGTCTTCTGGGAAGAACAGGCAGGAGGCCACTCCTTGGAAAGAGTAAGGTGTAATAAAACCAGGAAGCTAGGAAGGGGCCAAATTATGAAAGGACAGATAAAAAGATTCCCTTTCAAGCAAAGACTGGATGATCACTTGCTGGGCATGTTGTAATGCAGAGGTATCGAACTCAGAGTCTATGGGCTGTAACAACCACAGTAGGGCCCAACCAGATTAAAATGTAACTGAGAAATATTTAACAAAACAAATAAAAATGCAATACAACATAGATAATGTTAATTTGTGGGTTTAAAATTCAATATGCAACCCATGGGGATCCCTTTCTATTAGAGTTTGACACCACTGTTGTAGAGGGCATTATTGGGGTGAGGGGTATAGGTTAAACTAGATAGCCATTAAGGTTGCCCCAAATTCTAAAATTCTGTGATTCTAAAATATATATTCATCCTCTTGGTCCAGAATGTGGACTACACTGTCACATACCATCATTCTGTTGGCTGGCTTTTGCTTAACTGTTTGCCTTTGCTTTAAGGAAGAATTTTGTGAGAATAGAGTTTTATTGTGAAGTGAGATACATAGGCAGTAGAATGGCTAGAGCACTGGACTGGAAATTAGGAATATCCAAGTTCAAATCCTGCCTGAGATATTTCATAGCTGTACAACTGAGTGAGGGTCCTTATATCATTGAACTTCTTAAAGTAATGGAAGACAATCTCTTTATCACTGGATAATTTTCTCAAAATTAGATTTCTTTTCATCTAACTTTTAAATAGGTAAACATTTATCCAATGATTATCAGTTAGCTTTTCAAGAAGCACTTGAAGAGCAACCTCTTCTTTCAAACTGATGATAAGAAAGTGATCTGTGGGATGACTATGATGCTGAGGCAATGACCACAAACTAGTTGATGGCCTAATATAGAAGGGGGGAGGAAGAAGAAGGGAAGATACGTTTATATAGCACCTACTGTGTGCCAGGTAACATGATAAGCACTTTACAATATTATCTCATATGACCAGACAGTAAGCATTTACTGACTGTCTGCAGCATTCAGGATAGGTGACATTATCTGGGTGTCCTTCTTGCTGGTATTTTTCAACAGTAGCACTCAGTGTAAAATTGATAGGTAAATATTCAATTCCAGGAATTTTGACAGGGCTTCTGTAATTACAACAAAAGTGGAAATCTTATGGGTCTCCATATATAAAAGTTACCATATGCTTGAAAAACATTTTCCAGACTGTTTCCAAAAAACATACAGGAGCATGGTAGTACTTGAGGATCTTCAAATGTACCATGACAAATGGAGCATGTAAATTCTTCCTGAAAATTATGCATTTCCTAGTTTGTAGAACTCCTGATAAAGCCCTTCCCCCAGACTTGAGCCTTCATATGCTTTTGTGTCCTTTTGACCTTCTCAGTGTTTTCATATTCTTCACCTCAATCTTGACCACCGTCCTTCACAATGTTGGGGAGACATTGTCCATCCCACTGGCCCAGCTGGTGTCAGCCTCCTCTCCCTGATACTGCTATTCTGCTCCAGGCCAAGGCAGCAGGATGGATGGGAAAGACCCTCCAAAGCCTCCCTTGTCAGGCTGACGGACCGAGCAAATTGTGCATGTTTTTTAAGGTCTCTGGTGAAGCTTTTCTAACTCAAGGAAAGCTGGGGGAATTAAACTTTTCTAGTCCAATTGCCAAATGTCTGGAGGAGTGTAGCTAAGATTCAGCAGTGGGTAAAGATGAGGTTCTCAGACAGAAACAAGGTAATATGGCGTATGTCACATATGCCAGCAGTGGATTCAACATGATACAAAGACAGATGGAAGACGAATTGGATTTCCTGTATGTAAACTGGGCAAATTCCCATGATGCCAGGGAACTGAGATATTCAAAGGGTAATTGCCAATCCTTCCTATTATTTCAAAATATCCAAAAAGAGCAGATAGGACTAACATTGGGACAAAATGGATAGCAAGTAACATTGTAGGTATGGAAGAAGAGAAGGTAGTCTTACCTATATTTCCTGGTGTCGTAGAAAGGGCACAATTTGTTGTCAGGATAAGATTCACAAAAAAAAAAAAGTGTTGAAAGGCGCCTCAGTGGCCATCCAGTTCAACCTATACTGGGGGAAAAATGATTTCTTTCTATATTTAACAATTAGGAGGCAAAGCCAGCAGAGATATTTATTCCAAAACACAATAGAAGCAAGATTTCAAACAATCTGTACGGGCTTTAGTGTTTGACCCAACTAGACAAGATATAGTTCAGCAGTGTTAAATATAAAATCCTATATTTAGATTTTTTTTTAAATTAGTTCAGGATATAGGGGAAGAGCGGAAACTTGGCTTGGCACAATTTCATGGAAAAAAAGAACCAGAAGTTTTCTATCACAGCATAGCTGTTGTGTTAGTTTAGAGGTCTTCACTCAGTAGTCAATTAGTCAACAATAATTTTTCAAACACTTACTAGCCAGCCAAAGGTTCAGTAAACACAGAGGCATTACCTGTCCATTCCAGGGAACTAAAGCAACAGTTAGGCCTGGGACTGGCACAGTGAAGAGGTCTATGGGTCAAAAAACCCTTAGTCCAGTCAACCAACCTGAAGTTTGGTAAATAGGAGGCAGAGGCTTGATAGAACAAGGTGAGTTAGCAGCAGTACAAAACATAAACACTGTTCATGATTAAGCCATGGCAGCTTAGGGTGACAAGTACCAGACTGCAAGTCAGGAAAACTGAGTTTGAATCCTGCCTCTGACACTTACTAGCTGTAGTGACCACAGGCAATCACTGAACTCTTCTGGGTCTTGTTTTTGCCTATGTCAAAAATGTGAACAATCATCCCAATTACAGGATCTTTAATAAGGTAATTAGTGTATTAAAGGGCTTCACAAATTTTAAATCTTTAAATTGCCTTTGTATTAAAGGCAATTATTATTCGGTGAAAATGTGAAATCAGAAGAGTAAGTTACCCCCAACCCCATGTCAGGGGCATGTATTTGCACTCCCCTATGCAAGTGCCATAGGTGCTCATACAAGTTTGATCCCTATGCATAAGGACTCTTCCCCTTGAGGTTGTGTTTATTTGTGGGAGAGAGATTTGTGACTTTATTATGAATTGTTCTATCTGAATTTTTTAAGTTGTACTATTTCATTAGATATTTTTGTTTAGAGGAGAAATTTTAATACAAATGCTAGCTCATGTCTGACAGCACAACAGGGCATGCTCTTGCATTGGTTCAGCAGCTGTGTGTATACATTTTAGTTGAGTTCACGCTAAATATGAGTCAACAGTGTGAAGAAACTACTAAGAAGCTAATGTAATATTAGATCACATTAAGCAATACCTTGGGCAGCTAGGTGGTGCAGTGGATAAAGTGCCTAGAGTCAAGAAGACTCATCTCTCTGAGTTCAATACTGGCCTTAGACACTTAGTGACTGTGTGACCCTGAGTAGTCATTTAACCCAGTTTGCCTCAATTTCTTCACCTATAAAATGAGTTGGAGAAGGAAATGGCAAACCATTCCAGTGTCTTTGCCAAGAAAAGCCCAAATGTAGTCATGAAGAGTTGGCCATAACTGAAGCTACTGAAGAAAAATGAAAAGGGATACCTAGCTTCCAGAAGAAAAAAATAAAGGAGGTAATCACAGCACTTGAGTATACATCTTCATATTTTGACCAATTCTGGTGCCATCTTTTAAAAGAGACATCAATGAATTGGACTGTTTCAAGGAAGATTAAGCTGGAAGGTTAATGGTCAGAAGCCTGGACATGTACTGTTACCTACCTAACCTGCTTTCTGTAGGCACAAAACCAGGCCATGTTAAGATAATTAATGGAACCATGGATCATTAAATTAGAGACGAGAAGATTTAGGCAACATTTAATAGTGGTCTTCAAATATCTGAAGGACCAACAGGTAAAATCAGGATGAACAATATTCTAGATGACTCCAGAACACAAAACCAAGACCAATGGATAAAAGTTACAGGGGGACTTTTGAAATGATTTTTATTTTTTGGAATGAACTGTGTAGGAATGAGTTACCTTTCATTGTTCATGTTTATGGAGAGTTTGGATGATCACACATCATATGTATTATACAAATGACTGGTTCTATAGAATGGAATGTTAGTAGTTGATAATAACTCATATTTTACAATTTCCAAAATGCTTCTTGACCAGATTGCATTGAACATGATCAAATGGTCCTGTGAAGCAGACACAGTAAGTATATAGAAAATGAGCTAAGTTTTAAGTCTACTAGGCCAGAGACCAAGTTAGTATAGGGGAAAGTAGGCCCTCAAGGTATTGAGGAAAATGTTTGTATGTTTATTCGTGTCATATTCGCGAGGCAAATATTTCTTCGTAGAACTTCCTGACGTTAAGTGGTTAAATGGAACTGGAGATGCTAGTCTCCCTATTCCCTGTACCCCTAAGAAATACGAGAAACATAGTCAATGCACACTTAAGCCAATGAGAGTAGAGAAAGAGATTGTCCAGAAGCCAGTCAGGGTGCTCTGATGGATTGTGGGATGTTGTAGCAGGCCTGGCCCTGAGAGAGTGAGACCAGAGCTCATCTGCTGTTGTTGCTGCTGTACTGTTGTTGCTGTCCTGTCATTTTTTAGTCATGTCTGACTAAACCCCTTTTGGGGTTTCCTTGGCAAAGATACTAGAGTAGTTGCCATTTCCTTCTCCAGCTCATTTGACAGATGAGGGAACTGAGGCAAACAAGGTGAAGTGACTTGCCCAATGGTTTACAGCCAGTGAGTGTCAGGGGCTGTATTGGACCTCAGAGAGATGAGTCTTCCTGACTCTAGGCCTGGCATTCTATCCACTGAGCAACCTAGCCGCCCAAGCATATCTGTTATATAGTACATGTTTATTTGTATGTTGTCTCTTCCATTAGAATGTGAGCTCTTTGAGGACAGGGACCAAGTTTTTCGCCTTTCT
This sequence comes from Trichosurus vulpecula, assembly GCF_011100635.1. Taxonomy (NCBI): domain Eukaryota; kingdom Metazoa; phylum Chordata; class Mammalia; order Diprotodontia; family Phalangeridae; genus Trichosurus; species Trichosurus vulpecula. Next base: position 268,934,165 of record NC_050575.1, on the reverse strand, counting down.
TTGTATCCCTTGTATGTAGCGGTGCCTGATACAGAGAAAATACTTACTAAAGAGTTTTCGAAAGACTTATCATTCTATTTTACAGATAACTCCTGGTTTCCTTTCCAACTATAATAAGTATATCTCTCATATTTTATATTTTCCAATTAAGGTCTCTACTTCATTCCTCATCTATATGTGTTCTCTTGTTTTTTTTTTAGATTCAATCTGTGTTCTGGATATCAGGCATCTCTAGTCACCTTACTATTAAAGTTCACTGGTCCATATTGTGCACATTCAAAGGAAGGAAATCATTTAGGTAATGAGCTATTTTTTGTCATCCACAGAGCTGCTGGAGGATGGAACCTTGGAAAAATGCCGATCATCAACTATAGGGATTATAACTCTGAATATCTGTATCTATCATAAATTCACAATACTTAGAGAGTCTGAAAGACAGGTTTTAATTTTCTTCCCCCGGAATCATTTCACCAATGTCTGCCCTGGGCAAAAATAGCTGTATCTGTTATTTATGTAACATTGACAGGTGGTATTACACAGGGACAGCTAGGTGGCTCAATGGATAGAGCGTGAGACCTGGAGTCAGGAAGACATGGGCTCAAATCTGACCTGAGACACTTCCTAGCTGTGTGACCCTGGGCAAGTCTCTTAATCTTGTTTGCCTCAGTCTCCTCATTTGTAAAATGAGCCAGAAAAGGAAATGGCAAACCACGCCAGTATCTTTGCCAAGAAAACCCCAAATGGGGTCATGAAGAGTGAGACACAACTGAAAAATGACCAAACAGCAGGTATTACACAACCTTTTTGTTCCCTTTTGATCTCTTCTCCCTTCTGAAAGAGGCAGAAGTGAATCTCATTTAAACCTCACCTAACTTAACCCCCTTTCTCAAACTAGAAAGTAGAAATTTAATTAGTCACACTATGTCACATGTGCCAGCTCCCTATTATTCTGAGTGTAGTATAATGGCTGTTTCTCAGGTCCAGGTGCCCCTTTCTCTTCTGTTTCATGTAAACAAAAATTATTAGTATGAGCACAATAGCTCAGAGCCCCCAGTTAGAAAAATCCTTAACATTCGGATATGAGTTTGTTTCAATATAGTTATTTAAAGTCTTGTGTATTTCTAGCTAATTGCTGTCCTCTTTATATTCCTGGCAAACTCAGGATATAAGAAATATTTAGGTTAAAAAATGAGTTGAATATATTATATCATCAATTATTCGATAGGCATAGAAAGGGAAATTGGGGAAAGAGCTGAACTTTTGGGAGCAACTTCCTCTAGTCTTGAAGGGGCAAGCAAAAGCTTTATCTTCAGCCCAAGTCTGAGTTCTCTGTTCCAGAAATATTTACATGGCCCAAGGCCCACCTTGATCTCCTTCTCTATCACACTCAGTGACATTCATTTTCTCCTTTTGGTTGTTACCACTTCTTTCCAGCTCAGTTTGTTAAGTCCCTTGTTAAGTCTGGGGATGCTGACTCCCTACTGCTGTTATTGCTCTGCTCTTATAGTCCTTCGTCTCCGTCTGTCTTTCACGGACTGTGAATGACCCTTTTTAGAACACTCATGTCTGACTTAGGTCTACCTTCCAGCTATCATGATCGTCCCAATTTACTCTCAAGGATAAGAAGGAAGCTTTGTCCCTCTGAACTATAAATTCCAGGATGCCAGTCAATTCTCAAATTCTAATTAAACTTGACAGTAAGTGTTTTTTATTTTTTATCTCAAAAGGGAATTAAGTCAAACTAAGAAAATTACTGAGTTTCTTCCATCTACAAACTCAAAGACAATGATAAAAGAAATGATCAAAGGAACCTCAGGTTAGCCTGCAATTCCAGGGATAATAACTCAAATAAAAGCAATAGCTTCTTTTTTTTTCACTTTAACTGTATGTTTGAGGACAGGAAGCCACTAAGAGGGACTAGAATCTACTGAATACATCACAATGATGACAGAGTAGCCTAAACAGCTATATATGCAGATTTAAAAATGTATATTATCCTTCATTTCTCCCCGTAACTGATTTTTAAAAAATAATTTCTGCCTTATTCAGTGTCTGCCTATACTAACTCATTTGCAAAAAAAAAAAAAAATGCTCAGATTCTAGAGTTCAGCCTCTGAACAAGTCAGCATCTCAGATGTATCATTCCACTTGCCATCTGCTTCTGAAGTGTCTCCTGTTGCTCTGTCTTAGCTTTAATGCATGGCTTACTCAGTTGGTGGCCTTTCCTCAGACTAACTGGAGATAGAAATGTCAGCAATTTCTGCGTCACACACTGAAAAAAAAATGGAACACAATGCTTCAGCTTGGATGAGGACACTCAGCACTTAGAAAGAAATGTTACTGTTGGCTCCATATCTAAAGTCCTCAGGGGAAATAAAAAGATTTTTTTCTTGATCATTGGTCACTTTCATTTTACTAAGATATTCACATATTCAAACAGCTTCTAACTTTGCCTTTTTATCCATGTCCACAATGCCAGAACTCGGCACAAATGACCGAGACCTCTGCCCACCATATGTGTGGCTTGGACTGGGGTCAGTTGAGTGCTGAATCTGGAATCAAGATGGTTGGTTTTTAGTTCAGGCTCTGCTCCTTGCTGTATAATATTTGGGAAGGTCATTTCATTTTTAGGAGCCTCATTTTCATCAGCTATAAAATGAGGAGGTCAGACTATCTGATATCTAATATCTCTTCCTGCTTGATTCTAGGGCAAGATGAGCTGTTAAAGACTGACAGGGCTTACAATGTGAAGCAAAGAACCTGGGACAGCAGATAGCAGCAAAAGACATCTGGGTGGGGAGGGGCTTCAGAATACACTAAGGGAAGAGTGGCATGGCTTGTTATAGGATTAAGGCTAGAGGGCATTAGCAGTGAATCTGCATATCTGCATGTTCTTTACATATTTAAGGCTTTTGAGCCTCTACAATTGACTGTCCCTGAAAACAGTTCTCTCACTGGATCTGCAAAGCACATGTGAAAAGATAAAAATGCATCTGTATAGATCTCCATGTCTGAGCTGTTGGGCTTGGCTAGTTGTTTGAATGAGGGACTCTCTGAGGGATTAAGTAGATGATATGAAACACCTCCCATTTGAAGCATGTAAATTACTCACTTTGAATCTCTATTCACATTCTTCTTTAACTCATGTAATTAATAATAATAGTAATATTAATAATAACAACAACCAACATTTATATAATACTATGTGTCAGGCACTATGATAAGTTCTTTACCATTATTATCTCATTTGGTCCTTACAACACTCCTGGGAAGTAGGTGCTATTATTATTACCATTTTACAGGTGAGGAAACTTAGGCAAACACATATTAAGTGACTTGCCCAGGGTCACACAGCTAGTAAGTATTAAGGCTAGATTTGAATTAGGGTCTTCCTGATTCTAGGTTCAACGCTCCGTCTACTGTGCCACCTAGGTGCCCCCAAATTTACCCCCATCATTTTTTGAGGATAAATTTAAGGTAGAGGGTGTGGGGGGTAGAGTACTATATTTGGTGTCTGGAAGATCTGGGTTCAATCCTACCTTTGCCGTTTATTAGCTCTGTAATCCAGGGTGTATGTCTTAACCCCTGTGTACTTCCCACAATTTCCTAGGAAGTTGTCTCGTTAGCAATAGAAGGGTGGCTGCTTTCTTGAGCCAAAGAGTTCCCACACCAGAAGTTTCCCACATTGATGAAATTGTGAAGCCTTTTAAGCAGTATTTCTTCCCGTTCTGTACCTGTCCTAAGGTTGCTAATGGATCCTATCATAATAATCACCCAATCATTCTCATAAGAAATATTTTTCCATCTCTTTGTTTTTCATTTTCTAAATCATTTCTCTTAATCTTCCCCCCACCTTTCCCTACTAGATGGGATTTTCTTGTTCATTATACATTCTAGCCCCCAACCTCCTCATTTTCACAGCACCCCAAGGGGCTCACACTTTCCCTTTACCATCTGTACCATCAAATCCAAATAAATATATGCCCTAAGAAGCAAGTGATTCCAAGAAAGGAAGGAAAAAAATATTGTCTAAATATAGAGGTGTTCTTTATAAGAAAATGCAAAACCACATTTCTTTCTTTCCCTTTTATTCCCCTTTAATCAGTTCTATAGCAATGTACATTTCAAATAATACTTTCATTTAATTTGTATAATACTATTCTTTTTTAGACACCTATGGTCACAAGGCAGGAATTTGGAAATCTCATTGGATTCCTGTCTAATGCCCAAACTTGATACAGGCCTCCCATCTTAGATTTAGACCTGGAAGGGACTCTGCTAGTCATCAAATTAAAATCTCATGAACATTTTGCAAATGACAAAACTAATGCCACCAGAAGAGAAATGACTTGCCCAAGATCACATAGGTTGCTAGGATTTGAAACCAGCTCCTCTCTCTTCAGATTCAGAGTTCTACTGGAATACACCATGATTCCCAAGTTCTGTCAGACTGAGAAATTGCTAGCTCGCCCACTGTAAAATAATAACAGCACATATTAATGTAGTAATTCACACACATTATCTCCTTTGATTCTTTTTTTTAATTTTTTTCCTTTGGGCAGGGCAGTTGGGGTTAAGTGACTTGCCCAAGGTCACACAGTTAGTACATGTGTCAAGTGTCTGAGGCTGGATTTGAACTCAGTTCCTCCTGACTCCAGGGCCCTTGTTCTACTCACTGCACCACCTAGCTGCCCCTTCCTTTGATTCTTAAAACAACCCTAGAAGGTAGGCATTATTATAATCCCCATTTTACAAAGGAAGAAAAAAAGAAATTAAATGAGACCTACTCGGGGTCACACAGCTAATAAGTGTCTGAGGCAGGACTTGTATTCAATTCTCCCTGGATCCAAGACCAACATGTCCCCTATACCACCTAGATTCATACTACTCTGTGTAGCTGGGTTTGGAACTCTTTTTTGCAGGGGGAGGAAGCAAGACACAGAAAAACAAAGGGCTTTTTCCCGGAAGTATGCTAAGCAATGAAAGAACCACAGAAGGTAAATAAATGTCAGAATGATACACACAAAAGGTTACTTGTCCTCAATACTTCTAGCCTTCTCCTTCTACTTACTCTTTCCCCTCTATCTCCTTCTTGGCTCAAGTGCCCTAATGCTTTCTTCTCTTATCTCAATGTCAATTATCCTCAGAAAAAGATCTGATATAACATTTCTACCTCATTATGAATTTACCAGATAAGATGAAACCTCAGCTTCTCATTCAAAACTTTGTATGCTTTGATTCCAAAATGTTTTTCTGTCTTTGCTATCCACAATACCCATTCCTAGGTTCCATGATAAAGTGGAAAGAGGATGGGGAATCTGGGTCCCGAAGGAATTGGGCCAGTTGGACTCTAAGACATCATTTAGCTCTACCTCAAAGATCCTATGATCTTTCTGGGCCTAATTTTTCTCATCTGTAAAAGGAGAATGATTGACAATTGGCTTCTCTCTCACAAAATTGTGTGGTGAAATAATTCTGCAAACTTAAAACCATTATAAATATAAGCTTTCATTTGTAAAATTGTAATAATCCTGGCAGATAGCTGGCAGGGACCTAGAGCAGATCATCTCTTTTGGAAGATTTTATTGTGTATTGGGCTAAAGCTATTAATAATTGTTTCAATTGCTTTCTTTGCTAATTCTCTGGGGTTTTCTAAGTAAGACATCATATCATCAGCAAATAAGGATAAGTAGACTTCTCTTTGACAATATTGGCTTTGGTTTCTTTCTCTTAGTGCTGTTGCTAGCATTTCTGCAACTATCACATAACAGGAATAAAAAGGGACAACTTGGCTTTACTCGTATTTATTGGGAATTTCTTAGTGTTTCCTCATTAGAATAATTCTAGCTTTTGGTTTTGTTGTTAACTTTAACCATATTGCAAAACTACCCTTCTCTGCTTATGCTTTGTAGGATATTCAGAATAAAAATGTATTCCATTTTATCAATAGTTTGGGGGTTTTTTCTGTTTCTATTGATATATATGTGGAGTTTTGGTCTTTTGTTTTTAATACGATTATGCTAGTTGATTTAATGATCTTAAGCAATATGTTAAGCTTTGATATAAGTGTAACTTGGCCATAATGAATAAGATTTTTTGATAAACTGTTGCAGTCACTTTGATAGAATTTTATCTTAGATTTTGATATCAATATTTATTAGTGCCATGGGTCTATTGTTCTCTTTTTGAAACATGTATTCTTTCCTGGTTTGGGTATTAAAACTATATGTGTTCATAAAAGGCATTTGGTTGAGGTTTCTGTCCTTAATTTTTGAGAATAAGTTGCACAGAAAAGGTATTAACTGCCTTTAAGATAATTCATCTGTAGATTTGTCTGAACCAAGACCTTTTTCTTTGTTAGCGTATTTATAGCTGGTTCAATTTCATTTTATGGGATTGTATTATTTGAGATCTATTTCCTATTCTATAAATTTGAGTATTTAAAATTTTTCTGAAAAATCCTTATTTTTTATGACTCTCAAGTTTTTTGGCATGTAATTACATATTGTAAATTCTGATTCTTTTCATTTCTTCTCTGTTATGATTTCACATTGCTCATTTTTTTTAAAAAAATGGCATTTTGATTTTTCTCATTGATTTACAAAATTTGTTAGTCTTTTCAAGGAATTGGCTTCTAGTTTTGTTTATCAGTCCTATAGCTTCTCCTCCCACTCCATTTTATTAATTTTCATCTAATTTTCAGGATTTCCCTTTTTGTGTATGTTTTGTTTTTACTTATTTGTTGATTTCTATTTGTTGACATGACAAATTCAGTTAATCTTCTCTTATTATTAATATATATTTACAGAGAATTTTTTATCTGAGGACCAATTAAACTGCATCTCAGAAATTTTGGTATGTTATCTTATTATTCTTTTTCATATTGTTATTATTTCTAAGATTTGATCTTTGACCCAATGATTATTTAAGATGTCATTATTAATTCCACATTTATATCTGTATTTTTTGCTTGTGTTCCCTATATTAATTCATATTCTCATCGTGTTGTGCTTTGTAAAGGATATGTAGTATTTATGCTTTTTTTTATTTATTTAAGCTTTGTATTCTAGATCAGTGATCTCCAAAGTGGAACCTAAATACCACCATTAGGAAATGGAATAATTGCTAAAGAAGCATAGAATGATTCCAAAGGAGTAACTAATTGGCAGTTGTGAAAATAAGTCACTTCCTAACCTCTCCTGACAGCCATTTGCAGAACTTGTCTCCAAAACAATGACAATGCTCACTCCATCCATAATCATGCAACATTTCCTTCATTTTGTCCTTTCTTGAAGCTAGCCTCCTGTAGCCATCTAAGCTCAAAAATTCTCTCCTTCTAAGCTTTGTATCAGCCCTTAAAAGCTAACTGCAACCCAGATACACATGGTAGCCATATGGGTAGGTATTTGGGGGAAAATTTTTCCTCCCCCAATATATCACATTTTGAACCCTCAGATCATCTCACAGTTGAAACAGATCTCCCTCACTGGGGTGGACTTTGTACTCTACATCAACAGCTAATGAGTAAGAGCCAGTCTCCTTACTTTTCTTTTTCAGTAGGACAAACAACTACACAAGATGACCAGATGTTGATCAGTTGCAATCTGTACTGCCAATTTCATTCTATCTTGCTTTTCTCTTCCCAGTTGATCAAATGCTGGACTTGAGGTCAGGAAGACCTGGATTTCAATCCTATCTCAGACACTTATACTGGCTAGACGACCCATGTCAAATCTGGTCCTCAGTTTCTCATCTCTAAAATGAGGGGGTTGGACTTAACTACCACAATTCCTTCCCAGTCTAAATCTGGGATTCTTTTTTAACATCCCCATTTCTGTATAGGGCACCACTATCCTTCTAGTATTACAGGTTTTCAACCTCCTCATCCTTGACTCCTCAGTCAATCCAAACTGCTCTATTCAAAGTTATCAATGATGTGTTAATTTCTAAATTGAATGACCTTTTCTGAATCCTTTTTCTTCTTGTCTTTTGTTGCATTTGACACTGCTACTCACCCTCTCCTCCTAAAAACTTACTCTTGCCTCTCTGATTTGCTAAAAATAATATATCACCTATAAAAACTCATATCTACCTATTAAAAAATAGAAATGAATTTACTAGCCTTTTTAAAAGTCTTCCAAACAAAGAATTTCAGCAGGTTTGGAGCTTACTTGTTTTTAAAAAATGAAATGCAACACCTCATTAGTTTGCAAGAACAACTGATTGGCATGAGGAAAGATAGAAATTTATTTGCTGAATTTCAACAAAAATATTTGCATAATTGGTGAATGGAACTGAAAAATGTGAACTGTGGTTTAGTAAATGCACTCAATGATGCACAGTCTTCTAATGATACATCATTGTGATGTCTCTTTTTCAGCTATAATAACCATTAAAACCAAGTAATGAAATAAACTGAATTCAAAACCAGACCTTTGAATCACTGTGTTATAAAATGTTAAACAAGATTTTCAAAGTTAATGAAATATATTCAATCACACTGTTCTTGCTAAAATATTTTAGTGAGAACAAAAATGATTTTGTTATTAATAAAATATTTCATCTTATTTCATTTTAAATGTCCATTTTGTTTTAAAATGTATATAATTATTAGTATAATAATGTACATAATTTATAATTAAATATGCAAAAATTAGAAGTACATTGTAATTTTTAAGCAATATGGGCATTTACTCAAAGAGAGTTTCAAGGCTTGGTATGTGGTCTCTTTTGATAAAAATAAGCCAAGTCAAGAAGCATTTATTAAGCACCTATTGAATTCCAAGCACTGTGCTAAACACCAGAGAGACAAAGAAAGGCAAAGAACAATCCCTGTACTCAGAGATTCCCAGTCAACTGAAGGAGACAACATGAGGACATCTTTCTATGGACAAGATGCATTTGGGGTAAATTGGATATAATCTCAGCATAGTGCTGAGAATGTGAGAATTGAAAATGGAAAGTTTTAGTTTTGCTTTGATATTATGATTAGAAGTCCTGCATTTTAGATTCATCTGATGCATAGTAAATTGTGTTCCTGACTCTAATTTTCATTCCATATGTATCTTTATTTTAGATATGTTTCTTTCATACAACAAACTTATGTGTCTTATTTTCTTTTCCATTCTGCCACTTTTTTTCATTTTATTGGATTCCTTAATCCATTCACATTTAAAGTTATGGTTGCTAAGTTTACATTTTCCTTAACTTATTTCTTTTGTATTAAATTCATTCTCTTTTCCATTTACCAGTATCCCATACCTGTAATTAGTTTTGCTCAGACTAGTTTGATGTTCACGTACTACCAGAGGTCATCCCCAATTCTGCCCCTTTTTTTCATTTTCTTGCCTACCCCAAATTCTTTTTATTTGTTAAAATATTTATTTTCTCTTTCTTTATTTTAGCATGTTTATCAATTCCTTCTGTTCTTTTCCCTCTTTTCTTTCCATGTCCAGTAAAATGTGTGATACAAAATCTTCACAAGACTCCTGTTCTCCAACCTCTTTTTTAAAGCAATTTTTTACACCTTTTCCCAAGAAGTTTTCTTTTCCTTTGACTTCCTTATGATTTCTCTTACTTTCCAAACAACACTGACTTTTTTTCCTGATTCATGGAGTGTACTCCCTTTCTAGTTCCTTATTTAGTGTTTCTGCATCCCTCATATGGATAAAGAGTACCATATTTGAGTTCCTTCTCATTTCCAGTTCCTATGTTAATGCCATTGAATATGTTACCCTCTATTTATTTTTTTTCTGTTTTACATTGCTCATAACAATATCAATTTATGAGGAAAGCAATGCCAGATGAAAGAAGTGTGATATGGTTGGACTTATGGTATGTGATTGAAGTTATTCTGTGTCTAAAATTATAAGATCCCCTTCTTCATGCCACTATCATGATGAGTTTCTATTCCTATATCCATATCACCCTACTTCTGGTTCCATCCCAGGCGCCTCTACCATTTTGGATATTATATGTATTTGAGGACTCATATATCCTCTCTTCTAGGGTGGAATCCTATCCATGAAGCTACAACCCCATCTTCCAGAAGGTGGACTCCTAATGTGCACCCTCCCCCCATTTCAGACAAAAGCCCATTTTAAGGTCCCTTTCTTTTAATTCTATCATATAGTTCCTCTCCTATGAGAATGTTGTTTAGTGACACCTTTTATTTTCTCTTTCTTAATTAAAGCCTCCCTTTTCAATCCCCTCCATTGTGTGATTTTATTCTCCCACAGTGTGTGTGCCCTTGTTGAGAGACCAAATGACATTTTCATCTCTTTATTTTTCACTTATGGACTTGGCAGGCAACTACCCAGGGGTGTACTGATAAACATTTAACAACCAGCTTTCTCAGGGAGGAAATGTAGAGAAAACACACTTGTAAGTTTATTGTCCATTATTAACATTTTCTCTAACACTTCCTTAAGTATAGAGCAGACGATCAACAAAACAATAAAACACCAAGCCCTGATTTTTAGTGTTTCCTGACTTCTGAAGTGTAATTATTCACATTAAAAATTTAACAACTAGGGGGCAAAGCCAAGATGTTGGATTAGAGAAGCATTCAACTGAGCTCTTCCAACATTCCCCTTCAAACAACTTTAACATAATGTCTCAAATTGAAGTCTGGAGTGAAAGAGACAGCAGAAAGTCAAAGTGAGACACTTTTCCAGTTCAACACAACATAGGAAGTTGGAAAGAGAGATCTGTGACATGGGGAGCTGGACAGGAGGCTGGCCCAGAGGCCCTTTGGATGAAAAACCATTGGTTGGACTAGGTGGGGATGAAAGAAGCCACAGCAGCTTCGGGAGCTCTCAAGCCAGAGATAGCAAAGAGAACTAGCAAATGGGCAGAAAGAGATTGCATGATACCCCTATGCTAGCACTGGATGAATGACTAGATTGTGTTTGGCAGCTCCATCACCTTTACCCACTTCTAGGTCATAGTTCAAGGATATAAAGGAGCACTTTTAGTCAAGAGGGTGTGGAAGCCCTGAACAACAATATCATTTCTGGCCCCGAGGAATCAGTGACCCTGAAGAACAATATTGATTGTAATCCCAAGGGATCAAAGGCCTATCATGGGTAAGAACAAGAGTGCAGACCAGAAATCAGTGGTCACACTTCTTCCCAGATCACACCACTTTGGAAGCACCAAAAAATTCCAAACCCCCACAACTAGCTCTGAAAGTAGCAGCGAGAAAAAGTCTGAAAAAAAAAGCCCTCCCTGTCACTACCCCATGTCAAGAACAGAGCCCAGTATTAACATAAAGTTTCAAATCAAGCAATAGGGTGGAAAAAATATGCAACAAAACAAAAAAGGACCTGACCACATAAAGGTACTATGGTAACAAGGAAGATCAAGACAGAAACAGAAGAAAACAAAGAATCAAAACAGCTGCAAGAAAAGCCTCAAAGAAAAATGTGAATTGGATACAAACCCAACAGGAATTTCTGGAATATTAAAAAAAATCAAAATCAAAGAAGAGTGGTAGTAGAAAAATTAGGAAAGAATTCAGAGTGAAGAAAGAAAATAATGAAAAGAAAATCAACACCTTGGTAAAAAGAGGTACAAAAAAAGTTGAAAAAAACAACACCTTAAAAATAGAATTGGCCAAATGGGAAAAGAGCTACAAAAATTCACTGATGAGAACTCCTTAAAAAGCAGGATTGGCCAAATAGAAAAATATGTATAAAAACTCACTGAAGAAAATAATTACTTCAAAATTAAATTGGGCAAGGTGAAGCAAATGACTCTGAAAGATATCAAAAAACAAAACACACACACACAATAAAACAAAGTCAAAAGAATGAGAAATAGAAGAACATGTAAAATATCTCACTGGAAACACAACTGACCTATAAAATAGATTGAAGACAGATAACTGAAGAATTATTGAATTACCTGAAAGCAATGACAGAAAGAGCCTGGATATAGACATATGCACTCTATGATAGGAGGAAATAGACATCAAAGCTATACTACTGAGGTACCTAAACTTTATGCTGTCAGAGCTGGATAGATCTCACCATAAAGAAGTCAATGAGATTAATAGAATCTTAGAAAAGTTAGATATGGTAACCATCTGGAGAAAACCAACTGGGAATAGAAAGTTTACCTTTTTCTCAGCAATACAAGTGAAGAAAAGCAGAAATATTAAATGCATTTTTTTCAGACCATAATGCCATAAAAATTACATTGAAAAAAAGGACTGTGAAAGCATAGATCCTTAACTTATCTCTTCGCATCCTGTCTTCAAGATCAATTGCTTTGTCTTGTATAGAAATCATATATGCTGTTAATACTGTCTTTTCTTTCTTTTCTGCCAAATTTTTTTCTACTTCAATAATTTTGTGTTCTAAATTTGTTATTCTCTCAGAGCTTCTATTTCTTTAGGGAGCTTTTCCATCATATATTTAATTCAATTCATATATTCATTATTTTTTCTGTACGAGCTCCTATAGAACAAGGCTTATTTGGGCTTCAGATTCTATTTCCTTCATGCATGACACTTATTATTCTCTAATCTGAGGCTTTCGGCACTGCTTCTCTTCCACTTTATCTCTTCCTTTAGTCTTTTCCCTCTGAGACTGGGAAGGAGCAGTGCTACCTTTTGAAGGGTCAGGAGAGATTTAAACAGAGCCTTTGCTATATGGCATCTCTACAGTTGGACCCTGAGTCAAAGCCTCTGAGCTTGATTGTGATTATTGGGTATGGAATAGTGTGTGAAAAGAGATAGCTTAGAGGAAGGGAATTATATGTATTAAAATTATCCGGGGGGCAGAGCCAAGATGACAGCTAGAAAGCAGGGACTTGCTTAAGCTCCACCCCAGGTCCCTCCAAGCGCCCATAAAAAAATGGCTCTGAACAAATTCTAGAGCTGCAGAACCCATGAAATAGCAAAGGGAAGCAGGGCTCCAGCCCAGAACAGCCTGGATGGTCACTTGGAAGGGTCTATCACATGGAGCTGGGAGTGGAGTGGAGGACAGCACAGCATGGGCCATGCCAGGACCAACCAGACCAGGAGCCAGGTGGAACAGGTTTAGTGCCCTGACTCAGTGAGCTCTGGCACTTATCAGACTTCTCAACCCACAAACGCCAAAGACAACAGAAAAGGTTAGTGGGAAAAGCTTCTGGGACAGAGTGAAAGGAGTTCATGGTCAGCCACCACCCCGGGGGGGGGGGGTGAGGTGGTGCAGCTCTGAGGCTGCTTCCAGAGCTACAGCTGCAGTTGCTTCAGGCCCAAGGCCCAACTAGTAGGAGGAATTAAGCAGCAGATTAGAGCTTCCTTTGCCCTACCTGGATCTGGGCCGCAATCCTGGTTAGCAGTTCTTGGGGGAGAAGGATTGCTGGTGTGGTAGAGCTTGCTGTGTAGAAGTAGCTCTGAAAATAGCAAGGCTTCCCCTTAAGCTTGGGACAAAGTACTCTCTACTCTAAAAGCAGTTGTACCCCAACGAAAAACTTAAGGGTAAAGTAGTTGGCTGGGAACCTGAACAGGCAGCAAAAATGCACCCAGATTCAGACTCAGACTTTGGAATCTTTCTTTGGTGACAAAGAAGACCAAAACATACAGCCAGAAGAAGTCAACAAAGTCAAAGAGCCTACATCAAAAGCCTTCAAGAAAAACATGAACTTGTCTCAGGCCATGTAAGAGCACAAAAAAGATTTGGGAAAGCAAGTAAGAGAAGTAGAGGAAAAAATGGGAAGAGAAATGAGAGTGATGCAAGAAAACCATGAAAAACAAGTCAATGACTTGCTAAAGGACCCAAAAAAATACTGAAGAAAATAACACCTTAAAAAATAGACTAACTCAAATGGCAAAAGAGTTCCAAAAAGCCAACGAGGGGAAGAATGCCTTGAAAGGCAGAATTAGCCAAATGGAAAAGGAGGTCCAAAAGACCACTGAAGAAAATACTACCTTAAAAATTAGATTGGAGAAAGTGGAAACTAGTGACTTTATGAGAAATCAAGATATTATCAAACAGAACCAAAGGAATGAAAAAGTGGAAGACAATGTGAAATATCTCATTGGAAAAGCCACTGACCTGGAAAATAGATCCAGGAGAGATAATTTAAAAATTATTGCACTACCTGAAAGCCATGATCAAAAAAAGAGCCTAGATACCATCTTTCAAGAAATTATCAAGGAGAACTGCCCTGATATTCTAGAGCCAGAGGGTAAAATAGAAATTGAAAGAATCTATCGATCACCTCCTGAAAAAGATCCCAAAAAGAAAACTCTTAGAAATATTGTCACCAAATTCCAGACCTCCCAGGTCAAGGAGAAAATACTGCAAGCATCCAGAAAGAAACAATTTGAGTACTGTGAAAACATAATCAGGATAATACAAAATCTAGCAGCTTCTACCTTAAGGGATTGAAGGGCTTGGAATATGATATTCCAGAGGTCAATGGAGCTAGGATTAAAACCAAGAATCACCTATTCAGCAAAACTGAGTATAATGCTCCAAGGCAAAAATGGATTTTCAATAAAATAGAGGACTTTCAAGCTTTCTTAGTGAAAGACCGGAGCTGAATAGAAAATTTGACTTTCAAACACAAGAATCAAGAGAAGCATGAAAAGGTAAACAAGAAAGAGAAATCTTAAGGGACTTACTAAAGTTGAACTGTTTTGTTTACATTCCTACATGGAAAGATGATGTGTATAATTCATGTGACCTCAGTATTAGGGGAGCTGAAGGGAATATACATATATATGTGTATATATATATATATATATATATATATATATATATATATATATATATATATATAGACAGAGGGCACAGGCTGAGTTGAATATGAAGGGACGATATTTAAAAAAATAAAATCAAATTAAGGGATGAGAGAGGAATATATTGATAGAGGGAGAAAGGGAGAGATAGAATGGGGTAAATTATCTCACATAAAGGTGGCAAGAAAAAGCAGTTCATTGGAAGGAAAGAGTGGGCAGGTGACGGGGAATGGGTAAATCTTGCTCTCATCGTATTTGACTTGAGGAGGGAATAACATACACATTCAATTGGGTATCTTACCCCACAGGAAAGAAGGAGGAAGGAGATGAAAAAGGGGGAACAATAGAAGGGAGGGCAGATAGGGGGAGGAGGTAATCAAAAGCAAACACTTTCGAAAAGGCACAAGGTAAAGGGAGAAAATTGAATAAAGGGGCACTGGATAAGAGGGAGCAGAATATAGTTAGACTTTCACAACATGAGTATTGTGGAAGGGTTTTACATGATGATATACATGTGACCTATGTTGAATTGCTGGCCTTCTTAGAGAGGGTGGGTGGGGAGGGAAGAGGAGAGAGAATTTGGAACTCAAAGTTTTAAAAGCAGATGTTCAAAAAAAAGGGTTTTTTTGCATGCAACTGGGAAATAAGATATACAGGCAATGGGCTATAGAAATCTCTCTTGCCCTACAAGAAAGTAAGGGAAAAGGAAATGGGGGGAGTGGGTTGACAGAAGGGAGGGCTGACTGGGGAATGGGGTAATCAGAATATTTGCCATCTTGGAGTGGGGTGGAGGGTAGAAATGAGGAGAAAATTTGTAACTCAAAATCTTGTGGAAATCAATGCTGAAAACTAAAAATATTAAATAAATAATAAAAAGGAAAAAATTTTTAAAAAACCAAAAAAAAATAAAAAATAAATAAAAATAAAAATATCATTACACAACCCCTGGGGAAAAAAATAGTCGTATCCAGAAAAAAAAATTCTTCATTACATTAGTTGAGATTTTTAATGGGGGATTGGAGAAGTAGTTGTCTTCTTTTGATTTCAGCTGTAGTTACTCTCTATCTGGCATATTCTTCCTTTCTTTTGTGGTTTTAGGGTAGAATAAATTTGAAATAAACAACTATTTTAATTATCTTGTTGGTCACATGATCTCCATATTCAGATGATCTCTTCAAATCCCTTCTAAGAATAATTTCTCTGATACTGTGGTACATTTCTTGCAAAGTAAATTCTTTCTTATTATTAATTTTAATATTTTTAGTTTTCAACATTGCTTTCCACAAGATTTTGAATTACGTATTTTCTCCCCATCTCTACCCTCCTTCCCACCCCAAGAAAGCATAGATTCTGATTTCCCCTTTCCCCATTCTGCCTTTCATTCTATCACCCCACTCCCCGCTTCAATCCCCTTTCCCCTTACTTTCTTGTATGGCAAGATAGATTTCTACACCCCATTGCCTGTATATCTTATTTCCCAGTTGCATGCAAAAACAACTTTCTTTTGAGCATTTGTTTTTAGAACTTTGAATTCCAAATTCTCTCCCTTCTTCCCTCCCTACCCACCCTCCTTGAGAAGGCAAGCACTTCAACATAGGCTACGCATGTATTGTTATGCAAAACACTTCCATAATAGTCATGTTGTGAAAGACTAACTATATTTCCCTCCATCCCATCCTGTCCCCCTTTATTCACTTTTCTCCCTTGACTCTGTCCTTTTTCAAAAGTGTTTGCTTTTGACTACCTCCTCCCCCAATCTTTCCTCCTTTCTATCATCCCACCCCACCCCCTTATCTTCTTTCCCCCTACTTTACTGTAGGGTAAGATACCCAAGTGAGTGTGTATGTTATTCCCTCCTTAAGTCAAATCCAATGAAAACAAGATTCACTCATTCCCTTTCACCGGCCCCCTCTTTCCTTCCATGATAATTGCTTTTTCTTGCCATTTTTATTTGAGATAATATACCCTATTCTATCTCTGCCTTTCTCCTTCTCCCAATATATTCCTCTCTCATCCCTTAATTTAATTTTATTTTTTTAGATATCATCCCTTCATATTCAACTCACCCTGTGCCCTCTGTCTATATATATGTATATATATATATACACACACACACACACACACACACACACACATATATATACGTATATATATATACATATACATATATATATATACACACATATATATGTATATATGTATGTATATTCCCTTCAACTACCTTAATACTGAGAAAGGTCTCATGAGTTACAAACCTCATCTTTCCATGTAGGAATGCAAACAAAATGGTTCAACTTTAGTAAGTCCCTTATGATTTCACTTTCCTGTTTACCTTTTCATGCTTCTCTCAATTCCTGTGTTTGAAAATCAAATTTTCTATTCAACTCTGGTCTTTTCATCAAGAATGCTTGAAAGTCCTCTATTTTATTGAAAATCCATATTTTGCACTGGAGTATTATACTCAGTTTTGCTGAGCAGTTGATTCTTAGTTTTAATATTAGCTCCTTTGACCTCCAGAATATCATATTCCAAGCCCTTCAATCCCTTAAGGTAGAAGCTGCTAGATCTTGAATTATCCTGATGGTGTTTCCACAGTACTCAAATTGTTTCTTTCTGGATGCTTGCAGTATTTTCTCCTTGACCTGGGAACTCTGGAATTTGGCGAAAATATTCCTAGGAGCTTTCTTTTGGGGATCTTTTTCAAGAGGTGACCAGTGAATTCTTTCAATTTCTATTTTACCCTCTGGCTCTAGAATATCAGGGAAATTTTCCTTGATAATTTCTTGAAAGATGATATCTAGACTATTTTTTTTGATCATGGCTTTCAGGTAGTTCAATAATTTTTAAATTATCTCTCCTGGATCTATTTTCCAGGTCAGTGGCTTTTCCAATGAGATATTTTACACTGTCTTCCATTTTTTGATTCTTTTTTTTCTGTTTTATAATTTCTTGATTTCTCATAAAGTCACTAGCTTCCACTTGCTCCATTCTAATTTTTAAGGCAGTATTTTCTTCAGTCTTTTCCATTTGGCTAATTCTGCCTTTTAAGATGCTCTTCTCTTCATTGGCTTTTTGGTGCTCTTTTGCCATTTGGGTTAGTCTATTTTTTAAGGTGTTATTTTCTTCAATATTTTTTGGGTCTCCTTTAGCAAGTCATTGACTTGTTTTTCATGATTTTCTTGCTTCACTCTCATTTCTCTTCTCAATTTTTCCTCTACTTCTCTTACTTGCTTTGCCGCCCAAGAAAGATTCTATAGTCTGTGTCCTTTTACACTGATTGCTCATTTTCCCAACCAATTACTTGACTTTTGAGCTTTTAGTCAGGGTATGACTGTTTTCATAGTGTAGAGTGTGCTTTGTCCCAAGCTTCAGGAGTATTGTGCTGCTGTTTTCAGAGCTACTTCTATTCTGAGGTGGTATGATGCTCCTCTCCTGGCTTGTGCTCTGCCACACTAGTGCTCCTCTTCCCCCAAGAACCAACAAGCAGGACTGTGACCCAGATCCAAGCAGGGCAAAGCAAGAGAACCCTGCCTCTGTGTCAGCAAAGCAATCTCTGCCCTCCCACTCTGATCAGCCACTTGATTCCTCCCACTGTGTGGGCATGGGGCCAGAAGCAGTTGCCCCTGCTTCTGTTGCTGCTGCTGCTGCTGCTGCTGCCACTGCAGCCACTTCCACCACCCCAGGGCTGTGGCTGGACCACCTACTTCTCTCACCCAGATATAGCAGTTCTCCCCCTGACCTGCTCTGTTGTCTTTGGCATTTGTGAGTTGAGAAGTCTGGTAACTGCCACAGTTCAGTGATTGAGGGCCCTGAGGCCTGCTCTGCCCATTCTACTCTGTGCCTGGTCTGTCCTGGAGTGGCCCACGTTGGGTTGCGCTCTGCTTCCAGCATGGTGCTATAGACCCTTCCCAATGACCATCCAGGACATCTTGGACTGGAGACTTATTTCCCTCTGTTATTTCTTGGGTTCTGTAGCTCTAGAATTTGTTTAGTCATTTTTTACAGGTGTTTGGAGGGATTTGGGGGACAGCTTAAGCGAGTTCCTGTTTTCAAGCTGCCATCTTGGCTCTGCCTGCCCCCCCCCCCCAAAGCAAATTATCTTAAGGTAATGTAAATTAACAGCATTCAGTTACCAATGGATACTACACAGGGACATGAGAGAGGGGTGGTTCTTGCAACTCTTCTAAAGACCAAAAGCGACCCTGTGGCCAAAATAATAGCTCTGAGCCTCTTAATTACATCCCACCTTACCCTCAAGTAGGGAGAGAGAGAGATACTGATGATATACTGGTAAATGTTTAATAACTGGATCTCTAAAAAAAAAGTATACCTAATACACTTTAAAGTTTAATCTGCGTAATTAACGTTTTCTTTACCATTTTGTTGTGTCTAGACAATCAACAAAACAAATTAAGCCCTGATTTGAAGCATTTGCCATTTTTAAGGCATAAATTCTCATACTGAAATTTTGACAATTGGCTCAAGCCAGTCTGAGCTGTCTCCAGCACACTAGTGACAAAAAGAAACCTAAAGCAGATCCTCAGTAAGTCAAACAAGGAACAAGTAATTTTGACTTAATAACGGTGGAGTTCTTTTTAACTAAAGTAATGGAATATTATAACATAATTAAGACTGATAAACATAAGGAATACAAAGAAATATGGAAAAATCTTTATTGATAATACAAAGTGAGGAAAAAACAAATGTGGAATGCATGCTAACTTTAATCATATCAGAAAAAAATGAGAGAGAATGAATGGACACAGAATCCTTTCTTTATTTAATATTTTCCATCAACAAAAATCTATTTTTATCTTCCCTTCACTGAGAAAAAAAAACCAATGAAATCCTAATAACATTTATGTAGTAAAACAATACAAATTCTTGCATTGTCCATGTCCAAAAATATAAACAGTTGATCTTCATTATTCATAAATTCTGCATTTGTGAATTCACCCAATTAACTAAAGTGTATTTGTAATCTCAAAATCAATTTTTGAGTGCTTTTACATCATTTGGACATGAGCAAGGAAAGGGAGGGAATTTGGGTCTGCTGATGTGCACATTCCCAGCCAAGGCTGAGAAAGGTGATGCTCTGCCTTCTTTCAACCCTGATATTGTAAACAAGCATCCTTTCCACAGTCTACTTAGTGCCACATTTTCCACATTTTTGTGCTTTCTGTTGGCATGCAGAAGTACTATCTAGTATTCCTAAGGCTGTGATGTGCCTTAAAGAGAAAACATATGTGTTAGATAAACTTTATTCAGGCATGAGTTATACTGCTATTGGCCATGAGTTCCATAGTAATGAATTAACAATATGGTACATACAGAAAAAGAAAGAAGAAATTAGCCGATCTGTACAGAAACACTTTCTGCACTCCAGAAAGTGTTAAACAAATGTGACCAGAGACTCACAAGAACTTAACCCCATATTTCCCTGAGGAGTAATGGTTCAGTATTCACTAATTCAGTTTTTCATAGTTACTTACAAAACAGAACTACTGCAAATGATGAAAATGGCAATACTGTCTATCTCATTTTGCATCTTAAGTTCATCATATCTTTTTCTCTTGGTTAGCATACTGTGTCATCAGTCCTCCAGAATTCTGGTTGGTCACTAAATTGATTAGATTTCTTATGTCTTTCAAAGTTCTTTGTCTTTACAACAATGTTGTTGTGTGTAAATTGTTCTCTTGGTTCTATTCACTTCAATCTATATCAAATTCATTTATATCTTCCTAGGTTTCTCTGAAGCCACCCCTTTCATCATTTCTTATGGCACCATCCTAATAGAGACTTAGAGAGTAATCGAAAAGTTATGGTACTTTATGCAGTGGGGTTTATATTGAAATATAAAGAGTTGCTAGACAAGTTTAGTTATTATATTGATGTTTATTATTATAATTCCAGTAATATTTAATTTTTAAAAAACAGCAAACAACCTAAACATCCAGGAACCATGGAATTTTCTGAATTATAAAATACAGCTTTCCTTAAGTCCTATTCTAGTATCTCATGCAGATGTAAATATAACTTTGGGTTCCTGAAGATTATGCCAATCACATAACTATTACATCAATTCTGAATAAAGTCCTGGTCACAAATTGTGTGTTTGTCATCAGATGTCCAAGCTGGCAATGTTAGCAATCAGAAGATTTTTTTCCCATCACAGCAACTCATGAAACCATCTACTGAAGCATGGAAGCCTGACAACCTGTGTCACTATCTATATTTCCTACCTACAAAACTAGATATTTTCATGAAGTTGCAAATCGTTTGAATAATTAAAGAGATGTTGAAGATGAGTTAATAAGAATTAGAGAAAGGTGAGACAAATAGGGCTGTTTCCAGTTGAAGAGTAAAGAGGTAGCTATTTCTTGATCTGGAAACAATAACAGATGGATAGAGTGGATAGAGTGCTAGACTTGGAGTCAGGAAAAACTAAAGTCAAATCTAGCCTTAGACACTAACTAGCTGTGTGACCCTGGGCCCCTTTCTGTCTTAATCAGAAATGGCAAACCATTTCACTATCCTTGCCATAAAAACCCCATGGACAGTATTAATGAGCCTATGGTCCATGGAGTCATGAAGAGTCAGTCACAACAGTATTACTGAACAATAGTTGATTTGCTGGGCCATGAATTTAAGTAATAGAGAAACTCTTGAGAGTTGTCTAGCCAGATGACTACAGGTATTTCTGGTGATTCACCTGAGCAGAAATGATATTACCAGAAGGAACCTAGGAAGCACTGCTAAAGATTATAAAGTCTTTAACAAAAGACTATAGGAGCACAGGTGATACTTTCACCAATTTTTCCCATCAAAGACTTGGAATTCAGAGAAGAAAGGCAATTTTAATGTGTCAACAGCTAGTTGAGAAGATGGTTTTTGAAAATGACATTTGGATTTCTGGACTATAGCTTAAAATGTGAAAATAACAGGCTCCTAGCAAGAAATTGAGTACCCCTAGGAAGGGCTATTAAGAATTTATTTGCCTAGATTCTTGTAAATATAATCAATAGAGCTTTAAAAAGAAAAGAAAAAGGGAAGAAGAAAATTGTCTGTGTATACCTTCCAAACTAGATACCATAGAGAGAAACTACATTTTAGAAAGGAAGAATAGCAATGGAAAGACTGAGAAAGTAACAAAAATTCAGGAAAGAAGCAGGCACTTTTAAAAATGACCTTGTGTCAAAATACAAATTTTCAAAATGGGTCTAACAAACAAAATGAACAAAACGAATGATCCGAGTTGAAAATTTGACTCCACTGGTTTCTGAGATTTAGTGAGATGAGAATAATCATTAGGATTTGGCTCTAGAATGACATATCTTATTCAAAATAAGCAGGATAAGTAAAAGGAGAGGTAGAATAGCATTGTATAATAAAAAGAAATACTCAGGTGAGGAATTTTAGACTTCAGAGGGGGAAGCATGGTGGAGCACTTGGGTTAAGATCAAAAGAATCAGGAACAGAAGTGATGTTATCATAAGACTATATTAGACCACCTGGAGAGAAAGAAGAAATAGATGAGCAATTTGGGAAACATGTCACAGAGCTATATTAATGATAGAGACTTCAATTATCTATAATAATAATACCTAGCATTTATATAGTGCCTACTATGTGTTAGGCACTACACTAAGCACTTTATAAATATCTCATTTTATCTTCACAACAACCCTGAGTGGCAGATGCTATTGTTGCCTCCATTTTTATAATTGAAGAAACTGGGGCAAACAGAAGTCAAGTGACTTGCCAAAGATCACACAGCTAATAAATGCCTGAGGTCATATTTGAACTCAAGTCTTCCTGGCTCTTGGCCCAGTATTCTACCCACTGTACCACCTACCTGCCTCAGTATCTGCTAGTCTGTAATTTTCCCTTGAGAAAGAAGAGAAACTAATAATTTCTTGACTTATCTTAATGATAACTGTATTGTTCTTCAGAACCAGTAAGGAAAATTTTTATTTTAGATCTGATTCTCACAAGCAATGAGGAACTAGATACTTTTTGAATAGGCCAAATCTTCTTAAAAAAGATACTGATTTCTCTAACATACCATTCAGTATGATGACGTGTGTCCTTAGGAATGAGAGCTGGAAGAGATGAAGCAGCAAGGAGCTGTGGTCATTCTTTTGCCAGAGAGATAAAATAAGTAATTTTTCTCTTCAGCCAAATACCTCCCATCCTCAGCCACTATTAAACACATATAGACATAAAAATAAATAGAAAGTAATTTCAGGAGGAACAGAGCATTAATAACTGGGGGGTTCAGGAACACCATCTGTAAAAGATACCTGATTAACCTTGAAGGAAATTGGGGATAACTACCTCAAAGAAGAGAAGCCTCAGGGAGAGCATGCTTATTGCCTTCAATTATTGAAGGTCTATCACATGGAAGAGAGATCAAACTTGTTTTGTTTAGTCCAGTGGACTAAACCGGTCAATCAATAAGTACTTATTAAGAACCTTCTATGTGCCAGACACTGGGCTAAGAGTTGGGGGATGCTAAAAAAAAAAAAGGCAAAAGACATTCCTTGCTCGGAAGGAGCTCACAGTCCAATGTGGGAAACAACATGCAAAGAAATGCACAAACAAGGATAAATTGGAAATAATCAACAGACAGAAGGGACTAGCATTATTTGGAATCAGAAGAAATAACCAACAGACAGAAGGGACTAGCATTATTTGGGATCAGAAAAGACTTCTCCTATTTCCTGAGACTTGTAGGAAGCCAAGGAAGTCAGATGGTGGAGATTAGGAGGGAGAAAATTTCATCAGTAACTTTGGAGAAAGCAGTTTCAGTTGAATGCTAAGCTCAAAAGCCAAAGTGTAGAGTTAAAAAGAGAGTGAGAGGAAAGAAAATGGAGGCACCTTTGGTAGACAATCTTTTCATTAATTTAACCACAAAAGGAAGGACAGATAGGGGACAATGGCTAGTGAAAATAGACTCATCAAGCAAGGGTTTTCTGAGGATAGGGAGACATGGGCATGTTGCTAGCTATAGGCATATGAAAAAATGCTCTAAATCACTACTGATTAGAGAAATGCAAATCAAAACAACTCTTAGATACCACATCTCTCCTGTCAGACTGGCTAAAATAACAAAACAGGAAAATGATAAATGCTGGAGAGGATGTGGGAAAATTGGAACATTGTTACATTGCTGGTGGAGTTGTGAGATGATCCAGCCATTTTGGAGAGTAATTTGGAACTATGCCCAAAGGGCCATAGGAATGTTCATACCCTTTGACCCAGCAATACCACTTCTAGGGTTGTATCCCAAAGAAATTACACAAGTGGGAAAAGGACTCATATGTACAAAAATATTTATAGTGGCTCTTTTTGTGGTAGCCAAGAATCAAAGGGATGCTCATCAATTGGGGAATGGCTGAACAAGCTGTGGTATATGAAGGCAATGGAATACCATTGTGCCATAAGAAATGGGGATGATACGGACTTCGTAACAACCTGGAAAAACCTACATGACATAATGCTGAGTGAGTGGAGCAGAGCCAGGAGAACATTGTACACAACCACAGATATATGGATTCCGTGAGGACCAACCCTGACAGACTTCGCTCTTCTCAGCAACACAAGGTGCAAGGACAAATCCAAAGGACTCACGATGGAGAATGCTATCTACATCCAGAGAAAGAACTATGAAGTTTGAATGCAGATTGAGGCACACTTCATGCTTGTCTTTTTTTCTTCTCTTTTGTTTTTGTTTTAGGGGTTTTTTTTTTTTGGTTCTGTTTCTTCTTTCTCATGATTCATTCTGTTGGTCATAATTCTTCTCCACAACTTGACTAGTGTATAAATTAATTCAATGCAAAGTTATACGTGGTAGTTATATGAGATTCCATGCTGTCTTGGGGAGGGAGGGGGGAGGGAGGGGAGAAAATCTGGAACTCAAAATTATGTAGAACCGTGTGTTGTAAACTAAAAATAAAAATTAAAAAAAAAAGGAACCAGTAGACAAGGAAAGATTGAAGATGAGTAAGAGGGTGTAGATAGTTGTGGAAAAAAAGCTGCTGGAGAGAACAGGATGGGATGGGATATTTGTGTTTGTCTTTGTAAGAAGAAGGGCCACCTCTTCCTGTGAGACAAGGATGAAGGAGGAAATCATGGCAGAAGGCATTTGGGTGATATGGGATGAGGAAGAGGGGAGAAGAGGGAACTCTCTTTAAATGGCCCTACTTTTTCAGTAAATTATGATGTGGGGTTCTCAGCTGACACTGTGGAGGGAGAAGCAACCATGGTGGGTTTGAGGAGGGATGAAAAGATTTGGAAGAGCCATTGTAGAAAGTGGAATAGTGAGTTACTTAAGGAGGATTCCCTTCCAACAGTGAGGACACAATCAAGGTTATGTAACATAAATTTGTAGGGGACCTAGTCAACGAGAGTAATGAATGGGAGTTTCAAAGAAGCAAATTTAAGCTTAAAAAAAGAAAAGTTTTCTAATTATTAAAGCTATCAAAAAAATAGAACATACTGTTTCAAGAGGTAGAGGACTTTTAACAATGATCTCACTAGAAGTCTTTAAATCAAGAATTAATGACTTTTCAGATATAATGCAGAAGGAACCCTTTTCTAGTTATGGATCATACTAAATGGCTTCTGAGGTCTCTTCCAACTCTGAAAATTCAAAGGCATGGAGATGAGTGAAGTAACTGCATCTCAGGTTTAAGGAAGAGTTAGTAGATGAGTTTGGTTGAAATATAGAGTATATTCAGGAAAATATTATAAAATGAGACTAGAAAGGAACCTAGGAACCATTTTAGGGAGCCAAAGGTTTAAAATATAAGGCAAAATTGTGTTTTTTAATATCCTGGAGGAAAGAGGGAGCCATTGAAGATTTTTGAGGAAATGACAATGTCATGTTTGTGTCTAAAGAATATTAATTAAGCAGCTGTGTAGAGAATATATAGAAAAGGAGGAGGATTGGAGTCAGGGAGATCAGTTTGAAGGAAATTACAATATCCTAGGTAAGAGGTGATCAGGGCCTAAACTAGTGTAGTGGTCTGAAGAGAATGGATATAAGAAATGTGAAGGTAGAATTGATAAGACTTTGCAACCCAATGGATATATTAAAAGTGAGAGAGCGGGAGGAATCAAGGATTTCTCCAAGGTTGCTAATCTGGGTGACTGAAAGTGTAGTGGAACTCATCAAACAAGGGGGTTTGAGGAGAGAGAGATTTTTGGAGAAATACATATATTAATTTAAGTTTTGAACATGTTGAATTTGTGATGTCCACGGTCTAAGAGGAGATGTAGAACAAGCAATTGTCAATGCGGGAATGGAGTTCGATAGAGATATTTTGTTGGACATGCATATATCAATTTGAGAGTCATGAATGAATGAATAAATATGAAAAGCATTTATTAAGCATTTACTAGCAAGGCATATTTTATGCTACATCAAAATGTCTAGTAATGACTCTGATATCCAGAAATAAGATGGAAATAGTCTTCCTCAGCTTTACCCTGATGAGAACATATCTGAAGTATTATGTTCACTTCAATGAGGGCCATGATTAGGTGAAAAACGTCTATAGAAGGGCAACTAAAATGGTATAAAGGTATCACATATGGAGATCAATTGAAGGAAATGAGTATGTTTAACCCAGAGAAGAGACTTGGGCACATGTGGGGAATCACTCTATCTTGACCTTCAATAGTAGTTGCTGGGGTACTGACAGCTATAGGCTGTTGCATAATACCTTGTGTAAGGGGGTTGATATAGGAGGTTGTTGCTTCTGCATAAAAGCCAAGTTGCTAAACAGGATGTAGGTGCTTACAAGGCAGCCAGAAAATATAAAGAAAATGATGGGAAGGGGCCACCAAAAATGTGGGTGATAGAAAATGTAAATGGGGAGTTTAGGCATTCTGGATAGGCTGTAAACCCTGCAGTACCCAGCCAATGGGGAAACAGGGGAGGGAAATATGAATTGGGAACAGGGAATAAAAAGTTGTGTGTCAATGGGTGTGCCTACGTTTTGGGTGTCCACTCTTGCTAGAACATTGAAAGTCCTTCCTAGCTTTGTGAAGTTCTTGGTAAGATGCTTGTTTCTTACAGTACATATGAAAGCTGTCTTCAAATACCTGGAAGGATGCAATATGGAAAAGAGCTCAGTTTTATTCTGCTTGGCCTCAGAGGGTGTAAGTCAGAGCATTGGGTGGACATCACAGAGTGGCAAATTTAGGTTTAAGGTTAGGAAAACTCCTAAAAATTAGAGCAGTTAACAGTAAATGGACTGTTTCTAGAACTAGTGGGTTCCCCCCAATGGAGGTTTCAAGTAAAGGCTAGATGACCACTTCTCAGCTACTTTATATTGTGGGGAAGGTTCTTGTCCAAGTATGTTTTGGACTTGACGGCCTCTGAGATTCTGAAAATATTTCTGAGGTGAAGACAGCCAGGAATAAAACGCATCAAAACAGCCTCTAAACCTGAATGCAGGGCAAAATGAGGAAATGCTTGGAGGGAACGTTTCTCAATTTTCTCTTTTACTTTCCTTACTTCACTCAGGCCACCTCGATAAGGCATGTTGGCTATTCTAGGTCACATTCTTGATGGAAGAGCCAGTCACACACTTATCACCCCTTGCACACCTTTTAAAAACTCATTAGTGGAGACTGCAATTTCTCTCATGGCTTTGTTCGTTTCTTCTCTGGCTGCTTAGGAGACCCAAGCAAGTTGCTGTCTTTTTCCTTCTTTTTCTTTTTTGTTTATTTCTGTGACCTTTGAAGATTCATGGGGTGGTTCTGAAACCACAACTTTTTCAAAATTAGATTCTTCACCTCCAAGAGCTACTGAAAAAAAATAGCATTTTTAATTAATAAATGTCTTCAGAAGTATTATTTCCTTTTTGCAGAGCCTCCTCCTACCTCTCTGGCCATTTTTTCTCATTTGCTGTATCATTATACATGTCTTATTCCCCCTCCCCGGCCCCCCCATATCTATCAGTGAGAATGAAAACTCATCAAGGGCAGGGACTGTTTTCATTTTTTGTTTTTCTGTATAGCCTGCAGTTAGCACAGTGACTGGAACATAGTAGGTACTTCATAGATACTTGCTGATTAATTGTCTCATTACTCTCTCATCTTCGCTGTAGGCTTTCTCTACCATATCCCAGAAATCCCTTCATTTTGGAGGTTCCCTTTGGCCTTGGAGTTTATGCATTGGAAGAACCTCCTCCCTTTTGGCTTCTCCCTCTGTTTGGATGGCTCTTGTCAGACCTTCCATTTAAGGAGGTTCTTCAGGCCAGCTGTGTCTCAGTCTTCTCCAGGTTGCATTCGGGACTTTTCTACTATACCCCCCTTTCATTTCCACCCATTTTCAGCCTCCTTTATATGATGTCTTTCTCTATTAGAGTGTAAGCTGGGGCAGGTAGGTGGCACAGTGCCTGACTCCAGGGCAGAGCACTGGCTCTGGAGTCAGGAGGACCTGAGTTCAAATCTCAAATCCAGCCTCAGACACTTGATACTAGATGTGTGACCTTGGGCAAGTCACTTAACCCCAATTACCCTACCTTCCCCCCTCCAAAAGAAAAAAAAAAGTAAACTCTTTGAAGGCAGGAACCACCTTTCTGCTTGCATTTGTATTCTCAGTGCTCAATAGAATGCCAGGCATGCATTAAGTGCTTAATAAACGTTTGTTGACTGACTGGCTGATAGATCCTAGAGCCCTATTTCAGGCCCTCACCTTTTCTTTCTCTGCACTTCCCTTTTCATTTAAGCTTCTAAAGTTTCAGCTATTTCTAATCTACATCCCTAGTCCTCATCTCTCTCCTGAGGTGTAATATAGCAGCACCAGCTTTCGAATGGTCATCTCCACTGGTCATCTCCACATAGCCATCTAGAACTCAACTTGTCCGAAAGAGAACTCCTTATTCTCAACCCCCGAAACCCACCTTGTTCCCAAATATTGTTTATAAATATAATATATAATAATATGAATTAATAATATAAATTCTCATCCAAATATGAGTTGAACCATCCTCTAGTGAGCAGGGTTTCCAAACTCAAAATCATTCTTAACTCTTTAGTTTCCTTGCTGTACCTTATACAATCATTTCCCAATTACTGTTGAACGTACTCTACCATTTCTCTTATATGCTTTTCACCTACAAAGCTACCACACTAGCCCAGGTCCTCATCACATTTTACCTGGACTTTTACAATAGCTTTCTCATTAGTCTCCGACCTCCAGACTCTTTCCTCTTTGATTCATCCTCTAGTCTACACAGCTACCTAAATGATATTGCTAACACAAATCTGACCTTGTCACTTTTTCCTCAAGAATCTTCTGTTGCTGCCTGTTGCCTCTAGGATAAGAAATAAATTCCCCTGCCTGGCATATAAAGCCCTTCATAGTATTGTTTGATTCCAAACTACTCCCATTCCTGAACTCTCTGTTCCAGCCAAACCAGACTACCTGTTCTCTATCCATGAGATTCCTTTTCCCATCTTTCTGACTTTGCACAGGCTGTCCCTCATGCCCATAATTCTTTTGCTTCTCTCTGCCACATCACATGAACTACAGGTTGTTTTAAAGGAAAACTCAGGTGCCAAACCCAACTTGGAACCCAATGGGTCCTGATTTCCCTCCCCCAATTGTTAGTACATGCTGCCACCTGTATTTACTTTAGATATATTTTTAATGAACTTATCTGTGTATTTATTGTTTCCCTCTATTAGAATGCAAGCTCCTGAGGGCAGGTCTTATTTATTTTTGTCATTGCCAAGCACAATGTCCGAAACATAGAAGGAGACTAGGAAATGCTTTTTGACATGAGTTGCATCTGAGTAGGGTTCTCCATTCAAAGACTAATCCTTGAAAACATTTGGAAAATTTCTGGAAAATACACAACAATGTGTATTAATTTTAGAAGCACATACGTAGAAGATCATAGATCTTTTCTCCAAGCAGGGATTTTAGATGTCATCTAGTTCAACCTTTCATTGTAAAGAGAAATAAATGGAGGCTCAGAGGGGTCAAGTGATTTGCCTAAGGGCACACCCCTGGTAAGTAGCAGAGTAAGGATTTGAACTCAAGTCATCTGAGTTAAGTCCTTCATTCAAAGGAGGAAGTTTCTACCCATAAATCAATCAAGGTTATATACACAGATAATGGGTCCTCAGTGATTATAATTAGATATAAATAGATTTATATGTGCCATAAAATAAATTATGAATAGCAATGCCAATAATGATGCTATAATAAGACCTTGACGTTATGCAACTTTTTCCCCCAAAGGAGATCAAAATATTTCCCCATAACTTCCTTTGCAACATTTTTGTTACAAAAAGGGTAGCATAAGAAAAACCTTTCAACTCATCCCCCCTGCTAAATTCTTCTCTGGCTGTTCAGTAGATCATTTCTGGGTACAATATACACTTCCATTGAATCTTCTCTCTCAGGTCAGGTTCATTAAGAAGCACATCTATTCCCTTCTTCCTGGTCCCTAATCAGAAATTTTTTTATCTTATCCCTCTGCCACTCTTTGTACCTGACTAAATATTAAGAGGTGTGTTATACTTTCAACATCTACATATTAATTTCCTATGAGCACTTGGCTGAAATTATAGAAAACTTTTACTGCTCAGTCATTCCCCTATCAAGACTGTAATTAATTTTATGACAATCCCTACTCTGCTGAGCTCATTTGTCCTCTGTGCTCTCAATCTGATAGGGTTATGGGACCTGGACCCCTAAAGGAAAAGACTATGTCTCTGGAAGCAAGCCAGTTCCTGCACTTTCCCATAAGTTTTCAGCTGCCCAGAGCACCAGTACCAGCATCTGGCCTAAGACACATGGCCCACCCCGGCCCACCTTGATTACTTAATTAGCTTACTTGATATTCCTCAATCCCTTCTAGATCCTTTCTGTATTGCTCCTGGCCCACCCCAGGCTATTTACCACTCCTTAATCCCAACAAGATCTTTTCATTGACCCTTTTCCCTTTTTTTATGTATAAGTATCGGTGCCATCCTCATCAAGCACAGATTCCCTAAGAATCAACCTGCTCCTATTGGCCTTACAATAAACCTGGCCACTTTGAAAGAAGACTTGAGTGGTTGAATTCTTTCTAAGCAGACTTGCCCTCTATCCTTACATTTTGGGGTTCCTAGCAACCCCAAACCATGTTGTTGGGTTCCTAGCACCCCAAATTGCATCAAATCTAGTCATTGACTCAAAAGTTTAAAAAAAGGAAAAAAAAAAGAAATGGTAATTAAGCAAAGACTCTCTAGTTAGTTTGAATTTTCTACTTTAAGGCAGTAAATCTTTCTGCAGAAGGCTCACTCTCAGGTACCAGAGACCATCCCCCAGGGTAGGGGTGGGGAACCTTCAGCCTGAGGCCTCTAGGTCCTCAAGTGCTGCCCTTTGAATCCAAACTTCCTGGAACAAATTTGTCGGGGGTTTAATCCACTCATCTTTAGAGCTCCCACCCTGGGGATGAATGTTCCTGATTGATGAATCAGTAAGGGCAAAGTCAAAGAGCCCCCTCCAACTACCCCTGCCACAAACTAGCCTAGTTTCTGAGGTCCACCCTGACATCTTTTTGCCATTTGCCCTGCTGCTATGCATATACCCTACTTCTCCTCTCTCCCCATTTTGTTCCAAAGCATAGGTTTTGAATCAACTATTATAAATCTCTCTTTTGTGCTCTCTCTCTCTCTCCGTATCTCTGTCTCTCTCTCTCTCTTTTCTCTCTCTTCTCTCTCTCTCTCTCTCTCAAGAGTTAGTTGTTTCCCTTTCACTGGGGAATTCAAGCAAAGGCTTCATAACCCACATGTCAAGTATTTGTATAGAGGTGGTTCTTGTTTGGCTCAACTAGATGGCCTCTGAGGTCCTTTATAGCTCATTCTATGATCAAATGATACTGATTCTATGATTTTCTTTTTTTTTTTCCTTTTTTTGGAGGAGAGAAGGCAGGGCAATTGGGGTTAAGTGACTTGCCCAAGGTCACACAGCTAGTAAGTGTGTCAAGTGTCTGAGGCCAGATTTGAACTCAGGCCTCCTGACTCCAGGGCCAGTGCTCTGCTCACTGTGCCGCCTAGCTGCCCTGATTCTATGATTTTCAATCTAGTCTGAGGTCAGCTCTCAACAGTAAGAGGACAGTATAAGCCTACCAGGTACTTGAAAGCATTAGGTGGAAAGAGATACACCTGAGGCATTTGGAAGCAAAAATAATCCTGCTCACTTCACATTTCACATAAAGAAGACAGTCATTATCCTCAAGGAGCTTACAATTCCATAGCACATAGCCTTAAACAGAATACACACAATAACTATTTGATAAATGAATGGGTTGCTTTTCACACAGAGCTCTCAAACTCCACAAAAGTTTTATGACTGAGTCTGCTTGCCTCCATTCTCAAGTTTATAGACAAGCACAGTGTCTCACTCAGAGTCGACATTTAATAAATGGTTGGTGAATGAATGTGTAATTTCTTGCACTCAAATGATTCTTTTTTAAATTGCCATACCGGATTTTTAAGAGCAGTACATACACAATACTTTGAAAAAAAACTTCTTCCTTTTCCAAAGTAAAGACCTTTGTCAAGTTATGTTCCCAGGTTGAAAGAACAGTGATATAAGACTTTGAAAATATCATTGTCAAGAAAATGGATCAAGGAAGGGGTGGGGGGAGGGGAACAGTAAGGACCCCACCAATACTAACCAACTCTTATGTAGCCTTCCCTCTTGTTAGCACTTACCTCCCAGGGCTGTTGTGAAGATCAGAGGGGATATTTATAAAATGCTTAGCACAGAGCCTGACACATAATAAGCAGGCGTTATATAAATGCCAGCTATTATTATTATTATCATTATGAAAGCAATATTTCTTAACAAAGCTATGCTTTTCTTTTTTAGATGAGATTTTTACTCACCATTGTCAGACTGATAGATCGTGGGGTTTTTTTCTTTCTCATCCTCCTCCTCTCTTTTCCCACATTGAACTTTCCAATCTGTGTAGACTGACCATTGTTAACTTTTAAAAATGGGTTTCCTGACAAAGGCCTTTTTTCCCTTGTTAACTTCCTCACCCCAATTGCCTTGGGTCTAAAACTCATTATTAGGTCTCTGATACTCTTTACCTCCCTTAGAAAACAGACTGTCATAAGCAGCCAGACGTTATTGTGCATTCTTCCTGTATACCCTGAATGGTATCATTTCAAAGACTTATGAGGCATACGCTGCAATTATGGAACAAAAAAAAATCAGTGAATTACCACGGCCATTTTAACAAAAATACCTACTGCTTGTGTGCTCCCAGCTGGCTCATGTTGCACGGCAGAGCCTCTGTATCCTAATTTTCTGTACTTTGAACTGAAAAGGCTATTGATTGGCTTACCCCCATGAGGAGATGAATGTCACATTTGGATAATTCTGAAACCCCTGAAGCCAATATCAATCTGCTCTCTCTTCTTTCCAGAGAGTTTAAGGAGGTCAGCTAGAGGACCTTCCCTTTTAACCCCCCTCCTTCTGTGATAAGCTTTTTCAAAATAGTTCTCTATGCAAATTCTCCTAAACAATGAATAAAACCCAAGTAAAGGTGATGTGTCAGCAGCAGTTCAGTGAATCTTTATTATCTGCAATTTTGCAGACTGGTGCAGGATGTGATAAGTGTCATGCAGTGCTGGGGAGCAGTCTGACAGCTTTATGTTATTTTTTTCTCTCAATTTTCTATACAATTGGTTTTTACATTAATCTATGAATACTTAAGCTCTACACCCATCTTGGTCCTTCCTAAGACATTTTGCAAGAACTGATAGCTTTGAACTGTCCTATGACAGTAAACTCCCAGTTACTCAGCATGGCCAGATAGTTTGGGTTTGGAGTTAAAGTGCTGTTCATAAATATATACATATACATATATATGTATATACATACAAATATGCGTATATATGTATGTGTGTCTATATGTATACATACATACATTATATATCTATAACTATATGTAACTATATGTATACATACATCTATACACATATATATTTATATATCTGCCAGTGTTTCCCAACCTAACCTATATTGCACAATGGAAAAAAAATAGCTATGCTCTCTACTGAAGGCCTTGCTTCCCCTTAAAACATCAGTGAGGCAGCTTTCATTGGCTGAGGGGGTATAGATTAGAAGCTGAGGTTGGGAGAGACAGGATGCTGACAGAGAACAAGAAGAAGGGATGGGCTGTTGTTTTAGTGTATGGATTTTAAAAAGTAAAGCTCCATAGAAGTAAAATTTCAAAGACTGATTTTTTATTGACTGATAGAGTAGATTATATCTATTTTATCAGTTTTCTTTTTTTTTTGTTTTATTTATTTTATTCTGAACCTAAGTAATAAAACAAGCAAGAAAGTTACATGATATCTTATCAGTTTTCAAGGAATTTGAATCCTCGATCTGGTTTCTCATTATAATCTAGAGGGAACTATGAGTATTGACAATCCTTTCAGATTATTTGAACCCCAATAATATCCAAAGCATCCAGACTGCTTTTGCTGTACTCTAAAAATGCCCTTTCTGGTGTCAGCAACTTCAAAGACCAGATAAAATTGACAAGGGGTATCTTTCCTGTTGGTGACAGGAAGTCTGCAACCAGAACAGTGGGATTTCTCTTATCTTGATATTCTAGGGACATCTGCATCTTGGGATCACAATCTCTGAGTGACACTACCTTGTCAATTGTCTTGTTCAACTAAAAACTTCCTTTCTTATGACATGGAGATCATAAGATTGAGTAACACAGACATGCTGAGTTGGGACTAAAAATGTATTTAAACCTTTTCATTCCTTTGTTCAGAGGGACAGAACTTATGCTCTGGCTCCTTGTGCGTACAAGTAAGCTAGCTCCGCTAGCTTTAAGGGAATAAACATCATGAATTTACATATCACCTAGCTTGTTTGCCTCCTTTAACCAAACTTTCAGGTGGACAGTTACAAAGATAGATAGATAGACAGACAGTGAGATACAAGCTTTGGAATATCTTCTGAGGCTGGAAAATCTTTGAATTGAGAGAAATGATTATTAATAACCAATATCTTGGAGAGATTCAGAGGCTCTCCCTTTCTTCTGAATTCCTCATTTTGAAAAGTTCCATTTCTGGTGGACCATTACTGATGATGAGATTAACTCTCCTCCCTCTTGATTAGACCCCACCCGACCTCTACCAGGAATTTTATCGGAGGTGGAAAAGCTCTTTGTGTTCTACTCAAGCTTGGATGCAGACCTTTTGTCTAGATCCTTTTGTCTAGATAGCCCAAGGCTGCTGGTGTCTGAGCAGAGATACTTTCTCTGCCCAAGGGTGATATGATGTCACTAGCAGCCTCTCATTGCTTCACTAGGTATATAAATTGTAAGCTGTCGAACCTTTTTAATCACCACAGAATATAGGCCTATTCTCTGAGCACCAACCTAGCTAAGTACAGAGAGGCCTGTCACCAGAGGTTTGGTCACTGGAGATGCATTTTTTTACACCCCCAACAACCCATGAAACATTTGTGGCATGGAGAAGTTGTCACCTAAATCTGTGAAGAATGTACCCCCAAATCCATGGAACTGTAGATCTTTGAAACAGATGATAATATAAATATGCCTGGTGCTAAAATGGGTAGGGAAATGTCTACTGAGTCTCTAACTCTTTTTTTTTTGAGGGGGGAAGGGAAGGCAATTGGGGCTAAGTGACTTGCCCAAGGTCACACAGCAAGTAAGTGTGTCCAGTGTCTGAGGCCATATTTGAACTCAGGTCCTTCTGACTCCAGGGCCAGTGCTCTACTCACTGCACCATTTTTAAAAGCAGACCTGTAATTTCATCTATATAGGAAAGTTCTATGAGAGATGCTACTAATGTAGATTGATCCCTGCTCTGAAAATTATAGTCTTAGAGAGTTGAGTGGGTGACCTGAGATATTAAGTGACTTACTCAAAGTCATATAGCCAGTATGTTTCAGAGGCAGGAATTGAATCTGATAGGGTATATGCTCTGGGAACCCTCCTGAACCCCACCCTGAATCTTCCCACTTTCATACGCAAATCTTGCGTCTGCAACCTCCACTGTCTGGTTACCCCCATTGCCTCCAGCCTTTTCCCACCCTTGATCCTATCAAAATATCTATTACCAAATGTGTTGCCCTAGCCTCCACTGTCTCATCTCCAGATAGTCTTTAGCTATTTCCCACCCTTAATCCCATTCCTGGATTCTGACTTCATCCCAGTCCCCCCAGTCCCATCAAGACCCTCCATAAACCCCTCCTCCCATCACCCCAGACTACTTGACCACCCTAGATCCCTCCCACAACCTTTCCGTATATAAGATCCATCTTGCCTCCTTGAAGGTGCTCAGATTCAATCTAGCTCAGCTCAGATTGTTCTGGCCACTCGTAAATGTCACAAATGCTCATATTCCCTGAAAGTCTACCCAATATGGAGAATCTTTAATAAACTTTGTTTTTCTCTTTGGCTGAAAAAAGGCTTGTGTCAAATTCATTTGGGCAGGACTTGGTGTGTCGCTCTTTTGGGGTCACAAGAACCCCTAAACCTCAACAATTCCACATTTTCCTTTCATTGAGACCCATTCTTGATCTAGTTTAACACATGGTGTACCTCTAATCACTAACACCCTGATGTGAATTAATCAATCAAGTTATTGTCCTCCATGACAGGATAGGCTGACAGTAGGAGAGTGATGGTTCCATGGACATATGGGCTAGGGTAATGAAGAAGGAAGTAACATTTATTAAAACTAACCACTATTATCCTTCCATTTAATCTATGTGGGAATTTTGAACCTGAGAATTGTGGAGAGAGAGAGAGACAGAGACAGAGACAGAGAGAGAGAGATACAAGTAGACAGATAAATAGAGATAGATCTATACAGATAGATAAATTAATTATGTCAACATTAGTTTTCTCTGTAATTCCATGTATTTTATTTTATGTATTTAAAAACATTATTTTGAGAAAGGGCCTATAGGTTTCACCAGACTGCCAAAAGCATCCATAACGTGCAAAATGGTTAAGAAACCCTGTTCTAGGACTTCCGTAAAGTAGAGATTAAATTTTTATTCCCGTTATTTAAGGATAGAAAATGAAAGCTTTGGACAGGTAACAAAGTCACACCAAGACATTCAGAAAAATATGACTCTCATCATGAAAAATAAAACTCTTGCCATGATACTGTAATAATATTCTGTGACCTGGGTTGCTCTATCCCTTCCAGCTTCACTCTTAGACAATCTCTTGTTAAAGACAAAAAAGGGAGGCCATGATTCAGATACATTGTAAGATACAGAATCTGATCTTACAGAATGTGGACCTCCAGTCTCACATCTCCTTTCAGACACCTCAAACTGGATGTTCAGTAACCATCTGAAACTCAACATGTCAAAACAGAACTCATTATCTTTCCCCTTACACTCTCCACTACCCCACCACCTTTCCTATTACGGTAGAGGGCAACATCATCCTCCAAGTTCCTCAGACTCACAGCCTAGAAGTCATCCTTCACTCCTCACTATCTCTCCCCCCCACCCTTTTCCTCCCTCCCATATCCAAGCTGATGCCAAGACCTGTCCATTTCACCTCTGCAACATCTCTTGAATATGTCCTCTCCTCTCCTCTCCTCTCCTCTCCTCTCTTCTCCTCTGCTGCTGTGACTTCCCTGGTGGGGACCCTCATCACCTCATACCTTGACTGTAGCAATCACCTGTTGGTGGGTCTGCCTGCCTCAAGTCTCCTCTCACTTCAACCCATTCTCAGCCACCAAAGTGATTTTCATGAAATGCAGGTCCAATTATGTCACCTCCCCTGTGCAATAAACTCCAGTTGCTCCCTACCACCTCCAGGATCAAATACAAAATGCTCTATTTGGCATTCAAAGCTCTTTTTCCTCTAGCCCTCTCCCATTTTTCCATTCTTCTTCCTCCTTACTGCCCATTATATACTGATTACATTGGCCTTCTGGTAGTTCCATGAAGAAGATAGTCCATCCCTTAGCTCTAGGTATTCTCTCTGGCTGTCCCCTGTGCCTTGAATGCTTTTGCTCCTCCACTCTACCTATGGATATTCGTGGCTTCCTTTGGTTGTAGTCTTTCATTCCCAAAGAGACCCAAAATGACATCACCATACTAGAGTCAAGTTACAGTGTGTCTGACTATGGTTGACCAGACCAATAGGAGTGCGGAACTTTCTACCGCAGGTCGGGCACAAATAGTCCATGTGAACGTTTGGGGTGGATTCTCTAAATTTCATGTGTCTTTTGAGCTGCTTCAATTCTGCTTTGCTCATAGAGCACAGCACCTTCTTTGATATGGGCACACCATGCTGAGTGGTTCTGTGCCAGTGTTTGCCATGTCACATAATCAATTCCAAAGAGAGACCTTGAGAATGTCCTTGTATTGCTTCTTCTGACCACCATGTGACTGCTTGCCCTGTGTGAGTTCTTTAAGGCCAAACAAAAATCGCATCTTTTACAGGAAGCTTTTTCCAACTTAATTCTAGTTACTGCCATCTGTTAATTCCTATTTCTATTGGATTTAGCTTGTTTGTATATATTTGTTTGTGATTTCTTCTATTAGATTCTGAGTTCCACAGAGTTTGGCACATTTTGTTATTGTTGTCCAATCATTTCAGCCCTGCCCAACTCCTCATGATCCCATTTGGGGTTTTCTTGGCAAAGACATTGGAATATTTTATCATTTCCTTCTTCAGCTCATTTTACAGATGAGAAAACCCAGGCCAACAGGGTTAAGTGACTTGCCCAGGATCACATTGCTAGTAATATCTGAGGCCAGTTTGAACTCAGGTCTCCTTGATTCCAGGCCCAGCACTTTATCTACTAGTGCTAATACATTTTTATTGATTTATTGAGGAATATATGTGTGCATATGTCTTAACTTCCCTCCTGTAGGATAAGAACATCTAAGAAATTGTCTCATTTATTTTTGCTTGTCCCTCAGTGCCTAGTTCAGTGCCTTGCCCTTAATAAATATTTGTTGAATTTTAAATAAAATTCCTTCACTATGCATAAAATTCACAAATCTATATATCCCACCCCAGCTTCTCCCCTGAGCTTTAATCCCCAGCTACCAATTGCCTGTTGGTTATTTCGAGCTGGATGTCTGGGAGATATCTCAAACTTAATATATTCAAAACTGAATTCATTATCTTTTCCCCCAAACCTCCCCCTCCTCTAAAATTCCCTATTTCTGGCATCACCATCCTTCTCATATTCTCTCAGAGTCATAACTTCTATATTACCCTTGACTCCTCACCTTCCCTCATTCCACATAACTAATCAATTGCAAAATCTTGCCATTTCTCCTTCTATGTCTCTCTCACATGACTCCTTTCCACCAACATAGCTACTACCTTAATTCAGGTTCTCTTCACCTCTTGGCTAGATTATTGCAACAGCTTCCTAATTGTTCTTTCTATGCCAAATCTCTTCTTGCTCCAGTCTATCTCCCACCCTTCTGCCAAGGTAATTTTCTCAACCATAGAACCTACCACATAGCTTTCCTACTCAGTCAACTCCAATTGCTTCCTAATGCCTTTAGGATCAAATCTAAACTTATCTTTTTAACTTTGAAAGTCCTGCCCAACATCCAGCCAAACTGGATCACAACTTCTCTTTGCTCCTCAGACAGGCCATTGCATCTCTCCTCAAAAGCGCTGTCATGTAGACAGCAAATACATCCCCACTGAACAAATGAGGAACTGAGACTCTGAGACATGGTGACTTTCAGATAGTCTCATAGCTATGAAATGTTTAAGGCAGAATTTGAACCTGGATCTCCTAGCTTCACATCCAAGGTGCTAAACATTATGCTACACTGCCTCTCATGCTATCAGAAGCCTTAACCACAACTACACTATGTATTTTTAATTTCTCATTCTTCCTCCCCTGTTTGCCATTTTAACTACCCCTCATTTTCTCTGAGGGATAATGTACAGCCTTCTATTCAAGCAGGCTATTTGGGAAAATAAACTAGAGAATTTCATTCATTCATTTAACCAACAAACATACATGTTGAACATCTATTATGAACAAGGCACTCCACTAAATAGTGATAAGTATTTCTAACTTGTCCACCCTCTATAACATACTCTGATAAAACAGGCATTTGTATTCTCTTCCATTTCAAATGTTCTTAAGCTTTTTGTCTGATCCATTTTCTTCCCACACTGGATTCTCCAGGAAGGGAAGCTTTTTCTGTTTAATATCTACCTTTAAATTCTTAGCATTTAGCATAGCACAATGCATGTGCTAGGCAATTAG
The DNA here is from genome assembly GCF_011100635.1 of Trichosurus vulpecula. NCBI lineage: Eukaryota > Metazoa > Chordata > Mammalia > Diprotodontia > Phalangeridae > Trichosurus > Trichosurus vulpecula. Next base: position 268,894,135 of record NC_050575.1, on the reverse strand, counting down.
TGCATATTTGTTTAATTGAACTATTAAAAATTCATTCAATCAATAACTGCATAAAATATGTACCCCTCTATCTGAGTATTTCTATAACCAGAAGCCATTAGCAAAGAAAGTGGCTGATTATGTGGGGAGATTTCAAGAGAAATCAAGAAGGGTCCCCATGTCACCCCCCAAGACCTCCCTGTACTATTCCCTAATGCCTGCATTTCCTTTAACAAGGGACAAAATCTTTCATTTACATAATAAGATTTAAAATACAAACAACAACAAGAAAGATAAAGATGACTTAAATTAGCACTGAAGTTATTAAGTCTTTTTCAAACTTTCAGGTGAGGGGGGAGAGGAAAATTGAATGAAACGGCACTGGCTGCCTGAAGGAGAATAAAGAATGACAAAGAGGAACAGTCATTGGAGTCCGTGGTCTTGAAAGCAGATTTATATGCTTCACAATGTTCCCTATAGACCATCTGGTCCATCACTAATTTGAGAAAAAGGTAAGGGCAAAGGGAAAGAAAGAGAAGGTATTTATAGAGCCCCTACTGTGTGCTAGGCACTGAGCTAAGTGCTTTACAAAACTCTTATTTGATCTTCATAATCACTCTGAAGCATAAGTGACATTATTATCCCTATTTTACAGTTGAGGAAACCAAGGCAAACAGAGGTTAGGCTGCTTACCAAGGTTCACACAACTAGTGTCTGAGGTCAAATTTAACTCAGATTTTCAGACACCAGGCCCAGAGGTCTATCCACTGTTCCGTCTAGCACCTAAACGATGGTTTCTGTATGGTGTTGTTTAGGTTCCTTTGACCTTTGACAAAGACATATCTGAGAGAATAGAAAAGAGCTTAGAATTCATTTTCAGGGGCACACCTTTCACTGAGTTTATAATGGTCTTCTGGGTTTTCTGTGCCCAAAACCTCAGGCATCTTGTAGCACAGACCAAGGCTCTACTAACTCCCAGGACTTCCCCAAGGACACGCACACACACAGCACAGAAAAAGACAAATAGAGTCACTGGAAAATCCACTCACAAACATGAGATATCTTCTTCCTACACACAAGAGCCGCCTTCTGTGGCCAAATAATAGAGAGCGGTTCCCCCTTCCCCTGCTATTAAGACAAGTATCTCTGCAACCACATTTAAGGAACAGTTTTTGAACCCCATCCCAGAGGTTATGGATATACTGCTTTTATCTACTCTTGTCTAATGGCTACCTTAAGAGTACAAGAAGTTCATGTCCCTATTCTAGCTTTTGGCAGCAGCTACAACCTCCCTGTGCCAAGAGCTCAATTACCCTGCCTTCCAGATTTTGCCAATAAATTGATTTTGTATATATTTTGTGCTTGTATGCTGTTTTCTGGAGAAGGAAATGACAAACCATTTCAATATCTTTGCCAAGAAAACCCCAAATGGGGTCATGAAGAGTCAGACATGATTGAAACAACCAAACAACAACAAAAATGTTGTTTTCCATGAAAGAACGTAAGTTGCTCCAGAGCAGGGTTGATTTTTATCTTTATTTTTGTATTCCCAGCTCCTAGTGCTAAGCCTAGTACACAGTGGGCACTTAATAGCTGCTGGTTTATTTATTAAATATTGAGATCTTTATTTTTCAGCTCATTTCCATTTTTACTAAATCTACCATTCTATAACTCTTGTCTGCTTCTAAGACCTGATTTGCAAATGGGCGAGCCATATCCATAATTTTCCAGATATGTAAAAGCTTTCTGTTTTGTCATGTAAGTATAAAAATATACTCTTACTTTTTAATCTGAAATGATGAGGGTGAAAACATTCCATTCACTTCAGGAAGGCAAGTACGTGACTTTGTGGTGCTAATGTGATCAAAGATCTTCCCTGCCCATTTAATAGACCTCAGGTGAAGCTGGTTAAGGGAAGCTTGATTAGGAGAGGCCTGTTTGTAGGAAGGCCAATTTTCTAAGTAGGTGCTAAGCCCCAGGCCCAAACCCTTTTACTAAGTAGGTATGAAGTCCTCCGGCCCTAAACAGGGTGTATATATACATACATACATACATATATATATATATATATATATATATATATATATATATATATATATATATATATATATATATATATATGTGTGTGTGTGTGTGTGTGTGTGTGTGTGTGTGTGTGTATACATATATGTATGTGCATATATATGTGTGTGTATATATGTGTATATATGTATGTATGTATGTATATGTGTGTATACATATATACATACATACATACATATATACATATACATATACATATACATATACATATATATATATATATATATATATATATATATATATATATATATATATATATATATATATATATATATATATATATATATATATATATATATATATCCTGAGCTTAGCCATTAAGCTGAGACTAGAGACCTGTGAGGAGAGGAAGAAGATGAAGAGAGAACTGACAGAAGAGAGCTTCGGAGAAGACAGAACTTCAAGAGGAAAGAGCCTCGAGGAGAACTGGAAGAGATGGAGAGACAGAGAGAGAACTGGAAGGGCTGAGAGAGAGGACTGCAGAGATGCAGAGACACAGAGACAGGAAGAGGGAGAACCAGAAAAGCTCTGAGAACTGCAAGGGCTTTCAGAACTGTGGGAGGAGAGGACACAGGCAAGCAGATAGTTAGGATTCGTGAGTGAGTGTTTCCAGGAAGGTCCTAGCAGAAGGGAAGGTTACAGGATGGCTTAGCTCCTTGCTGTGATACTGTGTTTTAATCTTCTTGCTGTTACGTTGAGGTGGACTTACTGGTTTTGGGATACAATTACTGCTATGTCAAATTGGGGTTATTGGTTTTGGGATTTGACCCTGCAGTGTCTGAATAAATGTTTTACTTCTGCCTTCTATACAGCGTGTTTCTTATACTTGGCAATTTTGAACTATACAGGCATATTCATGGTCACCATCGATATCATTAATTTTGCCTTACTGATACAGACTTGAATTCCTAATTTTTTATCTTTGAATACAATTAATTCTTATTTAGCATTTCTGGTTTTTACCTTACAGAAGGTACAAATCATACCACAACTTCCACTTTCTGTACCCTCGTACTTCTGACCGTCAGACACCAATATTCTATAGACCGACTTCATTCAGGCTGCTCTTTATACGCCATCCCAATGTGAAAGATGGATCGTCTAACTCTGTGACAAGTTGTCAGGTCATGTACATCTGGTACTAACTACTCTTTCCTTGTAGGATTCACATTTTAGAAGTCTATTTCATATTACAGAAATGAATAAAAACATCAGCTTATATCCCAATGGTACCTGTAGAACTATTTCCTTCAATGTTTAGAGGTGGTGGAAGTAAATCCCAAATAGAAACATGAAACCATACTGAGAAACTTACTCTCAGTTCTTTATTCCCACAGTTACAAACCCACAAAACAAATGCAGGTAGTCTTTAAGTTCAAAAAGAGCTACTGCTGTACTTAACACTAAAAGTCCCTAAGACACTTTACATTCTCCTACATGCACGTTCACAGGCTAGTTGATGCCACATTAGCCATTCACTACCTTATCTGTCCTTTCTGGAGGACTAGATAGATTAGATGAGAGGATCATTGAATTCAGAGATGGAAAGACAGACTAGTAAAATTTCCTCATTGTACAGGTGAAGAAACTAAGGGCCAAAGAGATTAAATGACCTACCATGAACAGTAAGCAACATGATCTGAATAAAAAATAAAATAAGAATTTAAATGGGGCACCTGACATTTTATAATAGCATGGTTCACAGAAGTTAATAGTTTATTGTCCAGGGGATGTTGGTTGGATATACAGGTCTAATCATATCTAACTTGTAGAGGGTAGAATTATATTTAATGCAAATACAAAATAAAATGAGAAGAGAAGAAAGGGAGGGAGACAGAACAGTAGAAAATGAAAACTTCATTTCCATGTAAGGGTCGAGGAACAAAGGTTAACAATTTTTTAAAAAAGCAAATTAAAAATAAATTAACTTTCCATTTCATCCTTTTTTTTTTGTTTGAGGATTATTGTTGTTGTTGTTCAGTCGTTTCTCAGCCATGTCTAATTCTTCATGACCTCATTTGGGTTTTCTTGGTAAACATGCTGAAGTGGTTTGCCATTTCCTTCTTCAGCTCATTTTACAGATGAGGAAACTGAGGTAAACAGGATTAAGTGATTTGCCCATGGTCACACAGCTAGGAAGCGTCTTAGGCCAGATTTGAGCTCAGGAAAATGAATCTTCCTGCCTCCAGTCCTGAAATATGAGATGACCAAATGTTTGATGTAATTAACAGCTTGCATTTACGTAGGGCTTTAGGTCTACAGAGCACTTTGCAAACATCCTCTCATTTTATCCTCACAACATTCCTAGGACTTGTACTTTTATTAACCCCATTTTATAGATGAAGAAACTGAGACAGAGAAGTTAAATGACTTGCCCATGGTCATATGGCTAATAAGTGTCTGAGGACAAATTTGAATTCAGGTCCTGACTACAAATCCAGCACCCTATCACCTATAAAATCAACATGCCTTTTATTTATTGAAATTGTGGGATTGTGTTCATTATTCCCCTTGGATGAAAAATAAAACCAACTCCTTAATTTGTCTAATGATGCCCTGTGAGACATCCTTCCACTTATCTTCATTTTTTCCTCTTATTTAAGGGGAAAAAATGTCAAATATAATATTACTCAGTTCCAATAATAGTAACTCCTTCACTAGAAAAGGAAATCATATTTAACATTCTCAAAGGCTTAATTACAGAAGTTTGGAGCAGTGATAAGTTGCTCCCATCAAATCCTTAACATGCCCTCCAAGTCAATACTTATATGGTTTAAGTGGTAGTTTTTATAGATAATGTTAAAAAATGTGATTCTTTGTTCCCTTTGTCCTTTCTGTCTCTTATGGTAAGTATCCAGCCACTGGACCCAGATGGGTCTGGAGGAAAAAGTGAGTCTGGTGACCTTGCACAGCCCTCCCTCATTCAAATCTAAGTCAACTGTAAGTCATGTCATCATCTCCCTGGTGTCATGGTCCTCTTCAAGAATGAAGGACACACACAACAACAACAACAACCTTCGTAACATCCAATAATATTTTCCAATATAGAAATGCAGAGATTTGGTGGATACTTGGTCTTGGAGTCAGGAAGACCTGGTTTCCAGTCCCTCCTCAACATGTATTTTGGGTCTCAAGAGCTGCCCCGTTCACTTTGTTTCCCTGTTGGGATCCCACGTATCCTCTAAAGCTCAGATGCAATGCCACCTCTTCCAGGAAGCTTTCCTTTATCCCCATAGCTAGAAATAATCTGTCCCTCCTTGATCTCTTATGGTAGTTTGTTCATATGTCTCATAGGCACTTGTCATATTTGATTATTGCGCACTGTATTTGTGAACATGCTTTTATTTCCCCCACTCATGAGGACTTTGGAGGCAGGACTTGTGTTTGATTTTTAGTTGCATAGCCTTTAAGTTAAGGCTGGTTGAATTGAAATTGAATATGTACAGATTGCTTCCATGTAACTTGCAAGAATTGTGAAATGAAGTTGCTCCAGTATCTTAACAAACAATGACTAAATAACACGTGAATATCAAAGGGTTTTGCTGCCCCCCACTAGTAAATCAACCAACTTGGAGGGTTCCAAAGTAAATTTCTAAAAACCTAAGATCATAACCTTATGTATATCCAAAACAGGCAGAGTTCCCTAGGAAGATAAGCATTTATTTAAAAATAAACATGTACATTTTAAAATAAAAGCCAAAAAAGCTGCTTCCCAGATAAGAAAGGGAATTTGGAGATCTAATTAACATTTTAAAGGGAAGCGATAACAGATAATAAAGTGCCTGATGTGCATAGCCCAAGTAAAATACAGAATAAGACCAGAGCAGTTTATCACCAACTAATACTGTCCTTTCAGAAATTAATGAGCCTCACAACCTCTTTGTACCTCTCCCTCTTTCTTTGTATTTTTCTCTGGGAGTTTTTCTCACTTCAATTCCCTTCATCCCTCCTTTTCCCCTTTCTTTTCCCTCTATGCCACATCCCTTAACTGATTATAAAATAGAACTGAAATGTCCTTGTTTTAATTTAATGTGTATATTTATTGAATAATATTTTGTATTCCATGTTCTTCACTTAAGAAAAATTGTGATTAAAATATTTTCCTGTCTCTCTGCTTTTGTATGTCTGTCTCTCTTTGTCTCTCTCCCTCTGTGTACCTCTGTCTCTGTCTCTCTCTGTGTCTATCTGTCTCTTTCTCTTCTCTCTCACTAAAATAAGTAGCTATCTTAGCTGACATGATATTCAATTCATTCCCACCTCCCCCACCCCCCCCACTTCCACCCCCCCACACCCCGCCAGTAAAAATCAACTATCAAGAGGGAAAAACAAAACAACTTCCCTACTCAGGCTTTAAATGATTAATTAATCCATATACATTTGTAAATATGAAAGTCAACACTTCTGCACATTATTTCCAATAAAATTTGGTGCCAAAATCCAGTGCCAAATTCTACAGTGAAGACTGTATGACTTTCAATCGACATCACCTCATGCATCTCTCTTCTACCTCTTTAAAAAGTAGGGAACAATATTCATCTGCTATCTTTATGAAGAGAGATATGATGCCTTGAGGGGGTGAGCTAAGTAACAGCCCCAAATTACAAAACAAATCTGTGGGGCAGACTGAGGAATTTATGATGTTTTGCAAAAAGGCATTAAATCACATTTTTCTTAACAAAGGTAATTTCTGGTTTCTCAAATGAAGGAATAAAAAAGCATTCATTAAGCATGTACAAGGGACTATGCTCAAAACTGGGGATAGATAGAAAAGTTAGGACAGTTCTTGTACCCAAGAAGTGCACAGTTTAATGGGGGCAGGCAAGCCAAATAGGAGTGTTCACCTCCAGAACAGATAGAAAGGCCCAATCGTCCTTGGGGGTATCAGTAAAACAGATAATAGCATGTCTTCTTCAGTTTTATATTCTTTGATAAAATCAAACCCATTTCTGATGTTGATACATTTTACAATGAGGATTTTCTTCCTGTCTCTATACTGTTTTGCTTGGTTGTCTCTTCAACTCCCCTGACTTCAATTATCATCTCTATGAAGATGATTCTCAGATTTGTCAGGCCCTAACCTCTCTCCCAACCTTCAGTCTCACATCTCCAACTGCCAACTGGATGTCTCATAGACCTCTTAAATTCAACCTGTTCAAAATGGAACTTATTCTTTCCCCCAAGCCCTCCCCCACCCAACTTCCTTATTACTGTGAAGGGTACCATCCTCTTCTGAGTCACCTGAATTCACAACCTAGGTTTCATCCTCAACTCTTCACTCTCTCTCACTTGTCATTTACCATCAGTTGCCAAGGCACGCTGTTTCTACCTTCAAAACATCTTTTGAATACGCCAATGTTCTTTTCTGACAATGTCACCTGTCTGGTCCAGGCCCTTATCATCTTACAAAGCCCGGCTGGGCCCCCTGCCTCAAGCCTCTCCCCACTCCAGTTTATCCTTCTTTCAGCTATCAAACTGATTTTCCCTAAAGCACAAGTTTAATCATATCATCTCCCCCTACTCCGCCACCCCCCCCCCGTACCCCACACCTCCTATTTGATCAACTTCGATGGCTCCCTATTATCTTCAGAATTAAAAATGAAATTCTCTATTCATCTTTTAAGCCCTTTATAGTCTGGCCCCTTTTCACCTTGCTAGTCTTCCTCCCTTCAAATGTACCATCTGGTTGGTCCAGTGACATAGGCTTCCTTGCTGTTCTTCACACTAAACACTCTTATCTCCCAGCTCCCAGTATTTTTACTTGTGTCCATCATGCCTGGAACTCTCTCCCTTCCTCTCTTCTCTGCCTCCTGACTTCCTTCGGTAAGCAATGATATTTCAGCTAAAATCCCACCTTCTGCAACAAGGCAATTATTGACAATTTGTTGCTTACCTACAATTTTTCTCATATCAATATATACATATACATACACATGTATATAGGTATATACTCATACATATGTATATATGTATGAATATATATATATATGTATTGAGAAAGAAAGAGACAGAGTTTGTACATAGTTGTTTTCATATTGTCTTCTCCATTAGACGGTGAGCTCCTTGAAAGCAGGATTGTCTAATCTTTCTTTGTATTCCTAGCACTTAGCATAGTAACCAGCACATAGTAGGTACTTAATAAATGCATTTTGGCTGACTCTAGTTGTGACTACTGAGGAGCAGAGGCTACAACACGAGCAGAAAGGGTTGTCAATTCAGGTGTCTACCGAGACAGTTGGTCAATGATTGGTGCTGGTGGGGGCAGCGATGGTCAGCCCTGTATCCACAGGGGTCACTCCCCTCCAGATGGCTGCAGCGACTGGGCTGGAAGCAGGGCCAATGGCCTAGGAGGACCTACTAATTCAGGACTCTTGGCTTCAGGGTTCTGGATTCTTTCACTGAAATTTCAGAGGAGGTGACGGTTAAGGAGGTAGCAGTGGATTGACTAGCCTGACACACACCACTTTCCGTCTCTTTTCCAGGGGACATTTCTACCTGAACTATCCTAATTTACCTCATTATCAATGGGAGTTAGTTGGTAATTAGTCCTGATAGAGGTGAGTGTGGCAGTACGTCTTCACATCAGTGCTCTTCCTTTTGTTTTCAATGTAACTTTCAAAATTGGTACATAGTGAACACTTAATAAAGAATTTTTGACAACTTTAATTTCATTTTTAAAAATAAAATGTTATTGAATTTATTACTAGAAGAAAAATTAGAAATTATCTTGTCCAACAACTGCATCTGCAGAATAATACCAACCAGAATAACTGGAATTTTCACAGTTTTGTTTATATTCATTTTCTCATTTGAGCCTCATGTCAACTGATGTAGGCACAACAGATATCATTATGGCCATTTTACAGGTAGGCAAACTGAGGCTTAGAGAAGTTAAGTGACCTGCCCAGGGTCACACAGCTAGTAAGTGAAGATCTATAATTCAAATCCTAGTCCTCTCACTCTATTATACCACACTGCTTTCACCTTAAAGAATAATTGATTTCCTTTAATTGCCTACTGTAAGCCAGGTTTATCTGTCTGGTATAGCTTTAAAGTTCCTACTAACCAGCTAGAGCTCTAGGGAGCATATAGAAAAGTAAAGCTGTGTGTGTACAATAAGGCAAAGCTGAACCCAACCAAGGTAAGCCATGATATATAAACTCAGGAACTATGAGACTGAGAGATGACAGGAATCATTACATGCCATCCTATTCCATCCCCTCTTTTTATAGACATGGAAAGTGGGGCTTGCACAAAATTTCACAGACAATAGGTAGCAGAGGCATGATTTGAAACCAGACCTCCTAACTCAGAATCTACTGCTCTTTTCACTGTGCGTTATTATATACACTTGTTTCAAAAGCCCTACTATACCTCTCTATACAGCCAACCCTCCGAAGATTGGGAAAATGGGGACAGACTGACTTAGGAACAGAAGGTTTATGATTTGTAGTAAGAGTACTCACACCGATAAAATCACAAATCTTTGAATTACAATATTTGGTTCTGTTGGTTTCTGCCTCTTTCTCCTTATATGCTGGCGTGATTGGAGCAGCACATAGACCACCCTGTTTTCCTCCACTTCTCATGGAGAGAAGATTGCTTTGAGGACTTAGAATGCAGCTGATAAACATAACACTTTTAAGTGCTTTGGAGTTTGCCAATGAATATGGGAAAATAAAATGGTCACGTTCTTCAATTAGTCAAAAAAATTAAATAAAACGGTAACGAGGGGTAGGTCATCTAATTCAATGTCCTCAAATACTTTACTTCCTCTCTCTTTAACCCTCCCAGGCGTCATCCTCGCCTCCTCACTTTTTCTCACTCTCAATACCCATACCACTGTCAATTTCTGTCTATTCTACCTTCATGATGTCTCTCTTATATTCCCTTTTTTCTCTTCTGACACTGCCACCACCCTCCTGCAAGCCTTTATGTCCTCCTCACCTGGCAAAACTGGTGAATATTTCAATCTCAGTTGCTCCATCTTTCAAAAGATTGTCTTTGGATACAAAATGGCACCATAATTCACACTAATCCCAGAGTTAATAAGGGCTACAGTTATTTCTGTACGGTCATACAGAAAATGGCTCCTTGTTGACTAATCTAAGAAGTTCAAAGTGCAAAGATCAATAGTATGATGTTAGAAGATTTACACTTTAATCTTGCCTCAGTAACCTCTATATTCTCTAACTTATCTGTCACAATTACCAAATTCATATTCTTAAGATCCACACCTCATGAACCGACCCGAACATGGTGGTGATGGGTACAGTGGGTATAAGTTCTGGACTTGGAGTGAGGAAGACCATGTTTAAATCCTGCCCCAGACACATACTAATTGGACAAGTCACTTAATTTGTGTCCATCTTGGTTTCCCCAGCTGTCAAATGAGAATAATAAGAATACTACTCTCACAGCATTGTCATGAAAATCAAATAAGATAACTTGTAAAGCGCTTTGCAAGCCTTCAAGTGCTATATAAATGTTACATCATTATGAGCTTAATTGCTCATGGCCTCCTCTACCTCAAAATTTCTCAATGGCTTCCTAGTGCTTCTCAGATAAAATACAAGAATCCTCAGTTCAGCATTTACTCTATGCCATTTGCCTCTCACCTACTTTCACATTATTCTCTTTCTTGCATTCTCTGTTCCAGGCACACTAGTCTACAAGATGTTTCCCATTAATGACATTCCTTCCTCTGCCTTTGCACAGATGGTCTCCCATGTCTAAGACAGCAACCACTCCCTCCTCACCTCTGCAATGTAGAATTCCTACCTTCCTTTAAAGCACAACTCAGGTGCCACCTCCCACATGAGGCCTTTCTTGATTCCCACAGATGTCAGACCTGTCCCTTTCTTGAAATGACATTATATTATTTTATGAATACTTCTTATTTTACTGACCTGGACATTTATATGTCCAGGACACCTTGAAAGCAGGAAGGATTTGTTTAACTTTTGTATTTGCATGATAGTCGCACATAAAGGTAGCACAATACTTTGAACATAGTAGGCACTTAAGAAATGTTTAATCAATTAAACAACCCATTCAACTTCTTGGAAACTTTCAGTAAATAGGAAGGAGACATAAGGATGGTAGTGTTATGGTTACTGTTGTTCAGTTGTTTCAGTTGTGTTTGACCTTCATGTTCCCATTTGGGGTTTCCTTGGCAAAGATACTGAAGAGGTTTGCCATTTCATTCTCCCCCTCATTTTATAAATGAGAAAACTAAGGGAAAGAGGGTTAAGTGACTTGCCCAGGGTCACACAGCTAATAAGGGTCTGAAGTCAGATTTGAAGTCAGGTCTTCCAGACTCCAGGCCTGATGCTCTATCCACTGAGCCACTAGCTATCTGGACATGAGGATAACCTACTGGGAAAAAAAGCTATTAAGGGTCAATAAGATAGATGAAGGGAATGACTGTTCAAGTCAGTGAAGGGTTAACTCAATTTTTTAAAAAACACTTTCTCCAGCAATGTCTTGGATCAGCCATACAGTGATCTGATCCAGTTTTTATAATGGCCCCAAATTCTAGACCAAACATGCCATGTACTGCTATCTCTTCTGTCTAGACATGGGTGTTCACTATGCTCAAGGAAAAAATTAAGACCTCCAACAGCAGCACTTCTCCAAATAAAGTCTTCAAATCACAATGCCTCTTCATCTCTCCCACATACACAGAGTTAGCTGGCTGGCAGCTATAGAGAACTTCAGTGGAACAATTTTTTTTTAATTTGGTACCAGAAGTCACAAGCACATTTTGCCATCTGGATTTAAGCTGAATGTAATTTATCCATGTCTGGGTTAATCAGAGTTTAAAAATCATGCGGTTGACGGACTGGATATAAAGATTCGCCCTTTCAAAAACACAGGCCAGCCTAGCTCAAGAGCAATTGGAAAACACAAATTTCCATGTGCTGAATTATTCCTATGCTGGCTTTATTGATTTCTAGTAGATGGCCTTCTAAACTATCCACCTAACTCATGACACAGGTTATCCTTGGGAACATACAGAATTATTATCTTGGCAGGTATTCAGTTATCACTTATACATTTAGTGAGAAAAGTATGTCTCCCAGGATACTACTATTCATAGAAAAAGAGAATCTGTAACCCTATTCTACATGGGGAAAAAAAGGAAGAGGTGGGGGGAGCTTGGACATAGTATTATAAAAAGAAGACAGATGTTGGATTCAAAAGATGTAGGTTTTGGTGTCATCTTTGTCATTTATAATCTATGAGACCTTGGATTCTTCTTGTTATTGTGCAGTTGTATACAAATCTTTGTGACCCCATTTGGGGTTTTCTTGGCAAAGATTCTGGAATGACTTGCCATTTCCTTATCCATCTCATTTTACAGGTGAGGCAACTGAGTCAAACAGGGTTAAGTGATCTGCCCCGGATCACACATGTGGTGTCTGAGGTCAGATTTGAACTCAGGAAGATGTCTCCTGACTTCAGATGCAGTGCTCTCTCCACTAGGCCACCTAGCTGCCCCTGGAATCTTGTGTACAAATAATTTAATTCTTCTGAATTTCAGTTTTCCCACCTTTAAAATGAAAGTGAAACACATGGTGAAGCAAATAGAAAGCTGGCCTTAGAGTCAGGAAGACCTGATTTCAGATCCTCCCTCTGAGATGGACTGGGTTCAAGTCCTCTCCCCTGGACCCATCACTTAATTTTTCCACGTCACAGATAATTCTCTAAGATTATAAATTACTGAGCAGGTGCTGATCTGCCTTGGTAGAGGGAGATTTCTCATTCTGACCTCCTTGTATACCTGAAATCTTAGATCTAGCTCCTTAAATTGGTGTACCATCACTTGCCAAATCATTAGGCTACTGTGAGGATCTAATGAGATAGCACATGGAAAACACCTTTGCAATTATAAATCACTATATGAATATCAGCTACTCTTGTTAATTGATATCAGTAGATAAGAATTTGACTTTACTTAATCAATGAGCTTTTATTAAATACACATATTTTTTCATTTAATAGTATTTCATTTTTTCCAATTAAATGTAAACATATTTTTCAACATTCACTTTTTTAAGATTTTGAGTTCCAAATTTTTCTCCCCCCACCCCCGCCAAGATGGTGAGCAAGCTGATATAAGCTGTACAAGCATATTACACATATTTCCACATTAGTCATGTTAAACACATGCATCTTAAAAGTATCCCATACCCATAAAGCTTTCTTCATCCTCTAAAATGAAGCCATATTCTCGATAATTTGTCATTGGACTATGTAACAGGGCACTAATATATACTTGTTGATTGGTTGACCATTTACCGCCCTTTTCCCCCCATTTTCTTCTTCAGAGCCTAAAATATGGGCTGACCGAAGCTGTTTTGGGGTTCTTATAGTCTCACTGCAACAAAGATGAGCCAAAACAAATGATCCCCTGGCAATCAGACAGCAGAAGGGAGAGACAGAACAGACAAAATTAAAAAGAAAAAAACATGATGTCATTTGTTTTTCTTTAAATGAAGTAATTTATTTGCAACAATTACAGCTGTACAAATATATCAGTAATGTGCATTTTCAGAGGCCTCATACAACCTTTCTGTGTGTGTCTCCAGCTTAAACAGGGAAAGTCTGAACACTGTATGGCTTGCTTCACATTAGGAAAGTGAATAAACAAAGAAATTCAAGGCTAAACTCAGCTCACACTACAACATTTTGCCTGGTTTAGATTCAAAGTTGCACCAGATTTCCACTATAAAATAAATCAAGACAAATTTAACTTACAACTCTTACTTGTAATACCTTGTAAAAACATTGGCAATTTGTATCCCCATTTCAGATTACTGAGTAAACCAAAGCTGGGAAATTTGAACTCCCCTAACATCATCTAACGTTTTATTCAATTCACATGGCATGTACAAGGGATTGTACCAGGAATGACTGAATCCACCAAAAGAAATTTATAAACTATCTTTGAATCAATAACTGGGCCATTTAGGTTTAACGAGTTACAGCCACTCCTAATTATTTAGGGGTAGGTCATCTAATTCAATGTCCTCCAATACTTCCTCTCTCCTTAACCCTCCCAGGCATCATCCTCGCCTCCTCACTTTTTCTCACTCTCGATACCCATACAACTGTCAATTTCTGTCTATTCTGCCTTCATGATTCTCTCTTATATTCCTTCTTTTCTCCTCTGACACTGTCACCACCCTACTGCAAGCCTTTATATCCTCACACCTAGACTATCACAGCAACCTGCTGATTGGTCTTCCTGCCTCAAATCTAGTCCATCTCAACGGAGCTATTAAACTGATCATCCCAACGTACAGGTCTGACCATGCCACTCACCCTTCAATAAAATCCATTGGCTCCTATTATGTCCAAGATCAGATATATAAGATAGTGTTCAAAACTGTCCTATAACCTGGGCCCTTCCTACCTTTCCAGCCTTCAAGTACTCTATGATTCTGGTCTCCTTCATTGTTTCCAAATCACTGACTACCCCACATACCTAGAATGCTCTCCTTCACCCTTGCCTCCTGGTTTCTCTGGCTTCCTACAAGTCTCAGGTAAAATCATAGCTTTAGCAAGAAGACCTTTCTATCCCTCTGAATGCTAGTGCTTTCCCTCTATTGGCTCTTTCCAATTTATCCTGTATGTATCTTGTTTGTATAGAGTTGTTTGCATGTCATTTCTCCCGTTCGACTGTGAGCTCTCTGAGGGCAGGAACCATTTTTGCCTTTCTTTGTATCTCCAGTGCTTAGCATAGTGCCCATCATTTTAGGAAGAGCTTAATAAATACTTGTTGGCTTGCCTTGATTTTTACTGGAGCTACCCATTTAAAACTTTCATTTCAGTGTCTAATAGTCCACATCAAAGAACCAGGTTTTGAGTTGTGGGGAAGGAAGGAAATAAAAGTCAACTCACCCAAGTTTATTTCAGTAGGAGAGATAAAATCTAATAGAGGGATATGACATATATATGAATAACTATAAAACAAACCAATAGAAGCATAGAATCTTTGAGTCAGAAGGGATCTCTGAGCCATACTTGAATTAAAATTCTCTCTACTCAACATGTAGTCATTTATATTTTGTATTAATGCCTCTTGTAGGGGACAAATCCTTAATTCCCTTGGCAGACCATTCCACTTTTGGAGAGCTCTAATTATTAAGGTTTTTTTTTCTTACATTGAGCCCAAAATCTGTTTTGCTGAACTTATATCTATTGCTTGTATTGCTCTCTTTTCAGATCAAGCAGAGCAAGCCCAACAAAATACTTCAACAACTAACAAGAGCTAATTTGCTCCCAATAAGTCTTCTCCTCTTCAAGCTATACATCCCTAGTTCCTTAAACTAACTTTTCTGTGGCATGATACGTGGTCTTTCACAACCCTGGGCATCTTCCTTCGGTGGTTCTCTAGTATAACTTCTAAAATAAGGGACCTAAATCTGAACACAATATTCCAGAAGCACTTTGACCAGAGCACGGTTCAGTAGGGCTGTTATCTCTCTAATTCAAAATGATGTGTCTTCCTTAACACAGGCTACTGAAATGCCTTATAAAGGGAGCCAAGATGGTGGAAAGAAGCCAGGAAGTTGCCTGAGAGCTCCCCAGTTTCCCTTGGAAACAATGTTAAATCAAGCCTCCTCACGGGTTCTGGAGTGACAGAACCCACAAAAAGATGGAGTGAAACATTTTTCCAGCTTGAGATAACTTATAAGGACTTCAGAAAAGATCTTTCTCACTTGGGCAAAAGGGGAATGCAGCTCAGTGCAGACAGTGCTGTGCAAGCCAGTGGGAGGCTTGTAACCACAGTACAGATCAGCAACAAAGCCCCCTCAGTCCTGGCTCAGCAGGACAGCCATGAGGCCTCTAGTGTCAGTACAGAAGGCAAATTGCCAGCCCTGGAACCCTGGCATAACAGGGACAATTAGGCTGAGTTACCCCCAGAGCAGTGTGTAAGTCTCAAGTACTTGAGGCCCCAGAATGGAAAGCCAGGCCCCTAGCATAAGAAATTTGGGATAGTGCCCCGTGTGCCCCAGGATAAGAGTTCAACTATAAAAGTCATGGAATAGGCTAAAAAAATGAATAGAAACAGAAGAGAGCCCTGACCACACAAAGCTACTATGGTGACAGGAAAGATCAAAACACAGACTCAGAAGAGGACAACATCAAAATGCCTACATGTGAAGCATCAAAGGTGAATATGAATTGGTCTCAGGCCCAAAAAGTCCTCTTCGAAGAGCTTTAAAAAAGATCTTAAAAATCAATTAAGAGAGGTAGAAGAAAACTTGGGAAAAGAAATGAGAGTTATGATGGAGAATTACGAAAAAAGAGTCAACAGCTTGGAAAAGGAAGTACAAAAATTGACTGAAGAAAACAACTCCTTAAAACATAGAATTGGCCGAGTGGGAAAAAAAATCCACTGAAGCAAACAACTTTTTAAAAGTAGAATTGGCCAAATGGAAAAGGAAGAACAAAAGCTAACTGAAGAAAGTAAATCCTTAAAAATTAGAATGGGGCAAGTGGAAGCTAATGACTACGTGAGACATCACGAATCAGTCAAGCAGAATCAAAAGAATGAAAAAAATAGAAGAAAATGTAAAATACCTAACCTGGAAATGATAAAAATGCTAAACTGGAAAATAGATGCAGGAGAAATAATAGGAGAATTATTGAACTACCTGAAAGCCATGATTAAAAAAAAGGAGCCTAGACAGCATCCTTCAAGAAATTATCAAGGAAAACTACCCTGATGTCCTAGAACCAGAGGGTAAAATAGTCATTGAAAAAATCCACCGATCCCTTCCTAAAAGAGATACCAAAATGAAAACTCCAAGGAATATTGTAGCCAAATTACAGATCTATTAAGTCAAGGAAAAAATACCGCAAGCAGACAGAAAGAAACAATTCAAATATCAAGGAGCCATAGTCAGGATTACATAGGACTTAGCAGGTTCTACATTAGAGGATCAGAGGGCTTGGAATGTGATATTCTGGAAGGCAAAGGAGCTTGGATTACAACCAAGCATCAACTACTCAGCAAAATTGACAATAATCTCTCAGGGGAAAAGATGGATATTCAATGAAAGAGGAGATTTCAAACTTTCCTGAAGAAAAGACAAAAGCTGAACAGAAAATTCAATCTTCAAATACAAGATTCAAGAGAAGCATAAAAAGGTAAACAAGAAAGAAAAAAATTGTTATTCAATAAGATTAAACTGTTTTCCCTACATGTGAAGATGATATTTGTAACTCTTGAGAACTATATCTCTATTAGGGCAGTCAGAAACAATATAGGGCACGGGTGTGAGTTGACTTTGATATGATGATATAAAAAAATTAAGGGGTAGAAAAAGGATTGTGTGGGGGAAAAGAGGAAAGGGAGAGTTAGAATAGGGTAAATTACATCACATGAAGAGGTGCAAAAGACCTATTACAGTAGAAGAAAAGAAGGAAGGGGTGACCATTGTTTAAACCTTACTGTCACTGGATTTGGCTCAAAGAGGGAATACCATACACGCTCAGTTCAGTACAGAAATTTATCTTACCCTATAGGGAAGTAGGAGAGGAAAGGGGAAAGAAAAGAGAACTGAAATGCTGATGAAAGGGAGAAAAGAAGTAGGAGGGGAAAGGGGAAGTAAAATGGGGGGCTGATAGAAGGGAAGGTAGACTGAGGGAGGTGGTGGTCAGAAGCAAAACTCTGATGGGGGGGACAGGGTAAAAGGAAAGAGAAAAGTATAAAAAGGCGGAAAACAGGATGGAGGGAAATGCGCAGTAATCATAACTATGAATGTGAATGGGATAAACTCTCCCATAAAATGGAAACAGATAGCAGAGTGGATTAAAAGCCAGAATCCTACAATATATTGTTTACTGGAAACACATTTTAAGCACAGAGATACACATAGAGTAAAGGTAAAAGGTTGGAGTACAATATATTAAGCTTCCATTGAAGTAAAAAAAAAAGCAGTGATAGCAATCCTGATCTCAGACAAAGCAAAAGCAAAAATAGGTCTAAATAAAAAATGAAACTATGTACTAAATATATATGCACCAAGTGGTAGAGCATTCAGAATCTTAGAGAAGAAGTTAAGGGAGTTACAGGAGGAAATAGATAACAAAACTATACTAGTGGAAGATCTCAACCTCCCCCTCTCAGAAACAGATAAATCTAACCACAAAATAAACAGGAAAGAAGTTGAGCAGGTGAATAGAATTTTAGAAAGTTAGATATTTGTAGAAAATTTAATGGGGATAGGAAGGAATATATATTTTTCTCAGTGGTACATGGCACCTACAGAAAAATTGACCATGTATTAAGGCATTAAAAACCTCACAATCAAATTCAGAAAGACAGAAATATTAAATGCATCCTTTTCAGATCATGATGCAATAAAAATTATGTGTAATAAAGGGCCATAGAAAGATAGGCTAAAAACTCATTGGAAACTAAATAATTTAATTCTAAAGAATGAGTGGGTCAAACAACAAATCATAGAAACAATCAATAATTTCATCAAAGAGAATGACAACAATGATACAACATATCAAAACTTATGGCTTATAGCCAAAACAATTCTCAGGGGAAATTGTATATCTCTAAATGCTTACATGAATAAAATAGAAAAGAGGAGATCAATGAATTGGGGATGCAACTAAAAAAGCTAAAAAAAAGAACAAATCAAATGTGTGATAAAAATTACAAAAGAGATCTAAACAATGCAGGGACAGGGAGGGGGTAGAGAGACATAGTGTCACTTTGAACTTAACTAATACAAGCATGAAATAACACCCTTCAGTAATTAGACAGCAGAAGAAAATGTTAAAGTAACAAAGTAACCTTTTAAGCTATTTGGGAGAATCAGGAAAGTTTTCACAGAGGAGATGGCATTTGAGCTGAGCCTTAGAGGTAGGTACAATTTCAGCTGATGTAGGTGGGACAAGGACCACTAGGTATAAACACAAAATTAGGATATTGTGTAATGTGTACATGTGTGGTGATGAGTCCAATTTCCTTGGAGTATGGAGTGAAGAGGAGAGTAGCATGGGGTAAGGAGTTAACATTTTTACAATGTCTACCACTGGCCACCCTTCTCTAAGGATAGAAAATCATGGATAAGTTTAGCTGATACCAATCAGGTGGCAGCTCTTGGCTGGATCTGATCCTAGCTTCATTGTCTCTTGCTCCTCCAATTCTGTGTGTGTGTTCTCGAGTAGCATAAACTATGGACTGACAAAGACCCCTATGACTATCATCACAAACCACAACGACAATTCAAAGGCCAAAAGACCTAAGACCAAATGTCAGTGTATATCACAGCTGTACCACTTTTGTATTCATTCTGTATATATTTAGCATGTGTTTTTTTTGTACCACCTTATACAGACTGGTTTGATCCAATAGCTACTGGTCTCTTTCTCAGTATCTGGCTCCTGATATACCTTGGCAGAAGTACTGATACAATCAGTTGCCACTCCCTTGTGCATCAGAAGCACCCCTAGAGAAGTCTTCTGTGCCTTGCACTAGGGACTCAGGGTACCACGTTCTCCTAATGATAATGGACTAAGGCTAAAAAGAAGCAGTGACAACAGATGTTTAAGGACCTTGCCTATTACACTAAGATATTTATATTATAATTAATCAGCAATAGGAAGCTATTGAAAAATTATGAGCAGAGAAATGGCATGACCAGGTCTATAGATAAATTAGATTAATCTAGCAATGGTGTGAAAGATGGATTGAAGGAACAAGTGAAGGTAAGAAGATTGATTAAAATGCCCTTGTACCAATTTTGGGGATGTAAATTTTACATCTACTGGACTAACAATCAGTTCTTATAAACAATAGGTAGGAAAGACACTGAAACAATATACTGATATAAACTTTAGGTTATCCATGTAAATGATTATTATCTTTCCCCCATTCCTTCCACATGCACCCGAAGTCACTGCTTCAACTAGTCTGTCATTGGTGCCTGGAATTCTACCATTAATTGTATCTCTTTGAGTTAAGGAATGAACCCATATTAAAATTTAAATACAACTAGTACATTAAGCAATTATCAATTATTAACACTTTAGAATGAATTTGTTTATTGATCCATCAAGAAACTTTTATTAAGTGCTTATGCTGTGCCAAGGGATAGGATAGACCTGGAAAGAAGTTGTTAAAAAGGGAGGTCCAAAGCATAGCATATTTGGTGCCTTGGAGGAAGGGACAATGCATGAGGCAGAGGAAAGGCCCTGAAAGGAAAGTGAAGGGGATGAAACAATTTACCTGCTTCATGGTTTGCTTAGGGCGGACCCCAGAGGGATGCCTCCTACCTCTCCCTCCCATACCTCCCTTCATGTACTTTTTTCCTTGAGCTAGTTTAGGCTGAAGAGAAAAACACAATTTCCCCCATGAGAAGCCTGCAAAGGTAGCACTGTTGAAAACTATTTTGTGTCCGTTTAAAAATGGTACAAAAATCCTCAGAAGAAGACAACTCAGAGGGCGCTGGGAGACATTCCAAAGAGTCCAGGAGTTCCGGTGGAGGGCCACATCAGCAGATACACCTGAACACCCCAAGGAAACCATGCATTGTAGCCCTGAGTTTCTAAAGTTGCCCACTCTAGGCATGAGCACACATAGAGTGAAAATAACTAACACTGATGTGCATTAGTGCTATAAAGCTTGCAAAGTATGTCACAAACATATTTTTTTTATGCCTCAGAAGAACCCTGTGAAGTATTGTAGGTGTTAATATCCCCATTTTGCAGAACAGAAGACTGAGGCTCTGAAAGGTTAAGTGACTTGCCTATGAAGATTCAGCTAGTATCTGAAGCTGGATTTGAAGCCAGTTTTTCTGAGGCCAAGTCTAGGACTCTACCCACTTGGACACATTTTCTCTACTGCTCTTTCTTTAAATCAATGGGGAAATTTCCTCTCAGGGTTCTGAGCCTACTCTGTAATACATGGGTGGGAGAATCTGGCACATTTTTCCTTTTATATTTCTTCCAATATACTTTGCTTTTAAGTGACTTATGAACAAATCAGGAGCAATAACCAAAGTATTTGGTCCACAACCTCCTCCATTTTGTGTCCCTAGCTTACCACTTTGCACACAGTAGGGGTTTAATAAGTGCTTACTGGGTAGAATTGGTTTTCTATGGGTCACTCATAGCCAAGAAAAGGAGAATTAGAGCATTTCAATATTCCAATGGATCTGTGATCTGGGGTCTCTGAAAAATTGCAAGATGTTTGTGCATTATCAACTGGTATGACTCTTGCTCATGTCCTCCTGTCTGTTCATCTAGGTTTTTTAACATCACGAATACACTAGTGGAGCACGTCGGTTATTCATCTGTTATTTCTTTCTCTTGCTTTATGACAAGCCCATCTCCTTTTCTGGGCATTTAGGCTCTTATACCCCTTTTACATATAATTTGCCTTTGTTTATATTTATATCCACCAGCACTTCTCCATTGTGCTTTTAGTGACTTGTACTTTTCATTCACCAGATATTGTGGTATTACATAATTTAGTTGCATCCCTGGAAGAACATTGATATTTTAAAAGATTTTTTCCCATTCTTTCAAGAAGAAATATGGGGTCATCCAAAGCAATGTGAAATTTCCTAAAAACAAATCCTTCCCAATCTCTTCCTCCTAGTCAATCAAAATCATGATAATAATAAAATTTGATTTATATATACCATATTATGCTTACAAAGCAGTCTCCCATGGCTTATCGCATCAGATAAAAATCTCATATTTATACAGTACTTCCAATATATTATCTCATTTATTCCTTGTATGACACTCTAATTATTATCCTCATTTTATAAATGAGCAAACCTAGGTTGAGAATGATTAAATGTTTTGCCCCGGGTCACACAGCTAGTAACTGAGATGGGCTTTGAACTCAGGCTTCCCTAATTCTACCACAAGTATTCATATCCCTGTGAAGTATAATGTATGTCTAAGGAGAGGTAGGGATGGGGGTGGGGCATGACTGGTCAATGAGCTCAGTCAACATGAGCATGCATAGCCTGCCCTGATGATACAATTCCCCCATGGACTTCAGAGCCAGTCTGGGTATTGTTTTAGGTTTGTTTACCACTGAAGAAGAGGAGGGTTGATTTTTGTTGTTGTTGTTTTGGTTGTTTTGCCTGGGAGCTGAGCTAGATACTAAGAATACCTTCTGAAGACTCTCTCAGTGAGTAGAGTAATCTTCTCTGGACTTCATAATGCCTCAAGTCTCACCCACAGACTGAGCCAAAAGGAGGCCACTAGAACAGGGGTTCATAACCTACGGCCCTTTTCTATCTTATATATATTTATTTTATGTATTTAAAAAACATTCTTCTAAGAAGGGACCCATATTCTTCACAACACTGCTGAAGAGGTCCATGGCACAAATATGGCCCTGCTGTTGCAGAAAGAGGTACTACCAGGGACGAGCTTATTCTTCTCATCTGACTGGGCCGTCACTAAAATTTGGCATGGACTACAGCTCCTGGACCTCTGAAGCTCACCAGGTCTCAGCTTAGTCTAAAATTCCTTTATCTAAGAGCCAGGGGGAAAAAAAGACAAAATAGAGAAAGAAAACAGCTAGGCAGAGCAGAAAGCTACTTTTAGATAGTCTGGGTGGGGTTGTGTTTGTCCTTCATTTTCAAAGAGGACCCTGACATCAAGGAAATGATGACATGACTTGTAGTTCACTTTGATTTGAGTGAGGGAGGCCTGTGCAAGGT
Source organism: Trichosurus vulpecula (assembly GCF_011100635.1). Lineage (NCBI taxonomy): Eukaryota > Metazoa > Chordata > Mammalia > Diprotodontia > Phalangeridae > Trichosurus > Trichosurus vulpecula. The sequence goes on along the minus strand of NC_050575.1, from coordinate 268,871,354 downwards.
CACCAGCCTCACTTTCTCCTCCAGAGCCATCTGGGTCCAGTGGCCTGATATTCACCAGGATGACTGGAGGTGACCCAGGATGCAATGGGAGACCCTGGCCATTTTAGACCCAGGCCTTTTCATGCACTCACTTAGAGTGAGGTGATGCCCATTCAGTAAATAGGCCTCTTTAAGAAGTGAGTCAAGGGATGGCCCCCTATGCAACAGCAGGACCATATGCTGGTAGCATGGCTCAGGGTCGTTCAGAGAGGACCCAAGATCCCTCCCCCTGCCCAGAGCCTTGACCTACTCACTGGACACCAGTGAAGGAAAAAGAGTCAAGTTGTCCCCAGGGAGTCTTTACATGGACTACCAGGCTCCAGCTCTCCCCATAGGCAAAAGGCTCATCTTCTTCTATGGTAATTATTGACTCTGGAGGAAAGAGAGAGGCTGATGACTTTGCACAGCTCTTGCTCACTCAAATCCAATTCATGCTGGTGATGTCACTAGTCCTCTTCTAGAAAGAAGGAGGAACAACAGCTAGGCTATAAACAATCCTTGTGAGGATTTCATCCTCAGAGAGGCATGTGCACCCTCAAGAAGACTGGGCTCAAGGACCAGGCCCCTCACCTTCCATTTACATAAGTATTATGAAAGGCTCTGAGAATCAGACTAATGATAGCTAGTGTTTAGGTCAATGTAACTGGAACGGAGAGAGCTTAAAAGGCTTACCTAGGGTTATGCTGCTAGTAGGCGGCTGAGGCTGGATTTGAACTCAGATCTTCATGATTTCAAGTCCAGAACTTTATCCAGCAGACCACCTAGATGCTAATAAGAATAATAATAATAGTTAACGTTTGTAAAGTTTGCAAAGTTCTTTACATATACTAGTATTTTGTAAACTATCTCCTTTGGTAATATGTAAAAAGCACTTTGTAAACCTTATAGCTCTAAATAAAGGTTAGATATTATTAATTATATTTATATATTATTTATAACTTATATATAATATATTATAATATAATTTATAATTATCCCCAATTTACAGAAAAGGAAGGTTCAGAGAAATTACTTGCTCAAGGGAACAACTTAGCTGGTAAGTGACCAAACCACAACTTAATACCTGGTCTATTATTTTGTTTTTTGGAGGAATCAGGGGTAAGTGACTTGCCCAGGGTCACATGGCTAATAAGTGTCTGAGGCCAGACTTGAACCCAGGTCCTCCCAACTCCAGGGCCAATGCTCTAACCACTGAACAACCTCGCTGCTCCTTCCCTGGTCTAATAACTAACTCCCAGATCAGTGTTCTTTCCACTGCATCAAAAATGTCATCTTTGACAACCTCCTTTCTGAGGCCCCGAGTTCTGTTTCTACCCTTGTCATATCCCAGATCAATTCTGTTTTCCTAAATGTAGCCTCACAGCTTGCCCCCTGACAGTGGGCTATGAAAGTGTTAAGGAGTGAGTTAGCTCCCCTTTGGATCCTGAAAGTGCGAACAGGATGACAAATTCACTAAAATAACTGAGCTGCTGTTTGATGCATTCACTCCCACGCTGACCTCCCTGCCAACCCACTCCTCCTTACCATCCAAAACCTTTCTGCCTTACTGTCGTTGTGCAATAGTTGGGGAGGGCTGGAGGCGAAAGAGATAATTTTTTCAAAGTTTTGCACACATCTAATCCGTATATGCTGCCTGATAACATCTGCGTTGGGTTAGTCACCAGAGTGGGTGCCTCAGGAATGATAATTTGATGACGAATTTACAATCAATAGCAATAACAACCCGTTCAGCAAGGGAAAGATACTTGGACAGATGGCTCCTCCCTTTTAGACTGAGGCCAGAGCAGCAGGTAACAGTGCATAGGACCAAGAAGACTTCTGAACCTAGAAAAAGTTATGAGATGGGTGGTGAATTTAGAGGACCTGGGTTCAAATCTCAGCTCTTCTACTCATGAGACCTTGGGCAAGTTATTTATTATATCTGGGCCTCAATTTTCTAATCTACAAAATTCGAGGACTGGACAAAATGATCTGCAATCCCTTTTTAATTTGAAATCCTATCATCGTGAGGTGCTATTTTCTACTTAGCCCTGGCTTAAACAAAACAAAACAAAACAGAAACAGTTGGGGTTAGGGTAAGTATATTAGCAACAGTTCAGTCTCAGGCAGGAAGGTACAAACATATATAATGGAGTTAATTTTTCTTACAGAATTTCTTTTAAAATCTCTCCATATTGCATCTTTTCTTAAAATCTTTATATGGCATTGAAATTAGAAACTAACAGTTACTAAGTTATACTGTTATTTTCATTTAAAGTTTGCTTTATACAGAAAGAATATCATTGGTTTGATTGCATGCTAAAAACTTTGAGATTCAGCTATTTGTTCTTAGTTGAAGTTTATCTATCAGGCTTAAGCCTCGATAACCAAGGCACTACTGTTCACCTGGGGGAAATCTACAAGAATTGCAGGTTTAGATCTTTAGAAAAAAGGATGACCTTGCATTTCCAAGTATACTGAGATTAAGAAAAAAAATTTTAAAAGCTATACTTACCCACACATGCATATGTATATGTACACAGACACAGATACACACAGAGCTGATTAACCAGGAAGAGTGTTGTGGATCATACATATCTAATAGCATAGTTTATTGCACACAGTAAGTACTCACTATTTGTTAAATAAATGAAAAAAAATCATCTTCCTATGGAGTTCCCTTCTCACTCATCTAATCCCTTACATTAAAAGCAACTGAGTAGGTTTGCCAAGATATAGATTCATAAACTCCTAGAATATTCAAGCTGGAAAAATGTTGTTATGACCAAAGAGAGAAGACATTTGAACTAAGGAGTTAAATCAATTCCAGATGAAAAATTCATTGTATGTATTATTTATGTAAATAATTTAACCAAGTAACAAAAGTGTACCAAGAAATCTGCTGGGCACTATATATTTAAAACTCATGTCAAACTCTGCCTTTGCCCTCAAGGTATTCAGACCATAAAGAAAAGACAAATATACAAAGTTGCATCCAGAATTATGAATGAGAAGCTTCCCCCACCCCTCCACCAACAGCTGTCAGTAATATCAAACCATTATTATTTAGAACATGCAGAATACTATTGAAGAAAAGCTGGCATTCTCCAGACTCAGCTTTCTAAAGTGCCCAACCTCTAGGAAGTCATCCTCTCTCCTTCTCCTTTCCCCTTCAATCCCCGTCCTCACCCCAGGGAAAGGGACCTGAAATCAAGAAAGGGATAAATTGATGAAGCATTATAAGATTAGTATGGTAGCCAAGCATAAGTCCATTAGATAAAGACTATAAACTTCTTGAGTGCAGCACCTGGTTTTTGCCTCTTTTTGTATCATCAGCACTCAACACAGTGCCTGATATATGGTAGACTTAATAACTGTGTTTTGATTAATTGATTAAAGGAGCAAAAAGATTGTGCATATGTCTCAAGAAATAGAATAGGCAAAGTTGAGACAGGTACAAGGGATGATGTCCATTAAGAGATGACAAACAAGAAGAATGACAATGTTGGAGTTCTTTAGCTTGATAATTAATTATAACAGCAATAACTTAAAGCTGTAAAAGACTTTTAGAGGTCATCTTGTCCAGCTCCACCTCCTACAATGGGGAGAAGAAACAGAGGGCCTAAAGAAGTTAAGCAGCTTGGCCAAAGTCACAAAGGAAGAGCTAGGATATGACCCAGGGACTTTTGAATTCAGTTCAAGACAGCACTCGTTCTACTCCACCAGGCTGATTCCCCTTTAAAAGCAAAAGTTGACTATCTTAAAAATATACAAACACACACACAAAAATACATATAACCAAAATCGACACAACAGGAAATTAATAATTTAAGTAGACTAACCTCAAGGGGAGGAAATAAGACAAAACATCAAAGAATGGCTATACCTTCCCCCCTCCTAAAAAACAAGACAAAACAAAACAAAACATGCATCTGGCCCAGAGAGATTCAAATACTGTTAAACTTTTTAAGGATGAATAACCTGCTGAAATACAGAGCTAATAAACAAAGAGTGAGATAGGCCATGTATCTGGTAGTCCCCTATACCTGGAAAGCATTCTTTCCTGACCTCCACCTTTTAGAATCCCTAGTTTTTTCAAAGTTCATCTCAGGTTCCACCTTCCATAGGAAGCTTTCTCTGATCCTCCCAGCTATTGGTCTTCTTTTATTCCCAAAATTACCCTATATTTGCTTATCTGTGTACAAACTACAGGGTTGGAGGGGTATAAGAAATAAGGGTGACTGTCTAAATCCCTGAAATTGAGGGTTAGAAAAGAATAGATGGCTAATCTTACGTTGAGATAAAGATGCTCTAAAAGGAAAGGTCCTTTTAGGGTTGTGGGCAAGGACTAGGGAGACCCAGGAGAGGGAATATTTCATGCTTCTTTCAAAATTCTCAGAAGACATGAAAGAGCCCCAGTTTCCTTGGAATTGGTATGGTTTTCCAGAACATATGTCCATAAGCCAGGTGGGTCTGATTCATATTTTCTTTTCTGGTCAATTCCTACTGAATTAGCCTCTGAGTGGTTCATACTGAAGAATCTACATGTTTATAGTGGTAATAGAAATGCTGCTGAGATAATAGCGCTTTTGTGTAATTAAGCGTCAGTGCTCTTCCATCATGAAGATATAAGCATTATGCATCCTTTTCAAGATCCCGGGACACTACTGATAATGGGCAATCCATCAATAATCACTTCCAGACACACTGGGGCTGCTTTATGAGGACATGGATAATTCCTTTATGAGGCAGAGAATTAATAGAGATGAGCATGGAGTTGTTGGTTACCATCACCTAAAGAGTTACTACAATTTTTATGCCCTTTTCTATCATCCCTGAAATGATAAACATTAATCAGCTTGAATATTGATATCGTATGTGGTTATATTGATCTGCTCTCCAAATATAGGTCACCCTCCCCCATCCCTGAAAACTACACACAATAATCATTTGAGTTAATGAGCCAGATCCTCCCAATGTCAAATCTATTCCATCCTTATAAGTTAATGATGGCCCCTGATGAAAAACACTATCTCCCTTCAGAAAAAGAAACGATGAACTCTGAATGCGGATTGAAGCATATTTTTAAATTTTCTTTATTTTTATTATTTATTTTATCTGTTTTCTTTTGAGACGTGGCTAATATGGAAATATGCTTTGCACGACCTCACATGTATAATAGATATTAAATTGCCTGCCTTCTCGAGGAGAAGGGAGGGACAGGAGGAAGAAACAGAATTTGGAAGTCAAAATTTTTTTTAAAAAAGATTGTTAATTTTTTTGTATGTCATTGGGAAATATTTAATGAAATAAAAACTTAAAAAAAATTAATCACCTATGAAGCCCTAATTCATTCATGTTTCCAGGGTGACAAGGGGTAACACATAACACAAAGCCCTTTAAATCAGGTACCTCACAGGGTTGTCCTAAGGATCAAATGAGACAACATGTAAAATGCTTTGGAAACCTCAAAGTGGTACACAAAAGTTAGCTTTTATCATCACCATCATCATCATTGTTATGATTTTATTGTTATTATTAAGCAGTGTGAAACAGGTAATTTCCAAAGGAACTTAAATTAAAATTGGTTATCATGTGATTCTGGCTCTCTGTAGGTAACAGTTTAGTTTCTTTCTTTATGGAGTGGAGTGACATTATAGACCAATACTTGATTATCCTTGTTCCTTCTAAGCACAGAACTGAGCAATCCTGGCATTTAGATTCAATTCAGACCCCATTTTAAAGCAGATTGGCAAAAGGCAAAATACCTTTGTCTGTTTTTGCACATCAGTGAAAACGATGGAATGAGTGTGTCTAGTCATCAAGGAGATAGGTACTGGTATACCTAGCCCAAAATAATTGCCCAATATAATTTAAAAAAAAAAAGACAGGTAAAGCCAGCCATGTTACACTGAGGCATTTAATTCCAAAAGAATTGGGTTATGAATGTGATGTCAGCTAAACAGTAGTGAGAGTTGACATTCACATAGAATTTTAAGGCTTACAAAGTGCTTAACCTACATCATCTCACTGTAATCTCACAACAATCCTGTATGTATTATCCCCATTTTACAGATGGGGAAATAGGTTACCAGACAGTCAAGTGGCTTCCCAAGGTTGCCCACCTAGTATAAGAAGTGGGATTCAAACTCAGGTCTTCCCATCTTCAAGTTGAAGCTAACCACTTCTCCATGTACTGTGATTTATGTTACAGCAGGATTTAGTGAGAAACTTAATAATAATATTATTATTACTATAATAAACATTAGTTGGGGCACCATTAGCTGGGTATATGTTTATTATGGATTACTAGGGCTTTGAAATATGCAAAGATAATAAGTAGGAAGAAACTGCACTGCCTTTCTCTGAAACTCCAGAAGAGCTATAATAGCTTATTCTTAAAAGTAAATTGTACTCATTGTGCAAGTTAGATAGTCACTCTTCCAGGTCACTAAGATGCCATTTGGCAGAGCTTTATGATATATGATAACAATTCCAAAACCTGAAGCAAGCACTAAGTATTATCAACTGGTACAAGAAGCATGAAATAAGACTCTAAATCAACTTTGTAATAAACAATGTGAAAATAAAAAAGAAGTAATTGAGATAATTTAGTTGGGGTGGGGGGAGGAGAAGAATTTAATGGAATAGGGTGCAGAATCTCAGTTAGAAAGGACTAAGGAGGTAATCTAGCCCAACCCACAAGATTTCAGATTCCCTGATCTTTTCTAGGAAGAGGCTTCCTCCATACTCTCCCTCATCTCCACAAAAGCACTGGAGCAAATGCAGAACTAGGATTATTATTTACCTTGCTGGGAGGAAGTGTGGCTGCTTACAGAGTGAATTGGGAAGTAAATCTAGACATATCACCTATTTTCATCCATTTTTTATTCCCATCCATTTCAACCTTCCCACGCCAAAGTTCCAACCAAATATCACCCTTTTCTTCTGTGCCCTCTGGAATACATGTTCCATAGACAACAAACTTCCCTTTATTCTAATCTTTTCCTTCTCCTGCTCTTTCCATCTTTTAGATATTACTGAAACCTCCCCTCCTCCCTGCCCCACCTCCCAGGCAAATGATACAGCCTTCCTGGCTAACCTTTCCAGTAATGGCTGCATCATTATTCATTCCCCTCAGTTCACTGGTTAAGGCAGGAGGGTTGGAATACATCTTGTTCCCCATGGCCACATCCAGGTTCTCTGTCTTATCTCTACCACTCACTGTGGACAGAGTGAATGGAATACCTCCTTTAAAGTTTATGCTATTTATCTGTGCTACCCAATCAAAATCCTGGTAGCTGTGTCTACAGACCTCCAGGTCACTCCCCTTCCTTCCTCAATGAGTTCAATACATGGCTTACAATTTTTCTCTCCTCTCCAACTCCAGTCCTCACATTTGGGGACCATGACTTTAATACTGATTCTTCTTAAAATACCCTAAGCATTCAATTCCTCAACTTACTCTCTTCCCATGACCTATTCCACTCTAACTCAGGATACACAAAAATGTTCATGCCCTTTATCTGCTATCACCCACAAATGTATCCCCTCCACGTTGAAAAATCCCCAAATCCCCTTATCTGACCATAATCTATTGGCTTTCCAACTCTTCCCCAGCCATACATTACCTAACTCTATTTTTCATCTACAGCATGACCTCCAATCTCTTGACCCTTCAATTCTCTCCTACGCCATCTCCCCTGCCCTAGCAACTCTGTCTTCTTTTCCCCATTCAGACCCCTTGGTGATCCAATTCAATTCTACACTGTCCTCTTCTCTTGCTTCCTTGGTCCTCTTATCATTTTGTTGATTAGGCTCTGCCAACCCTGTTATCTCCTACCATCTTTCACCTTTATACATGTGCTGCTGAATGAAGGTGGAGAAAATCATGGAACCCTTCTTACTGGGTCCACTACAAATTTATGTTACATAACCTCAACTGGGGCCTCACTGCAGCTGGGTAGTCCTGCTATATGTTCCTTATCAACTCACTGTTCCACTCTCCACAGTGACTCTTCTGAATCTTTTTCTCCTTCCTCAGATCACCTGTGGGTCTCCTCCCCACTCTCAAGTGAGATCTTTGCTTCATATTTTACAGAAAAAAAATTCAGGCCATTCCCTGTAAGTCCCTCTTCCTCATCTCTTGTAACTCAGATGCTTTCTGCCACTTTTTCCTCCTTCATATCTGTCTCACATGATGAAGTGGCCATATTCCTTACCTAGGCTAACCCCTCTGCTTGTTCAAATAATCTCATTCCATCCTTTGCCAACAGATTGTCCCCTTTGTCATCACCACCCTATCATTTATTTTCTTTTTTTAATAAGGCTATTTTAAAAAAAATATTATATATTTGTTTTTAGAATTCTTTTTGAATAATTGAGGTTCAAATTCTTTTCCTCCCTTCTGCCCTCCAGCACCCATTGAGAAGGCCAGCAACATGATATCAATTACACATATATCACTTATTTTCAATCTCTCCCTCTCTATTGGTTCATTTCCTCCTGCCTTTGGTGCCTTCCCATCTCCCTTTTCTCATTTGATCTTGAGCTCCTTGAGGAAAGGAACTAGCTTTCTCCTCTTTTTGTATTCCCAGTGCTCAGCACAGTGCCTGGCACATAGTAGTTGCTTAATGAATATTTGTTGACTGACTTCAAAAAGGAAGAGAAGGGACTAAGGAGGGTAAAAGGCTGGTTTTGAGAGTTGTAGCTTTCTTCATGGGAGTAACCAGGACCTCCTCTTCCCTGCTCCTCAGCCTGTCTGAGCAGGTACTTCTCTCCTCCCCTTCTACTGCGCAGATAGGGTAAATGTCTTAAATCGATCCTCCTTCTACCTTTTTTTCACCCTGCCAAGCTAATTACAGCTCTGTTATTTTGTAAATTCTGGTCATGCCTGCTACTGTGGCTTGTCGCTGCTGAACATCTGCATGGTCTGTTCTCAGAAGGTAGTGACAGGTATTATAATAATATCATCAGACAGAGTCACTGGCCAATGTGGTCAATATCATTTTGTAATCAATCTTTGCTTTTCTCTACATTACATGGTCTATTTGTCAGTTTCTTATAGGATCAGGTTTCTTTTAAAACTCCTCTCTTATTTTTCTCCAATAAGATTTTAATTACCAATAGTATTTCTTAGTAACCTTCATCTCCTTCGGTGACATTAGAGGTGTTAATTGATGTCTTGTATCAACGCAAAGAAAAAAATCAAAGGAAGTATCAGATAGAATAATATTCCTGGTATTAGAACAGCACAGACTAGGGAACAATTAGTGGTATTATTATCTCATCTGATATTTTTTTTAAAGTTTCACACCTCTATTGTTTACTTTCAAATAGACACTTCGGTTGGAGAATTCACACTTCTCCTCCCCAGTATTCTCCCCTCCCCCACCTCTTCCAAATCCCATAGCTAATCTACTGGGTATTCATGGCTTGCAGTCAATTGTGCTCTGATATTTTGTCGATACTAATGCTTGTTTGGCCATGTATTACAGATCAGCTGCAGAGGCAATGTCATTTTTAATGGCCCTTGTATTAAATTATTATGTGAGGATGTTCCCTTGTATGGCATTAAAGGGGTCTGACCACAAGCCTCTCTAGAAAATGTCATATGATCCAACTGCAATTCCTGTGCTAAAGGTTCACCCTCACCATTAGCACCACCCCACCCCCACCATCAAAACCATCAGCATCATCAGCATCAGCATCATCATCATAGCTAGCACTTATACGTCACTTTAAAGTTTGTAAAGTCCTTTACGAATATTTTCTCATTTTATCCTCACAACAATCCTGGGAGGGATGGAGCTGTTATTATCATCCACATTTTACAGATGAGGACACTGAGGCAGACAGAGGGTAAATGACTTAAGAAGGATTACATAGCTGGTGACAACAACAACTGGCATTGCTATAGATAAAGCTCTTTAGGGTTTTCAACAGCATTTTACACATATGATTCCATTTGGACCACAGAATAGCTCTGCAAAGAAAATGCTGGTCATTAATATCATCCCGTTTTTCACAGATGAAGAAACAGAGGTTCAGGGAATTTAAGTGATTTGATTTCAGCGGACACACAACTACTAAATGTCCGAGGTAAAAATTGAACTCAGGATCTGTGTCTAGCACTTTTTCCTACAGTACCTGGCCCAGAATAGCCCTCTTCTTCCCTAGTGTCCCTACGCTGTGACAGCAGAGACTAGCAACAAGAAACTTCAGGACTTACGGTGCAATAAAGAGATAGAGAACAGAGGCAGAAGATTGATAGGTGGAGGTAGGCCAATCTAAATTAAGTAGGCCAGCATCTCATTATCTCATTAACTAGGCTTGCTGGTTGCCAGGTTGCCTGTTTAGACGAGATTGTTCTGTTTTGGGATAAGTTGACTGACTGTCCCTATATTTCAGCATTAAACAAAGAAGTGAGTTTGATGATATTACATATGTGTAGGCAGTGAGGTGGTACAGTGGATAGAGGACCAGGCTTGGAGTCGGGAAGATCTGAGTTCAAATTTGGCCTCAGACACTTAGTACTAGCTATGTGACAGGGCAAGTCACTTAATCCTGTTTGCCTCAGTTTCCTCATCCGTAAAATGGGGACACACTGGAGAAGGAAATGGCAAACCCCTTTAGCATCTTTTCCAAGAAAACCCCATGGACAAAAGTCTATGGGGTCATGCAGGGTGGAACAGGACTGAACCACAAGAATGCTGCATATTGCAGTGGAAGGGGTCTTAGATTTGAAGGCAGAGTATCGAGGTTCAAGTTGTGATTGCTTTTGACCCATGAGAACTAGGGAAAAGCTTGGGAGAGGCTAAATGGCCTTTCTGGGCCTCAGTTTCCACACCTGTAAAATGAAGAGATTGGATCAGACAACCTCTGAAGTCCTTTTAATTTGTCTTCCCTATTGTATAACCATTTTCTGCCAACTGTGGTGAGGACTCTAAGCCCTTAAACGGTGCCTCAGAAAGAGTGACCTTGAAGACAAATTTCACCATCTTCATAATACTGCCTTGGGCCAGCCCTAACCATCTACAGTAAAGGGGGAGCATGAGACAAAGGAAGAGGAAAAACCACTGGCTAGGGAAGCATAGGCCCTGGGTTCCAATACTACTTTGTGTCATTTTAAGTTCTCTGAGCCTCAGTTTCCTCATCTGTAAAATAAAGGAGGCAAATCTATATGGTCTCTGAAGACCCTTCCAGCTTCAGACCTGTGATAGAAAACCTCTATCATAGACTAGAAGACCTCTTCCCTATGCCCTTCTCCGCCATTGTGTCTGTGCTATTTGTTAAGTTGAGTTTCTGAGTTGATTTTGTTTTTCATTTTCTAATGGAAGCTTATTAATACTGTTTATAAATCTCTGGGCTTTGGGGCAATTTTCTCTTCACATTTCTAACACAGGTTTTCATTTCCTTGACTAATGCTTGTCCTGGTGATTTCAAGCTGGTTTCCTAGTTTTTCTAGATCAATTAGCATCTCCTTTATCCAGCCTCTCAGGTCTTGGCAACACTTCTCACCATTCCCTTAAGAATTTAATTAATGCATTTTCAGTTTCTCCCAGGTTATTAATGGAAACGACTGATTTAAAATAGATCTAAGACTGACCCCCAGTGAGTCCTACTAGATTGTATCCTGATCCTGTCAAGAGCTCACTGTTGTATATAGCCTGCTGCCCATGACCACTTTTGGCTTCCTGTCAGTTTGTCTTGGAACCACTTCAGTGGAAAGAGGAGAACTGGGCAGGGCAGGAAGCTGCTTTGATGTCTGTACCCCTCCACAGGGGGAGGAGAGGAGGGCAGTAATGAAGGTAGTTTCTCTTTATTTTAGGGAGCATATCCACAGCTTGTATATTGCAAGAGATGGAGGCAGGAGGCAGGAAAAGGAACAAATTATCTTTTCTTTCCTCCCAAGCCAAGCCTTACTCCACAAGAAGTAAGTAGACTGAGTATTTTGACTTAAGGTCCTATCCCCAATCAAAGTTTCCACTTCCCTCAGGATACTTTGAGATGCAACAAACATATATTAATAAATGTTTGCTTTAGTGTAGTGTTGTGTAACAAATAGTGTAGATGAGTGAAATTAGAGTCTTTCCTAAGGTACAAATGGACTGATAGCTACCCTTCCCACTTTCTTTAATGGTGTTTGCTTATTAGCTTTTTTGTTATTGATCCAAAGGAATCTCTGACTGAAGTTTCCATTTGCACTGGAAGATAAAGTGTAATTTTCCAGAAGTGAATGTCAGCTTACTTGATCTCAGGAAGAACAGAGACAGAATGTATTTCCTTCCCCTCCTCCACCAAACACCCCTAGGCAAAATTTCAAAATTAAGTTTGCTTTTGGTACTTTCCAATCTCCCTTTCCCCTTTTGATCAGTGCTGCTTGACAGAAAGGACTGTCTTTTGCCTTTTTTTTTTGTATCCCCAGCACTTAGCACAGTGCCTGGCATGTAGTAGATGCTTAATAAATGTTGATTGATTGATTGATGGTTGATTTCTGGTCTTCTATCCACTTTTGTCCCTCTTTCTCACTCCTCTACCCTACCTAGAACCCCAGAGCGTACAAGATTCCCTCCCCCCTCTTTGTCTCCCCTGGTGTCTCTCCTTTAACCCCACCAAAATTTCTATCTCCTTATTGTAGAAACAATAGATTCTATTTGGTGTAAATTAAAGCAGATGACCAATCTTCCTAGGAGACAAGTTCTAAAGATTGTAACTAAGAAAATTCCATTTATTATTCCTGTGATAAACAGGAAGAAATGATTAGTCCCACATGTGCGAAATCTCTTCATTTTTCTTTCTCTTTTCTTCTCCCTTCAACAGGAGGATAGGGCTGCACTGAGAAAGATGAAGGTTCTTTTTCCAGCTAGTCCTGACATCTCAACCGAGGGGAAAAGACAGTGAAGTCATGAACCTTGGCAAAATGTCAAAGTAGGAAATTTTCTCCTAGTTAAATAGCAAACACCCTGAGAGCCTTTTGCCTTTGTTATTTCCCTAAAGCTTAGCCCCACTCCAGGAAGATAGTAGGCGCTTAGTTAATGTTTGTTAACTTGACTTATTGACTCTACTTTATCATATCCAGTCTCCTCTCTTCTGCCTTTATTTATATTCATCCCCCCACCCCTAAGCACCCCCACACACTCAGTGCTTTCAAATTGTCTTTAGTCTGTTACCCAGGGTCAGTCACCCAGCCCTGATCCAGCTTCAACATTACTCCTTTCTCTTCTGGGAAGACTGCAATTGAAATATACTTTTTGAGTGTTCAACAACTTTTAAGAGATTGCCTCATTAAAGTAATTCACACTAAGGTGTGAACGAGGCTTAATCAATCTGCCCAGAGGGTATTTGCATTTTAAAAAGAGAGCCTGTTTCCTGAAAGATTCCTTTGCCCTAATTATGTCAGAAGCTGTTTATGAGAAAATCAAAGATGGTTCTTTCTTCAAGCTTTTCAAATCAGTGAGAGCTATAGGATCAGCTCTGGATTTGCAAGTCATACATCCTCAGGAGAGAAGTTCAAGGAGCTCAGTAAAAAAAAAAAAAAAAAACCCGCAATCAACAAGCATTTGTTAAACACCTACTTTGTGCCAGGCACTGATAAGAGCAGAAGTACAAAGAGAAAAATCAAAGTCCCTTCCCTCAGGGAGCTTACATTTTATCAAAGGAGATAATAGGTATATGCAAAGCATACATAAAGGAGGTATTAGGTAACATTTCTTGGCATAAGCATCTGGATGCCCAGAAAAGATCTGGAACAGAAGTTGAGTCTTGAAGGACATTCTAAGGAACGGAGGTGAGGAGATAATGTCTTTCATGGAATAGCAGAAAATCTTTATCGTAGGTTTGAGGAGGGGACCTGATTTCAAGGCAAAAGAGGAAATTGCAGATAGCATCACAAGAACCCAGAGTACCTCTAAAGAATTGTGTGCAACAAAAAGAAATGATAAATAAAGGCATTGTATGCCATACATAGTTACAATCATGCATGTTAGTGAGGATAATATCCAGGATTAAACAAAAATATCATATTAGTCCTGGGCAAGGATATTACAAAATGTGCCTTCTACCACAGCTCATCAATCTAATTTTCAGGCCAGTCTCTTGGCTTCCCTACCTGTTTCATGACATTTTCATTCTTGGCTTAGGCTATTACATTGACTTAGAATGCCCTCTCCTTTGTCTTCTCTGTCTTCATCTAGCCATATCATTGTTCCTTCACCTCAATCGTTTAGGGCTCAGTTCTTCTGGTTTTGTCTCCTTTTCTAACCTTTTCTGATCATTCCAACCCATAATTAGAGCTGTCCAAAGAGGAATGAAATCCTCAAGAGATAAATGAATGTTTATTCCTTATGGTCTTCAAGTAAAGGCTAGATGACACATAGCATAACAATGTGGAAAGAATACTAGATTTGAAGTCAGAAAACCTGGATTTGGATCCTAGCTCTGATACTTCCTATCTGTCTGACCTTGGGTAAGTCAATTAATGAATAAATGAAAAATAACTTACTAAGCACATGCTATATGTAAAGCACCATGCCAAGCACTAAGGATACACATAGAGTAGTGAAAGTCCTAGCTCTTAAGTAGCTCATGTTCTAGTGGGGGGTGGAGAGAAGGAGTGCATGTTACAACAAAATGGGTTTCAGATGTGAGTCTTTTCATTTCTCTCTCTCTCTCTCTCTCTCTCTCTCTCTCTCTCTCTCTCTCCCTCTTTCTCTCTCTCTCTCTTTCTCTCTCAGTTTTCTCATGTATAAAATGGCAGAGTGGGACTAACTGACCACTGAGGTCCCTTCCAGCTATAAATTTGTTTCACAAGGATGTTATAAAAGGCAAATTTCTTTTAGGTGCTGGTTAAATCCCTGAGGTTCCTTCGAACTATGAGTTCCTGTGATTCTTCAACTTCTTTCTTCTCTGACTCCCAGCATGTTCCCCACGGTTAGCACCATTCATTTTATGCTGGGTTCACCCACTCTTATGGTCTGTATCACAGTTTCACATTTTGTTACACCAACTTCACTATATTTTATTAAGAGCCTACTACAAGAAACCCAGGGGCAGCTAGTTGGCACAGTGGATAGAATGCCAGACCTGAAGTCAGAAGACTCATCTTTGTGAGTTCAAATCTGGCTCCAGACATTTACTAGCTGTGTGACTTTGGGTGAGTCACTTAACCCTGTTTGCCTCAGTTTCCTCATCTGTCAAATGAGCTGGAGAAAGAAATGACAAACCACTTCAGTATCTTTGCCAAGAAAACCCAAAATAGGATCACAAAGAGTCGGACACAACAGAAATGATTGAATGCCAACAAGAAAAACATGCTAGATGCTACATGCACCAAATGGTACAAAATGCTGCTGGTTCCTAAGGGCCTTCCATCTGGGGGCACCAGAAGATGAATTTTAAAAAGAAGAATACAAGGTAACTTACTAATAGTTTTTCATAAACTCCCTATTATCAAAGATCAGATTGGGTCTTAAGATGTGGTTCATTGTTGTTGTTTGTTTATAATAAATAAATTCATACCTGTTGATTCATCGATGTAGAGAAAAGTATGTGGTATAGAGACAAAGCATAATACCAAAATCTCAGGGCTAGCAATCACCTGAGGTCATTTAAACCAACCCATATCTGAATAAGAATCCTCTATGACATACCCATTAAGTGGCCACTTAGCCTTTCTGGAAGATCTCCAAGGAAGGGGAACCCAATACCATTAAAGGCAATTTATCCCATTTATTTAGCTCTAATTATTAGGAAGTGGTTTTTTTTCTTACATAATACTTAAATTTGCCTCTTTATAGCTTCTACAAGTTGTTCGTAGTTCTGCCATCTTGGTTCAAGATGAACAAGTCCAATCCCTCTTCCATAACGTTGACCCTACCCTCTTTCCTCCTAACCACGCCTAGTTCACAAGATCAAAATTTAGAGACAGATTATATTCTCTCAGTTTACAGATGAGGAAACTAAGACAGGGAAGTTAAGTTACTTACCTAGGGACATATAGCTAGTAAGTATTCCAGACAAGAGTTGTACCTAGGTCTTTTTGGTCCAAATCTAGTGTCTTCTCTATTAAACTATGCAGCAACCTGACTGATTTTTATAAAGGATGATCTCAAGGTCCTTTACCATTTAGACTCCATTAGATACTATTTAGCACTTTCATGCCAAAATACAGTCTAAGAGTTGAAGTTTATTCATTTTCATTCAACTTGCTTTTAGCCCTACAAAAGCTACCCTGCCATTCCAGCTTCTCTGAAAAGGAAAGGACATACATCCACAGAATTTGGGATACTAAGAAAAGCATGCTCATCTTGACTTAGGAAAGAGAATTAATAAATGAAAGAAGGCACTTATTTATAAAAGACTTTGAGCTTTCTTATATGAAAGACCCTGCAGCATAAGTACAAAGTATTATTGTCTTATTTTAATTAAATTAAAATTTAAATGGCCCTTTGGCCAGTACATCAAAGCAATTTGAAACTCCAGACTTCCATTACTACTCCAGTACAGATTGGGAAGAAGCCTTAATCATTTTTGTCCTCCCTGACCTTTGAAAATTTCAGGGCTTCTCTGTTTGATTGCTCTGTCGTTATCAGATGTTGGCATATTGGAAATAATTTCCAATAACAGCCAAGCCCACCAAATTCATTTAAACAATCCTCTAAAGAAGACATGATTTAGAAAGGATTACTTAAGGAAAGGCCATTTTTAAATGAAAAGAATAATAAAAGAGCTTTGAAATGCTGGGATCCAATCAATGGCTCTCGGCACCAAAATCAAAGGTTGCTTTGGTTCAAATCTAAGTTTCTGGTTTACCTTTAAAAGTCCTTTTACCTCTGCATTATTCAGTTCTAGGATAATACAGGGGGTTGTCTGACACACAGGGTACAGACAGAATGAAGTTCACTGAAGAAAAGGAACCCTCTAATCTTTTCTTCATCACCCCTAAAATTATTTCCTCTACTAGAAAAACCTGAAATTTACTCCTTCCCTTTTCACAGTTAAAATGTATATACTATCTGGAAAGGGTAACGCATCAAACAATTACCAACTCTTCTCATTTTAGTTTGAATTTTAAAATTGTGATACAAAGGGAAAAGGAAAATTTGTCTATATTAAATTTTAAGATAGAATATTTTACTGGGTTCAAAAAAAGAATATGTATGATCCTATGGCTTAAAATTATATGAAGAGAAAATTGCAGGGAGGTGGAGGCCAAGATGGTGGAGTAAAGGCAGAGACTCACCAGAGTCCTCCCAAATTCCCCTCCAAATAATATTTTAAAAAACCCTCAAGTCAAATTCTGAAGCAGCAAAACCAGAAAAAGGATGAGGTGAAACAATTTTTCAGCCCAAGAAAATTTAGAAGGTTGACAGGAAAGGTCAGTCTCACTAGTGCAAGAGTAGAGGGTAGTCTAGCACAGACTTTACCAAACTTCATCTGGCAAGCCAGCAGCAGGCCTTGGGGACAATTAAATTGGTGGCTTAGGCTTCTGGAATTCTCAGCCCACAGACAGTAAGGGCTTTGGAGAACTGATCAGAAGGACATTAAAGGATACCTTTTGCTGGCACTGGGAGCCACACTCTGTTACACTGACCATACATGGTTCTGGGTCATAGTCCCAGAGCCAACACAGTTTCAAGGCAGAAAAGAGTGCACGTAGTCACTCACAGACCAGAGCACAGGCCAGAAGAGCAGTGACCACCTCTCCTTAGATAACACCACCTTGAAAGACCTAAAAACTTCAGAACTAGCTCTGAAAATAGCAGCATGAAAAACCTATAGCTTAAGACAGTGCCTCTTACATCCCAGAAATAGCCCAACTTTAACATCAATTTAAATGTCAAGAAATAGGCTAGAAAAATGAGCATACAACAGAAAAATAACTTGACCACAGAGAGTTACTATGGGGACAGGGGAAATAAAAGCACAATCTCAGAAAAAGACAGCAATGTCAAAACAGCTACATGCAAAGACTCACAGAAAAATGTGAATTCGTGTCAAATTCAAAAAGAAGTCCTAGAAGAGTTCAAAAAGGATTTTCAAAATCAAGAAAGAGAAGTAGAGGAAAAACTGGGGAAAGAAATGAGTGTGATTTAAGAAAATAATGAAAAAAGAGTCAACGGCTAGGTAAAGGGGGCATAAAAAATACAAAAGAAAATAACATTTTGAAAAACAGAACAGGCCAAATGTCAAAGGAGGCACAAAAATACACTGTAGAGAGGAACTCGTTAAAAAGCAAAACTGGTCAAATTGGAAAAAAAATGTACAAAATTTCACTGAAGAAAAGAACTCTTTCGAAAGTAGTTGTCCAAATGGAAAAGGAGGCACAAAAGTTCCTGGAAGAAAATAAGTCATTAAAAATTAGAATTGGGAAGTAGAAGCTAATGACTTTATGAGACATCAAGAAGGAATAAACTAAAATCGAAAGAATGAAATAAATAGAAGAAAATGTGAAATATCTCACTGGAAAAACAACTGACCTAGAAAATAGATCTAAGAGATTATTTAAGAATTATTAGACTACCTGAAAGCCATGATTTAAAAAAGAGTCTAGACACCATCTTTTTCTTTAAACAATTTACTCTTTTTTTTCAAATGGGCTCATTTCTTTTATTTATTTATTTATTTTTAATTTTATTTATTTATTTTTAGTTTAGAACATTCAGTTCCACAAGTTTTTGGGTTTTAAATTTTTCCCTTTTTTCACCTCCCCAAAATGGCATGCAATCTGATATAGGCTCTGCATATGCTTTCATATTAAACATTAGTTATGTTGTGAAGAAAACTTATAATCAATGGAATGAATCATGAGAAAGAAGAAACAAAACAAAACAAAAAAGAGAAAGAGCAAATAGCATGCCTAGATCTGCATTCAGACTGCAATTTTTTTTTCCTGCACATAGATAGCCTTTTCCATCATGAGCATTTTGGAGTTGTCTTAGAACCTTGCATTGCTGAGAAGAGACAATCTAGACATCATCTTTCAAAAAATTATCAAAGAAAATTGCCCTGATATCTTAGAACTAGAGAGTAAAATAGAAATTGAAAGAATCTACCATTCACCTCCTGAAAGAGATCCTAAAATAAAAATTCCCAGGTATATTATAGCTACATTCCAGAGCTCCCAGGTCAAGGAGAAAATATTGTCAGCAGCCAGAAAGAAACAATTCCATGGAGGCACAATCAGGATAATCCAAGGTTTAGCAACTTCCACATTAAAGGATCAAAAGGCTTGGAATATGATATTCCAGAGGACCCAGGAGCTAAGATTATAAACAAGAATCATCCACTCAGCAAAACTGAGTATAATCCTTGTGCAGGGGGGTGGGTATGTGGTCAGGGGTTGGAATAGACATTTAATGAAATAGAGGACTTTCAAACATTTCTGATGAAAAGACCACAGCTGAACAGAACATTTGACTTTCAAACACAAGACTCAAGAGAATCATAAAAAGGTAAACAGGAAAGAGAAATCATAAGGGATTCATTAAAGTTAAAGCGTTTACATCCTTACTTAGGAACGTGATACTTGTAATTCTTAAGAACTTTATTGTTATTAGGGCAGTTCAAAGGAGGGCACATAGAGGGCACAGATGTGAGTTGACTATGATGGGATTATATCCAAAAAAATTAAATTAAGGAGTGAGAAAGAAGGATGTTCTGGGAGAAGGGAGAAGGGAGAGGGAGAGTAGGATAGATTATCTCACATAAAAGAGGTGCAAAAGAGCTTTTACAGTGGAGAGGAAGATAAGAGAGGTTGCAGGCAACTCTTGAACCTTAATCTCATCAGAATTGTCTGAAAGAAGGAATAACATACACACTCAGTTGGGTATAGAAATCTATCTTCGCTTACAGGGAAGTATGAAGGGAGAAGGATCAGAAAACTGGGACAGGGGTAGGGGGAGGATTGATAAAAGGGAAAGAGGCTTGGGGGAGGCAGTGGTCAGAAAAAACCATTTTTGAGGAAGGACAGGGTGAAAGGAGGGCAGGACAAGGATAAATAGGAAGGAAAAGTAGAATGGAGGGAAATACACAATAATCATAACTGTGAATATGAATGGGATGATTTCACCCATTAAACAGAAGCAGATAACAGAGTGGATTACATGACTTAGACATAAATGATAATACCACAAGCAAATTAGGGGAACATGGAATAGTTGACCTGTCAGATCTATGGATAAGGGAAGAATTTATGACCAAACAAGAGATAGAGAGCATTATAGGATGTAAAATGGGATAATTTCAATTACATTAAATTAAAAGTGTTTTGCATAAACAAAACCAATGAAGGCAAGATTAGAAGGAAAGGAGAAAACTAGGGGAAATTTTCTTATAGCAAGTTTCTCTGATAAAGGCCTCATTTCTCAAATATATAGACAATTGACTCAAAATTAGGAGTGAGTCATTCCCAGATTCATTAATGATCAAAAGATATGAACAGGCAGTTTTCAAATGAAGAAATCAGAGCTATCCATAGTCATATTAAAAAATGCTCTAAGTCTCTGTCTATTAGAGAAATGCAAATTAAACAAGTCTAAAGTACTACCTTACACCTATCAGACTGGCTGAACTGACAGAAAAGGAAAATGGCAAATGTTGGAGGGAACGTGGGAAAACTGGGGCACTAATGCATTGTTAGTGAAGTTGTGAACTGATCTGATCATTCTGGAAAGCAATTTGAAACTATGTGCAAAGGACTATCAAACTGTGCATATCCTTTGACCTAGAAATACCACTACTAGGTCTGTATCCCAAAGAGCTTCTTTTAGAAAAGGAAAAGAACATATATGTATAAAATATTTATAGCAGGTCTTCTTATGGTGGCAAAGAACTGGAAACTGAGGGGATGCTCCTCATCAACTGGGGAATGGCTGAACAACTTGTGGTATATGATTGTGATGGAATACTATTGTGCTATAAGAAATGATGAGCCGGATGCACTCAGAAAAACCTGGACTTATGTGAATTGGTGGAAAGTGAAGTAAGCAGAACCAAGAGAACATTGTACGCAGTAATAACAATATTGTACAATGATCAACTGTGAATAACTTAGCCATTCTCAGCAATACAATGATAGATAACAGTACCGAAGGACTTATGAGAAAAATGCTCCAGAGAAAGAACTGATGGAGCCTGGATGTAGATCGAAGCATACTTTCTTTTATTTTTCTTGGATTTTGGTTTTTGTTGTTGTCATTGTGTTTGTGGGGTTGTTTGTCTGTTTTCTTTCACAACACGATTAATATCGAAATATGTTCTGCATGCCTGCTTACGTATAACCTATATCAAATTGCTTGCTTTGTCTAGGAGGGAGAGGAGAGGAAGGGGGGAGCGATAGAATTTGGAACTCAAAATTTTAAAAAAGAATATTAAAATTTTTTTACATGTAATAGGAAAACTTAAATAATTTTTAAAATTCCAAAAAAGAAGTCATGTAAAAAAATTATATAGAAGAAGTCATCCCAGGATAGATGGGAAGCTATCAAAAATGAAATTCTGAAGACACAAGACAAACAATTTGAATGAGGACAAAAAAAATAAAGTCATCTAAAGAGACTAATGTAGATACACAGGATTTGTCAATCACTAAGAGTTTTAAAAGACAGTATACAGAAGGATTAAGGAGTGGCAGGTAGTGGAAGTTTCCAGAAATTTTAGTTTATTAAATTTTCTTACCCTTATGTGTTGCCCTGGATAAGCAATTCTCCTTTTCTATGTCTTGGTTTGAGACTCTCTGAAATGTAAAAGATATAAGCCCATTGTGTAAGAATACCAAAGAGAACATATTCACCATGATTTAAGAAGGAGAATTAGTAAATGAAATGAGTCACTTAATTGTAAAGTACTTTGAGCTTTTTAGATGGAAGCTGCTACAGTATAATGGTAACATGGTCAGGTAAAGGCAATATGAAAAGTGATAACCCTCAGAAAGAACTGGTACTGGCTAAAGAGAACAAAAAGGCAACTTAGTTCAGAAGAAAAAGAACTGATGCTGGGGGCAAATGGAATATCATTAAATGTTTATGGAGAGAAGACAAAAATACTTAACTCATTTTATTTCTCTTTTCTCTGTCAAGGAGAATGATCTCTGGACTAAAGAAGAGGACAAAACACCCAATACAGAGTTTGTTTAAACAAGACAAATAAAGAGATACTAAGAGGCACGGTGCTGCCCTTGTTGAATTCAAAGCCCCCATCCCAAATGAATTAAATCCTAAAATTTTAAAAGAGCCTATAAATATGATCTCTGAGCCATTATCTGTGATCTTTGAAAGGCCCTGGAGCAGCGAAAGTGACTCAGCATATAAGAAAAAGTACCAATCTCAGAAAAGGAAAGAGCATATTATTAGCCTTTAACAAACATTTGAAAAGGTCCCATGCTATTCTTCTATATAAAATAAAATAGGAAGATATGGAACAGACAATATTCCAGTAAGGCAGATTTGGGACTGGTTGAATGACTGGATGCAAAGAATAATCACCTAAAGTCAGATAGAAACCAGGTTTCCAGTGGAGTATGTCAAAGATCTGTGCTTGGTCCTGTGTAGTCTGAAATACCTATACACACATATCCATACATATGTAGGTATGGATATGTGTGTATATGTGTATGCATGTGTGATGCCAATCAGCGATTAAAGATCTTTCCCACCCATTCAATAGGCCTCAGGTGTGGCTAGTTAAGGGAAGCTTGACTAGGGGTTTGTTTGTAGGCAAGCCTATACCCTTTACTTACTAGGCACTAAGCCCCACTCTTTAGTTTACGCTCTTTAGTTACTAAGTGCTAAGCCCCATGCCTACACCCTGTTGCTGATTGGGCATGAAGCCCTCAGACCTAAAAAGGCCAGAAGGTAGCCATCGTAAGGTCAGAATTTAGCCCAAGGAGAAGAAGTAAGACCTCCAAGATAACAGAGCTGAAAATATGTAGACTAGTGAGCTATAGAACCCAGAGAGCTGTGGAGAGACGAGAGAGAGAGAGAGAGAGAGCTGTACAGAAAGTGCAGAGTAGAGAGTGGAGACCAGAGAACTCAGGGGAAAGAGAATGTAGGCAAGCAGACAGTTGGTATTCATGTGTGTTTATGTGAAGGCCCAAGCAGAGGGGAAGGTTACAGGATGACTTGGTTCTTTGCTATAATACTGTGTTATAATTTCCTTGTTGTTACATTGAGGTGGACTTAGTGGTTTTGGAATACAATTACTGATACGTCAGGTTGGAGTTATTGGTTTGGGGATTTGATCCTCTGGTGTCTAAATAAATGTTATACTTCCTCTGCCTTCCACCTAGACAATCTCTTATACTTTGTGATTCTGAACTATACAGGCATGTTTACGGTTGTCTTCGAGGTCATGAATCTTGCCTTACTGATTCAGTATGTGTATGTGTGTATGTATATGTATATGTGCATATGTATATATACATATACATATACATATATAAAACCAGTGACTTCAATAAAAGCAGAGATAGCAAGCCTATCAAATATGTAGATAATACAAAACTAGAAGGTATAGCTACCACGTTAGATGAGAGAATCAGGATCCAAAAAGGTCCTGACAAACTAGAATGTCAGACTGAACTAATAAGATATAATTTACTAATGCTACAGACAGGTCTTATATTTTAATTCAAAAAATCAACATCATAAGTATGAGATGGGAAAGTGGTTAGACAGCAATTAGTGTGAAAAAGATTTTAGGGATTAATTTGGCTGCAATCTTAATAAAAGTCCAGAATGTAAAGTCAACAGATTTTAATGTGATTTTAGGCTCCACTAAGAGCAAGTCATGTCATCATTTTCCTGACGTCATGGTCCTTTTCAAAACTGAAGGATGAACACAATCGGCAAGTAGCCCCAGCTCCCCAAATGGGGACCCAGCCAGTTGGGTAACTCAGCTCAACCTCTCCCTCTCCTTCTCTTCTCCAAAGAGAGGTAAATTTTGATGGCCAGGTTTACTGGCTTGGATCAGATCTGGAGAATTGCTTTCAGTTTTGTGTGTCTTATTTTACAAATGACATTTAGCCCTGACCTTCCTGTTGACCTCCAGACTCACATCTTCTAATGGACGTATCAAACTGGATAGTCTCAAATCGAAGTTATCTTTCCTTCCAGTCCCTCCCTCCTTCCAAACTTCCTTTTTTTGTCCAGGGCACTGCCACCCTTCCAGTCACCCGGGCTCACAAATTAGATGTAATTATCTATCTCATTCTCTCCCATCCCCTATAAGTATAGGCTTACCTCATTTCATCGCACTTTGCAGATATTGCTTCTTTTTACAAATTGAAGGTTTGTGGCAACCCTGCATTGAGCAAGTCTATGGGAATCGTTTTTCAACAGCTTGATCTTCCATTGTGTCTCTTTTGGTAATTCTCTCAATATTTCAAACTTGGCATTGCCATTTCCTATCTCAATGTATCCACATAATACATTGCCCACTGCCTCCCCAATGGACAGAGAGCAGTAGATAGAGAGTAGGACATGGAGTCAGAAGGACCTGACTTCTCCTTCTTCCTCACACACTAGTTATGTGACTGGACAAGTCACTTAACCTCTCTCTTCCTCAGCTGTAAAATAAGGATAATGACAGTGCCTACCTCACAGGGTTGGTGTGAGGATCAAATGAGTTTACATATGTAAATTGCTTTGAAAACATTAAAGTAACACAAATCCTAGCTATTATCTTCCTTCTAAGGCTTAGCTTTGGGGTCATTTCCTCCATAAGGCACTCCTCCCAGCTACTAATTCTATCTTAATACTTAAATATTCCTAGAGTACTTTTGTTTTTCCCAGTAATCTTCCTTTATCCTCCTCACTCCTCACCTTCCTTTATTACATCTACATGTATGTGGATATATACGTATATATGTACACACATTATATTTCCCCATGACCAGAAAGTAAGTTTCTTGAGGACAGAGAATTTATTCAGTAAATTGCATATGGTATGTCCTTAATAGAGATTTATTGAACTGAACTGAATTCCTTTCATGCACAACTTGAGTGAGAGATAAGAATGATTGGTGAATATACAGCACTTGTTTAAAATACCTTCCTATAGATAGGTTCCCAAAGTGGGTGATATCGCCCCCTGAAGGGGGTTGGACTGATCTAGGGAGGCGGTAGTAGCCTCAGGAGCAATTGCGGGAGAGGGGTGAGGGCATTAATAAAAATAAGAGGGCAGTAGAAGCATAAGGAAAGAAAAGAAAATTTTGAAAAAAAGTTCCTACATGTTTCATTTGTTGTGTAACAGAGTTGAAGTTGTAGTGATTACATTACTTTCCAAATAAACACACAAAATGCAAGTTATAACCCATCAGTGGTCAGGTCTGCCAACCGGTCTTAACAAGCAAGTGTTGGCAGGGGAGCTTTTCATGCATTGTTGGGAAGTCCAGCATTCACTGGCAAGAATATATGCATGGCTTATAACATGATTTATAATATCATACTATATGACTACATGAGGCAATATTGCATCACCAAAATTTCAATGCAGGAAAAAACCCACAAATTTACAATAAATTATTAAATTTCAGATACATCATTAAAAAAAGAGTTTTATATTTTTTTGGAAATGATGCAAATTTCAAAAAAAAAAAAAGTTAAAGAGTTAAAGTAAATAGATTTCCGGGGTGGGCGCTGAGTAATTTTTTTTTCTGAAAAGGGAGCAGTAGACGAAATTAGTTTAGGAATCTTTACTATAGAAGGTTCAATTAATTTTACATTATGTGAATAAGAACCAAAACTATTGCAAATGTGAAGACAATTGAGAAGAAGCATAATGGTGGGTAGAGAACTAGGCTACGGAATACATAAGAGCTGAATTCAAGTATGGCCTCTGACACATACTAGCTCTGTGTGTGACCTCTCAATGCTGCACACAACTCAGTGATCTCTAACTAGAATTTTTGGAGCAGTTATTGATCTACCTTGGCAAAAGGACTTTCTTCTATCTACCTCTAGACCAGTGAAATCACATATTCAGAAAAAAAAAGACAATTATGATGCTCTCCCTATTCTTTTCTCCTTTGAGGAAAGGGGGAAGGGTACGGTAAATATGGAGAAGAATTGTACTGACTCATTTTGAGAATGTGAGTAGTCTTTGTTTTTATACAAGGTCTCTTAAAACTGATTACTAGAAGAGGGAGATGTGCTCCTAAATTTGCATAATATTCTATTATGTATCCTATCCATACATTGAAACTTAAGATCATACTCCACTAACGTTTCCTAAGTAAAACACAGTTATCTGAAGAAAGCACTGTTTCATATCTTCTGACTTAGTTTTTTCTTTTAATGTGGCTAGGCCTACAACATACAGGTAATATATTACCTTGAATCAGAATCACTGAAAACTAAGGGTCTCAATTGAGTGATTTGTCGGTATGGAAGAACTGTGTGATGAGAGAATACCTTTTTTCCCCTACTTCTGTAACATTAGCCATGACTAAGAAGGATGAGTGATCTTTTAAAAATCCCATATTCACGTCTGTGTAGTTTTATATGTCATAGACCATAACTAAAATCTAGCTCTCTTCAGTAAAATTCAATAAGCATTTAGCCATCTATACTGAGTGCACATAAAGCACTAGATTAGGTGCTGGGGAGTTAAAGAAAAATATGTAAAACAACCTCCATACTCAAGGAACTTATATTTACCTGAAGAGGTATAATACATAAAGAGCTATGATTTGAGGAAGGAGAGAGCATGAAGTAGAGGGATCAGGTAAAGCTTCCTGCAGGAGGTGATGCATGACCTGATCCTTGAGGAAAACTAAGGATTCTAAGATGCAGCCCGTCAGTCAACAAGCATTTATTAAGTACCTACTCTGTGTCAGTTACTGTGCTAAATGCTGGGGATATAAAAAAGGCAAAAAAAAAACAAACCCAATCACTGCTCTCAAGGTACTTAATGGGAGAGACAACATGCAAACAACTATGTTCAAACTGGATGACGTAAAGGAAAAACTGGGCATAGTCTCAGAGTGAAGTCACTATGACTAATTAGGACTGGGAAAGGTTTTATGCAGGAGGTGGAATTTTAGATCATGAAGATCCAGCAGGACACTGAGAAGCAGTCAGACAGGGAGGAGAACCAGGAGAGAGCCATGTCATGGAAATCAAGAGAAAAAGGAATATCAAGGGAAAGTGGGGAATCCACAGTGTTGAAGGCTGCAGAGAGGTCAGGAAGGATGAGGATTGAGAAAGACCATTAGAATTGGCAAGAACCCACTAGTAACTTTGGAGACAGCAGTTTCAGTTAAAGGAATATGTTGGAAAACAATGCAGAGAATGTGGGGAAAGGAAGTAGAGACATTGACGACCTTCACAGGAGTATAACCAGGAGAGATATAAGAAGATAGCTTGAGAAGATGGATAGATCAAATGAGGACTTTTTGAGGATGGGTGAGATATGGGCTTGTTTGTTGGACATATGAAAACAGCCAGTAGACAGAGGGAGACTGAAGAAAAGTTAAAGAGTGGAGATGACATATGGGGCAATCTGCTGAAGAAGACAAGATGGAATGGAATCAGTCATGCAGGAAGGAGAAGGGGTATCTCTTCTTGTGAAAGGGGTGAAGGAATAGATAGCAGTGAAAAGTAGCTGAGTGATATGAAATGAGGAGGAGAGAAGAGGGAGCTCTTGGTGAATGGCTCCAATTTTTTCAATGAATTTTGAGGCAAGTTCTCTGCTGAGAGGGTGAAGTTAGAGGGTAGATGAGGAGGGAGTACATTCCAGGCATAGGGAGACTACCAGAACAAAGGCAAAAGAAATAAGAGATAATGAATTGACTAGTTTGGCTTAAACATAGAGTACACAACAAGAGTAATGCACAGTGAGCCTAGAAAGTAGACTGAAGCCACATTGTGGAGAACTTTAAATACCAAATTGAAGAGCTGATATTTTATTCAAGAGGCAATCAGGGAGACACTAAGAAGTCTGGAGTAAGGGGTAACATGTCCAGACCTCTGCTTTATTTTGGCAGCCAAATGAGCTTTCCATAAAGATGAGGTCAATCTGTGTCAAAGAAAAACTTTCTCCTATGAAAACTGTCTTTTAACCTGTAGACAGCATACAGTAAATGCCTCCAAGTGCCAAGAGCAATAATTAATACCTTTGTTATTCCATTGTTGGAGGAATCTGTAATTTTAACAGTGTTGGCTCTCCTTCCATCTACTTGGAAGGAAAACTCTTTGTGTTTTAGTTTCAGTCTACGAATTTTGAGGGCCAAAAGGTCATTATCTTGTGGCTAACTTGGAGTTAAGGTTCCCAATAATTAGCTTGGCTGGTCCTCGGACTAGGAATGAAAATGGGAAGGAGGGGGTAAATAGGAACCATAATCGTTTCACAATATACTTTTGGACTAACAATAGAGAAATCTCTCAAACATTTGGTAGTCTAATATTATAAAGTCCCCAACCCTTGTGCAAGGACATGGTAAAGCAGATGATCTCATCCACTGTTGAAATCTCTCCTTGCTGTCCTTGGATAAGAGACCCTGCAGTTTTGTTTAAAAGGACTTCTTTCACAATTGTAGAAGTATTTGGTCTCTTCCCCTTGTCTCCTGCCCTAGGACAGGGAATGTTTTCCTATTCTGATAACAGATCTTGCACTTGGATTCCAAATACTCCTGTTTTCTTCCTTGGCTGATCTCCCTCTTTCTCTTTTTCTATGCTCTTCTCTTTAAGTGTCCTAAACCCTCCAGACTCTTTCCCTCTAAAAATCAAAGTCTTGGACAGGATTATCCTAAAGTCCCTTCCAGTCTAGGCTTCTATCATTTTTATGTAGAGATGATTTAATCCTTCTTTTGTTTTGTTTGACTTCATCCTTTAGGGCAGGGCTATCCAAAATATGGCCTGCCTGTGGGTTTTAATTTTCACAAGCGAAAAAAATAAAATAATAGTTTGCATGGAATGCATATTAGATTTTTTAATTCTATCACTAATAAATAATCTCATTGATGTTAATTTTCTTTGGTGTTTTTAAGCAATATTACTGATGGAACATATCACATGGAATTTTCAATTGATCTGTGGGATGTGTTCCTTCTGTATGATGCAGACTAGTCGGTATGCACCTACCTTTATACTGTTGTGTTGTCACTTTGTTGTTTTGTGTTTGCTTTCACACTTTGCACCTTTACCTGTTGTATTGATGATGCGCATTCCCCCACTTTCTATTAGTATACTGTATTTTTTATCCTGGGTGAGGCCCTCAAATAATTATTTTATTTTAATGCGTCCCTAAGATAACCTAAGGTTGGACAGCCCTGCTTTAGGGAATGAGTTCTTTTACTTGGCAGTTAACTTATTTATTAATTTTTGTATTTTAATTTGATTTATTATTTTTAGTTCACAGCACTCAGTTCCACAAGTTTTTGAGTTCCAAATTTTCTTTCCTCCCTCCTCTGCCTCCTTCCCCCCAAAACGACATGGAATCCAATATATCTTCTACATATACCTTCATATTAAACTTATTTACATAATAGTCAAGTTGTATAGAAGAATTATGACCAATGGAATGAATCATGAGAAAGAAGAAACAAAACCAAAAAAAAAAAAAAAGAAAAAAAAAAGAGAGAGCAAACAGTGTTCCTCAATCTGCATTCAGACTCTGTGGTTCTTTCTCTCGATATAGATAGATCTCTCCATCATTAGTCCTTTGGAGCTGTCTTTGAGCCTTGTATTGCTGAGAAGAGCCAAGTCTGTCAAAGTTAGTTATCGCAGAGGCAATATGACTGGTTGTGTACAATGTTCTCCTGGTTCTGCTTCTCTCACTCAACATCACATCATGTAGGTCTCTCCAGGTTATTATAAAATCCATATCTTCCCCATTTCTTATAGCACAATAGTATTCCACTGCATTCGTATACCACAACTTGTTTAGCCATTCCCCAATTGATGGGCATCCCCTTGATTTCCACTTGTTTGCCACCACAAAAAGAGCTGCTATAAATATTTTTGTACATATGGGTCCTTTTCCCACTTTTATGATCTCTTTGGGATACAGCCCTAGAAGTTGTATTGCTGGGTCAAAAGGTATGCACATTTTTATAACCCTTTGGGCATAGTTCCAAATTGCTCTCCAGAATGGCTGGATCAGTTCACAACTCCACCAACAATGTAACAATATTCCAATTTTCCCACATCCTCTCCAGC
The DNA here is from genome assembly GCF_011100635.1 of Trichosurus vulpecula. Taxonomy (NCBI): domain Eukaryota; kingdom Metazoa; phylum Chordata; class Mammalia; order Diprotodontia; family Phalangeridae; genus Trichosurus; species Trichosurus vulpecula. Next base: position 268,841,178 of record NC_050575.1, on the reverse strand, counting down.
ATTTATCATTTCCCTGTTTTGTCATGTTAGCCAATCTGACAGGAGAGATGTGGTACCTAAGAGTTGTTTTGATTTGCATTTCTCTAGTCAATATTGATTTCGAGCATTTTTTCATATGCCTTTAGATATCTTTAATTTCTTCCTCTAAAAACTTTGGCAGTTAACTTTAAAAAAATACTTTAACAACTATATTTCAATAAAATTAGTTTTCTTTGTAATTCTATATATTTTATTTTATGCATTTAAAAAGGTGAATCTGAAGAGTCCATAGTCTTCACCAGCCTGCAAAGGTGACCATGATCCAAAACAAGGTTAAGAATTTCTGTCTTTGAGGTTAAGTTCATGAAACAACACTGTTTACTAATAGTAAGGAGTTGGGGAGCCTGCTTCCCAACCAGTTTCTTTCTCAATAGTCTTAGATAAACCATAATTTTTCTTTATCTCAGTTGTTTCATCCTTAGAATGGGGATAATACTACATTCTCCTACCTCCATCACCAGCTTTCATCAAAAACTAAACTAGATCTGGCAAAAGGATTTTGGAAAGTATAAAGCAAGCTAGAAATGCAAAGCATTATTAATATTAGTTCCTTCATTCTTGCATTTTTCTTGGTTGAGAGGAATTAGAAACCACTGGGCCCTAATTATGATATCTCAGTATCCTGCAGGCTTTTTTCACTGCTCTTCATTTTTAGCACCATTCCCCATTGGGCCTGGCCTACTAATTTTTCTTAGTTCCCAGAATTTGCTTTCTTAAAATTGAAATTCTCAGGCAACTCTCTGTGGTATTAACCCTCAAGTCGGCAACTCCAGGACAATTAGTCGATGATGATTGTGTAATATTATTACTCCTTACATTTCTTTAATTCAGATCTTTTGATAAACAAGGGAATCATTGAAATCTTACTCTGTTACTTCTTCCTGGATTGAACAAGATCCTGACTTCTCAAAGGCTATGACAGTAGAGTGGAAGCCCTGTGGTGATATAAAGCTAGAGAGGTTTCAAATTTTGTCTGTTATTTGAGGAAAACCAATGTAGCTAAATTCAGAGAGGTTCCTCTCCAGAAGGCTGGTCTGGTGGAAGGAGCACTGGCCATAGATCTGAAAAGACCTTTGGTTATATCCTGGCTCTGACACTTAGAAGATGTGGGACTCTGGGCAAATCACTTTATCTCTCTAAGCCTGTTTCTTCATCTGTCAAATAAAGTATGTACCACCTATTGTTGTTTTCCTTCATTTTTGAAGAGGACCAATGACATCGTGGGGTGATATCTTGATTCACGTAGGAATTAGATTTAATGAGGCAGAGCTGCACAGTCATCAGTCTCACTTTCTCTTCCAGAGTCATCAAAGTCCAATGGCAAGACAAAAGTCAAGATGACTGGTGATAGCCCAGAATGCAATAGGTTGTTAGGGGGAAGTTCTATATAAGCTTTTGAAGCACTATATAATAATCAATCAACATGTATTTATTAAGTGTTTTCTATGTGCCAGGCACTATGCCAGGGGCTGGGTATACAGGTACAAAGAATAAAGCAATTCTTATTCACAAGGAGTTTACAATCTAATGGGAGAAATAACAATTATGTAAATATATAAACCATAAACAAAAAGTTAATGAATACGAATATGTACAAATTAGTTAAGTACAGGGTAGTTTGAAGGTGATGGCACTAGCATTTGGGAGGATCAGGAAGGCTTCATGTAGAAGATTGTGCTTGAGCTGCATTTTAAATGAATAGAGAAACTATAAAGCAGATGTAGGGAGAGAGGGGATTCCAATCATGAAGAATGGCCAGTGCAAAATCATAGGAACAGGAGATGGAGCATCCTGTGTGAGGAACAGAGAAAAGGCCAGTTTGGTTGGATTGTAGAGTGTAGAAGGAGAATTCACGTCCAATTAAGGCTGGAAATATTGAGCTAAGCTGTGCAGGACTTCCAAAGCTAAGCAGAGGAGGTTATATTTTATCCTAGAGGCTATAGGAAGACGTTGGAGTTGATTAAGTGGGAAGGGTCACCATGGTCAGATGAGTAATTAAAGAAAATTACTTTGGCAGCAGTTGGGAGGATGAACTAGAGTGAGGAGAGACTTGAGGCAAGTAGACCAATTAGGAGGCTGTTCAATAATCTGAGGAAGAGGTTATAAGGCTCTGTACTAAGGTGGCAGCTATGTGAGGGAAGGGAAGGGAAGGAAGGGGTCCAATGAGAAAGTGGTGAAAATAGCGACAGCAGGATTTCATAACTGAACAGACGTGTGGGGAGAAGCAGAATGAGGAGTCCAATATAGTGCTGAGGTTACAAACCTAAAAAGGCAACTCAGAAAATTATGTACTAAGGTGTAGAGGTTATGACTTGTGTCAGTAGAGGTACTAAGTACACTCACGAAACCCCAGATGAAGTTTAAGAAAGGGCTATTTAAAAGCATTTGAATAAGCCTTTCAGAGCCCAGAGTTCTGGGGCAGAGTCTAGGCTTCAGTGCAAAGGGGATGAGAAGGATTTCCAGGGTGTAGGTGGAATGATTTGGAGAGGGTTAGGAAATAGAAGTCACTAACTTCTTCACCTACCGTGAGTCCCTGCTGTTCTCCAGATACTGCAGGTCTAGTGTCCTACTTTGATCCCTTATTCTTCTAGGGATGACAGTCCTCCTGTGTATCCAGCTGTCTGTATGCCTGGGTGCCTATGTTGTGTGGTCCTAGCCTTCCTTTACTCAGACTGCCCACATACCTGGACTTCTGTTATTGCTCCATACCAGACCTCACAAACACGACATTCCAACCACCTGCCTAGAGCCCTTCTTTTTCATCTATTGTTCTTTCTCAGGCTCATTTGTAACCCACTGGTTTTGCTCAGGACCTCATCATCATTTCCTGCCTCACACCCTCTTCTTATGGATCTAATTACCATCTCTATGCTGATGATCCTCAAATCTGCCTGAAATTCTTTCCTGACCTCCAATCTTACATCTCCAACTGCCTCTTAGATATCTTAAACTTAACATGTCCAAAACCAAACTCATTATCTTTCCCCCTAAACCCTCCCTCCCCCTACCTTCCTTATTACTGTAGAGGGCAACACCATCCTCCCAGTCCCTTGGGGGTCATGGCTTACAACCTAGGAGTTACCTGGCACTCCTCATATCTCTCACGGCTTCACGGTATCTAATCTGCTGCCAAGGCCTATCTATTTCCCCTATGCAACATTGCTCCTTGGACACTGCCACAGGCCCTCATCACCTAATGCCTGAACTATACCAATCACCTGCTGCTAGGTCTGCCTGCCTCAACTCTCTCCCCATTTCAATCCATTCTTCACTCAGCCACCAAAGTGATTTTCCTAATGCACAGGTCTGATCAAGTGACTCCAGGAGCTTGTCTCTAATATCAAATACAAAAAGCTATGTTTAGTATTCATAGCCCTTCATAACTGAACTCCCTCCTACCTTCCTAACCTTCTTACACTTTGCTCCCCAACACATAGTCTTTGATCCAGCGGCACTGCTCTCCTGACTGTTCCACAAACAAGATGCTCCAACTCTCCACTCAGGGCAATTTCTCTGACTATCCTCTATGCCTGGAATACTCTCTCTCCTCAATTTGCCTACTATCTTCCTTGGCTTCCTTAAAATCTCAACTAAAATCCCATCTTTTACAGGAAGACTTTTCCAATCTCTCTTAATTCTAATGCTTTCCCTCTCTTATTTATTTCCTATTTTTACTGCATGTGGCTTGTTTTGTGTATAGTTGTTTGCATTTTGTCTCTCTCATTGGATTGAGGGCTCTCCTTGATGGCAGGGATTATCTTTTGCCTGCTTTTGTATCTCCAGCACTTAGCAATGCCTGGTAGGAGCTTAATAAATATATGCATGTATATTTATGGGGTGGCAAAGTGGCATAGTGGATAGAGTGCTGGTTCTGAAGTCAGGAAGACTCATCTTCCTGAATTCAAAACTAGTCTCAGACACTTAACCAGCTATGTGACCCTGGGCAAGTCACTTAACCCTGCTTGCCTCAGTTCCTCATCTGTTGTTGTTCATCCTTCATTCTCCAAGATGACCAATGACTCACATTGATATTTTTGTGATGATAAATTAGACCATCTTTTGTCTTCATCCGTAAAATGAGCTGGAGAAGGAAATGGAAAATCATTCCAATATCTTTGCCAAAATTTTTTTTTTAGAAATGGGGTCATTAAGAGTTGGATAGTACTCAAATGATTGAACAACAGCAAAATGTATATGTGTGTATGTATGTGTGTGTGCTTATATGTATATGAATATCTGTATATATACATAAATACAACTACATATACACAAATACATATGCATATACATATACACACACACACACATATATATATACATATATACATATATATATATTCCATGTACACTTGTTTGTTGTCTCCTTCATTAGAATGTTAGCTCCATGATGCTAGGAACTTTTGTTGGATGTATCCTCAGTGCTTAGCATGTACCTGGCACATAGTACGCACTCAATAAATGCTTATTGATCCCCTGTAACAAAGTTGTGGCTCTGTAGTCTTGAATAGCAAGTGTCCTCTCCTTTAAGTCCACCTGGATGCTATGACTGTTCATGCATAAGACCTGCATTGTCCCACCAGTAAGGCCCTGGCATCCTTATCAATACTCAATTGCTAACCCATCCAAGAAGCTCTCATAGCACCAATATGTCCATAGCTCTCTTTCCTCAATTCCGCACTTATCCAGAGTTACTAGGAAGACACAGGAACTTCCCTGACAACTGATGACACAACATTTTACTAGGGCTCTGAGACTTCTTTAGATATTCTACAGTACCTTTCTTTGTACTGAAAGGGCAGCCAGATGGCATGTTGAATAAAGTCCTGGACTCAAGTCCAGGAAGACCTGAATTCAAATCCCACTTCGGACACTTAGTAGCTGTATGACACTGCTCAAGTTACTTAACTACTGTCTATTTCCTCAACAATAATGTTGGGGAGCACAATAGTACCTACTTCCCGGGGTTCTGGTGAGGACCAAATGAGATTCTATTTTTAAAGCACTTAGCATAGTGCCTGGCCCAAAATGCTTGTTTCCTCTCTTCCTTCCACAACCACCTTAGGTAAGGACCTCAGCATGCCTCCCTGGTGTAATTTCAACAGTTACCTAATTGGATTCTCTGCTTCCAGTCCCTTCTCTCTCCATTCTCTCCTCCATAAATATGACAAAAACAATCTTCCAAAAGCACAAATCTGACCTTATTTTCCTGCTCAAGAATCTTTACTAGGTCCTTATTGTTCCTAGAATTAAAATGTGCACTCCTCAGACTGACATTTAAAGCCCTCTGCAGGCTTACCTTTCCAGCTTTATTTCATATTGTTCTCCTTCACACATTCTATTTCAGTCAAACTAGCCTAATTGCTGTTCACCAAATCAGCATTCCATTTATCCCTTTCTGCCTTTAGATGGGAAGTCACCTGTGCCTGAAGGCACTGCCCCCCACCCTCTCATCTCTCAGAATCCAGTATTCCTTCCAGGCTCGGTTCATGCATCACCTCCTCTGGGATGCCCTTCTGGACTATCCTGGTTTTAAGTATGCTTCCTTCCTCAAAAGCCATGACTATATTTATTTGTTGACTTCTTGTAGGCCCTCACAACAGAATATGGTAAAAGGCATGCTGGATTTTGATTTAGAGGAGCTGGGTTTGAATCCTGACTTAATTGTTTTATGGTAGGCAAGTCACAAATTCCATGGACTTCAGCTCCTAATTTGTAAAATAAGAGGATTGAACTAGATAGCCTTCAAGTCTCTTCCAACACTAAATCTACAATGCTAAATTCCCTGTGGGGAGGGACCAGTTTTAATTTTGTCTTTATATTGCCTTGTTATGATAATTAGGGTGGGACATTTTTAGTGTTTTCTCTTTTGTAATGCTGAGATCAAGTACCTTTGATGAGTCTTGCCTTTCAAATGTAATGGCAAGCCGAGTGGACTTTTTGTTGTCTTTGTTTCTGGAGTGCTTCTCAGCACTAAGGAATCTTTGACTGAATCAGGAGTCTTTGATGACCTGCTTACACCAAAGGAAGGCCTAGTTCATAAGAGTTTGACTAGCATGTTTGTGACACCCTTTGACCCTGAGACACGGATATAAACTCAGAGGTTAGCATTTTGCCTTTTGGGGCACACTCATTGGAAGAGGTGACAAGACTCTGGGTAGCCGAAGGAGCCCCCACCCCCACCCTGGGCTTTGAAAACCCAGATGTTGGACAGACAGCTAGAAGCCTGTCTACTGGTTTGTGTTATTTGTTCTGTTTATATAATGTGTGCTTGTAATTTCTGTTTGTATTCTCTCTGAAGTTCAGAGTGCCACCTTTTCCACTGAGCTAAGCGAATGATTATATGTGTGTTTGATTAAAGTAAGATTGTAAACCCCTTAAAGTTGCTTTCCTTAGAAAAGCAGATCAAAGAACCTGTGCTAGCAGCCTTCCTGTGTGCTGGTGTTATTGGTCTTACACAGCCACAGTAGCAGCATTCAGCACTGTTGTTACACCCCTTTGTATCTCTAATACCACTCTTTGTATATGGTAGGAATAGGGATAGGGACTAGATCTATGATTTTAGTAGTACAGGAAACTATATGAGTGAAATAGTTTCCAGGTGAGAATACTCTCTTTAGCAATAGATGTTGGTAGCTCATCTGCAATTTATAATTTTAGAAATTGCCTAGGTCACTGAGAGGTCAAGTGATTTGCTCAGGCTCATACAGTTACAAAGCATCAGAGATGGGATTTGAACCTGGTTTTAACACCAGCTCATTAACCATTTTAACATGCTACCTCTCCTATGTGCATGTATTTGCATACTGAAAATGCCTAATAAATATATGGTGATTGGACTTCCAAGTTCTAACAAGTCATATCATTATCATCATCAGATCTGATATTCGCATCATGCTCCACAAATTATATACATAATTCTACTTGATATTTGTAATAAATTGACCCTGACATCCACTTGCTGTTTAACCTTGGGTAAGTCACTCAATCAGTTAATTTGGCTGAGTTATTGGATCCAGTAAATGTTGGGATTGACTAATAGACTAATGATGACTAGGTGGGACTCCATGGTGTCCTCAGCCTTGTTTTCATCAACATTTTTGTCAATAACTTGGAGGAAGGTACAGAAGTCATAAATGAGAGAGATGATTAATGCACTGGAGAACAGAATATGAAGCCATGAAACTCTAAGCAGGCTGCAGTGAAGGTCTTAAGCTAACTAGAAGAAATTTAATAGAGATAAATTTAAAGTCTCTGGTCTCAGTTTCCTCATCTACAAAGTAATAATAGCAGAACATTCACATAGTATGTTAAGGTTTGTAAAGCACTTTACCACCTTTTTCTCATTTGATTCTAGCAAAAACTCTGTGAGGAAGGTGTTATTATTAGGAAACCTTTTTTAGAGATGAAGAAACTCAAGGGAGTAAAATTTAAGGTGGTATATTAACTTTTCTAGAGTCACACAAGTAAATGTCTGAGGTGTGATTTTTAATTCCAGATCCAACACTTTATCCCTAAGTATTCTTCCAGGTACTTTAAGTCCTGTGTTTCATGTGTAGATTTAATTCAGTTCAATTCAGGAAACACTTAAGTAACCGCTATATGCCAAGTACTAACAAAGTTCCCATCCTCAAAGAGCTTACAATCTAATGGGGGAGACACCAAAATGTACAAACAAGGATAAATAGGAAATAATTAACCAAGGGAACACTCTGGAATTAAGAGGGGATATAAAGCCAAAACAGAAAATGGTCCCTGCCCACAGGGAATTTAGGATCATAATTCAAGTATTGCCTCATTTCATAGTGGAGAAACTCTGAACCCAGAGAAGTGAAATGACTTGGTGATTTCTTAAAGTGGTGAAGTCGACACAAAGTGTTCACTCTAAGTGACTCCAGTGTTCACTCTAACTACATCATAGTTATCTGCCTACAAGGTGAGAGAACTTACAGACACGAAAGAAGAGCCATTGCCAATAATCCTCAGGGATTCATAGAACGAGAAAGGAACCAAAAGGCTAGACAGAGGCAAAGAGTGTTGGTCTTTTTTTCCAAAGAGGAAATAAAGTGTTGATCCAGGAAACTGAGATGTGAGCTCCACAACTAGCCCAAACAAAATTCTAAAATCAGTTATTAAATAGCCCTCCTCTACGTACTTCTAAATGGTTGTGTTAATTACTAGGAGTCAGTATGAATTTCCCCCAAAGAAGTCCATGCAACATGATTTTACTGCTCCCTCCAAGTCCTTGTTGATAGCTTCTACCACTCTATGTGGCTCTGTAAGGCATTCTTTCACTTTCCTCAATGCTTTCAACACTTGTCTTACAGTTTTCCTTTACCTCTCTCCTCTTGCAATCACCCTTAGATACTTCCGTATTCATGCTGACAACACTTTGAACATCTTGGCTGGCCTCTTGGTTCTTTCAGCTTCTCAACTCTTATGAATCCCATCTTCATTCTATTTTAGTCACTACTGAAGTGTCATAACCTTAGACTTCATAATCACTCAAAACGGCTTCATATTCCCCCAGCTAGAAATGAGTCGTTCTTCCTTGAATCTCTCATGCTATTGTTTGATTTAAATGCCCCTAGTTATATTCTCCTATAACTTATATTGTAGTCGTTATTGTATATCTCCTTAAGGGCAGACACTATGCTTTTTTTTTTCATTTTTATATGCCCCATCATCTAATACAATGCTTTGCATGTATTAATAAGCCCATTTTGAATTGAAGTGAATTGAAATAAAATGACCAAATAGCAATGTCCCCCGGATACAGGGTACAGCTTTCAGCACAGCTGCTACAGACTTTATCCAGGGAATCCATTTTTATAGAAATGCATCCTGGCAACTGCCTCTTCAGCTATTATAGCTTCTGCCTTCTCAGGAGCCACAGTTAAGAAAGTCAATTTTATCTCTCCAAATGTTGGTGATCAATATTAAGCCATATTTACTTGTGTTAAAAATTCAAATCCCCACCATCAAAGTCCTTGGAACTATAAAATGATTAAGGATCAGAAATGTATATAGTTTCATAAGAGTGAGATTGATTGATTTACTCAATAAAGTCACCCATTCCACTTAAAGTAAATAATAAGATGCCCCGATATATTAATGGGATGAGAATAAATCTCAAGCTATCAATCATAGGTTTTATAGTAAGTATGAAAAGTATTTGGAACTGGATTGAGGTTGTACAGGGTTCAAATGGGTTGAGGAAACTTGGTCATGTCCTAGGGCTCATCAATACTTTATCAAGATATCCTAGCATCTGAGTGTTTCAAGAAATTGGATCAAGCATGACATAAAAAAAAAACCAACCCTGAGGAGTCACTAGGGGGTGGAGAAGTGAGCATTTTCATCTTGGCCTGATCTCCTTGTCCCCTCCCCTCCTTTTAGGCCAGAAAAGATCCTTGTGAGCTTCAAAAGGTATGGAAGATTTAGGACTTCCCATCTTCCCATTGGTGTCCTGGGAGGGGACATGGGGTTGCCCCTTGATTGTATTGACAGTCAAAGTCAGATTGGATGTATATTCATCATTCACCTGGGTGCTGTTGTAGAGAAACCACAACACTAATATTTAAAGAATGAATTTTCCAAGCAGAGGTTGGATGACCACTTGTCAAGGATATAAAGAGGAGCTCATGCCCTGTGTGAGATATTAGACCTCTATATTGTTGGAATCTCTTCCAAACCTAAAATATAATGTGCCACTGACTAATAAAGACATGTGCAATGTCTTTTCATTTTTACTTAGTGATCCACTGATACTCATTAGAATTCTGCTAATGTCTGAATGGATAAAGGAAACAAAATACCTCTGGCTACAATACAATGCAAATTTGCATTTGGGATTTTGCCTTCTCATCATCCACCTTAAGATATGGTTTCCAGGAAACCCTTTTCAAAGAATAGAAACTGCCTGGATAAAGATACACATAAAGAATCATGGAATCCCTGCATTTAGAGATATAGAGACCCTTTGAAATTATTTATCCAAACCCCTTCATTTTTAAAAGTGAAGAAACTGAATCCCTGTGAGGTTGAGTGGCTAGCATGGACTAGTTGGTATCTGCTAACGTTTCAGAGGTGTCTGAGTCTGTTGCGAAGGGACAGATAAGGCTTTGGCTATCTCAATCAGTTAATCTGGCTGAGTTAACTGGATCCACTGAACACTGGAATTGATTAAAAGACCAATGAGGCACTCCCTGGCATCCTTCATCTTGTTTTAACCAACAATTTTGTCAATAACTTGGTTGAAAGTACAGAGGTCGTAGATGGGAAAGATGGGTAATACATTGGAGGACATAAAAATCTGGACAGGCTGAAATAAAAAAAAAAACTGGACAGGTTTAAACTAACTGGAAAAAATTTAATAGAGGTAAATTTAAAGTCCTTGGGTTAAAAAAAATAATAGTACAAATAATGAAGCAATTAATCATCTAAGCAATGAGCATTTATTAAGCACTTATTATGTGCCAGACACTGGGCTAAGTATTGGTATTGAAAACAAAGTAGTCCATGTCTTCTGGGAACTTATATTCTACCATATAAATATAAATACATATAAATAAATACAAGATAAATATAAAGTAATGGGAATGGATAATTCTAGTAGCTAAGAGAACCAGAAAGGCCACATGTAGGAGATGGCACTCCAACTCAATTTTAAAGTAAACTAGGCATTCTGAGCATCAGAGGTGAAGAAGTAGAACTTTCTAGGCATGGGGCACAGCTTGTTCAAAAGTATGGAGGTAGAAAATAGAATATCATGCATGAGGAGCAGCAAAAAAAAAAGTTTGGTTAGAGCATAGATTATGTGAAAAGGAATAATGTATACAAGGCCCAGAAAGTTAGAAGGGAGCTAAATTATGAAAGTATTTGGAAGTTAAAAAAGAGTTTCTTTTTGATTCTTCGGATAATAGGGAGCCACTGGGATTTATTGAATGAGTGAGTGGCTTGATCAGATTTGTACTTTATGAAAATCAGTTTGACAGTGGTATGAAGGGGGTAGATGAAAAGGAGTGAGACTTGAGGTCAGGAGACCAATTTGAGGGCTAATGTAATAATCCAGGTGAGAAGTGAAGAGGATATGAACTAAGCAGTGGCTTTGTGCATGGAGAGAAGGACGTAGCAGCTGAGAAAGAAATTCGCTGTGATTTTTCTTTCTTGACATGAATGAAGACATTTTAGAATGAAACTTCATTTCAAATGGGAACAAATATTCTCATCTAATCCTTTTATTTTTATCCCAGCTCTTGAGCAACACCCACCAAGAAAGTCTATCCTATTTCTGACTCTAAAAGGTCAATTACAGATTAGCGGATTAGAAACCGTCCATCTCCCCTATCCTGAAACACAATAGGGAAGATCTCTCAGAATTATTACTAGAATGGAGAGTTCTTGAAATGGAATATGAAAAAAAAGCCCTAGAAGGGTAGGTGGGAGCCATATTTTGGTTGGCTTTAAGCATCAGGCTGAAAATATTGTTGCTATTTTTAACATTTTTAATTCAAGAAACAATAGGGAATCACTAAAGATTTTTGAGTATGGGAGCCATAGAGGTGGATAAATTAGAGAGGGGGAATACTAGAAACAATGAGGCTCCTTGAGAGGCTATTACAATAGTGAAGATGAGAGGTATGGAGCACGTGAATGAGGGCAGAGGCTTTACAACGAAAAGGAGAGTGATTCAAGGATAATATGGAAGTAGAATAAATACTGCACAGCTCATTGAAGAAGGAAGGAGGGAAAGAAATCAAAAGAGGAAAGAATCCAGGATGACTCCAATATTTCAAACCTGAAAAAATGGAATATTATTGGCACCTTAAACAGAAAAAAGAGAAATTTAGAGGAAGGATGTTTGAAATAAAATATAATAAGCTCCATTTTGGCATATTGAGTTTGAAATACCTTAGGACATCCAGAGTGAGTTGTCCTGTAGACAGTTGGTAATGGAGGAATGAAGCTCCCTGAAGATGATAATCACTTAAATATGTGGGTTGTTATGATTATACACACACACACACACACACACACACACACATGCATTTTCACTTCACATACCTTATCTTCCTTCTTCCTTCAAGAATTTCTCAGATTCCACAGATTTAGAAAGTCCAACAGGACATTCAGGAGGAGAGCTGGTGTTGGATATATAGATTTCAAAGTTATCTGCATGGAAATAATACTCCCATAGGAGATGATGATATCACCAAGGGAAAGAGTATAGAGATAAACAAGAAAAGAGAGTCAGAGATTTGGAATTGCCAGTGGGGAAGATAATGAGCTAGCAAAGTAGACATGGAAGAAATAGTCAAACGGGTAGAAGGAGAACAAAGAGAGAGCTAAGTTAGGAAAGCTATTGGAGGAGAAAGTGATCAGTTGGAAGGAGGTGGTAGACAGTTTCAAAATCAGCAAAGACCAAATAGAATGAAGACCAAGAAAAGGCCATTGACTTCAATATCTAAGAATTTGCTGGTACTTTGGAGAAAATAGTTTAAGTAAACTTATGGGGTCAGAAGCCAGATTTCAAGGGATTGAAAAGGAAGTACAAGGTGAGGAAATATAGACAATGAGTGTAGATGACCCTTTCTATAGGTTTGACTGTGAAAGAGAAATATATATATGTATGTATACACATACATACACATATATATGCATATATATGTATGTATGCATGCATGCTTGTGGCGGGGGTGTGCGTGGAGAGAGAGTTTAAGGAGAGGTAGAATCAAAATAAGGCTTTTTGAGCACAGGGGAGATCTAGGAGTATTTGGAAGTCACAAGGAAGGAGCAAATGCATAAGCAAAGATTAAAAATGAAAAAAGAGAGGTGATGATTTAGGAGGCAAGATCTTAGAGAAGATAGAAAGTGATGGAATCAAGAGTATAAACTGAAAGGTTGCTCATGGCAAGGGGAAGAGCTAACCCTTCTTAAAGACTGAAGCAAAGGGGAAGAGAATGTTCTTCCCTCTAAGGCTGAGCAGAACAAATCTAATCTTTTTTTTTTCACAATAGCCCTTCAAATATATGAAGATGGCAATTCAGTCCCCCCAAATCTTCTCCAGACCAATTATATCTTTCTTCCAATTAATCATTAGATATCATTGTCTCTAATACTTTAAAAAAATAATTCAGATAATTAAGTGCCACCTTTGTCTTCTTCACAAATACCTAGTGATCTTAAGTTATCTGGTTCCTTCTCTCTCTAACCTAATGAGTGTCTAATCCAAAATGAGTTAAAAGTTCCTTTCATTTCATCTTCTCTCTGGAGGTAACAGCATCTGTTTGAGAAGTGACTTGGTAAAGAATTTACAACAAAAAAATGTGTCACTAGAATATTAAAACAACACGGATGATTAAAATATCACACCTTGCCTGGTTGCTTTTTTTTTTTGGCAAGCTGAATGTAGAACTGAAAATGAAATATTAGCACATGTGTTTCATATGCATGCATTTTCAGGGAAGAAAATTTTGGAGAAAAAATGCTTTTTGTTTTGTTATCACTTAAATATGTTGGTTGTTATGATTTTATATATATATATATATATATACATACATACATTTTCACTTCACATACCTTATCTTACTTCTTCCTTCAAAAATTTCTCAGATTCCACAGATTTAGAATGTCCAACAATTCAGGAATGGTACTACATGTGAGATTCATTACAATAATAATTTTTAAATGTGCATTAATGTACAAGACAGCATGCTAGTTACTGGAGATAAAAAGATAGAAACAAAATGTTCCCTGCCCTCAAGGAACTTGTGCTCTATTCGGGAGATAAAATATTCAAACATGTAAAGAAATGCACTATATTTAGATCTTACTAGGATCTAACTCTTCAGGAATTGTACATGTCAGAGATGAGAAGGGAATGAATTTCTCACCTAGGAGATCTCATAAGTGTAGTCTAATTTAAAATCTGTACCTTTTCAAAATACAGCAACATTAGAAAGGGCTTCTTTGAGGTGACTTCAATTTAAGGCTCAAACAAGACATTCATACACATCAGAGGATTTAATTATTTTGCTATGTAATTCTATAACATAGGATCATGGTGAATGTCATTTCTTTCTACTCTAAAATGCTCAAATAGACCTGTTATCTCACTGATTTGGAAATTCCTTCTAATGCTGCAGATTGCAACTCATGTATATCTATCCATTTTGAGCAATTCTTATCCGTGACCTCCAATAGCTCACTATAGAGATTCCAACCAATGCACTGGAGTCCTTTCTTGCTTTCTCCTGAGATCATGATGGTACCAGTTGAATATTCTGACTGTCCACCTGTCATCCCTTGCCCTTGCCCCTTGATCACTCTATCTCTTCCTGTTGTATAATTCTCAGTAGTATCTTTTACTCCTGTTCTTCAAAATTACTCTTCTCTGAGTAGTACACCTACTATCAACCTTTCCATTGCTATAGGTGCAATAGTCCATTTTTGATTCCTTGAAGACTGATGTGTTCTCTCTTTCACAATCATAGAGCACCATTGGTAGAAAGTTGATATTAATAAGGTGGACTTTTACTTTCATGAGAAGCTAGGAATTATTAAAGGAACTCTGTAAAATTCCATTTTCCTATTCCTATTCAACACTTGGCAGGCACGTTGCTCAGATACAGATACTGAAGGAGAAACTTTATAAGCTGTCCATCCAATTGCATATTGAAATCTGAACAATAAATATTCTTAATCTGCTTGGTCTATCCTGTGTATATGGACAAGCCAAACTCATTTAAGCAATTACAGGTCTCTTCCAGGAATGTCAATGTTCTGGGGCTTGATCCAGTTATCATAATGTCATCTACAAAAAAGCACCTATGGGACCTCACCACTCACAGGAAAACTCTCCACAACTTTAACTCTGTGTTGAATCTCCTTCATCATGATGGTGAACACTTTTAGTGAGCTGGCATCTCCCTGCTTTATACATCACTTGATGTTTACAACCAGAAGGTTGTTGAACAAAATTTTTTATATTTTAAGGAATATTGAATGATTTTGATGCATAATGGGAGGTGATTTATTGGAAAAAGAGGCTACAAGTGTTTCATCCTACATTTTTGAGATCAACAAGCAATAAACACTATAGGATCTCATATTCTCTACATCTTTTCATTAGTTATAAAATGGTGAATGTATTCCCTTGTTCCCTACTAATACCTTCATTTCCAATGCTTTTGATTTGTGCATAGATGATTTTTATGAAGGTTTTGGATAGATGGGAGAGTATGCATATAGGCCACTAGTTATAGATGCTAAAAAAATAACCCATATAACTAAATTCCACCTCTATTTTCCTTCCAAATAACCAGTCATTTTTAAGATAGCCAATTCCACCCCTCCCCCACTCCCACTTTAAGCAGGCAGGTAGGCAAGTTTTCATCCAAGAAAGCTGATGAGTTATCTGATGCAAAATTAAGTTAAAGGTTCCTTTTATTTCATCTTCTCTCTGGAGGTAGTAGCATCTGTCTGAAAAATCTGTCTGAAAAATGACTAAGCACCAAACTTTAGAAGAGTCCCTTATTCACTTTTTTTTCAGTATTCATAAGGTTTTTCCATCCTTTTGATATCTTCGCCTCCTTTAATACCTTGTATACCAGTCTCTCAACCCCTCTCCAATTGTGTTGCCTCTAGAATTAGTGTTCTCAGAGTATAATCCAATCCAACTGTTTTCCTTTCTTTATTCTCTCTATCAGGGTCCAATTGTGGTGGCTGGACTGTCTTTAATGAAGAAGACAGCTCATTATAAGGATTTTTATAAATATTTTTCATTTTTCTTCTCCTTATAGTCTTCCTTCCATTTTTATCCTTAAATGCCCATGGGATAACTTTATTTAGTTGGATATCTTATAAAGCTTTCTTTAAACTGGTTTGATCTTCTAATACCTTTCTCTGCTTTATGAAATGATACTGCTCATAATTGTCTATCATCCTTCTTCATATGATTTTATAAAATGAGTTTATTTTCCAACATAGTGTTGCCTTTAGGAAAGTCATCTCTTTCTTTTTGGCAAGTAATTCAGATATTTTCTAACTCTGTCGACTCTTTTGCTCATTTGTTGTAACAATTAATTTACAATGGGTAAACTTCTGGAAGATAGTATTATAGTAAGTGTCAATGTCATTTATGTTTCCCATTTTAGTTGTCAATTACTTGTTTAAATGCTTCAGGATTTAGTTGTTTGACTTGTACTGTATCATAATGGTACAACATAATGGTACGTATGTTGGTGTTATGCTGGTTGTTGTTGTTCATTGTTTCAATTGTGTCCAACTCTTCATGACCCTGTTTGGGCTTTTCTTAGCAAATATACTGGAGTGGTTTGCCATTCCCTTCTCCAGCTCATTTTACAGATGAGAAACTGAGGCAAACAGGGTTAAATGAGTTGCCCAAAGTCCCATAGTTAGTAAGTGTCTGAAGCCAGATTTGAATTCAAGGAGCTGAATCTTCCTGATTCCAAGCCTAATGCTCTATCCACTGTACCACCTAGCTGACCCCAATTATAAAGATATGTAATACTTTAATACAATAATACCATATATTTTCCTCATTATTACTTTTCTTTTGTTTTTAAATTCTGGTCTCAACTCTAATAAGCTTATGGAAGTTGACTCAAGGATCTCCTAAATCAGTCTTTCTCCGCCTGTTAAAATACAATGAATTTCATTCTTTATGGTGTTATTTGATTTAGTCACATATAGAACTTGCCAATTCTTTTCTCAAAGAATATTTTTTTGAGAGTAAGACTCAAGTCTAATTTACAAATCTTTGCTTTTTCTAATTCCTTCTCCATGAACCATGCTTTCCTTAGTATTTCCTTCCGTTCCTACCTTTTCCCACAATTTTTCCTAACCCTCGAGTGGGTCTTTCTGATCTTGGGTAGGTACCATTTGTCATGTTGCCCTTCCTTCCTATTCTATATTGATTAGGTTTCCTTCAATCTAACAGCCTTAATGCTGTTATAGAGAGCAGTATTACAGAAGCCAAAGAGGGAAAAAGTGACCAGAAGGAAAGGGGTTAAAAGTGTCAAAAGTTTGCAGTAGTCATATACAACAAAGACTGAGACAAGGCCATTGGCTTTAAATGTTTAGAAATCACTGCTAACCTTAGAGAGAGTTTGTAGTCTATTTCAGAACTACTTAAAAAACACCTCTGATAATCCAAAAATGTTCATTAATTCACTATTATGGCTTTTGAAGGAAAAATAAAACACTTTTTATTCTATAAAGCCAAAAGCAATATTGGTTTATTAACTAAGGAGATCAAACATTTCTTTTTTTAGTAGACAGTTGGTAAGGCTTATGCTTCAGTCTCAGGTCAAATAATGTCTGTCTCAGCCTTCTTTAATTGGTTCTGCTGTTGCTAAAACCAGGTTTGATGTGCATTCGGCATCATAATTGGGCCAGATTTATTTTCATCTAAATAGATAGTAGTATTTTTAAGAGACAAATTTACCATCAAAATAGGAAGGCTAAGGAAATGGGCATATAAATTACATTTCTGGAAAAAAAAAACTTACCCCCTATTTAAAGGCATATTTACAGTATTTACTCAGAGCAAGTATCAAATTTGTTTTTATAGGCCAGTGTCAAGGATGTCATACTGTCCAGTTCCTCTTGGCACCCCCCAGCCCCCAAGACCAGCTGGGTGTTGAGGCAATGAGTCCTCCATGATGGAGGTTTTGGTGTTGGCAAGTCAGCCTGATCTGTGGACAGTACAGGCCTCTATGGTGGCCATGGTTACCATGGTAACATCTTATTTCATGAGGGCCCAGAATCAGAAAAAAAAATCAGAAAAAGGGATGGTTTGTTCAGAGGAAAAAAAGAATCATTCTTCAAATCAACCAGTATGGGATACCAAGCAAACAAGGACCAAAAGACATGCTTGAAGGCATAACCATAGAACAGGCTGGTAACAGAAGCCAAAAGGCAAACAAGAAAATTAATCAAGAGTTTGATGAGTCATAGGTTTAAAGTGGCTTTAGCTTGTACATAGAATATACACGTACACACACACACACACACAACTTGACTGTATTGATGTGGTGAGTTTACTGGTGTACACTTGAACCCCAACCTGTACTTGACTATACATTCTGGCACAAATTACATGACAAAACATTCTTAGAAGTCCATGCTGGCTCAAAATATTTTGGTTTTGGCCTTTTGATACAAGCCTCACTTTGGCCTGGGAAAAAAGAAAACATAGTTTGATACTTGGACAGCCCTGTGGTAATATCAAGATGCATGCTTCCTCCAGGTGTGCAGATCACAGTCTATGAAACCTTCTCATCCTGTTTATTCTTTGTCCATGTCTTCCCTATAAATCCTGTACTGAGGGACCATGCATTAGACTGGGGCCTTCCTCCAAACTCTCAACATCATACCAATACCATTGACCCAGGCAGATTGTCTATCTGTTATCTTTCACACTCTTGTTATATGACATGACCTTCTTACCCATCTTTCTTATGATATCCTTTATGCCAACCCTCCTATGCAATTTATCATTAAGAAAGCATCAATAAACTAATGTCTTGACTTATGATGACAGGGAGGTGATAGGGAGCCATTGAAATTAATTAGTCAGATAATGACACAAACAGACCTATGTCTTAAGAAAATCATTTTAGCACCTGTATGGACAGTGAATTAAAGTGTGAAGAGATCTGATGTACAGAGGCCAGTTTGGAGGCTATTGAGAAAGTCCAGGTGAGTGGTGATGTCAGCCTGAATTGGGTGGTATCTGTATTTGTGGAGAGAAGCTGTGGAGTTAGAAGTAGCACGATTTGGCCATTGATTAAATCAATGAGGTTAATGAAAGTGAGGAGTCAAGGATGACTATGGATGGGCCCCATATTATAGAGGGTTTTAAATGCCAGGCTGTGGAGTTCATAATTTTACCTTGGAGGTATGGGAACTACTGAAGATTTTGAACAGGGGAAAGTTGTGGTCAGAGCTTTGTCTTAGGAAGAGCAATTTGGTGGATGTTCAGCAGATGAACTGGAGATAGAAGAGGCTGGAAGCAGGGGGACCAATTAGGTGAAACATAATAGATTTAAATGATGAAAGGAGAGGAGGGGATAGATTTAAGAAATCCTGTGGAGGCAGAAGACTCATCAATTTATTGGATATGGCAGTGCAGATTGGAGGGAGAGAAGGAGGAATCAGATGTGGTTTGGATACCTGGGCAATTGGAAGGATAGAACATGCAAATAGACAAGGAAAAATGACTATTTTAGTGCAGAAATTGTTGCACTTATGTAGCTTAGGATTGTTTGCCCTTGCAAAACAAAAACATACGTAGATTTTTTTATTTGTTTTTCTCCATGAAGAAAGAATGATACCAAGATAACTAGTCACTTAATGAAGTCTAGTGTAGTCAAAAGAGCCATTAATTTGATATCATAAATCCTGAATTAAATCCCAGCTGTGCCACTTACATATGTGACCTTAGCCAAAATCACTTCACCTGTGGGGCCCCATGTAATATCAATTAGGTTGGGTGTCTTTAATTGAGTCTTACTAGGTGCTAAACCCCAGGCCCAAACCCCTATCTACTAGGTGCTAAACCTATGTGGGCGTGAAGCCTTCAGGGTCCTAAGGGGAGTTGCTAAGACCAGAGTCAATAGTAGGAGTCTGAGTTCTGGTCACTCAGATGATGTTTGATAATTGTTAAAGAGTGTATAAAAAGAGAGAACAGAGCTATTTGCTTGGGGCTCTCATTTTTGGTGGAGTGCTGATGTGGAGACTCTGGGCAGCTGTAGTTAAGAGTACTCCAGCTTGTAAACCTGAATATTCAGGCTTCGTTAAACCCTGGTAATTATTCATTGAGATTTGAATCAGACCAGGTCTGTCTGTTGATGTTTGATTTGTTTGTATTTGCTCTGAAGTTCAGGGTGCTGGCTTTTCCTTCTGAACTAAATGAATGATATATGTATATGTTGGATTAAAGTAAGATTGTTAACCCCCTTAATGCTACTTTCCTTAGTAAAGCAGATCAAAAGAACCTGTGCTTGCAGCATCCTTGTGGTTGGGCTTGTGTTGGTTTTTCACCCCCACAGCAGCTGCTAGCCAGATTGTTGAAACACCCCACTTTCCTCATCTGACAAATAAGACCTGTTAACTACAGGATCTGTAAGTTCCTTTCCAGTTCTATTGGCTAACATCCTATGGTCCTATAAAATGTGGGAGATAAGAAAATAAGGAAACTAGAAAAAAAGGCAATTTTTCCTAATGCATTTAATAGGCTAGAGGCAATTTATTCATCCAGCCTGGGTCTGGCCAGATATCTCCCCATTACCACCAAAGTGTTTTGAAAGTTCTTTGACCTGGATGGGAAATTGACCTCTAGGAATGCAACATAGGAGGCAAAAGAAGAATATCACCAAAATTTAGAAAAATACGGTATTTCATAAAATAAAGGTGCTTATAATATATCTCCCTTGGTCCCTCAGGCCCTGGCCCAGTTGCAAAAATTCTTACAAATCCTCACAATGTCAGCAGAAAGACAAAAGAAGTCCCCCAAAAGAGAGAAAAAGAACAACTCCTACAGCTTTCTTTTTAGGCCTGAGCAAATATGGCAACATTCCATTCCAGGCTAATTTGCAGTCCTGTACATAAAGAGATCATTCATAATTTTATGGCGTTCAACTCCCAGAGAATGATGTGAGTGGGAATCATCTTTTTAATTATATTTTTATCTATTGACTAAATAGTAGAGGCCCCAGGAAGTTAAATTGCTTTTGCTTAAGATATCCAAAGATTCAAGCTAGTGCCTCCCTTTTTACCATGAAAATAATCAGTTATTCAGAATATCCTCAGATCAGACTGATTTTGGATATTGTAAATACCAAAAGAAAGGAAAAAAGAAAAGAAATGTCCTAATAGGAAGGTGCCCATCTGAAATAGTTATAATAATATAACCAACACTTAGATATTACTTGAAAATCACCTTTAACTATAGATAGATGTAGATAGATATGAATACGTATATATGTGTGTGTGCATTTGTATATATATCTGTATCTATACACGTACATTTACATACACACATACATGCACATAAAATCACAAATCTATATATATTTGGATATGTGATATACGTATATACATATATAAAGTATATTATATATCATGTAAAAGTATAAAGTGTATTATATATAGTATAACTGTATTAAATAGATTTTAAAGTCTAATATATGTATGTATGTACATATACATGTATATTATATATAATCACAACTGAGTCCTATGAAGTAGTCACTACATGTATTATGATACCTAATTTACAGATGAGAAAAGCGAAGCTTAGAAACATTGAGTTGCCCACAGCTAGTCCCATAGTAGTAGTAGTAGTGTAGTAGTAGTAGTAGTAGTAGTAGTAGTAGTAGTAGTAGTAGTCGTCCTACAGGTAGTGTCAGAGGCTGACTTTCAGCCCATATCTTAGTGACTCCAATTTTGCATTCTATCTACCTGCACCACCATGCTGACTCTCAATCGCTGTCTTTCCTTAGAAGATATAGATGATATGGAAAGCAAGATGCAAATGGTCAGACCAATGAAAGCTTTAAGTCATGCTTCTTCAATGGCCATTTCCACAATATCAGGTAATTAAACAACATTGGATTTTGATTTCTGTGGAAAATTGCCCTTTAAATGGTGCCACCCTTTTTAGTGATTATTCATTCAAGAATTCTTTCAGCTGAATTAAAAAAACAGAGTTTATTAAAAATCTACCATATTGGGTAGACTTTTAAGGAATCTGAACATTTGTAACACTAATATAAGTGGGCCAGATTGAATCATAGCCCTTTAATGGAGGCCGAGATAGATCTTACATACAGGAAGACTGGGTGGGATCTCGGGTTGGCCAAGTAATCTGGGGTGACTGGAGGAGAGGTCTAGGGAGGATCTTAATGGAAGTGGTCAGTAGGCTGGGGTGACTAGAGGTCGAAGCCAGGAACCAAGAGAATGAGGTTTTAGATAGGATCAAGGGTGGGAAATAGCCGAAGGAACCCAAAGATAACAGAAAAAGGAGGGCTAGGCTAGATTAAGGGTAACAGAGAATTGGACGTAGCAATAATGAAAAGACATAGCCTCAGGTGAATACCAGATCAAGTGGAAAGATTCAAGGAGAGTTCAAGGGGATTTCCAGAGCCTGTACCCCATCATTAGCACCTACAAAGAGATGAATAGGAAAATATAAATCAAAACTGCACATTTCCTCATACATCTGATTATCCTTCTACCACAGAGCAGAGACTTAAAAAAAATCTCTATTCTTTTTTCAGAGCTTTATGAGTAAGAAGGAAGTAGTCAAAGTATGCAAATGTTCAAATGTTATAATGATAAATCACATTTGCTATCTATACAAACTTTAAGGTTTACAAAGTACCTTCCTCAGAGTGACCCTGGAATATGCATATGGCTTACTTCCACACTTTAATAGATTGCTGTGGGTCACACAGAGTCAAGGTCATTTGAACCATTGTTATCAGCTGAGTGTAAATCAATGAGAACTGGTTCTAGAATAAAGAGACTCATGTCCCTGATCCTGCTGTATACTAAATGAATGTGGATATTGTGATGTTGAACATATGCTCCTTGAGGGCAGAGACTGTTTTTCCTTTGGTCTTTGAATCCCTCAAGCCCAGTAAAGCCTTTCAGTGAGTAAGCACTTATTAATATCCATTAAGTTTAATGGAATTTAAAATAACATTCAAGGTGGCATTAGTCTGAGTTTCAACTGCTTTCATTTTTGTAGCACCAATGTGATACTCACAGTGCCAAGACACCTATGAATATGCCAGCCTAGTTCTGAATCGCAAAATATAACAGACTCTCTACATGGAAGACAGAACCAAAACATTTAGTCAAAGACCGGAAAGCCGAATCCCAATACCACAAAGTTAAATCCATCATAGCAACAAATAAGTCTATACACATTAGCAATGCAGGGGACACCCTCTTTAGAGCTTAGAAAATGAATTACTTCTTGTTTCTTGGTTCCATCTGTCTATAGGAGTCTACACTAACTCACTATCCAGGGTACAAGTTCTTATACTTTGTGTCACAGACCCCTTTGGCAATCTGGTGAAGCCTATGGACCCCTTCTCAGAATAATATTTTTAAATCACATAAAATAAAATATGTAAGATTAAAAAGGAAACCAATTATATTGAAACAAGTTTTCCCCACTCTAGTACTTACTAGATTTTACTGACCTTGGCATCATAGAGTCCCTTCCCACATAAACAGATAGAAAATACCCAACTATATAGTAATTTTAGTCTTAGAACAGAATTATTTAATCAAATAAACAATACATAGTAAAAATGTCTGCCAGGCAGTGAAGGTAGTAAGAAAGTGAGCCAGTACACAAACCCTGGTCCTCTGACTCCCAGTACAGCCTTCTACCCCTCCACTTAGCCTATGGCTAGAGTCACCCTAAGCCCAACTTGGTATAACCCTGATGAAGAAGGTGGAGAGATCAGACATATAACTAGCTAATATGGATATACTTATACCTATTGATGTAGATATAAATGATATATAGGGCAATATATGACTATACACATAAGTATAGATGTTGGTCTACATACAGGATATAGACTGAGACATATCAACCAAACAAGCACTAGTCAATTGCCTACTATGTAACTAAGCACAATGCCATGCAGGATTTTTCCCAGTGATACAAGTATTTTCAAACAGCCATCATCAGGAAATCCTAGTATTACAGAATGTCAGAGTTAGAGGGGCAATCTAGTTCCACTCCCTCACGTCATAAAGAAGGAAATTTCTGGCTATAAAGGTGAAGTTCAATTCAATTCAGTAAGCATTTATTAAGCACCTACTATATGCCAGACACTGAGCTAAGCTCTAGGGATACAAAAAAAGGCAAAGATCACTCAGGATTGCAATAGTTAGATCTCCTTTTATCCTAGAATGATAAGTTATTCTTTGACAAGTTGGGATGATTTGCATTAAGGAAAAAAGCAGTTTTCCCCTATCCTTAAGACAGCCTTCTCTCCTGATTTTGGGTGCAAGAATCCTAGAACAGTATATGTCAAAGTCCCATCTCTGACATACAGTGGCTATGTAACCCTGGGCAAATCTCTCAGCCTCTTGGTACTCTGTGACTCTCTAAGACTATACACTGTAGACCCAATGCTGACCCATGCTGGTGAACCATTGAAAGTTGGTTTTCTCCTCCCATGATAGCCCATCCATCAGCTTTTACCATTCTCCTTCCCTTGCTTTACCAGCACATTTCCTGACCAAAAAGAATGGTCTAATGAGAGAATTTTATAACTAGGCAAGAACCTAGAGACCATCTAGCCCTTTAATTTTACATATCAAGAGTCAAGCTCAGGTCATGAGCTCATAGAATTAGAACTTGAAGGGACCTTAAAAGTCATCTAGTTTAACTGATGACTTGGTAGCTCCTAAAGGATAAGTGACTTACCCTCATAGGAGTAATAAGTAGAAGAGTGAGAATTTGAACTCAGATGCCATCCAAGAGCCTACGGCCAGATACTGTTAGGAACAAGACTAGAATCCAGGTCTTGACCCTTTCCAATATACCACAATGGATTAGAGCAAGTTAATATTTTTCTAAATGCCTACTTAGACTAATTGATCTGTAGTTTGATGTTACTATGACTAAAACTCCTTATTCAATCAAAAGCAAATAGAAAAACAACCTACACACATAGTTTCCTCCTTTATTTTGGTTCCTAGGCAGTCATTTGAATATTTTCCTCTAGTGTTGCCTTCCTTCTAAACTATTTTATATACGTATATATGTGTGTGTATGTGTATGTCTGTGTGTATATACATACACAGTGTGTATATACAAACATATGTGTATGTATGTGCATGTATTTATATTTATATGTGTATTGTGTATATCTACATCTCTTATTAATACATGTGTGTATTTTACATATATAAATGTAATATACATGTGTATATATTTGTTTATATCTCTCTATATGTATGTATGTATGAATGTATGTATGTATCTACCTATCTATCTATCTATCCATCCATCATGTACCTATCTAAATGTTCTCACCCCCTTAAGTGTGTAAGCTCCTTGAGACCAGGGTCTATTTGTGTGCCTTTCTTCACATCTTCAATGGTTTGAATAGTACCTGGTATATAGAAGCACTTAATAAATACTTGTTTATTGAATGGATAACTGCTGAAATTCAAAGACAATAAAATGATCTTTGCCCTCAAGAAGCTTGCATTCTGTCAGATATAATATGGTATACATATAGATAAGGATATAGATGTAAATATAGGAGTCAATATAGAATCAGCTAATTGGTATTTATTAAATCTCTATGTTCTAGGTACCAAGCAAAGCACTGGGGATATAGACAAAAATTAAGCAGTGTTTGCCATCAAGGAGCTTACAGTCTATCAAGTGTGGATATAACTGTAGATATGTATATAGAGATAGAAAATGCCTTCTTCAAAATACTACCCCAATGCCGCATCATAGTATAGTGGAATATGATTGTGATGGAATATTACTGTGCTATAAGAAATTATGAGCTTGATAATCTTAGAAAAACATGGATTGACTTGTAAGAAATAATGAAGAGTGAAATGAGCAGAACTGAGAGAAAGTTGTATATAGTAATAACAATATTGTTATAAGAACAACTTTGACCAAATAAGTCATTTTGACTTATACAAACACCCAAATTAACTAAAAAGGATGTATGAAGGAAGATATTATCTGCATCCAGAGAAAGAACTGATAAATAGAAGTATATATAGAATGATTACACACACACACACACACACACACACACACACACATGTATTTGTGCCTAATGGTAGCCATCTCTAGGGCAGGGGGGAGGAAAAAAATATTACATGATAACTTTATTATATATTTAAAAGGAATAGCAAATTGTACAGAATAAAATTAAATAAATAAATGAACGAATCAAATCAAATAATCTATAGTACAGTGGGGATCCTGTGTTCTTAAAAGCTATGCCAAGAGGACACAGCCCTGTCAGGTCCTACCCAGCTGGTAAGATTTCATGTCTTTCATCTAACTATATGTCTGTCTTTCATTTAAGGTTCAGCCCAGCTAAGGTGTGACAAGCTTATCAGCAGGCTGACCTCAGAATGATTCATCTTTAGCCACAACAGCCCTTGAAGACTTTCTGCTAAGTCATAGAAGAGTTGCAATCTTTATTAGGGGAGGGAGTACTTACAATGACTAATTGCAAATAGGATTGAAGTTTAGATATAGAGATACAAAGACAGGGTAAATATAATTATGAATGTGGTGCCACATTCAATTCAATTTTAAGTGAAACCCATTTGAATTTGTCTAAGGAGCTTCTCTAAAGTCACAACATCATCTGTCTTGCTATGGATTTCACTTTTTTTTTACGTCACAGAGTAATGACTAAAGTGCTATGGAGGGAAATGGTACTCAGCTAAAAGAAAAAAAAATGTTGGTACGAAGGGAGAGATTTTCTCCAGCCAGTACGCTTTCATCCAAACTCTGAGCTGGGAAATAGGGCACAAATTTTGCAATTAATCTGTATGTTCCATAGGCCTCTACAGAATAGAAAAGTGGTTTGTTGCTAACCTAAGATGAGACACATAGCAAAAAAAGAAGGAATGCATGCATCTCTTTATAAAAATTCTGCTATATTGTGTCCCGTGCAAAAAAATCTCTTTTATGCCATATATATATATATATATATATATATATATATATATATATATATATATACATATATATATACATATATATATACATATATATATATATATATCAGATAATGACATATAATGAAATGCACACATCCTCTGGGGGTGGAGAAAGCTATTACACTATACTGAAAGCCGTAATGTATCAAGGAACTGAAAAAGTAAAAGGCTCCCTTCAATGCCATCATTTTGTTCCTAGATTTCTGGAAGCATTTCTTTGCTGTAAAATAAACCTATTAACACTAATATTATCTACAGTAATCTGGAAGACTGTAGAATAAACTTTAGTATAATCTGTTACAAGTCTTCTAAACTGTACCAGTTATATGACAGCCCCTACTGTGGCTGAGGATCCAGACAGCCAGCATTTTATACTTCTTTGATTTTTTCATAACATAATGTCAAGGAGTTGGTTTGACAGTAAAGTTTCGTTAAAAGTATACAGTTAGGAAGAAGTGCGGATGCTTAGATGATGATATTCTCTTTCTTGATATTAACTCTATCTGATAGGCACACTAACACATTGTTAGTGGAGCTGTAAAACAGTACATCCATTTTGGAAAGCTATTTGGAATTATGTAAATAAAGTGACTAAAATGTCCATATTCTTTGACCCCCACATTCTATTATTAGGCTTATACTTAAAGGGTGTCACTAATGAGAAGAATGTCTCTGTATACACCAAAATAATTAAGGCAGCACTTTTTGTGGTAGGATAGAATAGGAAAAAAAACCAAATGGCTATGTAGTGGGGACTTGCTCAACATTGTGATTTTGAGTATATTAGATATTCCTGTGTAGAAAGAAATGGCAAATATGGTAAATATAGAGAATTATGGAAAGATTTACACAATCCAATGGAAAATGAAGCAAGGCAAAAAAAAATACACGCACAAGCATGCACACACACATAAACACACACACACACACACACACACACACACAGTGACAACAATGTAAATGGAAAGAACAATCACCAAACAATGAAAAGTGATTGTTGTAAAATTACAAAGAACAAGCATGGTTCCAAAGAAGAGATATGAAGATACTACAACACACTTATTGCTGAGGTTGGAGGTTCATGGGAAAATATATTGCCTATATTTCCATATATTTTCAATATATTATTAGTTTTACTGATTTTTTTTGTCTCTTCTTTTTCTTTTATTTAAAAAATATTATATGGAATGGCTCTCTAAGAGGAGAAAGAGAATATTGGGACAAATTCTGGCAAAGTAAAAAAACAAAAGATACCAATAAAATATATTTCAACAACTCTTAGTTATGAAGATAGATGCTCAGTTAGGACATACTTATAAGCCAATCTTCCTAATGTGTGAGACAAATATAAGTTCAATAAAAATCACAAGAAGAGAAAGAATGGTAACATTTTTCTTCATTTGACAAGCTGGTTGAGCTCTCTGGAGGTCTCAGCTCTTGAGGAATTATTCTTCAATTATTCCCTGGCACTTTCTTCCATACTATGCCAAAGACTCTAGTGGAAATCCTCCCAAAGCCAAAGAAACTATAAACCTAAAAACTTAGGGAAATATATGACAACCATATTTTCTAGTCCACCAAGTCTTTATGGCCCCTGATTCTCCTGAGTGTTTCTGAATCTTAGAAAGCCAAGGCCACCTCTCCCCCTCCGTGACCAAAAGTTTTTGAGTCCCTGAAAAACTCACTTGATGATACACTTAACATCTACAAATATGCATCATGTGTATCAAAAGGAAAACCATATTTTTCCCTCATCACAGATAATCATCCCATAGTATCATTTAAAGAAAACCCACAAGAATGTTACATGTAGTAGACATAGTACAACACAAAACATCACTTGACAGGCCTATTCAATGACTGGATGTCTCAATTAAATGCAGGACATATCACATGCACACATCATGATAGCTTATTGATAATACATAAGCAAATAGCCATATACAGCAAAAATGCGAAGATAGCAACACTATCAATAGGCTTATATTGTTACAATGCAGGCAGAATCATTAGTATATAAATAAAGAAGCAGCAAAACAATGTATAGCTAAAAGACTTAGCAATAGTACATGGATGACACCGGCATACAGCAACAAGGAGAATGCCATCATAAAGCAAAGCGTAATGTAGAGTCATCCATTAACTCATTTATCAATATATGAACATACACAATTACTTTCAAAACATGCAATATAGGGTCAAGCATTAGTATTAACATTTGGCCATATGTGTAATCAATACTTCTCCTGCGCTGTGATCTCTCGTTTCTCCTACAACATTATAATTTAGCTTGGTCAGACGATTCTAGCTCTTTTGTGACATGCTGACCTTTGTGCGCTGAAACTTGAGCTAGTTGATGGCATGGGCTGAGCACCATTATCTTTAGGCCTGTAAACCTGAAATCCCAAACAACTTGACCTTGTGATCAGGCCCGTGAGCTTTTCTGCATTCTATAGATTGTCCCTGTACTATAGGTCTCTATAATTGAAGCTCTCTTAGGCAGAAAATGCGCTATGAGTCCAGTGAAGCTTCCCCCACCCTTGTCTGAGCCAAGGTCCTTCTCACTTCAAAGCAAGGTTTTTTGTTTATAGTGAATAGCATGTTATTCATTTGGAACATCCCCTCCTAAGCTATTACCTGGATCAGTCTTTCTGTAACTAGTAGACATTTTTTCTCCTCAGAGTCTTCTTAGCTAAGTAACCATCATTTCTTTCCTTCTGCTCATCAAGGAGTCCAATGAATTCTCCTACAGACAATAGGTCATTGCAACAATTTGTCTTTATAGGGCCCTCAGAACTCTTGGGACAGCTAAGTAGCACAGGGGACAGAGTGCTAGGCCAGGAGTCAGGAAGACATATTCCTGAGTTCAAATCTGGCCTCAGACATTTACTATCTCTGTGACCTGGGCAAGTTACTTGACTTTGTTTGCCTCAGTTCCTCATCTGTAAGATGAGCTAAAGAAGGAAATGGCAAACCATTGCAATATTTTTGCCAAGAAAACCCCAAATGGAGTCATGATGAGTTGAACGTGACTAAAAACTAACTGACCTCCCACAACAATGACAAAACTCTTTGGAGTATGGAATAGCTTTTTATAGGTCTGATTATTGCTAAGTTCCTTGAATACCAACGTTTCTCAGCAAGACTGTCATCTTAATGAAGTTCCTGACATTGTTCATCAAAGCATCATTAGCAACTTAGCAACTTTCCATGACTATCTCTGAAGACCTTACTTAAGTTAGAGATCTTCCAAGATAGTCATAGAAGTTGCTAAGTTTCTTTCAGGCAATATATTAGCCAAGAGATGTACTAGTTTGTATGTATTTGCCTTCTCTTCATTGTCAAGAGCTCTAAAACATTAGCATTCTCACCCAAATATCAGAATATATGATAGGAAATCTATGGCATCATTCCTGGTGAAGTTGTAAACTACAACAGTACTAGAAATGCCTCATGCTGACTCCACTGAGATTTTGTTTTTATGTCTCGGTTTTTCTAACATGTTCATCAATGTGAGATTGAAATACTTAGGCTTTGTGTCAACTTGGGGAGGGTATGGCACACATGTAGACTTCTTCATACCTTCCAAAGTGAATATTTCTTTAAGGAACTTGTTCTCAAAGCCTTTACCACGGCCAGGATGTATTCTGGCAGGGAACTGATGTGCTGAGGAAATATTTTTCCTATCAAACTTTAGCAACTAAGAACCTTTCTGGTTCCTAGTTGAGTACATCTGTACATCCTGATGAAATAAGTTGTAGCCATTATGATATAGCTTATGCTTTCATCATCTCCCGTTAGAGATAAAAGTCAATGCAGAAAAGTTCCAAAGGTTTACTAGCACTTGTATTTTCCAAATATGCAGCATGAATTGGTAGCATTTTTAATACATGGTGCATAAGTCTAAAACTTCAAAGTGACATCTGCTGCCATCTTGAGCCAGTGAAATCTATTTCACACTAATTCTACTTCTCTTTCAATCCATATGTCCAAAGCTATCCTGAAATGCTTTCATTGCCATAGGATGATAGTCTTTGGGTAGTACCATGTGTGAGACCAATTATAGCACTCCATTGTATGGTTCCAATTTCTCCCATGGCCTCAACAAAAAAGGTGGTCCTTTACATCCAGTTTCTCCTCTCTACAATCTATTCTCTACATAGATGCCAAACTGACATTCCTGAGGCACAGGTCTGACCATATCAGTCTTCTCCTTGAGAGTGGCTTTCTATTATCTCTAAGATTAAAAATAAGACCAAAATCCTACCTTAATTGACATTTAAAGTCCTTCCAGATCTGGCTACAACTTATCTTTCCAGACTGATTTTATATTATTCCCTCCTCATGCACTATACATTCTAGCCAAAGCTTTTTCCTCATAAATGAAATTCTATCTCTTACCTCAATACCTTCTTACAGCCTGTCTTCCAAGCCTATAATTCTCACCTCATGGATTCTACCTTTCAGAATCCATAGCTCCCTAGTAGGGTTATGGTATATAAAATCTATTTGTGCAGAGTCAGTCTGAGTGACCCCATATTTAAAAATTTGCTTAAATTTTGGGTATGTGCAAAACTATTTGATTCTTGCTAAGAAATAGAGTGGTGGATCAGTGGAATAGGTTAGGCACATAAGACACAGTAGTCAATGACTATAGTAATCAACTGTTTGATAAACCCAAAGACTCCAGCTTCTGGGATAAGAATTCATTATTTGACAAAAACTGCTGGGAAAACTAGAAAAGAGTATGACAGAAATGAAGCATAGATCAACATCTCACACCCTATACCTAGATAAGGTAAAAATGGGTACATAATTTAGACATAAAGAGTGACATCTTAAGCAAATTAGGAGAGCAAAAAGGAGTTTTCCTTTAAGATCTATGGAAAAGGGAAGAATTTACGACCAAACAAGCGATAGAGAACATTGTGAAATGCAAAATGGATAATATTGATTACATTAAGTTAAAAAGTTTTTGCACAAACAAAACCAAGCAACAAATATTACAAGGAAAGCATAAAGCTGAAAAAGAATGTTTACAGGAAGTATCTCTGATAAAGGCAGCATTTCTAAAATATATATTGAACTGAATCAAATTTATAAAAATTCAAGTCATTCCCTAATTGATGAATGGTCAAGGATTTGAACAGGCAGTTTTTGGATGAAGAAATTAAAGCTATCTATAGTCATATGAAAATACTCCCCAAATCACTATTGACTAGAAAAATGCAAATTAAAACAACTCTTAGGTACCATCTCAAACCTATCAGATTGGTTAATATGACAGAAAAGGAAAATGATAAATACTGGAGGAGATGTGGAAAAATTGGAACACTGATACATTGTTGGTGGAGTTAGGAAGTGATCCAACCATCCTGGAGAGCAATTTGGAACTATGTCCAAAAGGGCTATAAAAATGTGCATACCCTTTGACCCAACAATACCACTACTAGGTCTGTATCCAAAAGAGATCGTTAAAAAAGGGAAAAGGACCCACATGTACAAAATATTTATAGCATCTCTTTTTGTTGTGGCAAATAATTGGAAATTGTGGGGATGCCACCAATTGGAAAATGACTGAGCAAGTTGTGGCATATGAATGTAATAGAATACAATTATTCTATGAGAAATGATGAGCAGGTGGATTCAGAAAAACCTAGAAAGACTTACATGAACTGATGCTAGGTGAAGTGAACAGAACCAGGAGAACATTATACACAGTAACAGTAACATTGTATGATGACTAGCTATGATAGACTTAACTCTTCTAAGCAATACAATGATCCAAGACAATTCCAAAAGACTTGTGATAGAAAATGCTACCCACAGAGGAAGAGCTATGGAGTCTGAATGCAGATTGAAACATACTATTTTCACTTTCTTTTTTGATTTTTCTTTCTTGTGTTTTTTCCCTTTTGTTCTGATTCTTCTTTCACAATACATCTTCTTTCACAATACATATGTTTAACATGATTGTACATGTATAATTTTTTCAGGTTTTTAGGTTAAGAAAGTATGTAGGACACACTTTTAAATTTAATTTCCATTATTAATATTTTCTCCATCACTTTCTCAATTCTAGATTATCAATAAAATAAACAAAAGGAAATAAAGAAAATATGTTGACGTCAATTATATTAATAAGATAAAAATAATTTAAAAATTGGGAGGGGGGGCAGTATGTGTATAGCCAGCTGGCAGGAAATGGTGATCTGGATCCAATACTCTATCACATTCTCACTAATCCCATCTTCCTATGATACTGCAAAGGAGGAAGAGCTGAGGTGACACAAATCCCATTTCCTCATTAGCTATATATCAATCAAAATACTTTTGCCCCATATGGAAATTCTTTGCTCCCATCTGTAAAAGCAGTTTGAAATTGGGATTGGCTGTACTTTAACTGCTTGCTGCCTTTGTCTTATTTCCTGAGCTTGTCTTATTGACCAGGGTGAGACCTGAACCAAGAGTTCTTTTAACAATTTGGCAAACCAGCCAGGAGTCACTCACTCACATGACTATCACTATGGCACTCAGACCTTTGTCTGTCATGGGTCAAAGTGGACTCTCTCAGTGGTCAGTCATCTGTGAAGCTGTCAAAGAATTAAGCTCCCTAAACGCAGGAAGAATAAGGAGAAATAGGTCCTGGACCAAAAAAAAAAATTGATTCTTTCTCATTTGTGCACAAAGAAAAGAAGCAGTACACCACAGAAAAGACAGGGCAGTGGTGAGTACTAGTCTTGTCCAACACAAGCTTGCCAAGGAAGAGAAAGGTCAAGGGGATAACTGTATCATTATGGGACTGGCATAAAGCAATTCCCTTGGTGACTCCCCATTAGGCAAGCTGTTAAAGCTCAGGATGAGAGAAAAAACTATGAGTTCAACTGAAACTGTCTAAAACTCAAGTGGTAAAGCTCAGCAGGGACTGAGCTCAGTACATAGATAATTTTGAGAAACAAATTTGGCCAGATAAATATGGGATCTTTTATTATTATTACTTGTACATGTTAAAAACCAGTCTTGAAGATCTAGAACCTAAGCAAAATGGATTATAGGTACCGTTGGGCAGAACTTTCAAACCAAGACTGCCCCCTCATTACTGTGTCCATAAAATCTGGATTTCTCAGAAACGAAGTCCATGGCACCCTTAAGAACCACTTTTGCAGGGAATAATCAGAGAAGAAGGAACTTAAAAAAAAAGAAAGTAAATCTAAGGAAGTGAAAAATTTTGACTGCCCTATCCCTTCTCCCCATCATGAAGGGGGCAATGTAGGAGGATAGCAGAAGAGACAAAGGGCCAGAAAGGAATATTTACAAAACAAAAGGGTAAGGGCTGATATGTTTTATGGTAAAAGGGAGAGGCACTCTAAAAGTCTGCAGGAAATGCAAAGGGGACAACACCTCCAGCAAAGGGCAACATCCTCCAGATCAGGGCTGTCCAAAATATGGCCCACAAGTGATTTAATGCGGCCTGCCTATGGGTTTTAATTTTCATGAGCGAAAAAATAAAATAATAATTTGCATGGAATGTGAATTAGATTTTTAAATTCCATCACTAATAAATAATCTCATTGATGTGAATTTTCTTTGGTGTTTTTAAGTAGTATTACAGACAGAACATATCACACGAAATTTTCAGTCGATCTGTGGGATGCGTTCCTTCTGTACAATGCAGACTAGTCAGTATGCACCTACCTTTATACTGTTGTGTTGTCACTTTGTTGTTTTGTGTTTGCTTTCATGCTTCACACCTTCACCTGTGGTATTGATGACACTTTCTATTAGTGTATTGTATTTTTTATTCTGGGTGTGGCCCTTAAATAATTATTTTATTTTAATGAGGCCCTAAGAAAACCTAAGATATGACAGCCCTGCTCCGGATTATCAACAGAAGGCTTCTATGAAGAACCGGCTGCCACATGGACCACCAATCCCACTGTCACCTCCAGTCTGGCCTGGCTCACCACCACCACACTTTTCCCCTAGCTAGCAGTCTGGGGTCAGACTAAATATATTTGTGGTATGGA
Source organism: Trichosurus vulpecula (assembly GCF_011100635.1). Classification (NCBI taxonomy): domain Eukaryota; kingdom Metazoa; phylum Chordata; class Mammalia; order Diprotodontia; family Phalangeridae; genus Trichosurus; species Trichosurus vulpecula. The sequence goes on along the minus strand of NC_050575.1, from coordinate 268,806,346 downwards.
ATTATTTGAGGAAGTCAGGACTTAATGGAAAAGATACCCAGTATTTGGCCTTATAAAAATTATTTTAGAAGCTGCAAAAGTAAGTTTAGTTAAAAGCATAATTGGATCAAAATTACTCTATATTGGTCTTGAATACAATTAGTATAGAGTTACAAAAGTGACAAAAATGAATAATTTTCTACAAAAGATAATTTAGCAATGCATTCAACTGAATTTATGTCACATGCCAATAAATTTTATTTCATGTTTTAAATACATGATATTGGGTATGTTACTATTATGTTTCTAAAATTTTTCTCGTTTTGTGAGTTTTGGGAAACTATTGTATCAGAAATGCTGGAAACTGCAAGAATGCCCATCAATGGGGTGATGATTGTGATGGAATACTACTGTGCTATAAGACATGATTGGCTCTATGATCTTAGAAAAATATGGATATACTTGTATAAAATGATGAAGAGTGAAATGAACAGAACCAATAGAATGTTGTATACAATAACAGCAATATTGTTTTAAGAACAACTTTGAGCAAATGAGTCATTTTGACTATTATAAATATCCAAATTAACTACAAAGGACATATAAAGGAAGATGCTATCTGCATTCAGAGAAATATATAGAGAATATAATAAATAGAAATATATAGAGAATGATTTTACATACAGAGACACACATGCATATCTAATGGTAGTCATCTCTAGGGAGGAGGGAGGACGGAGGAGAGGGAAGAAAAAAAGGAAACAAAAGAAATTTACATGATAGCTTTAATACATATAAGGAATAGCTAATTGTACATAATAGGTTTGCAGTTTCATGTGTAATCATCTATCTTTATAATACTACATTATGGAAATGCTTGTTTTATTCCATAAATTAAAAACAAACAAATAAATAAAATGATACCTAGAGACCATTACAATTGTATCATTAGAAAAGTAACTTCTAAAACAAAACCAAAAGAATGAAAAATAGAAGACAATGTGAAATATCTCATTGGAAAAACAACTGACCTGTAATTTAAAGGACAGATAATTTAAAAATTATTGGACTACCTGAAAGCCATGATCAAAAAAAAAGAGCCTGGACATCATCTTTCAAGAAATTATCAAGAAAAACTGCCCTGATATTCCAGAACCAGAGGGTAAAATAGAAATTTAAAGAACACACCAATCGCCTCCTGAAAGAGATCCCAAAAGGAAAACTCCTAGGAATATTGTACCAAATTCCAGAGTTCCTACATCAAGGAGAAAATAATGCAAGCAGCCAGAAAGAAACAACTCAAGTTTTATAGGAACACAATCAGGGTAACACAAAATTTAGCAGCTTCTACATTAAGGTATTGGAGGGCTTGGAATACGATATTCTGGAGGTCAAAGGAGCTAGGATTAAAACCAAGAATCACCTACCCAGCAAAACTGAGTATAATTATTCAGGGGAAAAAATGGATATTCAATGAAATAGAGAACTTTTGAGCATTCTTGATGAAAAGATCAGAGCTGAATAGAAAATTTGACTTTCAAATACAAGAATCAAGAGAAGCATGAAAAGGTAAACAGGAAAGAGAAATCATAAGGGGATTATTAAAGTTGAACTGTTTACATTCCTACATGGAAAGATGATATTTGTAACTCATGAGATCTGTCTCAGTATTAGGGTAGTTGGAGAGAATACATGTGTGTGTATACGTATATATATATATACGTATACACACACACATACATATATACATATACATGTGTATATAGACAGAAGGCACAGGGTGAGTAGAATATAAAGGGATATCTAAAGGGATATCTAAAAAATAAAACTAAGGGGTGAGAGAGTAATCTACTGGGAGAAGGAGAAAGAGAGAGGTTGAATGTAGTAAATCATCTTACATAAAAGAGGCAAGAAAGAGCTTTCACAATGGAGAGGAAGAAGGGGGAGGTGAGAGGGAATGAATGAACCTTACTCTCATCAGAATTGGCTTAAGGAGGGAATAACATACAAATTCAATTGGGTATGAAAATATATCTTACACTATAGGAAAGTATCAGGGAAGGGGGTAAGGGTAATGATAGAAGGGACAGCAAATTGGGGGAGGGGGTAATCAGAATCAAACACTGTTGAGGAGGGACAGGTCAAAGAAGAGAATAAAATAAATGGAGGACAGGACAGGATGGAGGCAAACATAGTTAGTTTTTCACAATATGACTGTTATGGGAATGTTTTACATGACTACACATGTATAACCTATATCAAACTGCTGTCTTCTCAATGAGAGTGGGAAGAGAAGAAGGGAGACTGGGAACTGCAACTGGGAAATAAGATACACAGGCAATGGGGTATAGAAATCTAACTTGCCCTACAGGAAAATAGAAGAGGATAAAAGAAGGGGGCAGGGTGTGATAGAAAGGAGGGCAGATTGGGGGAAGGGATAATCAGAATGCACGCTGTCTTGGGGTAGGGGAGGGTAGAGATGGGGAGAAATTTTGGAACTCAAAGTCTCGTGGAAGTGAATGTTGAAAATTAAAATAAATAAATTTAAAAATTTTCTTTAAAAAGTAACTCCTTTTTAATCTGGATGCTGTTAGGTTATGAATTGAGATGTTAAAGAATGTGGTCAAAATGTTTTAAAAACTGATAAATATTTAATTGGGTATATTTTGCTTTGACATGGATGATAATGATAACTTATTTTTTGAGATTAAAGGTAGCAAAGACCTCTTAAGTTATTCCCAACTTACAATGTTTTTTAAAACTTTCTATTCAGGCAAGGTCATAAGATCCTATTAGCCCTGCTGATAACATGTTGTAAAATGCTAAAGTAATGAAGTTTGAGAAACTAGGACCGTTCCTGGTCATAGTGGGGGGACTCACAAGTTTGCTTATAGTAAAGAGTGAGTTTTATCTGAGATTATCTGACCATTATTTATGAAAATTATGAAACTGTACCTATTAATGAATAGTATGTATTGAAGTTACATCTTTAAGCTGGCTTATTATCAATAGACATTTAATTCAAAGATTTCATTTTTGCCTTAGTGGTTAATAGGCAATACAGATTGAAAGCCTACTGTGGTCAGCATTTTTCTGGGGATTTGGTTGAACTGTTATATATTCACTGAATGTGTGAAAGTCTAGATTGTGATTATTCTTAATTTATAAATGAATGATAAATGAGATGCCCTGATCCAGACATAGGTATTTGAGAGATGCACAGGAGGTGCTTGTCAGACTCCTAAAGGACTTAACACCCCTAAAGCTACAGCTCTATTGGGTTTCTTTATTCATCCCACTGTAATTTTGCTTCTTTTATTAGCTCGTAAGTGTGATGGACCTGTTAACCTATTCTGTAAGCTGCATATCATTTTTGTTTGGACTGATACCGATGGGGAACCAAGGCCATTGTGCTGCAAGTTCTCTGGTCATGGTTTGCCCGTGGTATTTATGCAGTCTCACCAGGTGGTCTCTAACTGTCTTTCTTATTAACAGTTTAACTCCTCACTGAAGAAAACTGTGACAAAAATGGGAAGGAAGTGAGCTACCCTACCATTTAAATACTAGCAGATTGACTTTACTTGACTGCCAAATTTTATGGGCTATGTTTTGATGTGCAGAAAACAAGTGAGCCATTGAGTAGAGGCTTTTCCAGATCCTGCTAACTAATCATACTACCACCAAGGTTGCCAAGCACGTATATACATCACTCCCATGGGAAACCAGCCATGATTGGCCTCAGCCCGGCAGAGGACACAACCCCTGACCATCCCTGAGACCTAGTTAGAGTTAGGCTAAGAAGAGACCCCCAGAACCAATCAGTGATCCTTGACCACCTGTATTTGACCCTGACAATTAGGACAATATACCTCACCTGTAACCTATCACGCATTTGTTTTCCATACTTTCTGCCCTGTTTTGTGCATGTGAGGAAGGAAGATCAGAGACCCCCAATACTTATGTACATGTGATCCAAAATGCCAGCCACACCTTTAATTGGACTAATTGTTGGCTATGTACCCATGACCTTTAACCTTGGCAAAGGGATAGATGCCCTTGATGGGGGTGGGGTAGGATGGCCATGACTTGTGTGATTATTCATTTGTCATCAATACAGGATACTGTAAGCATAAAGCTAATTGTACTGCCATAGGGGTGGAAGGAGAATTCCTTTACATCCAACTGGAAGAAAATTAATAACATTCCCAGTTTTCACTCATTACAGCTATGCTATACTGTGAGGCCACCCTTACTGTAATATGAACAGAACAAGAAAAATGGCTGAATAATGGCAGAGAGGATGTAACCATACCATGTCCCTATATAAAAATGTGACTATCCATGGAGACCAGGGATATGTAGAAAATGTTTTCTTTCCAGGGCACCAGATATACACTGACGGACTTTTAGGATAGCCCTCTGAGATTTTATTTTATTTCTTGTATAATAACAAAGCATACTAGTGGCTCCCCCCAGTCGGCTTGGGCAGGGTTCTTTTTGGTCTCTAGACCATAACCATCTGACCTACAAGCACACACAAGCAAGTGTGCAGCCATCCTGGTATCTGCTTCATATCCCCTTTAGTAGGAGAGCTTGAGTACATCCCCAATGCCTTCCACCCATATGTGGGGCTGCCAACAGTCTAGCCCTTTTGAAAACAATTCTTTCTGGCTCTAAGGCCAGCTTTCTATCCATTCTATCATATTGCTTCCCTGATTCCTCAAGTTGTTTCTATGCTCTGAAAATTACTTTGTATTTTTTGGTATATTTTAAAAATTCAATTATCTGTGCATATGCTATTTCTGCCAGAGCTATGTAAGATTCTAGAGGATAAGAATTAATTTGATTTTCTTTTTACACCCAGTACCTAGCACATGATGCCTAGCACACAATAGTAGCACTTAAATGACTGTTGAATTGAATCAAATAATTTTTTTTTCTTCTTCCATGAGGATCAATAGGAATTATTTAACTGCAGTCAAGGAAAGTAACAAGAAGTTTGTGGAAGAGTAGGGAAATGGTGTACAATTTGATAATTCCTTAACCCCATCAATCTGCAATCTCAATGATGTAGATTAAAACCCATCTACGTCTTCTCATAGCAAAGGACTATTGAACATATCCTTTTATAAATCCCTCATTGAAATTTCACCAGACATGTTGAAATATTTCTCTAGTTTTTAAAATAGAATTGTATTGGTATATTTTATTTTTATACAGCCTACTTTCCCTAATACATTCCTCTTCCCTCTCCTCCTCCTGTCAGAGAGTTACCCCTTATAACAAAGAATAAAAAAAATGGGAGAAAACAGTTCATCAGAATTAATCAACATATCAAAAACATCTGAGATCTGCAATGTTCCACACCATAGTCCTCCATCTCTGACAAGAAGAAAGAAAAAGAGGGAGGCTCCTCTTCATAGCTCTTCTTTGGGGCCAAGTTTGTTCATTATATTTCATGGCATTCTCTTTTGATTATTTTATGGTGGTTGTTCTTTCCATTTACATTATCATAGTCATTGTGTATATTATCTTCCCTTAGATCTCTTGAAATGGAGTGGATCCCTGTGGAGTATTATCATCAGTTATCAGTTATTTCTTGTTTTCTCTACGTGATTGACTCTTTTTCTTTGCCATAAGGCTTCTCTCTTGCGATCTATTTTGCATTGCTTCTCTTACACAGTTCTTTATAGATAATATACATCCTGAAGCCTGCTCATTCCTACCATGAAACCCACCATTGTTCATTGGGTGACCTTCAATGTTAATTCTTTGGATCATCTATGGAACACACATTAGAGTTTATTCAAACTTAAAATATAAATAAATTCAAAAAGGCTTATGATTAATTCTTGAATGATAGAACTATGAGGTTTTTTTTAAAGGAAACTAACCTCATTAAAGGAAAATCCCTTTATTCTTGTTGTTAAGCTCACAAAGACAAACTATCCCCTGGTGTCACTATCAGAAACACAGTTACACCTGGAAGAACCTGGTCCAATCCATTTTTTTGTTCTTCTAAAACAGAAGTAGAAACAACAAAGAGGTAGGAGGCAAAATATTATGCTTCCATTGATTTGGGGTATTAAGCGTGGTGTGCATACACTATAAATACAGTCTAGCACACTATTTCAGACAGTAAGCATAGTCCACAGTTAGCATAACGTGATTACTTTATCTATTTCAGCATGGTATGGCGGATACCTAGGCACGGCTTTGGAATTAAGAGAACCTCGACTCAAATCCTACTTCTGACATATACTACAAGCTGTGAGAGTATAAACTAGTTACTTAAACTGTCAATGCCCTTAGGCAAATCTCTAAGGCTATATGTTGTGGAGAAATAGCTTATTTGCATCAATGGAGGGAGTTTCCATATTGGAAGTTCCTGCTATTAATATATATCACAGTCCTGGACTCCTCCTCCACAAAAAAACAGAGAAGAGAATAGAAAATTCATCCACTAGACTCAACATATAACCCCCAAAAGGCTTCCTAATGATTAAACTAACTCTTCATCTTTCTATTGCTTCACTCAACGCTTGGTCCATTATAAGCACTTAATAAATGTTTGATTGATTGTTTCTGGAAAATATATATCAACCTACACCACTTCAAAGACTTTGTACAACTGGTTGGGATGAGGGATTTTCTTGGCATATTAAAGGCAAACCACTTGTAGGTCATGGTAACCTAGCCAGAGTTGCACTACTCTTCCAAATCACCCATGAATTAACCTGAATTTTTTTCAACTTATTTTCAGCATCTATCAATATTTGTGGTAATGAGTTCCATAGACTGTGGTGATGAGGTTTCCAGAGAAACATGGCACAGAGATCAGCAGCCTAATAATCAAATTCTTCCCCTGACTTAATATTATCAATGACTAGCCTATACATGGTGCTTTAAGGGTTACAAAGAACTTTACATAAACTATCTTCACCTCATCCTCACAACCTCCCAGTAGCATAATCCAAGTATGATTATAAAGTTTCACTGATGAGAAATCTGAGGCTCATAGAGGTTACATTGCTTGTCTGAGGTCAAATAGCTAGTAAGCATCGGAGCCAGGAACTCAAACCCAACATGATCTTTCTACAGTACTGGCTCTATGGCAAAGAAATTGATTATACTTAATTGTTCTAATATATTTTCTGGCAGTTCTGTTACATAATTTTATTAGAGAAAAAAATAACATTATCATATCCAAAGTCATTTTACTTTCTATACTAAACTTGGAGTAATCAGGAAAATGTATATACACACTTATGACATATACTCCTATGTGTCTCTGGATACCCCAGCATCCTAATTTAACTACATTACAATTCACTCATTGTTCAGCTTAAGATTTAGATGTTATTCCTTGTTCTTTGAGAAAAAAGACTTAATGGACTCCAGGTAGTGTCACAGAAAATAAGGAACCTTAATATCAGGTTCACCATATTGCTAGCCAGGGTAGTAATTGAGTGGGACAATCAAGGTACCATGGGAGAATATGAAAGTTAGATGATTGAAACCAGAGTGATGAGTACTAAAGGATACTTACAGCCTTTCCTGTGGAAGTAAAAACTGAACAGGTAAAAAGTGACTATGGGGTAACAGTAATTTATTTTTTAATTTCTAAAAGAATGGAAATTCATATATGTGAGAGATATACCTACTCTTATTTTTATCTTCTTTGCCCATCATTAAGATCTTCATTATGATCAGTGAGATGATATTGAGGACCCACTTTATAATAAGGAATTACATCAAATTTTGTATCATTAAGATAAAACACATTATCTCCCAACATAAATGGTGGATATGAATAAACCGTTTTCAGGAGACTAAATATATACAATCAATAATAATACAAAACGATGCTTCAAATCACTAATAGGAAGAGAAATATAAATGATGACAAATCTGAGGTTTAATCTCATATCCAGAAAATTGGCAAAGATAATAAAAGACAGAAATAAATAATGTCAGAGGGGCTTAGGAAAACAAGCATACTAATTGGTAGAGCTATGAATTGACCCAATCATTCTGAAAAGCAATTTGGAACTATGCTGGCAAAGTGACTAAATTGTTCATGACCTCTGATGAAGCAGTATTACTCATAACTGGACATTTACACCAAGAACAACAAAGGGAAAAGGAAACAAAGGAAACCCATTTGGACCAAATTATTCGTAGGAGTACTTGGGAAACAGCAAAAATACTGGAAGCCAAGCAGATGCTTAACATTTGAAGAATGGCTCAACAGATTAAGGTGTTTTAGTGTGATAAATTATTATTGGACCATAAAAATGACAAAATATGAAGGATTCAGAGAAACCTGGGAAGAATTGTGCAAACTGATACAAAGTGAAATGATCAGAATCAAGAAGACAATTTACACAGTAACCAAGATAATATGAAGGAAAATAACTTGGAAAGACTTCAGAACTCTAATCAGCATAGTAACCAATAATCATTTCAAAAGACTGATGATAAAAATGCCTCCTGACTCTTAACAGAGAATAAAAAATACATTTTCCACATGGCCCCTTTGTTGAAAAAAGAAAGCAGCTTGAGCTGAGTAAAAAGATATTATATAGAGGGGTTTGGACCCATGAGAAGGCCAGAGATTAAATTTGGGGAAGAGAAATTGGGGAGAAATTGAGGAATATTTGAAGGAGAGTAATCTTCATGTCCATATGCTACTTCCAGATTCTATGAGGGAAGATTGAAGGAGATGGATCTGAATGAAGGGGGACTAAGTAATAGTGACCAGAAAAGTGAGAGTTAAATAAAGGAAGATGACAAGGCAAGATTATGGATTTAGAACTTTAGAAGGAAACTTAGAGGTCTTTCAGTTCAACTCTCAAATCTTATAGGTGAGGAAGGAAACCAAGGCTCAGAGAGTGGAGACCTATCCAAGATCCCATAGGTAGTAATGATCAGGGATCAACCCTGGTTCTCTAACTCCAAATCTGCTATACTTTCCCCTGCATCACTCCATCTTCCCAAGGTTCTGTGTGGGGCCATCCCCAGGATACCACCATAGGTAAATATCAGAATGGCAACAACCACTCCATATTCTCTGCCCATTAATATCCTAAACTGAAATAAGAGATCTATATACCAAATTAGTAGATGATATTAGACATAATAGATGTATATTATTCCAGAATATTCCAGAGGTGTGAAAAATCCTGGTTTATACAAAAGAATAGGGGCAGCTAGGTGGTGCAGTGAGTAGAGTCCTGGAGTAAGGAGGACCTAAATTCAAATCCAGCCTCAGATACTTGACACACTTACTAGATGTGTGACCTTGGGCAAGTCACTTAATCCCAATTGCTCTGTCTTTCCCCCTCAAAAAAAAGAGTAAGCAAAGCTCTATTTGATAAGCTACCCAAGCTAACTGGGAGTTGCCATAGGATACCCACAGTTTTCCAATTTTTTAATATTTTCTAAATGTCCAAGCTGTACTAAATGAACTTTAATCTTACTTTGATGATTTAGAAGGCACATTAGGATTTTAAAAGTGCCTTGGAGCCTTTGTGAAGAAGTTCAGTTATTCCTATATAAAACTGAAAAATGTGCTATTTGCACCATATGATCCTTTATATCTGGAGAAAATAGGAGTTTATTGAACAAATTACAACTAAAGTACATAGCAGGCTAATGCAGAAGCAGGGATTAGTCTGGTGTCAAACTAACAAGCTACCCTTGACTGAAATAATACAAAGCAAAAATATCCCCAATTCCTATTCCAAATCGCCATATGTTGAGGTATAAATAAGAAAAAAGCACACAGAGCAAATTGTTGGATAAAGAACACTGGTAGGGTAGATTGGCAGGTGACATTTGGTGAAACATCTCAGAAGTTAGTTCGAATGGGGAAAAGAGCAGAAAGTAACTATGGAGTTGTTGAGATTAAGGAAAGAAAATTAGGTATGATTCTCATGTTACAAACACATGACAATAGGTTGCAAGGTTCTTAATGAGATGCTTAGGGTGAAGTTTAAATACCAACAAGTAGTGAAAAAAAAAAACAACAAGGCTAAGAATATCAAGTGGAAAAGAGGATGAATTTTCCAATGAATTGCATTGAATGGATGATATTTGTAATTCTGCCAGTTAAGTGGTTGTTATCAATGTTCCAAGTGCAGGTTGCTGTACCTCTCAGAAGAGAAAGAAAAGGGATTTGAGGAATACCACTTTATTTTTTCTAGTTGTCAGGAACAATGAAGTGTGTGTGTGTGTGTATGTGTGTGTCTGTGTGTGTGTGTGTTTGTGTGTGTATATATTTAAGAACAACCTTAAAAAAACAGAAACTGGGATTCAATGGGGTGGAGGTAGAGTGATACAAAGTAGAGAAGTGGAAAGTTTACCCTAATGAGGAATGGGGAAGAGCGATAAAGTCACATAGAGGAGGATGGAAAGGAGAAGAACAAATGTACACTTAGAATCAATAACCAAATTTGGGACTTTTCCTGAAAAGGAGAGGTGACTGAGGAAGAAGCAGCTGCTTGAATCCCAAGTAATGATCTGGTACAGCCACTCTATGATCATTTCAAGGTAAGTCATTATTCAAATAGGGGCAGAAGAAGTAAAAGACAGTAGTATTTGATGATTCCCAACTCAGTGACAAAAAAGCAACTACCTGTCAGCCATTTGTGGAGTACCATGTTCAATTATAGACACCACAATTTAAGAAGGACATTGGAAAGTGGGAAAGTGTTTAGAGGAGGACACCCAGCATGGTCAAGGCCCTTCAGTCCATGTCATATGAGTATCAGCTGAAATTGGGGATGTTTAGCCTGTGGAAGAGAAACCTCAGTGGGGCCATGAGAGTTGTCTTTAAGTACCTGAAATACTGCCGTGTGGAAGAGACTTGATTTGTCAAAAGTATGGATATTTCAAAAAGGCAAATCTAAGCTCAATCTCAGGGATTAAAAAAAAAAAAAAACACCAAAGACTTACATAATTAAAGTTGTGAAAAAGTAGTGAGGCCCTCCTCATTAGAGATGTTCAAGAAGTGGCATCTCTCAAGTTTGGGATAATTTGAATTTCTTCTGGGTGTGGATTGAACTATATGAAAGAAAGGATGGGAAGGGAGCACGCATTTATTAAGCATCCACTATATGTAAAGCACTGTGCTATGTGCTTTACAAATATTATCAATATGGCAACTAAGAATCCTTCCCACCTTCAAATTCTGTGATTTTGTGATGTCTTTTCTTCAGCTTCAGAAATTAGAGTGAGATTTTTTTTTCAGTGCCCTGGCCATCAACGGTCCTGTCTTCTACGTGTTCGGAACCTCAAAAGCAGCCCCTCTCCTTACTGAGTGACAGGAGATGTTTTTAAAGTGGTGTCACTTCCCCATAGTTCTTCCTTTCATTCTGAGAAGTTGAAAATGATTCTAACATAAAGAGTGTGCAGCTGTGTTGGGAAAAGAGCTAGTCACGCCTCAGCAATTTATGGACAATTTTCTGTTAATAAGAGAATGGAGTGCGGTTCAATCACTCCGCAATCCAAACACTTGTTCTTAAGAATGGGGAAAGGACTATGACAATAACTTCACTCTGTTTCTGAAATGGCATTAATTCAATGTTGTGTATCTTTGAAGAGAATTTTTAGATGGCTTTCAATGGCTGAAAGGTAAGCTTTATTGAATAATATGCATGGAATGCTGGACTAGAGTAGAGGTAGCTGTGAGACCTTGAACAAATCTGAGAAGAGATTGCTTTCTTCCTTAGGAGTCTTGTCACAATAGTGGAGACAGGGAAAATCTCTGAGCCTCATTCTGAGAGAAGAGTGGCATTATGAATACAACACTGAACATGGCATCAGAAGGCCTAAGTTCAAATCTCAGCTCTACCACTACTAAGCAGCCAATAACCTTGAGCACATCATTTAACCTGTCTCTGTTTTGGATTATTCTGATTCCACTTCCTGTTCAATATTCAATGACTCTGTTATCTCAGCAATGTAGGTTTTCCCTCCAACAATGCAAATCACAATCTTCCCCACCACTTTTGGCCAAAGATTAAGAGTGGAACAGGCCCAACTTCTAATTGTTTTTGCTGAATCAAGTCAAGTTAGAAACTCGCAATGCCACCTGATATTTAAACTTTTTTTTCATATACAGACAACAGCAACTATATATATATATAATATATACACACACACACACACACACACACATACATATATATATACACACACACACACATACATATATATATATATATATATATATATATGTATGTGTGTATGTATGTTGCTGTTGTTCATCCTTCATTCTTGAAGAGGACCAGTGACATCAGGAGGGTGCTGTCTTGACTTGCAAGTAAATTGGATTTAGGTGATGCAGAGTTGGTGCAAAGTTATCAGCCTCACTCTCTCTTCCAGAGTCAGCAAAGTGCTGTGGCAAGACATAGGTCAGGCTAACTGGTGATGCCCAGATGCAGTGGGAAACCTTGGCTTTTTTAAGCTAAGATCTCTCCCATGTCTTAGTACATCTGAGACAACACCTATTCAGTGATTAAAGGCTAGGTAAAAATTGAGGCAAAAGAAGGCCTAATTTGCCTTCACAAAAGAATCAGTCTGGGAGTGGAAGACTCTCAGAGTTTCTGGACAGAACAGAAACAATTGCTATTTACACTCACTCTGAGCCATTAAAACCCAAACAATGAGCAAGCAAAGTTTGGGCTGCATTGATATACAAACATATATAAGTACATATGCGTGTGCATACATTTATATAGAGGGCAGAAATCCATCTTGATCTATATCCACCTTTACAATGAAGTCACTGAGAATCAAAGCATATATTGATTAAATTTGAAGACTTTTACGTGAAACTTGTGTGAATTTTTCGACCTCTTTGTCCTCTTCAACAGATATTAGTGTATAAACTGCAGTAATCCCTTGCTAAACTTTATGCAAATACTTATTTGCATACACATTGCAATGCATCACAATAAAGTTAGCCAAATGTCTGATGAAATAATCTAATAACCTAATCACTGGGGACACAATAAGAGGCAAAAGATAGTCCTTGCCCTCAAGGAGTTCACCATCTAGTAGGGGATTATGAAGAAACAAATCTGTACAAATGAGCTCATATACAGATAAATAGGAAATAATTAAAGGGGGAAAACACTAGCAGTAAGATTTGGGAAAGGCTTCCTGTAGAACAGGGCTGTCCAAAATATGGCTCCGGGCTACGACACGCAGTGCGATTTTATGCAGCCTGCCTGTGGGTTTTAATTTTCACAAGTGAAAAAATAAAATAATAATTTTCATGGAATGCATATTAGGTTTTTTAATTGCATCACTAATAAGTAATCTCGTTGCTGTGAATTTTCTTTGGTGTTTTTAAGCAGTATTATGGATGGAACATATCGCACGGAATTTTTAATCGATCTGTGGGATGCGTTCTGTCTGTACGATGCGGACTAGTCAGTATGCACCTATCTTTATACTGTTGTGTTGTGTTTGCTTTCATGCTTCACGTCTTCTCCTGTTGTATTGATGACGCGCGTTCCCCCACTTTCTATTAGTGTATTATATTTTTTATTCTGGTTGTGGCTCTCAAATAATTATTTTATTTTAATGTGGCCCTAAGATAACCTAAGGTTGGACAGCCCTGATGTAGAAGATGAGATTTTAGTTGGGGCTTAAATGAATCCAGGAAAGACAAAAGTGGTGATGAGGAGAAAGGGAATTCCAGACATGAGAGACAGCTGGAGAAAATTCCTGGAGCCAAGAGATGAAATCTCTTGTCCATAGACTTGCTTTGGTCTTATTTATAGTAAGAATAGCAAGATTGATATCATCTAGTTTCCCTAGTAATATGGGCACCTGCTTGTCATTGGGCAAGGAGCTCACATTTAAAGTATCAACAGCTAAGCTAGTACTATAGATGGCCTAAAAACTGCACATGGTCTGTTTTTCGTCCAGTCTGACATGATTGCTGCAGAGTTAGAAGGAGTCTCATTGAGGGCCACTTTGTCTTTTTCTTTGTTTCATGGGTTGCCATGGCCAATCACTTGATTGCTAAGTGGTCACCCTATGGATGATGAATTGCTCCATACTTAGGTAGATTGGTCCTCCAAAAGCAGACATGTTTCAAGGAAAGAAGCATTTCCAGGATGATACAAAATGTCAGTTTGTGCTCTACTAGGCTTGCCTTCAAGAACCAAAGAATCACCCCTCTCATCTCAGATCAGATTAAGAAAAGAGAATTCTGGAGAACTGTAGAAAAAGTTGAATTATAATCTGCCCCACCTGCTAGAAGGGTGGAGGGGGGCAGTAGCTGTAGTGGGGCCTCATACATCCTACCCCAATAGCTCCCCAACCCCAGCATCTGCAGCTGTGTATGTGTGTTGGGGATGGGAGGGTAAGGTCAGGCCCCATGGCCAGCATTCCACCAGGAATACCTGGCAAGGTCCTAGCATCAGCCACCCCAGCCCCTAGGCAGTGCCCTCTGCTGTACCCCTCAAAGCGCAGCCAGTCAGTGGCTCCAAGGCAGCCTGGCTCTCAGCATGCACTGAGCTAGTGCCTGGGAGAGTCCAGGTGCCCCTGGAAGAGCCCTGCATGGTAGTATGAGGAGGAGGAGCCAGCCAGCCTCTGCCCTTGGTAAGCCCACCCTTCTCTGTTCCTGTGCAGAAATGTATTAGCTGTATAATTTATGGCAAGTCATTTTATCTCTGTTTGCCCCTGTTTCCTGATCTGTAAAGAGAAAGGTAATAATGGTGGTTGTTGTGAAATCAAAATGATATAATGATTGCAAAGTGCTTAACACAATGACTGGCATAGGCTAAGCACTACATTATTATTATTTCTCTAATTTAATGTAATTGTTCCATATTTATTCATTTTTAAAGTAGTTTTAAATTATCAAAGGTAATAAGACCAATGATTTTTATATGTGATAATTTGGAAATGCAATTGATGTCATCTGAAGTTTTGTTTTATGTTTTAAATACATGAAATTTTTTGTGTTATTATCGTACTTCTAAATCGTATTTCTAAATTCTCTTATGTTTTAAACTTTGAGAGGCCATCATAAACTGGAAATGCTGCTAGACAAAACAATTTTTTAATCTGGATTTTCTTACACATGAATATATTTGATAAAAAATAGATATTTGAAAACATAAATATTTGATGAAGTATATTTAATTATGAACAGGTAATACTAATGATAGCAGATTTTCATTTGAAAATCTTGGCTATTGTGAAAATATGCAAGGCATTTTTTTTAAAGATGTAGCTTTTGCATATTAATGATGAGTCAACTATTACGTATTTGCTATACGTTTGAAGCCCCAGACTACGGGTAGTTTTCATTTATAAATTAAGGATTAATGAAATGTTAACTGTTAGGGAAACATCAGAAAAAATGACATCCAAGCTCTAAGTTGTGGCTAGTGAAATCTTGCTATTTTAGGTAAAAATTCCTGGAACTGTAAATTTACTGTTGTTCTGAGCTTTGATTACCAGTATAGTTGTCTGAGTTGTCATAAAGCCAGTAGTAGAAAATGACATGTGTGAACATCTGAGGACTGCTAAGGTGGATGTTTGTACCTGGGAAAATGTTGTGGGGATAACCTAGGACATGGCCTAGGTAGGATCCTCCTGACTCTATTTTCCTATTATGCTATTTCCTTTCTGGAAAAGGAAAATTCCCCATCTGGTTAATCCCAAGCCTTGCCTTTAACAATCTGTTACTGTATGATTGACTGTCAGATATGACTCATGCCTGGAATCAAACAGAGATAAGGGAATTCTTTTTTCCCAACAGAGGTAAGGGAGTTTTCCCCTCTGTTGTGATATAACCATGTCTCCCTTTTTCCTTTTATAGCATATTTCTATAATCAAGAAGTTTTGCAAATATAACACTAAATCTATTAACAGATTGATACTGGAACATCTCTAAGTTACTATAACAGGATTCAAATATGAACATCTTACAATTTTAACTCACGTTTATGGTCATCTTATAGGGATGATATCCTCCAAAGGGGGAAATGATTAGGCAAGGTAATAAGACAAAGATTTAATGTAAAACTTTTCTAATTAAATGGAATAGTAAATTTTGAGAAAAGCAAGGATTAGATTGTTTTCTCTAAAGAACTATACACAGAGGAGAATGATTGTCTTTCAAATTTATCAATCATGGAAATTTAGGCTTTAAGTATCTTTTGGTAATAAATTCTAAGGTTTTTAATAATTAAGGATTAATTGGATTTTGCACATAAATTTTATCGACAATGGTACAGAAAGTGAAATTTTTTTCCCATTTTTTTAAGCATCTGTCTGACAATTTTAAAGGCAGAAGAACAGGCCATAAATGAGTTTCCTAAGAAAAAGCACTAGAACCAGACAGATTTACAAGTGAATTCTATCAAACATTATATCAGGTACAGGATGGAAACAGGTAAGGGTGGAAACAGCAAATGATACATTGATACAATGATACAAAGTTCTCTATAGTTTCAAAATCGGACAACCAAATTTAAGTGATTGTATTAGATTAGGTCATGACCTCTAGATTTGGAACCAGAGAAGCAGAGTCCTGAGTTAGTTGTCCTGAGAATAAAGAATACTGTCCAAGAAAAGATATCTAGGGACCAGACAACTACATGAAACATCTGGGAATATCCTTTCTGCATTGTCTGGCCCTCTCAGCAACTGTTCCTGCCTGCTCTGGTTTGGCTCTGCCCCTACAGGCTAAGAGACTGTTCATTAGCTTGTGCCTTTGTTAGATGGGAGTCAACCTTGATGTTAATGTTTAAGTTTTTTTGGTTATTGTGGTGACATGTAAATCTCCCTTCTCAGATTTAGTCCATTGTGAGCCCTTTAAGTGATTTGATTTGTACCTGACTTTATAATTATGGCAATTGTGAGAAAAATGTTGCTGCATTGTTTAAGCCTGGATCATCTGAAGAAAGCCCCTGCTCCTGAGTGGATGGACCCAGAAGCAGTCAACAGCCAGATGAGACGACAGCTGTCCCAAGATTCTAGACGAGAAGCTGAATCTACTGTCCTAGTTTTTTTTTTTTTTAATCTCTTGCCTTTTGCTATGTATCCAACCACCAACTCCCTGACTCAAACCTGTGTTGGCATTTTCTCACTCTGACATTCTCTCCCCAACCCCCACTCAAACAATGGTTAGAAATGACACCTGGGACATACTTCCTCAATAGGTCCCTCAAGGAACTAACCCCCTGGGCAATATCCTGTGACGTATATCTGCCTCTTCTTTATTGGCCATAAGGGCAGGAGTTCTTTTAGACTCCCTCCCTTTGGCCAGAAGAGGGAAATGACAAAATATTTTGGAGATACCCTATTTTTCAGAGCTAAGGCCTAATAAGCTGGATGTGCACTGAGCTTGGCATAACCATAATCCTTTGTGCTCTGGATGATATCGTCCTCTGGCAAAGGGTATTGCTTGGACCAGCACCAGGTGTTTATGGAGGGATTTAGTTCCCCCTATTTCCCAGGGTCATCCATCACATGTTCACAATCCCTGTTCCTTGTCACTGACAGGTACTCCTATTCCTATCACAGAGCTCTGGTTCTGTACCTGGCAGGGTGGTCACAACCCTCAAGACTTAGGACAACGACTGTTCCCAGGAGAGCCAAGAATGCCTGAGTTGTCTCAAGAAATGCTAGCCACGAGAACTATCTCAAGACCTAAGATTGATTGTGTTGTGGCCTACCTCTTGAATGTGTATAAGTGGCCCTAACCTTAGCAGCCTTCAACCTTCCTTCTTGGGGGTGGGAGGAGGCTTCCGTATGTATACATCATTTTCCTCACTCCAAAATTAATTAAACTTCTGTTTGTGTCCTGACTCTTCTGTCTGTAGCCTGCTCTGTTTGTTTGGCTCTGGCCACCCACAGGTTAGAGGCTGATTCTGGTCCCAGTATGATGAGATATCAGAGTAGCACTTAGTAGAAATTTAAATCCAATGACACATAAGTCAGGAATTACAATTTTATATTACCCACATCATAGTGTTGTTGTGATGAAAATACTTGGTAAATACCCAGCAAAAAGAAGACTAAGTTTTTATCCAAAAGAAATCAAAGACGAAAAGATGCATATAATACGCATGAATATTTACACCAGAACTTTTTGTTGTAGCAAAGAACTGGAAACAAAGTAGGTGCTCATTGACTAGGAAATAGCAATCAGGCAAGTAACTGTATGCTAAGACCTGGAAATGCAAATACAAGCAAAAATAATGACAGTCCTTGTCCTAAAGGAGCTTCCACTCTAGTGGAGGAAGATAACATATAAAAGGAAGTTGAAAAGTAGGAGCAGGGAAAAGGTCCCAAAAACAAGGTGACAAAGTCAGTATAGCCAGGAGGGGAATGACTGATGGTTAGCCTGGGTATCTCTCCAAATTGGAGGCCCCAGAAGAAGCTGACCAGTGGGAGAAGGGGTCCAGAGTAGAGAGATGTTACAGGGTGAAAAGGCCTCAGGCACTAAGGGAAGTTCCCAAGGCAGAAGAAAGCTGAGCCATGATGTTGAAACCCATAGAATCAGAAGCACAGGTGGGAGGAGAACTAGTAGACTTATATGTAAAAGAGGTTAGAGAAAGAGGAAAAGGACGCATCTATATGTAAATAGTTATGGAAGAATTTTTATTGTAGCAAAGAACTGGAAACAAACTGGTGTGTCCATGAACTACAAAACAGCTAAATAAATTATAATATGTGAATGTAATGGAATATTACTGTACTGTGGATGGATTCAAAGAAAACTGGGAGAACTCCCATAACTGATGCCATGTGAAGTGAGCAGACCAGAAGAACAATTAACATGATGACCGCAACATTGTAAAGAGAATCAACGATGAAATTATTTAGAACTACGATCGACACAATGACCGTATGATGCCAGAAGATGGATGACGACTCATGTTTCCCACCTCTTGCCAGAAGGCTTGGTGAAGAATGAGAGGTACAAGATGAGACACATATTTGCACACACAACCAATATGTGAATTTGTCTTTTTTTCATTTCCATAATCATTTGTTACAGGGAGGGATTTTCTTTTTCTTTTTTTTTTTAGAAGGGGAAATGAAGAAGAGAGTGGGATAATGATGATCAAAAAAAAAAGAAAACATTCAAGGAAAGAGTCAATGAACGATTTAAAAGTTTGTAGAAAAAAGCAGAAAGAAGTTTAGAAGGAGACACGGATAAGCAGGGCAGTCTTGGAACTATTTTATTATATTTTTAAATATACAAGATAAAAAAAACTAATTGATATACCAAAAGTTCCATTTCATGTGCAATCCATTTTTAAAAATTTTTCTTCATACATTGAAATATTCATGTTTATTAAGTTAAAAATTAAAAAAGGAATACCTAAAATATACAAAGCTGTATATTATTATACAAAAACTACTACTCCCATTGCTACCACCACTACCATTCCTGCTGCTCCTCCTCCTCCATATACTGCTACCACTGCTACTACTGCTACTACTACTACTACTACTACTACTACTACTACTACTCCATTGACTTGTCAACTATGAGGAAAAGTGACTCACCTCTGGATATAGTCTATGAAACAGCTAAAATCCAAGAGAACAATCAAAAAACATTCGGTAGCAACATTCACATGAACTCAACTAATAATATATTGTCTGGTAAATATCGAAGAAATGGTTGAGTCATGCACATTGGTTATAGGAATGGAATAGTTTATAAAAGCAATTCAAGATCAAGATATTGACCGTGGATATTATAGGAAGGTTGCCCTTAACAAGTCTGTACTTATTGGCTGATATAGACTATGTACTGGGTAGAAATTGGACAATATTGTAAATTGCAAAAAACATATATAATATACTAGATATTAGATGACTAAGATTAAACACTAGAAACGATATATTTTATATGAAGCTGTACTGAAACCAGAGTATCAGACAGGTCATCTGTTTGACGTTATAAATAGAATTATTGCCCACAATCAACTAAAAATAAGACATCGATTGATAAAAAATTGAATGGCACTTTAATAGATCTTCCCACATTAAATACTCATAATCTCCAAAATACATGGAATGAAAAGCTTCCAAAATAAAGAGACCTACCTAGGAGAAGAAAGCCATGTGAGAATAGGACAAGGTACATGTTGTCCTGTCTGCTACTATGGTTGTCCCAAAGAAATTGTTGTTAAGTCTACAGATGATAAGCATATATCCTGATATTCAATTACAAAAAGCAGCAATTTTTCTTTATATACATAACAGTGTAAAGAATATTAATTATAAAAGGATGGTATCAAAAAAAGATGTCCTTCCACTGCTTCTATTTGAATTCCATAAAATGATGAAAAGAACAAAACAATGGGAATGATAATGAGGAGGATGATAATAATGACTCTTTATAAATTAACAAGACAAATACCCATTCTACAAGAACAAATATGAAAGTGGTATTGACAATTCAGCAAATGAATAATTCTAAAAACAGAGCATCCTCACAAATACAACCATTACCCATGATCAACTGGGCATAACACTGACCAACAAAAATGTATGTTGCCATACTGAACACTTATAGTCTTCAAACTAATTGAGAAAAAAGGTTTTCAAAATTGAGAGACCAACAAAAGAATTCCAAAATGTATGGAAGTAGGAAAAGTACACGTAATCATCTTTGTCCTACGTATAACTGAAGATGTCCTGAAGCGACATCTTTCAGTGAGTCCGCACCGAAGAGCCTGCATTCTAATACATTCATTCAATTACCAAACATGCGCACGCGCACACACACACACACACACACAAGATACAAATTTTATCTACCTGTATATTAATTTGCTAAAAACAAAATATAGAAGAATAATAGCATGATGTGAATTTGTCCCAGGACATTATTTCTGAGCACCATGGAACATAAAGACCAGGAGAATGACCCGCAAAGATTTATATGTTTGTGTGAGCTAGTATTATTTTAATTATTAGCCTAGTCTGGACCTAATTATCATCAGTAGCTGTCACCTTAGCAACCTGACTGACTAGCTTAGGCCAGGTTTCTCTTTCCTTTTCACTACTTTTCAAAAGACACAACCTAGAAGTTCTCCTAACAAGGGATTCCCACTCACCCAGGAACCAACAATTGCCTTGTTCAAGTTTCAAAGAGTGAAAGCCCATAAACATTTATTAACCACCTACTATGTACCAGGCAATGTGCTAAGCACTGGAGATACAAAGAAATGCAAAAGACAGTCCCTGTCCTCAAGGAGTATACAATCTAATGGGGTAGATGACTTGCAAACAATTATGTACAAACTATATATAGGATAAACTGGAGATAATCAATAAAGGGAAGGGTCTAGCACAGAGGTTGCCAAACTTATTTGGCCTATTGCCCCCCTTTACAAAAAAAATTACTCAGCACCTCCCTGGGAATCTACTTTCTTTAACCCTTTAACTTTTTTTTAAAAATTTGTGTCATTTCAAAATAATAAATAAAACATTTTTTAAAATGATACATCTTAAAATTTAATAATTTATTGTAAATTTGTGGGTTTTTCCTGCATGGAAATTTTGATGACACAATATTGCATCATGTGACCGTATAGTATCACATTGTACACAAGTCATTACACACACATATTCCTGCTGATGCATGCTGGACTTCCTGACGATGCAACATGCTCACCTGCCAACACTTGCTTGTTAAGACCTGTTGATGGACTAGACCACTGATTAGTTTTATCTTACATTTTGTGTGTTTATTTGGAAAATCATGTAATCACTACACCTTTAACTTTGTTACACAACAGATGAAACATGTATGAATGTTTTTTTTCAAATTTTTCCTCTCTTCTCTTCTTTCCTTATGCTTCGATGTCCGATTATTTTTATTCAATGCCCCCCAGTTGCACTTTAGGCTACTACCACATCTCTGGAATATTGCGGTACCCCCCAGGGGGTAATATTGACCACTTTGGGAACCTATAGCTAGCATAAAGAAGGATAGAGATTAGAAGGCAGGATTTTAGCTGGAACTTGAAGGAAGCCAGGGAAGCCAGGGGGCAGAGATGAGGAAGGAGACAATTATGGACATGGGGGACAGCCAGTGAAAATGCCCAGGTTCAAGAGATTAAGTGTCTTGCGTGAGCAACAGCAAGGAAGTCTATGACACTGACCAATCTCAGCATATATGAGAAGGGGAGAGAGGAAGGTAGAAGATTGGAATTGGGGAGGGAATTATTAAGGGCTCTGAATGACAGCGGATTTTATATATGTTCCTGAAAGTGACAGGGAGACACTGAAGTTTATTGAGCAGGGAGGTGTCATAATCATACCTATACTTTTAAGATCATTTTGACAGCTAAGTGGGTGATGTTTTAAAGTGAGGAGAGACTTGAGACAGGCAGGGAGACCAACCAGCAGGCTATGGCATGAGCTGATGAGGGCCTATACCAGCATAGTGGCAGTGTCAGAGGAAAGGGGAGAGTATTCAAGAGACAGCATAAAGGTAAAATAGCTAGGCCTTGGAAACAGATTGGATATGGGGAGAAGTGGGGAGAGAAAATAAGGAGGGAACGCTGGACACAATACCATTTAGACTTTTTGGAATACAAGATTTTATAAGAATATACTGTCTGTGGAATAATGTAGCATTCCCTCCCCCCACCCACATACCCCTCCAGTAACCTCTTACAGTGAAAGGCAGCCTATCAGATCACCAGCAAAAGGCGAATCATTGATGCTGGGAAATAACTCCCCCACCTCCCTATGTTGCCTCCATAGAAATGATACTGTCTAAGCGCACGATTCAAACTGAGCTATCCGTACAACCAGTTTCTCTCCGAGGGACGCTTGCACTTTTGCTCACGCTCATCCTCTGTTGTGACTAGCTCTGTTTAGGTCATGATAGAGCAGACTTGGCTTTAGCTAAGTGCCTCGGGGATTTTTATGTTCTCTAATAGGTGCTTTCACAATCTTTGAAATTCTGGACCCTTATGTCATTTCTCTGTTGTCAGCTGTGGCACCCTCATAAAGTCAATTAAGCTTTCTGGACCTCCGTTCCCTCATCTTCAAGGGGAAGATATCTCTTTCTGCACTAAAACACTGTAATGATTGTGATTTTTGCTATGACTATAACTCACAATCACCTGAGGTTATCTACTTATGTGGAAAAAAAAAGTCAGCCTGGGGACTGTTGGTAGGGAGGAACAAGAGAAGAGCCAGGGTAAGGCCAAGGAGGGGCCAAGTCAGGTATCTAGCTTAGGGGGATGGGTTAAGTCAGGAGTCCAGTATCAGATACAAATTACATTTCAGAGTGAAGACGGGCTTTCCCCTTAGGTCCTACAGGTTGAAACAAAGAAGTGATTATACCTGACTAGACAAAGCATGATGGGGCTAGAAAATAAGGGGAGAAACTACTCAAGTAATTCAAAGAAAGGATGAGAGACAGAAAGATTTTCAAATTTTCCCCAGGAAAATACTTTTTTTGTGATCACAGCCAGACCTTCTGTCACAAAGAAGGCCACCTGCAGTTGCTGGATTTGAGCCCTCCCAGATAGGCAAGGCCCAGGCAACAAACCGTCACAGTAGTGTTGGAGCTAGTAATGATGGCCATGGGGGCTAACTTTCTATTTCTATAGCTATCAGTCCAACACAAAGGACAGAGAGGGATGGAGAGATAGAGGAGACGGAGACTGAGAAACCGAGAGACAGAGATAGATAGACAGAGACAGAGACAGAATCTGAAGAAATTAAAATTTAAAAAGGAAAATATTCAAGCTGAGAACTTATACCTCAACTAAGCTCTTTGTGTGTGTGTGTGTGTATGTGTGTGTGTGTGAGATAGAGAGACAGAGAGAGAAAGAGAGAGACAGAGACAGAGAGACACAGAGAGAGAAACAGACAGAGAGAGACAGAGAGAGAAAGCAATATAACTTATAGGATAAAGAAGGAAAGCCAACTGAAGATAAACTTTTATCAAATGTTCTGGATGAAGAAGGTGCTGCTGCATCTTTAAAGACACAAGATCTAGATGCTTGAATTTTGAAAGCAATCAGGAGCCCTGATCCTTCCCTCACCCAAATTGGTTTAGTTTATATTCCTGACACTTCGTGGTTCCTGGAAACTGAAAATAGATATATTTTGTGAACTGACTGGGAAAGGTTGTCATCACTGAAATTCTTCTGCCTGGCTTTAAAGCTCAGATGGTATGAGGCATTGATTTAATGTTAATATGATCCTGTTACTCAGTTAATCCTTATTGGCTAAAAGATTCTGGTCAATGACTCAGTGTTCCTGGGACTACAGTTAAAACAGTGTGGGTGTCTCTTCTTCTAGGTGCTTCAGCACATCCAGAAGGAAGAGAAACTTGATTTGCAAGAAGAGGTATCCTAGAAGAAGAGCTGGATTTGAAGTCTTTATGACTTAAGTTTTTATCTCAGCATTTCTACTTACTACCTGTATTTTATTATAGTTCAGTCATGTCTTCATGATCCCATTTGGGGTTGTATTGGCAGAGATGCATGCGTGGTTTACCATTTCCTTCTCCAACTAATTTTACAGATGAGGAAACTGAGGCAAACAGGGATAAGTGACTTTCCCAGGGTCATGGAGCTAGTAAGTGTCTAAGGCCAGATTTGAACTTAGAACAATGAGTTGGATGACTCCAGACCCAGCACTCTAGCCACTGAGCCACCTAGTCTGTCCTGCTACTTGCATAATATGAGGCAAGTGATTTCCCATCTCTCGTGAATCAGTTCCCCCTTTTGTAAAATGAGGGGATGAGACTAAAGAATTGTCAAGGTGTTTTTTAGATCTAAATCTATGATCTTATGTATTGGACTTCAGGTTTAACTATATAGACATGCAATAGCTGTGTGATTCTGGGCAGGTCACTTAAAATCTCAGGGCTCCAGACAATTTTTTATGAGTATAAGTTACTGAGAAAGTGTCCATCACATTAGTAGAGAAAATTCCTCTCTGGAAGATATATGTGTGTGTATGTGTATGTGTGTGTATGCATATATATATATATATATATATATATGCATACATCCATACGTACTAAGTAGACAAGTTAGAATATGCTTTGGTGAAGGGAGTTTCCATTCTGGGAGTCCCTGTTCTCCCTTCTTCTCCCCCACTCCCACGAAATTACAAATTATTTTCCAATTTGGGTAACCTACAGCTGACCAAAAGTAGAATCAATCATAATGCTGTAAGTTAGGGGAGATATGTTAATTCTTTGGGGCCATCAGTGGATCATTCTATACTACAGAAAAAAGAGAAAAAGTAGTAATCAAACATCTAAGACAGATTTATTATGCTATCCATTTTTATTCACATTCTTATGCACGTAAGTGATTAACTAATAAGTTAACTAAGAAATGAATTTATTCTTTTTTTCATTTACTCATTCAATAAACATTGATTGATCACTAGTCCTCTACGCAAATTAAAAATAAAACAACTTGGTAAAAAGGCCAGAATACTTTTAAGGGAAGTAGTAACTTCTTAATAGCAGTGTCAATCAGTTTGCATACAATGGCTCCATTCTTTCTCAGAAGTAGAGGAGAAGGACTATATAATTAATCAAGATTTCCAATAGTTCTTCTAGCCAGATAGTGCTACTCAATGATGTAGTCAGGCTGTGGCCTGCGTGATCGCTTAATCATTCAACCAATAAATTGGTGTAAGTTCTAAATAAAATGAAATTGCGTGTAACCAAATGGATAGATAATAGATGGGTGGATGGATAGAAGAACAGATGGATGGTTAGATACATAGATACATAGATAGATAGATAGATAAATGATACAAAGATAGAAAAATAGAGAGATAGAGAGGTTTGGTGAATTGATGGATAGATAAATAGAGATGGATGGATAGGTTGTTTATAGAGACTATAACAACTGTTCATAAATACAGGCTTGAGTTTTTAAGTTTTCAAAGCAGCATACCTGGTCTCCTGCCAAACTCTGACTTGTTTCATTTAAGTTGAAAAAATTCCACAGTGACACATAAGCATCTTAAACAGTAGTGATAATAATCACGCATATATGTATATATAGGCAGGATGGTGTGGTGCAAAGGTGTCAAACACATTGCTGCCACTGCAGGCAGCCCCCACAACACTCCTGAGTGAGTCCCAAGCCAGATTAAAACATAATTGGGAAATATTTAACAAAAGAAATAAAAATACGGCAAAGCATAATGATAACCTTACCTGTTCAAATGAAGTCAATATGTGACCTGTAGGGATTACTGGGTACAGATTACTGTCCCCTTTCCTATTTGAGTTTGACACCTCTGGATAGACAGTAGGCTGTGTGCTGGTTCAAGATTCACCTAAGCCTGACACTGGCCGCGTGACCCCAGACAAATCCTTGAATATCTCAATGGCCAAGGCAATTTCCCAAGATTCTTGATTGTAGAAAAGGTGTAGCTCTGCACTGGTAGAGGGAGTTTCTCACCAGGAGATGTATGCATATGTAGCTATATATGCACAAACACATATACATATATCTATATACATACATACATATATATACACACACATATACATATAGTTATTATTTAGTTGTTTCAGTTGTAGCTAACTCTTTGTGATCCTGTTTGGGGGTTTTCTTGGCAAAGATACTCCCAAAGATACTGTAGCAGTTTGCCATTTCATTATCCAACTCATTTTACAGATGAAAAAACTGGGGCAGGCAGGGTTAAGTGACTTTCCCAGGATCACTCAACTAGTAAGTGTCTGAAGACAGATTTGAACTCAGGAAGATAAGTCTCCCTGACTCCAGGCCCAGTGATCTATTCACTGTGCCACCTAGGTGCCCCATTGGTTAACTGGAGTGGAGAAGAAGAGAAAATGGGCACTCTAGAATCCGAGTGTAGGTATGTATGTATGTATGTATGTATGTATGTATGTATGTGTGTATATGTGTATGTGTGTGTGTGTGTGTATGAGTACCTATCTACAAAGGAACCTATCTACAAAGGAAAGATGGGTTAGATTGGTTCAAATCTCACCTCTGTCACTTACTAATTAGCCATCTAATTACATGACCCTGGGAAAGTCACTCAACAACTCTATGTGTCAGGAAACACCTTAGGACTAATCTATTAATCTACCCATGGGGGTGAGGGGAAGGAAGGAGTTTCCACGTAAGAAGTTATCCCCTCCCCCTAAAGTCACCCTCCTCACTCCACTCCATAGCACTTTCTTTTCTCACAACAGTCCTTTGGGATTCATAGCACAGGTAGTATTGTCCTCATTTTACTGATGAGAAAACAGGACCTTGCCAACTGTAAGGGCAAGCAAAGTGGGACTTTTTTGCTGTTTTTTTCTTTTGGAGTTCTAGTTCTTCTCAGCACTGAGGCAATCAAGTACCTTTGATTGAGTCTTGCCTTTGATTGAATAAAGAGTCTTTGATGACCTGCTTAAGTCACAAGAAAGCCTAAGTCACATGAGTTTGAGGCACATGATTGTGATGCCCTCTGACCCTGAAGAAGTATATATATATACTCTGAGGTTAGCATTTTGCTTTGGGGGTCACTTATGGGAAGAATGTTCATGTGATATATCCAGATGAGACTCTGGGTGGTTGTTAAGGAGTCCCCCGGCTTTGAAAACCCAGATGTTGGTGCTTCTCTCTCCGGTAACTACATATGTATGTAATGGTCAGACAGCTAGAAGCCCTGTCTGTTGATCTGTGTTATTTTCTCTGCTTGTAATTCCTGCTTGTAATTTCTGTTTGTATTTTCTCTGAAGTTCAGAGTGCTTTTTCCCCTGAACTAAGTAAATGATGTATGTTTAATCAAAGTAAGATTGTTAACCATTTAATGTCGTTTTCCTTTAGAAAAGAACATCAAAGAACCTGTGCTATCAGCCTTCCTGTGTGCTGGTGCTATTGGCCTCACACCTCCACAGCATCTGCAAGCAGCATTGCTGTTACATCAACCAACACACTACTATTAAACCCCAGGAACAGGACCCTAACCCAGATCATCTGATTGAGTTTAAAGCTCTCATTTGTATTAGAACTTCAGACCTAAGTGTTCTGATTTCCAAGTCTACCTCTCAGTTTCCTACTCTGGACTAAAAGTTTCTAGCTGCAACTAAGGGTTTACATTCTACCCTGCAAGGAAAGACAGGACTAGGGAAGTATTCTCACTCTTTCATTTATTGTTATTTTTTATTATATATCATATATTATTTATTATTATATCTATTAGTGTGGCAATTGCTTTGTTCTTCATGCTTGGGTAGATAGATTGCATCAATGGTCCCTAAAAACAGGGCCTTCATATCAAACTTCTCCACTTGCAGATAGGTGTCTTTAGAAGGCCCTTAAGAAGCCTAGGATTAAGTGGTTCTGACTTCAGATATGGCAAAGAAACAAGCCCAGCCCAAGAAAAAATAGCTGTGCCTCTTTCTTTGCTGATTACTCAAAGCCAAACCATCTCACAACTACTTTCTAATGAGGTTCACTGTTTCTCTTCCTGTGTTTAGCATAATTGTTGGTAATTGTACATTTTCTTTACTAATAGACCTCTTTCAGTGCTCTATTGGAATATTGGCAAACTGACTAGTCCTCGTAAATGGACTGTGGTTAACATAGATACTAAATTGTTTGCTGGAAGTTTTTATTGAAGAGTTTATGAGCCCCCTAAAGATCTCATCTATTGTTAAAGGAGTTCTCAGCCTGAAGTCCACAGATCCCCACCCTCCCACCCATGGATAAATTTTAGTGGATACAGTAATTTGAATGAAGGGGAAAATTACATCTTTATTTCAGCATAATTGGTTTCCTTTGTAACCCTATATATTTATGACCCCCACCACTATTCTCCATGACCCACAGAAGTGTTAAAGGGCTAGAATTTAAGAATGCTTTGAAGGACCAAGTTATGTCAATTGAGGCAGTGCATTTGCACATACTGTCTTACATGCAGCAGGATGAATATTTGTATTTCAAAGTAAGATCATAATATATGGTCTTAATTACTTGTACTTAAATCACATTTGCACAGGTACAAAATTATAATAAATTATACTAAAATTATACAAATTGTCTTTAAAATATTGTCAGTTGATGCATTTCAGTTATCTGGACCCTCTATTGTTTAAACAGCCCTCTAAATAATTTAGGCAATGGGAGATTCTCACATTTTGAGGGTGGATTCCATTCTCTTATTCCAGCTATGAAGCACCCAGCTTTATCAAACCCTGCCATAGGGAGGAAAACATAGAGACCAATAAAAGTATCAGCCAGGTGGTTGGAAATCACTGTATAGAGATCCAGGGAACTGAGGGATGTTGCCAGCACTGATCCTCCTCCTCTACTCCTGTCCTGGACCATGCCTCTAAACTAGGCTCCTAGCCTAGAAACTGATTGCATCCAGAGTCATTTTCTGGGGGGCAGGGAAGGGGAGGAAGAAAGAAGTTAAGGGGTAGGAAAGGGTTTGGGGGAGGGGTGTGAGGACACAGCATTTCCCCTCTGCCAGGAAAGTCTGGCTCTAACTGGTATTGGAAATCCCACCAAGGCAGTACCTTGTTCCCTTCTCTTGCATAAGAGAGATCTGGCAGAGAAGTAGTT
Organism: Trichosurus vulpecula; assembly: GCF_011100635.1. Lineage (NCBI taxonomy): Eukaryota > Metazoa > Chordata > Mammalia > Diprotodontia > Phalangeridae > Trichosurus > Trichosurus vulpecula. The sequence continues at coordinate 268,776,779 of NC_050575.1, read as the reverse complement.
ATTCTGCTAGGTGAGAAAAGAAAACCGAAGCACCCTTTCTTTCTAAAGTCTGCACTCAATTGGAGCATGCTGGGAGAGTTGAAGTCCTGATGATTGCCACCTCCTCCCTCCACACCTCACCTCCACCTTCTCTTTCTATCACCTGTCTGTAAACACAATGCATCTTTTCAAGGGTGCGACATTTCAGCCTTTAATGCTACAGGTTTAGTCATTTTGCTCCTTATTTAGAATGCATAAATGCTCCCATTATCGATGTATGAATAAGTAAAAAAGGAAATGCGAATTATTGGACTGGCCTATTTAGTGAAAGGGCTTTGAATTACCAATAATAGAGAAATTCATGATAAGTGAAGGACAGGAGGCTTCTAATTAACATGGATAATTCATCATGGATAATTTGGCCTTTCTATGCATTCACACTGCTTCTTTCATTGAAATTGGGTAAGGAGTTAGCCCATGAGTACCTGCAGCATTTAGAACACCATACTAGGTCACATAGAAAGGTGCCCTTGTAGGACTTATATTAAAAGACAGACAATCTTTCTTATGTGTTGGTAGAATCTATTGACCATATGCCATTAGCCAGAGAATGCTTAGTCTCTGTTGTCTTTGTCACATGAAATGTCCTTGTAATACATGTTCTAAATGGGTTCTTGTTCTTCCCTAAAGCTTTCACCTACTAGGCAATGCCTTTAGCAAAGATCCAAATCCTGCTGTCTAAGGGGTGACCTTCCCTTCTGACTTGCACTATTTTATCCAGGGACACAGAGAGAAGAGAGGACATGGTGGTGGAAGGGGAGTGGGAAGGGGGGAGCGAAAAGGAAAAGTATCTGGGTTTTAAAATTTTGTAAAAATATAATTTAATTTTTTCAATTAACAAGTATTTATCTTCTCTCTCTCTCCCACCTCTAAGTGAAAAGGTGAAAAGAAAAAAAAGCTTGTTAACAAATATACATAGTTAAACAGAACAAATTCCCACATAGCCCATGTCCAAAAATGTATATCTCAGAAGGTAAGTAACAAGTTTTCATCCTTAGACCTCTGGAATCCTCCGTATGATGGGGGTTGGCTTATGCCCAGATCACCTAAAATGGAGCCACCCACATAGGAGTTTCCAGGGACCTGGGCATTCTTAAATCTTTCAAAGTTGTGTGTTTTTACAATGCCGTTTATATAAAGTGTTCTTCTGGTTCTGCTCCTTTCATTCCGTTTCAATTCATACAAATTTTCCCATGTTTCTCTGAACTCATCCCTTTCATCATTTTAAGTACATAATTATATTCCTTTAGAGTCCTATATCCTAATTTATGCAGACATTGCCCAATAGAGAGATATCACCTTATGCAGAGTTCTTTGCCACCACAGAACTATCTAGCATGGATATGTGAACACACATATCTATACGCACTTATCTATATCTATTGTTACATTTGGGTCCCTTTCTTATTCGTTTTTACTTCTTTGGGATAAAGGCCTGGTAGTAGCATCATTATGTCTAAGGGAATATAATTTAGTGCATATGAAAAGCTTTCTCCAGATGACTGTGGAGTCCCATCACATCTCAGTGCTTCTATTTTCCCAAAGATCAAAAGAGTAATTAATCAACCAACAAGTGCTTCTGGAGCACTTACTATGGGCCAGGCACTGTGCTAGGCTCTGAAGATACAAAGAAAGGTGAAAACACAAAAACAATCCCTGCCCTCAATAACAATGATACTAATGAGGCTCATGACCTTGATCATGACAATTCACATTTATGAAATGCTTTAAGGTTTACAAAGTGCTTTGCATGTGTTATCTTATTTGTACATAACAGGATCACCTACCAATTGAGGATGCAATATATAAATAATATTCCCATAGTAAGATAATCTTAGAACTCACTTTCACACTCAAGAGGTTGGGGGGGTCTGGGACCACCTCTTGCAAAAGATAGAATTTGAGTTCAGTCTTGAAAGAAACCAGAGATGTCATGAAGCAGAGGTTTCATAAGTACCATTACCTCATCAAAGGAAAGATAATTTCAAAATTACCTTGACTGTGTGGACCTAATGAAGCCCACAGCCCTGCTTTCACAAGGGGATCATAAGTAGGAAACTTAAAAGGGAGAATTTTTCTTTCAATTAATACTTTCTAGTAAGATAGCTTGCTATTAGACTAACCACTATAGTGTGAAATCCAGTCTATCACCAATATGCTTTGGACTCTGCTCCAATATGTTACTGTTGTTAGGATCAGCACCACCTCATTAAGGAACCTTCTCACCTGCGTCCCACAGTATTTGTTATTGTTGTGTAGTCAATTTTCAGTCTTATCTGATTCTTGGTGCCCCATTTGTGGTTTTCTTGGCAAAGATCCTAGGGTGGTTTGCCATTTCCTTCTTCAGCTCATTTTACAGATGAGGAAACTGAGGCAAACAGAGTTAGGTGATTTGCCCAGCTAATAACTGTCTGAGGCCAGATTTGAACTCAGGAAAGAGACTTCCTGACTGCAGGCCCAGCACTCTATCCACTGTGCCACCTAGCTGCCCCATGGTATAGACCCCTAGAATGTAAGCCCAGAAGCATTTGCTTCATAATGTAAACACCCCAGTGACCCTGATTCTGCCTTATAGACTCAACAAGATAATTCCCTGTACATGTTTCTTTCAGAATATAGAGGAGAGATAAGCCTCTCCCACCCCCCTTCCCTGTATATTCAAGTAATACTGCCGCAGCACTGGGGGTTATCAGAAAGCATTGTCAAGATATATATGGCATCAAATATCATTTTCATATGGAACCCTTCCTCCCCTTGAAGCCCTTCAAAAGTCAAGGTGACAGGCACCAAAGAAAAGAAATCATAGCCCTAATATAATTATCAAAATATTTCCAAGCACCAAAAACAAATACAAATGACTCATTTTGCTGTGGTAGTTTAGGTATAGTCAGACACAGAAGCAGAGAGGACTGAGGTCCTCTGTCAACGTCCTTTCCATTGTCATCAGTCTCTAAAAACTAATAATCCACCAGATGGTGACCAAGGTTTTGAGGCTGATCCTTTTTTCTCTCGGGTCAGCACAGTAGGAAGGAGAGTATTAGAAAAGCTTTCTGAGAAAATAGGCCCTTTTTTTTCTGTGAGTAAAAAACCCACTGTTTTTCTGTATATGAATACTGGGAGATATTATCTACAATTGCAATAGGGCTGGCATGCTGTCTTTGTGGAGGATATTCTGCAAGGATATTATGTATGTATATTTGTATATATATTATAAATGTATGTATAGGTAAAAACACATTTATATTATATGTCATATGTACACATATAATATTTATACACATATGTTATATACACATAAAATCACAATTATTTTTTGATGAGGAATATGGTGGAAGAATTATCTAAAAGAAAAACAAAAAACCTACCCAACCATTGGGTTAGCTGGAAAAAAAGGAATTTTTAACATTAGGAGCAATATCTGGAGAGAGAAAGGTCAGGAGCAGATACACTGAAGTGGATGGAGAGAATGAGGAGTCCCTAAAGCATGAAATGAAAAAGAGAGGTCATAACTGTTGTCAGACCTCTCTGAGGAGTTTGGAAGCATAGTTGAGCCTACTAGCCATCCACAGGGGCTTCCTCTGAATTCCGTGACACTTGGTTTCATCCACTCAATTCACATATATACAGAACATATTGTGAAAGCCCAGTTGCAGACCAAGTAATTGTCCCACATTCTTGTAATTTCCTTCTCGATTTGGTTTCTCTGACACTCACCGCTAGCAACTGAACCAATAAATATGCAATACATCTCTCCATTCAACGAATAAGGCGGGGAGGGGAGATTTCATTTTTTGGAAGGAAAAAAGTAGGACAAAAATGGGGGGAAAAAGGTAGGGAAAAGTGAGGAACTAAGAACTTTTTAATTTTAAGTATATTCTCAAGGAGTAGAGATTTAAGTACCTAATAATCAATTTACTGACTCCTTACTCTACGCCCAGCTCAGACTATTGTGAAGGCCATGAAAACAGTTTGTATCATTGTTCCTCCCCTCAAAGAACTTACAATCTGAGGGCAACACATGAAAAAAAGGATAAAACATACTAACTATAACTGTGGAGAGGCAGCAAGACTATTGAACTGAGAGCTGGCCTCAGGGCTAGGGAGAAGTGCGTTCCAGTCCTACCTCTGACACTTGGTGATTGTGCAATCCCAGGCAAATCACTTAACTATTCAGTGCTCTAGACAGCTCTAAGATAGTGAGGTGCAGAGCAGATGCCGATCTCCATTAATACAAAGTGTTCATCACTGGGCACTCCCTACGTGATGAAATAATTTTGCTGTTGTTGTTGTTCAGTTGTTTCAGTGGTGTCCATCTCTTCCTGACCCCATTTGGGGTTTTCTTGGCAAAGATACTGAAGTGGTTTGCCATTTCCTTCTTCAGCTCATTTTACAGATGAGGAAACTGAGGCACACAGTTGAAAAAAACCAACTATATTTAAATGTAATCAAAGTTCAGAGAAAGTTGACCATAGATTTGAGTATGCCTGAATCTTTTTAATTTTCCTGTAGTAGGTGACCCTTGGACTGCACCATGAAAATTGGATAGGATTTAGACAAACTGTGAACAGAGAGGAGAGCATTATAGGCAGACAGAAACAGCATACACAAAGGCCTGGAAGTAGGAATTATCACAGCACATGAAGAGGATAATGAGAAGGCCCATCTATCCAGAGAAGACGTAAGTACTAGAGAATAATAGGAAGTCATGTTAGGAAAGAGTTTCGAGAGAGGAGAAAAGGCTGGCCTTGGAATTGGAAGACTTGGGCTGAAGTCTTGCCTCAAACATCTAACAGCTCTGTAGCCATGGACAATTTACTTACCCTCTTAGCACCCCAGCCTATTTTCTAGGACTCTAAGTTAATGTGTCAATCTTCAGAACAGAAAATTTCCACACTTCAAGCTCCTTTCATGAATTAAAAAAAAAAAAAAAGCTTGGAGATATAGATGGAGGAACGGAATATGGAGGGTCCAGAAAACCAGGCAGAAGAATTTGAAATTCAAAAAGCAGCATCGGGGAGCCATTATATGTGAACTAACATTAAGAAGAAGATATTTTTCATAGATTAGAACTGAAGATAGGTAGAAGATTAATCTTATAGCCATTAGTAAGTAGATCAGGGAGAAGGTCCTGCAGGGGAGTGCTCGAGCTAGCTCAGGCTGGTTCTCCAGAGCCTTTTGTTAAAGTTCCAGAGTGAGTATTTACGCCTTGGAAACAGCAAACTTGGAGACTGGTTTATTGTTTTGTTGATTGTCTATACTTAGAAAAGTGATGGGAAAATATTAATAATGCAGATTAAACTTAAAAGTGTATCATAAATATGCTGCCTCCCCTCCCCCCCAATCTGGTTGTTAAATATTTACCAGCATACCTATGAGGTCAAAGGTGTACCAACTAGAAGCAGAGAAACAGAATGCTGTTATAATAATGCAGGTCTAGACCAAGCAACAGGAATGGGAGAGGAGGGGACAGACAGAACACATTTTGAAAGAAGTGTCAGGATTTGGTACCTGATAAAATATGAAACCAAGGAAAATATCAAAGATGACATGGAAATTTCTAGCCTGTGAGACTGGAAGAAAGGTGATACTATTAAAGGAAATAGGATAGTTGGTAAGGGGAGCCATTTTGAGGGAGTCGGAGAATGAGTTCGGTTTTGGTTGGGTTGAGCTTGAGTGTGTATTATCCGATCTCTCCAGAGGGTAGAAGGGAGGCTAAATGTTCAAGAATATTGGGAAATAATGTTGGGAAGGCAGTCTAAGGCAAAGCCCACATCTAATTTTGATACAGAAAGATGCTCTCATTTCCTCCCCAGAAAGACTTTTTGCCAATTCTGCATGTTCCTTAAGTAATTGATTATATTGCCAGCTCCGCCTAAATGTGGGTAGGGCTGAGAATTAGCCACCAGGAGCCCTGTGTTCTGTTTTCCAGCTCTGTTTCTATGACCTTGGACACAAAATGTTTAACTCTTAAACCTAATTTCCCTAGTCTCTCTTCCTGGAGAAAATTCCACAGATGTCCAGATAACATTTATCTTTATTTTTCCACACTCTAAATGTTCTGTGGATGGGGAGGGGGTTTGGGGAAAGGGTTAAAAGGTTCAGGGGAGAAAGGAGAACACCATTCATAAACACCAGAAAATGGAAACCCACTTTTTAAAAACATGCACACAATCATACTAATTTCCCAACTGGATACAACTGAATTCCCAAGAAGTAATTAAAGACTTCCTGTAAAATATCTTACCCACCATTGCTTTCTGAAGAAAAGGGCTCCCTTAGAAAGGGCTGGGATTTTTAAAATTATGGTTTTGGAACACTCTAATAATGCATGCAAAATTAATTTGAGATTCTTAACAGCAGAGAAAGGACTATTTGGTAGAAGCAAGGGACTGATGAGGCAACCATAAAATCATAGAGCTATAGATAGAAAGGACCCTAGAGGTCATCAATTTACAGATGAGGAAACTGAGGTTCAGAGAATTAAATAACCTTCTCAAGGTCACCTAAGCAGTAATTGGTAGAGGTGATATACGAGTCTACATCCTGTGATGTCAAATCCCTTCTCACTGTAAAACATTGGGGCAAGCCTTTGAAAACACACACACACACACACACACACACACACACACACACACACACACCTTCTCACACATCAGGTTTGGAAGTCAAATGGGAGACACCTTCCTATTATCCTGTTGTGCTTATCATGGGAATTCTTTGTTCCATTAGAAACCTGTTAATTGCTGTCTTCCTAACAAAGGAAAACAGCACTATTAAAGGTCTCTGTGAATTGCCTTTCTCCTCAGAAAGGCAGTGGTTTTAATTGACCATACATACATACATACATACATATATATATATATATATATATATATATATATATATATATATATATATATACATAATATATTCTTTAGAGAAGCAATAGAAATACATAATCAATTTGATGTCTAAGTATGTTAATGGCTATTCTTCACTCATTTGAGGTAAAAGTGGAAGCCTAATAAATACATAAATGTATAAAACTGGTTGCTGAAATACATGCAGAGACGGTGGCCCTCCCCTCTCACTTTCCTCCTCCTTGCCCTGAATAAGAGGACTCTGGCAGAGGCAGAAAGCCAGCCATTTCATCTGTGGCTTTATCCTTGCTGTACTTTAGAAAACAGATTTGCAGGCTCAAAACCAACATGCAATAAGTCACTCAGCCTATTTTCTCCGAATTACCACTGTGCTGTTACTGTTTGCCTCACAATATCTGTAGCTACCGACAGTAATAGATACTGGGAGCCGCGTCCTTCTCTGTGCCTCCCAAAAAGCAGGAGCTTCATGAATATCTCTTCTTTAGCTATTTCCTAATCCAATTTTTTTTCATGTCAGAACTAGGAATTTGTGTGACCTGGTTCTTGGTAGATTTCCATATTAAACAACAACAACAAAAAATTGTCGAGACCTGGCTAAGCCTCAGCAGTATTGATTTCAGGAGCTCACAAAGGTGGCTGGCTCCAGTCAGGGGGTCTGGCCAGAGAAGTAAAGTCAGGCCTCCTGTGTCCTTCAGCAAGTAGGCCACTAACTCACCCCTCCACTGCAAGCAGAGGAAGTGCATCCACTTTCATCTTGGGACTACAGGTTTTGAGTTGGCATTTTTTTTAGGGAGGGTTTTTTCATTTGTTTGTTTGATTTATTTTGTTTGGAGAAACTGCTTAGATCAGTTCATGATATGTTGGATCAGGGGTCAAGAAGAGTTGTGTTCAAATTCCTCCTCAGAAACCTACTATCTGTGTGACCCTGGGCAATTCATGAACATCTCTGGGTCTCAGTTTCTGCATCTGAAAAACTGGGGATAACGAGAATAGCTACCTCACTGGGTTATTGTGAAGAATCAAAAGAGATAATACAGGTAGAATGTTTGACACACCTTAGAGCAATATATAGAAGATCTTAACCCGGGGTCCATGAACTTGAGTAAAAAATACATACATATACACACACGTATTATATGTCTATAATTGTATTTCAGTATAATTGACTACCATCATAAACCTGTGCATTTTATCTTATGCATTTAGCAATAATAGCTAGCATTTATATTGTATTTTAAAGTTTGCAATGCACTTTACAAATATCTCATTTTATTCTCATGACAACCTGGAAGGTAGGTGGTATTATTATCCACATTTTACAGATGAGGAAACTGAGGCAGATGGCGATTAAAGAACATAACCATGGTCACACAGCTAGTATCTGAGACAAGATTTGAACTCAGGATTTCCTGACTCCAGGTCCAGAGTGCTATCCTCTTCCCCACCTAGAAGGGATTATATGTTTTACCAGACTGTGAAGAAGTCCATAATACGAAAAAGTCAAGAATCTCAGATAGATAGATTAGATAGATAGATAGACAGCTAAATTGATAGAAAGATAGATAGGTATAGATATATACCCCCCATATCTATATTGATATCTATCTACACACATACACACACCAATACATACATATATATGTGTGTATGTGCAGATATATACATACATGTACACATACATATATAACATATACGTATCTATACATACATACATGAACATATCCCTTCATTTTATAAATGAAAAAACTCAAAAGACTCAGAGAAATTACATGGCTTGGCCAAGGTTACACAGGCAGTGGCTAGGTAGTTTCTTTCCATCTATACTGTTAAGAGCTTTGATTTTGTTTTATGAGCTTTGATGATTTGTTTTATTTTGTCATTATTGAGCTTTTCCTTGCCTCTCTCTTCCCTCCTCTCCCCTTTTCTCCTCTCTCTGTCTCTCTCTGTCTCTCTCTCTCTGTGTCTCTCTCTCTGTCTCTGTGTCTCTGTCTCTGTCTCTCTATCTCTGTGTCTCTGTCTCTGTCTCTGTCTCTCTGTCTCTCTCTCCCTCTCTCTCTCTCTCTCTCTCTCTCTCTCTCTCTCTCTCCCTCTCTCTCTCTCCCTCTCTCTCTCCCCTCTCTCTCTCTCTGTCTCTCTCTCTCTCTCTCTCTCTCTCTCTGTTTTGCTCCCAAGTAACAATCAATTTTGCTGAGTAGACATAATGAAAAATATTAATGGAGTGAAGTGAGACAAATCCATTAACCATTATTTATTAACAATGTGTTATGTAATAAAACACAATTCATTAATTTGGCGAAATGTGTTGTCGTCTAATCATTCAGTATTTATAGGGAAGGACCACATCACGGCCTAATTAATACTTCCTCACTCTGTAAAATGTTAACTCCACCACAGCTTCCCTTAATGATCTAGAATAAACTCCCTTTCCTTCCCAACCTAGGCACCAAGCCTTTTCTGCAGTTCCAATGAAAACAGATGTTCAAAAAATTTGTTTTTTTAATGGCATTCTGCCTGTTTATTTGCATCAATTTGGGGAGTGGGGATAAAGAAGGAACATCTAACAGAAGGCTTGACTAGGAGCACCAAACTGGGCCCTTTTTCTTTTCCACTGTCATAGCCCTATTCCCTTTCTCAGGTCACCAAGGGCTGGCCCATATTGTCTTCCCACAGCCTTCTCCTCTTCAAGACATCTTCTTCCAGGGTCCCTGCTCCCCACTGCTGATACCTTTAGCCTACCTCCATGCCCCCCCGCCCAGTCTCACACTGCTTCCACATAGCAATCCTGAAATGAACTCTGCAGCCGGCCAATATTTGATGCCAGAAGGTCCTTGAGGGTATACACCCTGAAGATTGTTTGGAGGAACTGTATAGGTTAATTCTGGAAAAGAGAAGATATCTGGGGTGGGGAGAAGAAATGATAGCCAGCTTCAAGTATTTAAAGGGTAGAATAATGGAAAGGCATTCAGTTTGGCCTGTCCCCAAAAAGGCAACAGGGAGAAGTTGCAAAGAGGCAGGCTTGGGCATGATGAAAGGAACAATTTCATATTAAAGTTTACAAATATAGAACAAGTTGCTTCATTAAATAGTGAAGTTCCCCTTATGGGGTGGTCTTCAAGTGAAGGCTGGATGATTCATCACCTGTCAAGCCTGCTGTAGGACGGAGTCTTACTTTCTTAGGTTTGGACTCAATGGCCACTGAGGTTCTTTCCATCCCAGGATTCATTGATTCTCATGGCAACACTAAGTACAAATCCTAAAAGCATTATCCTCTACATTTTACAGATGAATAAACTGAAGCCCAGGGAGGCTGATTTACCCATATTTTTACAGCTAAAAAATGACAGTCAGAATTCAAGTTTGAGTCCCTCCTGGCTACAAGTCCAGTTCGCTTTTTGCTGGGCCACACATGCTGCCTCTTGGTAAAACGAGGGGACTAAAAGAGACTATCTTTCTCTACAATCCTTTCTGGCCTTAATGTTCTGTGAATCTTTACTTTTCAAAATAATTCACCCCTTTAAACAGTATGACCAGCAAGTACAATTTAAAATTACTTGATTTGGCAGAAATTTTATAAGCACAATTTTGGGAAACTCAGTTTCTGTGCGCCAGCTCCCCATCTCTGGCCCTCCACCCTCCCTTTAACTGGATAGTTCCTGGCTAGGGATGCAGGCATTTCAGCTACTGTGAATAAATAGGAACTCAGCTGCAAGTAAAGGGGACAAAGCAACCCCACCTTTCCATTAGAGCCAATGAACCAGATAATTACTCTCCGGAGAGAGAACCAGCTTTAATCATAATATGTTGGCTCACCCCCTTGGTTCTTTGCACCCCAGCTGCCGCCCTTCACACCCTGAATGCACACAACTGAATCAGGGCACATGGCAAACCCAATCCTAAGTTACTGATTCCCAGCCTTTAAACAGTTTTGTTACCCCTCTCAGTTGTCTGTTTCATGGCATATAAATTTCTCTGCCCTCCTCTGAAAAGTGATGACTAAAAAAAGTAAGTGAAAAAGCAAATTAATATTAATTTAGGTCTGAAGAATTTTTCTTCTTTTTGGGGAGAATTTCACCATCCCCTTTGAGATTAATTGGCAACCCACTGGGGTGTCCCAAAACCCACAGCAGCCATCACTGATCTAACTAACTCTATTTCCAGACACTGCAAAATTGCCACAGATGGACTATGAAGCCTGAAGCATTTTTTATTTTTATATATTTATTTTTTGTCTTTAATAGTATGTTGGTCCAGGCAGAATCTAGAAAGTTTTAAAACAGAACACTGCAAGCTTTAGTTTAGATCTCATAAAATAAATTAATTCACAGAGCTTATTTCCATGTTTATTCCACTGATTCGATTTAAAACAAATTGATACATGAGCCTCATAATAATACAGGAGTCATCTTCATTTTTGGAATAATAAGTCTACATAGCGTTTTTCTCCTCTCTTGCTGTATAAACTATAGAACAGGAAATTAGATTTTAATCAATCAGCAAATATTCCTCTCCTCCCCTCCAAGCAGGGAGCTACAGGGTAAAGAAGTCCCTTGAGTTCCAATATAGCTGGGGGCTAGAAGAGGGGCGAGGTGGAGGGGAATGACTTGGCTTTTGGGTTTCTTCCGAAGGAACTTAGATATAGCCAAGTTAACCAAATTCATTCGACCCAGGATACTGCCACTTTTCCCAAAGTAGCCCCAATGCACCAATGGCCTAAGGCCAAAGGCAGGAATGCAGATATTTAAAAATTCAGAACAGCCCTGGGGTACACCTCAGGGTTTAGGTGGAGTTCTAGAGAAGAAGCCTGTCTCCTGCCTCAGTGATGTAGAAGGCCACCTCCTACTCTGCAGCATCCACTTCTCTGCGACTTCAGTATCATTTTCGAAGAGGATGCTAACGTAGCAACAAATAAGACAACTACAACTTCTACCTGAACTTTTTTTCAACTACCCAAAGGCCTCTTTCATCTTCAAGGCACTGGCATTATAGGTCTTATTAATTATAGATCAATTTCTAATTTGATGCTATCAGTAATGATTGTAGGGGGTCTCATTAGAGAGAGATTAAAAGCTGACTCAGAGACTAATTATCTTGCAAAAGAAATTTCTTGCTAACTCTAGATTCATGCTAAATAGTATCTCTGCAGTTTTGGGGTCATTTTTTTAAAGCACATCTTTTAAGACTGGCACAAATATTTTTCTTGTCTTTCTGTAGCTTGTCTTTGGCTACATTTTTGCATTTAGCCACATTTACACAAACCCCACTGGATATGTCAGCTGATAATATTATAGTCTGCCTAAGCACCAAGGGCAAAGACTACATTTGGAGTTGGTTTGCTTAGGATATCTGAGTATTTATAAAAATAAAATTTATAAAAATAAGTGAGGGAGGCAACAAAGGAGGATTTATGCCTTGATCAGCAGTCTTTCTATGTTAGTCTTAACCAGGCCAGGCAGCCAGGACTTGGCCCCAAGAACATATATCTGGGTGAAGCAGCACTTCCTCCTCCCTGTGGTCCAAAAACTGGCCTCATGGTTTAAGCTTCATGGTTTTCCATTAGCCTGTGTCACCATTAGGAGGAGATAAGGGAGCAGTGGTCACTGAGGTCTGCAGAGGAGAAGGGGATAGGCTCCTTGACCTCCTCTCCTTATCTGCCTCCCTTTCCTCACAGCCTCTATGGAACACAAACCTTTTTCTCTAGGAGATGCCACCCCCTCCCACTCTTGTAGTTAAATCTGCCCCAGAAGCTCAGATCCCTATTTAGAGCTTTGTTCCATATCAAAGTATTAGCTAACCTCATACATAGAGGTTCATAGGTACATAGAGAATTTAATTGATTAATGATTGCTAATAGATTATAATCAAGTCACAGCCCATTAGGTTAAAAAATAGTTTTGTTTGCTTAAAGAATTAACAGAGGATATAAATTCTTCGAAGGCCTACAATCTCACTTTTTTTTCCTTTGTATCTCTAGTGCCTAGCATAATGCCCACCACATAAAGGTCTTAAATAAATGCTAACGCATTAATTTTACTTCCTATTTAGTGTCTTACCCTTCCCATCCACTTTAATTTGCTTTTATTTGCTTCCATTTATTTATTTTATTTGTTCGTTTATTTATTGATTTATTTATTCACTGATTCATTTATTGTTCTCTACTGTGTTTATTCATACTTCCTTGTTTTCTTCCTAGCTAGATGGGAAGTTCCTCCCAGGTTAGGGACCATGGCTCTGCTGGTTAAGTATGTTATCTTAGGAGCAACTGCAACAAAAGAACCTTTAATATATGCTTGTATATTGAACTGCCCATGAATTTGCTAATTTCTCTACTCTACCCTGACCATTGGAAGTAAATAATATAATAAACTTTCCATTATCTGAGAATTAACTGGTCTCTGCACACTGGGCTCTTTCCAGAGCCCATCATATCACTTACTCAACCACCTTGGGGTTCCTTCTTAAAGGATTAGGATGTTGGGCCCAAGGATTTGAATTCAAAATAACTTGGTCAGATTGGGCATGGGTCATAAATGAACAGGATGACTTGTAGTAATGGATAACTGAAAGCCAGTGAATTGAGGATAGAACAGAAATTATAAACCACAAAGCAGGATGGAAAGAGATGATGAATCTGAGGCGGGAAGCACATACAGTATGGAAATAGAGAATCTCAAATTCAAGGTGAGAGGCTCGGGTCAGAGGGGGCACAGATTGAATGGTGGATTCAGAGAGAAAATGTGATTGAGTCTGAAGGAGATGGGTCACTTCACTGCATAGTGCCACAAATTAACAGTAAGATGTGTAGTTATGTGTGCCAATTACAACGTGGCTGCTATACAAATTTAGACAAAGCAAACTCTAGGGATTTATGGGTTTTTTAATATACTTAGCTACAGCTTTTGACATTGTCTTATACTTTCTGCTTTTTTCAAAGATATGAGAGAGCACGTAGCATAGCAGCAGACTTACTGAAGTACAACTGGAAAATGTCATGCTTATGAGCACAAGTCGTGATGTTCTAAAACGCTTAGATTAGAGTGACATCATTAAAGGCATCCATCGAGGAGAGATGCACTAGAGAAGAGGGGTCCAGTAGTGGCAGCATATTTTTCAGCGAACACAAATAGTGATATACAGAACAATTCCATGATCACCTTATGCTTCTATTTGACTATACCAAGTTGAATATAGGCAGAAATATTTCAAAAAGATACTATAAATTATTTTAAATAACACGTAGATTATTGAATTAAGGTTTGAATTAAAGTTAAGAGGGCCACTTATAAGCAATGTATGCCAGGAACATCTTGGTTCAGTGTAGTGGTGTCCTCTTCCAATATTTTGAATCACCACAATTGAAAGCCTGAACTCCAGTTCTGGCTTCTGTGACTTAATAGCTGTGTGACCCTAGGCAAGTCTCATAGTGAGGCTAATCTTCAGTTAATTTATCGGTAAAATGGAGACCCGAGAATTCATTCAATAAATATTTATTTCATGCCTATTGTGTTGTTTAGTTTGGCTGGAGTCCTCCCTAGGATGTTTCATGGGGAGCAATTTGAAGGAAACCTGGAAAGGTTTTGGAAACATTGAATTCCAAATAGAAAGTTCTGAATTTAATCAGTAAACAATCAGGAGCCACCAAGATTTTGAGTACTGACTGGAGTGACTTGACAATGTCCCTTTCAGTTGTAAATTGATGAAACTTCCATCCAATAATCTACTAGAAAAGAATGACACCATAGTTAGCTTTTATATAGCACTTTAAGATTTACAAAGCACTTTACATTCGTTATCTCATTTGATCAAATGAAAGATTATTCTCACTGTGGTCAAATGGATGGAATAAAGAAGAGAGAAAGATGAGGTGGAAAGATCTTATAATGAGGCTACTGTGACAGTCCAGACAGGTATGGTAATGAGGGTCTGCATTAAGGTGCTGGCTTGTTGTTTGTCCTTCATTCAGGAAGCTGATGCCATAACTTGCAAGTGAATTGGATTTAAGTGAGGGAGGGCTGTGCAAAGTCACCAGCATCACAGTGTCCTCCTGAGCCCTCTGGGTCCAGAAGCAAGATACAGATCAGGATGACTGGAGATGGCCCTGGATGCAGTAAGAGACCTTGGGGTTTTAAAGTTAAGGTCTTTCCCAGGTTTCAGCTTGACTGAGGCTACACTCATTCAGTGATTAAGGCTAAGAATCATTTAGATTGTAAGTGGGAAGGATGGGACTTGACCCCAAGTTCTCTGATTACAAATCCATCAATCTTTCCTTTTTAAAAAATTTTATTTTAGACTCAAAGGCCAGCACATATATACAGAATAGAGAAAAGAAACAAAAACATATCATACATTTAAATATTTTAACTTAAATACAAAGCAAGAAAGAAAAAAAAGCATGTCATGTGCATAGCAGAATATAAGAGAGGATTCAAAATGTGTAACAATAAATTTTCATTTCAAGAAAGCCTGTATGATAAATAATACACATTGTGTTGAGAACTGACCATCTTTTCTTTGCTTCCATGTAAGTTTTCTTTTGTTCTCTGCTGTGCACTTTTTTACTTTGTTCTTCTCCCCCCATCCCCCCAAGGCTACAATTAAGTTTGGATATGTTTCTCTACAGCTATCGATATATACATACACATATACATATATACATACATATATAGACATACACTTTCCCAAACAAACTTCTGATTTTTGTTTTTATGTTTGTGCATATCTCTTTGTTTCCTATCCCTCCTGCCTCCTCTACTTCTACCTACTACCTTGCCATCCTATTACTTGCCTACCCACCTCTAAGGATCCCTCCCCTATCTTCCCATTCCCTTAAATCTAAACACCCTTCTATTCCCCCCTTTTACCTATTCCCTCATTTTCCCCTCTAAAGATCCCTCCTTTGTTCTCTCCCCGTCCCTATGCCCCTACCGTTTTATTTCTTCTGAATTTAGAAGATTTTTATTCTCTTCTAGACATATATGTATTGTTCCCTCTTAAATGCATTCCCGATGAAAGTAGGTTACCAGAACTACCAGCACTCCTTCCCCAACTAATTGTTCTGTGTTGATTCTTCCCTTGCACCTCATTTGTATAAAACAGTCTTTTTGGCTCTTCCTAAATGGTTTTACTTTTTAAATTCATCTCATACTCAGGTTTACCTCAATCTTTCTTATGAGCTACCTAATTATTAATAAGAATCTTAGACATCCATTTTACATATATAACCTTATAATCAGTCTTTGGTATGTACCTTGTATTTCTTTTGGCTCTTGCATGTCAAATTTTCTATTAAGTACAAGTTTGCTTTTTTTTAGCAAAGTCTTGAAAGTCTGATCAAATGTCCATTTTTATTCTATTCAGGATTATGCTTAACTTTGCAGGGCATGATATTTTCTGCCGGAGCCCCAGGTCTTTTGCTCTTCGATATATTATGTTCCAAGACCTGCAGCCCTTTAATGTCTCCACTGCTAGGTCTTGAATAATTCTAATTGTGGCACCATCATATTTAGATTGTTTTAATCTTATGCTTTTAATAGTTTATCCTTGAGCTGGGGGTTTCTGAATTTGACTATGATATTCCTATGAGTTTTCCTCATAGGATCTCTTTTAAGTGGTGATTGATGGATTTTTTTCTATTTCTACTTTCCCCCCTTATTCCAATGCTTCAGGACAATTTTCCTTAATTGTTGTATTTGTATTATTGTATCAAGTTTCTCTTTTTGATGATAACTTTCAGTTAGCCTGATTATTTTTATATTTCTTCTTTTTGGTCTATTTTCCAAATCTGTTGTTTTTCTTATAAGATGTTTCACTTTCTCTTCTATTTTTTCATTATTCATATTTTGTTTAATTATTTCTTGATCTCTTATAATTTTGCTTCCTTCACCTTGCTCAACTCTAATTTTCAAGGTGTCATTTTCTTCCTTAAGATTCTGGATCTCCTTTTCTAATTGGTTGACTTTCCTTTCATAATCTTTTTGTTTTTCTTGGATTATTCTTTTTTTTTTTTTAGTTTTTCCTCCATCTCTGTCATTTGATTTTTAAAGTCTCCTTTTTAAAAGATATTCTATGAATTCTTTTTGAGCAGGTGACCATTTGACTACTCTTTAGGGGCTTCTTTATTTCAATATCCTCCTCTGAAGATGAACCCTGGTCTCCTCTATTCTCAAAATATCTTTCTGTGGTTGAATTCTTTCTCCTTTGCCTGTGTATTTTTTGTGGTAATAGCTTAATTTTTGTAATCACCTCTAGCTCAGGGGTATGGGAGATGGTGCCTCTTGCCCCAGATCTTCAATTCTCCCCTCTAGCCTGGAACCAAAGCCAAACATCCAACCTCTTGTAAGTGCCCACAACCAGGGGCTTTCTGCCCTACTGCTTCTGCACTCATTGGGTGTGTGATGGTTCCTTCTTGCCCCACAACTCTCTGCAGCCACAGCTAGGTTAGGCATCCCTTGTCAGCAGAGGTTCCATCCATCTTCCCTGGCTCAGACACCCAACTCTTTTCACTATCTTGGGGGTAAAAGTTCCTGTGACTGGGGCAGAGGCAGCCTTTCTAACCAACTAACCCCAGGGCTTGCTACTTGTTGTTTAAGGGGCTTGCCCCTAATTGTTAACACTGACCTTTGCCTGGAGGTGTTTACTCTTCACAGGGACCAAGCCTAGTTCTGGGGTTTTTCTGCTGATCTTCTCAAATTGTCCCAGGAAGACCCTGGTTGTGCCCCTATTCTTACTTATTTTACCCACACTTTGTTCACCTTAAGGTGCTATTTTATCTCTTTTCTGGGGGAAAATCTTGAGAGCTTGGAATTTTCTGGTCTACTGCACCATCTTCCCAGAATCCCTCCATCAATCTTTCAACCAAGTAATGCTAGGTTGGGTTTTTTGGGGTTTTTTTTTTTTTGGTTTTTTGTTTCATTTTGTTTTGTTTTGCAGAAGGCTTTCTCATTCTTTTAAGATTACATTGATACTGGTGTTTGAGATTCAGTCAAAGGACAATGGAGAGGTCTATGGTCTAACATATGACAACTAAGGTTGTTGTTGTTTGTCCTTCCTTCTCAAAGAGGACTATGACATCACGGGAATGATGCCATGACATGTGAGTGAATTGGATTTAAGTGAGAGAGGACTGTGCAGTCACTAGTCTCATGTCTCCCACTAAGCCATCTGGCTCCAGAGGCAAGATATAAATCAGGATGCCTGGAGATGGGACTGGATGCAGTGGGAGACCTTGGTCTTTTAAAGTTAAGGTCTTTCCCATCCCAGCTTGATTGAGGCTACATCCATTCAGTGATTAAGGCTAGGTAAGAAATCAGGCAAAGAATGGCCTCTTTTACCTAGTCAAAAAAAAATCAGTCTGGGAGGGGAAGACTTCAGGGTTTCTGGCCAAAACAGAAACAATTGTTATTTACACTCACTCTGAACCATCAGGGCCCAAGCAATGACCAGCTGAGGCTTGGGCTGGGACCTATTGTTGGCCAAACTATGATAACGGTAGGAATAGGGTGGAGAAGAAAAATCTGAAAGGAGTTTCAGAGCTGGAATTGAATACCTACCAAATGGACATGAGAGTAAAAGTGTCTCTGATACCACTAATCTCAACATGGAAGATCAGGTAAAGACAGGAATGGAAAATTTAGGGTCAGGAAGAGATTTAGGGGAGAATAGAAAGAGCTGAGTTTGAAGTGCTTGGGGGAGGACAGTCACTTGGAGATATTCTGGGGGGCAACTAGAGTTCAATCAATCAATCAACAAGCATTTAATAAGCATGGATTGTGTGCCAGTCACCCTGCTAGGCAAAAGGAATATAAATAAAAGAATGAAATCATTATCATTCAGAAGGAGTTTGCATTCTAATAGGAGAGAAAACATTTCTCCAACCATTTCTCTGTGATTCAGAAGAGAGGTCAGGGCTGAAGATGAATGTTTGAGAGCTATAAAGGTGGCAAATGAGACCATAAGCATGAATGAGACTAGTATGGGAAAGAAAACAGAATATAAGTCCCTTGAGAACAGGGACTGCTTTTGCCTGGCACAGCATCACGCACATCTTATGTATTTATTAAATGCTTGTTAAATTAAAGGACAAAATCTTGGGGAGCACCCAGATAAAGGGCATAGGAAGAGAATGAGGAGCTGGTAAAGCAGAGAAAGGGAAAGAGAAATCAGTGAGACTGAAAGAGGATTAGGTGAGTATGGATGGTAGGCAAGATGACTAGAGACAGCATATTATAGCAACAATCTTTCTAGCAGCTACTGTGGCTGTGTAAAACCAAGAACAACTAGCACACAGAAGGCCATGAACACAGGGTTCTTTAATGTGCTTTACTAAGGGGTTAAAAATCTCACTTTAATCCGACATACAAATATCATTCACTTAGTTCAGGAGGAAAAGCCAGCACACTGAACTTCAGAGCAATTACAAACATCAACAGACAGACCTTGTCTGATTCAAATCCCAATTCATAGTTACCAGGAAAGCATCAACATCTGGGTTTACAAGCCAGGGGGCTCTTAATAGTGGCTGCCCAGAGTCTCTTCAAGTAGCAGGCCACTCTTCCAGTGAGTGAGAGCCCCAAAAGTCAAACACCAAGCTCCCCTCAATTATATCCAGTTTGGAGCCCTGAGGGCTCTGACCTCACCCAGGCTGGGTGTGTGAAAGTTCCCCATCCCCAGCATCACATCATATACAAGCCAATGACTCCTGATTGCCTCAGCGCTGAGAAATAGCTGAGAAATACTCCAAGGCAAAAAATCTCACTTTATCTGCCCCATTCAAACAAAGGCCAGAATCATTAAGGGCACTTAAGAGAAGAACAGCAAAAAGCCCCACCTTAATTACCACTACACATATACAGGTAGAAATGGACAACAATATCAAAAGCTGGACAATGGTCAAAGAGGATGAAGACTAAAACATAGAAGCTGAGTTTGGTGAGTGGAGACCTTGAAGCGCCATTTTGGTAGGGGTGAGCAGCCTGAAAGCCTAATTAGGACAGGCTAAGGAAAAAGTGGGTCCTGCGCAGCCATGCAATAAATTCAGGCTCAGATACTTACCAGCTGTGGCCCTAAGTGAGTCACTTAACTGTTGTCTATCTCAGTTTCTTCAACTCTAATACGGAGATAATAATAGCACCTACCTCACAAGAAGGTTATAAGAATCAAATGAGACAATATTTGAAAAGTGCTTAGCACAGAGCCTGGCCCAGAGTAGGTAGGTACTATATGAACACTTATTTCCTTCTCCCTACTGAAGAAGTAGAGGTATTGGGTATAAACAAAGTTATCAAGAAGTTAAGCAGTGAAGGAGAGGAGAGAGATGAGACGGTGTCTATATGGAATAGAAGGGCCAAAGGGAGGTCATTTTAAGTGTAGTACCTCCTCAGGGACTACCTCCCTATCTGGGCTCTCAGGTTTACAGATTACTCCCTATCCCCTGCATCCACCCCACCCCTTGGGGGGTGGGGTGGGAGATTGACTAATCTAGGTTCAACAATACTCTGGGGGTCTGTATTTATAAAACTATAACTCAAGAGACCCCCATTAGTATTCTTACCTCTAATACAGTTAACTGAAAGCAAAGGCATTTACTAAGATAGCAGAGTCTGAATAGTAGGTACAAAATATTCCTCCCATAAACCTGGGGTTCCCTTTCCTACAAATACACACAATCAAAGGGAAGAGTAGGACAGCAACTTAAATTAGTAACGAGGCAGATAACATGGGGAATGTATGCCGCCAGGGCATCACACAGCTCCTGCACTGCAGGACCCCAACGTCTTTTCTCTTTTCTCATCTTGCTTCATCGTAGATAGAACATCTCACCTGAAACTTAGCTCTTCTCTAAAGCTCAACTCCTCTATACCAGGGCTAGGTCTCTCTTGAACCCATAGTTAACTCTCCTATCTGCTGCCAGATGATATGCTCCTTGAAGCTGCTTCCTGTACCTAGGTCTCTGATACCTGGAGGGTGTGTTCTTTAAAATAAAATCAGGTACATGAGCTGTGCTTGGATAGGCAATAGCCAGTTGTTTGCTCATATCAAAGGGAACCTCTTCATGCTTTCTAAAGGGGCAATAAGACATAAACAAACTTTACACTTTTTTTCAACACACAAACAGTTTATTACCTATCCTTCCGATGATTTCATCAGTTGAGCTGAGGGTGGGGGGACTAGAAAGTGGAGGCCTAAGGAAACCAATTGGCCAGGAACTAATTCCTCCACCCCCACTCCAACCCCACCGGCCCATGTAAGACTGAAGAGAGCCTAACCTATTTGAAGTCAGATGGGAAGAAACTAGCAGCGAGGGAGTATTCGAAGCTATGGGAGGGAAAAGGTTTGGATTTCATTCAATCATGGAATTTTTTTAGCTGGAAGTGACGTTGAGACCATTTAAGTTGGATCCCTTGTCTATTATAAGAAGTTAAATTATTTACCTAAGGTCACATAGCTAGTTGACAGGGCCAGGATTTGAACTTAGACCTTCTGGTTTCCAGTCTAGGTGTCTTTCCACTTTTTAACCTTAAGCTTCTGTTTGACCTGACCAAGTTGAACATAGGCATAGAAACTTCACAATGATATTAAAAGATATTATATTATTCTTAAGTAGCCTATAGATTATTATATTAAGGTTAAGAGGGACACTCAATTGATTTTTTTTAGCTCTGTATGCCAGAGGACACTACAGTTCAGTGTAATGATGTTCCCTTAGTTTGGGGGATATTTTAAATAATTACAAATAAAGGCCTAGATTCTCTTCTTGATTTCTTTTAACTCAATAACTCTGTGACCCTGGGTCAAGTAAAGATGACGATGTTCATTTTTCTTATTTGTAAAATGGAGATCTGAGAATTCATTTCAATAAATATTTTATTGAATGTTCATTATTGCGTGTCAGACACTATGTTAGTTTCTGGAATTCAAAGACAAAAATGAAATAATTCCTGCCCTCGAGGAAGTTACATTCTACTGTGGGGTTCAGATCCCAGCTCTGAGAGTTCTTGGCTCTGACCCTATGCAAGTACCTTTTCCTCTCTGTTTCTTTATCAGTAAAATGCAGATAATAATATTTGGACTCTTTACTTGGCAGGAAAGTGCTTTCTAATCCTTAGCAGATGGCAACCGATTTAAAAGGAGAAAAGTTGTGTCCAAGCTTTTCACTTTATGAAAAGTCTAGAGCTTTTACTGCTCCATATTCTTGGCATCCTTTGGCACCTAAAGATCTGAAATACTTCTGTGTAGTAGAAGCCTATTGTATTGAGGGTGATCCTCATATTAAGCCAAAATCTGCTGCCCTGTAACTTCCACCTATTATTCACAGTTCTGTCCTTTGGCGCCAAGCAGAATAAATCTAATACCTCCTCCATATGACAACCTTTCAAATATCTGAAGACAGCTATGATGATCCCCTTAGTCATCTCTTGTCCAGGCTAAACTCCACTAGTTCCTCAGGCCAATCTTCATAGAGCATAGCTTGGAGTTCCTTTCCCATCCTGGCTGCCCACCTCTGGAGAGGCTCCAGCTCATCAACATTCTATATAAACATCAACATTCTATATAAAATGTGAATAATTAATAACACCTATCCTACCTGCCCCACCTGGTTGGAGTGAGATAATCAATGTAAAAGTTCTTTGTAAATTGTAAAGTGCTAGGCAAATACGAATAATATGATTAAGGACCCAGATTCTTACTGACCTTGGCCATGTCACTGTGCCATTTTGTCTTTCTATTCTAACTTATTTGAAAAGTGAGAAGGCACTTAAGGAGGTGGGCTTTGTGTGAGGTTGAGAACTCGGTGCTGGAACATTTTGTAATTTTGCAAGTGTTAGAATCTAAGAGATGTGAATTTTCTATCCAAGTGAAGCTTGTTTCTCCATAACAATGCATACGCATATGCTTATTAAAACTATATTTTTGCTGACTGTGCTCCAAGCTGCTTCATTCCATATACTGCACACATAAGAAATATTCTCATCATGGTGATATATGCACTCTCACTTGCCTGGCTTTTTTAGAGGCGTACGCATTCATTTTTTATTCTTTTGAATTACCATTGGACAGTCTACACCTTCAATCAGACTCATTGCTTTGAGTGTGAAGTGTCCAGTGGCTATTGCCTGTTTGCATTTAAATGAAGAAAATTGATAGGTTTTGGAATTATCTGGAATTTCTTATTTTTATATGAATCACATAATATACTCTTGTTATTACAATATCCCTAATAATAAGGCAGATACTATTTTCCAACAAGTTAAAATAACCACCATATAAATCAAAAATATATTATTCATGCCTGTTGTATACTTACTTCTATGTCCATTAATATTAATTATCTGTATTTTCTTCCAGGCAGCTTAAAGCTCCACATATTTTATAACCAAAATTATTTAAAGTTATAATATTACAATATATATTATCACTATAAAAGGAGAAATAAATGCCAATCAAAAGGACTCTTGATTGCTTCATTTACATTGCAAATGCCTTCACCCACTAATCACATTAATGGGTTGCACACACAGAGCCATTTCTTTTCAGAGCCCATTACCTCATTTTGCCTCAAACATTGTCCTGTGGTAGGAGCAGGTCAAGTAGGACTACAGTTTTCTCCAGTGCCTTTAGGGATTCTCTTCCCTGAGCCCTCCCAAACAGGGAGAGAAAGGTCATCTTCAATTCTTTCCCAGATGGGTCTGAAGCTAATAACCCACAGCTATGGGAGTTTCCCAAGGGAAGTAGAAGGGGCTCAACTCGGTGCATAATAATCATGCTGTCCACCAAGCTGGGATCTAAAAGAGTCAATGATGCATCTAGAATTCTCATCCCCAGCTCTAGGAGAGATAGCTCTCGCTACCCAAGTCCTTAACAACTTTCATTTTTTTTTTAGAACAACAGGGAAAACATGTCTTTCAAAAGTCAAGTCAACTCTGAGAAGTATAGACCAGTAGAGCTTAAAGAAGCCCTAAAGATCATCTAATTTCACCTTCCCATTTTATAGATCAGGAAACTGAGGCTGACAGAAATGAAATGACTTTCCTAAAGCCATTCACGCAATTAGCCTCATGCCCCACTGTCTCCCAATTCCTGATCCATTTCCTGTCCAGCTATACAACACCTCCAAAGCCTACG
Source organism: Trichosurus vulpecula (assembly GCF_011100635.1). Classification (NCBI taxonomy): domain Eukaryota; kingdom Metazoa; phylum Chordata; class Mammalia; order Diprotodontia; family Phalangeridae; genus Trichosurus; species Trichosurus vulpecula. Next base: position 268,752,762 of record NC_050575.1, on the reverse strand, counting down.
TTTTACTTACAGATAAAGCTTATTTTTTAACGAATATTTTTATTACGAACTTGACAATCATAAACAAACATGAACATTTTCATCAAAAATGATGGGCAGAAAACGAGATTCCATATGAATCCATGTAATCAGGCATTTTCCCGGCCTCTCCCCCCACGCTCTCCCTCCTCATCTCCATCCTCAGGCTTCCCTGGTTTCCTTCAAGACCAAGCTAAAATCCTATCATCTACAAAACACCTTCTCTGATCACCCTTGAAGCTAGTGCCCTCCCTCTGTGATTATCTCTGGTCTGTCTTGTCTCTAGCTTAGGTTACATACATTTGTTCACACTAATCAGGGGCTAGTTGTAATTGCTTGCATGTTGCTTCTGCAGTTTCCTTAAAGAGATAAAGACGGGGCAGGACTGCCAACAGTCAGGGTGGGATGCTCTTTAGACCACAGGAAGAGGAAGAAGAGGAGCAAGGACCCATCAAGATTTGACAGTCTTCATCAGCAATCTGGTTCTGCCAAGGTTGCACAACTACTCCATTTCTCCTAATGGATTCCACAGGGGTCCCTCAGAACAGGGCCATTTAGGGATGGGGAGGAGGGACGGTTGTTTTTTAGGGTGAGGGGCAGTCTCATTCTGGGGTATATGATTACTTTCCCACCTCTGATGTCACGGATAAGGAGGTACCAATTTGTGAGATTTAAAAGGATATGGGAATTTCTAGACAAGTATGGCAGTAAAGGTGGGAGGAAGTTCCTAAGAAGGAGAAAAATGGAGTATACAGTATAATAACAGATATCATCTATAGAGCACTCTAAGGTTTATGAAGTGCTTTGCAAATGTTATGATCCTTACATAGGTAGAGAAGAAGGGAATGAACATTTATGTAGTGCCTACTATGTTCCAGGCACCATGCTAAGTGTTTTTTACAAATATTATCTCATTTGATCTGGCAAAAGGTAGATGCTTCTATGATCCCCATTTTACAGATGAGAAAACTGAGGCTGAGAGTGGTTAAATGACTTCTTCAGGTCACATGGCTAGAGCAAGCATCAGGGAGTTACAATGGAAACTCGGGTCTTTCTGATTCCAACGCTCTACGCATTGCACCAGCTCTCTGCTTCAGTGGGTACTCTGAAAGAGGAGAGGTGTCTGTCCAGAGGAGAGACAGACTGCTGCAGTGAGGCCAAAGGTTGTAGTGCTTAGCCTTGGAGTAATAAGGACTTGTCTTCCAATCCTAGCTCACTCACTTAACAGCTGGATGGTGCCATGCGAGACCCTGGGCAGTAATGTGCTCCCCACTGCAAGGTACGATAATAACAACGAATAATATGTAATAATGATAATAGTAACAAAACAATAGTAATAGCCGTTACCGTTATTATTAATCATATTACTAATTATGTTACTAATGATAAAAATAGAAGTAATAGCTAAAATGATGATTACGGCAAAAATAACAATAACCGATGATGATGATGCTGATAATTTTTAATGATTATAATAACAAAATTATAGCCCTATTATTTGTTATATTATTGATGGTGGTATTAATAACAAATGATAACTAATAGTGACGAGCATGGCGATGATAATAACCAAGGAGGGTTATAATACTTGATGCCGATGATGATAGTTAGTCATAATAAAGATAATAACTAATAACTAGCATTGATATCGCACTTGCTTTACAAATATTATCTCACCTCAAAACAACCCTGGAAGGGAGGAGTTAGTATCATTATCCCCATTTTACAGATGAAGAAAGAAGCTACTCAGAGCAAAATGAAATGACCTCCGATTAACTGAGAAACCAGACATACCTCAAGTCACAGTTCTCTTTCTCCTACTTTTTGAAGTTTTCTCTATTTGAATTGTGAGAACTGAATGAGGGAGAGAAAAAGAACTTTTGAATTTAAGTGTCAGCTGGCTGCCTCAGATAGCAAACCAGTAAAGACTAAATGAGGTGTCCATCCCAGAGTTCACTCTGCTTAGAAACATGGCAGATGTAACTTTTGAGATGCTTCTAATCTAGTTCCTTACTGGACTTCTCTGTTGATCTCCCTGTTTCTTACCTTCTAAGTTTGGGGCCCTAATTAGAGCCTGGAGAGACCAGCTCAGTGCTAGCTTCACACCTGTAATTGTCTTGTCGAGGATTCCAGGGATAGGGATGGTGAAGGAGTCTGTAGAAACCAATTACTCTCTAGTTTTGTGAAAAGTTCATAATATCAGGAGTCATTAAAACTATTTGTCTTTGTTCTTCCTGCTAAATAAAGGTTTTAGAAAAACCCTAAGTAAAATGTAGTCATATGCAATAAATAGTAGCATATGATCATCTTTAGGAGATGGGTTATTTTGGAAAACTGAACTTTCTGGAGATTTAAGAGTTTACTCCTTTAAACAACAAACCTCTTCCTTCCTCCCTCCCTCCCTCCCTCCCTTCCTTTCTTCCTTCCTTCTTCCCTTCCTTTCTCCTCTCTCTCTCTCCCTCCCTCTCTCTCTCTCTCTCTCTCTCTCCTCTCTCTGTCTCTGTCTCTCTGTCTCTCTTTCTGTCTCTCTCTCTCTCCTTTCCTTCCTTCCTTCCTCTTTCTTTCTTTCTTCCTTTCTTCCTTCTTTCCTTCCTTCCTTTCTTTCTTTCTTTCTTTCTTTCTTTCTTTCTTTCTTTCTTTCTTTCTTTCTTTTTTTCTTTCTTTCTTTCTTTCCTTCTTGTTATGTAGTCCAGGGGATAGAGTATTAGACCTGAAATTAGGAAGACATGAGTACAAATCCAGCTTCAAACACTTGCTAGTTATGTGACCCTGGACAAGTCACTTAACCTCTGCCTGTCTCAGTTTCCTCATCGTAAAACAAGGGTAATAACTGCACTTGCCTCACAGGGCTACTGTGAAGATCAAATGAGTTAATATACCTAAAATCCTTTGTAAACCTTGAAGCTAAATGAATGCTAGCTATTATTTTAGATAAAAATCTTCCTAAAATGCAACACATATACCCTGACTTATTAAACAGAATACATCAATTCAGCTCAATTCAACAAATATTTATTAAGTACCTACTATGTGCCAGCACTGTCCTCTAGGACTGTAGATACAAAGAGGAAAACTAAACAGTTCTTATAATCAAAGAGCTTACATGGTGGGGAGGTGCGGAGTAGGTGGGAGCAGTAACAAATTCACAAATAAGTAAATTTTATATACAATATAACTACAAAACAGTTTTTTTTGTGGGACATTTAAGATGTACAGAGCTCTAATTGGTGGAATCAGGAAAGGCTACTTGTAGGAGGTGACACCAAGACTCAGGTGAGCTGAGCTCTGAAGGAAGCTGGGGTTCTCAAGAGCCAGAGGTAAAGAGGGAGCATGCTCTTCAGCCTATTACAATAATTAGCTTGTTTTGGGTGTAGGGAATAATCTAAAACCCCAGCGAGGTCCACAGGGTGAAGACGTTGTATAGATTAGGCACTGAAAGGGAAAGTAGGGGAGATCTAATCTTTTCTTGGGACTTCCCTCAAGCCCAGATCTTTTGCTGTGATGTCTATAGCACAGATGACCCTCTTAATTACCTTTCTTCTTTCTGGGGTGATCTGGGGTACCACACTTGCTCCATTTGATAATTTATGGACCATCCCTGGGGCATGGCCAAGTTTTCTCAGGCTATCCACTTGTCTTAGTTCGCTGTGGTCATTCATTCCAGTTCTAAAGGGCCTGTGAATGAATTGATTGATTAGGTATCTTATCACTTACTTTAAGTGGGGTATTGTTGTTGTTGTTGTTTTTGGCAAAGATACTAGAGGTGTCTGCCATTTCCTTCTCCAGCCCACTTTACAGATGAGGAAACTGAGGCAAACAAAGTTAATTGATTTGCTGAGAATCACACAACTAGTAAGTATCTGAGGGCAGATTTGATTTCAGATCTCCCTGACTCCAGACCCAGCACTCTATCCACTGTACCACCTAGCCACTTAAGTGGAGTGGGGTAGAGTAAATCAATCACCTTACCTTTATGTAGACATGAAAGCCAGCCTCTGCAAAGACATGTAATATTGTGATAGAGAAGCAGCAAATAATTCAGTTTGTCCAAAGCATGGAGTATGTAATGGGGCATAATATGTAATCGACCTAGAAAGACAGGTTGGAGATAGATAACGAAGTATAGATAGATTATGTTGAATGCCAAATGGAAAAGTCTGAATTTTATCCTAGAGGCCATAGGAGTCCATTGAAGTTTCCTGAGGAAAGGAATGAAATAAATGCTCATTCCTAGGCTTAAGGAATATCACTTATACAGATTGTGAATAATGAACTGGAGAAGGATGAAACTTGAGTTGAGGAGACCAATTCAGAGGCTGTTGCTTTTCTTAGAGACTCAGGGTCATAACTCTGATGATCTATTGTGATGTACTATAATACAGGGCGTCCCAAAAGTCTTAGTGCAGTTATATCATTTAATACTTAATAAGTAGTTATTAAAGCTTAAGACTTTGGGGATACCCTGTATATTACAAGAAACTCCTCAGCACGGTACAACAGGATCTTTGAGAGCCACCGATATATGGAGACCTGTTTATTTGTAGATTAAATGAAGGATTTTTTGAGATTGTGTCTTCTCTTTGAGTCTTTCTGTATCATCTCTTGGTATCATGACACTTCTCCCTGTTATCAGTTTAGCTACCTTGGTGTAGTTCCTTTTCCCATTTTTAATTAACAGCTTCTAATCTGTCATAGAGGTGAACAGAAGAGCAAACTCACCAGAATATCCTGTAAAAGAAAAGTAAATTGGGTACGCAGTCAGGTTCTCAGGTTCTCTTCTATAAGTAAAATGACTAAACTTTAATTCACAGGCTGTGTGGCATTTATTTTGCTTAACTAGAAGATTTTTTTTGGCTTACTTTTTGGTTCTAGGTTATATTTAAGATAAGGGAGTTTGAGAGATTATTGAGGTCTTTGTAGATAAAATAAATATAGATTGGTAGCTAGGTGATACAGTGGGTAGAATGCCAGACCTGGAATCAGGAAGATTCATCTTTCTGAGTTCAAATGTGGCCTCAGACACTTAATGACTGTGTGACCTTCGGTAAGTCACTTCTTCTTTACCTCAGTTTCCTCATATGAGACATGAGCTGGAGAAGGAAATGGTAAACTACCCCAATGTCTTTACTAAGACCTGAAACAGGGTCATGAAGAGTCAGACATGACTGAAAACTACTGAACAACAGTTCTTCCAGTCAGCAAGACGTGAGTTAATAGTCTGTTTCTAATACAGACTGGCTATGTTAACTGCTAATGCCCTGAGGCAACTCTCTGTGACCATAAGCTGCAGGATGATCAGTTATCTTTATTGGGAGAGGGGTTTTCCTCATCAGGAAATCCCTAAACCAATGTAATGGACCGAGTCCAGATTTTTTAAAAAGGATCTTAATGAAATGAATTTTAATTAATTTCCTCCTCTGATCCTCAGAATACTCCCATAAGACAAATACTAGAGATACTTTAAAGATGAGGGAAAAAAACAATAAACTGATGCCATATGACTATGACTGCCCCGGTACCCCAAAACTAGCAAATATTAGAGATTTTGAACCCAGGTTTTTATTTGCCTTGTCAGTGGTCTTTCCACTGTCCTATGCCACCCATATTAACTTTGTCAGGTCATTAGGATACTATTTCATAATCCTCGTGCTCTAAATTCAGAGCCAGAAGCCCCTGAGGTGTACCTGAGGCTATCTTCCCTGAGATATCCACTCCAGGATACAGCTTGGTCAAAGGCCTGAGATACTCCCAGATCCTTCTACCCCCGACCCTTCTTACTTATCTTTATTGCTCCCCATACTTGGATAGCAGGGATGAGTTGAGGAAGAAAGAGAAGGTATTCTCAGACATTAACCACCTTTAGGAATTTAAAAAAAAAGAAAAAGGAGGAAAGTTACGGAATGACCTGGTTACTTTAGCTGTCTGAGATACTAAAGCTCCCCAAAGCGACCTCAAACAAGTAATGACTCAAGCAAGGGGAAAATCAGACTGATTAGGATAAACTGGTTTCTTAAATAGTGCTTTAAGCTCCACCAAAGGATGTTTGCTACTCAGGATGACAGGTTAATGATCAGGAAATGGCTCACATGTGCCATTACCTCTGTACACTCCAGAATTTAGACTAACAGCTTTGTAGGTTATAGGCTCACAGATTTAGAGCTGAAAAGAACCTTAGAAGTCATCTAATCCAAACTCCTTATTTTACAGTTCAGAAGATAGGCTTAGAGATGCCCAGGCTCACACAGCTAGTAATAGTCAGAGATGGAATTTGAACCTAGATCTTCCCGGCTCCAGCCCTAGCCCTTTACCTGCCAAAGCATATCTTGATTGTTCACTTATCCAGAGGAGTAATGAGACAGAAACCTGGTTGCTACTCCCTAAAAATAGACTAATTTGTAAATGAGCTAATATTTTTCTTTTAGATTTTATTAGTGGAATTTCCTTTTACACAGCAGTCATTTTCCAGGATATTGCCTCCCCCATCCCTGCACCTGGAGCTTGAATCCTCTCTTATAACAAAGAAAAAAATTAGGCAAAACCAGATGATATAATGACTGCATCTGACAACATATCCAACATTCTGTACCCACAGTCCCCCAACTTTCTACTAAGAGAAGGGAAATGTGTGTTATCTGCTATTTATCTGGAACAAGGTCACCTGTCCTTACAATGAATTAAAATTTCAGCACATTTTTCAGTGTTGTCTTTATGTACATTTCTATAGCCACTATGTATGTTCTGCTGCTTCTGCTTTCTCCTAATTCCTCATATCCATAGCTTCTCCCAGAACAATAATATTTCATTGTATCCATATGCTATAGCTGATTCTGCCATTCCCAAACTGACAGGCACCCATTTTGTTTCCAGTTTTTGCTCCCCCCGCAAAAAAAAAACCAACAACCCACTACTATGAACATTTTGACATATATGGGAACTCTTTGCTCGACTTTTTTGGTATTACTAAGTCAAAGAGCATGAACAGTTTAGTGACTTTTCTTGCACACATTCTAAATTGTTTTCAAAAATAGTTAAGCCAATTCACAGTTCCATCAGCAGTGTGTTAATAGGCCTATTTCCATCTTTTCCCATTTTTGTCAACTAGAATTAATTTGAGTTTTTATAAGAGAGATCTCTCTCTCTCCCCCCAGGAAATTGGCTTGCTAGAATAAAGCTATATTAAGAATAGAAAACAATTTGATGAGTATTGTATATGGTATTAGAATAAAGAAGGTGCCAGGAAGAAATGAAGGAAGGAAGGAAGGAAGGAAGGAAGAAAGAAAGAAAGAGAAGAAAGAAAGAAAGAAAGAAAGAAAGAAAGAAAGAAAGAAAGAAAGAAAGAAAGAAAGAAAGAAAGAAGGAAGGAAGGAAGGAAGGAAGGAAGGAAGGAAGGAAGGAAGGAAGGAAGGAAGGAAGGAAGGAAAGAAAGAAAGAAAGAAAGAAAGAAAGAAAGAAAGAAAGAAAGAAAGAAAGAAAAAGGAAGACAGCTCAAATTGATCAGGTAAACTGTTAGCAGATTTGGCCACCCTGCCCATCATCAAGAACCCATTTATTTTTCTCCCCAAATTCCATCTTTTCAAAATTCTATGCAGTCCTTTTACATCTTTTGATTAGGTCAACTGTTCACATCAAAGGCCCTGACTGCTTTAGAGGTGTCTAGAGGTTAAGTGTCTTTCCCAAAGTAAGACATGTTACTCAGGGAAGGGACTTGAGCTGAGGAAGCTGGAGCCTCTGGTTCTCATTGTGTCAGTTTGGTTCTCATTGTATCAGAAGGAGGATATGGCTTCATCTTTCAAGGGAGTTGTTCATCCTTTGCTTTCAAAGAGAACCAATGACATCACAGGGTGATGACTTGAGTGTGAACTGGATTTAAGTGAGGCAGAGTTGCATGAAGTTATCAACCTCACTTTCTCTTCCAGAGTCATCAAAGGCCACTGGCAAGACAAAAGTTAGGATAATGGGTGATGGCCTGGGATACAGTGGATGACCTTGGTGTCTTTGATGTCTGACCAAGCTCTGAGAGTTCCACAGCACCTGCTTCAGGAGCCTTCATGGCCATTGGAACAAATTGTCCTCATCTACTCATTTTGCCAGGGGGAAGTCTTCACATCTTGGGATAGACATACCCCTAATTCATAGACGGGTTTGAGACCTGTCAGTTACCTTCAACCTGATTTAGCTCCTCCACTGAGAGAGTTTCAGCAGGGTGGGGCCATTTCACATGCTATAACTTCTTGGAGCCACCAGTGAGAGTCGAGTGAGATGTGGATTCTGGTGGATGAGCAGTCTTGAAAAGGGTTTGGCAAGCCCTTACACCAGAAGTGCTAGTCCCCCTAAACACCCTATATACCCCTCTCACTGGAGTTACCACCTACCTGGTGACGAGGCCCATTCAGAGAATCTTTCTAACTTGTTTCTACTAAATTTTGCACATAAATATGATACTCTTTTGCCAACATCATCCCTAGGGACCATATCTGTTTTTCCTTATGCATTACTGCTGTATTTCACAATTACCTAGGCATGTTCTAAATAGCTCTCCCGACTGGAGAACCTCCACGAGGTAAAGGGTTAGGTGCGCTTGATACTGCCTTTTAAAGCATTGTTTTCCCACTAGTATTCAGTAAGACTAGCGTGCTTACTTTTAGGGACTGCAGCCTGTCCCATCTGTCATGTAGGCATTTGCTTTACTGTGTGGGAGGATAGGCAAATGCAGCCCCAGATAACAAAGTATGTTCTTTTCTGAAACTCTCTGAAAGAACACAAAAAGAAACCACCACTGAAGAGTGTTTAAAGAGCTTCATTATCACATTGTGTACAATGCTGCTTCCTTACCTGCCTGAGAGTGGCTGGAATTCAGCTTGGTCAGGAGTTGGCAAGACCTGACAAGCAAGGCAAGTGGGTCAAGCAATATCCCACGATGCTAGATGCTAGGCCATCAGGAAGAATTGCTCAGGGCTGCAGGCAATGGATTCTCCTTCTGGCCGCTGTTCCAGTTTCCCATTCCCCTCTCCCTCCTGCCCATTGTGGCTGAAAAGTACAATCTGTGCATTTTTGCTGATGGTCCCCCATGCCTGGAATTCTCTCCCTCCTCATATCTGTCTCCTGGCATCCCTGGCTTTCCTCCAGGCCCTGATAAAATCCTATATTCTATAAGAAGCATGTCCTGTATCATCCCACTGTTGATTATTTCCAATGAAGGAAGGAAGGAAGGAGAGAAGAAAGGAAGGAAGGGAGGGAGGGAGGCGGAGACAGAGGAACGGAGGGATCAAGGGAGGAAGGGAGGGAGGAAGGAAGGAAGGAAGGAAGGAAGGAAGGAAGGAAGGAAGGATTTATAAGCACCTCCTATGTTCTAGGTGCTGTGCTAAGCACTTTATACATATGATCCCATTTTATCCTCACAACAACCCTGGGAAGTAGGTGTTATTGTTACTTTCATTTTACAGTTGGGGAAACTGAGGAAGGCAGAGATTAAGTGACTTGCCCAGGGTTACCCAGCTAGTAATTATCTGGGGATGGATTTGAACTCACGTCTCCATTACTCCAGGTCTAAAGAATTATCTACTGTGCCAATTAGCTGTCTCCAATTATCCTGTATGTATCTTGTTTACACACATTTGTGTGCACCTTGTCTCCTTTATTAGACTCTGAGCTTCTTGAGAATAGGGACTGTGCATGGGAGAGGGGTGAAAGCTGGCCTTTCTTGCATCCTTAGTGCTTAGCACAGTGTCTGGTACACAAGAGGTACCTAATAAATGCTTCTTGACAATCCAATAACTAATCAATAGAAGGCAAAGGACAGAAATCTGGAGGATCTAAGTTCAAATACCATCTGTGCCACTCATATACTGACCGCAAGACCCTCATTAGGAATTCCCTATGCCAAGGAATCACAGGTATTGTGACTCCAAAGTAGAAGGCACTTTTCTAGGCACTGAAGATACAAAAAATAAGTAAAATCTACTCTCAAAGAGCTTACGTCTTTATTTTTTTCAACTAACAAGCATTTGCTTTCTCTCCCAATTATCTCTTTTCCTCACAGGAAAAAAAAAAGTCTTTCTATCTAGCCACCTATCTGCCTATCTGTGTGTCTGTCTGTCTGTCTGTCTATCCATCCATCCATCTATCTATATACATATATACACATACCTGTACGCAGAGTGAAAGAGAGAGTTAGTTAAGCAAAACAAAAACTCCCACAAAGACCATGTCCTAAAATGTGTGTGTCATTCTGCATATTTAGCCCATCACCTCTCTGTCAGGAGATGGGTAGCATGCTTTATCCTCAGTCCTCTGGGATCATGGTCAATCATTGCATACTTTATTGGGGGGGGATGGCAGGTGAGGTAACAGAACATGTCAACAGGTAAGTATATAAATTATAATTTGAGGAAGCAGAGTGCACTAATTGGGAGAAAGGAAAACTGAGAGATGGGGTGATGTACTGAATAAAACTATAGATTAAAACTCCAATGTAGGTGCCATGGGGACCTTCTCATTCTCTACCAGATAGGAAATACTAACTTCTAGGCATAGATATCAATATAGGATATGTCGTCTAGACAAGAGAATAATTCCTTTAATTAATTCTGGGCCTTAAAATTTCTCATTCCTTTAGAAGAGAGTTAATTCCTATGAAAAGAGGATTCAGATATTTTTATTTGCTAAACCCCTAATTCAGCTGATCTTTATTGAATAGCTACTCTGTACCTACCATTAAGGATAAAAAAAAGTCTAGAACATAATCCCCGCCTTCAAGGACATTTCACTGTAGTTGAGGAGACACATGACATACACACAGAAACCATCTTGAATGAATGAATGAATATGAATGAACTTTAAGCACTTCTAATGTGTCATGCTGAGGATACCAAAAATATGACAATCCCTGCCTTCGAAGAACTTCCATTTTAATTGAAGCATTTTCTCTGGATGCCTCCCATGCCTGGAATGCTCTCCTTCTTCATCTTCACCTAATGACTTCCTTGTCTTCCTTTAAGTCCCAATGAAAATCCTATTTTTTACAGGAAGCATTTCTGAACCCCTCTTAATGCCTTCCTCCATTTATTTTTTTTCTATTTATATTGTATATAGCTTATTTGCATATATTTGTTTGCATACTGTTTCCCCCATTAGATTGTAAGCCCCTTGAGGGGCTTTTATCTCTTTTTGTATCTCTAGCTCATAGCACAGTGCCTGGCCTATAATAGACACTTAATAAATGTTTATTGATTGAGTGATTAATAGGAAGAGACAACACATACAAGGTAGTGGTGGCCAGGGAAATCGCAGGAATGATGAGGAAAACAAAAGGATGGTCAACTGATACACCTTTTAAAGAAGCCATATTGGGAAGTCCTCCAGAGCCATCTGGATCCAGTGACCTGATACTCATCAGGATGACTGGAGATGGCCCAGGATGCAGTGGGAGACCCCGGCCCTTTTAGGCTAAGGCCTTTTCATGTACTCACTTAGAGTGAGGTAATGCCCATTCAGTGAATGGGCCACTTTAAGAAGTGAGTCAAGGGATGGCCCCTTTAGTTAGAAAAAAGAAGAAAAAAATAATCAAGCTGGGAGGGGAAGAACCTCAGGGTGGCTGTTCCAAAGAGAAACAATTACCGTTGACATTCACTCTAAGCCAGGAGGGCCCAAAATACAAGCCATTAAGTGGAGCTTGGGCAGGAACCTATTGTGGTCCAAACTATGAGCTTCCGAGTGAACCTGAGTTCAAGGTTTAAGGGAGGAAGGAAGGAGGGAGGGAAGGAAGGAAGGAAGGAAGGAAGGAAGGAAGGAAGGAAGGAAGGAAGGAAGGAAGAAAGGAAGGAAGGAAGGAAGGAAGGAAGGAAGAAATCTAGCCAGTAAACCCCAAGTTAAGTGCCTGATGTCATGATCCTCTTTGAAAACAATGGACAAGCATAACCTGGGAAGTATGGATTTAATTAAAGTTCCCAGAGTGAGAGAGATGGAAAATGAGGGGGAAGAGATTATTGAAGATAATACAAAACATAATATCACTTAATACAAACTTCTGGTACAGATAAAAGTGCTACGAGAGTTCATTCTGGAGGGAGACCGAAATATTCAGGAAAGGCCTTATGGGAGGAAGGAGAACAGGGATACTCAGAGCAAGGGTGAAGAGATGGGGGATAAGCATGCACTTTTGAGAAATGGGAGAATGGCCTAGTGGTAAAGGAGGTGAGCAGTGGTAGATAAGGTTGGGCGTGCAAATTAGGGACAGATTATACAGGGCTTTGAATACCAGAACATAGAAAAAGAAGGCAAAACCTTTCATTCCTCAGGCATTTTAAAAAGTGACTGAGGAATCAATCGTGCAGCACTCTAGAGAGGTTAATATAGGGGGATGTGTACACACGTGTGTATATATCTGTGTGTCCAGCCACAGACACTTCGTAGCTGTGTGACCCCGGGCAAGTAGCTTCACTTTTGTCTCAGTTTCCTCTTCTGTAAAATGGGGATAATAATAGCACCTACCTCCCCTGGTTATTGCAAGAATAAAATGCAATAATATTTATAAAGTACTTTGTAAACCTTAAAACACTATATAAATACTAGTTATTAACATGTGTGCACATATGCATACGCACAATGCACGTGTCCTCTCTGGATCATCATACACCTGACTTACACACACACACATTCACAATGGCTTTGATAGCCATATCCCATATCATGGGTATAATGCAGGATTAGAAAACAAAGAAGAAAGTCACAGCTGCACGACTCTCCCATCTTCCTTATGACAACCTAGACGCAAACTAGGGAATATACTGAATTATGAGGATGGTTTTACAAGAACTTCGAAAAGTCAAGAAATTGACTTATTGGCAGTTTTTCTCAGACATGATCCCAGTGGTGGCTCCCATTGGAAATATTGCCAAAGAAAGAGTTGTAGGTGCATGTATCCATTAATCAGTCAAGCTTATCAATAATTCAGGCATTTTGAGAGTATGTTATTATCTGGAAATACACGTATATACACATTATATATACACATATAAATATGCATATATATAAATAGGCATAGATATAAAACATACATGTGCAAATACACACACATATGTACATATACATATGTGTGTACGTGTATATACGTATGTGTATGTATGTGTGTATATATATATGGATATAGATAGGGACTAGAACTGTGATTTTATTAATATTGGGAACTTCTAGGTGAGAAAACTCCCTTACCAATACAGATCTGCACTTTGTTTACAGTTTCCATCCTGCAACTTGTGTGCATGTGTGTGTATATGTGTGTGTGCAAGGGTTTGGCATTATACCTCCTGGTTTCAGTGGACCATGTGGGAGCGTGGGGCTAGGTTCTGGCCATGTGTGTATTATTCATCTCTGAGGAGCTTACCAAGAGATGACGAAAAGTTCTTAATTGGCTTCCCAGCAGGAGGTGCCGATGACTCCATGGATACTTGCCCCTCTTCCTCCGTCTTCCTTTCTAGTTGCAAAGCACATGAAGACTGCTTCCGGCTGTTTCCCAAGATTTGGATGGAGAAAAAGGCAGTCGTTCCTAGCTCCCACCCAGTCTCCAGTCATGAGTACATGCCTCAGCAAGCTTTCACCTGTGCCCCTGGATGTCTTTGCCTTTATTTTTTGTTTGTTTGTTTGTTCTTCCCTGATCTTAGGTGAATGAATTCACACAAATGGATGTGTCCAGGCTTTGAAGAGTATACGGATTTAAAAGTTCAGAGAACTTGGGTCCCAGAAAGTTGGAGCCATTTGGAGGCAGATAAGCTTCTACATTGTAGGGGTTGGCCACCAACAAGAAGAGGCCTAGCTGAGGCCTGGCCATTTTCATAGCAGAGTTTTAAGGGCAGTGCAGAGTCTAGGTGAACAGTAGATACCTGATTAGCAGTCCAGCAAAACTGCTTTATACTCCGATGAAATTTAAATATTAGCCTTCCAGCAGACTGTAACTATAGTTGTAAGTTAAGTTACTGCATCTTGTGATGCTACCAAATGCAATTAATGTACATTGTCTTTATTGTTTAGCTTTCTTTTTCATGTTTAGGAATAAATTCCCTATCCTATACCTTGATTCGTATTATTTACCTTTTAATTTTTTTCCATTTTAGGGAGACAATTTTATCTTAGGGTACATATGTGGGGTGGGATAGTTAAAGAGATTTGAAAAACCAAAGAGTGTGAGAAACTCTCTTCAAAGCTACCAGCGATCCCTTAATTACCAAAGCCAGTGGCCTTTTCTCAATTCTCATTCTTGACCTCTCTGTAGCCTTTGACCCCGTTGATCACCCTCTTTTTAATTCCCTTTCCCCTCTGAGTTTTCATGACATTGCTTTCCTGGTTCTCCTACCCGTCTGGCCATTCCTTCTCAGTCTCTTTTGCTGGATCCTCTTCCTAGTCAGGCCCACAAACCATCGGTGCTCCCCACAGGTCTAGATTTGGCCTTGTCTTTTCCCTCTATTCTGTGTCTCTTGGAAATCTCATCAGCCGCTATGGATTAAATTATCTCCAGACAGATAATTCTCAGATTTATTCACCCAGACCTAGCCTCTTTCCTGACCTCCAGTCTCACATCTCCAACTAGATGTCTCATAGATATTTCAAACTTGACATGTCCAAAAATGAACACATTGTCTTCACCCTCTCCCAGTTCTTCACTTCTTCCCAACTTCCCTATTACAAAGCCCTCATCCTCCCAGTCACACAGGCTCTCAGCCCAGGTAGCATCCTCAGCTCCTCACTCTCACAGTCACCCCAAATCTAATATATCACAAAGTCCAGTGGTTTCTATCTTCGCAAACTCTCTCCTATAAATCTCCTTCTCTCCATGGCCACAAACTGGTTCAGGCTCTCATCATCTCACACCTGCACTATTACAATAGCCCACTAGGTCAATGATGTTAAACTCAAATGGCAACAGAGGCTACTAAACCATATGTGGGTACTCCTGCAGGCTCCGTGTTGACAGTTTAAAAATGCAATATTATCTATGTTCTATTGTTTTTATTTTTCTAAAATATTTCTTAAATTTAATTTCTTAAATAATTCTTAGATAATTTCTTAAATCATTTTTTTCTTAAATATTTCTTAATTATATTTTAATCTGGTTCAGGCCACACTTGGGAATGTTGAGGGCCACATACCAACCTCAGGCCATGTGTATGACACCTCTGCTCTAGTGGGTCTCCCTGTCTCAAGTGTCTCCCCTATCCAGTCCATCCTCTGCTCAACTCCCAAAGGGATCTTCCTAAAGCATAGATCTGACCATGTCACTGCCCTACCCAATTAACTCCAGTGGCACTCAGTTATCTCTAGTAACAGATAGAAAATCCTCTCCTTCACAACCCAACTCCTTCCTTGCCTTTCCCGTCATTTTATACTTTACTCCCTTCCATATGATCCAATGACCTTGGCTTTCTTGCATACAAGGCTCCATCTCCACTTTGTTCAGTCGTTTTCAGTTGTGTCCAACTCTTTGTGACCCAATTTGATGTTTTCTTGGCAAAGATATCAGAGTCGTTTGCCATTTCCTTCTCCAGCTCATTTAACAGATGAGGAAACTGAGGCAAACAGGGTTAAGCGACTCATTCAGGGTGACACAGCTTGTAAGTGTCAGATTTGAACTCAGGAAGATGAATTTTCTTGATTCTAACCCAGCACTCCATCACTATGCCACCTAGCTGCCCCCCCCCCAACTACTCCTGGAATTTTCATTGGCTGCCCTACCCCCAAGCCTGTAATGTTCTCCCTTCTCATATCCCACCTTCTGAATTCCCAGGCTTGCTTCAAGTTTCATTTAAAATTCCATCTTCTCCAAGAGGACTCTCCCCCACTTCTTTCACTGGCACCTTTCCTCTGAGATTAGCTGCCATTTGCATTGTATATAGTTTGTACCTACACGATTGCTTTCCTGCTGTCTCCCTCAACTGAATGTGAACTCCTTAGGAGCAGAGACTGTTTTTGCCTTTCTTTCTATTCCTACTGCTTAGCATTGTGCCTGGCACATAGAAAGTGCTTAATAATGTCTTTTGACTTGATTGGATTTGACTTGACTTGAGAAAGGGAATCATAATTCCCCTAATCAGAGGAAGTTTTCACCTTGGACAGAACTCCGTTCAAACAGCATTCCTGGGTACCCACCATAGATAATCACAGTAACTAAGCTTCTCTGGTTCCAGCAGCAGCAGCTAGATAGTAAATATGTAATTTACATGCATGTCATGACTAAAGACACCATTTTAGCTAATTTCCATAGCAGAGAATAAAATTTAGCAAATTTTATTACACTTATGGTTGTAATTATCTTCCTAAAGCCAATATTTTAAAGGTTAGGTCATCTGCCTTGATGATTACTCTTGGTAAATAAAAGTTTGTTGTTGTTTTTTTTTTTAATTTCCACAAGTATATTTCAGTTAAGCTTGGCCTATCAGGAGGGGCTATATAGCATGGTGGATAGAGGCTTGGAATCAGGAATACCTGGGTTCATGTCCTTCCTCTGACACAGACTGAGCCAGTGACCATAAGCAAACTGAAGCTCTGAGGACTAGGAAGCTCTATATAATGATAAGGTGCTGGTGTGCATTGGTGGAAGAAATTTTCACCCTGGGAGTTCCCCTACTCCAGTGAAATCACAGATCTGGCCCTTCATCTCATCCCCAAAAGTACACATCAAAGGACTACAGATTTTAGAGTTGAAAGAGACCTTAACAGTCATCTATTCTAACCCCCTTATTTTACAGATAATAGCCTCTCTTATTTATATAGCATGTTACAATTCACAAAGCACTTTACCTACCTTATCTCACTTGATCCTTAAAACCCCTCGGTGAAGTAGGTGTAGTTATTACCTTCACTTTAAAGATAAGTACCCAGCGAATTTAAGCCATTGCTCAGGGCCACGCCCAGGTAGGTCTTTCTGACACTTAGAAAAGAACTCTGGTCACTAAACTACCAAAAATCTCAAGAAGTAAATATACCATCTAATAGAATTTCCCAAATATCTGCCATTTATCTATGGAGCTAGATAGCAATTGATTCCCCAATGAGCTAACACATTGTTATTAAAAATAAAAAAAAAATCCATTCTGTCTCATCCTGGCTACCTATCCTCCAAGATCTAGCTGTTTACACTTTCTCTAGGAAATCTTTCTGGATAATTCCGACTCACAAGGATCTTTCCATTATCTAACTCTTTTTAATAATTATTGCCTGTCATGTAAAAATTAGCTCTTTAGTATATAAGTGTATGATATCTGAAATACTGTCTTTTCTCCCTTTCCCCAAATGAAAAAGCTCTTTGTGGAGAGGGACCACTCTGATCATTATTTTGTAACTTATAGCAACTAACACAATAAATATCTGTTGATTGATTGACTGAATGATAAATGGAAGGAGACTCAGCTGCATTTGGAGCCTCCAGATATAAGCTGGGCCCCAAAGGTGGTAGATGGCGGGGGTCTGTCATTTCTGAATGTGACATCTTTAATCTTACCAAATAGTCTATAGCATAATAGCCTGAAATAATGAAATGCCACTTTCCTGGTTAATTGTGAAGAGATATATATCGTCCCCTCCCCCTCTGGAAAAAGTGGCTGTTTTGCACAAAATGACTTTTAGTCGAAATTGAAATGAGGCCGGTCACATCAAATTGCTAGTCCCTGGAGAGGCAAAGTGTGATGATGGAGAGGATGAACAAACTGTGCTGTGGTGGCTAACGATGGAGCATCGGCTTGAAAAATAGCACGTCCCTTTCCCCATTGCCAATGAAATTCAAAACCTTTTGTAATTAATGTACCAGAGAAGCCACAGGAAAAGACCATGATGGTATCGCTTAGTAAAACACCCATTCTGTGGACAGAAAGAACATAGATTCAAAAATCATTTTGGATTTAACTCTAGATGTTTCAAAAAAAAAAAAACGAAAATAAACAAAAGAAAAAAACCATACTTTTCTAGCTTTACACAAATTTAATTAAGCAAAAATTTATTGTGTTCACTAGAGGCAAAGCACTGAGGGGAACAAAGGCAGTAACAAAATAGGCCTTGATATTGATTTGAAATTATTGTAATTAAATCCTGTGTGAATATATTTCATAGATTTATAGTTGGAAGGGACCTTAGAGATCTGGTAGTCCAGCCCTGACCCCTTATTTTACAGATTAAGAAACTGAAGTCCATCGAGGTTAAGTGACCAGCTAAGTATCACCCAGGTAGCCATCATCACCATCATCATCATCACCATCATCATCATCATCATCATCATCATCATCACCATCGTCATCATCATGTCATTGTCATCATCAGAATTTGAACACGGGTCCTCTGACTTCCAATCCAGCTCTCTTTCACACTATACCACACTCTCGCCTTTTTTCCCTCTTGAAATATAAACATTAGACATTTATTAGGATATATGATAAGAACACGCATTTTTCATATAATGCTTTAAAGTTTTTCAGATACTTTAGATACAATTTATCCTTTGACTTTTACAATAAACCCATGTGTCAGGTGCATTAGTGTCCATGTTTTACAGATGAAAAAATTGTAACTCAGATAGTTCAAGTGATTTACCTGGGGTCACACCGCTGGTGAGGAGTTCAGGTGGGATTCAAAGCCGGACTTCAAGTTCACAGCTCTTTTTATTATACAAGAGTGTCTCTTCTATAAATACACATAAATATTTTACCGAGTAACCATAATAAAATATAAATTATGTAAAACTATGCCTACCACCAATGCCTAACATTCTACAATCTCCCTCATCCACAGCAAAGTGGAATAAAAGCCTAGAAATCCGGGCAGGGTAGAGGGAGGTCCAAAGGCCTTCTGAGCTGCTGACGCAGCAATTATGAACCTCCTCTGCTAAAGATCAGAAACCTTTGCTCTCCACCTCCAGGGAGACAACTGATGAACTCTAAGTGCAATCTGAACCATAATTTTCTTGTTTTCTTTTTCATTTTTGCAGTATTTTTTTGAGATGTGTCTAAAATGGAAATATATTTTGCATAATTTCACATATATAATTAATTTATATTGTTTTGCTTGCCTTCTCAGTAGGTGGGGGAAGGGTGGGAGGGAGAGAAAGAATTTGGAACTCAAAATATAAAAAGCAATGAATGTTAAAAATGAACATATATATTTTTAAAGCTCAGAAACCTTACTTTGTCCACAAGTTCCTCAGGCCATCACTCATAGCTTATTTACTTCTTTCATATAAAATTAGCACTGGCAAAGTTCTCTGGCTTAGCACAGTGAGAATTAGAAGAAATAAATTAAAAGGGGAGTGCTGCAAGAGATAGGTGTTTGCCAGCAGAAATGACCACTACTACTCAGGGATATGGCAGAAATGTCATTGTATTGGTTGCTGTTCAGTCACATTGGACTCTTTGAGACCCCATTTAGGGTTTTCTTGGCAGACACACTGGAGTGCTTTTGCCATTTTCTTCTCCAGCTCACTTTACAGATGAAGAAACTGAGGCAAACGGGGTTAAGTGAATTGTCCAGGTCAAAACCAGTGTTAACTCTGCCTCAGTTTCCTCAACTGTAAAATGGGAATAATCATAGCACCTACCTCCTAGAGTTGTTGTGAGGATCAAATGAAACAATAATTGCAAAGCACTTAGGACAGTGACTGGCACATAGTAGGTATAATATATGTGTTAGCTAGCTAGTGATGTGATATATCACCATATTATAATGTTATTAAGATTATAGTATATATCATATTAATATATTAATATTAGAACATACTATGAGGTGTTATGATATATCACCACATTATATCATAATATAATATATATTACAATATAATCTAAATGCTAGTAGCAGTGATAGTACTGATAGTAGTAGCAGTAATAGCAATGATAGTAGCAGTATAAATAGTAGTATAAGAGTAATACTAGCAATAGAAGCAGTAGTAGTAGTAATAGAAGTAGTAATACTAGTAGTAACTAGCAATACTACTAGTAGTATGATAGTTTTACAAATAGTATTAATAATAATAGGAATAATAGTAGGAGTAGTAATTATAGTGGTAGTAGTAGTAATCGTAGCAGTAGTGGTAATAATAGTAGTAGTAGTAGTAAAACCATAATGGTAATAACACTAGTAGTTATTCAATTATTTTTCAGTCATGTCCAACTCTTAGTAATCCTATTTGGAGTTTCCTTAGCAAAGATACTCGAGTGGTTTGCCATTTCCTTCTCCAGCTTATTTTACAAATGAGAAATCTAAGATAAACAGGGTTAAGTGACCTGCCTACTGTCTGCTGCTAGATTTGAACCCTGAAAGATGAGCCTTCCTAACTCCAGGCCCAGCACTCTATTCACTGTGCCACCTAGTTTCCCTGAGTAGTAATGGTAGCAGAAGTAATAGTAATAGCAGTAACACTAGTAGTAATCTTAGTAGTAGCAATAGTAATAGCACTATTATTATTAGTAGTAGTAATAGTAGTAGCCATAACAGCAGTATAATAATAGTAGTGGTTGTGGTAATATTAGTAATGGTAGTAATAGTAATAGTAGTAATATTAGTAATAGTGCTAGTAATAATAGTAGTAAAGGTAGTAATAGTAGTAGTGGTAGTAATAGTAGTAGTAGTAATATTAGTAATAGTGGTAGTAGTAGTAGTAGTAATGGTAGTAATAGTAGTGGTGGTAGTAATGGTAGTAGTAGTAACAGTAGTAGTAATCTTAGTAGTAGCAACAGTAATAGCAATATTATTATTAGTAGTAGTAATAGCAGTAGCCATAATAGCAGTAGTAATAATAGTAGTGGTTTTGGTAATATTAGTAATGGTAGTAATAGTAGTAGTGGTAGTAATAGTAATAGTAGTAATATTAGTAATAGTGGTAGTAATAATAGTAGTAGTGGTAGTAATAGTAATATTAGTAATAGTGGTAGTAATAATAGTAGTGGTAGTAATAGTAGTAGTGGTAGTAGTAGTAGTAATGTTAGTAATAGTGGTGGTGGTAGTAGTGGTAGTAGTAGTAGTAGTAATGGTAGTAATACTAGTAGTGGTAGTAATAGTAATAGTAGTAATATTAGTAATAGTGGTAGTAATAGTAGTAGTGGTAGTAGTAGTAGTAATGTTAGTAATAGTGGTGGTAGTAGTAGTAGTAGTAGTAGTAGTAGTAATGGTAGTAATACTAGTAGTGGTAGTAATAGTAATAGTAGTAATATTAGTAATAGTGGTAGTAATAATAGTAGTGGTAGTAATAGTAGTAGTGGTAGTAGTAGTAGTAATGTTAGTAATAGTGGTGGTAGTAGTAGTAGTAGTAGTAATGGTAGTAATACTAGTAGTGGTAGTAATAGTAATAGTAGTAATATTAGTAATAGTGGTAGTAATAATAGTAGTGGTAGTAATAGTAGTTGTGGTAGTAGTAGTAGTAATATTAGTAATAGTAGTAGTAGTAGCAGTAATGGTAGTAATACTAGTAGTGGTAGTAACAGTAATAGTAGTAATATTAGTAATAGTGCTAGTAATAATGTAATAATAGTAGTAATGTAGTAGTAATAGTAGTAGTGGTAGTAATAGTAGTAGTAGTAGTAGTAATATTAGTATAGTGGTAGTAGTAGTAGTAGTAATAGTAGTAATAGTAGTAGTGGTAGTAATGGTAGTAGTAGTAATATTAGTAACAGTAGTAGTAGCAGTAGTAATAGTAGTAGTGGTAGTAACAGTAGTAGTAGCAGTAGCAAAGAATGCAGGATTGGGAGTCAGAGAATCTTGCTTCTGCTGTGATCTTGGACAAGTTATTTCACTGCTCTGGCACCAGTATAAAGCGTGGGTTTGGATGGGGTGATCCCTAACGGCCTTTCTAGCTCTCAGTCTATTGTCATATTCCATATCCTCTGTTCTTAAACATAGCAGTAAAACTACTATTACTATATTACTAGTAGTGGGAAAATTTAGGCTTTCTTCAATTCTAGACTAGCAACAATAGCAACAATGGACATTTCAATAGCACTTTAAAGTTTGCAAATCACATCACACACCATATAATTACATACCATATCTCACTTGTGCCTTGTAACACAGCACCTCTGAGGTATTATTATTCCCACTTTGCAGATGGGGAAACTGATTCTCAGAGAAGCTAGGTGATTTGTCAGTGGTCACACATCTAAAATAGATCCCAGATGATCTCTAAGCAAGACAGGTTGTCAAACATGAGGATTGTCCTGGACAAACAAAGACCTTTGTTCCCCTTTTACAAACAGAACAAAAAACATTTGTGATGTCCTGTATTGATGGCCAGTACTACAGCAGCCATATAGATGTTTTGGTTCTCTTTATCAGAGTGCCGGGCAATAATAAGCACTTAATAAATGCCCGCCCTATCTACCTCTCTGTCTGTTTGTCTGTCTTTCTGTCTATCTATCAATATAGTTATGTATCTTTCCATCTATATACCATCTATCATACATTTACCTCTGTTATCTATTGATATGGCTGTCTATCATCTATCTTTCCATATATATACATATATATATATATATATCACCTATCACCCATCTATCTCAGTGTCTATCAGTGTAGCCATCTGTCCATATCTTCCTTTCCATCTATATACCATCTATCTCTCTATCCATATATCTAGCATCTAGCATCCCTCCATGCATCTGTCTTTCTATCTTTTCTTCTATTGAAGATCTTGCATCTCTCATCCCTCAACTTTTTACAACGAATAGCTAGCTTTTATGTAGCACTTTAAGGTTTTTAAAATGCTTTACATATATTATCTCATTTGAGTCTCCCAAGAATCCTGCAAGGTAGAAGCTATTATAACTTGAATTTTACAGATGAGAAAACTGAAACTAAGCGGTTAAGCAGCTTGCCTACGGTCATACGGCTACCAGGCATGTGAAGCAAGATTCAAACTCATGCTTTCTGACTCTAAGCCCGGAATCTGTATACCAGGCTACCTTAAATGGATAGATCATTCATCATTCTAAGAGACTCCTACACAGTAAACTCTCTGCGTATCTGCAGCTGGTCCCAGGGGGATGAAACAAAGCAACTTGCTGGTGGTGCAAGCTCACCTATAATTTGTCCATTTTATTGCTTTTCACATAAATATTGAATTACAGCATTTTTAATAACTTCCTTCCCCAAAATGCATTTCTCACCAACCTGTACTAAACAACATCAAGAGAAAATTATTTGAGTTGTCTGATGCAAAGAGGAAATTGCCTCTGGACTATAATGGCTCTCTAATGATAGCATTTAGAGTACACCCTGACACAGAAATCATCCAAAATCACTCAGAAAGTATTTGTTTTCATGGTAGGTAATCTCAAGTGAAAGTATCAGAACTCACAGGCAATGAGGAGAAATTTAAGAGGACTTTGATTTGCCTGGGCTGTGACAGCATAAGGCCTGGCACATAGCAGGCACTCAGGTATCTGCTCAAAGGAGTTAATAGCATCACCCTGGTGCTGTCAGTGCATTGTCAGAGAACGAGGCCAGACCCAGTTTTGAAAATTCCATTTTGGTTGTCATGCTTTCCCCTCTTCTGGGCCAGGAGGTGGGCCTCACCTTGGTGAATGTGCCCTTTCAAGCAATACTTCTTTGATTATAATCTCCTCAATTATTACTACTTCATGACTCTTGCATCCCATTAAATAATTTTGCATTTAGACACAGTGTTGTGTACTGGATAGGGCACAGAACTTGGGATGAGACAGATGGAGGAGAAAAGGAAGGGAACAACCATTTATTAATCACCTACTATGTGTCAAGCCCTGTGCTAAGTGATTTACCATGATCTCATTTGTTGCTCATAATAACCTTGGGAGGTAGCTGCTATTATTATCCCCTTTTTATGGTTCAAGAAACTGAGGTTAACAGAGTAAGTGACTTGTCCAGGGTCACACAGCAGTTAAGTGTCTGAGGCCACATTTGAACTCAAGTCTTCCTGACTCTAGGGCCAGCACTATATCTACTATTCTCAAATCCAGACCCTTACTAAATGTGAGAGTCTTGGAAAATCACTAAGAGTCTCTCTGTGCCTCAGTTTATGCACCTGCAAAATGAAGGAATTGGACTGGGTGGTCACTATGATTCCTTACATCTCTAAATTTAAGATCCTGCTTGTTCTTGTATTCACCTTTACCCCAGACCTTTTATGGCAGGTAAGATCTCAGATCTAACATCTGTAGAAACAAAATTCAGATATTAAAACACACATACAGAAAAGGAATGAAAAGTGACCTGAAAAGAGTGAAAAAATCAATTTATTCTTTTCTCCTACAAAGTGAAACAAGGTATAATAGAAAAACCACTGAACTGGTAGTCAAAGGGGAGCTGGGCTCTACTCCTGCAACCATTTTAGCTGTATTAGTTTCAGCTTCTTTTTTTTTAATAATGCTTTATTTTTTTCCTCCAATTACATTTAAAAACAGTTTTTAACATTCAGGGTTTGTTTTCTAAGTTTTGAGTTCCAAATTCCATGATTCAGTTTCTTAATCCATAAAATTGGGGGTGGGGCTCTCTAGTGAACCCTTTTAATAATTCTATGATTTTATGTCCTGCCCCTTTTCTTTGCTCCTATTCTTTCATTGCTCAGAACCCAAAGCTCAAATGGAGTGGCAATCTCACTGATGTAGCTATTCTCTCCAACAATGCAGAACATGGATGGGTTGTGTAACCTTTGTCCATAAGTCCTCCCAAGGAACCCACTTGTGTTTGGGGCTTTTCTCCAACCAACCTGATTGCTGCTGCAGGAACACTAGTGGGATAGGTGAGTTCTCCATCAGTTAGCCCTCGTTCTCCCTCCAGGAACAGCCTCTCTTTTTTTTCAGTCATGCATTTCTTGGACAACATCATCGATACTGCTTCTACTTCAATAATTTCTAATTTGTAATGTGTTAGTTTCTACCTACCATGGCCTTTTGGATTATCACTAACTTTAATTCTTCAGAGACTGAAGTATTCTATGACTATCTGCCATGCAACACCACTGGAAAAATATTGGAATTTAAAAGGTGGGATTTTGTTTCAGAGAGAAGCAATTAACACTTGGTTTACTTGCTGAGCTAAGATGGAACAGTGGATCAAGGAAGTTCAAATCTGACCTCAGACTCTTGCTAGCTGTGTGAAAATGGGCAAATCATTTAACCTCTGTCTAGCAATCTCAATTTGTTAATGCCTAATGCATTGCCCAACACAGTGTGTAACACAGTGGCCATCAGAGTGCCTGATACAAGACTCAACACAGGGCCTAATACAGTGCTTACCTCAGTGCCTTGCAAATACAGGTATATAGAAGGATTTGTGATCTTAGCTTGGAGAACTCCCAACAAAGGAATCCCCTCCACCAACAATACAGATTGCAGACCGAACCTATCTAATTTATTTATTTATTTATTTGTTTGTTTGTTTGTTTGTTTATTTATTTATTTATTTATTTGCCAATTTAAATAGATTTTTTATTCTCCAGGACAAGAATTGCATTTCCACTTGTTTACAGTACTGATAAAGTGCAATGTTGTTCACTTCTCTCCCTCTGCACACATTCAAGTATTCAGAATGCCCAGATTTACACAGTAGCTTAAATGTTAAACTGCTACTGCCTTGGCTACAAATTTGAGTCCTTCAATTTTTGGAAAGCTGCGTGGAATGCTCTTTCTTCTGTTGTGTTTAGTCGACCTCTTCAATGGTGGGTCCAGAAGAAGCACCTCCAGATGGGGCTGCTCCACCCCCTGGGAACCCACCAGGCGTGCCTCCTGGCATGCCCCCTGCACTCTGGTACAGCTAAGTAATGATGGGGTTGCAGACCTTCTCCAATTCTTTCTGCTGATGCTCACATTCTTCCTCCTCAGCAGTCTGGTTCTTATCCAGCCAGTTGATTATTTCATTACATCTGTCAAGGATCTTCTGCTTGTCTTCATCCCCAATCTTGCCTTGCAGTTTCTCATCCTCTACGGTGGCCTTCATGTTGAAAGCGTAAGATTCCAGAGAATTCTTAGAAGACACCTTGTCTCTCTGCTTCTCATCCTCAGCCTTGTATTACTCAGCCTCCTGGACCATGCGCTCAATGTCTTCTTTGCTCAGACGCCCTTTGTCATTGGTAATGGTGATCTTGTTCTCCTTGCCTGTGCTCTTATCCACAGCTGAAACATTGAGGATGCCGTTTGCATCAATGTCAAAAGTTACTTCAATCTGAGGAACACCCCTGGGTGCTGGAGGAATTCCTGTGAGCTCAAATTTGCCAAGCAGGTTTTGTCCTTTGTCATTGCTCTCTCACCTTCATAAACCTGAATAAGCACACCAGGCTGGTTGTCTGAATAGGTGGTAAAGGTCTGTGTCTGCTTGGTGGGGATGGTGGTATTACGTTTGATCAGAACGGTCATAACTCCACCAGCAGTCTCAATTCCAAGGGAAAGAGGAGTGACATCCAACAGCAGCAAGTCCTGCACATTCTCAGATTTATCTCCAGACAAAATGGCAGCCTGGACAGCTGCACCATAAGCAACAGCCTCATCAGGATTGATACTCTTGTTGAGTTCTTTGCCATTGAAGAAATCTTGCAGAAGCTTCTGGATTTTGGGGATTCGAGTAGAACCACCCACCAGGACGATGTCATGAATCTGTGATTTATCTAGCTTGGCATCTCTCAAGGCCTTTTCCACAGGGTCCAGTGTGCCACGGAAGAGATCAGCATTCAGCTCTTCGAAACGGGCTCGGGTGATTGATGTGTAGAAGTCAATACCTTCATAGAGGGAGTCAATCTCAATACTGGCCTGGGTACTGGAAGAGAGGGTACGCTTAGCACGTTCGCAAGCTGTGCGAAGACGGCGAACAGCCCTCTTGTTCTCGCTGATGTCCTTCTTGTGTTTTCGCTTGAACTCAGCAATGAAATGGTTGACCATCCTGTTGTCAAAGTCCTCTCCACCCAAGTGGGTGTCCACAGCTGTGGACTTGACCTCAAAGATGCCATCTTCAATGGTAAGAATGGAGACATCGAAAGTACCACCTCCAAGGTCAAAGATCAACACATTTCTCTCGGCACCAACCTTTTTGTCCAGGCCATAAGCAATAGCAGCAGCAGTTGGCTCATTGATGATTCGGAGCACATTGAGACCAGCAATGGTTCCAGCATCTTTGGTGGCCTGGCGTTGGGAATCGTTGAAGTAGGCTGGTACTGTGACCACGGCATTTGTGACAGTCTTCCCAAGGTAAGCTTCAGCAATTTCTTTCATCTTGGTCAAGACCATAGAAGACACTTCTTCTGGATAGAAACTTTTGGTCTCCCCTTTGTACTCCACTTGGACCTTAGGCCTGCCTGCGTCATTCACCACCGTGAAAGGCCAATGCTTCATGTCTGACTGTACAACTGCATCATCAAATCTGCGACCAATCAGACGTTTGGCATCAAAAACTGTGTTGGTGGGGTTCATTGCAACTTGATTCTTTGCAGCATCACCGATTAGACGTTCAGTGTCGGTGAAGGCGACATAGCTTGGGGTGGTCCTGTTTCCTTGGTCATTAGCAATGATCTCCACTTTCCCATGTTGGAAGACTCCCACACAGGAGTAAGTGGTACCAAGATCAATGCCAACTGCGGGTCCCTTCGACATGGTTGCTGGGGAGTCGGGGGGTCGTAGGCGACCACTGCGGAGAAAGAAGGGCTGCTGCTGCGCTGAGTAGCCTAATTTATTAACTCATCCTAGGGCTTAAGGTACATAGATATTAAAAGACCTGTCTAGAGGTTCATAGCTACTTAATATCAGAGGAAGAATTTGAATGAAAGTCCTTCTGACTCCAAATTCAGCATTCTATTCACTAAACTATAGCACACATACTCACACATGCACACATATGTATGTGTGCATGTATATACACACATGTAAAGATATATGCATATAAATAGATGATAGATAGAAAATAGCTGTCACTTAACATTTGTTGAACTGGAGTGGTGCTTGAGCTGAAGAATGGGACTTCAATTTGGGTAGGAAGGAACCATCCCTCCATTTTTGCTCCCACTCTTTCCCTACTCCTCCCCCCTCATGACTTCTTACTCCCTCAAGACTTCAGGAAGCACAGAAAGATAATGCTCGGAGCCCCATTTCTCAATTATATAAGCTCCAGGCAGGACATTTTGAAGGACCATTAACCCTCCTTCCCTTGGTTCCCTAAGGATGTGCTATTGGCTAAGGCAGCCTGATGAGCTGATGTGCCTCTGACTTACAGGAGAACGAAACATTGGAGTGTGTCTATGTGGCAACCACCAAAGTGGGTTTTGGAAAGAAAGAAGAGTTGTGTTTGGTGGTTGTCATAATGCAAATGAATGGGCCAGTAGAGATCACTAATCCTCTGTTGCTGGAGCTATTTGGAGACTCTGGGGCTGTAGAACATAGGAAGAGAAAGAGGGAACAATTGCCTACTAAAATGTAATCAGCAATCACTTGAAGCCACACCATCATCTTTCTATTCCCTGTGAAGCACTGGCAGGACACACTGGCTATGGCCACCATCAAACCCTGCCTCTCTATATATACATTTTAATCAGATTCCTATTAGCATGGAGGTGGGATAAGAAGCAAAGTACTTCTCTTCTGACGTCACAATGCATATAGCCTGCCCAGCTCTTTACCTCTTTAGAAATGACCCTGAGCTTGTTCCATCAATGTTCCATAAAGATGATTGCTTTAAAGCACTCCATTCAACAGAAGAGAGGAGTGTGGATGTTACCATACCTCCCTATTAGGAGAAGGGAATTCATGTTGATGTTAACATATGCCAGAGGAGTTTTTATTTATAGACTGTAAAACCAAATGGTCTTTGGGATCCAGTAGCATGTTAGCTCCTTAAAATCAGTGAAGATACTGGAGAAGAGATAAGGAAACATCCTACTACCACCACCACCACTACTACTCCTACTACTACTGCTGCTGCTGCTGCTGCTCCTGCTCCTCCTCCTCCTCTTCTTCCTCCTCCTGCTGCTGCTGCTCCTCCTCCTCCTATCTCCTACTCCTACTTCTCTTCTTCTTCCTCCTCCTGCTGCTGCTGCTGCTGCTGCTGCTGCTGCTACAATAGAGAACATTTTCAGATCACCTAAGATCTAGAGAGAAAGCAGGGACCTATATTTATGAGAAGATAGTTTCTCCCTACCACATGAGTGGAGGCAGCCTCTTTCTATCATATATCCTGTTTCTTTAAAACTACTAGACTAAAACAGTCTCTTTCATCATTCTCCCTCTTCTTTCTGTTGATATCCAGGGGTGAAGATCCTGTTCGTCCATACCATAGGCACCATGTACTCAGTTGGCGGAAGGCTCTATGGCCCCGAGGATTGAACTTGGGGATTTGGTGTCTTTCACATGTTCTTTTCAGTTCTAGTCACATGTAGTGAAATTCTGGACCCTGAAGCTCAAGCCATGGAAATGTTGGAGCCAGGATCCCAGACCAGATGTTGCCAGTAGGGAAGCCCTGAGAAGCCAGCGTTCCAGGACTCAAACCTAGCAGGTTTTAGACTTGCAACCTGGTAGCACTATTATAATTTCCGCCCTATTTGGAGCCCCTCCTCTTTGCATTGAAAAGGCAAACAATTTTCTATCCATTGTGCATGTGAAGTCATGCAAAACATATTTCCATATTAGCCACAAGTATTTATAAAGCATCTACTACATGTCAGGAAAACCAAGACAAAAATGAAACGGTTTCATCCTTCAAGGATCTTACACTCAATAGAACTAAATTACTATCAAGGCCAAGATTGAGCTGAAGGAATCTATGCAGAAAGAAGCAGGAAGAATGGACTGAATGTTTTTTAATTGATGTTATATATATATGATATATAGGAACTGAGTTAACCTCTGAACCTAATCCCTCTCTCCTCCCAGAGACTGAAGTAGCATAAAGGGGAACTGTGACTCTCAAGTTTTAGGGGTGATAGTCGTATGCTTTTGTTGTATCTATGAAGCCTCATATTCCCACATACTTGAATTAAAGACTGAAGAAGGCAACTAAAGAGAGTTGGGACACATAAGCCGAGCCAGCCAAAATTCAAAACATGAAACTAGAACTCAATCAATCAACAATAATTTCTTTTTGTAAATTTTTTAACATTCATTCTTTTTATATTGAGTTCCAACCATTGAGTTCCCCCTATTTCAAGGCCCTGCTCCTCCCATTGAGAAGGTAAACAATATTATACCCATTATGCATATACAAAATATATTTTCATATCAGTCACATGTATTTCTAAAGCATCTACTATAAATCGGGAAAATAGACAAAAGTGAAAGTTTCATCCTTCAAGGATCTTGCATTCTATAGAACTAAATTACTATCAAGGCCAAGACTGGGCTGAAGGAATCTATGCAGGAGCAAGTAGGAAGAGTGGGCTAAATATTTTTTGATTGGTGCTAAGAACCACAATTAAATGATGAGAACCTTTGCAACTTCAACCTTATTTAGCAGATCCTTTAATTTTCCTCCTTGAACCTCCACCATTGCATTTTTCCCCAGGGGTGCTTGACAGAAAAACTGGTTTTCTATGACTAAGAAGATGACGTGCTGTGGTCAGAGTTCAGGAGGGAAAGGAAAGGAAGGGAAAAGTAGAAAAGCTTATGTCTAACTCCCAAAGTGACCCAGTTGGTAGAGGAAATGATAGTAGTAGAAATCCAATAAATAGCTCTAGTTGGCTGACGCTGGGGCTACTGGCAAACTGAGAATTGGTATCAGAGGCAGATTTCCTGGGGAAAGTCAGTAGGCAGTCCCAGTGGCTCAGCTTCCAAAGCAACAAAAATTCCAGGGGATTTAATTTCTTTACTTAGTCCTCTAATCTACCCTCTGGCCTTGTTCTTCCTCATGGACATGTGGCTTTCATAGGGGATACTGTCTTTCCCTGAAGCCCTTCAGCATCGCCTCAGGTCCCTTAAGTATCCAGGAGTAGACACCACAGTACTTCCTGTTTCAGAGGCTTGAGATACTCCAAATTTACACTTCCTCTCTGAGGGAAATTTCTAACCCTCAGCTCATTCACAGATCAGGGATGACCTGGATGTCATGAGTTCACTGAACGACCAGGTCAGAAGCCCTGCTTACTTCTGTAGAACGTTCTCATCACCCAAACAGTTCTTAAAGGGAATATGGAATCCTTCCCAAGTCCTTTGCTCACATTCTTATAGAACATAGCTTAAACACTGAAACTATAAAACATTCGATTTGGTTGTATCTACTTTGTGCAATGCACTCTGCCAAGAGCTAAATAATTTCCCCAAAGAGGACAGGGCAGTGTCAGGGCAGATTTATAATTAGAGAATCTGGATTCAAACCCTGGTTCTTACCTATGTGACCACAGCAAATAAATTCACATCTTTGTAATTCCTCTGTAAAAATTAAAGGATTGAACTAGATGACCTCTAAGCTTTCTCCCAGATGGAAGTTTATGTTCTTGTGATCCTATGATGTCACTGAACCCAGTGGGTCTAAATTTCCACATCTATAAAATGAAGGGTTGGTTCTACATTCTCTTTAATATCCCTTCCAACTCTAAATCTTCACATTCCATAAGAGGTATGTTCCATCACACTTGTATCTAGCCTGGCAGTAATCTTTAGAAGCAAAGCTAAAGAAGAAAGAAGTTGATGACTTGAATAAAAATTTAAAAAAATTAAATATGCTCAATTTCTGGCAATTACAGAATAGGAATGGTAAGATATATTCATACTTCTCAGCTTCATATAACACTTTTACAAAAAGTGACCAAATGCTAGGACATAAAGAATTCGTAGTAAATGCAGAAAAGAAGAAAAATTCAACATATTATTTACAGATCACAAAAATGATATACAAAAAAGTACACAGATTTAGTTTAAGTGTAAGTAATATAATCCTAAAGAATGAGTACGCCAGATAACAAACCACAGAAACAGTAAATGTTTTTATTAAGGAGAATAACAATGAGACAGTATACCAAAACTTTTGGAATGCAGTTAAAACACTCCTTTGGGGAAAACATATCTCTAAATCCAAAGCTAGAAAGAAGAGATGAATTGAGCAAACAACCAAAAAGAATTTGGAAAACCAATAAATTAATCCTCAGTACTGATGAAATTAGAAATTCTGAAAATCAAATCAAATAAAAAAAAATAAAATAAAATTAGAAGCTATTTTTAAACAAAACTGATGAGATATGTAAAAACTCTTAAAATGGATTACTGAAATAAAAAATGAAAAGAGGTATTCCCAACAGATGAAAATCAAATAAAGACAGTTCTTAGGAATTATTTCATCTAATTATCTGTCAAAAATGGAAAACTTATATGAATTTTTTTAATATTTTCAAGAATATCTGTTTTAACAGAAAAAACAAAATATTTAGATAAATTGATCTTGGAAATATAAATTGAAAAATCTACAAATGAGCTCCCAATAAGAAAATAAACAAAATAAAATCAGGCCCAGTAAGTTTCATAAAAACAAGTGAATTCTATCAAACCTACAAATGACAATTGTCTTATATAATATAATATTTTTAATTGAGATAAAAGGAAGTTTAACAAACTCCTTTGAGAAAATTTGATCTTTAAATACAAACCAGGAGGAGACAAAACAAAGAAAGAAAATTCTCAACCAATATCACTAATGAAGATTAATGCACAATATAAAATAAAATATTAGCAAATATAAATATGTAACAAAAGTAAACTAAAATTAAACTAAAATATATAATGGAATATTAGTGACTATTAATATAAACATTTATAATAAAATCTTAGCATATACTACATAAAATAAGTAATAAATTTAGTAATATATTCAAAAATTATTCACCATATTCACTTTGGACTTATACAAAGAATACAAGAATAGACCAATTTTAAAATAATAATAAGCATACTAGATGATATTAATAACAAAAAAGTTGTAGGATTATATCAATAGATGCATAAAAATATTTGAAAACTAAAGGATTCCTTATGTCAAAATATCCAAAATTACAGCAATAAAATTTTTTCTGTGAAATACAAATAGAATTATCCATCTAAAATCGAGAAGGACCATTTTTGTGACACTAGTTTTTCCAATAAGACCAGAAATGTAACAAGGATGCTTGTTTTCAATGTTATTATTTGACCCAAGTTCTAGAAATACTAATAATGGTGGAAAAGTATTCAAAGGAATAAATATAAGCAAAGCTGGCAAAATTATCTCTATTTTCAGACAGTAAGATTATGTAATAAATCCCAAAGATTCAATGAGAAGTAATCAAAACAATTCAGAACTTCAGTTATGTATCAGGAGAGCAAATAAACTCATGCAAATCATTAGCCTTTTCTATATTACTAACAAAGCTGTGTAGAAGGAGATGAAAAATACATTCAAAATAACCACAAAATAAGTGTACCTTATCTCACTCAGCAATTACATGAACACAGCTATTTATAGAAATAAAGTGAGACTTAAATAATTGAAGATAATATTCAGTGCTCCTACCTGGGCCACATCTACTTAAGAAACATGATGACACATAAAATAATCAACATGTTTAGTATCATGCCAATAAAATCACCGGTAGGATTACCATACAGGATTATATAGACACAATAACAAAATTCATCTGGAGAGACAAAAGGGTAAGAATCTCAAGAAAGTAAATATTAAAGTATAAATGAAAGGGGCCTACAAGTGCCACATCTCACATTATACTTTAAAGCTGTAATCATCAAATCTATTTGGTATTTTTTTTAAATAGAAAAGTTGATGAATAGAATAGACTACATAAATAAGATCCCAAAGTGATGGATTATTGCTACCTCATAGATTAGTATTAAATAAACTCAAGAACACAAACTACTAGAGTAAGGACTCTCCAAAGGCAAAAACAAAATGAAACAAAAACTACTTGGGAAAATTGAAAAGCAGTTTGGCAGAAATTAAATTTAGAGTAACATGTCATACCAAATACCCCATTTTACTACTGATGAAAGTATGACCTAAATATATGGGTGTATACATATGCACATAGAAAGAATAGATACTTAATTCTGCCTTAATTCATATAAATCTTCCCAAGTTTTTCTCTGAATTTTTTATACTTGTCATTTCATATAATAAATAAGATATATGTACACACACATAAAATGGAAGGAAGTATCTTGTACAACTATGGATAAAAGAAGAACTGTTAGTAAATAAGGGGTAGAGGTGCTTGTAGATGATAAAAAATGACAATTTTATTGCATAAAATTGAAAAGCTTTTGCATAAAAAAGCGATGCAGCTAAAACTAAAAATGGAGCAATTAACTGAGGAAAAACTCTTTGCAGGAAATTTCCTTGAGAAAGACCTGCTATCCAAAAAGTGTCAAAAATTTATTATACAAGTGTATAAGAACAAACCATTTCTAATGGATAAGTGATCACAAAATACGATGAGGTATTTTTCAAAATGGAAAACACAGGCTATTGATAAGTATATGAAAATGTTTTATAGCACTAATAAGAGAAATGTGAATTGAAACATCTCATTGAAATATATCATGTTTTGTTACATATCCGTTAGACTGACAAAGATGAAGAAAGATAAAAACGATAAATATTGAAATTATTTTAGAATTATGTTATAAAAAAGACACTAAACTCTACATATATTTTGAGCCATCAGTATCACTGTGAGTCATATACTCAAGGCCAAAGAAGGATTTATAGGGGCAATTTTGTAATAGAAAAGAATTATAAGGAAAGTTGGTACCCATTGATTCAGAGAATAACAACAAACCATGGCATATGCAAAGAAATGGAATATCATTACACCATATGAAATGACAAATATCAAGAATTCAGAGATTTTGGAAAGATTTGTATGAATTGAGGCAGGGTTAAGCAAGTAGAAACAGGAAAACAATTAAATCATGATCACAATAGAATAAAATAAAACAGAATTCAAAGACTCAGAACTCTAATGCAATGACCAATCAACTTCAGAGGGCTCAATGGAAAAGCATGCCACCCACTTTTTGGCAAAGAGTTTGTATATAATACGTGGGGAATGAAGCATATATTTCGAGATATTTTTATTTGTTTTAAAGGTTGACTGTATTTACTTGTTCCAATATAGCAATGGTGGAGAAAGTCATTGGCAAGTGAAAATGATGTCAAGAAAAAATGCATCGATAAAATTTTTTTAAAAAAATTAATGGGGAAGAGGTTTAGGGATTGCTACACTACTCTTGATAACCTCAATACTCGACTATATGGTCATGACCTTCAAGATGGAAACTGTATCCCACCAAAATGAAGCAACTGAATATAGCTGAGTACTTCCCACCACAGCTCTTGGTCAGTAATAATTTATGTAGATTTTCAGAATGTTTTATTGATTATCTAATGTTACTTTCAATTGCAGGTCACAGGATCATACCTCTTGAGCTTGAAAGGACTTCAGAGGCCATCTAATCTAACATTCTCATTCTACAGAAGAAGAAACTGAGATTCAGGAAGATTATGATTTGCTTGAGGTCACACAGGAAATAAATGTCATACAAGAGAATCATAGTGCCGTTTCTTTGCTTTTTCTCTTATAAAAGGAAGGGATCTGAGACATTACTTCATTAACACGATCAAGCAAAGAACTATTCTGACTTGACTGCCTTCTTAGTTGAATTTGCAATTACTTATGAAGATCAAGGACCAGCCTTATGTAGGGGTGGTCAATAAATGATCAGGTATGATCAGGAAGAAACCTTCCTACTCTATCTCCCCTAAAATACATCTCTTCTCAGTTCAAATGTGTGAAATTATACTATTAGGGATTCATTAGATTTTTCATAAAATCAAGTACCATTGAAAGGCAATACATTAGGTTCTATGAGTCATCTACATATTAATGTGAACGAGTTTATAAGTTTTTCCCCCTCTGGGAAGAAGTTTAAATAAAGAAGATAATGTAGAAAATATAAGGACAATGAATCTCTGAGTGGTGGCAGGAGAAGGAAAAGAGTTTGGAAAACAGGAACTAGTAGACTATTACCAGTTTCAAAGGCTCTACAATTTGAGGGGATACACTTGGAAACAAATCCCTTAAATTTAAAAAAAATTGTGTAAATTTTATCTATATTTGATCTTGGTTTTCATTAATAGACAGCATTTAATGTACTTATCATTACAACAAAGACAAGCATGACAAACGTATTTAAAAAAAAATAAAACTGAACACCAAGATGTCTGTTAGACTTCACAACTTCATTGTGTTTCAAAAGACAGAAGTTTCATTTCAGTGCACAGCATATGCATTTCATTTATATAATGAAAATTTACATTCCAGTAAATGAATTTGTTTCTTATACATGGTAATATTTTGTTGCATAAAGCTTCCATTTCAGCATTCAATGTAATCACTCCATTGTAGGGCTAGCAATTGTCATTATATAATATGTAAAAATTTCAAAGGATGCAATTTGAGGATTTCAATCTTACGGCATAAATATATGCATGACACGTTATACAAATAAACTTACTCCAGATGGTCGTTTCAAACAGATAAAATCAAATTTCCTAGTCCTAACAAACTGAATTCCCCATCCAAATATAGACTATCCAATGAAGTTTTTGTTGATTAAGATAGCTAGGAAATTTATTTCACTCCAAACATAATAAATGGAATAAGGGTAAGATGGTTCAGATTGAACTCACATTAGGACACAGACTTAAAACTGGAAGAGACGTTGAAGGTCATCTAATCCAATACTCTCATTGTACAGTTGGGGAAACTGAGGCCCAGAGAAGTTAAGTGGTTTGCCTAAAGGCACATAGCTGGGATTTGAAATCTAAGCCCTTTAATTTAAATCTAGCACTCTATCCAATGTACCACAGTGAATAGCCTGAAACATCAGAATTTCTGGCCCAGTATCTGGCCCCCAGATAACACTGAAGACTAGTCACTTTTGCACCTGAGAAACCACAATCCAAGAATCTCTATTTCCCCATATTTCAAAGGATGTGGGAATTTAGTACTTTAGGTTGAATGGGACAAAAAAAAAAAAAAGGTCCGAATACTGTAATTCTCCAAAGTCCACACAGCTGAATTTCCACACCCTTCAAGTCAGGAAAGAATAGAACTCTACAGCCAATGTTAACTAGGAAAAATGTATTGGCTC
Source organism: Trichosurus vulpecula (assembly GCF_011100635.1). Lineage (NCBI taxonomy): Eukaryota > Metazoa > Chordata > Mammalia > Diprotodontia > Phalangeridae > Trichosurus > Trichosurus vulpecula. The sequence continues at coordinate 268,715,638 of NC_050575.1, read as the reverse complement.
AGTAAAACAAATAATTGTCAAAGCAATAGTACTCCATGTTTATTGAATCCACTGTGGTTAGCACTGCCCCAAGTAGCTATAGTACAGCCCAAAAGCATTAACAAACAACCAAGCTATTTCTGCTCTGTTGATAGGGACCTTATTGTATTCAGCAGCGAGCAAAATTAAGCCTCCTTCCAAATAATTCTCATGTGCACTGACTGTAAAGTGAATTTAAATTAAAGCAATACATTACCAGAAACCCCAGCAACTCCAGAGAGAGGGGCCTGCTATTCCCACTCTTCTCATGTTCTTCATCTGCCCCTACACTGTACTGCTTGCTAGACAGCCTCACCCATTTAGAGACCCCTTCTTAAATCCCTGTTTATACAGCTCATTTCCTGGGCCATACTGAAGCCCAGGCTTAAGTAAGTGGCAATTTATCCTCCACACCCAGCTCAGGGTTATCAGGCAGAGAGATGATGGCTGCAGCTGTTTGTCCCATGCCTGAGTTGAGGGCACACAGGAACCTCTACACATCTACCAAAGACTACACTTTCAAAAAGCCCTTTATTCAGGCACAATTTGTGGGCTTTATATTTAGGACACATAGTTCATCTTTCAACCTCAAGTCTGTATTTGTCTATGTTTATTTTTTTTTCATTAGAAACATCTCCCCAAAGAAGTTAAAATGACAGGTCACAGTGACTTTCATTGAGCAAGGGCATACATACAACTGCAAGGGTCCAGTCTAAATTCTGGTCTTTGATTAATTAGTCCCAATCCAGAAACAGTGGAAAAGCCAAAAATCCCCTGTTTATGAATATTTTTTTCAATGTCAAATTATACCATCTGGCATTTAATATCTTCATTAATCATCATATGGGGTTATATTCAAGGAACATATTCGATCAATTTCTCATATCACATCTTAATAGGCATTGTTATCGACAGCATAAATATTTGTCCATAGAAGGTGTCTATTTTCCCACTGATGCGTGGGAAATCCTTGCCCATAACTTCCGATAATGCTGACAGAGTCATGTGTCAATCTTAGTACACCTCAAAGGAAAAATACACTCCTCAGGATTTATATGCATAGAAGGATCATATGTGCTTAAGGTGACTGCACAGTGCACAGCTCATTAGATAACACCGAATGGCAAATCTGTAAGAGATATTAGAATACTAGATCACATTCAGAATAGGCATTTAGTTGTATATGTGGTCACCTACAGAATGGAAAAATGTCTGATACTGTAATTTGCAAGTCAACCTTTATTCCCCAGAATCTATACCTAAATTATTTCCCTACAATAAATAATAAGCACATTTTGGGAGATGCTCAGTGACATGAAATCATGTACCAAGTTTCCTGATGTCCGAATTGGACCCCATGATGATCTTTCAAGAAATGTCATTTTGCATGAAAAGGCAGTTGGCATCACTGGACAGCGACTCTTGTTCTCTGCACAGCAGGTTACTCACTGTTCTGCGTTTGCTGCTAATTAAATTCACTGCGGGACATTCCCGATGTCTGTCTCCATGCGATATGGATCTGAAAATCTGGATGATACCCCTAATTGCTTCTGGTAACAAGGTTATAAAACCCATACTGTCATGCCTAGAGAAGGCAGAGCTAGTACAGGCACCTGCTCTCATATGCCATATGGACGGTTTGCACAGGGCACTGGGAGGCAGCCAGAAAGGAAAGTGCAGTAATGATCAGGCACTTCCCTAAGTTGAAGGGCTACCATTGCAGCCCTTTCGCTTGTTGGTTTTTTGCTACCCAGTTATGTACGGTGCATTTGGGTTGTATACAGATGAACCTATTATACCTTGCATGAGACAAGCTATCAGTCTCCAATATCTTATACTTCTCTCTCTGTGGTGTTTATTTCAGCTTTCTCTTACCGTCTCCACACTCATTTCTCTCAGACTCAACTTACTTCCTCCCTAGCCATCTGACCTGGTTTCCTCTTTAGGCTCTTGGCTTTAACCCTGATAATATCTACCTATAACTATAGGAACATCAAGCAACTAGAGATGTGAATTGAACACTTTTGGCTGAATGGTCTCCCCTCAAAGGTTTTTGACGTCATGCTGGCCTACAAAGAATTCTTCCTCAACCTCAACATTATTCTCTGACATGCCTAGGCTAGGTTAGCCTATTCATATCCCCCAAACACATCTTGACTTTCCCCAGTTCCATGCTTTTTTCTCAGGCTAATTTCTGCCATTTCAAATCCCTCTCTGCTCTTCCCTGATGTTACCGCATACTTCAAAGTCATTAATAAATTTCTCTTCACTAAATAAGAGTATTGGTTCCAAAAGGAAAGGTAGTGTCTGTTTCCTGAGTATTGGCCTAAATATAAAGAGTGTTAGTAGGCTGGCTACTTGGTGATGAATTCTTTCGCCATGGCACCCCATGAAACAAAATTAAAATACAGTCATACGTGGTTCCCTTTTGTTTCTGTAGTGATAGTGGTCGAGGGATGAGAAAAGAGGACAGAGGTTGTTAATATTCACACAGTTTTCATACCGTATATAAATATTAGTTTAGGCCTTGTTACTCTACATTCGAGATCCTCATTCAATGAATAGTGAGTAGATATCCTACTGGAGGAATTGCATCATATATAAAAACAGACAACAAAGAGAAATTGCAACTTAATGTAAGGAAAGCTCAAGTTCTCTTCACAGAGGCAAATAAAGGCTAGTGGAGTTGGTTTTGTCAAACATCCAAAGAAAACAAGAAACAGCATTTAATGGGACATTTGGTCATCTTATATTGTAGTGCTCATGATAAATATTTATAAAATGAACACAATGAAAATAATTTTAGCTTATGAATGAACATCTGTTGCACAGGATGAAGAGGTAGAAAAACTCTACAATGAACTCAGTAAGAGACTCCAAATAAAATCAACATATATTTTGATCTTCAATGACTTTAAAGCAAAGCTTGGCATAGGAGAGGATGGCAAAAAAAAGTTGGAAAATATGATTGAAGAGCAATGAATGGGAGAGGCCAAGGCCTTGTAGACTAGACAGAAGACTTATTTTTATGTCTCACAAATACTTCAAGAAAAGAATTAAGAAGTGTTGGACGTGGTGAATATTGAATAACATTACCAAAAAAATGAAATCAATTAATGTTTTATGAGACAGGAAATTTTTTGTTACTCATGTGGGAGTCATTTCTGAATCACCTGTCAACTGATTAGATGTTAGACCACTGACTTATTAGGGCAAAGGTCAAAATTAATTCTTTAAAACCTAGAAGAATAAGAATGACATAGTATACAACTAAAACAAGTCTTATGTGAATATGTAAATATGTTATTGACATCAAAAATGGGAAATGGATGTAGGACATGCATATAAAGTTCTAATATCACAGTTTCATACAGAATTTTAACTTATGGAAATCAAATGCCATAAAGAAGAGATTAAAAGATTCCAGACCACCTCTTCTTGCCAAGCAGAGCTGTGGCAACAAAAGTTGACTCTGGTTTAATATATAAAGTCATTTGTAAAATCTGACAAAGGAGGATGGTAGAATATTATAAGCAACAGCCTTTAAAAAACACACACAAGAAGCCATTGGAAGGTAAAATTTGAAGTTATAAAGAAAACTTGGTGAGAGACCTAACAAAGCAGAATATCCTGAAAACAGTATAAGATAAAAATGGAAGGAAGTCAATGAATGAAAAAGATTCATAAAGATTTTTATTTAAAACAAAACAAACTGTTTCTTTTGAGCATCCAGGATTAGCACTGAAACAGCTACACTGGGACTCCAACAACTCACTCCCAAATGAACATCTTTAGGAAGCTGAAATAGCACTGAAGAGCACTAAGATGGAAAACATAAATGAACTCAATCAGGTATGTATAGAAAAAGATGGTGCTACAGGGGACAAAATATTGACATTTATGGAAATGACTGCATCAATCCAACGTGACTGCAAAGAGTAAAGAATACAAAGTCCCACTATGCTTGTTGGTTAGCTTTTTAAAAAACATATTTGATTTGATAGAATGAAACACCAACTTAAAGGTTGTTCTCAACAAGGTATATCCTATACGTCCTATGCATTCAAGATATCTTGAAAGATACAATAATAGGGATAATTGCGTTAGGCAATTTTGTAATAACTACTATCAAGAGAGACAGAGAACAGGGAACTGGGCAGTGAGGAAGGAGGTCCAGTTCAGAGGTCAAGTGAAAAGGGTATTTCCCTATCTGAAGGTTCTAAACACACACACACACATACACACACACATGTACGCAGACACATACATGTAGGTATGCATTTCTGTATGTATGTATGTGTGTATATGTATAGACATAGATAACTACATTTCGATATAATTGGTTTCCTTTACAACTCTATGTATTCTACCCTGCCCATTTAAAAACATTCTGAGAAGAGGTTCATAGGCTTCACCAGACTGTCCAAGGGGTTTATGACACACAAATAAGGTTAAGAAACCCTGAAGATGATATTGGTGAGATCCTGTACATGTATGGGTTTGTGAATGGCATCATGCTGATTTCATCAGGCCCCAGAACATTACAGAGACTAGCGAAAGAGATCCATGATCATCTGAAAGAGTTTAGTTTCACTATGTACACAGGAAAAAACAAAGGGATGAAGAATGTTCATGTATTGTACAACTGAGTAAAGGTGTCAGTTTGTTTTGCTTAGCTGTACTTATATGGGACATTTCTTTGGGTGAGGGAGTCATCAGGAAGTGACAGTGATATAAAGGAGAGCATAAATAAAATATCTATTTTTAAAAGAATGCCCATTGTCCGGTGTATATATGTATGTCTCTAGCTAGCTCCTAGCTTTTTTCGGTCATTTTTTCAGTCATGTTCAACTCCTCATGACCCCATTTGGAGTTTTCTTAGCAGACATTACTGGAGTGATTTGCCATTTCCTTCTCCAGCTCAGTTTACAAATGAGGAAACTGAGGCAAACAAGGTTAAGTGACTTGCCCGGGGTCACACAGCTAGTAAGTGTCTGAGGTCAGATTTGAACTCAGGAAAATGAGTCTTCCTGACTTCAGGAACAGTGCTCTATCCACTGTGCCACCTAGCTGCCCCTCCTCCCCATCTCAAACTATCTATATCTACATATATATTTATGTATATATATATTTATGTGTTTGACTTTATACATAGAAGTATACAAGCAGATAGAGACATGTATTTAATATCTATAAATTTTAAAACATTTAAAAATACATTTTGAAAACTATTTTTAGCTCATGGGCCATACAAAGACAGGCAGAGGACAGGATATGGCCCAAGGGCCATGGTTTGCTGACCTTTCTTATAAGAGAACAATAAGCACAGGCCAGAACAGAACAAGAGGAAAAGAGCTAGCTGAATTGCCTTTGCGAAACTGCAAAGTTCTTTTAATGTTTCTAATCTTCTTTCTAAGACAAACACCCATTTAAAAATACCAATATTCTTCCAGTGATGTTTTATGACCATGACATGGAACAGTGGGATTTTCAAAGAAATGAAATGGAGGCTCATCCAAAAGGCAATGGAGAGATGAACCGTGGTGTGAGCAGGCTGCAAAACATTTTGAAGAAGGAGTGATGCAGGAGATATAGTGTAAAAAATGTCATTAACAAAACGAATGACCAAAAAAGAAAGATGGAGTAATCCCATAGCAAGATTGATAACTGATGGATAGGTGGCATGTTCCATTGGTATCGATAATGTATAAGGAGAAGTTGAGGAAGATAACTAACATACTAACTGGATTCCCATGTGGCAAATTTATGGGAAGGCACAGATGAGAGTTCCACAGGGCAGATGGACATGGATGTATCGCAATCCGCATTGTTTGAGGGAATGCCTACATCTATGAGCCAAATACTCAACAGAGTATTGGAGAATCACTAAATCCAAAGGTTCTTCCCCTCATTGTCATCCTTCTTGATCATTCTGATTCTATGTATCACTCCCTATTCTACTCTGGCTTTCGAAATGCTATAATCTCATGGTTCTGATAGAATCACAGGATTTTGGGGTTGGGAAGCACCTCAGTGGCTATCTAGTCCAAATCATACATGAAAGAAATTCTTATGTATGTAGCTGACTTGTAGTCGTCCAGGCACTGTCTCAAGAACTCTAAAAAGGGGCTATCCTCCACTTCTTAAAGTAGCCATCCTACTTTTGGATAGCTCTAACTGTTAGGCTCTTTTCTTGTTTTTTTTTTTTTTAACATGAAGCCTAAAATTTGATTCCTTGTAATTTCTACCCATTGTTCCTACATCTACCCTCAGGGTTCATACAGAACAAGCCTAATCTCTCCTCCCCGTGACATCCCTTCAATTACTTGAAGACAGTTCCCCACTTAGTCTCTCAGTATCTTCTCCAGGCTAAACATCCACAGTGGCTTCAATTGATTCTCATATGTTATGGACTCAAGGCAATCAACATGCCTTTATTAAGTGCTTATTATAGGTCAGGCATCGTGCAAAACAATAGAGATAAAAAGAAAAAGTGTAAATATCTTGGTTATTCTTCTCTGGAAGTTTTCTAAATTACAGTTGTCCTTCTGGTGCCTATAACTGAACCCACTACTCCAGACCTGTCTGACCAGGATAGTATAAAGGAACTATCCCTTCTGTATTCCAATCTTCATTCAGCACAAGACGGCATCAGCTTTTTTTTGGCATCAGTGTGACGACTCATATTGAGCCTGCAGTCCACTGAAATACATTCAAAAAAAATTTTTTTCAGTCAAACCACTGTCATCCAGCTTTCTCAATTCTATACATGTGGAGTTGATTTTTTGAACCCAAGCATAAGACTTTATACTTATCATCACTGTATTAGATTCAATCCAATGCCCTAGTTTGTCAAGATGATTTTGGATTCTGACCATAATCCAAAACACTAGCTATCCTTCTCACTTCGTGTCATCTCCAAATTTGAGTATCAAGTCATCTATACTTTTAGGAAAATCATTGCTAAAAATTCTAAACAGCACATGGTTAAGCCCAGATGCCCTCCTCTAAAGACATTCTGCTAAAGGGACATTGAACCACCGACAACGAATCTATGATTCTGGCCATTAAACCAGGACTATCAAATTGTATTATCATCTAGTCTATATCTCCATCTTTTCAACAAGAGCAATTTAAAAGATTCTATCAAATGATTTATTTAAAATTTAGATGAACTATATCTCTCCAGCATTCCCCAATCAAGTAGTTTAACAATGCAATCCTTCCCTAAAAGGAAATAAGGTTAATCTGACATAACCTGTTTCGGGTGAAGCCATGCTGGCTCTTGCTTATCAGGACCTTCCACTTCTTAAATGTTCACTTACCCCTTATTTATGTTTTAGAATCTTTCAAGAAATCTATACTTTGCAGACTTCATTCTCCCCTTTTTTGAAAACCATTTGCCCTTCTCTAATGGTGTGGTACCTCTCCTGTTTCCTATGATGTTTCAAAGAAAACTTGCAGGGGCTCAACAATCACATCTATTGATTTATCCATGACCCAGTGATTTAGTTTACTTGGGGCAAGTGTCTTGAATTCATCAGAAGTAATTAGGTGCTCACATACTATCGTCTTACTTATTTTGGGGTGCCAACTCCTTATTTGTCACATTAGTAAATTTTCCTACTTCTCTGACAGCTCTTCCTCAATCTTTTTTTGCCAACAACTCATCCTTCTTCTTTGTTTTAAAGATAGTTGCATTTTAATGGTCCTAGATCATCTTCTCTTTCTACTATCTCTCCACAGGTGATCTTATTCACTCTCCTGGATTCAATTGTCATTGTATATAGAAGACTCACATAGCTATAGTTCCCTCCCAAATTTTCCCTAGAGATAAAGTTCTGTCTTTCCCACTGCTACTGGATATCTCTATCTGAATGTCTGGCCAACACCTCAAACTCAAGATGTCTTAAACAAAATTGATCATCTCACCCCTAAACCCACTCCTTTCACTAAATTCTCTATTTTCCTTAATGGTATCATTATCCTTCCAGACACCCAGGCTTCCAATCTTCCTTAAGATTTCCCTCTCCCTCATCCTATAATCCAATCTACTACCAAAGTATCTCCTCTCTGTGTCTACTGAAACAACCCTAGTTCAGCCCTAATCTCTTCTCATTTAGTCTATTGTAATAACATCATAATTGGCCTTCCTATTCCTTCTCCAATCAATCATCCATATCTCTGTCAAAGTAATTTTCCTAATGCACCACTACAATCATTTCATTCCTCTATTCAAAAACTCTTAGTGGCTTCCATTGCATCTTATACTATTCCCCTTCATATCTTCTACCTTCCAGTTTAGCTAGATTACTTTTCATTTTCTGTCTTGTCATGTCTTTTCCTGTTTCCATGTGTTTGCCCATCTAGTCCCCCATACTTGAAATGAATTCATCTCTCCTTTCTTTCCTCCTTATTTGTCTTGTGATGTTCTTCCATTCCTTCAAATTCCAACTCAGATTCCACTTCCTTTATGAAGTCTTGTTTAACCTCTCTTTCCTCCTTCCCAACCACCAGGTGAAAATGATCAAGCCCATCTCAAATTTGCCATAGTATTTTGTCAGTTTTTCTTCTTTATACTTAGCCTCACTCTGCCCACTATCTCAGTTATCTTTGTACTGTGAGTTCCTTGAGAAAGGCCATTATATTCCTATATCCCTGGCATAGAGCTTTACATATTAATTTAGCTTAAAGAAGATAAGACTCAAGGATAGCAAGATAGCTCTCTTTTCATATTTTAAGGGCTTCCATTTCGAAGAGAGATTGTCTTTATTCTGCTTAGCCCAGGGGGTAGAACTAGGAACACTGGGTGGAAGTTGCAGAGATAGAGATTTAAGCTCAAGGTAAAAACCAAGTTTCTAACAATGAACTGTCCAAAAGGAAAATGATTTCCTTGAAAAGTAGTTATTTCCTCTTCCTCATAAGTTTTTCTGTTTGTTTTTTTTTTTTTTTTTTTAGCAAAAATGCTTAGTAAGTGTTCATCAGATTTGTACCCAAACCCTACTTGGTCTTAATAACCTAGTTTATGCCCCCCAAAACCCTAGTACTTGTACTGAGTGTATTGAATACAGTAAGAACTCAGGAAATATATGCTCAGAGAATGAATTATAAGTTACCCTTCTTAATATCTTTAATTTTTTGATGAGTCAGTGTGTCTATTCCCTCCAAAGGGCCAGATTGTGATCCACTTTTTGCCTTCTCTTCCCATATTATTGTTTTCCTTATGCTCCCATGAATACTACATAGGAGAACTATCCCACAATCTATACAGCATCCTCCCAGGGGTGGGGAACCTGTGGCCTCAAAGCCACATGTGGCCTTCTAGGTCCTTGGGTGTGGCCTTTTGGCTGAGTCCAAATTTTACAGAACAAGTCCTTTAATGAAGGAGATTTGTTCTGTGAAGTTTGGATTCAGTCAAAAGGATGCACCACATGTAGCCTTGAGGCCACAGGTTCCCCATCCCTGATCTAGGTCTTTTAGCATTTCCTGAAAGCCAGTATAAGTAGGGAAAATGAATAATTAGCAAATGGGGAAGAGTCTCTGGGGTAGTAGAATAGTGAATGTCTCCCACTGACATAATTATAGTAGGAATAGGAAAGAAAAAGTGTTTAGCAGTTGAACCTAGAGGTATTCTAATTCATGGGGGGAGGAGGTATGGGGAGAACAAAAGAAGAAGAGGGGAAGCTAAAAAAAATGAAAGAGAATCCAAGGGACATATAGCCTTTTGTCAATCTAGAGAATTAAAAGAATGCCTAGATATGCAAACTACACCAAGTGCCAAGATTTCTGGGTAATAAACCTGATCCCAGATGGAAAGGGTATATGAATTACACATCCAGATTATTAGAAGAGTTTGACATTTGCTGTATCACATATGGAAACTTACTTTGGTCATTAAGAACCAAAAAAAAAAAAAAACCTACTCATCTCAAGACTAACTGCTACACTCTCTTAAAGATCTCCTAACACTTACAGGATTGAACAAAAGATAATGCTGAGCCAATTAAAGGAATAATCTTCCTAGACATCACAACTATTCCTTTTCTGAGAAGCAATTGTTAAAGTCATTAGGTGGGAGTTTTCTCTCTCTCTCTCTCTCTCTCTCTCTCTCTCTCTCTCTCTCTCTCTCTCTGTCTCCTTTTTTTAAAAAAAAGGAATATTTTCCAAAACAGCTTTGAGATACTAGAAGATTTATGCAGCAGAACTGACACCAAGAAACTGGATTTACAGATTGTTGCTAGAAGAAGCTCAATAGCATGCCAACAGAGAAGACCACCATGACTTCCAAATGAAAGATTCCAAACTATTCAGCTTGAAGTAACCAAGCTGGAATGTATAGGCTTATTTATTACAAATCTAAACTCCAACCCACATCACACATGTTTCAAAAGAACATTTTAGGCAGGAAGTAGAAAATAATATATGTATATACAGAGGAATACAGAGGAATGCAGGGAACATGAATATTCCTATGTGAACAATTCTTAAGAGGACTTTACTATATATAATGATATATTTTAAGGTAAAATATCATAACTACATAGGGATTATATTCTTTTAAGTATTTTCAAGGTTTTTAGAAAGCATAGAAGCAGTGTGGTATACTCTGAACTTGAACTAAGGAACACCTAGATTCAAATTCTATGTCTTGACACTTAGCTGTATAGTGACATGGCAAATCCTTTAACTTTTCTGAGGACAATTTCATCGACTATAAGAATAGGGATAATAATAACTGTAGAATCTGCCACACAGGGTTGTTGTGAGGTTTTAATGAGAAAAGTAATCAACAAGTATCTATGAAATGCTTTGTATGTACGAGGCACTGAAGATGCAAAGACAAAAATGAAATAACCCCTGCCTTCAAGGGGCTTGTATTATAGTGGGAGAAATAACACGTATACATATAATATACAACATATGTAGTAAATCATGTATATAAAGTGCCCTGTGAACTCCAAAGCCTCATTTTACTGATAATTTTGAATTGAACATAGTTACAGCTGGTAACTCCTTATACTATCCAACTTATGAAGACGTTGAATTACCAAAGTTTAATTTTAAGTCAGCTGTTTAAAATTTTAAGCAAATTTTCCCTTGAAGTGGTATGAATCATAGGTTAACAGCTCATATACTTACACCTGGAAGCTGAACAGCCATAACGCCTAGAACAAATTTAGTTGTGATGAGAAGGGGAACTCAGATAAAACAATCTTTGAAGGAGAGGAGAGCGTGGTAGAGCATGTGGGCCAGTATAAAACAAACCCTAAAATGCAGCAATGGACCCTGGATGGGGAACTAGAAGAGGGTGGAGGCAATGTCAGGCAAGTGGTCCCATGATTGTGTCCTAAGGGGGTTGCCTCTGTAAACCACAGAGGACCACTAGTCACTGAGATGTCAGTCATTTAGGGAAGAAACACACCGTCTACTCCTCAGGAAATGTAACCCTGGGGAAAGAAATCTGCCCACTTGTTCCATGTCAGCTCCCTTGGCAAGGCCTCATCCTCCTTCCTGGTGGTGGTTCTAGGAGGAAAGCCCAAGCAACAAAGAAATGAGGGGGCAGCTGGGTAGGTTCCTCAATAATAAAATATATTTAGTACTATGTAAGAGGGCTCAGTCAGAAGGCGGAAAATTGGAAGGTAACATCTGTCACTAAAAAAAGACAACATGCACACACACACATATATATCTTTTGCTTCATTTTCTTCTTCCTTTTTTCGACACCCATGTGCTCCAATTTTGGAAGTCACTGATCATTACCCAACAGAACCCTTTACACCCCTACTCACACAGGCATCCTTTCTCTCTCTGCAATTTAGCTTATGTGTCATACTCTCCTAAGGGCCTTTTTAAGTGTAGGTGGACCCTAACTGAACCTTGATTTTGTGTTTAGGCGCTATGTAAGTCTCAGGGGCAAAAGTGGGAGAGAAGAATTTCATTTTCAATTATGACACAATTATTTATGGAAAAAAAAATGTCTTGCTGATCATAATAAGAATAACCCACATTTTGGATCAATCAATCCACAAGAATTTATTAAGTTCCTACTAAGTGGCAGATACTGTGCTAGGTTCTGGTGAGATGAAGATAAAAATGAAACAGCCCCTTCCATCAAGGAACATCTGTTCCATCAGGTGAGACAATACATACACATAGAAAACACAAAATAAATACAGAGTAAATTCTAGGAGGCAGAAAGGCACCAACAGGTGGCGAGAGATCAGAGAAGACCTATATGAGGTGGTATTTGAGCTCAGCTTTGAAGAAAATGGGATTCTAAGAGGGACAGATGAGGAGGAAGTCCTCCCACAGGAATAGGAGATAGTGTGTAGAAAGGCATCAGAACAGGAGGAGTATTTTGTGGCAGGAACAGTAAGGAGGCCAAAGTGAAGGGGTAGAGATAAAAAAAAAATAGGTTAGAACCAGGTAGCAAAAGACTTTAGATGCCAGACAAAGGAATATGTACTTGACCTTAGAGGTAACAGGGAGTGCTCTAAAGTCTACCGAAGGCCTTCTACCCAACAGTCCCATGAGGCAGGTGAACCACAGGGAGATTAAGTCACTCACTGAGAGTCATATAGCTAGTGTCAGCTAGGACTTAAGATCAAGTCTTCTGACTCCAGACCAGTTCTTTTCCCATTACAAATTATTAGAGTATTATAACAATAAAGTAAATGGTGCCTGTCATTGCTAAAGTCAAACTGCACTCCAGTCAAAGAATGATGGCCAATTAAAATAAGCTATTTGTGTCTAGTGGATCAGCACAAGATGAAATATCACCTAAGGTGAATTAAGACCTGGGCTTGGAAGGCCCTCTATTGACTAGCATATGCCGTGATTTATCTTAATTTACGTCTATTTGTGAAACAAGGTGAGAAAGGGATCCAAGAGGACTGCTAGCCTCTTGCTCCCTCGCTGATATGCAATTTGACGGAATCACAGAATTTTAGAATTCAAAAGGACCTTAGTGGCCATCTAGTCCAACCCATTCCTCCACCAAGATCCCCCCTATCCTTTGCTTGTGTATTGGCAATCAAAATGGGCTCTCAGCACTTAGTTCAACCAAGTGCCCTTGAAGAGTTTGGCCTTTATTTCCTTGATTAAATTAGGAGTCCTTGATGACCTCCTTGCCTCAAGGGAAAGCCTAGTTTACACGGGTTTGAGTGACATGTTCGTAACATCAGAGGCTTTTAGACATGGGTTTAAGTCACCTCTTTGTGATGATTTTGGTCCCTGAAAAAGATGTAAAACCGGGGGTTGGCTTTCTCTTTTTTGGAGCTCTGACCCACAAGCAATGGTGGTGCTTGTGACTCTGGGCCAGCCCTTGTTATGAGCTCCCAGGCTGAACTTAGATGTTGGTAGTTATGAATTGTATTTGGTCCGTCTGTCAATGTTTGTAATTTGTTTGTATTTGCTCCTAAGTTCAGGGTGCTGCCTTTTTCCCCTGAACTAAGTGAATGGTATTTGTATGCTGAATGAAATTAAGTTTGTCAACCCCTTAACATTGCTCTCCTTAGTAAAGCCAATCAAAAGAACCTGGGCTTTTGCAGCGTTCTGTGAGCTAGTTGTTGTTGATTTTACACCCCCCACAGCAGCTGCTAGCGGAATTGATGAAACAGCTTGAAGCAATCTGGTGAGGGGGAAGCCATGACCTCAAAGGCAAACCATTCTACCTGTGCACAGCTGTGATTGCTAGGAAGAGGTTGTTTTTGTTAGCGTTTTCCTGTTTTTGTTTTTTCTCTCACATCAAGCCCATGTTTGCTTTTTTGCAACTTGGGCCTACTAATTCTAGTGCTTTTCTTGGGCTGAGCAGAATGCATCTAAACCTTTTTTTCATCTGAAGGACCTTCAAATACGTGAATATTGTTCTCCTCCCTACACCTTTCCTTCTTAGGGCTAAATAACCCCAACCCCTTGGATGAATTTGAAGTCCGTCACCATTTTAGTTGCACTACTCTGTACTCTCTTCAGTATATCAATGTCCATCCAAATACATAGCATCCAGAACTAAAGACAGCACCGCAGAGATGAAAGATATGGTCTGACCAGGGTAGAAGATAGTGGGAATAGTACCTTGTTATTCCTAGATTCTGTACATTTCTTGATACAAACTTAAGTTGCACTAAACAAAAATCAATTGAAAAATGAATTAACAGAATCATAGACTTTAAAAGGGACTTTAGAGGTCTTCCAGTCCAAAGGTTCTTAACCTTTTTTATGTCTTAGACTCCTTTGGGCATTCTGTTGAATCCTTCTCAGAATAATTGTGCATATGTGTCTGTATGTAATTTAATTCCCGATGGAAGGAAATTCTAAATTTCAATTAGAGTTCAATAAAAATAAAAATGTAATTTTCCCCCCACAGAAGACTTCCATAGACCCCTGGTTAAGAATCCTGATCTAGTCCAACATCGTATTTTAACACATGGGGAAACGGGCTCAGAGATGTGAAGTATCCTGCCTATGGTCCCACAGCTAGTAATTGGCAGGAAAAAAAAATGGAAAAGAAGCCAGGTCCCTTGCTTACCAGGCCAGCTCAGTGAGAAAAAAAATCTAAGTGTGGGTTTTTATATTAATTCTTTTAGAATCCAAATCTATCTTTCCTATAAAAATCTTTCCTCCTACTTCCTTCTCGAGATTGGAAACAAACTAAGTTCTACCTTCATGATAGAGATTTTGTGCTTCTGGATACAAAGGACACTTGCTAGTCATTCTTCACACACAAGTGGTAATGAGAGGCCAATGGCCAAGCATTAGCCCTACTCTGCTAGGGAAGGGATTAGGTGCCTGTCCTGCAAGGCCACATAAGTCTTCAGGGTCAAATATGGGGCTGGAGCAGAATGTTGTTGAGTCCCAGGTATGGTTATCCCACTGAACAACACTTCCTCTTACTGTGAAAAGATGCCATCTGTTAACATATTGGTGCCAAGCTTTATTATTTTTTTTAAAAATGCCACAAACTATTTCCTTCCACCTCTTTGAAAGCTGAAGCTTTTGCTTGTCACATCCATTTTCTCTCCCCAACTCAGTTCCTCTTAAGTCTTAGGACTCAAAGAGTATCTGTCAGTCTACATTGAGAAATCCATTTTAAGTTGAATCTTTATATAGCCATGCTGTACACTTTGGGAAAGGATTTCACTCTCTTGGGGAAACCCATAATGAAATCATCCCCATAAATCAGTTCACCCTTCCTTTCCACCCTGTCTCATCTGCCAGGAGTCTAGTATAGATGGAGGGGTCTTATTCTAATCGTTTATATGTACATGCATAGATTGTACATAAATATTATATAGCCACTGCTCATTGCATGCCTAAAATACAGACTATGTATATGTGTGCATGCATGTGCACTCATATGTATATACCTATCTATATACAGATACATGTATGGATATATGCACATGTATACACACTTGTGTATATAATATACATAGATATATACTATATTCTATACATATATACATGCATATACATGTACATATGCGTGTGTGCATATGTGTGTGTATTCAAATGAAAAGAATCTTTGAGTCTTAGAATACATCCTAGAAATTTAGGAGCCAATCTCCCTGATAGTAGCTTGGGCTTATTGGGAGCTGACTGGGAGACTGGTAATCTTAAGTACTTGGGGAAGGAGGGGTGGTCCTTTTTGGTGAGGGTAAAAAGGTCCTGATGCCTTTTGGCGAGGCTCCTTCCCTGGGCACAGACTTCCTGCATTGCCAAGAACATCATGTGTGTCAGTTACCAGATGAATCGTCAATGCTTTTTACAACTCCAGCTCCAGGCAAACAAGTATTTCAACCAGAAGAAGGACACCATGATCTATGTGAGTTTCACGGAATTAAAGAAGGCACTAAATTCACTCCAGTTACAGAACAGTGGGAAGAAAGACAGATGAAGAGGTGAACACATTGCCCATTTATCAGCTGCTCTTCTGAGGCCAATTTCCTGTCCCCTGAGCCCCTATCTCCTCTACCTCTCCTATGCTTTGGATCTCTTCTCATGCTCCCCTTGTTTCTTTTTTTTTTTCTTACTCCTCTGACTTCTGAAACCACAAGCATAAGTAAAATCAGCATGAATTCATGTAGCCTCCCCTCCAAGAGAGACATCGGGCACTTGACAATAAACACTTCTCTAGCTCCCCTTCCCCCAGGTCTTGCCAAGGATTTCCAGCTAACACAGAAGGCTTTAGTTTCCTTGAAACACAGAGGCGAGCAGGGCACTGTGACTAGAAATCGGTAGTAAATTCCACAATTAGGGAGTGTAGTTGCTAAAAGCTCTGGCTCCAAGGGACCCGAGATTATACTGTGAACAAATTAAACTGCCTGCTGCTTCCAGCCTCGATGGGTGACTGGGGACATATGGTGACAAAAGATCGAGCAAATATACTGGGTGGAATCCATGGTGAGGAAGGGGAAGATTTAAACAAAAAAAAAAAAAAGAAAGTTGGGGAAACTTTGAAATTGAGATAGAATCTTTACAATCTCCATTCCCACTGAGGTGAGAGGGGTCTTGACATGGAAGACTCTGCAAGAACGCTGGCACCTACCTGTCCTTTAGGTAACCTGTGGTCTGTTAACTACAATAATCTACACTCCCACAAGTGGAGAATTACAATTCTACAACTTCTAAACAACTGAGCATTAATTAACCTCTTTCAATCTTCCTTGGTTATACTCAAGTCTCAGACTGGTGATATTTCATAAACAAGATAAAGTTCTAGTAGGAGACCTAAGAGATACGGAACATCCATTGAAGGATCTGATGACAATATAGCAGTGAAGGCCTCTCTATTAGGAGATGTACCTATTAGGAAACGTTAATCAAAGCAAATTGCCAGCATGAACTCAGAGCCAAGTAACACAATTCCCATTCCATTAAATCAGGCAGGCTCTGTGGTTGAATTTCATATACCAAGCAAGAATCCAAACTGAAATCCAATCATTTAATTGAAGAATTAAATCAGTTTTATCTGAATAACAGTAGAAAGCAAAGCTAGTTCCCAGCATCCAGGCAGTGGCATATTTCTTTTTAAAGTGTTCTTCCTCTAAATGTCTCACCAAGGAAAATTGCTGAAGGAAATTAGCCCAAAACTAGTGCCCCAAGAGTTAATGTTCCAAGAGCTAATGTACCAAGGACTAATGCCACGTGTTCTTGTTAATATAACAAAGTTGGAAGAGGTGACATAATACTTATGGCAATAAACAGGTAAATAACATGAATTAACAATAATGTAATGTTCCTAATAACAGATAGCATTTATGCTGTACTTTTAAAGTTTGTAAAATGCTTTATATATAGAATCCTATCTCCAGACTAAAAGCAAGTATTATCATGACAGCAGTAAAATAAGTCTTCAGGGTTCCCAGGGACTAAAAGTGTGCATCTCAACAAAACAAACCCACCAAACATTCAAATAAGTTGAATTATTAAACCAAATACAGTTTAGGTAAAAAAAAAAGTGTGATTATAAAATAATTGTTAGTCAAATTTTCAAGGTGGTTTCCAGAAATCAATCCTGTAACTTCATATCCATATTATATTTGTATATATTCGTAGGTTCGTTGGATTTAGATTTGGAAGATACTTCAAAGTTCATCTGGCTTAACCCCCTCAGAAGAAGAAACTGAGGCCCAAACAGGAAAAGTGACTTATTCAAGTTCATGCACATAGTGAGTAGTAAAGATGGCAGCTGAACGTTCATAGGTCTGCCCCATATCAATCAACAAAAAATGAATTAGGATACTTTCTGAACAATACCCTACAAAGAATGAAATCTGTACTGAAATACTTAACAAAATAATAAAAGGCCATTGCCAAAGTCCCTTTTAGTTCTAAATCCTATGAGCCTATGATCTATTTTCTTCTTCCTCCTGATTCTCTCCTTGATTTCCAGATCAAGCAATCAGGCTCTCAAAGGCTTTCAGGTGGATTTGACAGTTGGCAAGAGCCAGCTCTCCAGAGGTAATTCTAAACCCAGTCCATCTAGTCGTCATCCTCAGGCATAAAACATCCAACCAACCCATGTAAAGGGAAGGGATTAGGACAGTACAAAGGGAGGGGGAGAGAAGTGATAATCAAGAAGGGAAAGGGAATTGTTTTCAGGTGCACCCTAGCGTTGAGTAAATCTGAAAAATTTCCTAAATCTACCAATGCAACTATCTTAAAATGAAAAGAACCTGAGTTGGCTGCATTCAATAAATCATTAAATAATATCAGCATAGCTGTCTACCTGTGATGAGCTTTAAATCTTGATTGAAACTTCTCAAATAAATCAATTGGAGCAAGGTGAATTGGTAATTGCCTATATATAATTTCACCTCACCCCCTTCCTACAACACACACACACACACTCCCCTCCCCACAGCTTAGACAGAAAGCTAGGGTTTGGCGGCTATGAAACAAATGCTTGGTTGAAAACAAGTACTTTCAGCAAATCATTGTTGCAGGTTTAAAATTAGAAGAAATGATTTCAGACTGGAAAAATTATATATTAATTCTTCCTTGAATTATTGCTGTCATGACTGGAAAAATATTCTCTCAAGTACCAAAAAAGAACTGGTTTAAATATAGATCTCTGAGGTTAGCCTTTCAATTAGATTTCTTGGCAAACAAAGAAAAGAAAAGAAAACTCAAGGACCCACTAATATGCAGACCAATTCTTATCATCTGACCATAATTTTTAGCAATGGGATAATTGTGATATGTTTCAGCCACCAATGAACACAGACTAATAATCCTAAACAGGAAAGAACTGTTAGAAAATCCATTAAATATGATCATCTTTTACAGTTATATTGTAAACTCTAATAATTAAGTTGTTTGAGATGCTTTCCTTACGTTACTTCAGTTGCTATAGGATACCAGGACATAGATAGCTCTTGGTCTTAATTAAAATGTAAATAGACTTAAACGGAATTCTTCACAGAACCTTTTCTTCTCCACTGATTTATCTTTTAGTACTTCTGGAAATCAGCCCAGCCTCAAAGCTATTTTGGTTGGACACTAGACCAATCAATCAAACAAGTAACCAACAAACCCTTCATTATGAGGCAGATATTATGCTAAGCACTGAAGATGCAAAGAAAAAATAAAAGAAGTTCATGCCCTCCAAGGGCTTACATTCTAATGGGGGAGACTAGATCTCCCCCCAAGTGTGTGTGTAGATAGGTAGATAATAGATAGTTTGTATTTAACTTAACAAAATTATAAAAGTTCATTTCAAAAGTCCCTTCTAGCTCTAAATTCTATGATTCTATGATCAATTCTTCCCTTTCTCATGAATATACATATATATGAAATATATGTGTGTATATTCTATATAGATGTACATATACACATATATGTACATATATGTATGTGTATGTATATATATATATATATATGTATTCTTGTACACACAAAAGAGATTTAGAAAACAAATTCAAGGTAACTTTAGAGAAGAAGGAACAAGCACCTGGGGAAGACCCCCTACAGAAGCTGGTGCTTGAGATGAACCTTGAAGTAAGCCATGGATTTTAAGAGGCAGATGTGAGGAAGGAGACCATTCTAGGCATGAAGGACATCCAATTCAAAGGCTCAGAGGTGGGAAATGGAGAGCTGTGCATGAGTGATAACTAGTAGACCAGTATTTCTAGAAAAATAGGAAGGAACCAAATTGCAAACAACTTTAAATGCCACAAAGAGGAGTTTATATGTAATCCTAGGGATAATAGGGAGCCACTTGAGTTTATTGAGAAGGGTGACACAGTCAGACCCACACTTTGGGAAAACCACCTCAGCAATTGTATCAAGGACAGGCTGGAACGGGGAGAGCTTGAGCTAGGAGATTAAAGAGAAGACAGTAGTTCAAATGAGAGATGAAGAGGTCCTGAATAAGGATGTTGGCTAATGCCTGGAGAGAAGACATATGTGAAAGATGATGTGGAGACAGAATGGCATCTGGGACCCTAACATGGCTGTGATGGATGTAGAGTTGGGAAGGATATTAGTGATCACAATTTCCAACATCCTAATTTACAGATGAGCAAACTGAGGACCAGAGATGCTAAATAATTTGCCTAATGTTATGCAGGTTAGCAACAGAATTGAAATTGAGAATCTCTAGTTCAAATCGAGTAATTGGTTGGTGTTACCAGGTTGCTTTTTCATTAAACTACATTTAGAATAAACCCATTGTTTGCAAATATGTGCTGTTTCCTGCATTCCTTTTTACCATAACTTAATTTTTTTTGTTTTTATGACAAACTTAACAATTATTAACAAACAAGAATATTTTCGTATACAAATAACAAAAAGAAGATTGTCTATGAAAGTGAACTTCTTTTACATAGTCTGGTCTTTTAAAGTATGTATTATATTTAAGATGGCTATAATAAAATTGCCCTTTTTGAAACTCTTTCTGAGTTTCTTTTTGTTGCCTTCTAGTGGTTGATGATAGATAACATTTTTTCATATTCTTGGAACACATGTCTAGTAGAGGATAGGTTTTATTCTTATATATTTGTAGCAACTCCCTAGATATCTTGCTTGTTAGACCTTTATTAGGTAAATTTGTTACAAAGATTATTTCCTATTTAATTATTTCTCCTTTCAATTCTATCTACATTTATTTTGCTCATGAAAAGTTTTTCAATTTTATTTAATCAAAACTGTCCATTTTATCTTCTATGATCATCCTTATTTAGTTAAAAATTCTAACCTTTGCCATGACTATAGAAGGCATTTCCTTCCCTTCTCTATTTTTAAAATGCTATGACCTTTTATACTTAGATCATGTAACCTTTTGAAGATTATGGCAGTATATGCTGTCAACTGTTGGTCTAACCTAATTTCTACCAGATTATTTTCTAGCAGTTCAAATTTTTCTTCAGCAAGTCACTTAGCCTTTCACTGTCCTCAGTAACCTTCTAAAGGGATAATTTATAGACATGTTGCTGATCTGACTTGATAGAGGGAGTTTACACATGGCAGGTTATTCATGTTTGTAAAATCACAGTCACAGATCAAACCAACCATTTTATTCATTCAACCACCTTTTACTGAGTATCTACTATGTGAATCTACTGTACTCAGTCATCTAGGGTCTGAATACTATTTGCAGATCTCTGAGCTGAGTCTAACTTATTTTGTATAGATATTAAGCCAGGAACATTTTCAGCTTCCTTAATTTATAGGACATGTTGGCTTGATCCAAGGAAGAAAAAGCATAATAATATCCTTGCTAGGGAAATCTTGAAAATGTCTATTTCTGCTTGACCACAGATTCAGAAATTGAAAAAAATAAAGTTAAAGGAAGATACTCAAATCCTTCCTAAATATTTGGATTTAAATGATAAAAGTTATACTGACATTTCATCACACAGAAGCATGTTAAAGTATTATATTTGTAGTCAAAATATCTGTGTTGAAGGATCATAGAGAAAAGAGGGACGCAATAGGACAAAGAGGGCAAATCTTACACTAATTTAAAAAAAGATGAGTAGAGTCTTTAAATTACAGGCTTGTAAATTTGATTTCAATTAATCTCTGGCAAAATTCTAAAATGGATTAGCAAATGAATGGTTGGTGACTA
The DNA here is from genome assembly GCF_011100635.1 of Trichosurus vulpecula. Taxonomy (NCBI): domain Eukaryota; kingdom Metazoa; phylum Chordata; class Mammalia; order Diprotodontia; family Phalangeridae; genus Trichosurus; species Trichosurus vulpecula. The sequence goes on along the minus strand of NC_050575.1, from coordinate 268,694,049 downwards.
AAAGAAGAGGAAGTGATTGCAAAGAGTCAACATGGCTTTGTCAAGAACAAATCATAAATGTATGTCCTTTTCTGATAAGATCAGAAGGTTAGTACAGGCTAATACTGTATATATGCATATGTTGGGTTTTTTTTTAATTTAGGCAAAACGTTTCACAACAGTCTTTCTTGCTTTTTTTGTGAAAAATATGGACTTATGTTAGCTACCAGAATATCTACCTAACAATATATCTAGAACTATACAACTGGCTGAACCAAGGGTATGCTTGAGCAGGTTAAATCAGCAGCTGCAAAAAAACTGTGAAATTTCCAGTGTGAGCATTTATAACTCAGAAGTTTGATTTTTTTCTTTGATCGTTTAGAATTTAAAAAGTGATAGGGAAAATGCTAATAAAAACACAGATCAAAGTATGCTATGCATAAAGTTTGTCTGTTTGTTTGTTTTCCAGAGAATTAGTAGTCAAACATTTATCATCACACTACTGGGCTGGACCCAAAGATTAGTGATCAGTGGTTTTGTGTTAAGTTTGAAGGATATCTCAAGAATGTGCCAAGCTTCTTCCTTTGGCTCCATGGTATTAAACACTTTCATCAATGACTTGGATAAAGATAAAACTCTTATCAAAATTCAGGAAGGATAGCTAACATATTGCATACCAATTAGGACTCCCCAAAATCTTGATAGACTAAGGAGATTAAACTTAATGGGAATAAATGTGAATCAGCTCTTGTACTTCATTTTAAAAACTCAGCTTCAGACAAGATGGGGAAATTGTGGCTATCTCCAGAAGGTCAGGGTGGGGTATAATATAGTAAAGTCAATATGTGCAAATAGTTCAGTGAGGCTGTAAAAAGAGCTAATAGGATTTTAAGTTGCATAAAAGGAGTCCTAGTACCAAAAATGAAGAAGGTACACACCTGGTTAGACCACATCTAAAATGCAGTGTTCAGTTATAGGTGTTGATGAAAGGTGTTGAGTTCATGTGTATGTGGAATGACTGAAGGAAACAGAGAAGGAAGACAGTGGTGGGCATGACAGTGGTCTTAAAGGATCCGAAGATCTGTAGTATAGAAGAAGGAATAGAATTATATTCTGCTTGACCCCAGAAGGAAGAAATAAAGGTAGTGGGTAGAAGTGGCAAATAGACCAATTTAAGGTTGATGAGATACATATATGTGTATAAAAATATGAATATATGTACATATGTAAGGAATATATGAATATGCATATATAAGAATGCATATTCTTATGTGTGTCTATTCCTATACATAAATATACATGTATGCATATACGCATACACATGCATGTGTATATATTGTATGTACATACACATATATTTATATAGTTAACAATTTGACCTATCCAAAAATAGAATGGGTTTCCTTGAGAAGTCTTCCCTTGTTTGAGGTCTTCTGGCAAAGCCTGTACTGTCTCCTTTGTCAGATATGGGGTAGAGAAGATCCTTGTTCAGAAATGGGGTTGTAATTGATAAAACTTCTTCCCCTTTTAATGCTGAGATTTTTCAGCTCTGTGATTCTTATTCAACTCCTGGCTCGATCCATCATCAGCTGTATAGGCAAGCTCCTTTTTCCCTTGGCTTATTTTCTTATCTGTAAATTACAATTTAATCCAATCCAACAAATTTTTGTTAAGTACGCATTACTTCCAAGGCACTATGTAATGCGTTGTGAATACAATAATGAAAGAAAAAATCGTAATTGGCCTCAAGGAGCTTACCTTCTATTGAAGAGGATCCAGCATATAAACAGATAAGCAAATACGTGGATATTAGAAGAGGCGGAGAGCCCAAACAAAAAGGAGGATGAGAAAAGAGTTTATACAGGAAGCAGGACATAAACAGAGCCTTGAAGAGAGCTAGGGATTCTAAGAAATAGAGGTGTGGATGTGTGAAGACACAGGAGCAGAAGAGGGAATGCCATATTTGGGAAATAGCAAAATGGAGAGAAAAGGAATATATTTAAGGGATTAGATCTGGTAGATGGAGTGCCTGAAGAATTATGGACAATGGTTTGCAGTATTGTACAAAAGACATCAAGGAAAACTTCCCAAGGAAAAAGAAGGGCAAGAAAGCAAAATGGTTGTGTGATGAGGCTTTACAAGTGGCTGAGGAAAGGAGAGGGAAAGGAGAAAGGGAAAGATATGCCTAACTGAATGCAGAATTCCAGAGATAAGAACGTTTTCTTAAATGAGCAATGCGACAAAATAGAAGGAAACAACAGAATGAGAAAGAGAAGAGATTTCTTCAAGAGAATTAGAGATATCAAGGAAATGTTTCATGTAAAAAAATAGGCATTATAAGAGACAAAAATAGTAGGGACTTAACAGAAGCAGAAGAGATTAAGAAGAGGTGGCAAGAATATTCAGAAAAACTATACAAGAAAGATCTTAATATCACCAATGCTGTGGTTACTGATCTAGGGTCAGACATCCTGGGCCTTAGGAAGCACTGCTAACAATGACTCTAGTGGAGGTGATGGAATTCCAGCTGAGCTATTTAAAACCCTAAAAGATGACGCTGTTAAAGTGGAAAACTCAACAGTGCCACTGGATTTGAAAAGATCAGTTCATGTCCCAGTTCCAAAGAAGGGCAATGCCAAACAATGCTCACATCACTGAACAATTGCACTCATTTCACATGCCGGCAAGGTTATACTTGAGAGTCTGTAAGCTGGGCTTCAGCAATACATGAATCGAGAATTACCAGAGGAGCAGGCTGATTTTTGAAGAGGCAGAGGAACTCTTTGCTAGATTATGGAGAAAGCAAGAGAGTTCCAGAAAAACTTCGACTTTTGCTTCATTGACCACACTAAAGCCTTTGATTGTATAAATCACAACAAAATGTGGCAAATTCTCAAAGAGATGGGAGTACCAGATCATCTTACTTATCTCCTGAGGAAACTATATGCAGGCCATGAAAGAACAGTTACAACCAAACATGGAACAACTGATTAGTTTAAGATTGGAAGAGGAATATGACAAGGCTGTATATTTTCACCCTATTTATTTAACTTATATGCAGAGATATGTGTGTGTGTGTGTGCGTGTGCGTGTGCGTGTGCGTGTGCGTGCGTGTGTGTATAATGTGAAATGCCAGGCTGGATGAATCAAAAGCTGCGATGAAGGTTGCTGGGAGAAATATCAACAATTTCAGAAATACGGACAGTATCATTTTGATGGCAGAAAATGAAAAGGAATTAAGAAGCCCCTTGACGAGGGTGAAAGAGGCGAGTGTAAAAGCTGACTTGAAGCTTAACATCAAGATTATGGTAACTGGTCCTATCACTTCCTAGCAATGAAGGAAAAAGAAATGGAAGCAGTGTCAGCTTTTATATTCTTGGGCTCATAGATCACTGCAGATGGCCACTGCAGCCATGAAATTATACTAAAAAGCAGAGACACCATCTTGCTGACAAAGGTCCATAGGGTCAAAGCTATAGTTTTTTCCAGCAGCAATGTATGGCCGTGAGAATTGAACTATAAGGACAACTGACCACCATAGGATTGATGCTTCTGAACTGTGAGCTAGAGAAGACATTTGAGAGTCCCTTAGATAGCAAGATATCAATTCAGTCAATACTTAAAGAAATTAATTCAGACTGTTCATTGGAAGGTTAAATACTAAAGCTGAAGCTTAAATATTTTGGCCACATAATAAGAAGAAAGTACTCCTTGGAAAAGACCCTGATGTTGAAAAAGATTGAAGGTAAAATGAAACGGTGATGGTGGAGGATAGATAGATAGCTTGGACACACTTAGGAAGATAGTGGAGGACAGAAGGGACTGGTGTACTATGGTCCATAGGGTCATGAAGAGTTGGATATAATAAATGACTGAAGAAAAAAAATGGAAAGCATATATTATGTTGGGAAGTTGAAAGAATCAAATAAGAACATGTGTATGTGTGTATTTGTTCTTGCTGTTGTTTAAACTGACTCTATGCCTTACTAGTTGTATGGGAGATATATACATGTGTGTACATATATGCATCTACTATATACACATACATATATATGCATATGTACATCATACAAATACATGTATATACATACATAGGTATATATACAGACACGTGTGCCTATTTATGTATATACATGTATGTTTATTAGTGACCATAAAGTAATATGTAAATAATAACTAATAAATAATTTTACATGCAACCAACTCAGTTCCAGATTGCAAAAGGGAGCATAAACTATTAGCAGAGCCATAAAAAAAACTAGAAGACAGAGGTCTTTCCACAGTGGCTCCCTCAACTGGAATGCATTTTAATCTTATCCCAGAACACAAATTTTTCTTCAGCTATAGTCTTCACAATAAAAACAAACTCCCCAGATATTTGGTGCTTCTGCCCTTTTTCCAGCCAAGTGAATATTTCTCTCATCTCCTCCCTATGACCACCCAAACAAATCTTGGATCTGAGACACAAAAATGTGCAGGATTTCAGATCTCCTATGATTCTTCCTGAATCCAAGCTGACTTCATCTGGCACAGTGACTCAGAGAGAGAAGAGAAAGAACAGCATGGTGTAATCTCCTTTCATCATGTGTAGCTCTCACCCACCCATGATCTGTCCCAAAAGACAGTCTGTTCCAAGACCAGCTCGGAAAGTTGCCCAGGAAAAGAAGATGGGCAGTATCTCACTTTTTTACATCTCTCCGAGCATTTGGATCTAAAGACTTGCAGGTTTTTTTCCACCAGCTATTTCTATATCAAATAAAATCTAATCTTTGACTAGAGACTAAACTATGTAAACATAGATAAAGAAAAAAGAGTTGGATAGAGCACTGGCCCTGCAGTCAAGAGGACCTGAGTTCAAATCAGGCTTCAGACACTTGACAGTTACTGGCTGTGTGACCGTGGGCAAGTCACTTAAGCCCAATTGCCAAAAGAAAGAACAAGAAAGAAAGAAAGAAAGAAAGAAAGAAAGAAAGAAAGAAAGAAAGAAAGAAAGAAAGAAAGAAAGAAAGAAAGGATGGAAGGAAGGATGGAAGGAAGGATGGAAGGAAGGATGGAAGGAAGGAAAGAAGGAAGATGAGCAGGCCTTAGGAAACATTTCAAAGTAGAACAGGTTTGTCTTTGGTGTTCTCTTGAACTCACCTTTCAGCTTCTCTTTCCTCCCTCTCCAAACCCTTAGCTGCCTCTCTTCTAGTGGTCAACCCACCCCAGGTAACTCCTTAAGGTGCAAACTTTCCTGCGGATATTTTCATTTGGATAAAATAATTTGGAAGACTAAAAAGCCTTCAGGTCAAAAGTAATGAATCTTTAATGGTGGAATTTCAGAAATCATAAAAGAAAGTAGGGAATATATCTGCCAAACACAGCTAAAATAGAACAAAGGTAGCCACTTCTTCCATATACTGCTAAAGACATTTCCAATTTTTAATCAATTTATTCAGTTTATTTAGGGGTGGGGTTATTGGAATAAAATCCTAATTGATCCCCCATCTCCTGTCTCCCCACTCCAATCCATTCTCCAAACATCTGACCATATCATTCCGTTGATTAAAAAACTCCATTGGCTTAGCATAATCAAAATAATCCATTTTGCATTTTGTAATGCTCTCTATCTCTTATTGGGTCATGAATTCTTCCCATTCCCATAAATCTTACAGGTAAACTATTCCTTGCTCTCCCAAATTGCTTATAGTATCTGCCTTTAATCCTAAATCATGTGCCCATTTTGACTTTATTTTTGTATATGGTATAAGATATGGGTCTATGCCCAGTTTCTGCCATACCATTTTCCAATTTTCCCAGCAGTTTTTATGAAATAGGGAATTCTTAACCCAGAAGCTGGATTCTTTGGGTTTATCAAAGAGTAGATTGCTATAGTCTGTGACTTCTGCGTCTTGTGTACCTAACCTATTCCACAGATCTACTATGCTGTTTCTTACCCAGTACCACGTAGTTTTGAGGACTGCTGCTTTATAGTACATTTTGATATCTGGAATGGCTAGGCCACCTTCCCTAGCATTTCTTTTCATAAATTCCCTTGATATTCTGGACTTTTTGTTCTTCCAGATGAATTCTGTTATTATTTTATCCAGCTCTGTAAAATAATTGTTTTGGTAGTTCAATTGGTATAGCACTAAATAAGTAAATTAATTTAGGTAAAATTCTCATTTTTATTATATTAGTTTGGCCTAACCATAAACAACTGACGTTATTCCATTTAATTAGATCTGGCTTTATTTGTGTGAGAAGTGTTTCATTATTGTGTTCATATAGGCCCTGGGTTTGTCTTGGCAGGTAAGACTCCCAAATATTTTATAGTGTCTACAGTAACTTTAAATGGAATTTCTCTTTCTATCTCTTGCTGTTGGGCTTTGTTAGTAATATATAGGAATGCTGAAGATTTATGTGGGTTTATTTTATATCCTGCAACCTGGCTAAAGTTGTTTATTATTTCAAGTAGTTTTTACTTGAATCTCTAGGATTCTCTAAGTAAGTCATCATTATCATCTGCAAAAAGTGATAATGTAGTTTCTTCTTTGCCTATTCTAATTCCTTCAACTTGTTTTTCTTCTCTTAATGCCAAAGCTAACATTTCTAGGACCAAATTGAATAATAGGGGTGATAATGGACATCCTTGTTTCACCCTGGATCTTACTGGGAATGCATCTAGCTTATCCCCATTATATATAATGCTTGCTGATGGTTTTAGGTAGATGCTATTTATAATTTTAAGGAAGATTCCATTTATTCCTATGCTTTCTAGTGTTTTTAATATGAAAGGGTGTTGTATTTTGTCAAAAGCTTTTCCTGCATCTATTGAGATAATCATATGGTTTCTGCTAGTTTTGTTACTGATACGATCAATCATGCTGATGGTTTTCCTAATATTGAACTAGACTTGCATTCCTGGAATAAATCCTACCTGGTTGTAGTGTATTATTCTCATGATAAGTTGTCGCAATCTTTTTGTTAATATTTTATTTAAAATTTTTACATCAATATTCATTAGGGAAATTGGTCTATAATTTTCTTTCTCTGTTTTGACTCTTCCTGGTTTAGGTATTAGTACCATATATGTGTCATAAAAAGAATTTGGTAGGACTTCTTCACCTATTTTCCTAAATAGTCTATAAAGTATGGGAATTAATTGTTCTTTAAATGTTTGATAGAATTCACATGTAAAACCATCTGGCCCTAGAGATTTTTTCCTAGGGAGTTAATTGATGGCTTGCTCATTTCTTTTTCTGATATGGGGTTATTTAGGTAATTTACTTTCTCTTCTGTTAACTTGGGCAATTTGTATTTTTGTAAATATTCATCCATTTCCCTGAGGTTATCAAATTTATGGGCATACAACTGGGAAAAATAATTTCTAATTACTGTTTTAATTTCATCTTCATTGGAGGTGAGTTGATCTTTTTCATTTTTGATACTGGTAATTTGGTTTTCTTTCTTTTTTTTAATCAAATTGACTGAGGGTTTATCAATTTTATTGGTTTTTTCATAAAACCAGCTCTTAGTTTTATTTATTAGTTCAATAGTTTATTTCAATTTTATTAATCTCTCCTTTGATTTTCAGCATTTCTAATTTGGTATCTAATTGGGGATTTTCAATTTGTCCTTTTTCTAGTTTTTTCAGTTGCATGCTCATTTCACTGATCTCCTTTTTATCTATTTTATTCGTGGAAGCATTTAGAGTTATAAAACTTCCCCTAAGAAATGCTTTTGCTGCATCCCATAAGTTTTGGTATGTTGTCTCATTATTGTCATTCTCTTGAATGAAGTTATTAATACAATTTGTTCTTTGGCCCACTCATTCTTTAGGATTAGATTATTTAGTTTCCAATCAATTTTTAGTTTATCTTTTCATGGTCCTTTATTACAAATAATTTTTATTGCATCATGATCTGAGTAGTTTTGACTATTTCGACCTTTCTGTATTGGATTGTGAGGTTTTTATGCCGTAGAACATGGTCAGTTTTCAAGTATGTGCCACGTACCACTGAGAAAAAACTATATTCCTTTTTAACTCCATTCAGTTTTCTCCAGAGATCTGTCATATCTGCCTTTTCTAAAATTCTGTTCACCTCCTTAACTTCTTACTTGTTTATTTTGAGGTTAGATTTATCAAGTTCAGAGAGGGGGAGGTTGAGGTCCCCCACTAGTATGCTTTTGCTCTCTATTTCTTCCTGTAACTCCCTTAACTTCTCCTTTAAGAATCTGCATGCTATACTACTTGGTGCATATATGTTAAATAATAATATTGCTATGATATAATGACATGATTATGCTAAACTGAAAAGTTTTTGTATAAACAAAGTCAATGCAACAAAGATTAGGAGGGAAGCAGAAAATTGGGAGAAAATCTTTACAACCAATGTCTCTGATAAAGGCCTCATATCTAAAATATACAGGGAACTGAGCCAAATTTACAGGAATAAAAATCATTCCCCGATTGAGAAATGGTCAAAGGATATGAACAGGTAGTTTTCAGAGGAAGAAATTAAAAATATTTATAGGCATATGAAAAAGTGCTCTAAATCACTATTGATTAGAGAAATGCAAATCAAAACAACTCTTGGATGTCACTTCTCTCCTGTCAGATTGGCTAACCTGACAAAACAGGAAAATGATAAATGCTGGAGAGGATGTGGGAAAATTGGAACATTAATACATTGTTGGTGGAGTTGTGAATAGATCCAGCCATTTTGGAGAGCAATTTGGAACATGCCCAAAGTGCCATAAAAATGTGCATATCCATTGACCATCCATATCCAATGCCACTCCTAGGGCTATATCCCAAAGAGATCACACAAGTGGGAAAGGGACCTGTATGTACAAAAATATTTATAGCAGTTCTTTTGTGGTGGCAAAGAATTGGAAATCAAGGGGATGCCCATCAACTGGGGAGTGGCTGAACAAGTTGTGGTATATGAATGTAATGGAACACTATTGTGCTACAAGAAATGGGGACGATACGGACTTCGGAAAAACCTGGAAAGACCTACATGATCTGATGTTGAGTGAGAGGAGCAGAACCAGGAGAACATTATACACAACCACAGACATATTGATTCTGTGATGACTAACTTTGATGGACTTGGCTCTCCTCAGCAATACAAGGCTCAAAGACAGCTCTAAAGGACTCATGATGGAAAAAGCTAGCTACATTCAGAGAAAGAACTATGGAGTCTGAATGCAGATTGAGGCAAACTATTTGCTCTCTCTCTTTTTTCTTCCTCTTCTTTTTGGTTTTGTTTCTTCTCTCTCATGATTCATTCCACGGTCATAATTCTTCTTTGCAACTTGACTATTGTGTAAATATGTTTAATGAGAAGGTTTATGTAGAATCTATATCAGACTGCATGCCATCTTGGGGGGCAAGGGGGAGGGGAGGGAAGGGAAGAAAATTGCAACTCAGGAACATGTAAAACTAAGTGTTGTAAACTAAAAATAAAAAATCTAATTAAAAAAAAAACTCCATTGGCTCCTTATTGCTGCTAAGACAAAATACAAAAATTTTCAAGTATTCCTGGTGAAAAGATCAGAGCTGAACAGAAAATTTTACATTCAAACATAAAACTCAAGAGAGGCATAAAAAGATAAACATAAAAGAGAAATCATAAAGGGCTTAATAAGGTTAAGCTGTTTACATTCCTGCATGGGAAGATAATACATGCAACTTCTAAAAACTTCTTCATCATGTAGAATTCTACATAGCTAGGAAGCAGGGGTGTTGGTATGTTAGTATGACCTTAAAAAATAATCAAAGGGCGAGAAAAAGAGATGCACTGGAACAAGGGGGAAGGGAGAGGAAGAATGGGGAAAGTTATCTCACACAAAAGGGCACTCAAGGAAGAGCTTTTATACTGGAGGGGGTAATTGTCAGGGGGTGGGATGGAGGCAACACTCGAATCTCACCATAATCTGAACTGGTTCAAAGAGAAAAGAATACACACACACACACACACACACACACACACACACACACACAGAGAGTTGTGTATAAAAATCTATCTTACCCAATAGGGAATTAGAAGTGGAAGGCGGAGGGGGTAATAAAAGGGTAGGTGGATTAAGGGAGGCAGTGGTCAGAAACAAAACAAACTTTTAAGGAGGGACAGGGGTAACAAACAGAACCATAAACAGAAAAAAATAGGATGGAGGGAGATATGCAGTTAATAAGAATAATTGTGAATGTGAATGGGATAAACTCACCTATAAAATGGAAGCAGCAGAATGGATTAGAAATCAGTATCCAACAATACACTGTTTACTAAAGACACACTTGAAACAGAAACATACACAGAGAGTTAAAATAAGGGGCTAGAGAAGAAACTATTAGGCTTCCGTTGAGGTAAAAAAAAAGGGGAAGGGCAACAACCACGACCTCAGACAAAGTGAAAGCAAAAACAGATTTATTTAAAAAAAAATCAGGGGATAATCAGGGAAACTACTTTTTGCTAAAAGGCACCATAGTAATGAAATAATGTCAATACTAAACATATATGCACCAAATGGCATAGAATCCAAATTCTCAAAGGAAAAGTTAAATAAGTTACAGGAGGAAATAGTAAAACTATATACCAATGGGGGACTTCAATTTTTCCCTCTGAGAGCTAGATAAATTTAACCATAAAATAAATAAGAAAGAAGTTAAGGAAATGATTAAGTTCTTAGAAAAGTTAGATATAATACACATCTAGAGAGAATGGAATAGGAATAGAAAGGAGTATACATTTTCCTCAGCAGTACATGGCATCTTCATGAAAACTGACCATGTATTAGGGCATAAAAACTTCACAACCAAATACAGAAAAGCAGAAATACTAAATGTGTCCTTTATAGATCATAAGGTGAAAAAATTATATTTAATTAAAGGCTATGGAGACAGAGATTAAAAATGAATTGGAAACTAAATAATCTAATCCTAAAGAAGTGTGTCAAAGAACAAATCATAGAAACAATCAATAATTTCATGCAAAATGACAACAATGAGACACTGTACCAAAATTTGTGGGATGTTCTCAAAGCAGTACTTAGGGGAAAATTTACATCTCTAAACATTTAGATTATTTAAAAAAAAAGAGAGAGAAAAAGCACATCAATGAATTTGGCATGCTATTAAAAAAAATTAGAAAAAGAACAGAACACTAAACACTAAAATAGAAATCTTGAAAATAAAAGTAAAGGTTAATAAAATTGAAAGTAAAAAAAAAAACAAACTACTGAACTAATAAATGAAACTAAGAGCTGGTTTTATTTTTTTTTTTTGGTTTGGTTTTTTTTTTGGTGGGGGGGGGGTGTGGTTTGGCAGGGCAATTGGGGTTAAGTAACTTGCCCAAGGTCACACAGCTAGTACATGTGTCAAGTGTCTGAGGCTGAATTTGAACTCAGGTCCTTCTGATTCCAGGGCCGGTGCTCTACTTACTGCACCACCTAGCTACCCCAAGCTGGTTTTATTTTTAAAAAAAAAATAATAAAATAGACAAACCATTGGTTAATTTGATTTTTAAAGAGAAAGAACAAAACCAAATTACCAGTATCAAAAATGAAAAGGACTCAATAAGAAAGATGCTCTATCTCCAGGGAGAGAACTGATGAACTCTGAGCACAAATTGAAGTATAATTTTTTTCATTTAACTTTTCTTCCTTTTTTGTGGAACATGGTTGATATGGAAATATGTTTTGCATGATTGATAGCATGTTGCTAGCCTGTTCAATGGGTAATGGAGGGGATGGAGGGAAGTAGAGAATTTTGAACTTAAATTTTTTTAAAATGTTAAAAATAAATAATAGTAAAAGATCTGGTCCTAGGACTTGCTTTGCTACTGACTAGCTTTGTAACTTTTAGCAATTCACTTACACTCTATATTTACAGTTATACTTGACCTCAGTTTTCCCATCAATAAGAGTGCTGGACCAGATTATTTCTAAGGTATCTTCTAGCTCTAAAATTTCATGAATCTATTATTTTTCATGTGACAGACAGACTTAACAGCTCTTGGTACAGAGGATCACAGAACACTAGGATGAATTAATGTGGAACATCTTAGGATCTCTGGGTTAGAAAGGACTTAAGAAGCTGGCTAGTTTTATCTGCACCAAAAAAAAAAAAAACAACTCCTCGACAACGTACTTCACAAGTAGGTGCCCATCCTTTGTGTGAAGATCTTCTCCAGGGAGAGGAAACTCACTATTTCCCAAAGTAGCCCATTTTACTTTGCAGTAGTTCTAATTCTCAGCTAGTTTTTTTTTTCCCTTACAAATGTCTGAACTTGTTTCTTTCCAATTCCCATGCATGATTGCTCCTCCATGCATGATTCTTCCTTCTGGGCCAACTCTTTAAATGCTGGAAGATGTCTATCATTTACTTTTTCTGTCTTTGCTTCCAGCTTCCTCTCTTGTCTGCTGCCTTTCCTCACAGAAAAGGACTCTGCCCTGAGATCTTTTCACCTGATTGGTGAGTCCCTGACGGAAACCACCATATGAGGAAAAGCTCTAGCTATGATATTCATTTCCAGCTCTGTCCTGTCCACTCCACCTCCACATTGACTTACTCGCCTATCATGTATCCTTCTTTTTTTCTCCAACTCCTAACCCTCCCACTTTTTTGGCTTCCCTTTATATTTTATCTTTCCCTGTTAGAATATAAGTTTCTAAAGGACAGGGGCTGTCTTACAGTCTTGTTTTTATTTTTTATGTTTTTTTTTAAATAACCTCAGTAGTTAGCATAGTGTTTGGCACATAGTAAGCACTTAATTCTCTGTTTGTCTCTGTCTCTTCTCTCATCTCTTTCTCTGTCCATCTGTCCACCTCTGTCTCTTTTTTCTTCTCTTCTCCAGGGTAGACATTCTTGGTTCTTTCAATCCTCATATGGCATGAACCAGAAGTCCTTCATCATCCTGTCTGCCCTTCTTTGTATACTCTCCAGCTTTTCAACGTTCTTCTTAAAATGTGGTACCCAGAACTAATATTCCAGATGTGGTCTGAACATTAAAAAGCAACTGGATTTGCCCTTGAAAGGCAATAAAGTCTTATAATTGACCAAATTTTATTCAACTTGGATGAAAATCAGATCTTAAGAAGAAATTCTGGGACATGAGCAGGGTGCTCAGGTAAAAAATTCTCTATTCAAGTACCGAGAACCAGCCTGAAAATTCTCCTTGCTTGAACTAGGAAGTTTCTTTTCTTTTTTACTTTAGAGAGAAAAGAAAGTTCTGTGTTGCCTCTAGGATCTCAAATTCAAAGGGAGAAAAAAAAACTGTTAGTAGGACGCTTCAGCAGCATAATGCTGGTTTTTCAAACCTAATTGAAGCTTGCAACAAGGAAGGTTCCAATTCCTCCCCCAACTAAATCCCTTTGCTTATTTTGGCAGACATGGATTTCTCTAATGATGGAAATCCCACAGCTGGGTTGGCAACTTTTACAGTGAACTTCAACCTGGCATGAGGGTGTGGGAGGGAGAGGCAAGGGATGGGTAAGCAAGAGCCCTGGCTTCCAACCCCAGTACTCCCAGTACCTTCAGTACCAGAATCAAATCATTTAACACTTCCATAAGGTGGAAGAGTTTTTTCAGCCCTTACCTACATCCTTGGAATGGTGGAAGGAGGATGCCATAAAACAATCTTCAAAGCTCTTGGTCAAAAGATATCAATGAATCCATTTGGATTTAGCCAGCTTTGAATAGAATCTGCTCCAGGCTTAGCTATGGTCTGGACAAGAGGTCCTTAACCTTTTATGTGTCATGGACCCCTTCGTAGTCTGATGCAGTCTATGGACCGACCCTTTCTTAGAATAATCCTTTGAAAAGAATAAAATAAAACACATCAGTTTGCAAAAGAAACCAATTACATTGGGATACAATTATCATCTTTTAAAAAATATTATGTAGTAATAAATCTAGTGGCAAGTTTAATAAATATAGTAATATTAAAATAGTGAACACTTTTTCAAGACATCTGAAACTGTAGTGTGATATGAAAATATCTGTGATTTCTATTGGTGCCAACGTCATGAGTACTGTTAAAACTACTGTGATTTGTTGCCTACATTCATAACTGAAAGAAATGCTAAATTTTAGTTATAGGTTAATGAAAATAGAGAGGTAATATTTTCTCTCATCCAAGTTCACAGACCTCCATGGATCCCATGTTAAGAATATATATATAGGCACGATATGGCTTTATTGCCATGTGGGGTATTGGGAGGCATGATTTGAGATTGGCCTAATGCAACTCTTGGTATGTATTTTTACTACTAACGACCCTGTCTTCATGTTTCCTTTCCACCATCCAGACCCTTTGACTCTAAACCTATCAGCAAAAATGGTGAGAATGGAAAAAAACAGAGAAAGAAAAGTGAAAGAAAGGTGAAGATATTTTGTCTCTACCTTTCAACTTCCTGGCTATTGAAAGTCACTGACAAACAGCTTTTAAAGGTTACCAAGTAAGACAATTTGACCCTACTCTGTGGAAAACTCTAGTTTTATAAAAAGACTAACAGCTATAAGCACTGAGGTTGAATTGGCCTATAGGGACCATCCCATGGAGCATTCTCAGAGTTTCCATTTCTGGATCCAGTTGACTATGTGGGAGTTTTGTGTCCTGCTTCTGGCAATATGTGACTCAAAGCTAATGTCTTTGCACTTTGAAATATTGAAAAGTTCTTTTATTGGCTACAAAACTAAAAGAGCTAATGACTCCATATAAATGGAATAACCAGCCTCTTAGCCTTTTTCTTCCTTTCCAGCTACAAGCTTTGTCAGGACAGTTTTGAGTTGCTTCCTGGAATGGATGTAGAGGAAGAAGAGGCTTCTCTTCTTCCTATAACCTCCATGTAGCCATAAACATGTAACATCTAAAGCACATGCTCTGTGTAGGCAAGCCTGAGCCTTGGCATAGCTATCTTTCTTGTGTGTTTTCTTTCCTATTTTTAGATAATTTTGTATCTATCCAACATGATCGTGTCCAGTCTTGGAGGTAACTTTTTGAGTTCAAAAGCTCCAAATTCCTTGGGTCCCATTGGGTCAGATCTGAATTGTGGAAGTTAGAGTCTCTACAAAATACCCCAGAGCTCTTAGGACAGCCACCAAGAAGATTGGCCCAAGCCTGGATATTTTACCCTCAGACATATGTAAGGTATTGTCCATTTTACAAATGAACAATTTGGTTGCTGAAGGAATCAGAAAAAGAGTATTTGTATAAGGAATATTGAAAAAACAAACTTGCGAAGAAATAATTTCTCAGGTAAAATGTTGACGACGGAACAGACTACTAGGAGGAGCAGAAGGAGAACTGCCCCCTTAAATGAATGCATTGAAAAGAAAGCTTTGAAATCAGAGCAACAACTGAGGTGTTGATGGTAACGGGGCATTATAGCTCATCAACTCATTTCCATGAGATTATTTTTAGAGTTTTGAAGTTCATAACTGAAAAATAATAAATCAATTAATTCTTTGAGGATTATGAGGTGATTATACAAGGACTTTGGGGTTTATACATGACAAAAGGATGGGTTTCTTGAGTTTTCCCTCATAAGGTAAAGATGAGTCACTGACAATCAGGAGGCTCTAAATTGAGGCATTAGGAGATGTAAGAAGCCAGAAAAGGAGCTTTGAGAAGAATTTGCAGGAAGAGACAGAGAGAAGTGGAAAAATAAGCTGAGCACAGGAGGAGTCACAAGAAATCAGGGACAGAAGTTATGTAGAGGGCTTGCAACTGAAGCACTGGACTCTTCAGCTGTTTTGTTGGGAATTTAGCTTATTGAAAGAGAAATATCACTTCGATGATTGGCTAGGGAAAAGCTGTAGCAGCTGCTGAAATCTTACCGGGAGTTGGAGCTTGCTACTGCAAAGAATTATCAGAGATTATTGCTCTCTATTGCCACCTAAAGACCTAAAGAGGGAAAACTTCATAGGGGTACCTGTTTTGCCCCCTTCTACCATCCAAAATTTGGAAGGGAAAAGTGGGAGAAAGATAAGTTTTGCATCTGTTTTGCTCTGGGTTGTTTTTTGCTGTGAGAAGAGGCATGAAGCTTCCTGGTCAAAGCAGAATCCTCTGCTATTTGTGGATGCAAGGAGTTTGGCGATTCTCCAGCTATAGGGAATTGCTTATCACTGAAAAATCATAAACACTTTTTTTTTCCTCAGCACCCTATTAAAAGTAGCTATGAGTAAAAAAAAAAAAAAAAGAGCTTGGCAAATTTCCAGCTATAGGAAACTGTTACAGAAAAATTATAAACACTTTTTCTCAGAACCCTATTAAGTGCAGCTGTGAATAAAAAGAACTTATCACTGGGGTTCACTGGCTTGAGAAGACAAGAATAGCTTTGTATAGCAGGAGAGTGGCAAGGACCACACCGCCCTTCATGTGGTATAGATTGTTCCTAAAAGGAAACAAGGACATTAAAATTTTCAGTCAAAAGCTGTAAATTGTCTCAGGTACGTGGATCTCCCCACTCAAGTGCCTCCCTATTAGGTTCTATGAAAGGGTGTCTATTCTCCTCCCGTGGACACTCTGAGCATTGGTGGGAGAGAGTGACCCAGGTTTGTTGGTGGATTATTATGATTGTTTCTGTTCTGGTCATCTGTTAAGTAAATGTTATGATCAGTATTGCTTTTGTCATCATTTGTTAAATGGTGTATATTTAAGAAATAATGGTATCATGAGAACTGATTTTGTGTAAATTAGAAACACATGGGAAGAGGATCAGATCCAGAGTGACAAGTAGTAGGCATGTACTCTACCAACTTAAACACATACACACACATACACATATACCGGGGACCCTAGGACCCAGAGAGAGAGAAAGAGAGAGAGAGATGTGAGTTGTAGCTTCATGGAGTATCCCCGCCCTCCTCTGGGAACCTGAGTTAAGGTTAGAAAGAGGAAGTCAACTCAGAGAACGAGAGTGGGAGAGGCGAGGGTTTTCACCAGAATCAGGCTACACATGTACTAAGAATTGTTCAGACAGTACAGCTCTAAGGTAAAATGTAAAATGTCTAATTAGCAGGTATTCAAACAATTGTATGTCCTGGTAAAGTTTAAGTTTTAATCTTCCAGCAGATCATAGCAATAGCTATAAATTGTCACTGAATCCTGTTTTAAGTAATTTTGCTAATGTGCACTGAGTTGTTTCTGTTGTTGTTGAGCATTTCTTTCCGTGGGTAGGGATGAATTATCTGATCAATACCTGATCCATATTGCATGTATTTTTATTTTTTCTTTTGGGGAAAAGCCTATATGTAAGCCTAAAACCTAAGCTATGATAAATTTGTTGCCAGAGCACCAGAGTGATGGTTTGATGAGGCAACTAGTGTGAGAAAAAAGACCCTAACTCCTCTTATTTGAAGTCAGGCTCTCCAGAATTTATCCTAGTCCAAAAAAGGATGCCTGAATATGGATGAGTGAGCATGACAGCCGAGAACCTATGAGCTCAGAAGCAGCTCCTCAAGGTTAGACATGCAAAAACAGCCTCCAAGAAAGGATTTGGCTGGTCAACAAGCAATGAAATAACAAAGGAGAACAAGCTTGCCTGATGCTGGCTATCCTCAGGCTAACAGAGCAATAGCGTTATCTACACAGTAAGTTGTCACTAATAAGAAAATGATAGATGGTACTTTAAAGTTCCCAGTTTTCAAATACATTAACTCATTTGATCCATACCCACTACTCTGGGAAATAGGTACTACAAATACTATTTTCATCTGTTTTACACATGAAGGCACTGATTGCATGGCAAAGTTTGAACCCAAGTCTCCTTTCAGTCCAAGTTCTATTATACTATTATTTAATATCATACTACTCTTCATTTTTGATGAGTATTTGGGGAAAAATCCTATTTAAACCATGTTTTTTACCCTTACTATGAAGTTCACTTTAAAAAAAAAAAACTTGGCTCAAAAAGTACTATGTGGGTAACTAATCACTAATTAATTTTAGCTTTCTTTCTTTTCTGTCCTTTTTTTCTTCCACTGGTGTCTCCATAGCTCATGCAGCTGTTTGGAACTGTCTATTTTGTAAGCCTTACGACCACCAGGAAATGTATCACTTCTATGTGGGGTGTAATGCATTTTACTGATTTGCACTATGCCTAGCCTCCTAGCTCAGTGTCTTCATCACGCCTTTAAAATAGATTAAAGTGAATTGGGCAAATAGGGGCTCTCCTTCCCACTATATCTATGTATAACAAGGGTTGCTTGCTACATTCCAGGCACTGTTCCTTTAAGCACAAAGAATAGAAATATAAGGTAAAAGGAGGCAGTTAGGTGGCTAAGTGGTTAGAGCACTGGGCCTGGAGTCAGGAAGACCTGAGTTCAAATATGACCCCTATGTGATCCTAGGCAAGTCACTTAACCTATGTTTTGCCTAATCCACTGGAGAAGGAAATAGCAAACTACTCCAGTACCTTTGCCAAGAAAATCCCAAATCCGGTCAGAAAGAGTCCGATAAGACTTGAGCAACAGAACAACAACAAAGGAGAAGGAAAGGCAGTCCTTCCACCCACCACCACCCCAGGAGCTTACGTTCTAATGAGAAAAGACAACACATAAGAGGAAGCTAAAATGGTGGGGAGGGTACCTGACTTTGGAGGTGATGGGGTTTAGACTGTGGCAGCCCCCTTGAACTCCCCTTGAATCTTCCCACTAGATGAGGTGTTTGCCTGAGGCCATAAGCCTTTCATTATTGCTAGGCCCAAATCTCTAGGTTAGGTTACTCTGACCTAGCCTAGCCCTCCATTGTCTGGTTAGTTTCCACCCTTGATCTTGTCAAAGTGTCTATGCCCAAATCTGTTACCTTTAAACTAGCCTAGTCCCACATTTTCTGTTATCTCCAGGTAGCCTTCAGCTACTTCCCACCCTTAATCCCATTCTCTTGGTTCCTGGAGTCTGATCTCATCCCAATCCCACCAAGCTCCTCCTTAGATTCCTCTCTAAACCCCTCCTCCCATCAGCCCAGGACCACTCTAGATCCCTCCTACAATCTTTGTGTATAGAAGTTTCATCTTGCCTCTATGAAGGCGCTCAGATTCAATCTAGCTCAGCTCAGATTGATCTGGCCTGCTGGCATAAGTGTCACAAATGTTCAGGCTCCCTAACAGCCTACCCAATATGGCGAACCTTTAATAAACTTTGTTTTTCCTTGGCTGAGAAGGCTTGAGTCCAATTCATTTGGCAGGACCCGGCATGCTGGTATTTTGGGGTCTCAAGCACCCCTAAAAGCATATAGTTCCCTGACCTCTTCAGGGATATGAGGAGATGCTAGAGAAAATCCCAAATATAGCCTAGAGAGGAATAACATTGGGAGCCTTCTTTAAATGGAGCTACTGGGAGGAACTAGTCCATCGAAGGGATAGGCCACAAGGATAAAAGATACTTGCAATGAGTGAATTCAAGAACTAGAGAGCCTTTCCAGGATGAAGAGGTTTCTAAGGCATGGTAGAGAAAGTTCAGAGGGCAAGCCTAGAGAGAAATAAAGATGGGGAGCAAAAGGGTATGATGACATGGAATAATCTCACTGAGTTTTGTAATAGATTATCAAGTCAAGAAACATTTAAAAAACATTTTCAATTCATGGAACAAAACAAGCATTTCAGTAACATAGTATATATAAACAAGATGATTGCAAATGAAAATGCAAATAAGCACCTACTATGTGCCAGGCACTATGCTAAGCACTGGGGAGCCAAAGAAAGGCAAAAACAGCATCTGCACTCAAGAAACTCACAGTCATTATCATGGAGGAAACAACATGCAAATAACTATGGAAGAACAAGATATAATCAGTTTAAACTGGAGTCACTCTCAGAGGGAAGGCCCAAGCATAAAGGAGAATGAAGAAAGGCTTTTTGCAGAAGGTATCTTTTTTTTTGCTGAGACTTGAAGACGCTAGGGAAGTGAGGAGGCTGAGGGGAAGAGGAAGGGCAGGGACTATTTGATTTTTGTTATTCAGATCCTCACTGCCAAGGCATTCAATAAAAACTTGTAGAATTGAATTGAGTTGAGTTGAGTTGAATTTTTTCTAAATTAACAACAAAAGAGGGGAGGGGTTATTTTGGTTACACTACTTACAGGCTTGGTTATTTCCCAGCCAGTCTTCATTATCTGTATTAGAAAAAGTCCAAAACAGTCCAAGGGGCTGAGAGAATACTAGGGTTTCCATCTAGACATCAGGGGGTCATTCAAGGTCAGGCAGTCTAATTTGATTTAAAAGCACAACAGGACCATTCTAGAATTGATTTTTTAAAAATCCAGTTTCCTGGACAGGAATGAGTTAAAACCATACTAATCATAATGATTACAGAAATTCAGCATTAGAATGGATCTCAGAGGTTATATTTGACCAACTCTTTCCTCTTATAGATAAGAAAATTGAGGCCCATCTGGTGATACAACCTGATTTACTCAAGGTCACTCAGTTACTAAGGAGCAGAGCTAAAATTTGAAACTATACTGTCCAACTCTGAATTCAAAGATCTTTTCCTTGTACCATGGGTCATGAACACCCCACGAACTTGGGGAAGACTAATGAAGAATTCATTTGATCAACTACATATTTAACCCCTGGTTGTTTCCTGTGCTCTAAGGCAACTAGGTAATATATATCATAGGCATCTCACATTCAAAGTGTCTAAAAGAGTTCATTATCTTCCCCTTGAATCCACCCTTTCTTCTCTCTTTCTGCTTCTCTTCAGAGTATCCCTGTTCTCCCAGTCAACCATGTTCACCACATTGGAGTGATCCTTAACTCTTCACTCTCATTCAACCTCCATAAACCAATTAGTTCTCAAACCTTGTTGACTCTTACTTCTACAACATCTCCAGCATCCATCCTCTTCTCTCCACTCACATCACAAGCCATCTTAAATCAGGCCCTTATCATCTTTGACCTAGATTAATATGATACCCTCCTAATTGGCTCTCTATACACAACTTCTCCCTATCAAATCCATTCTCTATGCATCATCCCTAAAGCACAATTCAATACTCAATCAAAAAATCCTGCCCATCCCCAAAGAGTGGCTGTATGGCCTCTGCTTGAAGAAATATTTTGTGAGTTGGTTGGCTGTTGTCCTTTATTCTTGAAGAGGACCAAAATGACATCACTATGTTGGAATGAAGGTAGAATGTGTCCAACTGTGGCTGATCAGACCAATACAAGCTCAGAATTTCCTAGCACAAGTATAGTCCATATTGTGTGAGGTAAATAAAATGTGAAGACTTCACAAGGAAGATATATATATATATACACACATATATACATATATACATACACATATATACATATATACATACACATGTATACATATATACATATATACGTGTGTATATACACACACACACACACACACACACACACTAAGAAATGTTTAAAAATCAAGAAATAGGAAAGTGAAAAAAAAAAAATTCTGAGGCTATGAGAGTCTGATGGCTCAGTCTCTGGGAAAGTTTACCTTGAAACTTTTTGTTCTTTCTTCTGGTTCTGGTTTAAAGATTTGCTTAGTAAGAACAGGGTCATAATGACCTGTTTTTCTCTACTGTAAAGAATGGAGAGGGTCTCCCCCTCCCCTTTTCCTATTCACCTTCTTTAGATTTATAGATGTCACTTCAGTTGTAATCATTAACTAAGGGAATGGGAATTGGAGTTTCTGTGCCTCAATTTCCCGGTTCTTTGTCCAGCTTTCATGCTCAGATTGTAAGCCCACCTCCCAGCCAATGGCGAGAAGGGTCAGAGGTGGGCGGGAATTCTCTTGTGTTAGGTATAATTATGGGTGCCTAGCCCCTTGTAAAGCGCCTCCCTTGCTGGATTCATTCTAGCGAGGATGCCCAATTCTCAAAAATTGAATAAAATTTATTTCTGTTCCCACCCTGAGATGGCTCCTTATTAACTTTTAATTGGTGAGGGTCTTTTATCCCACACAATATGAACATTTGGGGCAGTCATATCTCTAAATTTTCACTCTTATATTTCTTTTGAGCTACTGCAATTCTGCTTCTCTCAGAGCACAGCGCCTTCTTTGATGTGGATACTGAATGCTGGGCAGTTCTTTGCCAACATCCTCCAGGTCACTCAATCAATTCCAAAGTTCTTCAAAGAGACTCGAGAGTATCCTTGTATCACTTCTGACCACCATTTGAGCCAGTGCCTTCCTTTCTTGAATTCTCTGTAAAATGAGCAAATATACTTTTGCCTTTTGAACAATGTGGCCAGCCCATCAGAGTTGTGCTCCCATGCTTTTATCACAATGTTTTCAGCAATGTTGTCAGACCCCTTCGATAAGGACAAACATGATATCAAGGTCAGCTACATCACTGATGGTAAATTATTTAACTTGAAAAGGCTACAAGCCAAGACTAAAGTGGAGGGAGAGTTGGTGCTTGGTTGTTTTGTTTTGTTTTGTTTTGGCAGATGATTGTGCACTCAAGGCAGCCTCTGAAATTGAGATGCAGCAAAGTACGAATCTATCCTCTGCTGCTTGTGTTAATTTTGGCCTAACAATTAACATCAAGAAAACACAGGTTCTCCACCAGTCAGCCGCATACCATCCATATGTGGAACTATCAGTTACAGTAAATGGAGAAGTTTTGAAGAAATATTTTCAACAGGAGGAAACCACCATCATCTAAGAGTGGACATTTCTCTTTTAGATAGGTCTAATTGTTAAGAAATTTTTCCTTATATCAAGCTTAATTTGTAATTTGTAAAGGAAAAATTTCATAATGGATAGAATATGGGCCTTAAAATCAAACTGACCTGGGTTGAAGTCCCACCCCTCAATGCTCCCATCTCTTAGTGCCCACAAGCTAGCTTCTTAAAAATATAGTTTAGGGCTTGTGAGAAACATGGTTTTGGGGATCACTGGGCTTCCCCAAATTGTGAGAACACGTAGCTTTAGGGATCATTGGACTTCCTAGGCAGGGCCAAAGTCCTGAGGAAGAACCCTGTGATAATCCCTTGGGAAGGCTGTACAGATCACAGGACTCCCAGAGGAAGACCAAGTGGTAGCTACCCCTTAATCTGTGGGGATCACAGGGCCTCCTAGAGGTCAGACCCTAAGGAAGACCCCAGTGATGGTCCCTTAGGGCGGTGGTAAGATCACAAGGCTCCCAAGACAGGGCTGGAGGTCCCAAGTGATGTTCCCTTAAGAAGGCTGTGCAGACCACAGGGTTCCCCAAGGGAATCCGGAGTGGTAGCCCTCTTAACACCACAGTGGGGATCACAGGACACCCCAAGACAAGATCCAGGAGTAAGCCCGGTGAGCTTCCACTGCCTATTGCTTCCCTTCACTTGACCTTAGGAAAATCCACGTAATTTGCCCATTCTCACCCAAAGAACTCAGGACCAGAGTGGGCAGAGGAAGGCATTTTATTATGTTCCTTAAGAGAGCGGGTGCAGTGCTCATGAGAACACTCACACTGATACAGCTGCAGGAGCAGCGGTAACCATTCCCTCCACTCCTGCTAGAGTCAGGAAGACCTTCTTTGTTTTTTACATAGTTTTCCTAGGTTATACAGTTTATATAAATAGGATAATAAGGATACAGAAGCAAAAGTGGAGTTAATTAGATTTTCCTTGTCTTAGTTTAGGATTAAACTATATTCTTTTACTTCCCCTACTTTCCCTCTTTAACATATGCAAATGATGCAAATCAGTAGGCCTGGATTCTTGACCAAGACCAAACCCTAGATAAGCTTGAACTGGTTCAAGTGGGTTTGGCCTCTCTAATTTCCTAGACTGCCTTCTCAAAAAGTATGCACATGCGTACAAGCCTCTGACCTCTCACCTGACCAACCCTGAGGCCTGGTCTCTGCTAAAGCTGGGGTTGGGGAGGGCGGGGAAGCACACCTTTAGTTCTGTGGAAACAAAACTCCTCCTCCCATTTCTTACAGGGCTCATTAGCCATTTCCAAAGCTTTATATTAAGTTTTGGTTTGGCAAAGACAATAACAGCACCATACCCACAATGGTTTAAGGACTTTTGTGATGACTGGGTGACACAGAGGATAGATCCCTGAACCTGGAGCCAGAGAGACCCGAGTTAGAATCCAGACTCACTCACTTAATAGTTGTTTGACTGGGCAAGTCACTTAACCTCTATTTGCCTCAGTTTCCTTATCTGTAAAAGTGAGATAACAACACTTACCTCCCAAGGTAGTATTAAATGAGATAATATTTGTAAAGTGCTTAGCTCAGAACCCGGCACATAGTAGGTGTTACATAAATGCTAGCTACTATTATTAATTACTATTACTTTTGTATTAAGCCAGATATATATAAATTATATTGCCTTCAAAATTTTTAAATATTATTTTCCTCTGTGTTTTCTGTACCATAACCCTTGATTAAAAAAAATACTTAGACCCTAGTATACGAGTTAAACTTTTTTGGTTCATTCATTGAAAGGATTTATTTATCATCACAAAATCTAGAACCTTTGGTTTTTCTACTTGAAAATGAAGGTTTATTTCACCATATCTAACTTTGTACATCTATTTTACCAGTGTGACCAGAGCCATAGCTAGGAATTTTTGTATCTAGGGCAAGAAAGAAGAAGTGTGTGTGTGTGTGTGTGTGTGTGTGTGTGTGTGTGTGTGGTGAGGAGTCAGGGAGGAAGCATGGTAAATACTAATGCCCCAGGCCTAGAACATAAGGACAGGATAGATAGCATAGAAGCTCCACAATTAGTGAGGTCAGGCAAGCCTCTCTGCAGTTAAGGGCATCAGCTCCCAAAAAGGAGCACCCATTCTCATACAAGAGTACCCCAAGCCATGCCTGACCTTTCTACTTGCCATAGTTACTCTTCTTTGGGCACATAGAGTATATAAGGCTAGAGAAAGGACAGGAACACATGGTGTGGCAGGACAAGCTGACCCAAGATAATTTGAGTTTGCACAACAAAGGAACTCCTTCCATAAATCAACGGAGTCTATATATAGAATCAAAACAAACACACCTGCTTGTCTTGGGCTACTTGAACTTTCTTTTGTTTTGTTTTTCATTCAAACATGGGAAGAAACTAATAAATATGCCTCCAGGAGTTTTAGAGTCCCTCCTCAAATACACTCCAAAGGAAATCTTTCATTTGCATCTCACCAAAGGGTTAGTTCTGTGGTCACTTTTGATGGGGGGAGGGGGAGGGGAGGAAAAGCATTGTGGTTTGACATAAACATCATGGGGACTAGGCAAAAGAGAGGGAGAAGCTTCTCAAATGAAAGGCTGACTAGATGAAAAACCCGTTCTACAATTAGAAAGGCAAACAACAAAGTCACATTTATTGGAAAGCCTAGACGAACGTGTCTCAGCCTATGTTTCTAAATCTAACAACTGATGATCTCTTTGTAGGCCTCCCAAATCTGGTCTCCACTGAAACTGGCAAATTCACAGTGGCCTTGCAGGCATAGGTTCATTTTTATAGCTGTAGAACAAAAATACTTTCCAGGGGAAGGAACACAGTTCATTTTTATAAGTTAATGTCTTTCATTCATGAGCTCTGTAACCTTGCAAAAATCAAGCGACTTCTCCCTTGTAAACCTCAGTTTCTTATGATCAAGGGTTTAGGTAAGGTCAATTCAAGCCCTAACATTACATCACTTCAAGTTTGAAATGACTTATTCCTAATAAGCTTTCTAACAGAGCTACTTTAAGATGCAATAGGCTTTTTCCCAAGGTATTAAGTTCCCCATTACCGGAAATATTCAAGTAAAAGTTGAATGAGCACTTGTCAGGGACATTGTAGAAAGGATTCCTAAACAAGGTAGGGGGTTGGATAAGATGAACTCTAAGGTCCCCTTCCAACTATAAGGTTCTATGATTCTATTATTCCACTTCTGTTAGGAATAAATGACATTCTTAAATATTGGCTTAGAAATCAGAGGACATGGATTCAAATCCCCACCTCTTATGCTTACTACAAGGGTGACCTTGGATAATAGTGATGATGGTGACAACGATGAGGATGACAACAATAATTATGATGACAACATTTCTATACAACTTTAAAGTTCGCAAAGTGATTTACATATATTAACTTGATTGATCCTCACAGCAACCTTGGGAGGTAGATGCTATTATTATCCCCACTTTACAGAAGGCACTGAGTGACTTACTGGGGTCACACAGTCAGTGTCTGAAGAAGGATTTTAATTCAGGTCTTCCTGACTCTAGTTCTGGGACTCCATCCACAATTGTACCTAAGCACCCCAAAAGTCACTTAACTTCCCTGTGCCTCAGTTTCCTCATCTATAAAATGAAAAGGTCTTTGAGGTCCTGTAACTCAAGATCTATGCTCCTATAATCCTAATAGACTATATATAGATAGAATATATAGAGACTACACAATCTCTATATTCTCTCTCTTCTTGTGTTTATGGATTACATAACTTTCTTATATTAGACTTTTAGCAGGTGCAGGTATTAAATTTGAAATGTTTTATGCAACCTCTCTTTTATTCTATTCCCTTATTCAGCTTCCCTCCTCACCCCCTCACCCCCCCTCACTGCTTTGAGTTAAGCTTAACTCCCTTTGGTTGCTTGACTCCATTAGACCATGAAATCCTTGACAACAAGGATTTCTTTGGATCCCAGCTTAGTCCAGTGCTTGGCATATGGTAGGTGCTTATTAAGTCTTTGTGGACTTGATCAAAGCACTCAATCAATCAATCTGCAAGTATTTATAAAGAACCTACTATATTCCAGGCACTGTGGTAGACCTCTGGCTATAAGTACAAAGAATGAAACAGTCTCTACTCTCAATGAGTTTGCTTTCAACACTAACTTCTTGGGCATAACTTCAGCTATCTTCTCTTCTTTTTCCTCCTCAAATTGCTCTTCCAAGCTCAAGCCCTTTGAGTAGTCTGTTTGGAATTGCCAATGACATAGGCCAGGGTCAGGTCAGACTTCATCAGCTAGAGGTCGGGGTGGGAGGTGGGTGGGCAGGAGAGATTTACTTGATTTACTAGTGCATAACCATAAATATAGTCCTTTTCTCCAAAGGTATTTTACCAAACGTTATGTGGTCATGATAGTCTTATCTGACTTATGATCAAGATAGATCTATGTTTATATCTAGATATATCTTTATCATGAGCAGGTTAGCTAAGACTATCATGAATATATGTATACATATACACATGTGTGTAGGTGTATATGTATAAATATACATACACATACATATGTACATACATACATACACAAACATATATGGTATGAAGAGCCTATATATAGGTACACACATATCCATATATATCTGTGTGTGTGCACACATGTGTGTGTATGTGTTTGTGTGTGTGTGTGTGTGTGTGTGTGTGTGTGTGTTTCCCTGGGCCTCAGTTTCCTCATCTATAAAATGAGGAGGTTGAACAAGATGAACTTTGAGGTCTCATACCCCAGGATGAGAGAGATGGAGAGGTTTTGCTTGCCCTAGAACAGAACATCTACCTCACTTTGCATACCTTAACCACACAGTTCTTTTTTATGTTTTGTTTTTTGCTTTAAAGAATATTTTACTTTTTCCACAATTACATATCAAGAAAATTTTTAGCATTCATTTTTACAAGATTTTGAGTTCCAAATTTTTCTCCCTCCCCTCCCCTCTTCTTAAAATAGTAGGCAGTTTGATATAGTTTATACATATGCTATCACGTAAAACATATTTCCATATTCATCATAGTTGTGGAAGAAAAAACAGATCAAACTATGAGAAAGAATAAAGTAAGTAAAAAAAAAATATGTTCAACCTGCATTCAGAGTCCATCAGTTCTTTACCTGGATATGGATAGCATTTTCCTTTGTGAGTTTTTATACTTGTCTTGGATCATTGTGTTACTAAGAAAAGCTGAGTCATTCATAGTTGATCATCACATGATGTTGGTGATACTGTATACAGTGTTTTCCTGCTTCTGCTCATTTCACTTTGCATCAGTTTGTACAAGTCTTTCTAGCTTTTCCTGAAATGTGCCTGTTCATCATTTCTTATTGCACAGTAGTATTCCATTACATTCATATACCACAGCTCATTCAGCCATTCCCCAATTGATGGGCATCACTTCAGTTTCCAATATTTTGCCACTACAAATATAAATATTTTTGCACATGTAGGTTCCTTTCCCTTTTTATGACTCTTTGGGATGCATGCCTAGTAGTGTTATTGCTGGATCAAAGGGTACACACAGTTTGGTTGCCGTTTGGACATAGTTCCAAATTGCTCTCTAGAATGGTTGAATCAATTCACAACTCCACCAATAGTGCACTAATGTCCCAGTTTTTGCACATCCTTTCCAACATTTACCATTTTCCTTTTTTGTCATATTAGCTAATCTGATTGGTGTGAGGTGGTATTTCAGAGTTGTTTTAATTTGCATTTCTCTCATCAAAACTGATTTAAAGCATTTCTTCATATGCCTATAGGTAGCTTTGATTTCTTCATCTGAAAACTGCCCATTCATATTTTTTCATCATTTATCAATTGGGGAATGGGTGGTATTCTCATAAATTTGACTCAATCCTCTATATATTTGAGAAATAAGGCCTTCATCAGAGACACTGGCTGTAAAGATTATTTCCCAACTTTCTGCTTTCCTTCTAGTCTTGGTTGCATTGGTTTTGTTTGTACAAAAGCTTTTCAATTTAATATGATCAAAATTATCTAGTCTGCATTTCGTAATGCTCTCTATCTCGTTTGGTTATAAATTCTTCCCCTCCTCTTAGATTAGATAGATAAACTTCCTTGATCTTCTAATTTGATTAGTTATCTATGATACCTTTCAGCAAGATGTAGTTTCCTTCCTTATCTCTTTTAATTAGGTCTATTTTTACTTTTACTTTATCTAAGATCAGGATTGCTATCCCTGCTTTTTTTCTTACTTCAGTTGAAGCATAATAGATTCTGCTCCAGTCCCTTACCTTTAGTCTATGTGCATCTCTCTGCTTCAAGTATGTTTCCTGTAAGCAACATATTGCTTAATTAGCAACGTTTGATCTTCTCTTCTACCCACTTCCATTTTATAGGACAGCTCATCTCATTCACATTCACAGTTATCATTACTACCTATGTATTTCCTTCCATCCTATTCTTTCTCCTGTTTGTCCTCTCTCTCCTTTCAGCCTTTGTCTGCTTGATAGTATTTTGCTGCTGTCTACCACTTCCCCTGATCTGCTCTCCCTTCTGTCAGTGCCCCCCTCCTCAATCACCTCCCCTCCTACTTCCCTGTCAGGTAGAAAGATTTCTGTATTCATCTAATTGTGTATATTATTCCCTCTTTGAGCCAATACTGATGAGAGTAAGGCTCAAGCAATGCCCATCACCACCCCCCCACCTTCCCCTCAGCTGTAATAGTCTTTCTCACCTCTTCATGTGAGATAATTCTTCCTCCCCCTTCTTTCTGTAACAATTGTGCTCCTCTTTCTCATCCCTTAATTTTTTTGTGTCATTCCCTCAAACTCACCTTATACCTGTACCCTCTGTCTATATATATTCCATCTATCTGCACTGTTAGTGATACAATTTTTAAGAGTCACCAGTATCATCTTCCCATGTAGGGATGTAAACAGTTTGGCTCTATTGAATCCCTTATGTTTTCTTTGCCCTTTTTACCTGTTTATGCTTCTCTTGGGTCTTAATATTGGAGGTTAAATTTTTGGTTTAGTTCTGGTCTTCTCTTTTTGAAGGCTTAAAATCCTTCTATTTCATTGAATGACCATTTTTTCCCCTCGATGTATTATGCTTAATTTTTCCAGGTAAGTGATTCTTGGTTGTAGTCCTAGCTCCTCTGCCTTCTGGAATATCACATTTCATAACCTCCGATCCTGTAGTGTTGCAGCTTCCAAGTCCTGTGTAATCCTGCTTGTGACTCTCAAACATTTTAATTGTTTCTTTTGGCCACTTGTAGAATTTTTACCTTGACCTGATAGTTCTGAAATTTGGCTATCATGTTCCTTGGGATTTTTATTTTGGGATCTCTTTCTTGAGGTCATCGGTGGATTCTTTCAACGCCTATTGTGCCCTCTGGTTCCAGGATATCAAGGCAGTTTTCCTTAATAATTTCTTGAAAGATGCTATCCAGGTCCTCCTTTTGATTATGGCTTTCAGGTAGTCCAATGATTCTGATATTGTCTCTCCTGGATGTATTTTCCAGGTCAGTTGTTTTTCTCCTTAGGTATTTTACATTTTCTTCCACTTTTTCATTCTTTTGAATTTGTTTGATTGATTCATGATGTCTCATAGAATCATTAGCTTCTACTTGCCCAATTCTAACTTTTAAGTGTTGTTTTCCTCAATTAGCTTTTGTACTTGTTTTTTTCCCATTTGGCCAATTGTACTCTTTAAAGAGTTGTTTTATTCAGTGGGTTTTTGTATCTCCTTTTCCATTTGGCCAATTCTACTTTTTAAGCAGTTTTCCAGACTGTTGACTCTTTTTTCACAATTCTCTTGTATCACTCTCATTTCTTTCCCCCATTTTTCTTCTACCACTCTCATATAATTTTAAGTTCCTTTTGACCTCATCCATGAGTTCTTTCTGGGCTTGAGACAACTTCCTGTTTTCCTTGGGAGTTTTGCCCATAGGTATTTTGACGTTGTTGTCCCCTATTGAATTTGTGTCTTGGTCTTCCCCCTCACCATAATAACTTTCTATGGTCGGATTCCTTTTTTGCTGTTTTTTTGCTCATCTTTTTTTTTGGGGGGGGGGGTTCCTTTTTCCTTTCTTTTAAATTTGATCTCTGTTCACACGGTGGAAGGGGCTCTCTCTCAAGCTTCTTGTGCCAGTGGCTGCAGGCCCTGGCTGTTTACCTTGGGTGCTGCACTGATGTTGCCCTGAGGCCCATGGGGGTCCCTCATGTTTGGTGCTGTGTTGAAGGGATGTGGTGGGGGGTATCTGGCACTGCTGGAGGCTGTAGGAGTCTGGCAGCTTACCTGGTGCTGAGCTGGGGTCCTAGTGTTGTTGTCTGGCATGTGCCAGGTGGGGTTTTTCTGCATTTCCCCAGGGTTACACTGAAGCATGTAGAGGTCTAGCCCCTGGAAGATGCTTGCCTACCCAGCTGGACTGAAGCATATGGAGGTGCAGCTGCCATAGGGTGCCTGCCCAAGGCAATGCTGAAGCATGTGACGATGCTCAGAGCTGGAGTCACTGGTTCCCTTGGCTATGCTAAGGCATGTGGAGAGTCCTGGTGTTGGCTTTTACCTGCTCCACCACACTGGGGCTCAAGATCTCCAGTTGTTTTGCTGAGGTGGGGCTTGCTGCTGGCTTGCTGGGACACTTCCTGTGCTCAAATGTGCTCCCCTTTTACCCAAGTGAGATGGATTTTTTTTTTTTGCCAATTCTCCAAGACCACTTTACCCTGTCTTTCTGCCAGCTCCACTGTTCCAGGATTTGTTCTGGGTGCCATTTTATGATTGTTTGGCTGTTTGGAGGTTAATGTGGGAAAGCTACAGTGGTTTACTGCTTACTCTGCCATCTTGGCTCCCAGAAGTCCCCTTCCACAGAATTCTTAATATTTGTGGGTCATCGGAAAGTCAGGCTATTCCTACCTGAATAGAGCTGACCTTTGAAGATAACTACATTTATAGCCTCATTTCCTTTGATAAAGATGGGAACTTGGAATGTGTCAGTGATGTGGCCCAAAGAATACAATTCCTGTATCATTTTTGTATGAATAACTTCATCCACGTAGTTTATATATTATTCAATTAACCATGTAGTTAGATCAGCTGAGTGTGAGACTTTATCACTGTTCCTTTTCATGTTAAAGCTGACTAATGGAGACATATATCCAAGGCAGGTAAGAGCTGATAAATCTTACATTGGTAGGCTTTTTGATTCTAGGTACCTTGATGGCTTTCCCAGATTCCCTTGTATGTTCTCTGGATGATTGTTGTTTCACTAGCCAGTTTTAGATTCCGAAGTTCCTGAAGCAGTAACTTATAATTTGCTGAATATTTACCAGCTAGCACACTGCTAGGCTCAGTAAATGCTTGTTGATTTTATTTGGGTATTATAGGTAAACATCACTATCCATACCAAACCAAGAAGTTTACAGAAAAGTTTGGTCTAGGCCATCTTTAATTAAAATGCAAAAAAAAAAAAAAAACCAATCTACTTTCTATGCCTCTCCCTACCTCAGTAATTTAATTCTGCCTATATGGTGATGTGAAGTGTTGCCAAGAATCCCATGGAGTCCTGTGTAAACTGACACCCTTGCCAACAAAACTCCATATTAAAACAACAAAAAGGCTATGGGCCTAAGACATACTTACAGCTTCTCTTACAATGATCCCCCTGGGAGACTGTCACAGAGCTGCCAAAATCTCCCCCATATCCTGAGAATGCCTTTAAAACCTTACCTCAAAAACCTCTTTGAAGGACTTTCTAAAAGCAATAGCTCTCAGATCTGTGGGGCACAGTTACTCCACAGGCACC
The DNA here is from genome assembly GCF_011100635.1 of Trichosurus vulpecula. Taxonomy (NCBI): domain Eukaryota; kingdom Metazoa; phylum Chordata; class Mammalia; order Diprotodontia; family Phalangeridae; genus Trichosurus; species Trichosurus vulpecula. The sequence goes on along the minus strand of NC_050575.1, from coordinate 268,661,661 downwards.
AGTTCTGTGGAAAAAAACAAAAAACAAAACCAAAAAAAATAAAAAGGGGGTGGTGGAAACTATTAGGCTTTTCTACCCACTGGCTACCCAACGGTGAGCAAAGGCATCATTGTGCAGCCTGTTTCTATTTCAAGAGCTATTGAGTTAGTGATGACTACCACAAACAACTGGCATTTATATGGTACTTTCCACAAATGATCTCATCTAATCCTATTGATCGTCCATAGATTGGGGTGAGGATCAAGTACGATAATGTAGGTGAAAAGAAAGTGTTTTGAAAACTGTATAGTAGCATACAGGTATAAGCTATTTATTCTTCTATGGTCACTGAGCTTAGGTGGCACAATGGATAGAGTGCAGGGCCTTGAGTCAGGAAGACTCATCTTCTTCATCTGAAACTTCATCTGTGTTCAAATCCAGCCTCAGATACTTACTAGCTGTGTGACCCTGGGCAAGTCACTGTTTACTTTAGTTTCCTCATCTGCAAAATGAACTGGAGAAGGAAATGGCAAACCACTCCAGTATCTTTGCCAAGAAAATCTTAAATGGGGTCACAAAGAGTCAGATACAATTGAACTACAACACCAAAAATCACTTAGCTCAGTCACCAATCTGCTCTATAATTGACACTACAGTACTTTTCCTCTCATAGCAAAATGAACACACTTTCATTGTAGGTCAAAGTCTTGTTGCTAGATTGTCTCCACATGAGTCATGTGATAGATGAGACTTCATCATCATCGTCATCATCATCATCACCGTCATCACTGTCTTCACAGTCACCTCCCTACTCCTATTTTGCATTTGTATCATTTTTTTTCCATATGTTATTGCTTATCTATGCCTCACTAGTCAACTTTGGCAAGATAACAGATGGAGAACTGACCAAGAGCTTCAAAGTCCCCTGAACTAGTTTCATCTATAGTGTTGGCCTAACAGGAGGAGGCATCCATAAAGAAGACATGTTTAACTCCATGGTGCTACTCATATGCAATGGAAAGATTGATGTGCAAACCCTCTCTGGCACAGCCTGACAGGTGAAGAATGACGCAGAAGGAAAGGGGAGAAAGATATATAGAAGGTAGTCTATCATGGAAAAAGACATTGGGCTGGTCAAATAGTAAGAATAGCTGACAAGAAATGGACTATTTCATTAACAGTTTGTATCTCCCAGTGCTAAAAATGCTTGACTGGGAAGCCAAAAATTGAATGGAAGGAACCAATGGAGTAAAAATGGAAATACTGAGTACAGGATGATGAATTGATGATTAACTGCTGCTTACTTTATGACAAGCAGGGACAGACCTGAATGAGACTTTTAAAACATTTTATTGATATCTTTTGCTTTTACTTCTAGATTTCCCTCTTTATCCTTCCCTTTCCCTCCTCTGAGGGAGTCATCCCTTCCAATAACAACAACATGTTTAAAGAGAAAGAACCAAAATTAAGCAAATTCATCAATATATAGAAAGTATTTCACGTTATGTGCAATGCTTCATGCCTGTTGACCCTCCCATAACTTCTTCAAAGCAGTGTGAGGAGCGTTATTTCCTCATATTTCATCTTTGGGACCAAGGTCGTTGTTTGTCATTTTTCAGCATTCATTTTCAGTTGTTTTGTGGTGTTTGTCCTTCCCATTTACATTATTGTAGTCGTGTGTGTGTGTGTGTGTGTGTGTGTGTGTGTGAGTGTGTGTGTGTGTGTGCGCGCGCGCTATGTGTGTGCATGTGTGTATTAGCTCTGCTTACTGAACGGGATGTTTCTTTTGATCCTGATCAGTGGCACGCAACATTAGCTCCATTTTACCAATGAGGTAACTGAGGGTCAGAGAGATAAACGACTCGCCCAAATTCACAGAACTATTTAGAGAAAAAGCCAGTACCATAATCCATGTCTCCAGACTCTCCTGTCCTTCTTCTTTCATTTGTAATTCCATGAGTAACCCACCCTTGGATGATACAAACAGGACACTCTGGTTTGCATGGCATTTTTCTCTGTAACAGAAAGTGTTTAGCAAGTTTCAGTGGATATTGGTATTCCATCTGTAGGTCTGTCGTCCTACCTGTGAAAGAAGATGTGGAGGAAGAGTAGGAGTTGTGAGAATTTCTAATCACTTCAAGCTGAAAGCTATTTATTAATCCTGACAGTGGATTCTTACACAGGGTTGCTCGCCCTCTCATCTCTCTTGACCTCCCACCACCTTTCTTTCTCCTCTTAGACTTATTTAAGAAATCATTTCTGAATGATATTCATAATTTATGAAAAGAAATGATAAAATCAAAACATATTAATGCTGGCATACAAGCTCCAGCCTTATTAATTATTAACAGCCCAAAAAGGAAGTTAGAAATGATTCCAAAGGTGACAGAGATAAAGGAGCCAGCTTGCAAATACAAAAAGCTTATCTGAGGCCTTTATACATAGAGATTTCCAACCTATAACACGCATATTAAATGCAAATTTAGCTCTTATTTCAATGAATGCCACAGCTTCATACTTAGAAATCAGATCTGACCCTTCTTGCCTTTCCTTTATTTGGAAGCTGAGGATGAGACTTGACTTGTAAGCTGGAGGCCACCTACTCTGAACCATAGATTTAGAGCCAGAAGAAACATTAGAGGTCATCCGGTCTAACACATTCATTTGACAAATCAGGAAACTAAGGCCCAGTGTGGTGAAATGATTTGCTCAATGTCACACAGGTAGAATTTCAACCTAGGTCCTCTGACTCCGTATCAACAAACTTTCCATGTCATTGGTCCTGTGTGTGATGTGAAGGCCAATTTCTTCCCTTCTCCTAGCTACCCCTTCCCAACACTCAAAAAAACTCCCCTATCCTTTTGCATAGAACCTGAAAATTCATCAGTAGAGGTCGATTTATTTGAATCTTAGAGGTTCTCCTATCAGGAATCCCATATTAAAAATTAAATGTTATTTGAGAGGTCTTATATTTTGTAATTACCAGTTGCTGACATCTTAGCAGGGACTGATAGTATGTTAGCATTTGGATGGCATAGTCTGAGGGTCCAGGAAAGGAAAAAAGAAGTTTGGCAGGGGGCCTAAGATAGCCAGCCTTCTCCATAAATCTGCCTTATACCTGCTCTGACAATAAATAGTAGAGGTAACCTTCCCCCAGTAAAACCAACTCCCAAAGTTCTCACACTATTTTGAGTATTGGGTCCAGTCACCATAAATACAGACTGGGGAACAGGGAGCTTTCTTTGGTTTTTGGTGTTTTTTTTGTATATTTTTTTGAGAGGTTGATTCATGCTACTGTTCATTTAGCTGATATAACAAAGGGGTCTGAGCCAAAGAAGAATGGGAAGCTAAGACACGCAATTCCCACTTACCTCACTTCCAAAGACTGCTGATTTCTGGCTTGGCAAAGCTATACAGTTTCAACTTTTGTGTTTTGTCCTTGGCACTTTAGAGATGGTGCTTTTTTTTTTTTAAATTTTGCTTTTGCCCAGCATTTGAAGTCCTCTAACGAAGAATGCCAGTGAACAGCTGAATATTTAACGCAGTAAGTGAGCATGGGTCTATGGGGAGGGGAGAGGAGAAAGGAAATTGCTGGTTTGCTAAATCTAAGTTAACGGTTTCAGGAATCTATCAGCTCTGTTGGCATATAGACAGGAGTCATTAAATAAAAGAACTCCAAAAGTGTTAACATATCCTCAGAAAGAAGGAGCCAATCAATCAACAAGCATTCCAATAACTACTGTGTGCCAGGCACTGGGCTGTCACATCTTCTCCTCTTCCCCTAACCTTACTGGCAACATAGTACAAGTGGAAGGAATGTTGAAATTGGCATAGAAGAACTGGAAGGGAATCTCAGTTCTGCCACTTGGGCAGTGTGATGTTGGGTAAGTGAGCTTCTCTGGGCCTGAGTTTTCTCATCTGTAAAATAAAGGAAGTAAATGAAATGACCTTTAAGGTCCATTTCAGATCTAAATCAATGATCTTACATTGACTCTGTCATGGGGTCAGAAGACCTTGCTTAGTCCTAACCATACCATTCTGAGTCCTTGGGCAAGATACTCAACTGTTCACAACCTCATTTTTCTCATCTGTTAAATGGGAGGGTTGGAAATAAGGTTCCTATCAGCTTTAACACTTTGTAATTCGAACTTTATTGTTTGTATTGAGTGAGACTTTGGAGACTTCATTTATTTTGCTCGGGGAATTCTGAGTATTTGACAGTAACAAGAGGTATGTATTTCTACAAAGGAAAGAGTTTAAAGGGTTGGAATATTACTCAAAACAGTCTCTCCCTAGCTATCCTTTCCTCCTTCTCTCCCTCCTCAACTTTCTCTTGATTCTCTTCTTCCAATTCCTTTGCACAGATAACACCACTGTGCTCTAAATAAATTATAAGGATATATTCCCAGGAAAAGAAAAATACATTGGACAAAGCATGTTTTGGACTATGCTCTGTTCCACTTAATGAAAAGTCAGAGTATGTTTGCCTTTCCTAAGTTCTATGGCTAAGTCCTGATCTCAGCAATGGCTGAAAAGTACACAGGTTGCTTTTGCTTTCCCATTTTGCGTGCTTTGTTTTTTGAAAGAAAAAAAAAAGGGGTGATTCCATTACATCTAATGAGATAAACGGCATAACACCAGTGCTTGGGATGTACAAGTAGATACAACTGGCTTCCTGTGGTAGACGGGAGGGGCAGCGAGACTTTTTTAAAAAATCACTGCAGACGAGCATCAGTGACTGATGAGGAGTCTGTGAGCTAAGCTTCTGACCTCAACCGTTTCTACAGTAACAGGGAGACGGACTGTGCTATCTATTCTTGGATTCACACTGGAAGCCAATTAAATTAAAAGGCTATTCATTTCATTATATTTGTCTCCAGGCTGCTTAAATAGAAATGCAAACGACTCCTATTGAGAGAGTTTTCTGCATCATAGAAATTGAGATCACACTCCTAGACCCTATAAAGTGCACAGCCAAAGTCCAATTAGGATTGATTCACAAGACTGATTCTTTTTTTTTCTCTTGCAAATATTGTTGGGGGATATCTTAAATGAAGTCTTAATTTGAGCTCTGACAGTAGTGGGACCATTTCTTAATAAAGAACTTCCCTTTTCCTGGTTTAGAGGTGGACACTACCGATGAGGAATATAGTATACATGGTTAGATGAGGGTGCTGTCATTTAGCTTTACTTAAATATTTTTTCTTCCCTCTGTTGATTATTTCCAATGTATCCTGTACATAGTCTATAGTTGTTTGTACACTGTCTCCCCCATTAGACTGCAAGCAACTTGAGAGCAGGCACTTTGCCTTTCCTTGTATCCCTAGCACTTAACATAATGCCCGACAAGTAATAGGCACATAATAAATGTTAATTGACTGGCTGACTTTGCTGTAAGAAAAGGTTTGATGGGGAGGGAAGAAGGGGGGTGCGTTGTTTCAACAATCTGGCTAGCAGCTGTTGTGGGGGTAAAAGACCAACACAAGCCCAACAACAAAAACGCTGCCAGCACGCTGCAAAAGCCCAGGTTCTTTTGATCTGCTTTACTATGGAAAGCAACGTTAAAGGGTTAACAAGTTTATTTTAATCCAGCATACAAATATCACTCACTTAGTTCAGGGGAAAAAATCAGCACTCTGAACTTCAGAGCAAAATACAAACAAAGTACAAACATCAACAGACAGACCTTGTCTGATTCAAATCCCAATACATAGTTACCAGAGTTTAACAAAGTCCCAACATCTGGGTTTACAAGGTGGAGGGCTCTTAGCTACAGCTGCCCAGAGTCTCTGCATCTGCTCGAGCCACCAAGAGTGAGAGCCCTGCACAAATAGCTCTGTCTTCTCTTCTTATACCGTTTCAGACATCATCAGTCATCTGAATGACCAGAACTCAGGCTCCTATGATTGGCTCTTGAGTTAGCACCTCCCCTTAGTACCCTGGGAGCTTCACACCCACATAGGCTTAGCACCTAATAGGGGTTTGGGCCTGGGGCTTAGCACCTAGTAAGACTCAATGAAATACACTGAATGAATCAAAGGAAATGAAAGCCAAACTCTTCAAGGGCACTTGGTTGAACTGAGTGCTAAGAGCCCATTTTGCTTACCAACACATGGGTTTAAAAAGGAAATAATTTTAGTGAAGGGAGAATAGTAACAGTAAACATTTAAAAATAGAACAATTGCATCCCAACTACTAGCAAAGGAAGGATATGTAGGAAAGGAAGTTTCCCTGAGATTTACCATGGAGGGACAGGAGTAAACCTTTTGGAGACAATCTAAGTGGTGAACCAAATTTGTCACTCTCCTTTAAAAAAAAAAAAAAGAGAAAGAATTTTCTACTCTATTGCCACCCCCAGTAAAGCAGATTTTAAAAAACTGAATCAAGAAAATGAAGAATGTCATGACTTCATCCCATCACATAAGATGACTGAAGTGACATTACTAGGTACAACAAAGCTTGACCTTACAAAGAAGAGAATGTGTTTGATCAAATGGGAAGAACCAGAAGAGGAACTGGAGCCTTATTTTCTTTCCAATATCAGGCTTGGCATGAAGGATAACACCTTGAAAGAATACAATTTCAGTTTTGGACAGGTGACCTTCACTGTAAAGACACAGAATTTTCAAAGTAGGAGAAACTTGCAAAATAATAACCTGCAACCTTTCATTTGTGGATCATTTCTGTAGACAGGCAAGCACAAATTTCTGCTTGCCCATCATCAACGCCACATCAACTATTAGGCCTTCTATAATGGCCATGCTATGCAAGCTTTGTTGATAGAGTAGATGTGGGTTATGATAGCTGCAGCAGCCTTCATTACAGCTTATCTGGACATGGCTGGCAGGGTATAATAAATTGAATGAGACTGAGATGACAAAACATCTGTACACTTATGAAAGCCCACAACTATTTGCAAGAGCTTAAAAAAAAAAGCTGTTTAGACCAAGTTGATGAACACTTAACTTTCTGCTCATTTTAGAGAAAAAAAAATGTTCCCATCTGAGGAAACCTCAACTGAGGCCTTGATATGCGTGTTTCCTTTAAAAACTAGAAATAAAAATCTGAGAGCAATGTGTCAGCAGGAGCTTGGAGAAAAGGAAAACAATTAACTACTTTACTTCTTCCCTTCTCCTCACCCCATTCAAAATATCTTTTATTTCCTTCTCTTAAAACAGACCATATGCACACATACGTGCATACTTGGTGCCTAATTCCATGCTCATTAGAATCCTCCCTAAAATAAATGCTATTTAGGATGAGACCTCAAGATAGCACGATTGAATCAAAATTGAGAAGTCTGAGACTCTAGCACATTCAAACTGGCATCTATTAGAATCAAAAAGCCATCAAATTGCATGATGCTGACATGCCCTTATCACTAGATTAAAAAAAACAACAGCCCTCAGATGCCTTTCGTCATATCACTATTTTCCTTGAGCACCAATGCCAAAGTGTAGCAATTTCAGAAGCGCTATAAGATGATAACTAGGATGAAACATCTGGAACTTGGCCCCAGAGTATCAAATTGTGGCATCACGGAAACAACAGAGTTGAACACATAGATAGAGAGACCAATTGGTTAAAATATGAAATTATCAGAAAGCTACCATGAGCATTTCACTGTCTTAGCCTGTTAGTACTTCTACACAACCCCTTACCAGCAAGAACCCTCTCCAACTCCAGCCTTAAGCTCAACTGTGGTGTGGTTCAACATAGACCCAGGTGTAACCTGTGATGTTTGCCCCTGGTGAAAAAAAAAATCAAAATTGTAGCTCTCCTCAGGGAACGAAATACAGGCAAGGTACTGGCCTTCATTCTTAAGTACTTATTTCAGTTGAGATGTTCCCTGGGGACAAGGTTAAGTACATAATCCTAAAAGAAAGACAAAAAGTTTTCTGAAGGTTTTAGTGTTTGGATAAATATATCTAATTGAGTGATTGATTATTGAATGATTTATTGAACTTGGAAAACAACGGGACCAACATTAGCAAGGAAACCAGCAAACGCATGTGCAAAGAAGAGACTTGCCCAGGTTTTGGTAATTAATCTGATGTCCATGACCACCATGATCATAAACCAACAGTCTCTGTACATTGTATGATAAGCCACCCAGGAAATTGATGACCATGTTTCTAGAGGCTATTCAAGGTCCTTTTAACCTCTCTTCCCAGTCATTCTACCAACTAGACTTTACATGCTACAGCTGATTGTTAATACGAATGTCTGTTCACAGTCTGAGATGTTTTGGGAAGATAGAATTCATGGAAAAATTCAGTCAGGTTGAAGTAGAGAACTTACATTATGCTAAGATAATGTCTGGGAATGGGAGTAAATGGCCAGTCTACTTGTACCCACAAGAAAGGCGCTTTGTTTACATTCATCTGAGATAAATCTGGAGTATCTAGGTGATGCAGTGGATAGAGCATCAGGCCAGGAATCAGGGAGTCCAGAGTTCAAATACAGCTTCAGATATTTCCTAGCTGTGTGACTCTGGGTAAGTCACTAAATCCCTATTTGCCTCAGGTCCTCACCTGTAAAATGGAGACACACTGGAGAAGGAAACAGCAAACCATTCAAGTATCTCAGCAAGAAAACACAATGGACAATGTCCATGAGGTCACGCAGAGTCGGACACAACTCAACAAGATACTTCTTTAGTCTTCCAATTGAAACAGTGCACATTCTGAATCCCCCATTTTCTGGTTCTCTCTACAAGCACTGCTCATGATTCAACAGCATAAACATCTTCATTAGAATCAACTCAGTGGTCCTCCAACAGACCAGAGAGCAAGAATATTTAAAATCTACAGATTCAAGCCCTAATTTTCATAATCGTTATTAGCATGAAACAGATTTTAAAACAAAGGCAGACTTAAAGTTTGAAGGACTGCAGAGGCCACCATAACAAATGCTCAAACAGCCTCTGCTCCCAGACCTATAGTGACAGGTATCTTATTATGAATATCCCTAATTGGTGGGAACTTTTCTTTCCTTCTATGGTAAGCTGAAATCTGCCTCTTTGTAATTGCTTGCTTTCATCTTGGTTCTAGTCCCAAGCAGAGGTAATTTAACAATATTTAATTTTATGAATATTACTACCATTCATTTTTAGTCTACTTTCTCCCGACTGGGGACCCAACTGGCCAGTTCCAGTTGGACAACACAGCTCTTCCTTCCTTCCCTCCTTCCTTCCTTCCTTATTTCCTTCCTTCCTTCCTCCCTTCCTTCCTTCCTCCTTTCCTTCCTTCTTCTCTGTCGTCCTCTCCCTCTGTCCGCATAGGGAATCATATCCTTACCTGTGGGTGCTTTGCCCAAAGGAATATAAATATTGATCACTGAAACCTAGCAAGATATCTTGGGGCTTATAGGCTATATTTATTTTTTATGGACCATGCCATAAACCCAAATTATTCTGGCTCTCATTGACTGGCCAATAATAGGTCCCAGCCCAAGGCTCACTTGGTCATTGTTTGGATTCTGATGGCTCAGAGTATAAAGAGAAATTATTTCTGTTTTTGCCAGGGACCCTGAGGGTCTATCCCTCCTAGATTGATTTTATTTATTTATTTTTGACTAAGTAAAAGAAGCCATTTTTTGCCTCATTTTTACCTAGCCTTAACCACTGAATGGGCATTGCCTCAGACAAACTTAGACTTGGGAAAGACTTTAGCTTAAAAAGGTCAAGGCCTCCCATTGTATCCAGGGCCATCTCCAGTCATCTTGATCTATATCTAGCCACTGGACCCAGATGGCTCCAGAGGAGAAAGTGAGGCTGGTGACTTTGCAGAGCTCTCCCTCATTTAAATCTAATTCACTGGCAAGTCATGATATCTCCTTCCTGATGTCATGCTCCTCCTCAAGAATGAAAGACAAACAACAGCTTTCTCCAATATAAACATCCTGTTTCCTTTGACCAAACCACAGATAGACATGGTTTTGGGTCATTTCACCATATCCTTGTACCTCTTCCCTGTGTGTGTGTGTGCACACACGTGTGTGCGCACATGCATGTGTGTACATACATACACACACCTCTTTTACTTCTTACATACATATGCATGTATATATGTACATACATGTGCTTTAAGATAGTTCAGTTATATATGTGTATATATGTATACGTGTGTATGTATATGGGTGTGTATGTCTTCCCCTCCCATTGGATCACTGTATCTAGATACAAATATCTACCTAGCTCCTCAAACTTAAGAAGCCTTCTCTTGACCCTTCTACTTCATCCAATTACTATGCCATCTTTCTCTTTTTCTTCCGAACCAAACTTCTTGAAAGGATTGTCTCCAACCCACGCTTCTGCTTTCTTTGTCTTCAAAACCTTGCACTCTGGCTTCCCTCCCCATCATTCTGCTGAAGCTGCTTTCTCACATGTCAGTAATGACCTCCTAATATTCAAAATATGAAAAAGAAGAAAAAGTGAGTCAGGTGGTATATTTTTACTGAACAATGGAGAGAAGGGAGAACTATGCACCTTCTATTTTGCATTCACCTACTTTACCAAGGTGATCTATCTTTAAACTGGAAAAAGCAGGACAAAGATATTCAGAGAACCTAGACATTTTGATCTAGTTCAACAGACATTTACTGTGTGCCCTTATTGTGCTATGCTAGGTGCAAAATTGGGATGAGCGATGTGATAACGGTCAAAAGGTCTGAGAACTTTGGCTCAAATCCAAGTTCTGTTACTTACTATGTGACCTTAGGCAAATAACTTTCCCTTCATGGGCCTCAGTTTCTCTACCTACTAAATTAGGTAGCATGACTAGATGTTTTCCCAGTTCCCTTTCAGCTCAAGATGCTATGAAAATTATGAAAACAATTAATAAGGCATGGTTCCTGAACTCAAGAGCTTACAGTCAAGTAAACTACAGCTTTCAATGAGTTCAAGTCTTCAAATCCAGACAAATTATATTCCAGAATAAAGAAAAAAGTTCAGATACATTCGTGGAGCCTCCATCAGTCCTCTTTGAGGAATCATGGAGAGTGGAACAGGCACCATGAGACATGCTGATTTTCAAGAGCTGAATTATAAAAACTATAGCCCATGAGCTTGATACAGATCCTGGAAAAAAAACAAAACAAAACATTAGAACAGATAATTAAACAGATTTTAGTATGGCATAGAAGACTGCTGGACACAGAACCACAAAATCTTGTTGCCTCAAACATTTCCTATTTGTGTGATCATAGGCAAATTTTCTGTGAAATGGGAATAAAGATATTGTACTATCTGCCTCACCAGGTGATTATGAGAAATGTAGGTGCTTTGCTCATATTCTGTGACTGAACACTTATCCACTGGGAAATTACTTTTTTCTTATGCATAGATTTGTATGTTAATCCCCCATTTATCTTAAATATCAGACCCTTAACAAACGTATTTAATGATAAGACTTTTTTCAATCAACACTTTCCTTCTTATCTTCCCCAAATTGATTTTATACGTGTTAAAGCTCTGCAGTTTCATGTAATTCAAATTATCTACTTTTTTTTGCAATTACCTCTATTCCTCATTTGATTAAGATTTCTCCCCCTGTCAAACTCTGTGATTCTTTTCATATATCAATTATTGCCTGAACCCCTCATTTGGCACTTATCACAGCATCTTACTGTTGGTTGTTTATACATATATATGTATGTATGTGTACATATATATACATACACACATAAATACATATGTGTGTGTGTGTATATATGTATCTCCACTAATGAGATTAAAAATTCAGTGAGTACAGGGGCTATTTCCTATAATAGTCATGAAAAGACACACATAATGATAGAGATAAAGACAAGGATAGGAAGAGGAGGAGGAGGAGGAAGAAGGAGAAGAAGAAAGAAAAGAGAAGAAGAAAGAAGCAGGAGGAGGAAAACAATGATGATACTATATTGATTAAATATAACAACAAAATGTTTTATGGTGAACCATACACTTTATATGGTTTATCATACCTGACCCTTAAAATAGGCTTGTGAGTTAGGTAGCATATGTATACATTCCCATACTATCAGAAAACACATGGGGAACAATTCTTGGACAGAGGCCTCCTTAGCTTTCTCTTTGTCAGCATCTGCTCCTGTTGTGATCCATGAAGAGGCAGTTTTTTGTAAGAATCTTGCCACCCTTTTCTTGTGTCAGTAGCAAACTTCTCAAGCTGACAAGAAACTTCTCCCTAATAGATCATTTTTATAGATCCTCAGAAGTGTTTGAAAATGTAGGGTAAATGAAAATTTCCTCAATATAGCTAGAGGACCATTTGAATAATGCTGTGGAAAGACAATTCAGTTACAGGTAAAACAGAGAACAGCGGAGCTTGAAGGGAATTAGACTGTCTAGTCCAAAACAAACATTTTATAAATGAAGACGCTGAAGCCCCCAGACACAAAGTGATTTCCCCAAGATCACACAGTAGGTTGGTGCAGACTTCTGTCTATCCAGAGGTGAGGTCACCATCGATTTTGGTTCCTGGCGTCAACAAGAAGAGCCTATGACCAATGATTGTGAATGGCCCCTTAATAACGAACCATAATGGCAGCAGATATCTATCCGGCAGCTTGGTTTCACAATTCCTTGCTCACCAGCTGGAACTCTGATGGGGCATTTTACAATACAGGCTTTGCTACCTCATGAAACATTATAATCATATAAAATATTATGGTATAGATCTGTGAGTAAAATAGTACCTGACCTTGACATCTGTGTCTAGATCTTTGCTCTGCTTTATTATACATGGTGCTCCATAGTCCTCAGAAAGCTCCCCTGCCTGGGCACAGGAGGCGCCAGATATGGGGTGTTAGCTCTATTCCTAGCCTTCATGGACGTTGTTGAATCTACCCCATTTCTGTACATGGAGCACTGGGCAGACGCTGCCAACTGGGCATTATGACCAAGGCAGCAGGAGGAACTTTTAGCATCTGAAATAAAAAAAAAACCCTGGCTTATAAATAAAATGAGGGAGCTGGACCTGCTGTGTTTGGACTCAAGGGAATTATCTCATTTGAGTTCTATTATTTGTTTTTATTAGAAACGTATGTTCTTTCGTTCCTTCCTCCAGTATCTGTGGGAGAATGGTCATAGGGAGCATGGAGGGGAGAGAAAAAGGGAAAAAATGAGGGAGGAATCAAAGGAGGAATCTATCAGGGAGAGACAGAGGAGGGGGTTGGAGAGAGAGACAGAGACAGAGAGAGAGAAAGATAGAGAGAGAGAGATAAAGAGGGACACAGAGAGGAGAGGTAGAGGAGAGGAGGGGAGACGGGAAAGAGAGAGGGGAGAAGGGAAAGGGAGAGGGGAAAGGGAGAGGAGAGACAGACAGACAGACAGAAACAGAGAGGCAGAGAGAGAGACAAAGACAGAGACAGAGAGACAGAGAGAGGAGAGGAGGAAAGAGGGGAGGAGGAGAGAGGGAGAGAAAGAGGAGGGGGGGAGCGGGGGGAGAGGGAGAGAGCGAGCATTGGAGACAGTGACTGAGACAAAGACACAGGAGAAGACACAGAGAGAAACAGAGACAGAGAGGTTGGTACAAATTCCTCCTCTGACACTAATTATGGGACTCTCTGCAAATTCTATGTGCCTAAGGTGACTCCTAAGTTCTTACATACATAAACTTAGTTGTTGCAATCTGTATTGGTGGAAGATCTCCCAGCATTCCATGCTGATGAAATCATAGATTGCTTATGTACTTTTGTGTGTATGTATATACACAGTAGGGCAGCCAGGTGGTGCAGTGGATAGAGAACTGGGCCTGCAGTCAGGAAGACCTGAGTTCAAATATAGCCTTAGACACTCAGTAGCTGTGTGACCCTAAGCAAGTCACTTAACCCTGTTTGCCTCAGTTTCCTCATCTGTCAAATGATCTGGAGAAAGAAATGGCAGACCACTCCAGTATCTTCGCTAAGAAAACCCCGAATGAGGTCATGAAGAGTTGAACACAACTCAAAATCAACAACAACACATACATACAAATATATCTATAGCTCTATCTATACATCACGTGTATATCAGCGTTGTGCTCATTAATTCTAAGATTTGGTACGGTGCAAATAAGTAACCACAGACCTCTTATTGTATCCACTTGAAGCTCACAGACAGATGTTTAGAGCTAGAAGGGACCTTAAATGCCACCCAGTCCAATGCTGTCAGTTTCCAGATAAAATAAACAAAGCGAGTGACTTTATTCAAGCTAACAATGACAGTAAGCAATAAAGTCAGGATTCTGACTCTAAATCCAGCACTAACCGCAGACGCAACGGCCAGTTCACACAAATCCTCCTTAAATTCCGATCCAAAACAGAAGAAAGCAGAAGTAAGTTCAGAGGGGACACAGGCAAGCAGGGCCATGCTGGCACCAGCTAAGAGGCACAGTGAATAGAACATAGGACTGGGAGTCAGGGAGACCTGAGTTTGAATCCTGCCTCAGTCCATGTGTGGCCCTGGCCAAGTTACTGAAGCTCTTTCAGGCTCCGTCCTCATCTGTAAAATGACCTTACAGGGTTGTTAGGAGGATCAAATGAGTTAATATATATGCAAAGCACTTTTTAAATTAAAGTGCTATATGAATGTTAATTATTCTTATTTTTACTTAGTATATAATTTTAAAAAGACAAGCTGTGTGGTTTTATATACTTTTTTTTATGTTCTCCAAATGAGATCAAGCTGATAATATTTGTGACGTACCTAGTGCAGTGCCTGGCACATGGTAAGCCCTTAATAAATGATTCCCTTCTTTTTTTGTATATGGAAATATGAATGTTCATTGATATTTGTCAAGTTCACAATAGAACATTTAAAAAATAAATTCCTGTGTAGCACAATCCACTTTAAGGAATTTAATAGGTAAACCCTCAAATTTAAAAACAGACTCAGGAGGTGTGATTTTTTTTGCGAAAAGATTCTTTGTTTTTCAGAAGCGTTTGCCACAGCGTTCATTTAATATTATATCAGCCTTATTCATGTCGCTCATATTTGTTTATATCAACGACGAACCTGATAGAGAAGCTTGGAGGAGAGACACTTACAGCAACCACCAGTTGAAGGTCAATCATTAATGAAGATAAAGTATCGCTGGAATTACGAATTAGTGAGGAAATTACTGAAGAGAAATTTTATATACAACTTTTTGAAGGACACAATTAGTACTTCAAGTTCAGTATGCCTGCCAATGGTTCCTATAAACACTACCAGAAAAGCTTGCTCAGTTTCTTCATCTAGGAAATGGGAACAATAATACCAGTACCGCTTGCCTCCGAGGGGTATTCTGAGGTGCAGGTCCATGTGTATTTAATTGTATTTTGTATTTTGTAATTTGCAATTTGTATTTGTAATTTGGACTCGTTTACAAAATGAAAGGCGTTAGATAAATGGCATCGTTATGATGACGTGGCTAGGGAAGAATGCAGTCAGAGATTTAAAATATGAGGCTTTATGAATCACCCATTTCTCACAGTTTAATCCCTGCGGTAAGCGCCAACCACTGGGTCATTATGCTGTTCGGAGATCCCCCCCATCTTCCTGTCTGCTGTACCTCCTAGGGCAGGTCTTAACTCTGATATTATCCCATTTCTGATTTATGTTGAAGACATAGTTGGCCAGACTGTCTCAATACTCTGGAATCTGCCTCTCTGCCCTCCAGCATGGGTGTAAGACTCTGGCTTCTGAACAAGTACCTTCCTTCTATACGGCACTGAATTACTACCTCAGGATATGTCACCTTCAACGTCAATCCACGTCTGAGGAAGTCCTCCTTGTCCACCCCTTGGCTTCAGGTAATAGACTGCTCCCACTGGCCTTTGCAATACTTCCCTCTCCTCCTTTCCTACTTCAGGTCTTGCACAATCTCCTCCCTCCTCACAGATGTCTCCAGACTCTGGAAGCCACTCTCTTTCCTCAATGCTATCTCTCTCTCGTCTGTCTAAATTAAATTCTATTTATCTAGGCTTTCTAGACTGGGCTCTGAATGGTGAACTCTAACCCTAAATGTGTGCACATCTTTCCAACATCTGCCTCACTTGGTCTTCAGCCTCTGGGGTCCAGCCCTTCCCTGCTCCCTATGCCCAGCATCTCAGGGCATTTTGCTTACTATATGGCCTCTCTTTCCATACTGAATTTTTCTCTCATCCTGAGCTCCTGCCTCTTTAGCTGAGCTGACAAACAAACCCAAAACCAATGGGTAGAGAAGATCTTTCCTTGTTTTTAGCTCCTGGATGGGATTTCTTCCCTTTCTCTTGAAGAGTCCTGGCTCGTGCTTGGGGCCCTTCCCTCAGAGGGAGGATCCCAAAGATGACATGCTTTTGCTATAATTACAAATAAAAGATGCATGAGCATACACCAATAACAACATATTTTTTCCACCCTCTCAAGTAATCAGGCAGGGTCATTTCACCACAGCCCACATCTCCAATGCATTATAATCACAGTCAGCACGGTGTAATTCAGCCATGCAAATTGTCCTTGGCTCATATGCTTGGGGACTAAGAGAAATCATGCCACCGTGCTTTGGGCAGGCTGAAAGGTTAACGTAAAACAGTCATGAAACCCACAGCAGCAGTACGATAGCCCTTTAGGCTACTGACATCAGATGTCTCACCTTTAGACCAAATGCTTGCAGACAAATATTCAATCAATCCTTCCTTCCTTAAAGTGCAGAAGACCTGGGGCCAAATCATGGCTCTGTCATTTATGATTGATTTACCTATGGCCAAGTCACGCTCTCTGTGTCTCAGTTTCTTCATCTGTAAAATGAGTGGACTGGGCACAATGATCCATAAGGTTGCTTTCAAGATTTCTATGATCCTGTGACATTTGCATTCCTTTTTTTTTTCCCTCCTCCTGGACTATAAATATCATCTCCTTTGGCATTTCCCCATTGGCTCTACTCACTTTCCTCTTTTTTCTTATTCTTTTGTATCCTCAATAAATTCTCCATGTTTTATATCCAGGTATGGGGCCCCTAATAGGACACTGTATGCTAATAAAGGTGAAAGCAATGTCCAGAAATGAACAGAATCCTAGAATGCTAAAGCTGGACAGAACATTAGAGGTCATCCATCTCACCACATTTATTTTTAAAAATTAGAAAATTGGGGAGCAATGTATTGCCCCAACTAGTACAGCTCATAAGTGGCATGGCTGAGACTAGTCAAGTCTTCTGGCTCCCAGGCCTGTGCATAAATGAGTAGAATGAGAAGTGACACTATCCCAGGAAAAAATGTAAAGCCAACAAAGTCTCTCCCTCCCTCTCTCTCTCTTTCTCTCTCTGTCTCTCTGTCTCTCTCTGTCTCTCTCTCTGTCTCTCTCTTTCTCTCTCTCTTTCTTTCCCTCTCTCTCTCTGTCTCTCTCTCTCTTTCTCTCTCTCTGTTTCTCTCTCTCTGTCTCTCTCTCTGTCTGTCTCTCTGTCTCTTTCTCTCTCTCTTTCTCTCTCTCTCTTCCTCCCTCTCTCTCTCTCTCTCCCTCCCTCTCTCTTCATCTAGGTAGAACAGTGGATAAAGGGCAAGCCCTGAGGTCAGGAAGACTCCCAAGTTTGAACCTGACCTCAGACAATTACTAGCTGTGTGACACTGGGCAAGTCATTTAACCCTGTTTGCCTCAGTTTCCTCATCTGTCAAATAAACTGGAGAAGGAAATGGCAAACCACTCCAGTAGCTTTGCCAAGAAAACTACACAGTCATGAAGAGTCAGACAGCAATGAAATGACCAAACAACAACATCTCTACATCCTGTAGTGCCCCATATTCCAGGGGCTCAGTGCCTAAATTTGGTCTTCTTGCCAGCCACCAGACTAGGATCTCCAATCCATGGCAGTGAAGCACAAGTTCTGGTCAGTCTTACCAAGCTGAAAAGGCTTTCACTTTGCAAGGAACATGTAGGTCTATCATCTTAAGACTAGCCGGCTTGCTCTGAATCACTAGGTTGGTTATGAGGTGGTGCATTTTTAGGCTATAACAAGTCACAAAGACCACCTACTAGGGTGTGTTGGAGTTATAATCTGCACCAATGACCATGAATTGTTGAAATAAAGCAGTCTGCACACATGTCATCTTCTTCTTCTATACTCCCAGCTCTCTGGGGGCAGACCTTGGGTCTCATCTAAACTTTGTATTTCTCCAGGGGTCAGCACAGCACTGTGTACCTAATTAACACTTAATAAATGATGGTTGAACGGACTCTTGGCCCTCCACTCTTTTGTACCTTTCCCCACATAGCAATACCCAATATAAGCACCCACCGAGGTACCAAATATTGTTCTGCTTTGTCTAAACCTGGAATCAAAATTTGATCTTAGTTATGTATTTTATAAACTCAACAACACTAAGGTAGAGATGACCAATAAGGCTGTCCTTAAAGGGATCATAAGCAGCTCAAGAGGGACAAGGAGCCTTGTATTATTTGGAAGGAATAAAACATTAATTGTGAAATTTCAGGCCTTAGCTGAGTGGTTGTTTTGTTTCATTTTTTTGGTAGGGGGCTGTGATTTTGCTCACGCTCGGAGCTCTAAAAAGTCAAACTTTCTCCACTATACCAGGTCAGCCACTCTCTATAACTCAGAGCCTTGGAGAGCTGCCTAGGATACCAAGGAGTTAACTCACTTATCCATAGCCACACAGCCAGTTATGGGTTAGAGGCAAGTCTTTGCCTTTACCCTTTTTGAACTTAGAACTTTTTTCTTTTCTGAACTTAATAAATAAAACAAGCATTCTTATAATATAGTAGAATAGAAAAAAAGATAATTGTACATGAAACTGCAAATCTATTATGCACAACTTGCTATTCCTTTTAAATATATAATAAAGTTATCATGTAATTTTATTTTTTCCCACTTTTTTCTTCCCACCCCTGTCCCCAACCTAGAGATGGCTATCATTAGCCACAAATACATACATACATATATACATATATATGCATATATATATAATATGTAAAACCATTCTATACCCACTTCTTTTTATTAATTCTTTCTTTCTCTGAATGCAGATAGTGTTTCCCTTCATATGTCCTTTGTAGTTAATTTTTATATAGTTTATTTGTATTTATAATATTTATTTATAAAAGTTTTATAATTTATATTTATTTATATTTTACAATATATTTATAAATTTATTTCTAATAGTGCATTCATAATATACTTATTTATAATAGTTTATATTTATTTATATCATTTATAATTTATATATATATATATAAGGTATTTATAATAGTTAAAATGACTTAGTTACTCATGGTTGTTCTTAAAACAATATGGCTGTTTACTGAATAAAATGTTCTCTTGGTTCTGCTCATTTGCTCTTCATTATTTCGTTTAAGTTTCTAAGATCATGAAGCCCAGGATCCTCTTTGCCATTCTGTCTCACCTAAGCATGATAAGCATCTTTAAATCAATGTATAGGCAGGCTACAGTTAAAGAAAGTAGATGTGAAAATTGAGAAATGAAAGCTAGTTCTTTAATCACAGGGTCTCTAAGCCCCTGTAGCCACATTTATCAACAGTGTAGCAATGTATATTGCTATATTCTAAGATGTCCATCAAACTTGGTCTATGCATGCATCTCCACATGGCTAGACATGCAGTGGCAGGAGGGGTATAAGAAGATGGGACACATTTTGGTAGACACCTACACAGAGAGGAATTTGAGAAACCCCAGGGCTATTCAGATCTCTAACTTCAGTCACATTTCAACCCTGGGTTCCAGAGATGACAGCCAATTTAAGTGAGTTTCATTCTCATTCCCTCCCATTGTAGATATGGTCCCCTTCCCTTCAGAGTGAAAGGGAAATGAGGAAGTATTGAAAACATACTTCTCCCCTCATCCTTCAAACAAATGTGAGTAGAGAAAATGAGCCATATTACCCCTACCTTGCTGGTTCTGTTCTATTTCCCATAAGACTCATTTAATTCCTAGGCTAAACAATGGCTTATACCTGGAGATCTCTGAAGCTGGAGTCTAAAGCAGTATTTCCATCTGCCTTGAGAACTTCCCATCGATCCTCTTTGAACATCTCCCTCCACGAAAGCTCCCCTTCCCCAGAAGTCAGCAGCTGACAGGGGGACGGACCGCTTAATGACTAAGGAGAACACTGATGATGGCCCTTTGAAGCAGCTGCTTCTCTACAACATCTATGCACATCCCAGGGATTTCTTTCTTCCATTGTTCCTCTCGGGGTAGGAAGGACGGCATAGTGGAAAGAGTACTGAACTGAACGTCAGGAGGGACGGGTTTAAAGGATACTCCCAGCTCTTGTGTCACTCTAGAAAAGTTACTTAAACACTAGAGGTAGCAGTTTTCTCTTCTGTCAGGCAGGATTCCCTAGAAAGGTAATACCCATCTTACAAAACTACTGGGAAGATCTAATCAATCAAAGAAAGAGAAAAAAAAAACTGTCCTTGTCTTTAAGGTTCAAATCCTACTACCTAGGGCAACTTATATAACCTCTTGGTCAGTCCGTGGGTCAGTCATTAGGGAAGGGGGACAGGAACAAACATTCATTAATTATGCGCCAGGCACTATGCTAAGCACTTTACAAATATTCTCTCATATGATCCTCATGATGACCCTGGGGGGTAAGTGCTAATATTATTCCCATTTTATGGGTGAAGAAACTGAGGCAGACAGAGGTCAAGTGACTTGCTCAGGATCACACAGTGTCTGAGCCCAGATCTGAACTCAGGTCTTCCCAACTCCAGGCCCAGCATTCTATCCACTGTGACATCTAGCTGCCTCTATAAACATTTATTAAGGGCCTACTATGTGCTGTGATAATTGCTGGGGATACAATTTCTTTCCCTGCCCTCAAGCAGCTCACAATTGAAAGGAAGAGGCAACGAGCAAACAAATATATGCAAACAAGCTATATACAGGATAAATAGGAAATAATCAGGTTGATTGGAAAAAGCCTTCCTGTGGAAGATGGGATTTTGGCTGAGATCTAAAGGAAACCAGGCAAGCTAGGAGGTAGGAATGAGGAAAGAGAGAGTATTCCAGGCATGGAGGACGGCCAGAGAAAATGCCTGGAGCTGAGAGATAGAGTGTCTTGTTTGAGGAACAGCCAGGAGGTCAGTGTCACTGGATTGAGGAACATATGAGGGTGGGAGGGGGATGTAAAGTATAAGAAGAATGGAGAATTGGGGAAAGGAGTGCTAGTTTATGAAGTCCTTTGAATATCAAAGAGGGGATTTTATATTTGATCCCGGGGGTGACAGGGAGTCACTGGAGTTTACTGAGTAAGAGGGTAACATGGCTGGACTTGTGCTTTAGGAAAATCGTTTGGGCAGCTGAGTAGAAGAAGATGGAGGAGAGGGAGAAGAGACTTGGGGCACACAGACCCACCAGCAAGCTATCGCAGTAGTGCAGGGGTGAGGGGATGAGGAACCGAACCAGGGTGGTGGCAGTGTCAGAGGAGAGAAGAGAGCATATCAGAAAGATGTTACAAAGGTGAAAATGACAGGTCCTGGAAACAGATTGGACACAGGGGTTGGAGTGGGGAGAGACAGTGAGGAGCCAATAACAACACCTAGCTTTCAAGCCTGGGAAACTGAGATGATGGTTCCCTCAAGGGAAGGGAAGTTTGGAAGGCGGAGGGCTCAGGGAGAAAAAGATAATGAGTTTAGTTTAAACTCATGTTGAGTTTAAGATGTCTACAGAACATCCAGTTCAACATGCCTAAGAGGCAGCAGGAGATGCAAAGCTGGCGGTCAGCAAAGAGGTTACGGTTGGATAAGTAGATCTGAGAATCATTATTACAGAGATGACAATTGAATCCAGGGGAGCTGATGATATCACTAAATGAAATAGCGCAGTGGGAGAAGAAATAGGGACCCAGGATAGAGGCTGGTGGCACACCCACAATTAGTGAGGTGACCTGGATGAAGAACTATCAAAGGAGACCAAGAAGTCAGGTAGGTAAGAGAACCAGGAAACAGTGGGATCCCAAAAACCCGGAGAAAAGAGACTCCAAGGACTCCAGGATGATCACGAGTGTCAAAGGCTGCAGAGAGGTCAAAGAAAATGAAGACTGAGAAAAGGCACTGGATTTGGTCATTGGTAACTTTGGAGAGACCAGTTTCAGGTGAATTGATGAGGCTGGAAACAAGACTGTAGAAAGTTGAGAAGAGTGTGAGAGGAGAGGAAGCAGAGGTACCTACTGTTGATGGCCTATCAAAGGAGTTAAGCCACAGAAGGCAGAAGGGATATGGGAGGACATCCATATGGGATGGATAGACTGAGTGAGGATTTTTTTGAGGATGGGGAGAAATGGGCAGAAGTTGGTAAACAGGGAGAGACTGAAGATGGGTGAGGGAGTGGGGATGTTATCATAAGGGGGCAATATGGCGACTGGATAGAAAGGGATCGCTTGAGCATGCAGAGGGTTGGCCTTGGCAAGAAGGACTTCATCATGTGAGATAGGGGAGAAGATAGTGGCAGAAAGCATTTGGGCAACATGAGAAAAGCAGGAAGGGAGAAGCAGGAACTCTAGGTGAATGGCCGGTTTCTTCAGTGAAATATAAAGCAAGGTTCTCAGTGGAGACGATGGAGGTAAGGGGAGCGCTGGGAGGTTTGACAGGGGATAAAAAGTTTTGGAAGAACTGCTGTGGAGAATGGAATAGTGAGCTGATTAGGGAGATGTCAAAGGATCAGCTAGCTGCAGTTGAGAGCCCAGCTGAGATTGTGTAACATAAATTTGTAGTGCACACAGTCAGACCAGTTGTGTAATTTCCTTCAGCTTCCTTCAATAGTACATGTGTAAGAATGAGGGCAGTAAACGGAGGGAATGAGTCTAGACTGAGGCTTGGTAGAGCACAAATGGCCATATGAGAAGGGGGCAAGGGACTCAAAAGTGAGGGACTGTGTAAAATTGAACTGGTTCAACAAGGTGCCAGGATAGGGAAAGAAGTAGAGTGTGGCTAGTGCAGAGCTGATGGCCCTGGAGAGAACCAAGAGGTGGAGGGATTAGGTTTTCAGTTTCCTCCTATATAAAAAACCAAAAACACCGGGAGACAAGCCAAACTGGCCTCTCTCTATTCCTCAAACACGACCCTTGATTTCCCGTTGCCATGTCTTTGCATGGCCGCTCCATGTGACTGGAAAGCACTCCCTCCTCACCTTTACAGAATTCTTCTCTTCCTTCAAGAGACATCTGAAGCACCTTATTCTGCATGAAGGGAAGCTAGGGGGTACAGCAGATACATCGCCAAAACTGGCCTCAAAAACGGGTCTCAAATACTGAACACTTAGTTCAAAGTTGAGTTCCAAACTGGCCTCAAATACTTACTAGCTGGGAGATCCTTGCCAAGTCACTTAACCTCTGCTTGCCTCAGTTTCCTCGTCTGTCAAATGAGAGTCATAATAGCGCCTACCTCCCAGAGCTGTCATGTGGCTCACTTAAGATACTAATTGCAGTGCACTGAGCACAGTGCCCAGCACACAGTAAGTGCTACATAAATGTTAGTTCTTATTTCTATGAAGCTTTACCTGATCTCCCAGCTGTCATTTCCCTCCTTCACAATCCACTTTGCACATGTTTATATTTATTCATGTTGTATTTATGCTGTTTATACGTATATATTTACGTGTCTCTCCCCTTAGAATGAGCTCTTTGTAAGTAGAGTTTTTTTATACTGTAAGACCAGGACTTAGTGTGTGCCCTGGTACATAGTAGACTCTTAATAAATACTTGTTTATTGATTGAAAAGGGAAGGGGCTTGGACTGAATGACCTCTAACATCCCTTCTAACTTCAAATCTATGGTCTTCTATCCTTCCTATTCTATATGAAGAGTTTCATAATCTTTAAAGCACTATGTGGAGCATCACCTAAGATTATATAAAATACCACAAAACAGTCTCAATTAATCTTGCTGACAGACTCCAAGGCAGACATGAGGAAAAATGGTAGTGATAAGTGGATGGAGCTGATATCTCACTCAGAACAGACAGAGCTGGCACTTCACGCAATTTGGTTAGGGTGGTGACAGTTATTCAGTCCTAATGTTTCAAGCCTGAAAGGCTTAGGAATGACTACATAAATTCCTTTGGTGACTTGGGCCTTTGGTGTTTAGGGAGGCCAACCTTGCTTTTTCCTCCTATTACACAAAATGTGTTCACAAATCACTTTTAGAGTAATTTGTCACTGATGATTAAAGTGGTTATTAGGAAGGACCTGGATTTTAAAGAGTTATCAAAGGCAGTTGTGCATTTCATCAGCAAGAGAAATGGGGGTCAAATCATGCTACTATTTAATTACCCTGTTTTCCTCCAGAGATAATTCAGCTTCCTGGGTCTTGATTTCCTTTATTTTAAGGCAGGAAAATGGACTAGTTGCTAGTTGCTTAATGAGTCAGCACATCAGATACGGTGGTTGTGTGTCTTCTAAAATGCCACCAGATCCAAAGGATAAAGATATAAGAATTACCTAATAATGACAGGGACTTGAAAACATTTTATTGCTTGTCAAAAAAATGACTTTTAATTAATTTTAAAAAGACACTGAGGTTGAGGCCATAAACATTCTTTAAGTCGCTAGAGATTTGCTTACAGAACCAAGTCTTTTGAGGGATATGAATCAGAACGACGACAACAAACACCACAAGTATATAACACTGAGGATTGCAAAGCACTTCCATATACATGACTTCATTTGATCCACCCAACAATCCTATAAGTAGTGATGATAGTGACACTTTCCAGAAGAAGAATCTGAGATTGAGAGATGCTCAGTAATTTGTCCAGGGTCATGCTGGTAGGAAGTCTCTGGGACAGCATTCCAATTCTAGTGGTCGCTTCCAACTTTAAAATTCCTCAATTCTGTGATTCATGGGGCGAAATTAAAAAAAAACACAAAACATAGTGTAACATAAAGTAAAAAGAGAAAGGAGAGGAACATTGTTTGTTTTTTTCCAACATGCCATATGGTCCTCCTCACAAGACCAAAAAATTGAGGAGGGACCCTGACAGTAGCAAATGTTTCTTGAGATAAGTTCCACTGCCAGTGATGTTCATTTCAAGCACTTATATTCTATGATGCAATATTCTCCTGATAATGCTCTCTGAACTGTGTATACATAGAACCCAGAAAATCACAAATAGGAATGAAGGAAAGAAGAAAGGAAGTAAGGAAGGAAGAAAGGAAGGAAAAGAGGGAGGAAGGGAGGGAGTGAGGGGGAGGGGGAAGAAGGAAGGGAGGAAGGAAGGAAGGAAGAAAAGGAGGGATGGAGGGAGGGAGGAAAGAAGAACTTATTAAGTACATACTAAGTGCCAAGCACATGCTAAGCACAGGGGATACAGATACAAGCAAAAATAGACAGTCCCAGATGGCAAGGAGCTTACATTCTAATA
This sequence comes from Trichosurus vulpecula, assembly GCF_011100635.1. Lineage (NCBI taxonomy): Eukaryota > Metazoa > Chordata > Mammalia > Diprotodontia > Phalangeridae > Trichosurus > Trichosurus vulpecula. The sequence goes on along the minus strand of NC_050575.1, from coordinate 268,636,346 downwards.
GGAGAAGACACACAAAAAGAAGCTGAAGAGGGAGGAGGGGAGAACACAGTGTATGGAATCAGAGAAACAGTTGTCATGCAGATTTGTTTATAGAAATAGAGGGTTTATTATAGCAATTCAGGATCAGGTCATTGCCACCAGAAATTATAGAAGAGTTATCATTAAGCAGTCCAGAATTAGAGGTTCCTACTAGTGCTAACATGCCATGATTCTGTATATAAGTAACTAAGCTCAGGCAGTGATAGCGTGTATCCCTGACTTCACATCCAGAAAGATTTCAGAAAGGTCATGTTGAACTAAGCTTTTGTATTTGGGCTCTTCTGATGCTCTGATAATAACTTCAATTAAAGTCATAGGAGATGTTTGACATAGATACAAAAAGGATATTGACCTACCCTCCCTACCTTAATCTGTACTACGGAAGGGCCTGTATGCCCAGTCAATCAGCCAAAGTGCAGGGCAATTAATTTCTCCTTCTGTATTCTCTTTGCTCCATTTTGCTTATGCAATTTAATCTTTTTTCCTCCATTCTTTTCCTTCTTTATAATTTTTCTGCCTCTTCTTTTCTTTCTTTTTTAAAAAAAGGTTGAGATCTCTCTAAAGAACCAATTTCACTGTAGCATTGATCTTACAGACAATAGGCCAGTAGATTAAAACTCTGTTGTAGTTTCTAAATCAAAGGATGATTTGGATGAGTGATGGTCAGTGGTCTCACACTAATTTTTTTTAATAACTGGAGAGAAAGCATTCTTATCGCCTTCTCCCTAGAGATATTTCTTACCTTACAGAATCAAATGCACAAAACAGAGTGAGGCAAGTCTTGGACTCCCATTTTCCTTTGATACATTGGTTACCAAATCTTAGACTCACAAGAGGAAACGACATCTTAAGGCTGCAAAGTCTGCCATTAGGCACCTAGTCAATATTATCCTTAAATAGAAGGATATTTACTTCAGGCTTACATAGAATCCAACCCTTTAAAGTTAGAACAAGTGTCATGGAATCCTTGTTTAGGAGTCATAGTGCCTGAGATCAAGTCCCAGCCTTGTTACTAATTCTGAGAGATGCTGGACAAGACATTTCATTTTTCTGAGACTCGGTTTCTACATGTGGAAAATGAAGTGGTTAGACTACATAATCTCTAAGGTTCCATTTAGTTCCAAGGTTCAGTCCCTCAATGGTTTCCTTAGTCCTTTATCACTGGAATATTAACAAAAAATGTATGACAGGAGTTTTAAAAATGGGTCAGTCATAATGGTGAGAGTGAGAGATTACTGAGGGAGAGTCCACATGTTCTGTCAGCTTCTGCACAATGCTAAGCACCTTCCTTCTCTGTTTACCTGTCATCTGTTCTGTCTATATCTTGTATGTACATAGCTGTTTACATGTTGTCTCCCCCATTTGGATGTATGTTCCTTGAAGACAGAGACTGTCTTTGTATTTTTCTGTTTCCCTAGCCTAGTGCTTAATACAATGCTTGACGCACAGTAAGTGATTAAGGACTGGTGAAGGGAGTTCTTCTAGCAATAAGATCACAGAACAATTGGAATACACCGGAATATTCACCCCTTTTATTCTTCACAATCTAGTCTTCCTATCCAGATAGTCTCAGCCAGTCGGCCATTTCAACGATTCATTCACTGTTGCCTTTGACCCTCTTTTCTTCATGGCTTTCTGCTCCTACTGCCTTAGAAAACCCCATTATCTCTCTTTCAAATATAAGCTCCATGAAAACAGAACTATTTCACTTTTGGCTCTGTATCTCTAGCACTATTAGCACCATTCCTGGCACACAGTAGGCACTACTTAAATGCTTGCTAGCTGACTGATTTTCTACTCTTGCTTTTCTGCTGTCAAGTATTTCTGGAGAAAGTTATAATATTTGGTTGATTGGTACCACTAAAAACTCATGCTCCCAACCCTCATTTAGGACCACCCTCCTTTCTTAAAATTCTTCTCCCTTGACTGGCAATATAGTCTAATATTACACATTCTACATTACTATATTCTCTATTATATCTAGTTCCCTTTCCGCCTCAACCCCTGCTTCTTCTGCCATGCCCTAAATGTAGGCATTTTCCATAATTCTTCACTCAGTCTTCACTTTTCTTCTCCCTACATTCTTCTCCTCAGTAGGCTCATCCATTCTCACAGCTTCAACTACCACTTTTACACAGGTGTGTTTCATCAGTGTTTGGACACATGTCCATGATTAATACAATCATCAGGGTTGGGAACAGGAAATCGCTTCCAGGTAAAGAAGGGCAGGGTCTAAGTCAGAATTCAAGCAAACAAAATCAATTGGCCAAGCCTGGTGAGTACCAATGCTTTTTGAAAACACCTACATCCAAAGGTTGAGATGGAAGCAAGAAGCTGTTTGCAAGAGCTGAGATCGGGAGGTCAGGAGATCACTACCAGAAGATAGGGCAAGATATGACATATTGGGGAGACAGCCTTTGACTGATTTGACCTATATCCATAAAGCTTCAGCCCTTTCTTCATGGCTCTGTGGATTCTCCAACACTACTCTGAGCCAATATGTCACAATGGTCAAGAGTTATGTCCACTATTCCCCCTCATGACTCATCCACATCAGAAAGTCTGTGACATCATGCAGTGACTTCCAAGTCTATATGTCTAGCCCTCATTTCTTTCTTGAATTCCAGTCTAGTTTCCTCCTAGACTTCATGATATATTAGAAAGAGCACTGGCTTTGGAGTCAGGAGATTGCCATAGTTTCTTCTTCTATGAAAGAAGAAACCTTTAAAGTCCCTTCCAGATCAAAATCCATGACATTCTGATACATGCCTGGATGTCTAGCCACCATCCCAAACTCAGCTGCCTAAAACCAAGCTCACTGATTTTCTCCCACAAAATTAGCTCTTTCTACTGACTTCCCTTTTTTTCTATTAGATGCAACTCCCACTCACCCAGTACTGAAAATTTCAAATCATCTTTTGTGCCTTCTTCTCCCTTCCCCCCCACCATATCCAATTTACTGCAATGTCCTGTCAATTCTTTCTCTACAACATCTTTCACACCCACCCCGTCTCCTGTCTCCTTTCTATTCCCATTGCTTAGTTCAAACTATCATTATCTCTCTGTAATAGTCTCCCAGCTTAGTTCCCTGTCATCAGTTTCTTATCCTTGAAATCCATCCTATACATGCTGCCAGACTTAATGTCCTTAAAATACAGTTCTTACCACATCACCCCCCTTCTCAAAAACTTTCAAAGGCACTTCACTGTCTACAACTTAAATCTAAATTCCCTAACCTAGCATTCAAAACTCTCTCCAGTATGGCGCTGGTAACTCTTCTCCGTATACTTGGCATTCTAGCCAAACTATCCGGTATTCTCCGCATATTCCTTGTCCCTTTTTGCCTTTGTGCCTTCACTTTTCCATCTGCCTGAAGTACTTTCCCCACGTACACATATCTGCTAAAATAATCCTAAATATCTTTCAAGGCCACGTTCAGGTGATACCTCCTCCATAAAACTTTCCTGATCCTCCCAAATGGCAGCAATAAGTCCCTTTTCTGAACACTTCATTTGTAATGCCCACACAATCTTATCTTGTATCAGTTATCTGTGTCCACGTAGTCCCTGCCCTTTTCCCCCTGATCAGATTATAAACTCTGGGAGGGCAAGGATCATGTTATCATTTCTCTTAACATCTATTCCAGGACATAGGAAATGCTCCATAAAAAGCTGTTTCTTGGTACCATCAGTGGTACAAGAAAAGCCTGCCATGGGTTGTTATCAGGGATGACTTGTAGGTGCTGACCTAGTTGGTGTGATTATAACTGTCATTTATATGGTACATTTTGGTTTAGAAAAAGCTTTCCATAAAGCCTCTCATTTGATCTTCACAACAATCCTGTGAGATCAGAAGGACAAAATTATTCTCTTCTGTGAATCGATCAATCAACAAACAAGTGCTAACTACGTAGCAGGTATTGTGTTGAGTCCTGGGACACAAGTACAAAGTACAAGTACAAAGACCGGAACCATCCTGGTTCACAAGAAACCTACATTCTTATGAGGGAGACAAACAGGTTCATATATAAACATACACAGCACAAATGCAAATATATGTACAGCAGTCAAATACAAGGTAGTTGGCAGCATCAGGAAAAGCTTAATGTACAAGATGATGCTTGAGCTGTCTTTTAAAGGGAAAGAGGAACTCTATGAAGTAGGAACTAGGAGGCAGTACATTCCAGGCATGAGGGACAATGAGAGCAAAGTCCTGGAGAGGGGAGAGACAGAGAGAAGGAGTGTTGTGTTGAAGACCAGAGAGAAGGCTACTTTGGCTCAAAGATCCCAGAATTTCAGATGAAGAGACTCAGTCTAAGAGAAGGGAAGTCATTTGAATTATTCACACACATACTAAGTGGTAAAGCAAAGATCTGAACCCAAGACTTCTAATTCCAAATCCGGGGCTCTTTTCACCCCCTCCCCATTCCCTAAATGATTTTTTTTTTTGCTTATGACCTGACAATTCTTCAATAAAAAAGTCTTTCATTTTAACGACTTTAGTATTTCAAAATCTTTTGTTAATAAGATGACAGGTTTAGAATGTAAATACTCTAGGAATGTGAATTCATGCTAAAGTGTGATTTAATATTGGCAAACGAAAGGAAGGTGTGGCTGGAGGGTACTAGAGGGCAATGGTGAGTTAGGGTGGTGGGACTGACACTAAAAATGTCCCAGTTTTGACTTAGGGTAGGCCTTCCTTCGTCATTACACTGTACTATTCTTCCACTTAAACCTACTGCGGTAATAATGATAATAAGCAATAGTTTGCATTTATGTAGAACTTAAGATCTGCAAAGTGTTTTCTAAATATGATTTCATTTGATCTTCCTAACAGCTATTTGAGATAGGTACTGTAGTTATTCATATTAATTATTCATGTTGATTAACAATATTGATATCTACAATTTTACAGAGGATGAAACAGGCCACGTAGGTTAACTGATTTGTCCAAGGTCACACAACTGGTAACTGTTAAAATCAGAATTCAAACCCAAGTCTTCTTGAGATGAAGCACAGAATTCTTTCCAATACAACACAAAATGTCTATCGTTCCTCAGTGCTCTCAGGAAGACTCCACCCCCAGCTAACAGCAGCAGATTGGGATGGGGTGAAGAAAACTTGAAAGTGGGTGGCTGCTGGCTATAGGCTGTTACAGCTAAACCCAGCTAGTTTATAATCTGTTTAGGGAAAATGGATCAGGATCATGCATAGATACCAATACCTGGGATACAAGGAGGATAATGATAAACACCACAGGGGAGGTATATGGTGTGATGGGGATAGAGAAGAGGGATACGCCGCTGTCCGTGTAATAGTAATAGCCAGCACTGACATAACCCTTTAAGGTTTATAAAGTGCTTTACAAATATTATCTCGTTCTGTCGTTCCAACATGAGAGGTAGGTGCTGTTATTGACTCAGGATTTTAAAACTGGGACAGTGAAAGTGAGGAGGAGTCTAAGTATGTCAGAGGCAAACATTCCCCAAATTCTGCAGTGCATCTTAAAGACTCTGATGGTACATTTTTTAATGATAATTCCAAACATTGGATGATACATTGTTCCTGGGAGTAACTTGACTCTATAAAGGCTGCCTTGCTTTACAAAAAGGAACTGTTTAACGTAAATCCAAACAAGAGATGGGGAAAGGAGAGGCTGTAGTATTGTGTACTTGTAAATTATGTAATCCTTAAAAAAAAAAAATAAACAACTTTTTTGCATTTTCTGTCTTAGTACTTGTACCTTTTTGTAACTGTCCAAGCCATAATGGCCCCCTTCTTTCCCTCCCTGCTCCCCAACATAGATATGAAGGAAAGCTTTATAAACCATCTCCTTGGGAGTTCTATTAGATTGGTTCTAGTACATGGAGGTGGGAAGGAGATTTACCTATACACTGATTTAAGACCAGTTCAAATAAAAATGTACATGTTAAAGAAACTCGAGGGAAAATATTTTCAGTTTTTAAAAAAATTTTCCTCTTTACATGTAAAGATGAGGAAATTTAGAGATATAGAGATCACAAGATCACATAGCTACTGAGTGTCTGAGGCTGGCTTTGAACTCAGGTTTTCCTGAATCCAAGTCCAGTACTTTAACCAGCATACTAACTGGCAACCCAATGTATTACCTAGGTGCTTAATTATAGGATGGAGTGGGAGGGTGGGGGAGTTCTGGTAAAGTTTTGTGGAGAAAGTATCCTTTGAAAATAGCCTTGAATGTTTGGGTAGGATTATTTTGGTGGATTTGTGTATGTAGGAAAGGAAGTTCAAGATGATCAAAGAGCAAAGACACAGAGGCAAAAAAAAAAAAACATATTCAGGGAATATCAAAGACATAGGAGTGTGTTACACTGGAAGAGCCCTGTTTGGTTTTTTGTTTTGTGTTGTTTTGTTTTGTCTTAACATTTATATAGCACTTACTATGTGCCAGGCACTGTGCTAAGAGCTTTGCAAATATTATCTTATATCATCTTCCTAACAACCTCTGAGAGCTAGGTGCTATTATTATCATCCCCATTTCACAGACGAGGAAACGGAGGCAAACAGAGCTTACGTGACTTTCCCAGGGTCATATAGCTAGGAAGCGTCTGAGGTCACATTTGAACTCAGGTCTTGCTGCCTCCAGGCCTGGCCGTCTATCCCCTCTGCTGCCTAGCTGTCATCTACTCTGATTACCTCATTTTAGAGGTAGGAGACCCAGAAGACTGAGATCTAGAGAGAGCTACAGAAGAAAGAAAAAACACAGTTCTTGAACTCTTATTCGGGTTACGATGAGTAACTTTAAAAAGCTTTAGAATCTGAGATCTTGACAAAAGTTTTATGGATATAGGGAGGTGGGGAAGGAAGGATGTTAACTTTCATTAATAGCCCATCTGTCTTTTTTTTTTTGCCAGTGTCTCAAGGTGTTCAAAATGTTAAGTCTAATAGATCCCTCTTTTATTAGCACTATGATTAGTTATCATTCCTGAGTCCTCCGCATCTTCATTCCTTCCCTCCTTTTAGACGCTGCTCTCAAAACATAATTGAGCCAATAATTTGGCAAAACAGGGAAAGTTGTTAGCTAACTGCTACGAGGCATTTCAGTCAGCAAGAAAGCCATCCAGGAGATTCACGGCTGAAGAAATGCATAAACAGCAGCCGCTCTCATCCAGAGAAGTTTTATTGGAGATGAAGTTTGGAGCTCTGCAAGGCCTGATTTATTGTAGGGGAGATCAATGGGAAAACACTGTCAAGCTTCTGGAACTAGCGAGATATTTAGATCACTCCACTCACGTACATCATATTTATGAAAGGAACAGGAAACTGGCCGATTATATATTAGAAAATCCTGGAAGACAAACTGCAGCCTTTCCAAACGAAGCCTTTTATGAACTGGATTCCAAAAGGCTTCCTTCATTTGTCAGTACTTTGTGACTGGGGAGACAGCCAGTTTCCTAACACACTTCCATTTTGAAAACTGGTCTTCATTAGGCTTGAAATGTTCCTCGTTTCTAATTGCAAGTTGCCCCACTTTCTTTAGTAACTAGAAGATATTCCAGATTTGACGGGGCCCAGGAAGGGGTTGCCCAACGGTAAAAGCTAGCTCAAAGGTCTTAAGTAAACCTGAAGCGATATTTAAGTGTTTCTTGCAAAGAAAAAAAAAGGTCTGGACGCCAACATGCATCCTGATACTCACTTGTCCCCACAGGTGATGTTTCTGTCTCCTTTTTTACTGATATATAATAATATTCATAGGACTGCATGTAGTAACAATGCTGCTTGCAGCTGCTGTGGAGGTGTAAGGTCAATAACACCAGCACGCAGGAGGACTGCTAGCTTAGGTCCTTTGATCTGCTTTTGTAAGGAAAGAAACTTTAAGGGGTTTATGATCTCACTTTAACTAAACATATATATATATATATATATATAACATCCACTTAGTTCAGGGGAAAAAGTCAGCATCCTGAACTTCAGAGAAAACACAAGCAGAAATTATATAACCAGAGCAAATAATACATATTAGCAGATAGGGCTTCTGTCTGTCCATAGCAATACATACGTAGTTACCAGCAAGAGAAGCACAAACATCTGAGTATTCAAAGCCAGAGGGCTCCTTAATGGCTACCCAGAGTCTCATCTAGCCCAATCACAAGAACACTCTTCCAATGAGTGATCCCCCAAAGCAAAATGCTAACCTCAGAGTATATGTATTGTTTCTAATTGAAGACTCTTGATTCAATCAAAGACTCTTCATTCAAACAAGGCAAGACTCAATCAAAGGTACCTGACTGCCTTAGTGCTGAGAAGTACTCCAAAAGAAAAAAAACAGCAAAAAGTCCCACTTTCTTGCCATTATACTGTACTGAATCAATTTGGAGGACCTTAATGGATTCTATCTCCCAAACTGATCGGCTTGTCTAATAAAGCTTTGAATAATCTTATCTGCCAGCCAGAGATGAGGTCTTTATGCTACAATACCAGATTTGCAAAGGGTACCCCTCCAATCAACCATACCAATGACTTTTCCCATGGGATTTTCCCTGGGATAGCCACACACTATGGGGGCTTCTTGGGCACTGGCTACCTACATTCATTGGCTCAGAGATGTTTAGAGCTCAAAGAGATCTTAGAGAATACTGGGCCTGGATGCCTCATTTTATAGACAAGGAAATTGCAATACTCATCTTCATGGTCAAATGGGAAGGGGAAAAAAACACGTAAACTTAAAATTTTAAAATATCAGGATTTTACTCCAGATGTGTGCCCACAGATGTCAGACCCCTTCTGTGGAGCTCATTTTTTCTCACCTGTAGAATAAGAAGGTTGGCCTTGCTTTCTAAAGGCTGGCTCTGAAATCTAGCTGCCCTAGAGGTGAAGTAACATGCCTAAGGTCACAGAGTTAAGGACAGGGCCAGAATGAGAGCCCAAGCCTCCTGGCTTTAGGTTGGGGGCCCTCCCCACCAGCACTCCCTCCACCATGCTGCTTATTCTTTAATTCAATTTCATAGTCTTTTCCTTAACTGTTTTTCTTTTCACTTTATAGAGAATATCAAAGTCACCAGGCCAGCTGTTCAATGGTATCCTAAAGACTTTCCTGAAGTAGTAGTTGTTGTTGAGATTATGAAGATAATGTAGTTGTTTACCAGTGATTCAACCTTTCCACTCCCTTTGGGGAACTTGGCTCCTCTTTGAGTTAAAGCCTTTCTTTCTAAACTGATAGTACAGATGGTTGAATTTATCAGCATTCAACCCTTAAAAAGGCTTGGTGGGTTGATTTTTTTTTAAATGTATACAGAGGAGGCTCAATCTCAATTCTCTTGTTGCTTTTTTTCTCCTTTGCCCAGGGCTTCTACTGACTTCAAAAGGAGCTCTAAGGCAAGCAGGAGACTCTGAGGAGAATGAGTATCTGACCTAATTAAGCATAAACCTTACAATTTTTTCCTCTTTGCTGATGAAAAATTCCCTTTTCTCCACCTGCCTCTCCCTCCTCATCCTGATTTCCTAAAGGAGACAACCACCCTGTATTTCTCCTTAAGAATTTTAGTTCCTGAAAATCAGTTCCAACGTTTTAAAGGGAGGCAAAGGACTATAGCTGGGTTATGATAGTGATGTGGTACACTTGGATACTCTTTCTGATCACTTTCCCATCTAATGACCTCACTTGGTCCTTTGCACCACCCTCTAAGGTCCACAGAGTAAGCAAATATTCTCTGAGTCCTTTTTCTACTCAAGTAGAGAGAGGGTGAAGAAACTTTCTGAACCTCTCCACTATTTTATCAAATATCTAGTCACTCCCCAACCACACCTTAGTCATACTGTACACAAAGCCATGGATTAGTTGCATGATTTAAGTCTCTTAAGAGTTCAATTCTGCTCCCCCTGCAAATCCTTCCCATTCCCTTACCTAAGTACTACCTTTCCTTTAAGGTCCATGTCCTCCATAAGGACCCATCCGGATCCACATTCCATGGCCCTACTTAATCCACAGAGGACTCAATCTTTTCTGCCTCCAGGTGGCAAAGTAGATAGTGCCTTGGGTCTGAAATCAGGAAGGTCTCAGTTCAAATCCTCAACTGTAAAATGGGGATAATGATATCACCCACCCCTCAGGATTGTGGTGAGGAGCAAATGAGCAATTTGTAAAGTGTTAGCACAGTGTCTGGCACATAGTAGGTGTTATATAAGTGTTATTAGTATTATTATCAATTACTAGCTGCCATTTTATGTCTCTAGACTTAATATGGATTACAAGCTTGGCCATCAGAAGGAATTCTCTTCTCAGGGTTCAATTATTCTTAAGCAAATAATCTCTCTTTGTTGTTGTTTGCTCTTTTGTGCCATCATAAGACTAATTCCTTGTTGTGATACTCCATTTATGTTTTTAAGAATCTTCAGTGGCTCCCAACTGCCTCATGGATAAAAATAAACTCCTCGGCTTGACATTTAAAGCCCTCACAATTTGGCTCCAGCCTGCCTACCTTCACAGACATGCTTCACTATATTCCCCATTTACACACTCTGTGTTACTGCCAACTCAACCTACCTGCTTTTCTCCAAAACCCAGCATTTCATTTACAACCGCTGCCTTTGTACTGGCTGTCCTCCATCCCAGGACTGTACCCCTGTGTCACCTCTACTTCTCATAATCCCTCTTTTCTTTAAAGGCTCAGCAATGTGCCTCCAACTATGAGAAGTTTTTCATGGTCAATACGGAAGAAGCAGCAGCAATTTTGTCGTCGATGAATAGTACAAAGAAATCAGAGAAATCAATCAGAAAGCTGGCACCGAGGAATGATACATCAGTAATGGGAAGTTTCAATTATCCAGACATAAAGTGGAACTGTTTTTGCCAAAAGTAGAGTAGATATTTTCTTACTTGCTTTAATAAGAAATTTATCTTTCGAAAGGTGGAGGAACCAATGAGGAGTAATTTCTGTACTCAATCTGCTCCTCACTGACCAAGAGGAGCTAGTTACCTGGATTAGAAATGATAAGAATGTAATGGAAAGAGCACACTTCCATTGACAGAGTGTGATAGAGAAATAGAAAGATATAGTTTGAGAAATACTCTACATTTTCTGAAAATAAAGTTCAGAGGAAGGCTAGGTATGACCTAATGAACTAAAATTCTGCAAGTCAGCCCAGGAGTAATGGGAAACTTAAGAATAAAATTCTGAGGACACAAACAGAAATACTTCTAGTAAAGAGGGGAAAAAAGGAGGTCTCTAAAGAGATTAATGTGGATGCACAGGGAACTCACTAGCAAACAAACTTTTAAAACAAAAATATAGAAGACAGGAGGAAGGACAGATAATAGAGGATGAATACAATTATCACACAGTTGTATAAAAAGGGTGTCAGGAGTGCTAAAGTAGATAATGAACTGAGGTTAAGAGGAAGCTAAAGATAACAAAAGGTGTTTTTTGTCTTGTTTTGTTTTGTTTTTGCATTTAGCTCTCTTGGGGGAGACAGAAGGCTCAAAGAAGATATTTCACCATTCCTTGAGATGGGTGGGGCAATGACTATGAACAGGGAGGAGACAGAGCTGCTCCATTTTCTCTGCCAAGAAGAATGATGTTTGTACTGGAAATGATGGAATAAAAATGGCTAACTGGGAATTGCTAGCTAAGACTAATAAGGAAATAGTAATAGAATATCTATTGTCCTATTTTAAGGTAACTTGAAGTGAAAATTTTTTAGTCTGATGATTTAAGATGAACTTTAAGACCTTAGAAGCTTACACTTTAGAAGAATGAAAGCTCCTAGACAGAAAAGACCGTCTCCTTTTAATATTTTTATCCTTAGTACCTAGCACCTCACTGAAGCCCACATAAATTCTTGATTGATTGTTTAATTGATGAATTCAACTCACCAGGCTTGACCGAACTATATTCTCTGGTACTGAAAGTACTGATGGATATGATAGCTGAGCTATTGTCAATGATCTTGAAAAAATCAAGATTGTGGGAAATATTTTGACTTTCAAAAAAATAATGATATTGAGTAATAATAATGATATCTAGCATTTATATGTGTGCCAGCTTCATATTAAGCCCTTTACAAATACTGCCTCATTTGATCCTCACAACAACCCTGGTAAGTTTTACAGTCAAGGAAACGGAGAAAGACAGAGGCTAAATGACTTGTCCAGGGTCACACAGCTAGTCAATGTCTGAGGTATGATTTGAATTCAGTTCTTCCTAACTTGAGACCCAGAGCTCTATCTACTGCATGACTTAAAGAAAAAAAAAAATGGAAGAGAACAGAGTGTGCAAACTAGAGGACAAATAAAGCTGACTTCAATTTCTGAGAAAATTCTAGAACAGATCATTAAAGAGGTGGTTAATACAGGAAGAAGTGGCAATAACAAAGAGCTCTCATGGCTTCTTCAAAAACGGGTTAGTTCCTTATATATACTAAAAGTACTACAGGGGCAGCTAAGTAGGTGGCACAATACATGGAGCACTGGGCTTGAAATCAGGAAGACTCATCTTCTGAGTTCAAATCTAGCTTCAGATGCTTCCTAGCTGTGTGACCCTAGGCAAGTCATTTAACCCTGTTTGACTCAGTTTCCTCATTTGTAAAACGAGCTAGAGAAAGAAATGGCAAACCATTCTAGTATCTTTGCCAAGAAAACCCTAAATGAGGTCACAGTCAGACACAACTGAAATCACTGAACCACAACTGACAATAAAAAGCACTAGAGCAGGAGAATTCTTTGGCTACAATTTACCTAGATTTTAGCAAAGTATGAAATGATAAATGATATTATGATATTCCTGTGGAAAGGGTAGGGAGATACGGCGTAGACAGTAATAAATGAGAGGAATTTAGAAGCGGCCGTGAATAGCCAGAGTCAAGGAGAAGCATAGCTGTCAGGTGTGCAAGGTCAACTTGGCCAGAGATCTCTAGTGTAGGGCCTGGGGGTCTGGGCATGTTTATCAATGACTTGGTTAACAGTATAAATGATGAACTCATTAAACCTGCGAATGGCATGAAACTTACAGGGCTAACTAAGACACTGGATGACAGAACCAGGATCTACAAAGATCTTAACAAGCCGGTGCATTGAGCTGAATATCATTAGAGGAGATTCAATAGGAATAAATATAAAGTCTTATCCTTGCACCCAAAAAAAAGCCATTTTAACAAGTATAAGGTGGAGGAAGCATTGATAGACGGTATTTGTTCTGAAAACCATCAGGAGATTTTAGTGGCCTGTAAACTCAATATGAATCATTGGTATATGGTGCCATCAGAAGAGGCATAGCTTCCTGAAGTAAAGTAATACAAGTACTGTTCTCTGTCCTGGTCTGACCATATCTAGAGCATTGTATTCAGTTTGGTATTTTAAAGGATACCAAGGATGGTAACCAACATAGTGAAGGGCCTTGGTGCGTGGCACATTGGCCTGGAGACAAAAAGACTGGTGGGCATGGGGGAACGGTAGCCATCTTCAAAAGGACTACCAAGTGGTGGCACAATCATACTCATTCTGTTTGGATCCAAAGGGCAGAACCAGAAGCAACGGTTGTAAGCTGCAAAGAGACAAACTGAAACTTGAAGTCAGGAAAAAAAAAAAAGAGAAAAGAAAAACCTTCCTAACTGAGCTGTACAAAAGTGAAATAGGCTACCTTAACAACTCGTGGGATCCCCGTCATCAGTCACATCTAGGGAAAAGCCAGTTGATCACCTGTCAGGTTCATCATTGTGAGGAATGCTTTGGGGTATGAATTGGACTAGATGGTTAATTATGAATTCTGTGATTCTGATCCCATCTGTAATTAGTTCTTCCTTCCTCTTCAAACAATCATAAGCATATGTCTTGTATCCCTCCTCCTCCAAAAGAATGAAAGCTAATTGAAGGCAGAGACTTTTTTTCAGTTTGCCTTTGCACCCCCAGCTCCTGGCTCAAGACTTAACTAAATTTAATTTTAAATTTAATGCTTACTAAGTGCTTTGTTCAATTGGATTTCCAAAGGATAAACTGGTTCAAGTGGTTCAAATCCCTGATCTCTGCTTAACCCCTCTAAGATTTCCAGAGCCTGACATTCCTCCTAATGCAAATACCTCTTCCCTGTTGTCACAAAGTGTGACATGGTACAGAGAGCATTCTAGCACAGTGCCTGGAACGTAGTAGGTGCTTAATAAATGTTTACTGATCTATTGATTAATTCTGACTCCCTCCCTGAGCCACCACCCAGTCTTTAAGTCTCCGGGGCCTACTCTATAAAATGCTGATACTTGCCTTTACAAACCCACAGAGGCAAGTGAGGGTCAAGCAAGAGAGTGAAGCAAAAGCACTTTTTGAAAGGAAAAAGGCTCTAGGGATGTAAGGGGCATGATTGTAAATGGACTCTGCACAACCAACAGTCTCAGCATCACAATTCATTGGAAAATTGGAGCTTCTGTATTGCTATCACCGTAAACACTGAGGAAGAAGGTGGGAGGGGGGCAGAAATCATGTGTAGTTAACCACGCACACGCAAGCTTTAGATCTGACACCTTTCCCCATGATTAGCCTGGAACCTTGCAGAGCTAGACAACTCGCTGACTTCAGAGCTTCCTGTCTTAGTTAAAAAGATACAAATTGCTTCCCCAGTGCATCCTCTCCGGGGAGCGGCACTGGATAAATCAGCCAGATTTGCATGAGTTCGTCCTTCAGCATAAACTTCAGGAAAATCTTATTATTTTTTAATCTCATTTCAATAGCCTTCCTTTTTAAAGGCAGCTGCATGTTTGTGTTGGGGCTGCTCAGTAGGTTGTATTTGCTTCCTGGATGGCACTTACGACTAGGGAACATGAAGGGGAGCGAGGAATGAGCGAGCCAGTTAATGAGGATTTCCGCGGGAGTCGTTTATCATGCTCAGGATACCTTTTCCTTTGGGTGGCATTCGAAACTTCTCATGGCAATAATGCTTTGTGAGAACATGCTGTAGTGGAGAAGAGGCCAAACCTGGAGTCAGGAAGACCTTACTTCAATTCTGGCCCCAGACACAAGGTGACTGTTTGGCCTTGGGTAACTGAAACTTTCAGAAGGCCCCAGGCAACTCTCTTAAGATGACAAGGTACAGTGGGCTCCTTGAAAGCTGGGAATATATTTTGATTTTTTTTTTCTGTATCCCCAGTGCCTAGCACAGTGCCTGATGCATAGTTAGGTATTTAATAAATGCTTTTTAACTGCCTGACTGCCTGATCTGCAAAGGTAAAAATTTCTCACCAGGAGTTTCCTACATTGATGAAATCACAGATCCTAACCCACCACTCCCCAAGTTCCCCAAAACAGCCCAAACTTTGAACACCCTGACTAAGGCTTGTTCCTCTTCATGATCTCTATGTTGTGGTCAAAGAGGCAAACTTATTGGTCCATTTGTCCCCTCTCTCCACATCTTTGCACAGGCTGTCCTTTCATTACGGGAATGAACTCAGTCCTCACTTTCTCCTTCTGATTCCCTAGCTTCCTTCAAGGCTTACTTAAGTCAAGTTGCACTTCTTATATGGTCTTTCCAATTCCTCCTAGCTACTGGTATTTCCGTAAAATTTCTTTGTATTTACCTATTGTATTTATTAATATGTGACCATGATATTTCCCTTGATAGAACGCAAGCTCCTAGAGGGCAGAGATGGTGATCTTTGTACGCTCTCTATACGCCTACTGCTTAAAAAGTGATTGTTCATAGAACATCTGACTATCTATCTATAGATGAAGGTTTTTAGAACATTCTAACAAGTGCTCATCATGGATTAGGTACAGACCTCCTCTTCTTGGATTGATGAGTCCTCGTCCCAGCTGATCTTTGTATAGTTTTTTCTGTAATAGTAAAAATACTCCCGAGGTCAGAAAGCTTATCTTTGTGTCAGTCCTGCATCTAGCACCATACACTGCCTTTAGGATGTATTCAATGATTATTCAATATTGAATTAATGAATGCTGATGGGACCTCTTGCTTTAGGCTCACAATTGCTTGGGCCTATTTTACATGGAAGACAAGCTTTGCCTTCTTTGTAATTTGGTCTGGAGCCATTGGTGATTTTCTTCAGTAGTCCTACCAGCAACACACATGGCAACTCTACCAACAGCTTCATTTTATCAAGAAATACTTTATAAGAGACAAGTGATTTAGACAGGGCATTTTCTCCTTCCATTATTCCTGGGAATCAAGGTCATATGATAGAGTGTTATTACTTACCATCTTCTAAAACACTTTCAGATAGTTGTTTCTACCACAGTAAAAGATTTACTATGCCAAAGCCTTGCGTCATACCCTTTGTTGCTGCAACTAGTCAGTGGCGGCATTGGGATTCCACAAATCTCTTGACTCCCAAGTTCGCTCTCTTTTCTTCAATGCCTTGGCTGTGGGATCCCCTATGAACTCTAGTGCTAACACCTTTTCTTTTGGCATATGATTTCTTTGTATTGCCACAAAGTGGGAGAGTGGAAAGGGCACCAGATAAGAATTCATGGGATCAAGGTGTTTAGTCCTGATTTCATTCCTCACTGTGGGACCTCCACGTCTCAGATCCTCATCTATAAAGTGGATATTATAAAATCTCCCCTGCCTGAGGAACCACAGGATCATAGATCCAAGACTGGAAGGGACCTCAGAGGCCATCTGATTCAACATTTTAATTTTACTGACGAGTAAACTGAGGCCCAGGGTGAATAAGTGGCTTGCCCATGGATACACAGGTGATAAGCATCAGAATCAGCATCTGAACGCAGGTCTTCTGACTCCAGTGTCAGTGAATGCTCTTGCCTTCTTAAAGAGAAGATTGAAACTATGTTCCATATTTGCATAATGGACTTACCAAAAATAAATGAAAATGTTAAGAATTCCTTATCATTCCTTATATCTCGTATACAATATCAACAAACCTTGAAATTAAATAAGCCTTCGAAAATAATAAGATAACTGATTACACAAAACAGGAGATATGTTTTCACAGCCATCCCAAAAAAGGTATGCCCCTATAAATGTGCATATTTCTTACTGGGCCTTCCAGAAAAGTGAACTGCTGCCACAACACATATATCTGTATAATGAAACCACTTGGTATGTCTGTTTGGAAATCTTGTCAAGTTCTTTTTAAATGCATTTTTAAAAATTTATGTTCTATTTGGTTAAGCTTGGATTTGTAACTAGGAGAGGGATATGGCGTACCTTTAAAAGAGGAAAACAGGCTAAGCCAGTGTGTCACAGTGTATATAGTGGCTTTTCTGTCTGCTGGGTAGTTAGTTGAGCCAGGGGAAAATCTAGTCCAGTTCTGAGGATATGTATGGAGTATGATCGACAGAGGACAGTCAGCCTGCTGTCTCTGGGGGCTGTTTGCCGCTGGAGAATAGAGGTTTTTTAAGGCAGCAATGCCAGTTTTCACTGAGAAGGCATGGGTCAGAAATATGAGGTTTATTTGAGTTGGAAAACATAGAAGCATAAGGATACAAAAGGACAAAACAGAAAAGTACTGGCAGAAGTTAAGGCAAGAATTCCCCAAACAGAATGTCTTTGTATGCAAAATATGTTGTTGTTGTTTTTTTTTTCATTTTGACTAAATGGAATGGATTTCTAAATCTATAACCTTAGAATAGACCTTAGAAGCAGCCTGGTCCAACTCTTTCATTTTACAGATGAGGAATCTGAGGAATTTCCAGAGGAGAAAAATGACTTACCCAAAGTCACACAACTAACTGGGACAGTAAGGATTGAAATTGAGGTTCTCAGATCCCAGATCCAGTGGTTGGTTGTGTGTTCCTCTGCACCATGCTGCCTTTAATGGGCAGATAAAGATATAAACACACACATATTTCATATACATAAATATATATTAATGTGTATATATATATGTATATATAATTAATATTCTCCAAACACAAATATATCAAGAAAGAACAAGAAAGAGGCTTGTAAAAAAAACCATAAGAAACTTTAAATATGTTATATACATTCTGTTTAAGAAGGACTTGTGCATAGATAGATATAACTTTTGTTTGTATCTCTTCTTTATTTTTTCTTCTGTAATTTTTATAAGATATGACCTTTTAAGTTTAGGCCATGTGTCCACTTGGCATCTATTGTTGTATGTTATGCTTCTTGTCAATGGCTCTTTCATCCTTAATTTTGGGGCCTTGCCCCTAGATGAGCTTTATTTGTGGATACTTCCACAACACTACTAACATTTCCCATAGAGGAAACAGCCATGTTCATAAAGTGATGGGCCTGTGGTTACAGAAAATGACACTTACAAAATTCAGAAGAACAAAAGGTTTAATTTCAAGGGAAAAAAAAGAGTTAACTTTATAAGAAGGAGAGAAGAATATTATCGGTGCTAGAATCTGAAAATTAGGGTTTGAGTCTGGCTTCAAATACATACTAATTCACTAATGATGGGCAAGAGTTTGTTTTTTCTTTTTCTTTTTAATAGGGGAGTGGTATGGTCAGACCTGCATTGTGTATGTATTTTTCTTTAAATTTAGTATAAAATATATAGTGTTCTGGAGATATCTCAAATTCAGTATGTCCAATACAAACTCATCTCTACTCCCTAAATCTCTTCCTTCTTCCAAACTTCCCTACCTCTCTTAAAGGCACCACCATTCTTTCAAGTTTCCCAGGTTTGTAACTTTGATATTATCCTTGACTGTAACTGCCCCACATAGCCAAACTTGCTGTTTATAACCTCTCCCACCTGACCCCTTTTCTCTATTCACACAAATACCATCTTAGTTGAAGCCTACATCACCTTTCACCTAGATTACTGCAAGTCTCCAAACTGATCTCCCATGCCAATCTATCTTCTGTATAGATGTCAAAGTGAATTTCCTTATATTCATCTCTGGCCATGTAATGTTACTAATCAATAAATGCTAAAGACTACCTTTTGCCTCTAGGATCAAATATAAACTCCTCCGCTTGGCTTGTCACAACCTGCTTCCAGCCTCACCGGACGTTTCTCTCTATGTGATCCAGCCAAATTAGCCTTTTCTCTGTTCCTCACATAGAAAACAAGATCTCTTGTCTGCATGCCTTTGTGCTGGTCTTCTATGTCTGGAATGCACACTCTGCTCATTGCCGCCTCACAGAATGAACTCTTTTTGTTCAAAATACACTGCTTTCCACATGAAGTTTTCCCTATTCCTCCCTAACAGCCTTGTATCTACCTACCTTGTATTTTATTTTCTGCATAGTTATTCTGTATATACTTTTATATGTACATGTTGTCTCTCCCATTAGAATATAAATTCCTTATGAGTAAGGATTGTTTCATTCTTTGCATTTGTATCTCTAGCTCTCGGCACATAGGTAAATTAACAAATACCTGATAACGATTGTGATATATTTTAATAAATAATTGTTCTAACCCAACTGTGACACAATTTTATAGATGCAGGTGTTCAAGGACAACTTTCCTCCTTGGTATTTGACCAGCAATTAAAACACACCACCACTAGATGAACAATGGTGCCATGATTATGACATTATGGTCTGAATAGCCAGGTTCCTATGCAACTGATGTGACTAATTGTGATAAATATTCTAGCCTTCTTTTCCACTAAATTATAACTTTTTTCCAAAATAGACATTTTACTTAAATAAGTAAACATTAATATTAATCACTATATTTAAAATACAAAATAACAATTTATAACAATATTTAAAATCACCGAGGCTTAGTTTATTATGAAGATCACATTTATCTGTATTATGGATCAAAAGGCAGGTTGTTCCCTGGGAACCTTGTGCCAACATTGGGCCCAGACCAAATTATATTCTGCTTTGAACATGGCTTTTGTTTGTGAACTACTGGAGTGTGACAATGAGACCAATGTTAAGAATCTGAAGAATAATTTCCATGTCCAGACACTGCAAACCATCTCTGAACTATCTGTCCTCCCCATGCAATATTCTTTCTGTTGTTGTTACTTTACCCCATAGCAGCCAGCCTTCAGACCTAGGTGTTCCGTCATCTTCTACCACTTTTTTGTTTAAAAAGGAAACAAAGTGAATGATTCCCTATGTAAGAGTGGCATCCTCTATCCCCAAATAATGTAGTCTAACAAGATGTTATAGCTTTGATGCTTTTATCAGGTGAGCATACCTCTTTGCAATATAGAATCAAAAGTATAAAATAGGGGTAAACGATTCCCAGGTACCTCTTTTGAATCACACAGAGTTTGTCCTCATTCTCAAAGGGGACCAGGACACCATGGAGGTGATGCCATGACACGCCAGGTGAATTGGATTTAAGTAAGGGAGGGCTGTGAATCAATACATCAATCAAGGGCATAAAAGTGAGTGCCAACAACCTAGTTAATCAATTGGGAAGAAATGTTTCCGGCAATTGGATGAAATGAGATGTCAGGATTGGCAAGAGGATTGGTTGAAAGAATTTAAAAATAATCCTTGGGCCTACATATTTCAGAGAAGATTCTAGTGTGCTAGCAACTACTTCAGGAGTCAGGCTTTGGAAGTACTTTGAGAAGATAGACCCCTTATGCCTCTACCAGAGGCTGGGGGGGTGGGGTGGGGTGGAGATTGGGGAAGGGAAGGAGTAACTCAGAAGAAGACTCACACTCCTTCCCTGACAATCTCTACTGACCGTGTCATTGAAGAAACTAGACCAGCTGAGAAAGAACAAATTGAATACTCTGAGGAGGACAGCTCTGGAGAGCATGCCTTCTTCAGGGTGGAGACAAGGTCAGCTTCTGCATTCTGCCAGGGCCCAGATTTCACATACCTCAGGGGGAAATGCATGAATATTCAAGGAAGAGAAAAAGGACTTCCTTCCAACTAGGAGCTATGCCTTAAATTCATGTTAATGAATTTAACAGTAACATTCAATGTTACTGAAGCTTGACTTTACCTTCTGAGGAACTCTGTATGTATTTACGTCAGAGTGGGTCCCTGAACTTTTGGAAAAAATGTTTTTCTACAATTTTTCTTATTATGCCACCTTATTAAATATCCCTAACAGCTAATTAATTCTTATTAGCTAAGTCATATCATCTCGATAATCAATGGGGAACACACTAGCAGGGGCTCATGCACAGTGATATTAGAAAACTCAGCCCATCAGGGTTACCCATAAAACCCTAAGGGGAGATATATTCAATCACTTTCTGGGGACCTAAATTTCTAGTCCAGCCCAAGTTGGAAGAGTTAGCCCAGAGGGGCTACTAACACCTGTGTTACAGAGTTGGGAAGCTACTCTATCATTTTAGTTTTGAAAAATCAACTATAGGTAAATAAATGCATCCATCTAACACTTATTGGTTTTTGTAATATTAATGTTTGGCTGCTGTCCCCTTCTTATTGCATGCAAATGTTTCCATTGTTAACTAAGAAAGGAAAAATACTTCGGTGAAGCAAATTGGAAAGATGACATCAATTTAACACAGCCATTTGGGGTTGGTACAAAATGACAGGACAGCAGGAAATAGTTAAAAAGCTTCCCTTTGACAATCAAGGCCCAGCAAATTTGCTGCCTCCTCCCAAATAGGCTCTCGACTGACAAAGAATCTGTTTCTATAATGATCTCTGAAAGACCTTTCATTTTGACCTACTAATTTGGTTTTTTAACCAGAGCATATTGGCAAGGGCTGAGTGTGTCACCTGAACAATCGTCAGATGCCCAACAAATGAAAGGCAAACTGGATTATTATTTGATATCTTTTTTAAGTTGAAAGAAATCTTTTCTCTCATCATTTTCAAGAACTTTGTGCCACTGTCCCCCCACCCCACACACACATGCACACACACACTCTTCCATATTCATGCATGAATTGCTGCCACAAAGTTCCATTTTGGTAACAAAATCATGTTGCCAGAAGCAACTGGTGGCCCATTGGATAGATCACTGGGTCTGGAGTCAGGAATGCCTGAGCTCAAATCTGACTTCAGACATGCTAGCTGTGTGACCCTGGGCAAGTCACTGAACCTCTGTTTGCCTCAGTTTCTTCAATTGTAAAGTTGGGATAATAATAGCACCTACCTCCCAAGGTGTTGTGAGGAACAAATGAGATATTTGTTAAAAAAAAGAAAAAAGGCATTTAGCACGGTGCCTGGCATAAAGTAGGTACCACATAAATGCTTATTTTCTTCTTCCCCTTCCCAAAACCATAAAAACCCTTGAAAGAACTGGGGTTATTGGGCCCGAAGAAGAAAAGACTCTGGAGGGACATGTGTCTACAAGTGTCTGGAGGGGCTGTCATGTAGAAGAGAAACAAGACTTGTCCTTGGCCTCAGAGGGAAGATCTAGAGGTAGTGAATGGGTAGAAGTTACAGAGAACCTAATTTAGCCTTGAGGTCAGGAAAAAGTTGCCAATGGTTGGAGCTATATGAAAGTGTAATGGGTTGCCTCAGGAGGGGAGCTGGTTCCCTACACACAGAGGCCTACACACAAAGGCTAAATGATCCTTTGTTGGGTATGTTACAGAAACAATGAATGACTTTTCAGGTATGAGTTGGACCAGTTGGCCACCAGTTAGTTGTTTTCAACTTTAGAATGCTGAGACTTGCAAGAATCTTCAATATGAAATATTTCTATGTATATGACATTCACTTGAGGTCAACCCTCTGAATCTGCCTCAAGACCATTGGTTCAGCTGGTTAAAAGTTTATTACCTGGGGACCCAATCTGACATAAATATATACAGAGTCCCTAGGGAAGTAGACTCGAGCTTAGAAAACACATATGAATTTAATTCATAGCTCCTTGTTGGATGGAAGTCCTTTTTTCTCTTCCTGATATATTCATGTTTCTCCTGATGTACGTACACCTTTCTGCTGAGCCCCAAAGGCTAGGCCCTTGTACAGTCCATCCTGAAAAAGTCAAAGCTGTCTTCCTCAGACTGTCTAATTTGTCCTTTCTCAGCTGTTCTAGTCTCTTTGATGACATAGTCAGTAGGTGTTGTGGGGAAAAGAATGTGACTCTTATTCTGTTTCAAAAACTGTGATTAATTAATGTGCCTGAAGACTCAGTTACAAACACATTACCTGAGAATATTGAGGTTTTCCTGCCCTGGCAGGATAGAATCTAATCATTTCCCACCTGAACTTTATCTTTTGAGTAAAACAGAAAAAAGTGAGTTTTTTTAAAAATAGTTTAAAGTAAAATTGGAACTTTGCCCTTTCTTTGAAGGCTGATGTCATGAATGTCCTTAGGTTTGGATTGGTTAGGCATCGCCATTAAGGAGATACTTGAAAATGTGTATTTAAAAATGTGCATCATTTGTTTTTTGATCAAGAAGCTGTCGTCTTGAATACAGCCATGGCCATCATAATTAATTGACGAACTTTTCTCTTTGGTGAATTTTTTCTTCTTAATTCCAAAGGCAACGTTAAAAGTAGGATCTGAGCATAAGAAGGAATCAGAACCCTTAATATTTTGTGGCTGAAGAATGAATTTAAATTGACTAATGCTCCAATACAGAATTGTTTTTTATGCTACAAAATGTCAGATTATTAGTTTGGGGACTAGGCAGGAAGAATTAGCAACTCTTCTTTTACCTTTTAATACTTTGGCCACAGAATTATTTTTATCAGTTACTATCAAGATTACTAATGATAACTTGTTGGAATTCAATAGGGTGGATCTCAAGTCAACAAACATCTAAAAAGCCTACTATGTACGGGGAAGTACATTCAGCGCTAGAGCTACAAAAAAGAAAAAATGACAGTTCCTGCCTTCAAGGAGTTTACAATTTAATTGAGGGAGGGATGATATGTGTGTCTATGCATATATGTATATATGTAACACACACTCAAATATGTATGATAAATATATCAGAATGTGAAAGAGGTACAGGAGATCCAGACAAATTGCTCTAGAAAAACTTGATGGTGAGATTACTTTTATGTAAGGGGTTAGGGGAAGAGGTCTGGATATGCTTCCAGGAGGAGGTGGTGCTAAGTTTACTCAAAAAAGAATAAGGACTTCAATGGGTCAAGAGCAAGAGGGCATGTGTTTTAGGTTTAAGGGAGACTAGTTTAAACACATGCAAGCAGAAGAGGGAGAGACTGGTGAACAGTTTCTAGCTCAGTTTAGCTGGAAGAAATTGAGTGAAATAAGGCTGGCTAAGCAGATTAGAGCCAAATTGTACAGGACCTTAAATGCCAGGCAAATGAATTTATCTTTCATTCTTTAGGCAAAAAGGGGGATGCCTGCAGGTTTCTGAGTAGAGAAGAAAAATGGTCAGACCTCTGCATTTGGAAGAATATTTTGGCAGCAACATTCACACTAGAAAAAGATGCTGCCAGTGGTGAGGGTTGAGGCTGCTAATGTAATATTGCAGTAGAAAAGTAAGGAGGGCAATGATGTGTTTGGAAGGTAATTTTTATAAGAGGTTTTCAGGGAGAGCTGTATTCTTGGAAATAGTGTTATATTTTGGGTATAGGAAGAGGTATCCTGAAGTCAGAGGTATCCTGATGTCAGAGGTATCCTGAAGTCAGAGGTAAGGGGTAAACTTTTATCTGCTCCAATGAAAGGCCTACAGAGGAGTGTCTTGGGGTATTTGTATGCTATTATAATGGAGAGGGTTATTCTATGGAACAGAACTGATCATGGAGTACTTGTCTAAACAGAATCACAGAATTTGGGGGACTGGGACCTCAGAGGTCATCTAGTCCAACCTATACACGAAAGGAGTCTCCCCATTAAAATATACCCAACAAGTGATCAATTGCCCAGTCTCTGCCTGAAAAGCCCTGAGGAGTGGGAATCAATCATTTGCTAAGACAAGGCATTCCATTTTTGGACAGCTCTAATTATTAAGAAAATTTCCCTGACATCAAGCCTAAATGAAATTTGCCTCTGCTGTTTCTACCCACTGCTCCTGGCTTAGTCCCCTGGGAACAGAGAACAAGTCAAATTGCCCCTCCCACAGATAGTCCTCCAAATACTTGAAGAAGGCTATCATCCTTAGCTTTCCCCCTTTCCCTGTGCCATCATCTAGTTGCCCTCCTCTGGAAACCAAGTATTTAAACTGTGGTACACAGGAATGACACATTGCAGATGACGCACGATGGGGGCAGAACACAGTAGGACTCTACTCTCCTTGTTCCTTGCCTTTCCTAACAGGGCTTTATTTCTTGTTAGGACACATTAAATGTAAATAGCTGTCTGGCAAATAGGGGCTAGGGGCTCAAAGCTATGGTTTTGTGAAAAGGTAAATTAATCAGTATACATTAATTACTGAGGATTTCCAGTGCCAAGATGGCAGGATGAGGAAGGAACCCTTTGAAACCCACCAAAATTCCCCTCCAAACAAATAGAAAACTACCTCAGAATTGATCTAGAAGCAGAGAAGCAGTTTACCAGCACAGCAGGAAAGGTCTATCTCACTAGGGTGGGAGGGGAGCAAAGTCCAAGAGCAGCAGCAGCAGCCAATCTCATAGCAGGGGGCCAGCAGAAAAGTTCCAAGCCTGGGGAGGCCCCACCCTCCTGCAAACCAGCAGCCCCCTAGGCAAGTGTACAGTCTGTGCAGCACAGCAAGGCTGCACCTCAGTGACCCCACACCCAACACAAGCCACCAGCAAGGCCTTGACCTCACTGCTGACCAGTAGTGAAGTCCCTCCCTGGGACTGACCAACAGCAAGACCCAACCCCTGGGGCCTACCAGCAGAGAGACCCTGTTTCTACAGCAACCCAGCAGCAGAACTGAAAGAATCCATCAGTCACTGCCTGCAAGAGATCTTCAAATGAAAACTTCCAGGAACATCATAGCCAAATTCCAGAGCTCACAGCTCACGGAGAAAGTACTGCAAGCAGCAAAAAAGAAACAATTCAAATATTGTAGAGCTACAGTCAGGATTACAAAGATTTGGTAGGTTCCACATTAAACAACCAGAGGGCTTGAAATATGATCTACCTGAAGGCAAAGGAGTTAGGATCACAACCAAGAATCACCTGCCCACCAAAACTGAATATAACCTTTCAGGGAAAAAAATGAATATTTAATGAGACAGAGGACTTTCAAGCATTTCTAATTAAAAGACTGGAGCTGAATAAAAAAAAAATGATAGCCAAATATAAGACTTAATGGAAACATAAAAAGGTAAAAAAGAAACAACAAAGAGAAAACATAAAAAATTAAATAAGGTTAACTGTATACTTCTATATGGCAAGATAATATTGGTAACTCTTAATAACTTTATTACTATAAGAGCAATTAGAAGGTATGTGTGAATATAAGGTGATTTTGACAGGATGATACACCAAAAAATAAAATAAAGTGGTGAGAAAAAAATTGCACCAGAAGAAGGAGGAGGGGAGATTGAATGGGGTAAATTATTCCACATAAAGGAGGAATGAAAGAGTTATTATAATAGAAGAGAAGGTGGGTGGGGGTGGGAGGGTGAAGTTTAAACCTTACTCTCAGCAAAACTGGCTCAAAGAGGGAATAACATTCACACTCAGTTGGATATAGAAATCTATCTTACTCTATAAGGAAGTAAAAATGCATGGGCACTATAGAATGGGGAGGGGAGACTGATAAAAGGGAAGGTATATTGGGCAAAGTGGTGATCAGAAGTAAAACTCTTGTGAGAAGGGAAAGGGTAAGGGGTGAGAGACAGAGGGATAAAAAAGTGAAAAATAGCATGGAGGGAAATACAGAGTTAGTCACCATAACTATAAATATGAATGGGATGAACTCACCCATAAAATGGAAGTGGACAGAAGAATGGATTAAAAACCAGAATCCTACAATATGTTATTTACAAGAAACACAGAGATTCACACAGGGTAAAGGTAAGGGGCTGGAGCAGAATCTATTAAGCTTCAGCTGAAGCAAAGAAAGCTGGGGGTAGCAATCATGATCTCAAACAAAGCAAAAGCAAAAATAGATCTAACTGAAAGAGATAAAGAAGGAAACTACAGTTTGCTGAAAGGTGCCATAGATAACGAAGTTATATCAATCCTAAACATGTCTGCACCAAATAGTACAGCATCCAAATTTTTGAAGGAGAAATTGAATAAGTTACAGGAAGAAATAGATAATAAAATTATACTAGTGGGGGACCTCAACTTTCCACTCTCAGAACTAGATAAATCTAACCAAAACACAAAAAAAGAAAGAAGTTAAGGGGTGAATAAAATTCTTAAAAATTTAGATATGATAGATCTCTGGAAAAAAAATGAAGAGGAATAGAAAGGAATATGCCTTTTTCTCAGCAGTACATGGCACCTACACAAAAATTGAACATGTATTAGAACATAAAAACCTCTCAACCAAATGCAGAAAAAGCAGAAATAGTAAGCACATCCTTTTCAGATCATAATGTAATAAAAATTACATTCAATAATGGACAAGAGAGATTAAAAATTAATTGGAAATTAAATAATCTAATCCGAAAAAAAGTGGGTCAAAGAACAAACCATAGAAACAATTGATAATTTCATTAAAGAAAATGAAAACAATGAAACAACATACTAACATTTATGGGATGCAACCAAAGCAATACTTAGGGGAAATTCTATATCTCTAATTTCTCTAATAAAATAGAGAAAAAGAAGATCAATGAATTGGGCATGAAACTAAAAAAAAAAAAAGACTAGAAAAAGAACAAATTAAAAATCCCCAATTAAACATCAAATTAGAAATCCTGAAAATCAGAGGAGAGATTAATAAAGCTGAAGGTAAGAAAATCATTGAACTAATAAATAAAACTAGAAGCTGGTTTTATGAAGAAACCAATAAAATAGATAAGCCATTGGTTAATTTGATTTAAATAAAGGAAAGAAGAAAACCAAATTATTATCAAAAATGAAAGAGATGAATTCACCACCAATGAAGAGGAAATTAAGACAACTGTTAGGAATGATTTTGCCCAACTGTATGCCAATAAATTTGACAATCTAAATGAAATAGATGAATATCTACAAAAATATAAATTACCCAGACTAACATAAGAAGAAATAAAATACTTAAATAACCCAATCTTAAAAAAAGAAATTGAACAAGTCATCAATGAACTTTCTAAGAAAAAATCTGCAGGACCAGATGGATTCACAAGCAAATTCTACCAAACATTTAAAGAACAATAATTTCCAATACTATATAAACCATTTGGAAAAATAGGTGAAGGAGTCCTACAAATTCCTTTTACAACACAAATACAGTGTTGATACCCAAACCAGGAAAAGTCAAAACAGAGATAGAAAATTATAGACCAATTTCTCTAATGAAAAATTTTAAACAAAATACTAGCAAAGAGATTACAACAATTTATCAAAAGGATCATACACTATGACCATGTAGGATTTACACCAGGAATGCAGGGCTGGTTCAATATTAGGAAAACTATCAGCATAATTGATCATACAAATAACAAAACCAACAGAAATCATAGGATTATCTCAACAAATGCAGAAAAAGCCTTTGACAAAATACAGCACCAATTCCTATTAAAAACACTAGGGAGCACAGGAATAAATGGAGCTTACCTTAAAATGATAAATAGTATTTATCTAAAACCATCAGTAAGCATTATCTGTAATAGGGATAAGCTAGTGAAGCAAGGATGCCCATTATTACTTCTATTATTTAACATTGTACTAGAAATGTTCTCAGTAAGAGACGAAAAAAAGTTCTCAGTAAGTTCTCAGTAAGAGAAGAAAAAATAAATTAAAGGAATTAGAATAGGAAATGAGGAAACAAAACTATCATTCTTTGCAGATGATATGATGTTATACTTAGAAAATTCTAGAGAATCAACTAAAAAACTACTTGACATTATTAACAACTTTAGCAAAGTTGCAGGATACAAAATATACACATATAAATCAGCAGCAGCAAGAGATTGAAAGAGAAATTCTATTTAAAATAACTGTAGACAATATAAAATTCTCGGAAGTCTACCTGCCAAGACAAACCCAAGAACCATATGAACACAACTATAAAACACTTTTACACAAATAAAGTCAGATCTAAATAACTAAAAATATTAATTACTCATGGGTAAGCTGAGCCAATATAATAAAAATGACAATGCTACCTAAATTAATCTGTTTATTCGCTGCCATACTAAACTGTCAAAAAAAATATAGAACTAGAAAAAAAATAAATTCATCTGGAAGAGCAAAAGCTCAAGGATATCAATGTAATCAAAGAAAAAAATGTAAAAGAAGGTGGTCTAGCCACACCAGATCTCAAATTTTGTTATAAAGCAGTTATTATCAAAACCATCCGGTACTGGCGAAGAAATAAAAGTGGTGTATCAACGGAATAGATTAGGCATAAATTACATTATAGTAAATGACCACAGTAATCTAGTATATGATACACCCAAAGATCCAAGCTTTTGGAACAAAAACTCATTATTTGACAAAAACTGCCGAAAAAACTAGAAAACAATATTGCAAAACCTAGGTATAGACCAACATCTCACACTGTATATCAAAATAAGGTCAAATGGGTACATAAAGGGTGATACCATAAGCAAATTAAGAGAGCATAGAATAGTTTATCTGTCAGATATATGGATAAGGGAAGAATTTAGGACTAAAGAAGATCTAGAAAGCATTACAAATGTAAGATAAATAATTTGATTATATAAAATTAAAAAGTTTTTGCACAGAAAAACCAATGCAAACAAAATTATAAGGAAAGCAGAAAACTGGGGGAAAATTTTGCAACAAATATCTCTGAAAAAGACCTCGTTTCTCAAATATATGAACTGGGCCAAATTTATAAAAAAAAAAATACAAGTCATTTCTAATTGATAAACAGCCAAAGGATATGAACAGGCGGTTTTTAGACAAATAGATCAAAGCTATCTATAGTTATATGAAAAAATGATCTAAATCACTATTGGTCAGAGAAATGCAAATTAAAACAATTCTGAGGTGTCACCTCATACCTATCAGAGTGGTTAATATGACAAAAAAGATGGATGTTGGAGGGTTTGTGGGAAAACTGGGACATTAATGCACTCTTGGTGGAGTTGTAAACTGATCCAACCATTCTGGGGAACAATTTGGAACCATGCTTAAAGGGCTATAAAACTGTGCATACCCTTTGATGCAGCAATACCACTGCTAGGTCTATATCCCAAAGACATCTAAAAAAGGGAAAAGAACTTGTCTGTACAAAAATATTTATAGTAGCTTTTTTGTGGTGACTAAGAACTGAAAATCAAAGGGATGCCCATCAACTGGGGAATGCCTAAACAAGCTGTGGTAGACGATTATAATAGAAGATTATTGTGCTATGAGAAACGACAAGCAGGATGATTTCAGAAAAACCTGGAAATACTTACATGAACAGATGCATAGTGAGGTGAACAGAACCCAGAGAACATTGTAGACAGTAACAGCATTATTGTTTGATGAAGAATTGTGAATGACTTAGCTATTCTCAGCAATACAATGATCAAAGACAATCCCAAAGGACCATTGATGAAGCATACTATCTGCCTCCAGAGAAAGAACTGATATTGACTGAATACAGACTGAAGCATGTTATTTTTACTTTCTTTCATCTTTTTTGTTTTCTCATACAAAATGACTAATATGACAATGTTTTACATAATTGCACATGTATAGCCTATATCTGATTGCTTATTGTCTCAGGGATGGGGGACAGGTGGGAGGAAGAGAGGGATAGAATTTGGAACTAAAAAATTTAAATAAAAAATGTTAAAAATTTGAAAAAAAATGAAAACAAAAAATATTACCACCACTAGAAAAATCACTTTAAATGAACTGTTATTTTCATAACACATCATCTTCAAAAAGTGAACAGGACATTTTAAAAAATAAATTCCTAATCAGACTTTGAAAATATCAGGTCACTTTCCACCGGAGTCTATAGGTTATTATTTAGTTTAATGAACTCAGTGTTTTTCTTCTTAGCACTTTTAGGTGTG
Organism: Trichosurus vulpecula; assembly: GCF_011100635.1. Taxonomy (NCBI): domain Eukaryota; kingdom Metazoa; phylum Chordata; class Mammalia; order Diprotodontia; family Phalangeridae; genus Trichosurus; species Trichosurus vulpecula. The sequence goes on along the minus strand of NC_050575.1, from coordinate 268,605,466 downwards.
TACTGTTTTCTCTGTGCATTGTATGGTCATGAAAAGTAATGCACCTTTCCCACTACAAGAGTAAAATATTATTTTGACATCATACCTAGAAGTAGCCAGAATAAAGTAATTATAATGGTTCAGATTACTTGAAAGAATATTCATTGTTCAGGCGTTTCAGTTTTGTCTGATTCTTTGTGACTCCTTTTGAGATTTTCTTGATCAAGTCACTGGAGCAGTTTCCCATTTCCTTCTCTAGTTTATTTTATAGTTGAGAAAACTGAGGCAAAGAGGTGACTTGCCCAGGGTCACACAGCTAGTAAGTGTCTGAGGCCAGATTTGAACTCACGAAGATAAGTCTTCCTGACATCAGGCCCAGCACCATATCCACTGAGTCATCTAGCTACCCCAAAGAGTATACTGCATTGGTAAAATCACCAATTTTAGCCTCCAATAATTTTGGGGAAGTGTGGAGGAACTTAGAAAAGTGTCTAGAATTTCAACTAAAGTAAGGCATGTCATCCTGAGGCTAAGGTAGTACTGGTTAAACATCTATTCTTTTCATTTGCAAAATGAAATGCTCTCCTAGACCATCTCATGAGCAGGTCTTAATCACTCAGCATGCACACGCATGTTCGGCTCTCTAAGAGTCATCTTCTGAGGCATCCCAGGGCATTCACTGAAATAGAAAGGTTTCTCGGTGATCAGCTAGAGCTTGCCCATGCTAGTAGGAACCACTCCCATGTCTAATTTACAGGGTGTAATGGAAAGACTCCGTGGAAGCAGAGCTACAAAAAGAAAACCTAATCAAGAATGTAGGTTCATTTTATACAGGATATCACAAAAAGCCTTAATACTTAAAATGGCAGTAAGGCTTTCAGAACACCCTCTGTTCTTTTCATCTTTGCTAGCTCTTAGCTTTTTTGTTGTTATTCAGTCCCGTCCAACTTTACATGACCCCATTTAGGGTTTTCTTGGCAAAGATCCTGGAGTGGTTTGCCATTTCCTTCTCCAGCTCATTTTACAGAGGAGGAAACTAGAGCAAATAAGGTTAAGTGACTTGCCCAGGGTCACACAGCTAGTAAGTGTCTGAGGCCAGATTTGAACTTGAGTGTTCCTGATTCCAAGCCCAGCACTCCATCTACTGTGCCATCTAGCTGCCCTGGCTCTTAGCTGCCTGTATGTACTCTATTTTTTAATTAGTTACATTAAATAAGAAAGGTATATAGACCATTCTGTGAAAATCTTGTTTTCACATTATCTCAGCTAGGTGCTAGTGGATAGAGCAGAGTATCGAGTCTGGAGTCAGGAAGATCTGAGTTCAAATGTGGACTCAAACACTTACTATGTAACCCTGGGTAGGTCACTTAACCCTTACTTTCCTCAGTTTCCTCAACTGTGAAATGGGGAAAATAATTGCACTTAATTCCCAAGATTAATTCGAAGATCAAAGGAGATAACTGTAAGGCACTTACCACAGTGCTGGCAGGTATTAGGCTCTAGTAGTGTAAACGCTAGCAGTAGTAGTAGTAGCATTAGCAGTGGTAGTAGTAGTTGTTGTTGTAGTAGGAGGAGGAGGAGCAGTAGCAGCAGCAGCAGTTACAAGAGTCTTCCATTTTTGCTTTGCCAAAGATGACGGGACTTCTGCCTTATTCTATCACCTTAAGAATCACAGGATGATCTAAAGTGGAAAAACACCTTATAAGGAAGCCATATAGCCCAAGTCCCTCACTTGATAAATGAGGAAACTGTGGCTCAAAAACGTGAATTGGCTCACCTAAGGACACATGAGCAGCAAAGAGCAGAGTAGCCAAAGTAAACCATATTACAATCCAGGTCGTCTGGTTCCGTGCTCCTTCCGCTACACCAAGCTGGTTCTCTAGAATGAATATGACCTGCCTTGGCTGGAAAACTACTTTGTTGTCGTTTGCTTATTTTGTTTTTTGGAAGCAACTGGAGTGAAGTGACTTGCCCAGGGTCACAAAGCTTATAAGAGGCTGATTTCAACTCAGGTCCTCCTGGATCCAGGACAATGATTGGTAATCTACTCTTGAAAAGTTAATTTCATAAAAGTTTCTCAAGACATCTTTGGAACCACCGTAAGACAACAGACTTAGGCTAGGAATCTCCCCAACGTAGAGCTATTTTCAATTTCCTAAACAACTTTCTTGAAGTTGAAACAGCTGAGCATTTGATGTCCTTATCATGTAATATCGTATATTGGGTTTTGTTGGTATTTTATCCCCAACTGGATCATAAGCCCCACAAAGGCATGAATTAGATGTCTTACTTAAATTTTATATTTATCTCAGTGCTTACCAGTGGTCTTCACATAGTAGAAGACCCTTAAAAATGTGGAATAAACAAATGAATCTCAAAATAATGGAAAACTGCCTCTCCAGAATCCTCAAATGTGACATTTATAAAGCACTTAGCACAGAGCCTAGAATATAGTAAGAGGTTAATAAATTCTTGTTCCTATGCCCAAAGGGCTAGAAAACTGCATACCCTTTGATCTAGCAATACCACTACTAGATCTATGTCCCAAAGAGATCATAAAAAAGGGAGAAGGACCCGCATGTACAAAAATATTTATAGCAGCTCTTTGTGGTGGCAAAGAACTGGAAATTGAGGGGATGCCCATCAAGTGGGGAATGGATGAACAAGCTGTGGTATATGATTGTGAATGAATACTGTTGTGCTATAAAAAATGATGAGCAGGTAGATTTCATAAAAACCTTGAAAGTCTTACAAGAGCTGATGCTGAGTGAAGTGAGCAGAACCAAGAGAACGCCGTACACAGTAACAGCAACATTGTGAGGTGACCAGTTTTGATAGACTTAACTATTCCCAGCAATAAAATGATCTAAGACAACCCCAAAAGACTCACAATGGAAAATGCTATCCAGAGAAAGAACAATGAAGTCTGAATGCAGACTGAAGCATACTATTTTTTTCCTTTTCTTTCTCGTGGTTTTTCCCTTTTGTTCCGATTCTGCCTTCACAACATGACTAATGTGGACATATTTCTAATAGGATTGTATGTCTGTAGCCTGTATCAGATTGCATGCTGTCTTGGGGAGGTGGGTAGGGAGAAGGGGGGGAGAAAAAAATTTGTAACTCAAAATCTAAGTGAATGTTGGAAATTATCTTTACACAGAAAGCCTCAGGATTATCAGAAAAACCAGGGGGTGGGAGGGTGGGAGAGTAAGGACGTTGGAAGTCCTGGGGAATAGCTGTGACTAGTATGGAAAGGGGATGCTCAGACCAGGGCAGCTCAGGTGATCAGCAGGTCTAAAATCCCTAATACTAGGTCCTGAGAGATCACGCAGCAGTGTCGAATTGAAATAGAAATGGAATCGGTAATCCATAACAAAGATCCCTATGGGCCACATATTGACTTAGTTTTAAAGTGTAATTTTATCTGTTTTACTATATTTTTATTTGTTGTGCTAAATATTTCTCAATTACATTTTAGTCTGGCTTGGGCTGTGTTTGACACCTTTGTTGTAGAGACTCCTAAAAACCCAATGGTCAAAGATGCAGAGGGACCTCAGGAATACAGGTAACCCAGGGTGAGACCAAATCGGGCAGACCGTTCTACCCACAGGCACAGCAGGATGTGGACCCTGCACTGGATGCAAAGCCCCAGTTCAAGAACTGAAGATGAAAATTTAAGCAAACCAAAATACTACAAAAATTATATAGCGATCCAGGGGTAATCAAAAAGTCAACCCAAGAGAAGAAACTCCATTATGACCATAAGTAAAGACTCAAAAGAAAAAAAATGTCTTTACCTGTAACTGGAAAAAATAAAATACTCATTAAGTGGGGGAAAAAATACTTGTTCCTTTCCCTCTTTGGAGATTCTGGCATCCTGGATAGCAGCTTTTATCAAGCTGAGATTTGAACGTTTAGCTACAACGCTGGGATTTGTACCTTTAGCTACAATGAACATTCCTTTAATTCATATAGTATCCAAAATATTTCCAGAACTTAATTTTCTCCAAAAAGGGTAGACTTCCTATGCTTTTACATTTTATATTAATCAGGGTTTAAGCACAATACCAGCTTAAAGGCCATTTGAAAGTGTATAGTAGGGATTTTCAAGAAGCTGATTGCCCACTTCTCACCAACTTAACCAAAAACATGAAATTTGCTCCAGACCAAATAGCAATCAAGAAATCCACTCAGAAATTACAGTGACTATTTCCATTATAGAACTGGCCAAAATCTTATCCAGAAGCATAGAGCTACCAGCAAAACAGCATCAACATAGGCAATTAAAGAATTAAAGTAGTAGCCTCCAAGAACTAGTAAGCGGACTGTTTATTCTTATCTGGAACATTGTGTCGGTCTTCAGTCTCTACCGAGAACATGGTCTGGAGTCCCTGGCTCTCCCTCCCTCCTCCACACAGAGTTTGATGCAGAAATACCTCAAAGTCAACAGGGAAATAAGTGGGTGGGTAGGACTTAAAAGGGAGGATAATAGGAGAGAGGGAATAATCACAAACAAAACAACTGAAGGGGTGTTTAAAAGGAAAAAGAAAAAAGGAAAGAATTAAAATATAAGGAGAGGTCTTTCATGTGGGAATGGCTGAACAAAGTATGGCATATGAATATAATGAAAAATTATGGTGTCATAAGAAAAGACAAAGAGATTGCCAGAGAATCCGTGGTAGCATGGACTGATAGAGTGAAGAGAACAATGGATACACGGACAACACCGTAAAGAAAAACAGCTTTGAAAGACTTAAGAACTCTGACCAAGGCTTTGACCAGCTATATTTTCAGGGGACCTGTGATGAAGCATATTACCCCTCTTAACAAACAAGTGATGGAATCGAAGGGCAGACATACATTTTTGGACATGGCTACTATATGCACTCATTATTCTTAAGTTACGAGGGCTTTCAGTTCCCCTTTTTTTTCAAGTTAGGGGTAGGCATCGGGGGGAGAGTGAGGAGGTGGGTGTTAGCAATCATGATGCCAAAAAGAAAAAAAAGAACGATTGAAAAATTTGTAAAATACAGTGTGCAGAAGGTAACAGAATTCTGAAAGTAAGGTGAGGAACTTTTTTTTTAAACAAATTACATGAAGTGAATATAACAGTTTCATATACAATCCTCTTATTGTGTTTTGCTTTGAATGTGAAAATGCTCAGGAGAAGGGATGTCCAAAAGCAAATTTTTTTTAATTAAAAAATGAAATTATAGAGATGGTGAGCGGGGCCATCTGAGGAAAATGGCAGTTGTTCATGGTTGCAGAACCAGAGGGAGAGCGCAAGAAAAGGGTACACACGGTAGTGTAAACATAGTTATCAAGTTTCAGGGGAAAAGGGGACTCAAACTCATTTATGCTGTGTTGGGTACTTCAAATTACTATTTGATCGAATATGCAAAGGAGATAACTGTAATTATTACTGCCCCGTTTAACGTATTTGGGGAAAGGGAGGTATAATAAAAAACAAAGTTCAGAATTGGTTGTTGTAAGCATCGGACTTTGACATCTTAGGGTACCACACATATCTTCCAAATTGGTCAGATAAATGGTGCCGTGACTAGAGTGCCAGGCCCGAGCCAGAAACGCCTGAGCTCAAATCAGGCTTCAGACGCTAGATGTACGATCCTGGGCAAATCACTTAACCTCTGTTTGCCTCAGTCTTTAAAATGGGAAAAACCCAGCATGGTTGCGAGGATCAAGGAGATAACAATAAAGGAGTAAAGCACATACTGACACACACTAAGCACTATATAAATATTAGCTATTATTATGCACCTCACTTGTAATAGCCTAACAAGCTCATTTTCATACATGCTACCATTAATGTAGTAAGAGGTGGTATACTCTCTGCCTTGAAAAATTACTTCATACTTCATTTTAGCAGTCACTATCTTTCATTCAGATACATTAAACATATAGTTTTAAAAATGAAAAATGCAAGCTTTCTATCCATAATATATCTGATGTGCTAAGAATTCAATGCATGGTAAAATAGTTCGTGTTAATTTGTGAGCTGTTTACCCTATATGCTGGTCATTTTAAACAGATTTATTAACAGGCTTAGTTTTTTTAAAAAATATAGAATAAATTACTGGTATACTCTTGAAATGCATTTCCTTTCACATACACCACTATTAATAATCTAAGCAATAATTATGACATAAGGGAATAGTATATTGCACTTAAACTGTGGAAAATCATCAAAATGTATGACCTGATTTTGAAGTATAATGTTCACCACTGTGGTTAAAGTCAACTAAGTTAGAGACTTCAGAATATCTTCTACAATATATGCCTCTGTTTAAATCTCAGCCTAGTCACTATTAACAAAGAAACATTTAGACTAGATATTCACTGGATCCAGATGGCTCTGGAGAAAGTGAGGCTGGTGACCTTGCACAGCCCTCCCTCACTCAAATCAAAGTCAACTACAAGTCATATCATCATTTCCCTGATGTCATGGTCCTCTTCGAAAACGAAGGGCAAACACAACAATAATTTACACTGAAATTGTGAAATGAAAAGAGTTTACTGGACAAGAAGTCAAAGAGACCTGGATTCCAGGAGTAGCTCTAACAGCACGTATGTGGCTATGTGGCCTCAGGCAAACTCATTTCACCTGTGTCTGAATCTCAGACTCTTCAATTATAAAATAAATACTTCTGGAAGGCTACTACCTTAATTGCCTATGCAGGTTGGGAGAGTGGAAACACATTATCTCCATGGTCCCTTCGAACTCTGAAATTCTAGGATATCTATTATTAAACGGTAAGTTAGTGTTTAAATGTCACTAATACTGGTCACCATTCAAAAAACTTCATATGCAGAACTCTAATACCAATACTTTAATATTCAAATATCAACCTGACAAAATAAGGGGCATCTGTCTTTGCATTTTTCAATGTTCAAGATTTTTTTTTGCCTTAAGTACATCTTGCGCATTTATTACTAAAAATCTGCATTTATTACTAAAATTTAATAAATCAGCTCACAATTATTATACATCATAAATACTATAAGAAAAGAGTGGGGAAGATAATTTAATTTGCCAAATATTTACAATTTACTAAGTGCCTACTATGCACTGGGAACTAAGTTCCAGAAATCACAAATGTGAAATCCTGCTGAAATTCCTATGAGTCTACGGTAATGGATGATGTTAAGGGTCAATGGCAAGGAAAAGATTACAAAAACAGAAAATTGCTGCAAAGTGCTTCCAGATATTTCCAGAAGGCAAAGAAGTGCTGGTTTACTACAATGCCCAGGAGCCCTATGGGGTAAGTCATCATTTTAATCTCTTTTCTCAATAAAAAAAAAAAAATCCAGTCCAGCCTATTTGATCTTAATGAGAAGTTAATAAGATCTCATAGAACTGTGCTTTATAGCCAGCCAACCTTTTTTATAATACATCTATTTCAGATACACATAATGGTGTATACAAAATAGGTTTCCAATAAATATTATTTGACCAAAATTATAAAAAATTAACTAGAAATTTTAAGTGTCTATTCTTATTACGGCATTACAAATAAGAATTTTACACTTTTTTAATAATTTAAAACAATACAACAAAAAGTCAAAGAAAGCATATTTATAAAGCATCTTCAGTGGCTCGTTCTTGGATATTCTGGCCTCCATGCCCATTGGTGCAGTGTCCAGCACATAGTAGATGCTTAATATATGTTAACTGAGGGATCCCCTCTTGACTCTTTCTGTCATTATCAGGCAAGCAGTTTTAGCACCATCTTTCTACATTCACCAGGAAAGAAAAGATAATTCTAATAACCAGTTGGTTCACAAATAACAAAAAAAGAAGGCAGATAGGTTCACTACAACAGATAAGTCAACAGTGAGGAATTTATACACTTTAAAGTAGAGTATGATGGAGGTAACAGCTAAGACATTCATGGATATGAAGATTTTTTTTTTTTTGCAATTCAATGTATCTGGGATTAACATGAAGAGAGAAGACAGCTCTTTTTCTTTGGAATATTTCCAAAAATCCTTTTTATAGCATGTTTGCTTCAGAAAGATGAATTCTGAATACACGAACTGGGTCAGTGAACACGGAGAGGCTTCCATAATCAACTCTTTAGTTGAAAAGTAGCAGAAAGATGCACAGAGGTTATGATCTTAATTTAATAAAGGAACATAAGATGGAAAACAATTCAGCTGATCTAGTAAAAATGTTTATCTTTTAACTTCTAATATGATATCTGAATTCTGAAATATTTCCTGGCTTGGCATAACAGGGACCAGAAGCATGTTCATATCTAATACTAGATGTCACTTAGCCTAAGCACAGTGCATGTTTTCCTAGTTTAGGAAGATTCACAAAGAAATTTCTGAAGCTATAGCATCCAAATGTCAGCCAGTGAGGAATTTAATAAAAGGAATACATATATATGCATCCATGCACTCTATCTCATTAGCTTAACAGTCGGCCTTTAACAACGTAATTAACACATTTATTGTTCCTGAATGATTCTGTCTCAAGACTTGTTACTTCTTTGATGATCCAAGATAACTTAAAACCGAGCAAAACAAGTGATCCTACTGAAATATCTATATAAATGAAAAATGTTAAAAGTAGACACTGTGACTGTTTATTACACAAACATTTAAAAAATACTGAAGAAAGTAACTCTACAAACCAGTTTTATGTTTATTTGTATTTGACATGATTATACACATTCATGTGTCTAACAAGATCTGCACTGTTACATTAAAGATACAGTACAATAAACATTCAACATGAGGTACTTCATATTTATATATTTGTCCTTCATAAATAATGCTATAAGCCTGCTAAATTCAAGCACCCTGAAGCACAATTGGCTGCTGTGATCTGAAATTAGCTCAGCTTAAGCACCTTAAAAAAATTCAGTGCAATAATTATGTAGAAATTAAACCATTTACTTAAATACTATTTAAGATACAAAGAATGTTACATTAGAACGCTAGCCTAGTTTCCCTCTATCCCCAGAATTAACATTGAAATACAGACTGCCAGGTACATTTAAAAATAGCATCTACAGCATGTTCTGTTTATTGAAGTTGTGTTTATATACCAAAGTTGTCTGGTTTGTTAGAAATATGGTCTAGTTTTATAACCTATAACTACCAAGAATATACTCAGAAAAGCTAAAGCAAGCACATCAGTTTTCATTCCACTTTGTCTAAAATATTGAAGGGATAAGAGATTTAAAATAAAGTTTTCCACTGTACGTATGATGCCCAACTTTAACTCAAGAATATCTGTCTAACCTCATCACATAGTAGACCAGCACTTTGAAAAAGAAATGGAAGGTAAATGTAAAAAGAGAATGAGTTTACTGGCAGACACAAAAGGGGATATTTTAGCTGGCTGTCATCACGTTCATTCTTAAAGCCACCAAGAATATAGCTATTTGAGAATAGCATGGACAATGACTCACTGAACTGAGCAAACTTCAGAATAAGGTCATCATGTCTACCTCAAATCCTTGGTGCAATGCCGTTTTCCTAGTTTCCAATACTTTGCCTTTTATAAAAGAATGCACAATGCCTAATCAGGCTCATTTTTTGTACTTGTTTTGTGGTGGCAAGGAATAACAGGCAATTTTAACTATATTAAAAAATAATGTGCAGTAATTTTCTAGGGAATATTTCCCCTTATTCCATTAGTATTTTGGCTATTCTCCCTATCCACAATCTCCACAATATCATATTATTATTAAAGTTCTTGGAAAGCTGTCCTAGGGGTATTCTCTAATTACCAGTGACAGTAAACTCTTGATGGGGACAGCAGCACTGAAAATTCTGAAATCTCAGACAATTCACTGTCCTCCTCTACTAGATTAAGTAATGAGAAAGCCATATCCATTTTATTAGGTGGAGGGAAGAAAGTAGCCTCGTAGCACACTAAAGAGGGTGAAGGAAAACTGCCTAGCACCATACCAGGGTGAACAGAGGAATATTTCTGTTCTACTGCCTAGTTGGCAGACATGGAAAAAAGTAAATTCCTGAGTGTGCAAACACACACACGCACACACACCCTAATACTAACCCCTAGCTTCAAAAAGCCAGTCTAGGACTGTGCTGAGCAAGGGGAAGGAGGCAGCCAGAAGCCGCACTCTGGGTGGCGGGGGGGAAGCCATCTCAGGATCATACTGGCCAGGAAAGCAACCCAGGAGTGCATGGATAATTCACATGCAAATGGCCAGGAGGTCAATCATATTCAACGTTACAAATAATGTAGGTTCCAAACTGCCATGAGCCATCTTATAAAGAAGATTATTTCTTGTAAAGGAGACATTCCCTTATTTATGTTGTGCATAGAGCACATGAGAAAACCTCATACAATGATGATATTTTGGATATTAAGTATAATCCACTTTAATCCCTCCAGGCCATATTCTATTTTCTGTAGGTATATAATACCACTTTAGGATGACCAAAGGGCACTATTCTGGGCATCTAGGAATTTTAAAGAATTATCACTAATGGATATATTCTCATGTGTTTGAAACATGTATTAGGCAAATCAAATAAAACTTACTCTTATATACTGTTAACTAACTGGCATTCAACCAATTGTATGGTCCTTTTGTTTTTTTTTTTTTTTTGTGGCAGGGCAATTGGGGTTAAGTGACTTGCCCAAGGTCACACAGCTAGTACACGTGTCAAGTGTCTAAGGCTGGATTTGAACTCAGGTCCTCCTGACTCCAGGGCCTGTGCTCTACTCACTGCGCCACCTAGCTGCCCCTGTATGGTACTTTTTTAACAGAGGATACAGAATGATAATAGTATATAGTAAATAATCTAGACAAGCAACTATTTTGTATGAAGAGCCATATAGAGGAAAAAACTCTAGCTTTTTTTCCCCCTCCAAATTGTGAATTCTAACATGTGTTCTCAATTTGGTAACTTTAAGATCTCTCTTCTTTCCAGCCTGTAGCCCTTTTCTGTTATGAATGAAAACTATGATTGTGAAGTTACTTCCAAAAGAAATATATGTGCTTCAAAATTCCGTCCTTCTAGATTAAAGAAAAATAAGTTAATTGTTCTCAAGGAGTCCCTTTAAAAAAATCCAGCCTTTCAATTTTTCATTGACACCTCCAGGGAAATTGCTACCTTAGCTTAACATGTACCAGTCCAATTAATTCACATAGTAAGTACAAAGCAAAAGTTGAAAAGCAGAGAAAAGGAATAAAAGTTAAAAGTGATTATTACCCACTTGTTATATATTACTTGTAGGTAAAAGAACTTCCTTCCAAACTAGTCAATTTTTTCTTGAGTCTCAAAAATAAAATAACCCTTCACCTCTATTTTATACTACATATTTACACTATGATCAAAATAAAGCCCAAAGGGAAATTTGAGACAATTATAGAAAGGTTGTTAACTAGACAAAACTGGTAAAGAAAATGTACACAATTTTTCTTAGTATATAGACGCAACTCTTAAAATAACATAGCCTTAATCAGAACTTGGCTCTTTTGAGCATCTCGTTAGGAGTGGAAAGCTGCATTTTAGGCTAAAAAGTAATTATGAACTGCCCATAGCACTAATAATTACAAATTACCTGTACTGATCACCTATCTGCAGATAAGCAAAGCATCAACATGTCTGAACCAGATACGCACTTCACAGATCACACATTCTTTTGGAAATGATTTTTTAAGCATAAAATATAAGTTCAGGAATTTGTCCTCCCTGCACACCAGTACCATTAGTACTGTCTGAAGAGCACTGAAACTGCACAGTCACTTTGCCACACTGAACCTCTGTCATTCCTTCCTGTCCAAAGTAACTCAATTCATTGCCATCCAAAATGACGCTGGCTGTGTAAAAGGTGTCTGGCTCAATCTGCACAGGATACTCAAACCACACTGGGAAAGTGTTGCTAGATCCATCTGAGAAATACTTGCTTAAGTTCTGTCCCAGAATGACACCCTGGCGTTTGAGTTCGATCTTGGCACTATATTCTGCTGAGCCACAGCTGGAGCCATAGAGGCCAAAGCCAGCAATGAAGACCCTTTTGTCCACAGCAAACTGAATGCTGTCACACCGACCCCGGTATCGCCACTGGTTGCTTCGGTAGGCACAAGACTGGAAGCGGTGGCAACGCTGTGGAACGAGGCCCTTACGGGCATTGCTCACAAACTCTAGCTCAGGCTTTTTGGCTGCTGTGTACCAAAGAAAGATATCGTTGGTTTCATTCAGAGTCAAAACTCCAGACTGGGCGGCGCCATTTGCAAAGTCATCAAGGGCCATGGTGGGAATTCGGATCAAGTACAGCGCCTTTCCAAGGACCTTCCGTTTATTTTCAATGCTCAGTGACAGCTCTTGGCGCTGACACTCAACTTCAGCCCAATTGAGAGCAGCCTCAAAAACAACAATCTCTTTGGCATTCAGAGTCTCCCTGCGGAGGATACTCTCTAATGTTTGGAAATCAATATCACAGAATCCCTCAGACTTGAGCGCTAGCTCAGCTTGGGCATCGATCACCTCCCAGCAACGCTGGGTCAGGTCAGGTTCTTCAAAGAGGCAGCTCTGGGAAAGCAGCACGCAAGCATTCTTTGCACTCAAACTGGTCTCCAGGAAATTGACGCAGGCACGGGCGAGATGAGGGACGATGTACTTTTTGGCAGCATAAAGGGTAGCAAGCACTGTGTCAGCAGCCAAGTCAATTTCATCGCAATAGATGTATCTGAAACAAAACACAAATGTGTAAATGGGACTTCAGAACTCAACATAATTAGCACCAGAAAAAGCAACAATGTACAAGTTGTGTGGAAACAAACATAGACCTACTGTATATCAATCACAGAGAATTAAGCAAAGTATTTAACTAGGTAAGTTATTCTTACTGAAATATATGAGTACAGAACCAAAACAACCCAAGAGCAGGGGTTAAATATCTAAGGTTTCTTTGAATCTTCGATCCTCTTTGAAAATGTAGTAAAGGGTATTTTCAGTGTTAAATGGCAAATGACAAGCAGAGAAATGAGGAATAAAATGACAATGTTCAACTGGTAACCAAAAAAAAAAAAAAAGTAAAAGTTCAAATATAAAAAAATCACACAAATATGAATAGAAATGAAGCAAAAATAGCCTGAGAGTTTTCCTAGTGCAAGGAAAATAGATCCTTTATATGGAAGGACTACTCAAAATTGGCTAGTATGATAGAAATACTAAAAACATTATTACAGGATGATAAGCACTGATTTTCACTATACAAGGATCTTTTTATAACATTAACATATATATATATATATATATATATATATATATATATATATATATATATATATATATATATATATATATATTACAAATGGGGAGGATTTATTAAAGAGGAGATCTTTTGCAAAATGGAAACAAACCATTTGGTAGTAACCAAAATGATACTTGGATAAAAAGGTGGAATGAACAGCCTGTCTTGAGAGAGATGTTTACAATGGGTTTGTCAGATCCTTTGAATCAACCTACATCAGAGTATTAGTCTATACAACTCAGAGACTAAATATTGTGAACATATAGTTACTGAAGTATAAGGAAGGTAATAATTCTGTGTTTAATGAACATATTAGTTTGCCTTCAAAATCTTTTTCTCATTTCACAAGAAAGTTTATGTTCAATATGTTTTACAAATGGTGAAAGGAAAGGGTTCTTGGAATTATTTTATGGAGAAATCTTTGCATATAGCATCACGAGAAATTTCTTAATTACTACATAAAGTTTTTCTAAGATGCTATCAGCATCAAAGATAAAATCATGCAATGCTGAAAATGGTGGAGAGACAAAAATGAACAATCTCTGTGCTTGGCAGAGTGTGCACTCTACTGGGCAGACTGCATCTGAAGTACTACATTTAGTTTGGGGATGTCCTATTTTGGAAAGGACACTGGTAAGTGTGAGAACACTGGAGAGCATAAGGAAAAGGTGCTCAGGACAGTGAAGAACTTTGACATCAGGTGGTATGAGGACCAGCTGAAAAAAGATGGTTTAGACTGTAGAAGAGAAGACCCAGGGGAGAGGATGGTTGTCTTCAATCATTTTATAGGAGAATATGTGAAAGAGGTCTTAGACTGTTTCTGCTTACCCAAGTGGATAGAAATAGGAGCAATCAAAGGAAATTGCTGAGGTAGACTTAGGATCAGAAGGAAAAACATTCTAAAAATTACAGAAGTGGAAGTGGAAGTTCATTCTACATACTGTAATAAGCTGCTTTAGGATGTACTGGGTTTTCCCTTACTGGAGGATGTTACTCCAAGGCCGAGTGGCCATTTGTAAGTCTACTGTACATGGGATTTTTAATCAGATATAGCTTGAACCAGGTGGCATCTGAGGTTTCTTCCAACTCTGACATTCTATGATTCTGCATTTCTAATAAATCTTTGCCCTACTTACCTTGCACAAGTAGAGTTTGTGATTATAAATTAAATAATGTACATAAAGTACTTTGTAACAAAATGCTATGCAAATGTGAGCAACTACAATATTTCAGCAGAGAATGTTTTCTTTTGTGGAAATATATTTTTCTATAAATGAGTATGTTTTGTACACTCATTCAAAAGTGAAAAAAAAAAAAGACAAATTGCTCCCATTTACAGAGGCTTATCTTAGATACACATCCTAATTTTTTTAAAAAAATCTCATTAGATTTTCCTGAAAAGGTGTGATTTTTATACAGAAAATAATTCAGGTAGTCCTAGGACCAGTAAATGATGAAAAAGCGTCCTTATTTTACCCAAACTGGCAGTTAACCAAACCTATCAACTTGGGTGAAGTTTCCTTAAGTTGTCAAGAGTCTGGAATAATTACATAAATACATGTATTCCTTCCAACTTTAAAAATAAGTAGCACACTATTGACAAACTTTATGTTTTTAATGTGAAGGAAAGCCAACTCAAATTTTCACATATTTCTGTGATATCGTGAACCTTCCACTGTCATTTATAGAGACAAGTACCTTCAAGGAGCTTAGGATCATAGCTTAAGGGACTACAGGATCATAGATTTAGACCTGAAAGGAACATCAGAGGCAAAATGGAAAACAACCATTAAGTCTAACCTCCTTACTTTACAGATGGAGAAACTGAGAGACAGGAAGGTTAATTAATTTGCCCAACATCACACAAGCAGTAAGCAGAAAAGCCAAGATCTGAGCCCAGGTCCTTTGACTCCAGAACCAGAGAATGACCTAGAATTGTAGCACACTTTGGAAACAATGTCAGACCTTGAACCTATTATCTGCCTCTTGTGTTCAATATAACAGATCATTTTCATCTCCAAAAATTGTTGCCTGCTATGTTTACTAAATTCTCTTCCCCTGATCAGATCACCATTTCCCACCCTCAAAGTAAAATAAATAAGCAAGTAATATCCTTTATATTTTTCAATCTCTTCTTATCTGAAGTACTTTTTCTAAGTCATTGAGAAATTCACACGGATGGAAAGACATACAGTGACAAAAAGATATTTAAATGAACTGGCTGTAACTAGTATGGGATAGCCACCTGCTTTGGGAATCCCTTAGTTGAAAATATTGAATTTCTGAAGGTTGCTTTGGTTTTTCTATTATGATTCAAGCTCGTGAAAAATGTAACTCAAAAAGTTAGATCCATCCTCGAGACAGTACAAAGAAATAATGATGGTAGTTGACGAGTGAAGTTATATAACCAAAATCATAACCTTGATCTTTTATTACCAGGGATCAAGTCTAGTCTAATATGTCAAGTGAATGTAATAACTGCTGCACATGACGAAGGACTAACGAGGTATTGATGCTTCAACATCAGCTGAAGGCAGCTAGGTGGTGCAGCAGTTAGTATGTGAGCCTCAAGTCAGGACCACTTGAGTTCAAATCCAGCTTCTGACATTTACTAGTTGTGTGACTCTGGGAAAGTCACTTACCCTGTTTGCCTCAGTTTCCTCAACTTTAAAATGGGGATAATAACAGCACCCGCCTCGCAAAGCTGTGATAAGCATCAAATGAGATAATACCTGTACAGCACTTGGTGCAGTGTCTGGCACATAGTAGGCACTATACAAATGTCTATTCTTTTCCCTTTTTCCCTTTCAATAGAAGGATGAGGAAATATTAATACCCCTTTGGGTATGGTCAATATTTACTAATTCCTCCTTGGTAGCAATACCGAGTCTCCCAATCTGAGACCAGCCATGGTGAATATGATACGCTACTGACTACAAAGTTAGAGAGTAGCAATTACCTTATGGATTCCATTTCCCTTGACTTTAACAGAATAACATATCAACTATATTAGTATCATATGGCATAAACCCATATTTTACAATTTTATGGAAAACTGAATATGCTCATTAAGAAACTATAAATAAATCAACTTCCTTAGATGTTGATATGTTCATAAGAAGCTTAATCTTGAAGCACAAATGATTACCAGGACTTTTAAAGAAAAGACAAAACTTGTGATTTTACATAGAATCTTATTATATATATATGTTATATAAGCTACATTCAATATATTTCTTTTGTCTTTGCTCTTCCTTGTCATATTCTCTAACTGCTGAAGACATGTACTGATCCAAATGTGTTACCTGACTCTGCAGTTAAGTCAGAATGCTGAATTAATGACATACTATTATTTTCTTCAGTAAAAGAAGGCAATGTCAAACATAAGAGACTGGAACTTCACTGCAGAAATAACCTGAAGGTGAAATTTATTTTTTCTTCACATGGACATATCTAACATGACTGCAAAGGGAATAAAGAAATGGCTGTTTTATTACGTTTTGAAGCTATATGTTTCCCTATGCGTCTAATTTCACTGTACTCTAATGTTAAAGTTATATTCAGCAGCACTAATCAGCTTGCAAAATTTAGCAGGCTTTCAAATCACAGCTGAAATGAGGAACTAAATACTTTCAAGTACAAGCTTCAGAGATATCAAAAATATTTCTATTTTCAGTAGATAGCCTGTAAAATGTAACATTTATTTTTAGCCATTCATGGAATCACAACAGAATGTGGTGGGTTAGTTGCACAATAAATCGGTAAATAGTTGTCAACATGTATGCTTTGTATATATGCTTTTGATTCCAATGAATTGAGATCCCTGCAGCAGTACTTTACCTTTAGCTCTGTTTACTATATTCTGGCATACTAAAGGTTAAGACATTTGACAAGCATTATTTAGGATGACTAATGGATTAAAAGGCAGTAATTGAGAACTACAGCATTATATTATATAGCATTAGTACCATGCTACATAGGCTGATCATTTTTAACTGCTTAATGTTCACATAATTCTGGGAGATACTAGTGCTCATTACATACCAAATGACTCTTCAGTAAACACAGAAAGAAAGAAAAACAATGTGGTATAACTCTTTGTTTCTATATTTTAATTTCCATGTTAAAAAAAATAAAAGATGGTCTTTCTGGGAACCTCTGAGTCAGGAAGACCTGAGTTCAACTTCTGCCTCTTAGTTATACTAAATGTCTCACTGCGGGCAAGTCATTTAACCCAAGAGATGAGTTAGAGACAAGCTGCTGATATTCACTGGTAGAGGGAGTTTCCAGACCAGGAGTTCTCCATACTGCTGAAAGTGTAGGTCAGAACCAAAACAACAGTAGCATAAAACGAATATCACTTTATTTCAAAAGGTAGTTCAAGTTCTAGATCTTGGTGATATCCTAAAAAGACAATTCTTAGAAAACACTGAAATTTCTGTACTCTGTTGTCTAAGGAAATGAGTTCAAAATATAAGCATAGCTTTAAAAATAATGACATATTATCTACGGGCATTAGTCTTTCAGAATTATGTGAGAGTAAATGGTTACAAGCAGTCAGCATATGAATTAAGGCACATCGATGATAAATAAAATAATGCTGTAGTTCTCTCCATTATTGCTTTAAATCTGTTAAGATATTCTAAGTAATGTCTGTTTAAAAAACTTTTTGCACTATCTTAAAAAGTCATTGAATTTTAGAGCCCACAAAAATCATCCTTTTCAAAACCTTTATTTCACAGTTGGGGAAACTGAGGAAGGTCCAGAAAGACTGAGTTACTCAAGATCATATCACTAATTAGTAACACATCTAGGACCAGAACCCAGGTCTCCTCACTCCTGGTTCAGTTTTCTTTCCATTAAAGAACAAAGTATTTTTTTTTTAAAGTTAATGCTTAAATTAGTCAGATCTATTGCTTCAGGGATACTGAGTTAAAACTAAAATCAGACCACGTGTCCAAAGACCACATGATAAAATTTTCAATTAAGAAGTTTGTATTACACAATGTGCTTTTAAATGTAATCATGTGCAGTCCTTTTTGGGTATTAAATGTAAATATCAAAAAAGCAAACTTTTTCTATTCATGCTTCTGTTGATGTTAAAATCTAATTCACATTTTAACTGTGTCACTAGCAGAGTAACCATACAGCATGAACAATTCTTTTCCAACACATAAATGATGCTTACTTCAGCATAGCGAGAAAAGCAGCAGGTTCGACATCTGGTATACGGATTTCATCTTTGTCCTCAGCAAGCTCTCCATAAAACATTGCATGGAATACAGAGCTCCCAACAGCTAAAACATACTGTGGAGAAAGGGAAATCTTATTTCATGCTCTAAATTGAAAGCACTTTTAACAAAAAACTACCCAGGAGAGTTACTAAGAACAATCAGTTTTAATAGCTATGTAGCACCAACACCAGCTCATCTGAAAAAGCAAAAACATTAAACTCATAAATCTTACATGTAAAAATAGCCTTTAAGCTGCTATACTAGTTGCCCAAATGCTTAAAAGTGACTGCTGAACTGGCACCCACAGAAAAATCTTATCTAACAAACCAACTCTCAGAGAGTGGTAAACACACACTACTTTGCCAGCCTGTCATAGCAACTTCTAGTCACAACAGATTTTATCATATGACCGAAACTTCAAGAGTGTGTATATATTTGCGAGGGTTATAGAAATGCATAAATGTGGGCAAAGGAAGACTTATTAAGCAGCCAAAGCACCACACAGCAGCAGTTCCCTTCCTGATGTGCTACTTCCCAATCCTCTAATAAATAAAGCTTAGACACAACCAACCATGCAGTGCTTGTCAAAGGAAATCTGTTCACACTAAGTTCCAGCCTAATAGTTAAAAGTTTCCTCTTTGTTATTCCCAGGTCGAAACTGATAATGCAGCTGTTGCTTACTTTGTGTCCTGGCAACCGCTGTGTCCCACCTGGTGGCCCAACCACAAAATGAACATCTGCCATCAAATCATTGTTGAACATCACCGCATTTCTACAAACAGAGGCAGTTCATTAATTCACAGCATCCAGCATTTTTCACACACCCGGTCCACACTCCCACTGGCCACAAAGATCGAAAAGCCAAGCAATATTTCAGTTACTTCAAGGTAAAACAATCAACAAAGATCTTAAAATATATAACCATGCTTGTAATCACTAAAAATGTTTGTGAACTAAAACAAAAAACTCATCCAAGCTTTTTATAGAGCAAAGAGTTCCCATTATCTAAGAATTTAACTATGCATGTCTCATGGGCACAACTACATGAGTTAAATAATACAGCTTGCAAAAACATTTTTATCTTAGAAGAAAACAGCTGCACTATTTGGAAAAGATATGAGACACATTTTCATTACCAACAAAGCTTCTGAATAAGATAGGAAACACATATTTGAGTTAAAAACAAGTTGCAGGATGTACAAAAGTAAAAACTTCAAATGAATATAAACTTTTAAAGTAAAAAGAACAGTCTGTTTACTTACCTTTCTCTGATGGTGGGATAAAGCCCCTGCCAATTAGGGGCTGGGATAGTATTATTGTTATTGAGATTCTGCTGGTGGTACTGCTGGACAGTGGTTGTACTGGAGTTGGCTGGCTTCTTACGGGGAAAAATATCAGCAGCCATCTTCTTCTTTTTTTTGGTCTTCAAGGTAATGATTTCATAGCAAACTGGTGGCAACTTGCTGCTGTTGCTGTTATTTGCCTTCTTAGAGCTTTTCTTGGACCTGTTCTTGACAGTCTCTGGAAGCATCAAAAAAAAAGTCAGACATTTCATGTTCTTTCCCTTGTCATCTACCATGAGGACCGTATCTCTGTCTGTGTAGCTAGATAGCCTACATAGGTAAGATCATTAAGAAAAATAGAATGGATGCCAAGAATTTAAAAGTATGCAACAAAGCTGATATTTTGCTTCTCTTCCAGTGAGGCAAGGTGACCTTTTCACTATGATGAATAAGAAACTGGCTTTAAGTTTGATCCAGTACTTGATTTGTTAAATATATCTCCATTATGATTCTTGATTCTTTTATTTGCTTCTAAGAGCTTTTCTCAGTTTCCCAGATCACCTGAAAATGCTACACTGTGCAAAGAAGATATACATAGAGCTGTAGCACTTATTTTCTGAATTAGGTTAACAAGATGTGCTTGCTGTAGCAGTGCGAGTCTGTTCAGCTGGCTGAAGTTGTGTGTTGAATGGATCTGACGAGAGTAGGTATTACAGCCCTGCAGATGGAGTCAGACAGCCAGTGCTTTGAGCCAATAGCTGAAGTCACCGACAATGATTGGACCGAGAAACACAGTGACACCTATTGTAATGTGCATAGCTCCTATATTAAAGGGACAGCAGTTGCTTTTTCATGCTCACTGTGCATTCAAAAAAGAAACTACATACAGAGCACATTTAAAATGCAAGAAATGAGCTTATCCCTATAGTGCTTTTTCCCCCTCCTCTATAGGCAGATAATTTTTTTCAGGGAAAAACAAATAGCACCAATTAACAAAGGACGTTTTCTCCTTTTATTTCCACCAGAATAATTTTCCAGGCAGCATTTAATTCAGAGTATTTTAACACAATTCTCAAGCCTAAAAGCTTAAACGAATTAATAGCAAAACCATATTAAACAAATTTATTGCAGGAACATTTTTTAATAGTCTCTTTTGATGCAAGTTATATCATAGTGCAAAACAAGAAAGAGATGAGATCATGCATTTGTTTTAATTTATTGTGTTTGTAGCTTCAATAATGCTTATTGATAGGAATCCCAAATCTCAATACATTTAATTAGACCTACTTATAGAGACCTGGTTGTATTACACCACTTAAAAAAACAACTTCTAGATATAAAAATAATATTCATGAGACAGATTACATTGCTGTTTAAAGGCTGTAATTCACTGAAAATACACAAGCTGGCATTACTTACTGGGTTCAGGATTTGAAATTTAACTTCGAGTGGATAGTCTTATTTAGTTTTGTCATAAATTTAAAGCAAATTAACCAGAAGCTTTTAATATCAAACTAATAATAAGCCCATTTAAAGCATTAAGGACGCTGCTATTTTGTTTTTTAAATGACACAGGCAGGTTTTCCCTGCGTTGAGTCATAAAAATAGGAGCTACTGAATGGCATATCTAAGTCCAACATTCATGTAAGGGGAACAAAAAGCAGTGTTACAGTCAAAGCAACTGTTCTATATTCTTAATGTGCGTATTTGTAAAGAGGAGCTGATGAGGAGGATAATTTAATCTTATGCCCATATTTATTTTGATTGCTTCCTCATTGGCTCATTCAAAGCACAAGCCACTTTCTATCTCCACGTGTCTCATTGTCACGCTTGTCATTTCCTTTGTTCCTTATGATGCCATCCTTATGAATAACCTACTGAAGATCACACAGAAAGCAGCAGTCATACATCATCTCGTCTTTCATTTCCCATCTTCCACACTAAACTTATCTATATCTTTATCTATCCTCTTCTCTTTCCTTCTACTTCTAGAGGATGAGGCGGGCCCTCTACCTCGTCAAGACCAGACCATCCATTTGTACCTTCGATTCTGTATCTTGTTATTTTACAAAACCTCAATCCATTCATCATCTCTCATCATCTCTCTCTCTCTGTCTCTCTCTCTCTCTATCTCTCTCTCTCTCACCTTCACAATCTATCCTGTGACTTGACTAAATATTCTGAGGTCTCTTCCATGCCAACACATGCACATATATGTGCACACACATCCCTTTCTTATCCTGGAATCTATTTGAATGTCTTATATTTCTCCTCTTCTTACTGTTAGACTTCCAGAAATAGCAGGCTATATGATCTGTTGCTTCCATTTCCTCAACGTCTACTTGTTCAACCCTGCAAGGGCTTCAGAACCTACTTCATAAAAACTCCCAACTTCAAGATATCCAGTAATCTCAACTGCCTAATCAAAAGGTAGAATATGATCAGGACATCATGTTGATAGTTTCTCTTCCCTTGGCTCCATGATACTATTCTAGCCTGGTTCTCCTCCTACTCAATCATTTTTGCTAGTTCACTTCCTTTTTCCTTATCCCCTGTCCCTACCCCTCAAAATCCCACTGGTTATCAGGTAAATGGGATTAGACAGCAACAGCCAAAGTTAAAAATTGCTAATGTCTCTTCTGCTTTTGTGATAAGTTGAACTCATATTCTTTGATTAACCTGACTCCTTTAGATATTAAGCACTGAATTCCTGCAGCCAACAACCTTCAGTTTTATCTCTTGCCAGTCCTTCTTCTTGGATCTTGCTGAGAGTTTGTGGGTTTTTAATTTTATTCCTGTTTCATACTGCTTTCCATCTCTTCTTCCTTTCAGCTGCTTGGTCTGTTCACAAGACTCCAGGTCTTGGTTTTTTGGACCACCTTGCCTGCCTTTATATAAGCAGGAACATTTCATCCTCACTGCCACTCCTCTATAGACCCTAGCTCTGAACCTACCAAGAAACCAGATTGTATGGACCAAATATAATCCCTCAGTGTATATATTCAACACTCTTCTCTCTGTATTTTTTTACTTGATGATATTATCTATTTTCATGTTTTTGATAATCATTTTTATGTAGATGACTATCAAATTAGTAAATCCAACCTTAGTCTCTGAGTCCCACATTTCCTTCCAACTGCCTACTGGACACTTGTTTTTAACTTGTCCCACCAGATCTGAAACTTAAAACATGGCCAAAATCTGAATTCATCTTTTCCCCTCTAAAATCTGACCATCTCCTCAAGTTCTCTGTTTCTGTTAGTGGCATCATGTTCCAAATTATTTAGTTAAAAATTTTAGTACTGTTGACTCTTCCCTCTTTATCCTCACCCATACACCTCAGCAATTGCCAAACTTTGTTGAATCTGCTTCCACCAATGTTTTTCACAACTGGTCCTCTATGTTCTACTTACACTACCTTATTTTAGGACCTTATTACTTCTCACATGAACTATTGTAATAACTTTACAGGTATCTCTGTTGATAGTCATTGGTCTATTCCTTTTTCAATCTATCCTTCACAAAGCTGCCAAAATAATATCACTCCCCTCCTCAAAAACATGATTGTGTACAATATAAAATACTAACTCCTTAGCTTCAGACCTAGAGCCTTCAACATTCTGCTTCCAACCTACCTTTTCAGCCTTATACCACTCAATTCTCATCAAGTACTCTACATTCCAACTAGGGTGACTTCCTACATGACTATGATGTACTCTCTTCCTCATTTTTGACTTATGAAATCCAACTCTTCCTTGAAAGTCCAGTTAAGATGACATCTCCCGCACTGTTTTTCCTCATCTCTCAAGCTAGAATGTGGTGTCCCTCCTCCTATTTCTTTGAGTATGTGGATTAGACTTCTCCTTTGCCCAAATCACTGTCTACTCTGTACCATACTTATTAGGTACATAGCTCATCCCTACATTTGACTCATCCTTGTATCTCTAGTACCCAGAATTATTCCTTAAACACCTATTGTAAGTAATACATCTCAAGTTGGACTGAAACTTTCCTAGATGCTAGGGTCTCCCGTTTTCATCATCATCACTGCCATAGCAGTTTGTCAGAGCCACTAAAAGAAGTATTAATAGTGGAAAAGTCTTCTATCTTTCTTGGCCCACTGACTCATGGATAAAACCACAACCTTTGATGCAAACTTTTCTACTGCTATTTGAAAGAGACGGAGTACACTACAGCTTATTTTCTGGAACATAACAAACATCCAGAGTTGCCATACAAATGTAAACAAAGGCAAAGTTTCAGATGAGGCCTTCAAATAAAAAGCCACACAAATATCAAGAACTTAAATAAACTACTCTGAAAGGATATATTAGTACCAGTATCTAAGACATTTCAGGAAGTAAAGCAAAATATGTGAATCCTGTCTCAGCTTTGCATAAGAAAACCACACAGAGTAATATCTTATTTATCCAGAGGTTTTTTACATGTGGTAAACACATACTGCAAGTTTGCTGAATCAAACTGTGCCAATTCAAATAATATGAAATCCACTAAAAAAACCTGAAGGAAACAAAAAAAAGGTCTCTAAGCACCAGTGCATTATGTTCACAAGAGAAGTCCTCAGACCTTTCCTCACTCATTTCATGCCTCAGATATAATTCTTAGAGGCTCACAGGTACCATCTAAATGGAATCTCAGAAGTCAAATCATCCAACCCCCATCATTTTACATGTGAGCAAATGGAGGTCCAGTAAGTGACTTGCCCAATGAAACCCCTGGGGGGGGGGGAGTGGTAGATGGCAAAGCCAGAGGTTGAACTCTGCTCCTCTGCCTCCAAGTTCAGATCTATTTCTGCGTTTCAATTTTAATAAGGTTATTTTGTTTGCCAACCCATACTAGATTAGAAAAAACATGGTATAGTAGAAAAGAAAATCAGTCTTGCAGTCAGGTCAATGAATTCATTATTTGCCTCAGACACTTAGTTGCTATATATCCAATATCAAATCCCTTAAAATCTCTGAGCCTCATTTTCCTCATCTGTACAATGGCAATTAATGTCTATACAAAGTCTCTCTATAGACTTTGCCCTTAAGTAGGTATATATGGGACACTACAAATGGACAATGATATGGGCTTGTAATTGAACAAGCCAACAAACACTTTTTAAGTGCCTAAGGGACTGTGCAGAGTGCTGGGGATACAAAAATGAATGAATGAATAAATAAACAAATAGGCAAAAAACAATTCTGTTTTCGAGGAGCTCACAGTCTAATAGGGAAGACCAAATGCAAATAACTATGTACAAACAAGATACACAGAGGGAAAATTGGTGATAATCTCAGAAGGAAAGCATGAGCATTAAGGGGGAATCAACATAGGCTTCTTGCAGAAGGTAGGACTTGAGCTGAAACCTGAAGGAAGCCTGGGAAGCTGGGTGGAAAAGGTGAGAAGAATTCCAGGCTTGGGGAAAAGCCAATAAAAATGTCGAGATTCAAGGGATGGAGTGTCATGTACGAGCAACAGCAAGGAGGACAGTGTTACTAGATCACTGAATAAGTGGAAGAGAAAACATGAAAAGATTCTAGATTCTTGAAGGCTGTATCATCAAAGAACAAACCTCTGGAAGATCCTGTCAAGAAAGAATAGAGTAACACGGACCTGGTGACATATATTTAACGTACAGCCCACCTACATTCAGGGAGGCTTATCCCCAGGCTATCCACTAAGTAATGATTTTTTTCACAATAGCAACTTCTCAAGAACCATTACTAATTCATAAAAGGTCAATAATCAGCATCCATGGAGAAAGGACCTACATTGACCAAAATCACAAACACTATCGAAAGTGAATTAAAGTTATTTCTTGGAGAGCCTAGAAAAAAAATAAGAAATTACTATATCTAAAAAGAGGAGAAAAATGTTAGTAAGCAAGTAGAGGATGAAATAGCATGTTATTCATTACCATCATAAAATAAGATAAATATAAAGAATATAGGGCATATAACTTTATAGCTAGAATAGATTTTTTAGTACATCTATTCAAACTTTATTTTATATATGAGAAAAATAAGACTGAGAGAGACCAACTAACCCTTATTTCTGAACACTTTCCAGGGGAGCGTACTACTTCTCAAATACATTTTAGAAAAATTACTAAAGATAGATCTAGAACTAGTTAAATGGTTGGGCTGAAAAAAATGGTCATCAATAGGTCATTGTCAACTTGTAAGAAAATATGGAGTAAAATGCCCCTGAGATTTGTGCTAAGCTTACACAAACACTTTTTGTCAATGGCTTAGATAAAAGTAGATGGTGCACTTCTCAAGAGTGCAGACACACAACTGAGAGGAACAGAGCCATGATCCAAAATAATCTTGATAATCTAGAACACTGAACAGAATCTATTGAGATGGAACTGAACATGGATAAATGACAAGTCAAAAATCTGGATATAAAAAAATTCAACTTAGTAAGTACAAAGAGAGAGACATTAGATGGCAATCAGTCTGAAGAAAAAGTGCAGGGAGAAAGCAGTAGATAGCAAGCTCAATTAGCAAGCAGTGCAATACAGCAGCTAAAAAGCCAATGTAAAATTACATTAAGAGAAGCATGACTCTATATTGAGCTTCATAAGTACCACATTTTAAAGAAGGACATGGAAGACCTAGAGAATATCTAAAATGGAAAAGAACTTTAGGTCCATGCCCTCTAAGTATCAGTGGAAGAAACCAAGGATATTTAGCCTGAAGAAAAGATTCAATGGGAACCTGACAACTGTCTTCAAGCACTGGAAGGAACTATTATGTTTAATAGAGTTTTCAATTAATTCTATTTGTCTCCTGAGGGTAGAAGTAGAAGTGGTCAAAAGGTGTAAAAAGACAAATCCAAGCTTGATGTCAGGGGGGAAAAAAACTCTTCAATTCAAGTTATAGAAAAGAGAATGGGAGATTGTTTGGGAGAAAGTGCTGAAAGAGAGGGGAAATACAAGCAGGGGCTAAATGACCACTTATCAGGTACGTTGCAGGAGGATTCTTTTATGGGCTCTCAGTTGGGCTACATGGCCCCTAAGGTTCCTTTCAACTCTGGACTTTTAAGATTTTGTGAAGGGCTATATACTTGAAAGGCTACATGATTATATAAATTGACAAGATGAATCACATAAAAAGAAGAAAACAAGAATTATTTACTTTCATTCAAAAATCTTTATGTAACCTTAAGAATACATGAAAAATACTTTGACCAACTTAAAAACATTAGACATGTGTAAGATAACAGTCATGTTAGAAATCAAGTTATATGCCCCTCTAGATCTAATAATTTATACTTTTTCTGCATTGTCAAAATAGGTTTTAAGGAGAAGAAGGGAAAGGAAGCCTGTGAGCTAAAGTAAATTGTGCTGTTATCTATATTATATCTAGATTTTAAGGGTTTTTGTGGATAATCGCTGTATTATACTTCTTCCCTCTCCTCACACTGCCATGGATACTGATTTTCATGGTTCCTTCAAGGGTATGTTTTTAATAGCTAATGAAATAATTTCCCAAAAGAATTTAAATTTTCATGAGCATGAGTTTCTTTACCAAAAAAACACTATTTAAAAGCCACAAAGTGTCCTGTTCAAACAACTGAGTATTTATTTGGGTTCTTCCTATTCCTACTTTGAGATGACTATGGAATCTTTTTTGGTTGTTTCTCAATTCTCAATTTCCAGGGCAAAAGGGGAAATCTGGGTGACTAGTTTAAAAAAAAAATAAAATCCAAAATAATAATTATGACTTGGAAAAAATCAATCACAAAATATGCTGCCATGACTAATATCAACAACCTGGGACACAGTTTTATAGGACTTAATTATAACTAGATAATATTTAATATAACAAGTTCAAGATACATCTTCAAGGATAGAGGATGCTCTATGAAAAGCAGTGTAATGTGGGAGAAAAATAATAGCCCTGGAATCAAAACATGGATAGTTCAAGAAGCTCAGTTTCCTCAACTGAAAAAATGGGGAGGTGGACAAGCTGACCACTAAAGTATCTTTTCAGATACCTGGAGTCAGGTGGACCTGAGGTCAAATGTGACTTCAGACACTGACTAGCTCTGGTTAAGTCACTTAATTTGTTTACCTCAGTTTGTTCATCTGTAAAACGAGGATAATAACATCTACCTTACCCAATTGTTGTGAAGATCAAATGAGATAATATTTGTAAAGTACTTAGCACAGTGTCTAGCACATAAGAGATGCTATTTATTGCCTTCCGTCTTCTCAGGTCTCAATCTTTAATACTAAATTCTGATTCTGTTACTTACATTATCATGTGACTTCAGATGAGTTGCTTCATTCCTTTGAGTTTCAGTTTGCTCTGTACAAAAGGAACGACTAATACCCACACAACCTACCTCACAGGTTTGTTTTAAGAAAAAACTGAGATGATACAGACATAAGAAAGTACTAAAGAAATATTTTAAATAATAATTGGTTTTTAAAAGGAAATATAAAATACCAAATTAGTGTTATCAATTTTTTTCATTCCTCCTTTTTCATAAACAAACCACAAGTAGAGATTACTGTTGAGATTGCCACCATGTTGACAGTCCCCCAGGCTTGCAACCAAGGCGTCATGCTGAACTCTCTCTTACCCACCACATCCAATCAGCTGCACCAAGGTCTGTTAATTTTACCTTCATAACATCTCTCACATACATACCTATCTCTCCTCCGACACTGCCACCATCTTGCTGTAGACCTTCATTACCTCAAGCCTGGGCCACTGCAATGGCTTACTATTTGATCTCCTTGACACAAGTCTCTCCCTATTCCAATCAATCTTCTGTGCAGGTGTCAAAGCGATCTTCCTAAAGTGCAAGTCCAACCATGTCAACACCCATACTCAACAAACTCCAATGGCTCCCTATCATAATAAGAGCTAAGGATAGCTAACATTTACATATAGCCCCTATATATGTCAGGTAATTAGTACGGTGCCTGGAACAAAGTTGCTGCTTCATAAATGTTTTCTGACTTTTTAAAAAAACTTGCTGTTTTAATACAATACATTTTATCTGTTTGCTTCTGTTAATTCTATTCTCTGGAAGCAGATCTTTAAAAGAGCACTGATGACGACAGAATCAATACTCAAATAATGAATATATTTAGAGTAGGTGCAGAAAAAGTCAAAAGGGAACATGAGAAGATTCAGTAAAGACTTTACTTGACAAACTCTATAGGTACATGGCCCTAAAGATAAAGAAAAATATTAATTTTAATAATAAACATAAAGGACCCATCTAACAGTGCTTAAGACAAAGGATATTATCAATAACTCAGAAATAATATCCACCTGAATGAGAGAATAAGGGCCACCTCCAAGGCCTATGTTTACTCTGAATTTTACCCAGCTAGGAGGTTGGCCATCATTTCACCTGAACTCCTGAATTTGGGGGCTAAAGATGTTTTTAATCCATCCTAGTGAGAATTTAACTAAAAGAGCTAACAGAATCTTTGGGAATCTAGAGCAACATATCAGCACAGCACCAGTCTTAAAATTTAGCCTATTATTGGTTGCCACTATTTTTGCTTCATGCACAAAGTTTTTAAAAATAAAAAATCATCCACGAAGTCCTAAAACAGAGCACAGTCTACTATCTACCATCACCACAATTTGTAGGGCTTTCAAACATCTTATTTCAGAATTACGCGTCTGACTTCCTACTCATAGATCAGATCATTTCACAGCTGAAAGGTAGAGCTGACTCCCCAAGCTCTTCCCCAATATTGTAGATGAAGCCTATGTAATTTGTCAGTGTCACACAACCAGCTTGAATACACATTAAATTTTTATGAGTAAAGCATTATGCTAGGCACTGTTTGGTGGCATCAGAACCAGAGCATAGGTCTCCTGGCTTCCACGTTAGTAGTGTTCCTTCCACTCACAATATTCTTGGCTGCCTTTATAAAGTAGGGGATTCCTTAAGAGTTACATCTGCAAAAGTCAGCAAGATACCTATTTTGTGTAGTCTGCATATTGTCAATTCAATAAGGAAACTACAGCTAGAGATGGAGTATAACTGATATGAAAAGTATATGAAAGCAAAAAAGGAGATTCTACAGGTACAATGAAAGTTGGAAAACAGATGTACTATGGTTTCGACCAAATAATTAGATACTGACAACTGAGATTGAAATACCCTACTAAGGGGAGAACTCAATGGCAAATTTATCACAACTCAATTTTGATTCTCTGGACATGTCTGCTGATTACAGCAAGCAACCTAAATAGCTATGATATGGTGAGATGAATTCAAGTTAGAAATGTCTACGGAATGAAAAGAAACATAGTAAAAATCTGCTAAAATACAATATCTAATGGTCTGAAGGAAGACAGTGGTAAACAGCAATCAAATATACAACAATCAGGAGCAAAGTAGTTCATTCTGAACAAGACAAAAAAGAATCACTGTAAAAAGCAATAAAAGCAAAACATGGCCTATACATTTTCATAAATTTGAAATGACAAGCAAGAGGAAAGAAAATGCTATTCTGGGAACCAAGACCTGGCATACAATGAGCACTAAATAAATGTTTGCAGAATTGTCAAACTGGATTTTACCCCAGGTTCTGCCACTAACCATCTGAGTGATCTTTCTGAAAGCACTTAAATCCTGTATACCTCAATTTCTTCATCTGTCAAGTAGAGAAAAAACTTGTTCTATCTAACAGTTATTATGAGGATCTAAAAGAATAATATATAGAGAGCACTTTGGAAAAATTAGAAGCTTTTTTGTAAAGCTTCCACTTTACAAAATATAAGGTTTCGTTATTCATTCCACTATAGTTAAAAACAACAGCAATGCTACCTTTAATACAAAAGACAGTGGTTATATAAACAGGACATAATGAGACAGTAAATATAGTCACACTGCAATACGGTCTACAAATGGTGGAACCTGCTACAGGCTTATTTTCCCAATGAATCATCTCTTCCTCCCACTGTGCAAAATAAGACCTAGAAAAAAGTGGTTGTGGGGTGTTAGGATTTTTTTTTTAATTTGGAAAAATGCCTTAATATGTTGAGTGCTCATAATTCTATGAAAACTCACGAAAGGCAGGGATCATGCCTTTAAACAATTATTACTACTCTAAATAAAATCTAACATGATGCCACTGTCACTGGGTTACTCAACTATTTAATGGTCTGAACACAGTTTTCCTAGACACTAAAGCATATTTAAAAGACTAATTTCAATTTAAAAAAATCAGTTATTGAGTAACTGCTGTGAAATCATTTGAATTAAAATCATATTACTGTGTCCTACCTTGAAGCAACAGAAGTGCTTCTGAAAAGTCTATGTAGCTAATTATAGCTGATTTTTAGGTTTGTGAAGTGCTTCATATACATTTATTTGGTTCTGGATTCCGTATTTCAGGAAAGAAAGTGACAAGCTGGGGAATATTTAGAAGAGAACAATCAGGATGGTAAAGGGCAAGGAGTTCATGATTATATAAAGATCAGCTGAAGGAACTGAGAGTCCTTAACCAGAGCACAGAAGACTGGGGAGGTAGAATGTAGGACATTACTGTCATCAATTGTTTGAAGGGATGTGATGTAGAAAAGACTTCTAATCCCTCTTGCAGAAAGTAATACCACAAGCAATGGGGAAAATGTGAAAAGGGCTGATGTACGGAAAAACTTCCTAACAAGTAGAGCTATGCACAACTGAAATGCTATGCCTCAGGAGCTAGTGGGATCCTCAATGGATGTATTCAAACAAATCCTAGATAATGACCTTGTCAGGTATGTCCTAAAGAAGATTCTTTTTCTTTAATAGGATGGGACTAAACGGCCACTAAGGTGCCTTCCAGCTCTGAAGTTCTGAGAGTCTATTATTATCTCATGAGCTCTTCACAATTTAGACTGTGAGGTAAGTGCTACTGTTATCCCATTTTGCAGATGAGAAATTTGAGACTCCAAGCTTAAATAATCTGCTTCAGTGTCACACAACTAGTAAGAGTCTGAAGGAGGATTCCTAAATATATACAAGACCCATATTCTATCCCCTGGCCTATACCATGCTACTTTCATGCAATGTGTAAGCTAAATTATATTTTAAATAAATTGGGATGATTCTTACTTAGAGAAACCTTATTGTGAATAATTTTGTGAAAGTGAAAGAGTCTTTTGTAAAAGGAAAATAGTAAATTTGAAAAAAGTGAAAGAGTCTTTTGTAAAAGGAAAATAGTAAATTCCCAATTGTTTTATATATTTTTAGAGTTTCATATATGTAAGACAGATAATACTAGCACATAGGAGGGCTGCTAGCACAGGTTCACTCCGCACCAACTCCTACAATATTTCCTAATCACCTTTCTCGCAGGGGCTGGCAAGAAGGCAAGGGCAACTACCCCTACATCTCCATGGGTTCAATCGAGACAGACACAGCTTGTGCATTTCCCTAAATCCCCTCAAGCCTCAATGGGGACCAGTTGAGGCAAACACAGATTCCCCCCAAACCTTGATGCAGGCTGATCAAGGCACACACAGCATTCCAGCTTGCACATTCAACCCTAAGCGTTCCCCACTCACTGACCAGTGCCCACCCTCTTTACAGGGCAACACACAATGAAGGCATATTGCTGGCAATAGCCTCACAAGTTTACATTATCTTACCATTATATCTCACTGAGCAGTAGCAGTGAATATTTACAATTTTAGCACAAATGTTTATATTATTTAACATTATATAATGCTGTGCAAGTGTCGTGGAGATGTTTTGAACATGAGCCTGGCAAATAGAGGTTGTTATGGCCATGGATCCCGGGAAACTAAACTCTAAGAAAGAATAACAAAAATCTACCTCACACACTAAAATCCACCTTAATTACAATATATAAAAGGTTACACAAATAGAGGTATATCAGTATACGGTTGGGCATAAACTCTGATATCTTTAGTTATGACTTTGCTTTACATTCTAATTCAATGACATAATATGCTGCTTATTAGTGTGCCCCAAATAGGGTATATTTTAATGTTTTATTTAAGCAAGGGTAAAGAATATCTTCTTTACAAGCTGGTCATCAACTACCCCTTGGGAATATAGAATTCTGACTGAAATAGATTAGAATAATTGTGCTTTTATCCTCTAGCTGAATGAGAAAGTATATAATCACAATTCTCAACTGGGGCTGCTACTATGACAACTGTTGGTATGGCGAAAATTCTAGAAACATATGCCAAAACAGGAATTTCCACTGATTAAACTTGTAAAGGCCTACTATCACCCTCATATTTCTAATGGATTCTTATGATATATAACTACAGATAAAGAGAAATTAATAGCCACATTTAAGTCCTAGAGAGTTGCATTTGTCAAACGTATTCCATCAAACAATCAGATATTTACAAATGTACCCAATCTTTGCAAAACAAATAAAGTGACAAAAGATTACATCAATACAGTTATCTCCTATTTTCATATAAACAGAGCCTACATAAAATGTTAGGCTAAGAGAAATAGGCCTCATCACAAAGTAACACTGATCACATACAATACTATGTTTACAAGCTTTGTTCTCTATATGCATCAAAGATACAGATCTTTGTCAAAGAAAAAACACAATCCTTGCCCTCCTAAAACTATCAGAGAGGACAGGAAGCTAGGATGCACTGGTGGCAACAAGATTACAATCTAGGACTTAAACCCAATCAAAAATTCTGTAATGGATTATCCCCATCCTACATTTACTTCATAAGCACTCTCAGAAAAGTCTGAAATGTTAGTTGAGTGGACAACAGAATTTTTGATCACCCAAAGGCAGAAAGTATTTGCTTCACAGATGTTTCTGGCTTTAGGTAATGAATGTGACTGCTTCTGTCACTACATGGCAATATCCAATAATCTCATCTTGATAGTAAACATCACAAGTGCTCCTTAAGAAAAATCAAGCAGGGATCAGTTTCTTATCTAGGGAGATACAGGGATTTCTCATTTCTACAAATTTTTCTCCAGAGAGGATATGGGTAAATGAATATATGGAATATACTAATGTTCTCAGCTGTGCAACTGGGTATCTGGAAAGAAATGCCACTTTTGTGGGCTTCGGATTCTTCACCTACAAAATGAGGGTGGTGGATCAGATGATTTCTAAAGTAATTTCCAGTTTTGGGTGTGATTCTCTGACACCTCCCTCAAATCCCAGTTTTAAAGGAGACTCAGTTCATGGAACCACTAATAGTCCCTATGTAAAAGTAGTCACTGTGGGAATGGAATGAACCTGCAAAGTGATTTGCAAATCTTAAAGTGCTATACAAATGCCAGCTACTGTTACCAAAATTCAAAATATTGATTCAAATTAACCTGGATTTTAAGTTATCTCCTCTATGGAGCCATCAGCAATACTCATCCCCCAGCTAAAATGATATCCCATTTCCTCTGAACTCTCATTAGTATTTCACGTGAAGCACTGTTATGTACTTATTATATTCCACCAGTCGTGCTGAATTAAATCCATTTAAGCTGATGAGATCACCAAGTGTAGTATAGAGTAAGCCCAGGACAAAACTCTGACGGATGTGTTAGAGGGCTTGATCTGGAAGAGGAAACAGCAGGGGGGGTGGTCAGAAAAGTAGGAGGAGAAACTAGAGAGAGTTATCCAAGAACCCTGAGAGAAGAAAGTATCAAGAAGAGTGATCAGTTGCAGCAAAGGCTTCGGAAAAGTTAGGAAGCATGAGGATTGAGAAAAGTCAATTAGATTTGGCAGTTATCCAGATCTTTGGTAACACTGGAGAGAGCAGTTTTGGCGGAATGATGAGGTTGGAACCCAGACTGTAAGGGACTAAGAAGAAAAAGAGAGAAAAGAAAGTGGAAGGAGGCACCTATTGGAGAAGGCCCTTTCAAGGAGTTGAACTACAAAGGGCAGAGGATGTGTAGGAAGATGATTATGGAGGATAAAAGGATCCAGTGAAGTGTTTTATTTTGAAGATAGGAAGACATGGGAGTGAGAGTGGAGATAACAGAAGGAGCAATCTATAGTCTAAGCTTACAGACATTTAGAATCATAAGTTTGATCACCAAGTGATATTCATTTTGACCACAGCTACTGAAATACTGTCTGTAGAGAAACTGAGAGATTAAGATCTGTGTCAGTTGGAGATATCAACTGCTTTGGTGAAATCAGAGATGTTTTGAAAGATATTTGAACTTGGCATACTTGTCCCAGTGTTAAGTGCTGGGCACACAGATATAAAAGTAATACCATTCCAGCCCTTAAAGAATTTACATTTTAATAGGGATAGACAAATTATAAAGAAGTCTGGTCACCAGGGAAGAGACTTTTGGTCTGTGGTAAGGGGTATGTATTGATAGTGCAGTCACAGTACAGTTCAAAGTAACAAGTTATGGTGTGAGTGGCAGGAAAGATGGCAGGAGTGATGGTCTGTGTACACGTTTTTTCTCTCTAGTAGACCAGAGATCAGTAACTGTTTCTTTGTTTTTGTAATTCCAGTATATTTATTACATCAAGTTGAATTTTAATTTAGCCTTTCTTTGAAGATATACAGCAGTGTGGTATGATTATGAGAACAAAATCTCTTCATTTATGTAATCTTTATAAAAATAATATTTAAACAATTGTAAATAATAAACAATATGTATTTAATCATATAATCACTAAAGAATTAGAAGCAAACTTATTGCAAAGATAAAAAGATAATTAATTTGTCATTAAAGGTGAAACCATTTTGTCACTGGCCTCTAGCAGCATCCTTGCCCTGTTCCAAAACACAGGACCCATTCTACGTAATTTTTCTCTAAAAGGTGTTAGGGGCTTGCCAATATATCTTCAGTTATTACCCATGTTGATTTGCATTAATTACTGTGAAATACGGCAGTTTACTATAATGCCTGTGTCATGAAATGGGAGGAAGAAAGGAAAGGAAAACTTGAAAAATAAATATTTAAGTAATCACATTTTATTTTAGATTTGTATACCATCTGGATTTGATGCAAAAATGGCTGTATATCAATTTGTTAGTGCCTCCACACATCTACTTTTCTGGCTACAGTTTCAGATTTACAGAAATAGCTTAGAAGATAATAGCATTAACCTGGTCTCCTATACTAGGACTCTTTGTAGCATGTAGTATATTGGCTAGTAAAATCTACCAAGAGTGAGACCTATGTTCAGATATACATTTTGTCTACCATTTTATAGGACTAGCTAGTCATTTCTGGTCTGGTTCCAATCACAATTGCTATGGTTCTTATACCATTGTGTGTAGCTATCCAACTTAGGGTGAAATTATTGTTCCACTGTGTATTGTAAAGTGGGAAGAACAGTCACTATCAGTCACCTATTTTAGAATGTACATTTTGATTTTAATGTTTTGAAATTCATTCTTTATTGTTAACAAGTATAGCATGAGGACCATCTGTCCACTATGTTCTGTCTCAGAGTATGAGCAAAAGCTCAAATATAAAAAATACTTTCTATACAAATAATTGACCTGTCAGGATTCCATGACCTTTGACACAGACATACAAAAAAAAAAAGAGGAAATGACTCAGAAGGTATCAAAAATGATGCTGCTCATTTTATGACAGATATATTACTGCTAAATCTTTAAACATTCTCTGTGCCCAAGACCCCAGGCAGCTTAGTGGTCTACACTTCTCCAGACATACACATACTGTAATGGGATACAAAATACACGTTCAGGTTTTTGGTAATATGATAGCACCACTTATGAACACCAGCAAAGAGTCCCTGTATCTCCCAAATTTTGTGTATTGACAGTTGGCTTCCCTAGTGTTGGGGAGGCTAATACTTTCCTTAGGGCACTGGCAGCAGCTGCTTCCTTCCTTTCGCTATAGCTCAGGCGTTGTGCCTTTATTTTACCAATATGACCATGTAATCTCAGGAGAGTTTGAAGAAATCCCCAGGCAATTTGGGTGGACCCAATGACAGGTTTTTGAAATAATATCAACAAGAGTAACATGGGATGAACAGGCATGGGTGGGTTAAAATTTGCTACACTGGAAGAATATTCACATCAATGAGTCATAGATCCATTGGAATATTAGAGTATGTCCAAGAAATATTATTAATGATAACCAACATTTATATGAAGTTGTTATTCCCATTTTACAGACAAGAAAATTGAGGCATTGCTGTGGACTTGTCTAAGATAATATAGCTCTAAGCAGCAATGCTAGCATTTAAATCCAGGTCTTCTGTGAGACATGAGAGAAACCCTGCCCTGAAGGAACTTATGTTTTATTGGGTGGATACATTACCAGATCCTACTAGAAATTTGAATATTGTATGTACTTTGCTTTTTAACAAATAAAATCTTATTAGGAATAGTTAATATGTAATTTTGCTTCCTTTTCTCTTAAGAAATTGCATGAGGCTAAGGTAAATGTAAATGTAGACCATACTAAAACTATTTCTGTTGCAACAGCATGTGAAATTAAACATAGGAAATACTTTCTCAGTGCCAAATAATTTATTTCTTGAATCCAACTGAAGTAGACCTGTAAATAGTTTAGTTATAATGGCACCAGTGTAGTTAAGGTTATGCCAACATTTATAGTACAATATGCCTTTATATAGCATCCTTCACAACAGACTTAGGAAATTTTGTAATATAAAGCTAATTAAAAGCAGCGTAAAACATGCTTCTTTAATTTGGACTTAAAATCAGAACAGATTTGGCTTTCTGAGTTTTAGCCAGAAGCTGATTTCCATAATAACCCTCTGTTTCTCATAGACTTTTAACTCTACTTTAAAATTTTGTTAGGGAATGAAAGGTTACACAATGTCTTAGCTTAGAAGTTTAGAAGGTTGTGTTTGTCGTCATCCCCCTCCCCACCCCCAACTAGTATCAAACATACAAGTTGTTATTTTAGGAATTGAGTGTGAAATGCCCTGAAAAATCTTATTATTTATTTTTT
The DNA here is from genome assembly GCF_011100635.1 of Trichosurus vulpecula. Taxonomy (NCBI): domain Eukaryota; kingdom Metazoa; phylum Chordata; class Mammalia; order Diprotodontia; family Phalangeridae; genus Trichosurus; species Trichosurus vulpecula. The sequence goes on along the minus strand of NC_050575.1, from coordinate 268,567,790 downwards.
GTAAAAGAATTTGTTAATTTTCACCTAGTACAGACCTTGTATTTTTAGGTTTTCCTCTGAGTTTGTCTAAAATAAATAAACTTAGTTTTAGTTAAATACACTGGAGTAAATGAAAAGAGGGTGGGTGGTAAGTCAGGCTTTTCTAGTTCTTAAATACCAAGCACCAACTTGCTTTGGCATCTAAAAATTTCATCATGGTGCTTAGTATTTTAAAATTATGTGACTGAAAAACATGAACATCTAAGTGTGAATTCTGATATCAAAGCTTAATTATTTTAGGCATATGAGGTAAGGTACCACAGTGGCTGTAGCTTCTCCTGGGGCCTGAGTTTAAATATGTGTCAAGGATTCTGAGTGGGGCTTCTTGTTTTTGGCCCTTCCTCCTCGAGTAGCGGTATCAACCACCTTTACCACCAACCTGAAGCCAAAACAGCTAAGGCCCACAGTCCTAGGGTCTAAGGAGCTTGTTGGCTCTAGGCCAGGTGAGAAAATTGTGGGCAGGGAAAGAAACCTAAATGGCTATATCAAAATGGTATGTCATGGCATATGAAATTTTGCTTTCTACATATACATTTAAAACTTTATTAATTATAAACTATCCCTTTTGACTATAAATTCAGTTCTTTTTGAATTTACAACTAATGTTATGACCTGTCAGAGTCCAAACAAATTAAAATACTGCTTTCTGAGCCCTAGGGAAGTAAAGAAGATGGTGAGAGGGTTGGGAGGAGAGGTAATGCTTATGGAGGGCAAATGCATGAGAACTCTTTTCTGTTGCCAAATTAAACCTTGAGTGTGCTATGATTCCTCATAGCAAACAGTGTTGTTCTATGACAAAAATAAAGTTTGAGAATCCCTGCTAAAACCACAACTTATTTTGTATGGAAAGGACCTCTAGTCTAGCTTCTTCAGCTCACAAAAATTTCACCTGTAGCAGGAAAAGGCTCTCCTCCATGTGTTTCAGTGATAACTCACTCTCAACACCATTTCTATCTTCTTGTCGGTTTGAGAAGGAAATGAATCTTATTTGTTTTTGGTTGGTTTGCAGTATAGCCTGTTCTTCTGTACTCTTTGCTTGGGTGGGGAGAGGAGCATGGAAGATCAGATCAAAACATGTTGTACTATTTGAAAGCCCCTTTTAATTTGGATTCATTTATTCATTTAGAGACTGGATCTTTTTATCTTAACCAGGATGGAAGTATAATGGCCACTTGTGGGCCCATCTGGTTGATCATCCGGGAAGCTTTGACCAGTCATCTTTCTTAAGCGGGTTGCATCAGTTGGTCAGTCAGTAAACCTTTATAAAGTGCCTTAGGAAACCTGGTTGTCTCATTCTCTCTGGACCCACCATTTCTTTATTTGGCTTCAGGGCTCAGGTTAAAGCCAAGACCTGGGTTTGAGAATCTGCTGAAAACTGGTACTTGGGAACCTAATACAAAAAAAGACCTTTATTATGTGGTATGGCAAGCAAGCAAAGAAAAGCTTCACACACTATATAAAATATAAACAGACTGAGGTTAGTCCCCAGTGATGCAAGAAAATCAGCCATCCCAAGAAAGGAGATGTGTGGGGAAAGAAACACACTCAAAATTGTGGGTCAGGTGGCAAAATCATATACCCTAAGAATGGGCTTGACTGAAAACAGGTAATTGGTACCAGATGTGAGAGGGATGTTTGTAATCAGACCCAGATATGATGGAGAAGCTTCTAGGGTCACTTATCAATCAGTACTAGGCTCAAATAACATTTAAGTAGTGAGAGTTTCCTCATTGGGACCAAAACTAGGGGAGGATCTAACTTGGCTCTCTATGGCAGCAAGGAGGATACCTTAAGATTCCTGCAGCTGGTCAGAAGTTTCTTCCAACCAAAAGCTATGAGCATTATTTGCCAGACACAGCATTAATATAAATCAAAACAGTAGAGAAGTACAAACTTTGTCTTTGCCTATATGCTTCATGACCACTCCTGCCTAAGTGACTCCATATTTGAATTCTATTATAACTATAACATCAAACAACATAAAGTTTAGAGTTAATACAACCATATTGGTGCAAGACTTAATGTGGACATCCAATTGGTTGTTTTTGTTTTTCTGCAGCTCAAAAATCCTAAGGTCAAATGAGTCACCATCCTCAGCCTCTCCCAATAATAGGGATTTACAGGTGTGTACCACCATACTTAGCACTAACTTGGTTTATTTAATAAACTCATCTGGTTTCCTAGATCTCGGGAAGATTTGGTCAAAGCCTGATATTTGTGACTGATATGTTTTTTCTGTTAGTTTTTTAAAATAATTTTAGGTAAGTAAAAAAAAAAAACACCTTGAAAATTGATTTATGATTTTGCCTACCCAAATCTATCCTGTTACATTTTAATGTCCAAAGCTTCTTCATTTTAAAAATCATTTAAGTGCTTGATAAGTGTAATGAAGTGGATTGATTGTATAGCACATTGATGCCCACATAATTTGAGGTCTAAAGGTAGGTGCCCAACATTTGGGTAGACTCTGTAGAGGGTTTATGGGGGAGAGTACTCAAATCGTTTTGAAGTATGTTCAAGGTACTGAGGGAGATAGATGAGAACGAAACACACCCCCATGTGTGACTGAATTTAAATAGTAAGGGAGACACGAAATAGCTACAAATAACTGTGTAGTATAAGGTAGGATATGACAAGTACATAACTGTGCTACACATGAAATGCTAATGAGAGTTCAGAGGAAAGGGGCCATCATTTCAGCTGGGGGATGAGTATTGCTGGTGGCTCCATGGAGGAGATAACTTAAAATCCAGGTTAATTTGAATAATATTTCAAATTTTGATAATAACAGCTGGCATTTGTATAGCACTTTAAGATTTGCAAAGCACTTTGTCTGCTCATTCCATTCCCACAACAATGTTCTGTTTGACATTGAAAGCCCTTCATAACTTAGTGCCCTCCTATCTTTCCAAGTTTCTTATACCTTTCTCTCCAGAACACTCTCCAGTCCTGTGACACTGGTCTCCTGGCTGCTTCATGAACAAGACACCCCATCTCTTTGCCCCAGACATGTTCTCTGTCTGTCCCCCATGCCTGGAAGACTCTCCCTCCTCCAGTTGGACTACTGACCTCCCTGGTCTGCTTAAGTTCCAACTAAAATCCCATCTTTTATTAGAAGCTTTCCCCAATTTCTCTTAATTCTAATGCCTTTCCTCTAGTAATTATTTATCCTCTATGTAGTCTTGCTTTGTATATATTTGTTTGCATGTTGTCTCCCCCCATTACATGGTAAGATCCTTGAGGGCAGGGACTGTCTTTTGCCTCTCTGTATTCCCAGGGTTTAGCACACCTTTGGCACATAGTAAGCATTTAATAAACATGTACTGATTTGATTACAAATTTGGCTAGACTGATCCTCAGAGAGACATAGTCCGTATTTCCATAGTCCAGCCTTCCTAGCTTAGGGAGATATGTTTATTACTATCAGAGCTTTCAAGAACCCATGGTCATGTTCACACCTTAATAAAGCATCAGAATACGACTTTATTAAAGGATAATTCTAAGTTCTATGAAAACAAAGTATATTTTCAAATTGATCTATTTTCGTAAGTGATCTTAATAGAAGAAAAAAATAATAGTGCAGAATGAAAAGATATTCTTTCACCTAAAGATCCTTAATTCAACCCATGACAATATAATTTACCCTTCAAGACTCTAGATCAAATGGATTTTAAATATGGTACTTTCACACTGACCATAATTCATATTACTAAACCACAGATTTGCTTCTAATTGGAAGTTTCATAGAAAAAGCAAACTTAGAGCTTGGCTGTATTTTAAACTGTCATACTAATGAAATTTTATTTCAGCATATGCAGAAGTTGTAGTTATCTGTACAATGCAATATCACTGTTACTCATCAACTACCTCAAAAGAATGAATAAAAATAAAACACATGAGAACCTTGAGAAACTTTAAAAATAAAATTGGTAAAATTCAAAGACAAGATTTAATAACCATTGTAAGTACCAAATTTTAGTTTTACGTATTTAAAAGAAAAGATCTACCACCATCTTCAATTCTTTTTTCATTTATTGATCCTCTGTTACATATCTGATAAAACAAACTTCCTGACTATCACAGCAATTATTTCCATAGTAGCTACAGGATCACGCAAATATTTCTGGCTTTATCTTAAAATAAATAAACTCAAGAAATCTGATGTCTTTTAAGTGGCGAGATATTTCGAAGATGAATGAGATACAATATTATCATACAATAGTGTTCAGACTTCAAGGTCACCCTTTTCATGTCTATTTGCCATTTGTTTTTAAAATATATATTATTGATTTATTTTTAATACTCTTTTTAAAAACTTGAGTCCCAAATCTTCTACTTCCCTACTGCCCTTCCCCCACCCACTGAAAAGGCAAGCAATATATTAATTATATATGTAAAATTATGCAAAATAGATTTCTATATTAGTTTTATCACAAAAAACAAGAAAAACAAAGAAAGTAAAGAAAAAACTATACTTCAATTTGCATTGAGCTCACCAGTTCTTTCTCTGGAAGTGAACAGCATTCTCATCAAGAGTCTTTTAAAATTGTCTTAGATCACTGTGTTGATCAGTGTAGCCAAGTCTTTCACAGTTGATCATTACAATATTACTGTTACTGTGTACAATGATCTGGTTCTTCTCACTTCACTTTGCATTGAGTTCATATAGGTCTTCCCATGTTTTCTTGAAACCATCCCCCTCGTCATTTCTTACAGGATAATAGTACTCTATCAAACCATATGCCACACATTGTTTAGCTACTTTCCAACAAATAGACATCTGAATTTCCAATTCTTTGTCACCACAAAGAGTTGCTATAAATATTTCTGTACACACAGGTTCATTTGCTTTTTCCTCTGATCTCTTTGGGATACACACTTAGTAGTGGTATTGCTAGGTCAAAGGTCATGTACAGGTTTACAGCCCTTTGGGCATAGTTCCAAATGGTTCTCTAGAACAGCTAACCACTTCACAACTCCACCAGGTCATTAGTATACCTATTTTCCCTCATCCTTTCCAGCATTTGTCCCTTCTGATAGTCGTGTGGTGGTACCTAAGAGTTGTTTTAATTTTCCTTTCTCTAATCAAGAGTGATTTAAAGCATTTTTTCATGTGACTATAAATAGCTTTCATTTCTTCTTCCGAAAAAATGCCTGTTCATTTCCCTTGACAACTTATCAATTGGGGAATGGCCCTTATTTAAAAAAAAAAATCTGACTCATATCTCTATATATTTGAGAAATGAGACCTTTATGAGAGAACCTTGATGTAATTTTTTTTTATATTACTTCATTGTCTATAGTACCTTTTAGCAAAATGTGGTTTACTTGATTATCCCTTTAAATTAGGTCTGTTTTTGCTTTTGCTTCATGTGAGATCATGATTGCTACCCCTGCCTTTTTTACTTCAGCTGAAACATAATAGGTTCTGATCCTGCCCCTTATTTTAACTCTGCGTATCTTTCTGTTTCAAGTGTCTTTTGTAAAAACAACATCTTGTTGGATTCTATTCTGCTATCCACACCCATTTCATGGGTGAGTTCATCCCATCCACATTCAGAGGTATGATTACTGTGTATTTCCCTCCATCCTATTCCTGTTTATCCTTCCCCATCTCCCTTTATCCTAGTTCCTCCTCAAAAGTCTGTTTTGCCTCCATCCATTGCCTCTCTTAATCTGCCCTCCCTTTTACTAGTGTCCCCTCCTCCTCTTCCCTCTTATTTCCCTGTTGGGTAAGAAAGAATTCTACACACAACTCTGTGTGTGTGTGTGTGTGTGTGTGTGTAAGCTATGGTCTTAGAACAAATCATGGCTCTACCAACAGTGCATTAATGTGCCTGTCTTTTCCCAGTACCTCCAACATTGACTATTTCTGTCTTTATTCATTTTCATTCGAGTGTGAGATAAAACTGTAAGATTTGTTCTAATTTGTATTTGTATTATTAGTGATTTGAAGCCTATTTTCATACTGTTGTTAATAGTTATGTTTCTTCTTTTGAGAAGTTTTTCAAAGGTTCTCAAAAGAATTGCAAACTACTCAGATTTCTCCAAGTCACTGTATTATGAAAGAAACGCAAATCAAAACAACTTTGATGTTCCACCTCACATCTAGAAAATTGGTAAAGATGACAAAAATAGAAAATTAATGTTGGTTGTTTTGAAAAGTAATTTTGTCTATGTATGTCACTTTCCTTCCTTCCTCAATGAATTCAATGATTTACAATTTTTTCTCCTGCTCTCATACTCTCCCTCAAATACTCTAACCAATCAGTTCTACTCTTTCCTCCTCCCATGAGTTGCTACTCCTCCACTCCACCTCAGCCACACACAAAGATAATTATATCCTCAATCTTGCCATCATCCACAAATGCTCCACTTCCATGTCCAAGGCCTCACTTCTCACCAAAGCTAACCATTTTACTTATTCAAGTAATCCTATTCCATCATGTCTCCTCCAATACATTGCCCCCTCTGTCATTCCCACTCTTTCCTTTACTTTCCATCTCCCCCTCTCTTTTCCTATTGCTTATAAACATGCCTGTCTCCCCCACCTGAAAAAACCCACACTTGATCCTTCTCTCCCTTCTATCATCTTATTCCTCTTCTGCCCCTTGTAGCTAAACTCTTCAAAAAGGTTACCTATGACAGGTACCTCTACTTTCTCTCCTCTTAACCCTTTACAGTCTGGCTTCTGCCCTTATCATTCTACCACAATTGCTCTTTCCCAAGTTCCTAATGATCAAACCAAAGGCCTTTTCTCAGTCCTCACTTTCCTTGGCCTCTCTGCAGACTCCACCACTGCTGACCATTCCCTCTCCCTTGATCCTCTCTCCTCTCTGGGTTTTCAGGACCCCACTCTTTCCAGGTTTTGGTCTTTATCTAGCCACTCCATCTCTAGACCCTTGGCTGGATCCTCCAGATCAAACCCTCTAACAATAGGTGTTCTTCAAGGTTCTGGCCGGGATCCTCTTCTCTTCTTCCTTTAACCTGAGTCGGTGATCTCATCAGCTCCAATGGATTTAATTACTCTCTCTATGGTGATGACTCTAAAATCTACCTATCCTGCCCCAGCCTCTTTGCTGACCTCCAATCTTACATCTACAACTACCTTTTAAACTGGATATCCAATGATATCTGAAACTCAGTGTGCCCAAAACACAACTTTTTATCTTTCCCTCTAAACATCCTACCTTCCCTATTACTGTAAAGGGCAACACCTTCCTCCTAGTGACTAAGTCCCTTAGGCTCACAATCTAAGAGGCATCCTGGATTCCTCACTCTCTCACCCCACCCCACTCCCAGCCAGTCTACTGCCAAAGCCTGTCAATCATCCTAGCAACATCTCTAGAATATGTCCCCTTCTCTCTTCTGGCACTGTCATCACCCGGGTGGCATCATCACCTTATGCCTTGACTATTACAATAGCCTTCTGGTAGGTCAGACTGCCTCAAGTCTCTCCCCATTCCAATCCATCTTCCATTCAGTCACTAAAGTGATTTTCCTAACAGACAGGTCTGATCATGTACCATCCCCTCCCACACACACTCAATTATGTCCAGTGGCTTCCTATTGCTTCCAGGAGCTAATACAAAATGCTCTGTTAGGCATTCAAAGCTTTTTATAATCTAGCCTCCTCCTACCTTTCCAGTCTTTTTACTCCTTACTCTTCAACATGTACTCTTCAATCCAGCGACCCTGGCCTCCTGGCTGTTCCAAGAGCAAGACACTCCACCTTTCAGCTCTGGACATTTTCTCTGACTGAACTCCATGCCTGGGACTCTCCTTCCTCCATGCTGATTACTGACCTACTTGGCTTTCTTTAAGTCCCAACTAAAATCCTAATTTTTACAGGAAGCCATCCTCAACCCTTCTTAATTCCAGTGCCTTCCCTGTTAAGTATTCCTTATTTATACTGTATATAGCTTGCTTTGTATATATTTGTTTGCATATTGTCTCCCCCCATTAGATTGTAAGCTCCTTGAAGGGAGGGACTGTCTTTAGCCTCTTTTTTTAATCCCCAGTACATAGTATAGGGCCTGGCACACAGTAGGTGCTTAATAAATATTCAATGACTTGAATTGATTCAAGTCATATTTTTATGGAAGAAAGTAAGATTCTCCTCACGGCATCTTTTTTCTCTGTAAAGTAACCAGCCATAGATGGCTTGATGATGATGCCTACTGCCAAAGAAGCAGTGCAGTATGATGAAAGAGTACTGCTGGATTCTTGTCCTCATTCAACCACTTAACTACCCATGTGAGAAGTCTCATAAGCTCTATGAGCTTCAGCTGCCTCATCTATAAAAATGGAGATAATTAAGCCTACCTAGGGCTAAGAGTCAGACAAAATGATTCCTTGAAATTCTTTCTCTAAGATCTAAGATTCTAAATGTGATATTCCAATTCTATTAGCATATTATAAACAAACAGGAAAAAAGAAGAAATAAAGTTCCAGATGTCATGAGTATAGAATCACGGAATCCTCAAGGCAGGAGACAAATTTCTATAGCCTGAGGTAGGAGCAGGAGGGTTGTTACAAAGCAAGCTGATCAGTAACGACATTCCAAAAAACTGCAAAGAAGAAAGGCAAAGATGATAGGAGATTACAACTCTTAGTAGGCTATTATAATATTGTTGGCCAATACACCAGGGAGTTGGCTCCCGTTGTTACCCTTCTCTTTCCTAAAAAGAAAAAGTCAACAAGCATTTATTGAGTACTTATGTGCCAAACACTCCGCTAAACACAGGGGATAGAGAAAAAGGTAAAAACAGCCCTTGCCTTCAAAGAGCTCCAATTCGAATACAGGAGACAACATGGAAACAACTATGTCCATACAAGATATAAAAAGGAGCCACGGGCATTGGGAGGAATGGGAAAGGCTGTTTGTGAAAGGTACGACTTGAATGGAATTTTGAAGCTGGGGAAGCAGGGAGTTGGAAGTGAAGAGCAAGAATTATTGCATGGATAGTGGACAGCCAGTCACAATTCACAGATTCAGAAGATGGAGTATAATGAACAGGAAAAGCAAGGTCAGTGTCCCTGGATTATAGACTATGTGGAAGGGAGTAAAGTGTAAGATCTGAAAAGGGCAAAGGCGTCAGATTGTGAAGGTCTTTAAATGTCAAACAGAGGATTTTATATTTAATCCTGGAATAGGCAGCCACCGAAATTTACTGAGAAGGGGAATGACATGATTAGACCTGGGTCTAAGGAAGAACCCTGGCAGTTCAGTGGAGGACAGACTGAAGTGGAAAGACACGAGGCAGAGAGACCAACAAGGAGGCAATAATCCAGGAATGAGGTGATAAAGGACTATATACAATACATCTTGTGCAAGAAAACTAAATGCTGAAAGGACACAGGTTGTTTTCATTGAAAGCAAGGGATGCAACTCATCTCATTTTGACTGAATGTCTGCAGAAGTATTCTGCTACACAGTCAAAAGGTATTTTTATAATATGACAAGAAAATGGTTTTATGGAAATTGTTCTACAGCCAACTTTGTTGGAATGCATCTATTGCATAAACTGAGAGATGACCATAAAGGCAAAAGTAATAGCATCAAGCATATCATGCATAAAAGATGACTAACGTTTCATAGCTGACAGATCTCTAACTTTAAATTAAAACTAGCTAGTAGAGTTTGATCATTATTTATATAACAAAGTCTAAAAGTCTTTTTAAAATTCACCAAATATTTTAAAACTAAAATCCTAATCCACTTATTAACAAAGTCCTAGAGATCCAAAAAGGATATATGACTAATTTGTCTATGAAGGAGTTTTGTTTTTGTATTGAGTTTTTTTAAGGAGGAGAAAATGTATAGTTTAGTTTGGAGCTAAATGTTACTTTTCCTTGTTATTTTAAACCATCACCACCTTGTAATTACACTAACTTAAAAAAAAAGGAGGGGGGGGGTTCAAAAGTCACCTAGGAACAGCTTAGTTTTGACTGTTTAAATGTATCTTCCACAGAAAGTACTCAAATTTGTGAAATTCTTTTCCTAAAGATTTTGCAAGAGCATAATCTACAGTTCTTTATATCTGAAGTATTTTACTGATCTTGAATTTGAGTAAAAATGCTAATACAATTCTTATGTTTAGTGTGTACAGAAAAAAAAATGAACTGAAAGTGTGAAGCAGAAGGAGACACACTGTTCTATTCTAGGGGTCTGAAAAACTACTGAGGTGTACCACGTTTTGAGACTGTCAAAGATATGTACCAACATCAAAGATTTGCAGACTATGGATAAAGCTTTTATAAATGCTCGGTCATGACGATCCACCTTACTACTCTGTTGGATTGTACAGTAGGCAGTTCTTTGAAAATGGGCAAAAAACAATATTGCAATTCAGGCCTCTTCAATTCAACATTAATTCACACCTTTACATGTAGTGCAGAATGTTGTAGTAGGCATTTGGTGGGAAAAAGAAGAAAGTTCAAACTGCAAAAATCACCACTTGAAAGGGACCATTTCATCTGTGTAGGACCTCTCAGGAGGAAACTGTCTAACAACAATCATCCACTGTTCTTCAATACATTGCCTCTTTTGAGTTAGGAAGCTTTTCTCTAGCTCAGGCCTTAATCTGCCTCTAGGCAATTTACACGCATGGACCACGCAGAACAAGTCTTCCACATGACAACTCTTCAAATACTTGAAGACAGTTACTACGTCACCTGTAAGTTCTTCTTAAAAGCTTGTTCCCTTCCCCTTTCCCCCTGCTTCAAGCATAATATGCAAACCTCCTTAGCATCTGAAATCCTTCACGATCTGGCTCCAGCCTCCCTCTCCAGGCTAACTTCCCATTGCTACACTTTGCTCCCATCCAAACTAGACTGTTGGCTGTTCTCAGAATGTGGCACTCCGTCTTCACAACTCCTACGCCATTTTTGCCCAGGCTCTCCTGAATGCCTATCATGCACTCCTGCCTCACTGCCCCCTCTAAGAATCCCTAATTTCTTTCAAGGCTTAATTCACATGACATCTCCTATGGTGATCTTTCCTGATGCCCCTAGCTGTTACTGCTATTTCTGTCCTCAAATTATATTGCATCTATCTATTCAAATGCCACATCCCTCCAACAGAATGTCAGCTCCTTGAGGGGATGGGGCTTTTTGTTTTCATTTTAGTATTTGGACTGCTGGCCCTGAGCATGATGTCCTGCACAAAGGAAGAGTTTAATAAATTCTTGTGAGATTCACATTAATCCATTAAGGATGACTTTTTTGGGTCCAAGCCACTGTCCCAGTTCATAATATACCCAATTGGACTACTGCATAGCCCGTATTTCTTCACTGTGTCCGCAAGAATATGAAATGCTTTGTCAAATGCCAGATAAACCGAGTATAAGCTAATACACAACTAAGACTCATATAAATACAACGACAAAACCATTTTATAATAAACAAGACTTAAATATTAACTTTTCATAGCTGGGCTATACCATGCCAATAAAGTACAAATGACAATACTATCCAAATTACTTGGCAGATTTAATTCTATGGAAATAAAATTACTAAGGACACACTTTAATACAATAACAAAATTCATTTGGAAGAAAAAAGGTCAAGAATACCAAAAGATATAATGAAAAAAGTAGGAAGAAAATTATATTGGTGCTATCAGTTCTAAAACTATGCTGCAAAATAGTTCTTTTTGATAAACACACACGTACACACACATATACACACAAGTTGATTATTGGAAAAGAGTTGCTCACCAAGACCTAGAAACAAATATAGAAGCCCAGTGTTTAAAAAAAATTCTAAACTATTGGAGAATTGTTTATTCAAAAGAACTTGGTAGAATAAAGCTGTCTGGAGACTTTAAACTGCAGAGAAGGTAGGAATCTTCTTTGGTAGAAAGAGTTCCCTATATGAATGAAATCGTAGGTCCAGTTTCATCAACCGTATTGGGGAAAAGATCAAACCAGGAATAGGACCACTACCTGGGGTGGACAAGATGATAGTAATAGCTGGCATTTGCCAAGATGCTATTATTATCCCCATTTTTCCGATGAGAAAACTAAGACAGAGAAGTAAATACGTATCTGATGAAGGATTCTATCTTAGGTCTTCCTCACTCTAAGTCCGACATCCCAGAGAGCCACAGATATCCATAAATAACTGACTGTACAGAGAAGGCTGAACTACCTACCTCTTACTTTGCTTCTGTTTTCTCTTCTAAGAATAATCTTTAGATGAGCAAGGGCAGACCAAAAATGAGGTATAAGGTAATCCCAAAATAAGTATGGAAATGGCAAAGAAGCACTGTGTTGTTCTTGAAGAATTCGTATCACTTGGCCCATACAACCTAAATATAGTGAGTAAAAAGATGACTGGATGACTGAAAAAAAACCAAAAATAAGAAAGTTATGAAGAGTTGGGTTTAGGGAAGAATGAGTTATTTTGTGTATATTGAGTTTGAAATGTTTATGGGCCATTCAGGTGGAGAAGTTAAGCAGGGAGAGAAGAGATGGAGATGGAGAATTGGGAGTCATCTGCATAGAGAAATAGAAGTTGAAACCACGGAAGCTGCTGAGATCCATTTTGGCTATCTTCTTTCCAGGCCACCCTGCTGATACTGCTACTATCCCCCTGCAAAAGGGATCTCCATGCTCTGGAGGAACTCAGCCATTCCATTTTGGAACTCCCATTGTAAAATTGTACCATCCTGATTGGTGAAAGCCTATCCTATCCAGTCAGTCACATACCCTCAGTCATGCTTTATGCCAATCTCCCGGTCATGCATGAGTATACCCACACACTTTTTAATCTGGGAAGAGAAATTAAATCAATACTGCCATTCCTTCTACAAAGTGTATGCCGAACAATTGCTTTACAGTTCTATTCACTACCCCTATGAGCAGACCAAAAACACCCTTCCATAACCACCGTTCCCCAATATGTGCTGCCTTCTCCTATTCAAATGAAGCTCCTTGAAAACAAAGTCATCTGTTTTGCACTTGTACCCTTAAGAGAAAGCACAGTGCCTGGCACATAATTATCACCCTGGGAAAGGGAGGAGAGAGGTAAATGATTACAGCTTAAGAAGATGGGTTCAAATCTGGCCATGCTTGTAGGCATCAGGGAAGGCACCAGAGGATAAAGAGATATGGAAAATTAGAGAAAGGAGATGGACAACCTCCTATAAATCAGAGAGGATGGAAGAAAGGACACAAATATAGGAAATAACATAAACAAGAATAAGGACCACCTTAGTTTCTGAGCAGAGGAGGAGGCAAGATGTTAAAGTGATCAACACAGAGTACATGTGGGGGGAGGGTTGTATGGGGCAAGAGGACTGGAAAGAGGTGGGGGGGTAAGGAAGGTTTAACTGGCACTGAACATCAAACAGAGGATTTTATATTTGATCATTCAACAGGTAGCCACTAGAGTTTCTTGAATAGAAGAGTGACATGGACAGATGCGAAAAACACTTTGGCAGTTGTGTGGAAGATGGACTGGAGTGGAAAGACTTGGAGCAGGGAGACCAAACAGCAGGCTATTATAATAGTCCAGGCATGAGGCGATAAGGGCCTGCACCAGGGTAATGGCAGTTTCAGAGGAGAGAAGGGAATGCAACTAAAGAAAATTCCACAAGTCTTGCCAAATGGTTGGATATGGAGAGTGAGAGTGAGAAAGCCATCTAGGTTTTGAGCCTGAGGGATCGGGTACCCTGGACAGTAACACTAAAGTTAAAAAAATAAAGGAGAGTTTGGGAGGAAAGATGAGTTCAGTTGAGGACATGATGAGATTAAGATGTCTGAGATAGCTTGTTCTAAATGTTCAATAGGCAGTTGAAGATGTCAGACTGGAGGTCAACAGAGAAATTAAAGAAGGCTAAATAAGTAGATGTGAGATTCATTAGCATAGCGATAATTCAATCTATGAGAATTGATGAGATCACCAAGTGGAAATAATATAGAGGGAGAAGATAAGGTGACTCAGCACACAACACTGAGGAATGCCCATAGTTAGTGTAACTTAACTGGGAGGTGAAGATGCAGCAAAGGAGACTAAAAGGGAACAGATAGGCACAAGATCCAGGACAGAGCAGTGTCATAAAAACCTGGAAGAGGGTAACTATGTCAAAAGCTGCAGAAAGGTCGAGGAAAGTGAGGATTGAGAAAAGGCCATTAAATTCAGCAATTAAGAGATTGACAGTAACTCTAGAATTCGTTTTAGATGAATGATGTGGTGAGAAGTCAGAGTATAAAGAATTAAAGGACTGAGAAGAAAGAAAGTGAAGGCAGCTATTGTAAATGCCCTTCTCAAAAATTTTAGCCACAAAAAAAACAGGAGTTATGGGATGACAGCTAAAGGGATTGGATGGATCCTTGAGGATGCGCCAGACATTGGCAAATTCACGAGCAGTAGGGAAGCAGCCAGTAGACAAAGAGAGTGAAAATCAAGTGAAAGAGTGGGGATGACAAAGGGGACAATCCGCTGGAAGAGAATGGGATCCTTTATGAATACTGAGGGATTTGCCTTGGCAAAGAGTATGATCACCTCATCATGTGAGAGGAGGGTGAATGTAGACACAGTGACAGAAAGAATCTGCGAAATGTGAATTGAAGAGTAGGAGAAAAAAGGGCCACAATTTTTTTCCAGTGGAATATGAGACAACACTGCCTTGCCAGAATCTGTACTCCACAGCAGATGCTTCAAGAACCTAGCATCACCTCCACACCACAACGTGGCATCAGAATGAGACTTTAGTGAAGAACAGTTCAGCTATACTTCAATGCATCAAAAGACATGATCTTATTAACATGGGTTCTCCCTCCATTTGTATAGATAACCCATAAATGACATGGTAATAGACTTTTACTTGAGAATCTAAAATTTATAACAGTTTTTTTCTATGAGAAAATATGTTCGTTCTTAGGTACAAATAATATACTATAATGGACAAATCACTGAACTAAACTGAAGCAGGAGACTTGGGTTCCAGTATTGGCTAGCTATGTGACATTGGTATGTCATATTGTACCTCTGGGCCTCATCTGTAAAATAAAGGGTTTCTAGTAAATTAATCATTTGAAGTGCTTTCCGCCTCTAAAATTCTATAGTTCTGTGAATCACAAAAGCCAATATGCTTTATTTATTGCAAGGATATGAACTCTTAAACTTAAATTTTCAGTATAAGAATTCTCCAGAAGCTTGAGAAGATTTGTAATTTCAAACATTATTTTCAATTTCTTTTCCTAAGATGTTTGACATACTTTCCTGTTTTCACAAACAATTAACATGGAACATAATTAAACCTTTTTCTTGATTTCTCAGGGTCGTGACTATGGACATCAACATGTACTATGCTGGAATACAGTATTGTCTTCCAACATTTCTGAACCGCCCCTCCACCAAATGGTCCAGACTACTAAGCTTCTGAATGATTTCATTTTCCTGTCTTTTCCCTTGTCAGAATGATAACTACCATTTTTTCCTGTTATTACTAGGCCTGTCTCCAGCAGGGGCCACTTCTCGATTGTTGTTTGGTACCTTCCAAATAAACCAAAAAACTAAACCTGTCAGAGCTGTATTGGAAGGAAAAATAGATTCCAAATGAGAAAGGAACCTCTCCTATGAATAGAGTATATTCTAGTATGGTCTCAGCAACATTTTGGCTCTTCTTTTATTTCTTTTTTAAAGACATATTGGAGGGGGCCGGGGAGAGGGGGGGGGGGAAACGTTCTTCCTTCTGGGTTCCTAACTATATTCTCAACAATTGCAGCTGTTTCTGGATAAAGAAGGTATTACTTTGTCATTTTATCACAGGAAAAAACCTTTAAGAAGCTGGAGACTGATCCACCCTTAATTTTAACTGGTTGCTCTCACTATTATCTTCAAAGTACTTCCAATATTATTCATTAGGAATCACCTCTCTGCCCAGCATGTTAGGTTATTAGTTATTCAATCATTTTTCAGTCCTGTGAGACTCTCTGTGACCCCATCTGGGATTTTCTTGACTGGAGTGGTTTGCCATTTCCTTCTCCAGCTCATTTTACAGATGAAGAAATAGAGAAAACTGGCTTAAGTGACTTGCCCAGGGTCACATAGCTAGTAAGTGTCTGAGGCCAGATTTGAACTTACATAGATAAATCTTCCTGACTCCAGGACCAGAACTCTATCTACTGCGCTACCTAGCTGCCTGCCCAGTGTGTTACTGATATTTTTCATGAAAACTTCCAGTATTTTTGAGAGTTTCTCTAACTCTCTACCACGTGCACTCAAACATAAGCCTCATATGTTATACTCCCTCCTGAAGGATACGTCAGTCACATTCATTCACTGGGAAGGACTCATGACAACAGAACAGTCCAAAAGCATCTATTAAGCCTCAACTCTACCCCAAATACTATGCTAATTGCTAGGGATGTAAAGGCAAACATCATTCCCTGCTCTCAAGGAGCTTGCAGTTTAACAAGAAACAAGCATGTACAAACAAGATATTGATAGATAAATATACAAATAAGATACAAAATACATGCCTATAAAGACACACACATATATGCACATACACACAGACATGTGTATATATCTACACAGACATATATATGCATATACAAATAGACGTATACATGTGTGCATACATGTGTGTGCACTTATACAAAGAGACATGTGCATATACACATAAATGTGTATATTCACGTAAAGAAATACGCAAGCATAGAGTGTGCATACACATGTACAGATAGACATGTGAATGTGTTGTTCAGTCGAGTCCGAATCTTTGTGACCCCACTGGGGTTTTTTTGGCAAAGATACTGGGGTGGTTTGCCATTTTCTTCTCCAGATCATTTTGAGGGAAACAGGGTGAAATGACTTGCCCAGGGTCACAAAGTTCCTAAGTGTCTAAGGCTGGTTCTGAACTCATGAAGATGTATATTCCTGACTTCTAGCCCAGAACTCCTATCACTACACCACCTAGCTGCCCCTTACTATACTATGTGCATATGCACATACACAAATATGTATATATACAAATATATGTACATGTACACACATATTACACATATATAGTATATCTATGTTATATATAAAAATATGTGTGTATGCTATTATTCAGTTGTGTCCTATTCTTTGTGACCTTGTGGACCATAGCACACAAATGCTGTCCATGGGGTTTTCTTGGCAAAGATATTGGAGTGGGGAGCAGCTAGGTGGCGCAGTGAGTAGAGCACCGGCCCTGGAATCAGGACGACCTGAGTTCAAATTTGGCCTCAAACACTTGACACGTACTAGCTGTGTGACCTTGGGCAAGTCACTTAACCCCAATTGCCCTGCCAAAAAGCAAGGAAAAAAAAAAAGATATTGGAGTGGTTTGCCGGTTCCTTCTTCAGGGCATTAAGGCAAACAGGTTAAGCGACTCTTCCTGGGTCACACAGCTAGTACATGTCAGAGGGCAAATTTGAACTCAGGTCTTCCTGATTCCAGGGCCAGCACTCTATCCACTGAGTCACCCAGCTGCCTCACATGTGTATATACACATATACAAATATAAAGGTCTACAGAGCCATTGTGCCGACCTCACTGTTGTATGCCTGTGAAACCTGGATAGTGTATCAGCCCCATGCCAGGAAATTGAATCGCTTCCATTTGAATTGAAGATTCTGAAGATAAGGTACCAGACAGTGAGGGCCTTCCTAGAACTAAACTGCCAAGCATTCAAACTCCACTTCAGAGAGCGCAAATACAATGGATTGACCATGCTGTTCCCATGCAAAACATAGGCTTGCCAAAAAGACTATTTATTTCACGGAGAACTCACACCAGACAAGCGTTCATATGGTGGTCAGAAGAAGTGATACAAGGACACTCTCAAGGTCTCACTTAACTTTGGAATTGGCTGTGTGACATGGAAGGCACTGGCACTGGACCGTTCAGCATGGCATGCCCAAGAGAAGGTGCTATGCTCTATGAGCAAAGCAGAATTGAAACAGCTCAAAGGAAATGCAGGATGCGCAAATTTAGAGTATCCACCCCAAATGTTGGTGCGCACTACTTGTGCCCAACCTATGGTAGAACATTCCTAGCTCGAACTGGTCTAATTGGCCACAGTTAGACGCACTGTAGCTTGACGCTTAACACAGTGACGTCATTTCGGTCCTCTTTGAGAATGAAGGACAACCAACCAACCATAAACCATAGGCACATACAAATATGCATGTATATATAGGGCTGCTAGGTGGCGCAACAGAGCGCTGGCCCTGGAGTCGGGAAGACCTAAGTTCAAACCTAACCTCAGACATTTACTACCTGTGTGACCCCGGCCAAGTTTCTTAACCCTGTTTGCCTCAGTTTCCTCATCTATAAAACGAGCTGGATAAGGAAATGATAAACCACTCCAGTATCTTTGCCAAGGGTCAGAATGAGTCGGAAGCAATATGTTCACATATACAAACATACACCTTTATGTATATACACATGCAGGCGTATATATAAATACGTATATGTACGCATGGATGTATACAAATAGGTATGTGTAATATGCAAATACATGCATACATCCATGCAAATACACACATATATAGAAATACAAACATGCACATACCTACAAACACACGCATACACATACTGGAAGTAATCAACAGAGAGGAGGCAGGGGCATTAAGAGAGATTAGGAAAGGCTTCCTGTGGAAGGTGGGAGGTTGGCTGGAACTTGAAGGAAACCGGGAGGCGGGATGAGGGAGCGCATTCCAGGCATGGGGGCCAGGATGAACTCTCAAGCCCATCCTCTTTAACGAGGAGCATTAAGCACCTCTGCCCAGCAGAACTGGGAGGGGCACTAGGTCCAGTCCTACCACCGTCGCCCCAAAGTCCTGGGACCCCCCACAAGGAGCACGGGAACTTAAGCTTTGGCTGTTCCCCCTTTGGCATGAGGGAGGAAGACTCTGGGACACTTTGGGACGGAGTTCAACCCCACTTAATGCAAAGTTTGCTCTCACTCTCAACGTCCGGTATGGGGGAGCGGGGGCCAGCCCTGGTGCAGGGAGCCCCTTGAGGGTCGTTCCCTGCAGGACCCCGCGCCCTAGCTGCCCCCGCGCCCCAACAGGGTCCAGGAAGCCCCACTCCGCGCCCTTCCCTCTCCCTCACCCCCTCCTCCTCGTCCTCCCAGCCAGAGGCTCCCGGAGATGCTCGGCCGCCCCCACCCCTCCGCCGCCGCTCTCGCTCGCAGCGCCCGGGCCCGCACCCCACAGCCGTCGGTCCCGCACGGACAGGGAGGGCGCGCGTGCAGCCGCCGCCGCCCTGCCCGTCCCACTCGCGAGGAACGCCTCTTCCCCGCCCCGCCCCCCTCGCGGCTGCCCACGCCAGTGCCCACTGGGCGCCACTCACCGTACGTCGAGTCCGAGGACCGTCTCGGAGCGAGGGCCGGGGCAGTTCGGGAGAAAGCGCCCAGCGGGGGTCCGCGGGCACCCGCACGCAGGGCACGCTCCGGCGAGGGCGCGAGGCGAGGCGCGCGGCCGAGGCGGCGCTACCGCCCGAGCTTCCCGGGGAGAGGAGCCGCGGAGCGTGCGCAGTCCCAGCCGGGGCCGTCACCCGGCGCTTGCCTTTGTTGGGTCTCCTCTGGTCCTGGGTCGGGCCGGGGGCGGAGGGAGAAGGAGTAGGGGGGTTGTAGTGCCGCGCTGCGGCGAGGGGCCGAGACCAAGACCGAGAAGAGGAGGGAGGCGAGCAGCGGACGGAGCATCCCCAGCCCGGGTCAAACACTTGTACCTTTGTACCCAAAGGCCCATTGTTCATTCATTCACCCCTCCTTCCACGGACCGCTTCCACGGAGTGATGCCTGCTGCGCCCCGGGCATTGTGTTAGGTTCTGGGGAAGACAAAGATGCCTAAGACGGGACTGCAGGACTTAGAGCAGGGAGGGCGCCCTAGGCTCCTCACTTTACAGAAGAGGAAGCTGAGGCCCAGAGCGATAAAGGGGTTTGGATTTATTTGCTCAGGATTACAGAGGTAGTAAGTGGTAAAATACCCAGCGATGATAACAGCAAAAATCTGTAGAGCCTGACACGACACAGGCTCCTCTGTGACTTTGGACAGGTTTCTTCGTATCTCTAAGCCATGACGTTTTTATCCATAAAATGAGAGAGCTTGAGAATAAAATGAGGGAATTGCGAAGAAATAGATTCAGGCTTAAAAAAAACCAACTTTCTAACAATGAGAGCTGTTCATAAGTGGAATGGCTTGTTCAGAGAGGTGAATGCGTTCCCCCTTCGTAGAAGTCTCTAAGGAAAAACTGGAGGACCACTTGGGTATTATTATAACTATAATAAAACCCTGAATTATAGCGGTGAGCATTGGAATTGAAAGGTAAAGACATGTGAGAGACGCTGCATTCACTTCAATAAGAGCATGCTATGTACAAGGCATTGTTGGGAGTCACTGGAGCAAGATTGCATAGGACTTAATGGACTGGTTTATAGCTGGGGTCTTTTAGGGTTGCATCAAAAGAAGTCCTGAAGAACAGGCAAACTGGCTTCATTTTACCACCATTTTTAGTAGGTATTGTGTAAGGGACTGAGCTAGGGGCTTTACCAACTCAGTTTTAAAATACATGAATTGACTTGTGAAGGCTACAGGTGTGAAAGGTTGCACATGCCACGAGTCACTTCCTTGGTCTGTTGGGTTTTGCCCAGACTGTTCTTCATGACAAGAAAAGATGGGGGAAGGGCATATAATGGAAAGTTATATAAAAAGGTATAGATGTTAATTCAAAAAATAATTTTTAAGAAAGAATATAAAGCCCTATACATTATTGAAAGCATGATAGAGGCAGACATATAATAAGCAGTAAATGAAGAATTAGAATTCATTTTACAGAGAAGGGCGCCTTGCTGTTTTTTCAGACAGGACCAGTGCTTTTATCAGTATTGGGAGATCCCTCCAATTCAAAAGCAGGGTGGACCACCTCAGAAGGTAGTGGGCTGCCCCATAGGAGAGGTTCTTAAGGAAAAATTGGTATGTCAGGTATGTGATAGATGAAATTTTATTTGGATGTGGATTAGTCTAGATGGCCTCTGAGCCAACCCTGAGATTCTGCAAAGTCCCAATTATCTCCCTGAAGTATCTGATTTCTCCCTGAGAAAAACAACTTTTCAGTTACTTTTGGAAACATCCTCCTGAAGCAACTGATGGCTTGTTAGTTATTCAATAGACTATTAAGAGCTGCAACACAAACAAAACCCTACCTATTTTGAGACCCTACAGGGCAAGTGTGGTGACTCCATAATGGATGGATTCCATTATGCCTTTATCAGTATAGATTCCCAATAAAGATTTGTAATATCATAATTATGATTAATGTTGATGATGGTGTTCTAGTTGCAGCATGTATTTTAAATTGATGTTTTTTGTTTTGTTTTTTAATTCACAGAGATGCTTAGCATGTTCTTCCAGTGCCTACTATTTGCCTTCGTGGACAATCTTCGTGGTAAAGGATCATTAGCATGTTGTTTCTTTTCTTCCAAGGTATTTAGAGCTAGGATAAAGTGAACAAATAGAAAAAAGACATTTTATGGGGCACAAAATAGCAATCCTCCAGGAAACTTCTACTGAATCCTACTCAACAAATTCCTTCTCTTATATCTAGATCACTGTGTCACAGAAATGACCCTGGAATCTTGAAGGCAGTGTCCAGGAATGTTTCAACAATCTGGCTAGCAGCTGTTGTGGGGGTGAAAGACCAACACAAGCCCAACAAGCATGCTACCAGCATGCTGCAAAAGCCCAGGTTCTTTTGATCTGCTTTAGTAAGGAAAGCAACGTTAAGGGGTTGACAAGTTTACTTTAATTCAGCATACAAATACCATTCACTTAGTTCAGGGGAAAAAGCCAGTGCCCTGAACTTCGGAGCAAATACAAACACATTACAAACATCGACAGACCAAATACAGGTTCATAGTTACCAACATCTAGGTTCGGCCCAGGAGCTCATAACAAGGGCTGACCCAGAGTCACACTCGCCACCACAGCTGTGGGTAAGAGCTCCCCAGCTCATAAACCTGGATGTTGGGACTTTGTTAAACTCTGTTAACTATGTATTGGGATTTGAATCAGACAAGGTCAGTCTGTCGATGTTTGTAATTTGTTTGCTTTTGCTCCAAAGTTCAGGATGCTGGCTTTTTCCCCTGAACTGAGTGATATTTGTATGCTGAATTAAAGTAAGCTTGTCAACCCCTTAACGTTGCTTTCCTTACTAAAGCAGATCCAAAAGAACCTGGGCTTTTGCAGTGTGCTGGTAGCCTGCTTGTTGTTGGGGTTCTGTTGGTCTTTCACCCCCACAATAGCTACTAGCCAGATTGTTGAAACAAATGATGTAGTTGTGGTCAGGATCTGCCCTTTAAAAGGAAAGCATGGCGTTTTGGGGCACTGGGGTGTCTGAATCTTTCCCAGTTTTTGGATTGCTCTTTGTACTTGGGGTGACTATGGTTCTATGGAGCCCCGGGAGCAACAAAGGCCTAAAGGAAAACAGGCCAGTGGAAGAACTGGGAGTGGTTTCCCAGGGGCCCAGAGCAGGAGATAATCCCTTCTTCCGAGGGCTTGAGCTGATAAGCCTGGCATCCGAGGACTGTGCTGCAGATTTGGCAGGAGGGGCTGGTGAAGAGAAAGAAGAAGCAGACAGCAGCTGCCAAAATATTGATCCAGACAGAGCAGAAGACTGCCTGCATGGGAACTTTGGAAAGGTAAAAGCCCTGAGGTGCCTTGGAGCTGACTTTGGTGAGAGGATCGAAATGGTGGAGAATCACCTACATTACAGCAGAAGCCAGCTGAGGCCAGCCTGAGTTGGAACCCAGGAGCTTGGAGTTCAGCTCTGGGGCAAGATGGAAACTTTGCAGCAAGGCACTGAGTCTGCCTTTTTGGTCCCTTCTGCTTGGGCTGCTTGGGATCCAGGAAGGAGGCATGGATTTGTTTTTGTTGGGGTGGGGGAAGTGCCTTGGACCCCCAGGGATCCCACCCTGTTGGTTTTATTGCCCAGCGGACCCTCAGGACTTGGAACTGGAAAGTGGAACACAATGGGGAGAACAGACCCCAAAAGAGCTTTGTTTGGACTCTTTATTTGAAATTGGGACTTTGGATGCTAAGTGGAAGCCTGCAACAGCGGTTTGGGAAGGAGACATCCCCAAGAGAACTCTATTTGTTTGTTTGTTTGTTTGCTTTAGGACTTTACTAACTAAAGCATGCCCATGCCTCAGGGTACTGGGAAAAAGCCAGCAATGGCAGGGTGGTACCCAAGAAGTACTTTATGAGCTAAAGAGATTAACTTGCTTTGACATAGGGGTGGACATTTGAATTGTAAACCAACATTTGGGAATGTCACTGAATGATTTGTTTTGTTGTGAATGATATGTTTTAGTTTCCTGTGTAATTGGATCACAATATATGTTCCAGGATCCATGGCTGATTAGATTATGTATCCTGCAACAATGGGTGGAGTGTGTTGGTAAGCAAAATGGGCTGTTAGCACTGAGTTCAACCAAGTGCCCTTGAAGAGTTTGGCTTTTGTTTCCTTTGAGTAATTCAGTGTATTTCATTGAGTCTTACTAGGTGCTAAGCCCCAGGCCCAAACCCCTATTAGGTGCTAAGCCTATGTGGGTGTGAAGCTCCCAGGGGAGGTGCTAACTCAAGAGCCAATCATAGGAGCCTAAGTTCTTGTCATTCAGATGACGTTTGATGACATCTGAAAGAGTATAAGAAGAGAAGACAGAGCCATTTGCGCAGGGCCCTCACTCGTGCTGGTGTACCTGATGCGGAGACTCTGGGCAGCTGTAGGTAAGAGCCCTCCACCTGGTAAACCCGGATGTTGGGACTTTGTTAAACTCTGGTAACTATGTATTGGGATTTGAATCAGACAAGGTCAGTCTGTCGATGTTTGTAATTTGTTTGTTTTTGCTCCGAAGTTGAGGGTGCTGGCTTTTTCCCCTGACCTAAGTGAGTGATATTTGTGTGCTGAATTAAAGTAAGCTTGTCAACCCCTTAACGTTGCTTTCCTTACTAAAGCAGATCCAAAAGAACCTGGGCTTTTGCAGTGTGCTGGTAGCCTGCTTGTTGTTGGGGTTGTGTTGGTCTTTCACCCCCACAATAGCTACTAGCTGGATTGTTGAAACAAGGAAATACAACACCTGGAAGATCATACCCATATTCATCTATGGGGCTAGTGACAGAAGGGGTATCTCTCCCCTGACGAAGAAGAATCTAGCTAAGTCCAGAAAGACTATCAGTTCAGCTGTAGAATAATTTTTGTGTTACATAACAGCTCCTAGAAACTATCAACTAAGACATCTCAATTAACTAATCCACAAACTCTTGTTCGTCTCTAAATATGTACCAGGCAGTAGAGATATAAAACAAAGAGCTTATATTTTATCAGGGCAAACAACATACATTTTTATCAGTGAATACAAAACAAATAGAAGGCAAACACAAAGGATTGGAGGGGGCAGTGCTGGGGAGATGGTAGTGGTTCAGAAAAGGCTTTATATAAGATAGGAGATGGTGATCGAGCTAGGCTTTAAAGAATGCTAAGGATTCTAGGAGGTACAGGTGAAGAGGGAGTGAATTTCACTTATGCGGGACAGCCTAGGCAAAGGCACAGGGAAGAGAGATTACAATTTACAGCAGTGGAGGGTGTATCCCTTCTGCCCAAATCACGGGTCATTATAGTGTTAAATATCAGTTATCAAATGTCATAGTTACATGAAATGACCCTGCTAATTAGGAAATGATGTAGTTCTGTTCAAAAACTTTCCTAAATAAACATTACAGCTTTTTGATTTTTGTGTCTACAACTGGAACAGCAATTTGGTGTGGAGCTAAATGAATCTGATAATGAACAATTCCTTAGATGACTGTACTATCTTTAAAAATCCTAAATGCCATTATCTACTTCTACCCTAAAAATCATAGGGTCATACATTTAAAGTTGAAATGGACATTAGAGGCCTTCAAATCTAACTCCCTCATCTTTTTACAGATGAGGAAAGTGAAGGCCATAGAACGCCCAAAGTCACACAGGTAAGCAAGTGGCAAAGCCAGTGGTAGAACTAGTGTCCTCTGGCTTCAAACAGTTCTTTTCCCCACTGTACGGTACGTGCTCCACAAAAGTACTAGGATAAACCCATAACTCCAACTCCTTCATCCTGGAAGACAACTTCAGTCATAGAATTCATGCTTCAAAGATCCTCTGCCCCAGCAGCCCCTTCCTTTGATTGGATGGCTCTTCTTAGAATTTCCACTTAAGGAGGGTGCTCAGACCACACATCAATTCATTTCTCTCCAGGCTCCCTCCCCCTTCCTTTTATGTGTTACCTTCCCCTAGAAGGCAAGGACTATATTTTTTATTTTATTTCTATTCTCAGCACTTGACTCAGTCCCTAGTACACTGTGTTTAATAAATGTTTGTTGACTGACTAAAAACAATACAAAGCAGAAAATCTGTCGGTTGTGTAATTGGGACAGAGCACACTGCAAATACTCTGAAAATGACGCTTCCAATTGGCCAAACCCCGCTACAATTGATAACAGAAAAAGCAAAGCACTCAGTGTAAATTCTTAAAGTCTTTTTCTGGCTTGGTGGTACCTCCTAGAATGTGCGCTCTGCTAGCAATGCCTTTGAGAATAGAGAATTACTTCCATGCTAAGGAGAACCTCAGTAGAAATTGGGGACTGTGCTTCAAAAAAATAAACATTTGTACCAAAAGTGAGATGCATAATAAGCTAAAATTTCCTGTGTAACCAGCGGCAATAACAGCACAACAAAACTCAGCATTTTGCTGATCCCTGCTATTATAGATACTTCATTTCCTGAAAGATGAATTCTTCTTGAAAAAAAAATCCATCTTCTCTGCAAGGTGTAAACACATTCTTCATCAGACCTGTTTTTTTTAATCATATAAATATTCAAACCTTCCTTTCTATATTCAGAATTCTAGTTCAGTGAGGCAGTGAAGGCTCTTTATTTTCCTTTGAAGGTGCACTCAAATTTCAAATATCATGGAGTCAGTGACCTGTATCAATTTTTTTGCACACTTGAAACCAATAGCTCTTTAAAACATGCTGGAAATTTAATATATTCTTAAAAGCAGCCATCAAAGTAAAATGCATTTTATTTTATCAATAAGGCATATGACTAAGCTATGGTTTAAGAACATAAAATAGGCATAATTCTTGCTCTGAGATTATTTATTTGGCATCCTTGGAGCCTCAGAATCCTAGAGTCAATCCATTTCTTTCTTTTACATAGGCATGCTGAATTATTTGCTCTTAGATTATAACCCTAAAAGAATAAATTGCCATTCAAAGAGTTCTGAATTGCCACCCAGTATTTAGTGCCAATGTGAGATGACAAAAAAATAGACTAAGAAAACAACACCTGTGTATGTTATGATGTTTGCCCTTTTAAAGGGGTTACTTCTATTTAAATCTCCACAAGGAAGGAAAAGCCAAATGTCACAGCTGGAGGAGGCATGCTAACAGAAGAGAAATGAACTTGGATGAGGGAGTCCCTTGAATGCTTGCCTACTAGAGTTTACCTGATGGTCCTTGGGGAACAAGGACAAAGGGTGCCATGGAAACATCTAACTCCTGCTGGGCCAACTATTGGCCCCTCCCAACTTAGTGATGCAAAGGGTCCTTTGGCTGGGAGTTTCCCTCCCTTTCTTGCCCTGCCTACTCTGTTGCTCTCATAAGTCAATCATGTACAATAGAGGGAAGCAAGTAAACAGAAAGATATACATATCTGTCAGGCATTCCCTCTGGCAAGGGAAATACAGAGAATACAAGCTGTACCAAATCCCCCACCAGGGCTATTTTTATTCCATCTAGAGAACATCTCTTAGCTGATATCTGTGAGTTATTACCCAGGGCCTGACACATAGTAGGCAATTAACAAATTTGATTGATTGATGCACTACTGAGACATGGTCAGAATTTGGGGGACTGGCAAAAGAAACAAATAACCAGAGAACTTACTTCTTTTTCATCCATGACAAAACTGTAAAACAGATACAGGAAATAGGATCATGAGATTTAGAGTTAGTCCAACTCCTTTAAAAATAATAACTTCCTTATACAGCCCTTTTTAAGATGTACATAGTGCTTTCCTCACAAAGTATTAAGTGCTTACTACAGGTACCAAGCATCTTGTTAAGCACAGTGAACATTAAAACCAGAGAGGCAACTCATAAATAGACGAATGCACAGGCAGAGATTTTCCAATTTCTGGAAAATCACAAGATAATGAGTGGAATCATAGAGAGGAATACATTTATATACCCTTCACAGTAGCAATGGCAATGTGAACTTGATTATGGTTCTAGAACTGCCACAAGGCATTTATCTGGGTCATAAAGTAAAGCAGTGATGTCAGATTTAAGTAGAAATCTTAAGAATCCATGCTGGCTGCATGTTGACTTAGAAAACTATATATTAATATTATTTATATTTTTATTTTGTTAAATATTTCCCATTACATTTTAATCTGGTTTGGGCAGTACTTAGCGGTATTGTGGATGTCATGTGGCCCATGGACCCCATGTTTGACACCTCTGAAGTAAAACCTCCCCAAAGCCCCCTAAATATAGCAGACTGCATGAAGCACTCATTATTTAGAACGGTGGACCACCAGGATAGGAGTTCTCCAGGGCTGAAAGTATTTTATCTTATTATACCCATTCCACTGATGTGAAAACTGAGTCTGATATAAAATTGTATAACCATACAACTATCAAGTGTTGGACGTGGAAGTCAAATCTTGGTTTCCTAATTCTAGGTCCAGCACATTGTTTTCAGCAATATATTTTTCCCCACTAGAACTCAAAGGTATTTCTAAGTGCAGAAGAGAAACACATGAATTAGCAATTCACTTTATTGTGAAAATGTAAAAGGATCTGACAAATGCGCCTTTGATGCTACTACCCATAAGGAGGAACCTGCTTTAGGGAGGAGTTTACTTTAGAGAGAAATGAACTATACCTTAAAGAGACTTGAGCATGCCTTCAACTCCATAACTGGTTCCAGTCTGCTAATGACATGGCTAGGAGAAGCCTTTCCTATTTGTTGTATAGCTGGAACTGCGAATGCCTTCAAAAAGCATGAGGGATTAGAGCATCAGATTTTTTTTTTCTCCTCTTGGCTATTATGCTCTTGGTTTGACTCCTTTGTTGAAAGTGTCTGGTGAGTGACAATGCCGTAAGGAAAGAGGCCTTGGACCCTGCTCCCTGAAGGTAGCATTTGATCACATAAAACTGCCTTGACTTCTGCCTTTTAAGTTTTAGATAGAGAATGGTTATAGCAACCTTGTGAGTTTTGAAAGATCAGGAGAGCAAGCCACTGTTGTACTAGCATCTCACCATCTGGGTTTTGCAGCATTGATGTGCAAAGTGTCTGGACATGAACTTGGTGGAACCAATGCCATGCAAGAACTGAGTTAACTTTTAGTCTAATCTCCCAAGAGACCAAAGGGAGACAGGGGAGATTATACTGCCAGGGAGGGAGATGTCTGTACTTTTGCTATTATTATATCTTCAAAACAAATTCCTTTTGCAAAAGCTAATTGATGTTAAGTGGTTTAATGGAACTGGAGTGTTAATCAGTTACTGGCAGCTAACAGAGTGAAGGGCAGGTGGAGAAGCCCACCACACAATGTTCAAGCCAATGGCATTGGAGAGGAGACAACCCCCAATCCCTAAGGGGTACTCTTGGAACTCTGAAGGGCAGATGTAACCAGTCTGGCTCTAAGATAGTGAGTCAGAGTAAACTTGCTACATGAAACTTTAAGAAACCTAAAGTAGGAGAAAGGCTGTTATTTGACCTCTTAACATGTTTCCAATTCATAAAGATTAGCATGAAATCTAAATCCCAAGAACCAATGATGATTACTGATGACTAGAGCTATGGCAAAAAAGGCCAGCTCCTTTTGATGCACCAAGGCAAGTATGGAAGTTGCTGACACTCAGTGATTAATTTCTGAGAATTTGGTTGAATGAATCAAATTATATGTCATTTGATGCCATTAAATCCGAGTCCCTGCATTACATGGGAGCCTTTAGCTTTTCAAGCTGCCTCAGCCTGTGAAATTGAACATGTCATTTATGAGCTATCATGTAATTTTCTGTTTTCTGAAACAAAAGCAACAATTTGGGTACACAAGAGATTACTGTATAATTGACAAACCTGCTTTTGCAACTTAACAATTAAAATAGTTTTAAAATAAAAAACTACTAGAGAAAAGTGTTGTCATTCTAGAATGTCTTTTTCAATTTAATTATTAGTAAATATTCTATCTTTGTGAGATCTAAAATGGAATTATCCATGATGAAATCAGTAGTGTGTTAGATATTTCTATATTGCCCCTTTGGCATAACTCACAGACATCCTGGAAAGAACATCGCCAGATAGGGAGGAAAGTGCAAGTTCTTTAACCCAATTCAAACATTTATTAAATACCTAGGATGTGCAAGATAGTAGGTACCAGGAATACAAAAATGAAATAAAGTAGTCTCTGTTCTCAGGGATCTTAGAAGCTAAGAGAGGAAAAATCATGTAATAGAAAGAATCCCTATCTTTTTTCCAGTCCAAGAGGGTACTAGTCCTATTTCTGTCTTTTACCAGTTTATGTGACTGTGGGCAAATGATAGAAGCTAACCTTCATTCCCTCATCTGCAAAATGAGAATAATATTTATTACTATATCAATTTACATTTAGATATTACTTGAAGGTTTGCAAAGTACTTTCCTCACAACAACCCCATGATGTAGTTATTGTCGAGTAATTATTTCCATTTTTACACACGAGAAAAGATTCAGATGTTAAGGGACTTGCTTGAACTATCAAGTAGCAGAGTTAAGATTTAACAAAGCTCTGTTCTGGCTATGAATTGAGTTCTTTTTCTAGTATATTGCCTCTTGTAATATAAGGCTCTCCGTGTCTTTCACTGGAGGGAAATTATTATTTGTGTTATTGTGAGGGAAGTGTTATATAAAGATGAATTATTATTCACTATTAATAGTGATAAAGGAGATAAGCCTTGTAGACACATAACTGCAAGACAATGTGACCCATGTAAAACAGAGGTCGAGCCAAAGTACTAGGAAGAACTGAAGAGGAAGAGATCATTTTCAATTGGGGATTTGGTAGGTTAGGAACCAAGGAAAGTTTCATAGAGTAGGAGATGCCCAAGCTGGGCTTTGAAAAAATGGGATCTCGATAGGTGCAGATGTGTATGTGTTAAGGGGCAGGGGGAAATGAGAGTCCTTTTGAAGTATAGGAAGGAATTAAAACAAATATAGAGGAATGGGAAAGAATAGGATAAGAACAGAGTATGCTGAGTTCAGTTTGGCTGGAAATTTAATGCATCAAGGAGAACAGTGCAAGATGATTGAGTGAATGAATGAATGAAAAAAAAGCATTTATTAACCATCCTGCTTTGTGCAAAGTATGGTACTAAGCATATTAATAAAAAAGCAAGACAGTCCTGGCTCTCAAGGAATTTACATTCAAATAAATGAAACAGCCCATATAAGAAAGATCCTCTTCAGGGTAGATGGAAAGTCCTAGTTTTGGTTTTTGGTAAGACTGCATTACAGAATGAGCAGGAACAGGCCAGGTTGTGGCAGACCATATATCTCATCACATTATCATTTCCTCCAAACCTCCTTTTCTAAACTTCCCTATTATTTTGGAGTACACCACATCTTTCCACAGCCAGATTCACAACCTTGATGTTATCTTTGACTACTCATTTGCATTCACCTCACATATCCAACGAGCTGCTAAATCTTGCCAATTCTATATCTACATCTCTCCAATCTGTTCCCCTCTCTTCACTCAACCACCACCCTAATTCAGACTTTCATCACCTCTCACCTTGACCTTTACAGAAGCTTCCTAATTGGTTTCCTTGCTTCGAGACTCTCTGCTATCCAATTTATTCTTCACGCAATTGTCTGTGATTTTCCTAAAGTGTAGGTCTGACTTTGCTCACTCAGATTCCAGTGGCTCCCCAAATATTATCTCATTTTAACTCATCCTTTATTAATGTCTATTTTGTGTGTTTGCTAATGTACACAATTATTAGTAAAATAGCATATATTTAATCTAGAAATACATTTATATATATATGCATATATATATTGAGGGTTTATGTTCATTTTTTTTCTGATAAGGATGAACAGTTAAAAAAAAAATATGAGATCATGGGCCTAAACTACTGATTACTGGTTGAGGTATTCACATTTTTAAAAAATAAGGAAAAATTACCACAATGAACAGGGCTAAATTGTTCACCGTCTCTCAGATGGTGCTAGCCCTAAGCAATAATAATAATTTGTCATGTTTACATGGTTCTTTATAATTATAGAGCACTTTATTGTAAATTATCTCATATGAGTCCTACAAAAAACACTGCCAAGTAGGCATTTCAAGCATTATCTCCATTTTTTTTTCATGGAATCACTGAATTGCAGCATACAGTTTATCCAGTTCAACCCCTCCCAAAGCATGAATCCCATCCGAGGCATCCCTGACACATGGACAGCCATCCTGTATCTGAAAAGCTCCAGTCACAGGAAAGTCATTCCTTTTTCAAGGCAACTCATTCTGTTTGGGATAGTTCCAAAAGGTGTTTATAGTAACAAAAGTCTGCCTCCCTGACATTTCTATACATTGCCTCTAATTCTTCTGTCTCAGGTCAAACAGGACAACACCGACAACACCAACAACACCAACACCAACAACTCGCAACCTACTCACCAGTAAGGTACATGGTATGTGTCTTATACCTATTTTATGGACGACCATATGGAAACCCTAGGAGGTTAAATGACTTATCCAGGAACACATAGCAAGGAGGTATTTGAGGTAGGATTCGAACTCTGGTCCCCTGTCTCCAAATCTAGCATTCTAGCCACCAGGCTACATATGGTGGAGTGTAGAATTTGAAGACACAAGATCAGAGTTCAAAACTTGACTATGCTACTTCCTAACCAAAAGACCTTGGAAAGTCACCTAACCACTTGACCTGCCTCCTAGCTCTAGAGCTACAATCCTATGACATCCTTCCCATTCCTCTTCTTTTTACACAAAACCACCTTTTAAATATTTAAGAAAAATTATTTGTCTGCCTTAAGTCTTCTTTAGTCTAAATATTTTTAGATCCTTCAGGTGAACCTTTATTGATTCTTTAGCTGTTCCCAGTTCCACAGGATTCAAAGCTATATAAGATTTGCGTATAATATTTTCTAATATCTTTAGAAATACATTTTGTCTTCTAGGTCAAAAGGTTTCCACACCAACTAGCCCGTAAGTTATCAGAAGCTAAGGAGCCCTCTCTTATACTTCTTCTGTCTTCCCCTCACTGTACCTGGCAGCCTTCTGGGCATGTAGCAGGAATTCCACCAACATTCACCAGATTGCTTCCTACTGAACTTGAAAATGCATAGCTCTCCAAATTAGGAATGATGTATTCCACTTCTCTTAAGCCCTCCTAATGCTTCATATTCTGATGTTAACTTTATTGAACCTTATCTAAAATTACTTTGAAATGAAGTCCAATGGATCAACGAAATTATCTCAGTCTACTAGAAACTTGGATTTATGAAAAAAAAATGCTTAAAACACATAAGAAAATTGGAGGAAGAGTGTGAGATTTGGAGTCAGAGGAGTTGGGCTAAACTCTTGTCCTATCTACTTACCGCTTCTGTGACCTTGGCCAAGTCTTCTCTAGTACTCAGTTCCATCACCTGCGAAATGAGAGAGGGAGACTGGTTCCTCTCTTAGTTCCTTCACAGCTCTAAATTTCTGTGATCTATACTATAGAATCTTTTTCTTATGCGTATTCTTGGTGTAATAGGATTTGACCTGTATTTTATTTTCAATCAATTTTGTGGGCACATCATTTTCTCTCAGAGTTAAATGTTTTACCTATTAAAATAATTTGGAATAGCAAGGTCACAAAATAGTTTTTGACTGAAAGCAAGGTCAACTTTAAGACACTTAGTGTTGTAAGTCTAAATATGAAGGCTGGGTCCCCTTATAAGAAGTCTGGGGCAAGCAAGAGCAACAAAGTTAGACTAAGGCTAGTCTTTGAGTCCTGTTTCTCTGTAATGTTATGGCTTCCTCAATCACAATCTCTTTCTAACATTCCTTTACATCCCATTACCTATACTCCTGTGCTTAGAGATGACAATATCTGACATTTTATATGTTACTTTGATGTTAACAGAACACTTTACATACGTTATCTCATCTCATACAATTACCCTTTGAGGAATATACCACAGGTATGATCACTTCACTCTCCAGATGAGCAAACTGAGGCTTGGATAGACCATACGGCTTGTCCATGGTTTACAACAAGGAAGTAGTAGTGAAGCAGAGACTCAAATTCAGGCCTTCTGACTCCAGGCCCAGTGGCTTTTCCCATTAAACCACGCTATCTTTCGATACAGTCTTACAGTATTCTCTTATTTTACTGTGGTTAGACCTGTTTCCCCAAGTAGATTTGGAAAATTTGTCTTCAGGCACTCTGTCCTCTTATACTACTCTCAGGCTACCCAGGGCCTCCAACTGCAACAGCTCCCTTTTCTCCTACCTTCCTATCCTATCCCGTCCCATCCCAGTCAATGTCTAGCTATTGAGTGCCCAGTTCTTATTGTTCTCCGAAGGATCAGCTCTTTTTTTTTCTTTTTTTAAGTCGATCCTACTCTACTCATATATTAAATGGAGATCATGGATTGACATGTTATTCACCTTGGATAGCATAGGTGCATTTTAACAGGGGGCCTTTCAGGGTAGGGATGGTTTGTCATATTGTTCTTGTATACCCGCAACATAGCACAGTGTTTCACACATAGTAGTTAATTTTGAACTAAAATGTTGAATAGCCAAACAGATTAACTATCATGGAAGGAATTTCAGGCACTCTGGTGAAAGTTATCAAAACTCTCTTGGTGATGCTTGCAAGCATCACAGTAAAGGTCAATTTAACTTACATATGTATTTGGAATCAATGTACATAGTCTAGGGAAAAAAGGGGGGAAGATCAAGCCTAGGAGGGCACAGAGGAAGATTAGGGGTCACAAGGTACAAGTACTCTCTATATCCAACCCTAGCCACATTCCACCTTGTAAATCATAGAATTTCTGTATCAAAATTAAGCCCCTGTGGAGTGGCACTTAGCCATCTCACAGCAGAATACAGACGTAAGATTGTCACAGGGAACACAATGAAAACAACATTTATTTTAGGGAACAGGGAGAGATTATTTGGTGTACGCTGTGCCCACCTCCCCTGAATGCCACCATCTGTCTCCTAGCATTTTGCCCAGCAATTTTATTGGATGAAAATGAATATATGATACTAGCTCTATTAGAAAAGAAAGAGTAATAGTGATTTGTCTCTGAATTACAAGGCAATTTATTCATTTGTCTTGTAATGATAGCTTCCGTTGATTTAAAATTCAAAAGATGACTTTAGCCAGGAACAAAGAAATTTCCACAGTACATATTCAACTCTGTGAGTGGGTGCAATAGTTGGGGATGGAGTATTTTAGTAATAATGCACCCAATATTTCAAATAGTTCATGGATCATCAATTTATAACCTGAAGGGATCCCAGAAGCCACCTATTCCAACTCCTTCAATTACAGATGATGAAGGAGGTTAAGAGACTTACCCAAGGGTTCACAGGCAGTAAGGTAGAATTTGAACCTAAGCCTTTTGACTTCAGAGCTAATCTTCTTCCCTCTGTATCATATTTGAAAGAATTTCTAAAGTAATCCAGATACAGCTATCTATATTTCTACCTATGTCTCTATATCTATATCTATCTATCTACCTAAAATCAGATGTCTGAGGAAAGACATCAACTCATTTCTATTTAAAGTATAGTCTGTATATATCATACGTCTACACAAGGGGTAGAACATACGGAGTTGTGACTTCATGGATATAAACACTCATTCCAGGTCACTTAAAAGGTTTGTTGAATTGAATCAGTTGACTTCCAAGGGCTCAGAAAGGTATAGCAACCTGTTCATGCTCTCCCTATTCAGCCATCCTCCATTCAGGTGACAAAATGATTTTCCTAAAGCTCAGATCGTACCCCACCCTCCACACACACACACACACACACACACCTTTCTCATCTTCCTATACCTTAGTCTCCACCAGGTACTCTTCCATACAACAAGATTGGGCTCCAGGCTGTTCCATAAACAAGACATACTCTCTTTCAGCTCTGGACATCCCTGGAATGCTCTCCTACCTCTTCTCCACCTCCTGGCTTTCTCGGCTTCCTTTAAGGTCTGGTTAAACCCCACTGGAAGCCTTTCGGAATCTCTCTTAACTCTAGTGTCTTCCCTGCGTTGATTACTTCTTATTTGCTTGTTTGTACACTTTTGTTTGTGTGTCATTTCCCCCATTAGATTGTGAGCTCCTTGAAAGCAGGGACTTGTCTTTTGCTTTTCTTTGTATGCCCAGCACTTAGCACAGTACCAGCCACACGGCTGTTGTTGTTTTTCCTTTCTCTTAGAGGACCCCCGACATAAGGAAGGTGATGCCGTGACGTGCAGGTGAATTGGATTTAAGTGAGGGAGGGCTGTGCAAGGTCACTGGCCCCACCTTCTCCTCCAGAGCCATCTGGCTACCTTCCACACAGTAGGTGCTTAATAAAGGTTTATTGACTGATTGACTAACTGGTCATACAGCTAGTTAATGTCAAGAGGTAGAATTTGAAAAGAGATCTTGACTTTAAACCTCACTCTCTATGCACTGCACGACACTACCTTTTATTATACTATATTGCCTGAATATATTACATATATTCTCTTAAAATTGGATAATAGCTATGTAAGCCCACAAATTGTGCTTTCTTAAGATGTACGTATGTGTGTCTGTCTGTCTTATCTACTTATCTATCTATCTATATCTTTTCAAAGGGATTTCATTTTATGTATGTAGCTAGTATTGGAAAATAGCCTAAATTCTGACCGGTAGAATATATGCTATGCTGAATATCTAATAAATTAGAATTCCTTAATTCGGTCTTTACCTGAAAGCTATAAAACTTATGTTCAACAGTTGCACAATTGATATAATGGTAGGTTTTCCTAGCAAGGACCTCTGAATGAATTTTGCTTAATTATGTTTGGTAGCAGCAGCAACGATATCCACGACAGCGCCAGTATTTATACAGTGCTTTAAGTTTTGTAAAGCACTTTTACAGACACCTGCTTTATCCTCCCAACAACCCTGGGAGGTACATGCTATCAGTGTCTCTATTTTATCGAGGCACATAAAGATTAAATGACTTCTACAGGGTCATGCAGCCAGTAAGTACTAAAGCTAGATTTGAACTCAGTTCTTCCTGACTCTTGAGCGTGATAATTTTCATGAACTCGCTATTGGAATCAATCTGGTTTTCTTTTTTCTTCTCTTCCACAGCACATGCGTTAATTTACCTTTATACTTTCTCTAGTCATAATCTATTGTTAAATCATGATTGTTGGTCCACAAGTCTTCCCTCCTGAGAAGAATTTTCCCCACATTTTCTCTCAGAGGGCCTTTAGTTGTCCCCAAGGGACCAAAAGTTCCTATTTTGGGCAATGAATGAGACAGTCAAAGGAGTAGAGAGTGAGAAGACCCTCAGTCTAATTCTGATTTTACCCTAGGCATAGCATTCAGCTTTTTCCCTTGAATTTCCTGTAAGTAGCTGATATTTATCTAGCACCTTAATGTAAGCAAAGTACTCTGTTTATATTTTCTCATGTGACTCTATAAAAAAATACAGGTATTATGGTCATTTTATAGATGAGGAAACAAAGCATCAGGAATCAAAGTATAATTGACTTGCCCATGGTCACACACTTAGTAAATCTGACCAAGGTAGGATTTGAACCCAGGTCTCTTCTAACTCTAAATCCAGCACTCTTTTCACTATAGCATTGTGACTATTCCCTGTGTTGAAAAGGATACTGATACACATTTCCATAATATCTATAAAACATGTCTTGCCATAGAGAATGTATGTGCAATGTTAGATACTTGAAGGAAGGGGAAAGCCAGGCATGTGATCCTTAATGGTCCTACTCTTAAGTATTTCCAAGGGCCATGAAGGGGGCTGAAGAAGGCACTATGGAATGTTTAGAGCTCGGTCTGGAATCAAAGATACCAAGGTCATTCACTGCATCCCAGGCCATTGGCAATGGTCTTGACTTTTGTCTTGCCATTGGACTTTGGTGACTCTGGAAGGGAGAATGAGGCTGAGGCCCAACTCTGCTTCCCTTAAATTCGATTCATTCACCAGTCAAGAAATTACTCCTCATATACTATCTTACCCCAACATCATAAAGTCATTGGTCTTTTTCAAAAACAAAGGATGAGCAATAGCCATTTTCTGTAAATTGGCATGGCAGATGTTCTCTACGAGGTCTACCAGCTAAGCCTTATTGCAACAATTAACAGTTTTGCTGGTTCTCTTTTGGCTTCTGCACAAATATGACCCAGGAATTCAGTAACATAGAAAGAAGAATGTTTATTGCAGTTCACTATTCATTGCTTCCCTCAGAAGAGAATGTGTGCCCTCAGTCTACTTCCTCACGAACACAATCCCCATTTTTTTACTCATGCTTTCACAATCACAACCCAATTTACCATAACATTCAACAAGGTGATTGGTACAAATATAGGACTAGATAGATACGTATATACATACATTTATGTATGTATATATATATATAGTGCATATGTACATGTAATTGAGTGTATATACATGCATGTATGTGAATGAATCTTACACATATATATGCCCAAATATTAATACACATTTATACTCATTTTACCTCTAATTTCTAATTGACTATAATATTTCCAAAACTTAGATGTATATGACTGTAAATTTGACTAATTGTTTGGGACTACTGAACCCTATCTAACCTTTTCCCGTTGGCCTAGCTTCAGCATGGTTCCCATGTGTCTTCCCCTCCACTCCTTCCCTTTCTTTTCTACTCCCACTGCGATGGCCTTCAAAGCCAGGGGAACTTGATTTGATGACTTCTATTGGGCTCAGATTATCATCTTTTCCCTCCTTTGACACACTGACAATTCCCACAGCTTTACCCCTTCCTGATTCCAATGTGAACTTAGAAACAACTACCTGAAAGACAATTGCTCTCATAGCAATATTATAGTGGGCTTAGACTACTTTAGTGTTTATACTCTCGTAAGGCTTATGTTCAATAGGCAGTGCCAACAAATACATTGAACATAATATGATAGAAAGAGTGAAGGGTCTGAATTCAGAAGATCTGTGTTCAAATCCTAAGGCTACCACATATGGTGACCTTGGACAACTCAGGACCTGTTTTTTAACTTATAAGATATTGGGGTCGAACTGAATGACCTCTAAGTTCTCTTTTAGCTTTAGATCCTGGTCAGTACAGATTATTTTAGTTATGTACTGACTGCTGATGCTCAGATATAGTTGTTTCTTATGAGAGAAACACTTGTATGTGTTTAGTAACTAGGAATTGTCCATAGCTGAAGTTATTCCAATGAATAAGGAGGGCAGGGGTAATACCACAATGAGGACAAAATTATGCTTACCTCACTGTCCTTCTAATGTGAACTCTTTGCTCAAGCTCAGACCTCCTTCAAACTCTATGTCTTATCTTGGAGTCTGTTTTCTGCTTCTCTTTTAGCTTGCATTTGATGCTGCTCAGGTATCCAAATGCTCCGGTCCCCAGGTACATTTCCTGCCTTGGGCCTCCATTTGCTTTACATTTCATTCTACTATTCTAGCAACTGACCCTCCTCTTCCATACCTCTTGCCTCTTGCTTCTCACAATCCAACATGAAGGGGAAGCAATGGCGTAGGGAGCTCTTTAGCTGATGGGGTTTAGACAAGTGCATAGCTGGCTGGGTTCAAAACTCTCATGTATCCATCCATCTGGCCCTCCTTTGTCTAGTTTGACTCCCTGTCTATTGACTGATTGCCAACCCTTGCAGCATGAAACCCAGACATTGTATCCTGCCAGCTCCACTCTTGAACTTTGTTGTAAATCTCTGGCTTTGATCCTCCTCCCTCTGTCCTTTCCTCCCACCCATACAACTCACTGATCTTTCTGCCTGGCTCCTAGCATTGGCTTGGCCCACATTCCTGACTTTTTTTTTGTATTTAAACTTCTCTGCTTCTTTCTTCCTCCCTCCCCAAGGATGCGTAGTTCACTCAGAGCCATGTCCTTGAGGATCCTATCTGGCCATAGTCCTCACCAGACCTCAGCACAATCTGGTTGCACTCTCATTATGTCCCCCCATCTAGAGGGGAACTGACAGACATTATGAGCTCTCTCTCCATCAGCTACGATTAAGGCTGAAAATCCTGGGGGAGACCCGTAGCAGTTTGGAGAAAATAGTGTTCACACAGCTGCATGCAGTAGTTAATTATCTCCTAGGTCCTAAGTATTGTCAAGATAGTCTTTTCATATGGGTAATTGGGGGTTTAGGTATGGTTGCAAGCCAGCACCTACTTGGGTGGTTAGGACAATGAGGAGTATGAAGTATGCAGAGACAGACTGTGGGTGGAATCCCATTAGGCTTGGGGTGATTTGTGTTGTGAGTTAAGGAGAGAGTAATTAATTAACTACGTATATGCAAAGTAAGGGAATGTGAGTGAGTGTGTGCTGGGGGAGGGCAGATTATGTCTATTCCTTGGTAATTTTAGGGTGTGTTTCTGGTACATATTCTTATGGGATTTGAGGTATCTGCTAGAACAGGGATTCAATCTTTTTGCATCATGGATTCTTATGGCAGTCTGGCAAAGCTTATGTACTCCTCAGAATAATATTTTTAAAAGCGTAAAATACATAGGATTACAAAGGAAACCAATTCTATTAAAATACAGTTATCAAATTATTAAAAATCAAGCTTAGAGATTGTGGGTTTAAAAGCCCTGTCCAGGAGTAAACTCCCATGAGAGGATTTTACCAACACACTCTCTTACAGCCTAAGGAGTAATTAATTAATGATCATGGACAGCTGTGAAGATGCTCCCTCTTCTCTGCTCTGATGTCTGCTTCCCCCAGGGGTCTCAACTTTAAAAGCAGCTATCAGAATGGCAGGCCCAGAATACTAGACTGTAACCTCACTGAGACTGCAACATGTAGGGGTAACCCTGCAGAAGAGGATACCTGGCTGAAGCCAGCTAGATGTCTGCATGGAAGGAAGAGAGCAGTTTGGTGACGGTCCCCAGAAAAGATCTGTCCAAGATACAGGTAATCTG
Organism: Trichosurus vulpecula; assembly: GCF_011100635.1. Lineage (NCBI taxonomy): Eukaryota > Metazoa > Chordata > Mammalia > Diprotodontia > Phalangeridae > Trichosurus > Trichosurus vulpecula. Next base: position 268,527,476 of record NC_050575.1, on the reverse strand, counting down.
AAGTTGATTGCCCAAATGAAGCTGTTCTCTGACTTCCCTGAGCCTTGGAATTCTACTCTGACTAGGCTCACATGTCCTTCTAAGATCCCGATGGTGTCTACAGAGTTATATCTTAACCTGACAAGTTGTCATTCCCTAGCAACAAAACTTTAAGTGATTTCTCCAGGAGTAGTGGGAGGTTTCTGTTGACCAGTTTTATGCCTGAATCCTAACCAATAGATCTGTTAGGAAAGGAGGGGATCCAATTGAACCAGCCACCTCCAATCGCTTAATAGAAGATATTGAAGATCTGGTCTAAGATGAGCTATTGAGAATCAAAGTGGCAGATATCTGCCTGCTCCTTAGCCCCCCTGCCCCAGACTTATAGATAGTATATATAAATCAAGATCTATCTCAACATCTAGCTAGGGCAGCAAGATCACTGGAAGTCTGTACCCTCTACCCCTAAGTGCTCCACACCCCCACCCCACCCTTCACAATATGCCACTCTCAAAAAATCAATGTATCTCTTGGGGAGCCCTCCAAAACTGACACCAACTGGAAGTACCTATTTATATCATAGTTTGTCCATCCTAGGTCTCATAGGTTTCAGAGAAATATCAAAGTACTGTGGTGATGAGGCTATTTAAAAGCAAATCCTTTATCCTCCTTCCATATAGAAAAAAGACAGCCCACTTGTATCTGCCCCTTCAATCTGGAATTACTAAGAGGCCGGGTGCTCAGGATCTGAGGCCTGGTAGATTTGGGGACCTCTTATACACAAAGCTGGTCTAGAGGAAGATGGTAGCTCTATAACCGCAAATGAACCAGGTGGTTGTAAAAACAACTGATTGCCAGCTTTTGTGATCTGGACAAGTGACTCCAGAAATTAAAGCTTCATGGGTAACATTGGGGGAACACAAGGGGTTTCTTGTTGCTAGATGCCGTGTCACTTCCCTCATGTTTCAGGGGTGCCTAGGGTTTGAGTGAATGGCTTGGAAATAAGTGCGTCTTTCTTGGTGGGGCACAGGGACCATTAGGTTCTGCTCTTTCTATTGCCAAAAGAAGTATGTGGAACGTAGGTGAAGTATTTCAGGTTGTCTTGCAGGAAGTGGAAAACACACGGTCACCCCACAATTGGCCATAATAGTATGTCTTCAGTGCCAACAATGCAGAGATGCTACCTCTCCAACCACTAACGCAAGGATCCTGTGGTTAATTTGGCCCTACATGACGCCATCCACTCACATCATCCTCACTATCTGATTAGGTCCAAATCCTAGAGCAGAGACTATGCTCTGGAAAGACCTAACCCTTTAATAATAGCATTTATATAGTGTTTTGACACATGTTATCTCATTTGTATATGTCATTGGTACATATATACATATGGTATCTCATTTGATAATGAACTTTGGAACATCTTGGGGCCCCTTTACCCTGATGTGAGTGCTTCCTGTAACTCTCTGTGCACAGGTAACCTCAGCCAGTTGCCCTGGGAAGCTACTCCTCCCCACCCTTACTTTTCAGTTCTGTAGCTATAATCAAATTGGAAAGGGTGTGTCAATCAACTACCCCATGGTGCCAATCACTGCATCTGTGACTTCCCGTTCAAAGGATCCTTCTTGGGCCACCATTCTCTTTTATATATTTCCTTCAGGATAGTGCCAGGGCTTGGCTCAGCGCCTTGCACATAGTAAATGTTTAAATTTTTAAAAAATTAAATTTTCCTTCAGGAAAGAAGTGATCCAGGAATGCTTGTAGAATTCCTGTGAAAAACAAAAGCAGTTTGTTTTTGGTTTGGTACTGTTTATGTATCAAAAGAGTGAGGAGTTAGGGTTCTGCCATGATTGGTCTCAATAGCTTTATGGCCTATCCCTATCCCTTCTTGCTGACCTCTTGAGCATCAGACGGTTATGTTGACTGAATTGGATCTTCAATAGGCATACTAATACAACCCCATTAAGATTCCAGAGGGGGATGAATGAAAAACAACTTTTAGCAGTCATTTGGAAAGTGAAATATCTGTTTGGTTTTTCAACTCTTTTAGGCCCTGTTACATTTGGGATGAGGGAGATAAATAGTTCTTCACTTCATCACTTGCTCTGGCACCAAAAGGCCATCCTTTACTATCTGTACAATAATAATGACAGCTGACATTCACATAAAACCTTAGAGCAGGGCTGTCCAAATTGCGGCCCGGCGGCATGTGGCCCACTATGTGATTTATTCACCCACTTACAAGCATAGAAATTTACATATATGCTTTAGTAGGGGAAGCTGAACTACCGCAGAGCTCTCACTAAAATGGCAAATCAAAATCTATTGTCTATTGTTTCAATAAAAACCTAAGAGTGCATCCTGTGTATCTTATTTCATTTCAGCCTCACAACAACCCCCAACCCTGTGCAATAGAGTTCCCAAGAGATGTTCAGAGACTTGCTCAGAGTCTTACACAGTTGTCTGATGTCGGAGATGGGATAGGTACTCAGTTCTTCCCTAGTGAGCTGCTTCTCAGAGTGGTCTGCTTGTAAAGTCTGAGAAATACAAGTTTGAGTGGGAATTCCAGAATTTCTGGGTTGGACACTATGGCTTTAGGAGAGTATGAACCCCCAAAAGGTTGAGACGATGCTACACTGGGAGTAGCAATGACAGCAAAGAACCTTTGACAGCTACTGCTACTCCTCTGTTGCCCATGTTTCCCAACTTCACTGCAGCCTCACAAATCTTCTCAAGTACCCAAAGACTTTGTTGGACCCTTGCCTCTGAACAGGCTTTTTAGGGAATTAAAAAGATTGTTCTCCAGACCCTGAAGGTAACATAACCAGACCTGTGAAATCCTTTTGTTGTGGAAATAGATGCCTCTCACTTGGCAGTAAGACCTGAGCTGGCCCCCTCCCAAGGAGCTGTGTATATTTCATTGAAGCTGTCTATAGCAAAAGAAGGCAAAACCCAACAAAAAATATAAATAAGAAAACTACCTCACCCCTAAACCAATATTATTTGGGGAAAAACATTATTAACCACAAAGGCTATATTTGAGGGTTGGTACTATACCACTTGGGGGTGGGGGTGGGGGGTGGATCCAGCATCTAATGGCAGTAAATTACAAAAATCTGGAGCATCTCTAATAGACTTGAAAACTCAACTGCTGACAGGTCAAGTGAGTGCTTTTCTTCAGCTGGTTTAATTTCTCCATGATGTATGTTTGGTACACAGCTAGGTGGTGCAGTGGTCAGAGTGTTGGCCTTGAGTCAGAAGGACCTGTGTGGGAATCCTGTCTCAGACAATTACTAGCTAGGTGGCCCTAGGCAAGTCACTTTTTCACTTTTGTCCACTCAGTTTCTTCACATACGCAATGGAAATAATAACTGCACATCCCCCCAGGGTAAGGATAAAATAAGTTAATATTGATAAAGTCATAACATTGCCTATGTTGATTGCTGCTGCTATAAAAACAACAACATTTCAGGCCACTGCAACTAGCCGAGTTAATGCCATGTCATAGAAGTTAGAATGTTCCATATTTACTTATCTGAATGATATCGCACCAGGAAAATTTTGTAGCCTTGAAACCTTTCCTAGATCCCATTGAATTGATCTAATAATGACAGCCATAGGATTCCTATTCTCAGCCTTAGCTGCCTGCCAACTAATGAGGGATACACACACACACACACACACACACGGTTAAGGGCAGTTCTATCTCTGGTCAAGGGTAGATGGTCTACTGGGCATATTTGATGGGTAGAACTGAGGTTATGATATTATGGGGGCAAGACAAAGAGGGACTATTTATAGGTTCTTAGAACTGGAAGGAAACTCTGAATGAATAAATGAATAAAAAAGCATTTATTAAGTGCTTACAAGGTTCTGAGCACTGGAAAATACATAAGCAAAAATAGCCTCTACCCTGAAGGAGCTTATGTCGTTGTTGTGAGAGACAACACACATTAGGGAATCATGGCTAGGGAGGGACATTTATTGGTTTGGAAAGTTGTAAAGATGGTGAGTTAAGCCACAGGGACTCTAGTCTTTACAGAAGCAATGACAGAATTGATTTGGTTATGGATTAACAGAGCTGATAAGAGGGTGAAGAGCATGCATACAGCCACAAGACCAACGCCAAGAAGATGACCGGGAAGTATAGTGAAGTGTGGTTGGAACTGGGGGAGAAGTTTAGAAGCCATTGAGTTGAAATTCCTCATTTTATTGATGGAGGAAACAGATCTGGGAAGAATAAGTAACTTGCCCAAGGTCACATGGGTAATAAGACCTTCCTTGTGGTCTCACGGTAGTGCTGGTGTCCTTGTTCTAAGTATGATGGTCACTTCTTGTTCACTTCAGTGGAGTATCAAGAGAAGGAAGCTGAAGGGAAATGATCTGGGCTATTTGAACCCTCTGCAAGCCTAGGCATCAGAAACAATGGACTTGGTCACTGAGCTGCCACACTTTCAGAGGTATGGTTCTATGCTGCTGAGATTAGACTTCACCACTCTTGTGAGAATAGACTGTTTCATCCCCTGCACCAGTTCACCTCATAGCACCCAAGAGAGATCCAAGAGAGATGATTTTAAAATTACTGGACTACCTGAAAGCCATGATCAAAAAAAAAGCCTAGATATCATCTTTCAAGAAATAATCAAGGAAAACTGCCCTGAAATTCTAGAACCAGAGGGTAAAATAGAAATTGATAGAATCCACTGATCACCTCTTGAAAAAGATCCCTAAAAGAAAATTCCTAGGAATATTGAAACCAAATTCCAGAGTTTCCAGGTCAAGGAGAAAGTATTGCAAGCAGCCAGAAAGAAACAATATGGGTATTGTGGAAACATAATCAGGATAACACAGGATCTAGCAGCTTCTACATTAAGGGATCGAAGGGCTTGGAATATGATATTCTGGAGGTCAAAGGAGCTAGGATTAAAACCAAGAATCACCTGCCCAGCAAAACTGAATATAATACTCCATGGCAAAATATGGATTTTCAATAAAACAGAGGATTTTCAACTTTCTCGTTGAAAAGACCAGAGCTGAATAGAAAATTTGACTTTCAAATATAAGAACCAAGAGAAGCATGAAAAGGTAAACATGAAAGAGAAATCATAAGGGACTTACTAAAGTTGAACTGTTTTGTTTACATTCCTATATGGAAAGATGATATTTGTAACTCATGAAACCTTTCTCAGTACTAGGGTAGCTGAAGGGAATATACATACATATAGACAGAGGGTACAGGGTGAGTTGAATATGAAGGGATGATATCTAAAAAAAAGATAAAATTAAGAGGTGAGAGAGGAATATATTGGGAGGAGAAAGTGAGAGATAGGATGGGGTAAACTATCTCACATAAAAGTGGCAGGAAAAAGCTGTTCTATTTGAAGGGAAGAGGGGGAAGGTGAAAGGAAATCTTGCTCTCATTGGATTTGACTTAAGGAGGGAATAACATACATACTCAGTTGGGTATCTTACCCCACAAGAAAGTAGAGAGGAAGGGGATGGGGGTGGTGATAGAAGGGAGGGCAGATTGGGGGAGGAGGTAATCAAAAGCAAACACTTTTGAAAAGGAACAGGGTCAAGGGAGAAAATTGAATAAAGTGGGATGGGATAGGATGGAGGGGAATATAGTTAGTCTTTTGCAACATGACTATTATGGAAATGTTTTGCATAATGATATGTGTATGGCCTATGTTGAATTGCTTGCCTTCTCAAGGAGGTTGGGTGGGGACGGAAGAAGAGAGAATTTGGAACTCAAAGTTCTAAAAACAAATGCTCAAAAAAAAAAAGAAAAGAAAACCCAAATTTTAATCTTGCCTCTGTCTGTTACTAGCTCTGTGTTTCTTGACACATTAATCCCTCTGAGCCTCAGTTTTCCTATCTGCAAAGTGCTGGATTTGGTGGCTTCTAAGGTCTAGCTCTAAATCTAATGTTATAAAGACCTCACTACACAGCTCAGTTTTGGTCTGCCCTCTTCACTGGCCTCAAGACTAAGGTTCATTTCTACATTTCAAATTATCCTCAATCTGAAAGTCAGTCAAAGGTAGTCATTAGCATACTTGAGCTGTAATTCCACCTACCACTAGCCCTTCTGCTTGAAACAAAGCTCTTCTATTCCAGTTCAATCCATCCCTTCAAAGGGAATATTTCTTCCAGTAAATTTATGGTTGTTACCTTTTGGTTCATTTCTATGCTTATCCGTTACACTGATGTTCCAGGGATAGAAGATTTATATGGTCAGCTGAGGACAGCACAAAATTACTTAGGAGAAATTCTTTCGGCAGCCAAAGACAGTACATACAACTTCAAAGGATTCTTTTGCAAATGGGGAACAGATATGGATATGAACATGGAACTTCTGCAATTGATAGATCTTCAAAGTAGCTGGCAGATTTCCTCTCCTGAAGCTGACTGTTTCCTCTCTATTCAACATGTAAGCCCAGTGGGTGCCAGCTAGAGATCCCTCTGTCTCTCCATGGGCATTCATCCTATATTCCATTAGTCTGGTGCAACATACACATTGACCCAAAGCTACCTATGCCTGGTAGACCAACCTCTTCTATGTAATATTGGTTAAAGGGCAGGAAGAAGTCATAGTGAGGTGAATCCTTGATTCTAATAGTCACAGAGACTATACTACCTGATGGGGTAGGAATATTATGGATCAGAGTAGGGAACCTATAAGCTGGCTCACCACCTTTATATCCCAGAATCAGTGAAGGGTTTCTATCAATGGTATTACTTCAAGCCCAAAGTTATGATGTCTATCACCCCCTAACTTCCATAAAATTTAATGGTGATATGGTGAATTTTCCATCTGGAAGAGGTTTGGTTAAATCTGCTTCCTCGTGGATTCCATGAGGGTCAATGAAAATAATGGTGATATAAGGAGCTCTCTTGTAGGGACTCTGGGCAGGGCTAGAAGCCATGGTTAGTTAGAGCATGGCTAAGGTTAAAAATTGCATAGATTGCCACATATGGCTCTCAAAAGTGATAAGTTAAAGTGACTCTTTGTCTTTTACTTGGTACCTAACCTGAGAGGCACCCTGCCTTTCTTTTGAAACTTATTGAGGATCTTTGCCTTTGACACTGCTTCTATTTCTGACACTGCTACCTGCCTCTGGCCCATTCAAGTTCATTGACTTTTTTTGACTTAGGTCCTTAAAATTTGATGGCAGTATTTTGTTTCCGACCTTCATCTTCACTGGAACTTCTTCCCTACCCTTTAGCATTGTATAGAAAGATAGGAACAATAATCTCAAAGGCTTAGAAAATGAAGATAGGTTTTAATATGCAAAATTGGAGGGATTACCACATAGACAAAATCCTGGATTGCTCAAAGTATATATACACCTCATCTTTTCCTATTTTAGCATTCTCTTCTAAGTACCCTGCCTTTGTGATAGATCATATGGACTGGAATTTGTAGAGCATCCAAGGACAATTTTATCTGATGTCACTTTACATCACTGTGCCTACTCTAAGCAGGAAACTCTTTTCTTCTTTTGCTTTTCTCTTTTTTTCCCCAATAAAGATTTTTTAAAAAGCCCTGTGTTTCTGACCTCTATCTCTACTGGGATTCTTCCCTACCCTTCTCCCAACTCCCCAAGCAAGGGAATAGATTAATCAGCACTCTGGACCAGGTCCAGCTTTGGCCCTTTCCTGACTTCAGTGGTGCCCCCACCCAATCATGGGACCAAATGGAAGGATCAACCAAAAATAGATTTTATTTTGTGAATCCTTCTGCACTGACTCTTTCTCGTACTTTGGCAATAGCTACAGGAATTCAACCAGTGTCAAAGAGGACTTTTGGCCATAAACTCCCTGGACATACCTAACCCTGCTCTAGTCTCCAAGATGTCCAAATTTCAGGAATCAAATTCTTTCCTACTTCACAGTAGATGTCCATCTTTAGGAACATCCTGTGCCTTAACCCAGAGAGATCTTCATTCTGAAGTTTAGCAGGGTCTAGTAAGGCCTCTAAAATTGGCTTCAGTTTGAAAGAACACAGTAAGAAGGTAAAGAAAAAAATGTCCATCAGAAATTTCATGCCATAAGTGAAATTTCTCTACCACTCCTCTACTGGAGAGAATAGGAAAATTAGTCCTATGGTAACCAAATATTTCTGTTAATTCCATATTGGCTTTTAACATCAACATTCTTCCAATGATGCTATAAATCATGAGACACCACCATCTCTGAAGAATCAAAATTTCACATTCCCCAATGTACAATGGAGAGGTATAAGATAAGCATAAGACCCCATGATATAATAAAGAATGCTGGATTGGTATCAAGAGGACTTCTGTTTGAACTCCACCACTTCTCAGCTGTGTGTCCTGGGGAAGGGCACCTAACCTGCCTGTTTCCTTCCCTGCAAAATGTTCATAACATTTATACAATCTTAAGTGTTTCCCTCAGGATCAAATGAGATGATGTATGTAAAGCAATTTGTAAACCAGAAAGCTATATATAAGTGTGAGTTATTATTGACTTTGAGTTCGTAGCTGTTTCTACTCGATCATACCTTCTTTTTATGTCTATCTCCAGGGACCATTATCTATTCATCTTTATGTCTAGCCCAGCACATTACTCAAAGCAAGCACTTAATAAATGTTTATTGAATGAACATTGAATACTAAATGAATGAATGATGATCATCAGCAGCCATGGAGTACCATGGAGTGTCTCCAATATGTAGATCATTGTCATGGGCTCTGGATGATCCATGACTGATTTCTCTAAGAAGCTGAAAAGATCAAATTGTAAAGACATCTATAAAATTATTATTTCTGTAGACGATAGCAGAGCTTTTCTTAGGAGAGAACAAATTATTATGAATGTTCAGGCCTCATACTTTGGACTACCCTTGTGTTTCTGGTGTTTGGTGGTGTTTGGGAATGCCCATCTAGTGCTTTAAAAAAGATAGGAAATTCAAATGCATATATAACCACCTGGTAACTTCCCTTTCCTCCCCAGGAATCAAACCCAAGCCCACTTACCTATAGTTTGTATAATTTTTATCAATTCTTTTCCCTTTTTGGAAAGTTGGGGTGATATTTGCCCTTCTGTATCCCACAAACCCTTATTCCTTTCCCCCCACAATCTATCATATATTAATCCCATTGAGTCAGAAATCATATCCACCAGTTCTTTCTGTACCCTTGGAATCTAGTTCATTTGAGTCTGACAGCTTTAACCCACTGGCAGCTCAATGCCCTCTTTATGTCTCCTTACTTACTTGTGTTTTAACTCACAGAATATGAAATTTGGAAGAGAACTGAGCAGCTATATAGTCCAAACTGTATATGAAAGGAATCCCCATTATAACTGGTTCAACAGGCGGTTTGAAGACCTCCAATGAGGGGAAACCAACCACCTCCTGAGTTAGCCCATTCCACTACTGGAAAACTCTAATTGTGAAGAGGTCTATCCTAGTGTCTAGCCTAAATTTGGTTCTTCACAATCACAGTCAGGATACAAAAAGATCTTGACAGTCAAGTCTGGGTACCACATTTCAAGAATGATGTTGACCTCAAAATGCAATAAACACCCTCTAAACTAGAAACCCCAGAAAATTAGTGAACTCAAAATAAGCACAAAAGAGGAAATATTGAAGATTAAAGGGGAAATAGTTAAAATGGAAAACAGTAAGCCCATTAAAATGATTAACTGAAGGAATAAAAGGCAGAGCCAGGATTTGAACCCAGATCTTCTGGGTCCAAATTTTGCAGTCTTCCTACTACTTTATGCTATCTTTAACTCAGAGGTGTTCTGATTCCGTTATTTAAAAAAGGATGTGGGAGCAAAGAAATCAAAGAAAGGATAAGATCTTTGCTTGATCATAGTAAAAAAAAAATAACTCCACTTCTGTCTGGCTTCTGTCTTTTGTGTCAAGGAAAAGGATCTTCAGACTAGTGATAGAAGAAGGATGCTTAAAGGAAAAACAAAATCTAAAGTAGGAGGGATGTTTTCACCACCAAAGGAGATGGTAAGGATACTTATCTACTTTTAATGAATTAAAATCACTAGGCCAGAAATTTCTCTATTCCATGGTACAAGAACTGGCAGACATGATGACTAAGTGATCTTTGACAACTTGTAGAGGATGGGAGATATATCAAATGGCTAACATCAGACAAATCTACCCATTTTCAAAAAATAGGTTATCACTGGATGTACAAATTCTTGGGGTTTGGAGAAAGGCTGGAGGGAGCAAAGAGTGTTATTTGATTTAATCTGCACCCTCTAAACATGATTCTGGGCTCCCTATACCATAGGAATATCTCTTGATTAAGGTTATATAAAAATGTAATCAATGTTTTGTTTACTAACTTTTTTTTTTGCTCAGATCATGAAGTCATAGAGGTTTAGAGTTAGATGGTATCTTTAAGACCACCTAAAATGGAAAGTAGTAGCACACCTGGTAATGCTCAGTAAATGCATAAAAATAACATCAGTGCCACAGAATATACCCAATATAAATCAGTTCTTGACAAAAAATATATTAGGTTGAAACAAAGTAGACATACTACAATATTGTGGAGTACTTCTTAATAGATGGAATATAAGAAAACTAGAAGTCAATTTAGTGGCAAGTAGGTTTAGAATGGCATATTATACTATATACCACAATAAATTCCAAATGGACAAACAATATAGATATAAAAAGCCACACCATAATTTTTTAAATATATAATTTTATTTCTTTTTATATTGTGGCTAGGACAAGAATTTATAACTAGACATGAGATAAGTTATATTATAGACTAAAAGTGGACAGTTTTAATTATGCAAAACATTTTTAAAAGGTTTTAGACAAACAAAATGGATATAGCCTGAATCAAAAGAAAAAATTCAGGGAGGGGAGACTATACATCGAATATTTCTGACAAAAGTATTAAATCTGAAATGTATATGGAATTGAAATGTATTTATAAAGTAAATGCCATTCCCCCAAAGATACATAAACAAAGAATGTTAACCAATATATTTCAAAAGAAAAAGTGCAAACTATCAATGGCCACGTGAAAAAGTATTTTATATAGTTTGCAGTAAGATAAGTATAAATTAAAATAACTGAGATTTCATTATAAACTTATAAAATTGTAAGTATAATAAAAGATGGAAAAAGTCAATGTTTGTGGGGCTGCAGGAAGACATACACTAATTCACTGATGATGGGATTGTAAATTGATCTAATTCTGGGAAATAATTTGGAATAAAGAGAGGAAATTTATTTAATTGATACAACAATCCCACAACTATGATTCAATTATATAGCAGTCAGTGACATAAAGAGAAATTTTATATGGACTAAACTATTCATAGCAGCATTGTGTATAATAGCAAAAAGCTTGAAACAAATTATATATCCAACAGTTAGGGAACAAGTTATGCCATCTAAATAAAATGGAATATGGCACCATAAGGAACAATGAATGTCAAGAATTCAGAGGAAAATGAAGATATTTCTATGAAAATGATGTGAATTGAAGAAATTACAACCAGAAGAGCAATATACCCACTAAGACAACATCATAAGGTCGTAGGTCAATTACAATGGATAATGTTATTTCCAAAATACTATGTAAAATGTATCAATGAATCTGATTTTTGAATAAGTAGTGAGTTCCAGAAACCAGGAGAATGACCTTCTATTGGGAAAAGGTTAAACAAATTGTGGTGCATAAGTATCATATTATAAAAATAATAAAAAAATTATTGTACCATAAGACAGGAGTGTGCTAGAGACAGTTTGAACCTGCTCAAGAGATCCTATTGCCAAATTTTCAGTGTCAGTGTTTACAATTCCAGGCAGCAGAACCAAGATGGCCATGTGAAAACAGCATCTCATCAGAGCTCTCTCACAAATTCTGTCAGATACCCGTAAAAAAGTGAATCTGAGCAGATTTGAGAGAGTTAGAAGCCACTAATATACTGAGTGGGTCAAGGGCACCAGGCACACAACAGTAAAAGACTACACCAGAACTAGAGCAGCAGAGGAATCAGCCAGCATGCCAGTCTGGGAGAGTGCCAGGTGCAAGAAACACAGGAGCAGGAGCAGGCCCAGGGTGGAAGTACCAGCTATGGCAGTGATCCCCATGCCTCTCAGCCCAGGACAGGAGCCTTTTGGAGCTACTGGAGATACCAGCACAGAGCCTGTGGCAGCAGGAGCAGCTACCCCTGAGGCCTCCAGCCCACACGCAGTCTAAAGGTTTGAAACTCGCCTTCTTGAACTTCTGGGAGCCATGCTGACTAGGTAAAATGGCTCTCCCTCCCTTCCTCACTCAGATAATACTCCCTTTGGAGAAACCCTGAAATAGAGGAGCTAGAAGTGGGGCTTCAGTAGCCTTGTAGCTCCGAAAGCTGGGGAGTCCCTCTCTTGTGGTGGCAGAAGGAAACTAGTGCAAGAAGAGAGGTGTCCCAGTAGGCCCCACCTCAGCAGAACAGTGAGAGTTCCTGAGCCCCAGGGGGGTGGAGCTAGCAAACATCAACACCAGGATGTACCTTCCCATAGCCAGGGGAAGTGGCAGAAACCAGCACAGACAATGGCTGAGACCAGCTGTGCTATACCGTGCAGACACAGGGGAAGAGGAGACTTCCAGCAGCCAGTCCACCCCTCCTCCATACCTCACGAAACCAGAAGCCACAGCACACAAAGCCAGTGAGCTCCAGAAGCAGAGATCCACTTTAGAAGCCAGGGAGAGAAAACAAACACCATGCAAAAACAAACTAGGAAGCCAAAGACTATTGATTCCTATTATGGAGATAGGGAAGATCAAAATACCGAGATAGGGAAGATCAAAATACCGAGATAGGGAAGATCAAAATACCAATTCAGAAGAGGACAGCATTGACACTATACCCAAATCTGAAACCTCAAAAGGGAATGTGAACTGGTCTCCAGCCTAAAAAGCATTCCTGGAAGAACTCAAGGAGGACTTCAAAAACCAAATTAGAGAGGCAAAAGAAAAAATGGAAAAAAATTCACTGATGATAACAAATCTTTAAAAAGTAAAATTGGCTAAATGGTTAAGGAGGTTCAGAATATAAACGGAGAAAATGTCTCATTGAAAAGTAGAATTAGCCAAATGGAAAAGGAAGTAGAGAAGCTAAATGAAGAAAACAATACATTGAAAATTAGAATTAGGGAAGTAGAAGCTAATGACTATGAGATGTCAAGAATCAGTCAAACAAAATTTAAAGAACGAAAAAACAGAAGAAAACATGAAATATCTGATTGGAAAAACAACTGACCTGGAAAATAGATCCAGGAGAGACAATCTAAGAATTATTGATCTACCAGAAAGCCATGAGAAAAAAAAGAGCCTGGACAGTATCTTCCAAGAAGTCATCAAGGAAATCTGTTCTTAGCTCCTAGAAGGAGAAGGTAAAGTAGTCATCGAAAGAATCCACCGATCACCCCCTGAAAGAGATCCCAAATTGAAAATTCCAAGGAATATTGTATCAGGTTAAGGAGGAAATACTGCATGCAGCCAGAAAGAAATGATTCAAATATCAGGGAACTACAGTCAGGATCACACAGGATCTTGCAGGTTCTACAATAAAAGACAGGAGAAATTGTAATATGATATTCTGAAAGGCAAAGGAGCTTGGACTACAACCAAGGATCCCAGCAAAACTGAGCATAATTTTTCAGGCAAGGAGATGGACATTCAATGAAATAAGATAATTCCAGATCTTCCTGAAAAAAAGGCCAGAGCTCAATGGAAAATTTGATCTTCAAATACAAAACTCAAGAGAGACATAAAAAGATAGACAATGGGAAAACAAAGAAACAAAACTATGTTATTCAATAAGGGAAATTGGTTTATATCCTTATATAGGATTATATTGATTTATATATTTTATATATATGTCAATCTTGAGAATGTTATAGTTATTATGACAATTGAAAGGGATATACATAGACTGAGGGTGTCAGTATAAAGTAACTGATGTGATGATAAAAAACATAATTAAGGAGTGCAAAGGGATTGTTCTGGGAGAAGAGGTAAGGAGGTAGAAAAGGGTAAATTAAGTCACAAGAAGAGGCACAAAAACATAGAGGGGGAAAAAGGGAGGGAGAAAAGCAGTGTTTAAGCTTTACTCTCGTCAGATTTGGTTCAAGGAGGAAATAACATACTCTGATAAGTATGGAAATCAAACTTGTCCTACAGGCAGTAGGACAGGAAAGGGGAAAGAAAAAGCTGGGGATAGAAGGGAGGGAAGAAGTAGCAAGGGGAAATGGGTAAGATAAGGGAGGGATGTCGTTAGGGAGGGAAAATTGAGGAAGACAGTGGTCAAAAGCAAAACTTTTGAGGAGTGGAAGGGAGAAGGGAGAAATAAAAGCATAAACAGAGAGGGAAATAGAATGGAGAATAAGACACAGATAGTAATCATAACTGTGAATGTGAATAGGATGAACTCTCCCATAAAATGGAGGTGGATAGCAGAATGGATTAAAAGCCATAATCCTACAGTGTGTTGTTTACAAGAAACACATTTGAAACAGGGGAATACACACAGGATAAAGGTAAAAGTCTGGAGCAGAATATATTGTACTTCAGCTAAAGTAAAAAAAAAAAAAAAACTAGGGTAGCAATCCTGATCTCAGACAAAGCAAAAGCAAAGATAGATTTAATTAAAACAGATAAGGAAGGACACTATATCCTGCTAAAGGGCACCATCGACAATGAAGCAATATCATTACTTGACATATATGCACCAAGTGGGATAGCATATCAATTCTTAGAGGAGAAGTTAAGGGAGTTACAGGAAGAAATAGACAGCAAAACTATATTAGTGGGGGACCTCAACCTCCCCCTCTCTGAACTTGATAAATCTAACCTTAAAAAAAAAACAAGAAAGAAGTTAAGGAGGTGAATAGAATTTTAGAAAAGGTAGATATGATAGACCTCTGGAGAAAACTGAGTGGGGATAAAAAGGAATATAACTTTTTCTCAGCAGTACACAGCACATACTCAAAAACTGACCATGTACTAGGTCATAAAAACCTCTCAATCCAGTGCATAAAGGCAGAAATAGTCAATGCTTCCTTTTCAGATCATGCTGCAATTAAACTTATTTGTAATAAAGGACCATGGAAAGATAAATTAAAAATTAATTGAAAACTAAATAATCTAATCCTAAAGAATGAGTGGGTCAAAGAACAAATCAGAGAAACAATTAATAACTTCATTCAAGAGAAAGACAATAATGAGACAACATGCCAAAATTTATGTGATGCAGCAAAAGCAGTTCTTAGGGGAAGTTTTATATCTCTAAATGCTTACATTAATAAAATATATACAAAAGAGATCAATGAATTAGCCACACAACTGAAAAAGCTAGAAAAAGAACAAATTGAAAATCCTCAATTAAACACCAAATTAGAAATACTGAAAACCAAAGGAGAAATTAATAAAATTGAAATCAAGAAAACTATTGAACTAATAAATAAAACTAAGAGCTGGTTTTATGAGAAAGAAAACAATAAAATTGATAAACCTTTGGTCAATTTGATTAAAAAAAAGAAAGAAGTGTTTACACTTCCAAAATCAGCAAATGCTACGTACGTATCTTGACTTATTGTTTTATTGATTGTGATGGAGAAAAGGCAATGATGCAGATTAAGCTTAAAGGTGTGTTTTGGGCACTTCCCACCCCCCCAACTGTTTAAACATTTCCCGACATACCCCTGCAATAGGAATGATGAAATTAATAGTTTCCAAGGAAACTGGAAAGACCTCTTTATAATATAGAGCACTGTGAATAGAAGTAGGATAAAAATTTATATGAAGATATGATTATGAAGAAAAGGCTATAATTCTGATTAATGCATTGGCAAACCATCAGTATAAAAATGGATATGAAGGAGTGGGGGGAGAAGGAATACATCTACTATATGTACTCTGTGCTAAGTGCTTTATAAATATTATCTCATTTGATCTTCACAACAATCCTATGAAGAAGGTGTTGTTATTATCCTCATTTTGCAGTTCAGGAAATTAAGTCTGACAGAAGTGACTTGCCCAGCATCAAACAGCTTGGAAGTATCTGAGGTCAGGTTTGAACTCATCTTCTGACACTAGACCTAGTGTCTTATCCACTCTGCTACCAGCTGTTTCCATGCAATGTCACTCACCTCCTGACAGGGAAGTGATGAACTTAAAATGTAGCAACATAAATTTTTGGAAATGGCCAATGTTGAAATTAGTCTTGCTAGACTGTGTGGATATGAATGGAGGAAGTTTTATTTTGGGGTTTTGCTTTCTAAAACTTGCTCAGTGGTGGTGGTGGTGGTGGTAAGATAGTGGAAGAAACAGAATAATAAAGGGAAAAAAACCAAAGCAATATTAATGTTATGATATGCCACATTTACTTTAATTTACTAGTGTGCAGTGGTGGTGCTCTGAATTAAAACTCAAGCATAGAACTATACTGCCAAAGGGCAATGGTGAATATATATTCAACATATCTTGTTACTAAATGATGCTAAACAGTGGACATATCTTGCTACTAAACATAAGTATTTTATTGTACTGCCTTAATGTTGATGTTACTGTTATTTGGAATGAAAGCAGAGTATTCTTTTAAAAAGGTGTTATACACAAGATTTAAATTGGATACCATTTGTATTTTTAAATCTTCACATTACTAATATAATACCCATTTTGTTGTTGTTCAGTTGTGTTCAAGTCTTTGTGACCCCATTTGAGGTTTTCTTGACAAAAGTGCTGGAGTGGTTTGCCATTTCCTTCTTCAGATCATTTTACAGATGAGGAAATAGTAGGCAAAATAGGGTTAAGTGACTTGTTTAGGGTCACACAGCTAGTAAGTGTCTGAGGCCAGATTTGAAGTCTGGAAGATTAGTCTTCCTGACTCCAGACTCAGCACTCTAACCACTGGATCACTTAGCTCCCCTAAAACACCTATGCTGTGTAATAAAATAAAATAATTTAAAAGACAATATATATATAATATACCATATATATTATGTATATATATATATGGGTACATGAGTGAATAGATAAATAAAAAATGGGAGGGAACACAGAAAGAGAACACAGAACAGAACACAGAAAAGAAGTAACTGATTAAAGATAATCTGTATTTTGAAAGTCTTTTTTCAAGTTTAATTAATTGCAAATGGAAATGTAATTGATTTTGTCACTATTTAACAAATACATAAAGCCTTCCCTGGGGGAAAAATAATGAGTTCTCCATCACTATATCTGTTTGGGTAGATAACATATGATCACATTTCAGACCCATATTATAGGGGATCCCTGCAGTGAGGGGGAGCTTGAGTGAAAAGACCTCCAAGTATCCTTCTGACTTTAAGATTCTATGATTCTATTTGAACTTAACTCTCTCTGTCCTTAACAAATGAGCAGCCTGTGTTACCCCATTTCAAACTCTGCCAAGTTGTCGTAAGCCTCTTTGTACATTCTCCTAATATGCTTCCCAAAATACTCTCCTATCTGGTTCAGCACCTGTAATAGAGAATCAAAGTAGTTCTAACATCAAAGTATAGCCACTGTCTACTGGACAGATTAAAGTATTTATTAATCACTTCTTACGTGCCAAGCACGGGAGATGCAAATACAAGCCAGAAAGTGTAGCATGAGCTCTAGCCTTCACATCACAGAGATACTGGCCACATCTCCCTCTCTCAGGGTTCTAAGGGTGCCCCTCCGGGACTGAGAACTTTCTTCTCTAATGCCATTGTCTTGAGCTCTCATGCCGGTATGGTCTCCCCAGTGGTTAGCCAATACTGACTAGCACCCCAGTTCCATTTAAAGAATTAACTTTTACAAAGACATAGCAAGAACAGAAGTACAAACATTTCCCTCCAACATCTTGAGGGAACTCTCTTTCCTGTAGCACCTCAGTCTCTGGGGAGAGTGAGCTCAGACTCAGTGAAGTTTTTATATATCATTGGTCTCACAAAGTTCACATCCAAATTCAGTGTCACAGCTGGATAAGTCCCCATCACAGTTGTTGCTAGGCTGGGTCTTTCTCTTCTGGTCCTCAGGTTGGACCTGATTGCTGCAAATCTATCATGGACTCCACTTCTGGATCTGCCGGTAGCTAGCTCTCCTGACCTTTCCAGGTTCAAAAGTTTGTAGTCATGTCCGTATCCTAAAACAAAAGAGCAAAAATCAAGGCAAAGAATCAGGATCCAAGGGCTACATGTTGGCCTTGGCTGGGAAAAGCCAGAAACGTCTCCCTCACGGCACTGATTCACCAGAATGTCATCAAAATGGAAGAAGTCAAGCTAAGAGAGGGGATGAGGCTCATTAATGCCTTATGAGGACATTCATTCCCTTATATTTCCTTACATTCTATATTCCCCCATAGTCTGCTTTATTCCCCCACTTCTTGCTACATAGCCACAGCCTGTAAAAGAGGCTTCTATTCACGAACTGAAACCAGTTACAGAACATCTATGCATGCTCTAAACATATTTAAGGCACTTCCACTATATATCATCACAAATCTCCCAGAAGTGGGTTCCCTAGCCTCTTCTACATGAAGAATTGTATCAATACCTCTCTGCACATGCTCATAAAGACAAGGCTGAGTGGCCAGTTCCCTGCTACACAAGAAATTTCTTGCCCTCAGGGAATTTGCATTCACATGGGGAAAGACAATCTATGCAGAGGTGCTGAAAAATCAGTAGGGAAGAAGGGGCATTGTGGCGGATGAGAAGGATGTGGAGTCTGGAGGAAGTCAAGGCGAGAGTGAGATAAAGCAAGCCTTCCTAAAATGGCTGTCCTGGGGAAGGAGTTACCAAATGGAAGAGGAGGGCTTCAAGGTTGATGCTTCCCAGGAAGGTAATGGGGCAAATGAGCAGAAGCCCTGTTTAGGACAGTGCCTGGCACATAGTAGGCATTTAATAAATGCTTGTTTCTTTCCCTTCCATTTCATTTTGCCCTATCTTAAGCCATAATGACATCTTCAGGACATCTCCCTGCCAAGCTGCCTGCAGCTCCAAGTCTCCACTTCCATCTAGAATTAAAGACCACATCCCTATAATCCTGGGCTCTGTTTGGTAAGCATTTCCCATCCCTTCTCATAACCCCCTCAAATTTAAACTCTGTCTCTGGGTCCTCCTTTAGCTTTCTTAGGTGAGTTTTCATCCTGTCTTTCCCAGGAACAGACTTCCCTACTCCACTACCTGGACATCTCAACAAGATGCTTCCCCTGTTTCTCTCCAACCCCTTCATTCCTTCTTGGGGTGTTATCTTCTCTAATTAGAATGGAAACTCCTTGAGGGCAGGGACCATTTGACTTGCTTTCATTTATATCCTCAAGAATCATAGTGGTTGGCACATAGTAAATACTTAGTCAATGTTTTATCAATCTATGAAGGCAGCTAGGTGGCATGGTGGATAAAATGTTGGCTTTGGAGTCAGAAGACCTGAGTTTTGATCCTCCCTCTGATGTGAGTAGCTGTGGGACACTGGGTAAAGCACTTGAGCTCTCTTATGTTTAATTTCCTCACCTAAAATGGAGATAATGGCAGCACCCACCGCACAGGGTTGTTGTGAGGAGGATCAAATGAGATAATATATCTAAAGGGCTTTTCAAACCTTAAAAAATTATGTAGATGCTATCATTGTTATTATCATCATCCTCTGAGTAGTCTATTCTACTGAGCTTGTTTTGGGACAATATCCAACAGCTTTGATAACTATTGCTAGTTTGAGTTATGGAAGTGCAACTTCACGTTCATTCCTACTTTTAACATTATTTTTTCTTGAGATTCCAGGCCTTCTGTTACGCCAAATCAGTTTTGTTATTATTTTGTCTTCTTCAACAAAGTGATCCCTTTAGTTGGTAGTTGCATAGATCCCTCTTCAACGTTGGCCATGCTTAGCCTTTTTGTGTTGGTGGAATGGGTGTTTGGACTGGGTCACTGCCCAGAGTTAACTGGGAGTGGAGGGGAAAGAATTTGTCCTGGATAGTTTTCCAGTTTGTTTTCACCCTGGCAGAGAATGTTTCCACCATTATTGGCTTTGAGTTCATATTCCCCGCTGCCTCATTCACTTCCTCTACCTGGTTGCTGGTTTCCTCTATGGGTGTGACTGGGCAGAATCAGTCACTGTCTCCTGCCTTTTGTAGGATGGAGCAGAAGGACTTTTAGGCGGAATCACTGCTGGGTTTGTACGGGAAGGAGGGAGGAGGAATGCCCAGGGACATCTCTATGTCTAGATCCTGAAGCACTAGCCTGAATTTGCTTGTTTGAGGAGTGGGGGAGCACCCAAAAATGCTTAAATTCTTTTATATTATTTTCTAAGGTTTTCATCTCATCTCATGTTTCTGTTTTCTTGCCTTGTATTTTCAGCTTTAGTTACACTATAGCTGGGGTGTAATTCCTTGTTCTGAAATTCGGGAGTTGAAATTAATAGAAAAAATACTCCTATTTCATCTTGCTGATCAGGTGAAAGTAATTGTTGAATTCTTAACATTCAAGACAATACAACGATGCAAAATGGGAGTTGGAAGGGAAATGATTAGTATTTTTTTTTTTACTTCAAACCTTGAGGCAGAGAAAGCAGTAGAATAAAAATTGTTTAAGGAAATTAAATCACTAGCAAGGAATGGCACTGTTAATGACAATCAACTTAATTATAATAATTTATAATAGAATCACTGTGTGATGATTTCTAAGTATCATTCAATAGATCACAACAAGGCTGACCCTGTATGTCTCACATAAGCCCTTTCTTAGTGACTAATATTAATTTTCAGAACCTCCAAGAATAGCATGTGTAATCTGTTATTAGCCAGTAAAAATTAGTAAATAATTTTGAATAAGAGAGCATCTGGCTGTCACCAACATTATTAGATATTATAGAGAAACTTGGATAAGTGGTACAATGGGGAATAAAAACTCCTAATTAAAATTTTTCATCAAGGAGGTGTAGATTTTTAATTTTGTATACAAGCTGATAATTAAAACCTAGCTTTTTTTTTTTCCATTTTACTTTTTGCTGTTGAACACTCCCAGGTCTCTGATACTGACTTGTAGTTTCTGCCCTGCCCCAGATCACCAGACGTGCTTCCACCCCATCCTCCACCGTGAGAGTCCAAAAGCAACCCTTGTGGAGATACAAGCTGGCAACCAACTGCTCAGCAGCCACAGTGACCAAAGACCCAGAAAAGGAAGTTGTCACAACCAGTGACTTGGATGCTATCAAACTGTCCAGCGTCAGAAATGGATATGGTTTCATCAAATAACATTAAATAAGGTACATTAACAAATGCTTTGACATTACACTCTAAGGACCACTGGGCCTTCACTGCAGGTGAGATCTCATATACGCATTGTCTTCCCCTATTAAAATATGAGTTCCTTAAGACTTGGGACTATCTTAAATTTCTGTTTGTACCCCCAGCACTAAGCCCAGTGCTTTAAAAAATACATTTTCATAAATTTATTCTTTTACTTGTTCTGGAGTGGTTCCCCTCCCTTCTTTGAAGAAACATGCAATATTTATTTGATGCCCTTTTAATTAAAAATACTTTGCACTCATAAGTTAGTGAATTCCATATAAAGTATTATAGTAATCTGACTTACTTAGCAAAAATGTGATGCCAATAGAACTAAAGTTGTATGTTCAGCCCTGTGTGGGCCAATTAATGTTCTGTTTTTGGCCTCCCACTACACCCTTAACTTCAGCCATCCCCAAAGCATGACTGTCAATGCACATTGTTGATCCTGGATTGATCAATTGAAATCCATCACCACTAATGTAAAAACAACTTGAAATTCAAACTGTATTGATGATGACTCAGTAATACCTTTGTAGATGAAGGACAACTTTTAAAAATATTTCTCTTTTACAGAGGAAAAACATTAGACATCGATTGAGTGACTTGCTTAAGGCTGTATGAAAAACTGGCTGACAGCACTTGTGCCTGGACTGAATTGACTGTTTTGATTAACTTAATGTTTAAAATACCAAACTACATAGGAGTCAAATTTCATTAGTCCTCCTGCAGTGTCTCATCTTGGCTTGGAGATGATTTGAACTTCCTGAAGGCCGTGCCAATGAACTTTAAGCCCTGGAAGATGCTACCAACTAAAAAGACTTCAGGTATGGATACTGTAGGTCAGTTATCTGAGGAAGAGCCCAAGTCCAGAAAGATTTAACATCATGGGGTATGTGTGTGTGTGTGTGTGTGTGTGTGTGTGTGTGTGTGTGTATGACAGACAGAGACAGAGAGAAATAAAGACAAAGAAAGAAATAGAGAGAGACAAAGAGGGAGGTAGAGACAAAAAGGTTGATGGAGAAAGGAGGGGATGGGTTCAGTAAAGGACAGTCAGAGATAACCAGAGGATGAACCATGCCATGCTTACACAAACAGCAAAGGGCAGTTATCTAAAAAAGAAGATTGCCTTTCCCCTGAAAATAAGGACTGTGTATATACAGATTGTATTAATATATGCAAATAATATATGATTTTTTAACAAAGGTATTGTGGGCAGGCCTGACAGGCTGATCAAATTGGCCGAGACTCAGTATTGTAATGAATTTGGCCTGTTAGTATGCCATCAAAAATTTAACAAAAGGATATCTTCTTAACAGTAGCATGGAAAGGATATTCAGCTAGAAAGGATGGTCTGTCTAGATGTAGCTCCCTTTACCTCCAAAGTTGCTATGGCTGCATACCTGGTCAGAAAGATATATCAGGCCTAAGGAGCCTTAATTATTTGAATAAGGAGGTTTTTATCACTTTAGGGAACCAGTAAACTATATCAAACTATCTCATTCTCTTGGACCAATTAAGTCTTGAAAATGATTACATTGCCTTTAAGGGAAAAACTAGCCTACTTTACATAACATGAACCTTAGTAAATTTTGAAAAAGTAGCCCAGTTGACCTGGAATAGATATTGTTCCTATCACAGAGGGCAAATAAATAAAAGAAGGAAATTGGGGTCTGATGCTTAAGCCACAACTGGGGAGAGGAAAGGGAGAAGTGACAACTTCATGGGAATGAGAGGGAACTACTACACTTGGGTCCTAACATCAGAGTTCAAGATGTGCTTATGGAGGAGATACAAAAGGCCCTAAATAGAACAAAAAAGGGAAAAATGTCTGGATTGAATCAAGAGAGGAAATACATATTAAAGGTGATATAATTACAAGGATATTGAGGAGCTAATATACAATACATAGCCCTTCATATAAGGTAGGAAAATCTTAGACTTTATTAATACTAAAAGGGGGGGGCAAGAGAACATAGATAAAATGTTATATATCTCCCATTTATAGAAAATATGAGAGCCATCTGTTCATGAATACATGTACAAGGGAACACGTAAGCAGGATTTCACAAGCAATGGTCAACAATGGACCACATCTTTACCATTTCATAGTTAATTGAAAGGTGTAGAGACTGGAAGATCCCATTGTGCTTATTGTTTGTTGATTAGGACAAAGCATTTGATTCAGTAAAGCAAAACACTGCCTTAATAGGCTCTTTTGCAAAGAGGGATCTCCCATCCATACACCAAGTTCATCCAATATTACTTGGAAGATATCACAATAGAAACAACTTTTTCCAGTGATCCTTTGATAAGAAACATTAGGTGAGGCATAAAACAAGGAGATCTATGCTTGACAAAGGTATTCATTGCTGTTATGGAGGGGATTCAGTGTAGAATCCAGGTCAAAGAAGGGTTGCTTGTAGACAGTGAAATCCTACACATGCTACTGTTTGCAGATCACATTGTGCTGATTGCATCAAACCCAAAAAGATTGAAGAACCTGCTAGAAGAGATCTATAATCACTCAGAAATGTTTGGCCTGTCCATCTACACAAAGACCAACTGAATGAAGGATAATCATTGTCCAGAATTCAACATACATTTGCATGGATATCTTACTGAGTTTATCTATCAGTATATATTTTTGAGACCATAAGTACAAATGGACAATGAACTGGGCCAAGAGAATAGTCAATAGACATTTATTAAATGTCTACTATGTGCCAGGCACTGTGCTAAGCACTGAAGATACCCCAAAAGAGGCAAAAGACAGATTTTGTCCTCAAAGACTTCACTATCTAATGGAGGAGACAATAAACAACCAAATATGTGCAAACAAGCTACACAGAGATAAATAGGAAATCATTAAAAGAGGGAAGTTACTAGAATTAAGTGGGGTTGGGAAAGGCTTCCTGTAGAAGATAGGATTTTGGTTGAGACTTGAAGGTAATAAAGGAAGCTAGTAGGCTGAGATGAGGAGCAGGAGTATTTCAGGCATAGAAGACAGCCAAAGAAAATGCCTGGAGTGTAGAGGTGGAGTGTCTTGTTCATGGAACAGCAAGGAGGCCAGTGTCACTTAGTCAAGGAGTATGATGCAGGGAGTAAAGTGTAAGAAGACTGGAAATGGAGGGGGTGGGTAGGTAATTGAATGAGTATAGGCATAAGTTATAAAGGTCTTTGAAGGACAAACTGAAGGACAGGCTTGAGGTGATGAGGGCCTGCGCCAGGGTGGTGACAATATCAGAGGAGAGAAGGGCAAGATATTACAAAGGTGAAATCAACAGGCCCTGGCAACAGATTGGACATAGGAGGGGGAAGGTGAGAGATAATGAGGAATCGTGGATGACAACTAGGTTGCAAACCTGGGGGATTGGAAGGATAATGTTGTCCTTAACATTAGAAAAGTTAGGAAGGGAGGAAATTTTAGGGGAAAAGATAATGTTTTAGACATGAGTTTAAGATATCTACTGGATGTTCAGTTTGAGACATCTGATGGGCAGCTGGAGGTGCAAAATTGTACATTAGCAGAAAGGTTAGGGCAGGATGGATAGATCTGGAAATTATCAGCTTAGAGACAGTAATTACATCCATGGGAGCTGATGAGATCACCAACTAAAGTAGTATTGAGGGAGAAGAGAAGAGGGTCTAGGACAGAACCTTGTAGAGACACCCGTGGTTAGAGAGTATGATCTAGATGAGGTTCCAGCAAAGGAAACTGAAGAGTGGTCAGATAGATAGGAAGAAAACTGGGAGAGAACTGTGTTCTGAAAACCTAGAAAGAAGAGAGTATCAAGGAAGAAAGGATAATCAACAGTGTCAAATGCTACAGAGAGAGCAAGAACAATGAGGACTGAAATAAGGCCGTTGAATTTGGCAATGAAGAGATCAGTGGTAATTTGGAGAGAGCAGTTTTGGTGGAATGATGATGTCGTAAAGATTTAAGAAGAAAGTAAGAAGCAAGAAAGTAAATGTCCTTTTCAAGGAATTTAGCCACAAAGGATAGGAGACATAAAATGATAGTTTTGGGGGACGGATGGATCAAGTGAGAATTTTCTGAGGACCAAGTTAGACATGAGCATGTTTGTAGATAGTAGGGAAAGACCCAATAGACAGGGAGAGAATGAAGATAAGTGATAGAGTAAAGGTGGCAGAGGGGACAATTTGTTGGAGGAGACAGACTAGAATGGAATCACTTATGCAGGTAGAGGGCTCAGCCCTGGTAAAGAGTAAGGTAACCTCTTTCATGTGAGATTTGGCTGAAGGAAGAGATAGTAGTAGAAGGCATCCATGTGGCATAAGATGAGGAAAACATGAGAACAAGTAGAGGAGAGTGGGCTGTATTCCTTTCAGAAAATTAGAAAGCTCCTTTTTGGACCCCAAACTTCCTATGAAAACAACCAGTGTTTCCATGTGGCAGCAAGATGTCCTAAGAACTAAAAATGTGTATCATTCAGATGGAAATGGAGAGGCACCCTAAATATTTATCTTTATTTATTTTGTCTTACTTATATGCATCCCTGCCCCTATTAAATATAAATTCCTTGAGGGCAAGGATTATTGTATTTTGTCTTTGTATTCTCAGAACACAGCACAGTGGTGCTTGGCAAATAGTAGATGTTTGATAAATTCTTGTTGATTGACTGGCTGAGCTATGTTTGCATGGCAAGCTTGTTCCTCAGAGCTGCTTGGAACTATGCAGCCTGGATAATGTACCTAGATAAATCCAGGTTTCTTCTATGTTATCCCAACCCTGGAAAGCAACAAAAGAGGGAGAGAAAAGGAACAATAATTTGTTGAGGTGAATTGAACCATTAACAAGCCTCAGCAGATTGTCTGCAAGAATTAGACTGGTTTTCCATGAAAACATGTAGTCCCCCAACACACCTACCATGTATTCTCCCAAGCCCTTTTGATATTTGGGTTGGAGTGCATAAATTCCTTTCAATTCCTATAATACTCATAGTATCCAGTGCCAGGGCAATGCAGATTACCCTGGAGTTTCATTAAGCCACACTGGAGGGATGTGGTAGAATGGCGATCTTTGTCCTGCCTTCCTGTAGTTACACACAAATGACTGCCCTAACCTCCTTCCCCTTACAAAACATTTAAGGTATCTTGTGAACTAGATGTCTTTTGACTTTGAGGACAAGGCATCTTGGCAGATAATACTTCATAACTCACCCACCTATTTTCTTCTTGAAAACAGAATTGCATATTTATTGAGCACACAGGATTAAAATATACATGGATTACTCTGGGGAAATTTTAGCTCAAAGACAAATATGCCAATCTACTAGATATTTACTTTGCATGGAAACTTTAATAAGTTCTAAGAACACCTCACACAGCACAATCCCACAGAGAAGGCATGAACAAAGAAGGAGATAGATGGGGTAATATCTTTTTCACATTTTTGAAATTCAGAGTTTTTTAAATTCCTAGATAGGTGGGTGGAGGGTAGAGAAGAGGAGAGGAGAAGGCGAGAGAGGGATGGCAATAAAGAAGACAGAGGCAACAAAGAAGACAGAGAGGCAGAGAGAAAGAAACTAAGAGGGGGAGAGAGAGAGAGAGAGAGAGGGGGAGAGAGAGAGAGAGAGAGAGAGAGAGAGAGACTTTAGATCTATGATCCTAGAGGTCTACAGTGTCTAGACTCAGAAGAGAGAATCCTAGGAAAGAAGAGACAGTGGTCATCAGGATGGGGAGGGACAAGTGGAAGCCTTGAGAGTAAAACTTCTAGGAAGCAGCTTGAGATCAAACAAAGCATAAATTCTGGAGCATTTCCTGAATTTTGGCTTTCTAAACATTGGAAGAATGTCTTAGCTCTGTGGTGTTTGCTTGATAGTTTATGTAATACTTTCTTAGCACCTTGGATATTTGTGCCTCCACAGTTATTCCCATAACAGAACTTACTCTGGCCTTCCTCTTGTGTCCATCTCTGCATTCCTCTTCCCTTTTTCTGTCTTGTGAGATTTGGCAGAAGGAAGGGCCTTGCATTGTCATTGGACCCAGGTCTCTGCCTAGCCAAGCCCTCTATTGTCCAGCTGTTTCCCACCCTTAATCCTGATCAAAATATCTATACCCTAGTTCTGTTAACCCTAGCCCTCTATTGTCTGTCATCTTCATGTAGCCTTCAGCTATTTCCCACCCTGGAGTCTGACCTCATCTCAGTCCCATCAGGCTCCTCCTTAGACTCCCCCTCAAGTCCCTCCCTAAACCCCTTCTCTAGTCACCCCAGACCACTCCTCAATCCCTCCCACAATCTTTGTGTATATAATCTCCATCTTGCCTCCATGAAGGCGCTCAGATCCAATCTAGCTCAGCTCAGATTTATCTGGCCAGCTTGTCACAAGCATCACAAAAGGTGGGATTTCTTAAGACAACCCAATATGGCTAACCTTAATAAACTTTGTCTTTTCCCTTGGCTGAGAAGGCTTGAGTTAAATTCTTTCGGCAGGATCTGGCATGTTGGTACTTTGGGGTGTCGAGCACCCCTCAACTCCAAACCTCTTCACATACACTTCTACCACCCCCTCTGGCCACCGGAACCTTCTTTTCCTGCTTGTTAGGACTTCCAGTCCTTTGCTCCCTCAAGGCTCTCCTAGTCCATCATTCTGGTTTCACCTTCCTCTCCCCAAACATTCATCTACTCACGCAACTCAACAATATGTTGTTCTCTAATCTTGAATCCTTTGCCCCTTTGTCTTTTTGCTTTTCTCCTTTGCTGATCCCAGGCTCTTGGTTGCCCTCACCACCTGTTTTTTCCACTCCTTCCTAGAAACTTCTGATACTACTGTAGGCAGTTACAAAACTCTATAGACTGAGTCCACTACAAATTCATCCTTTATTTCTACTGAGCCCTTATTGCTGCACAATAATACTTCTACTAATCTCCTACTGACTTTATCATGCTGTTCATGTTCATGTAGATGTTTCATTTTTCAGTTCTCCTTAAGCCCCCCACCCACTACCCCAATTCCACCTCTTCTCTCTTCTGCTTCAGCAGATGGCTTCTTTCAAATTTACCAAGAAGTCAGAGGGCATCCACGTTGAGCTCCCTTATCTCTACTCTTCTAGACATCAAGTTCTCTATGCTATCCACTTCCTCTCCTTCCCTTCAGTTTCAGAGGATGAAGTGAGCTTCCCTTCTTGATGAGGCTAACCTGTCATCTAGTACTCCTAATTTCATCCCTTCCTAATTTCCTCCAGTACGGGGCTCATTGAGTCATTTCTTCCCCACCAAGAAAGATACTCCTGTAATGTCCTAATAAGACATTTCTGGGGCCATCTCCATTTATCTTGATCTGTATCTTGCTACTGGACCCAGATGGCTTGAGAGAAGAAAGTGAGGCTGGTGACCTTGCACAGTCCTCCCTCACTTAAATCTAATTCACTTGCAAGTTATGGCATCATCTTCCTGATGTCATGGTCTTTTTTGAGAATAAAGGACACAAAACAAGAATAAACCATTTCATTGACCTTGCCACCCACTCATGCTCTCCTATCTCTCTTTTCTGGTCACAGCTTGACTTCTGGAAAGAATAGTCTAGCTTTACTGTCTTTATGTTATCAACACCCACTCCTCTTGTCATCCTCCAGCAACTTGGCTTCCTTCCCCATCCCTCTAATGAAGTTGCTCTCTCCAAGGTCAAGCATGGCTTCTTCATTGCTGTATTCAATGATCTTTTCTCATTCCTTGTTCTCTTTGAACTTTGACACTATTGAGTACCCCTTTTTCTTGATACGCTTTCCTTCCTCAGCTTTTGTGACACTGTTCTCTCTCTTCTCTCCTGTCTCTTTATTCTTTCTCTGTATTCTTTGTTGGTTAATCTTAAGATTCTAATTGTCTGAGGCCATGGATTTGATTTAATAAAAGTTTAAGTTCATATTATTCCATAGTAAAGAAATTTAATTCCCTGCAATTTGCCACCACATTTTGTGGTTCTACTTTTAGCTACATACAATGTTTTCAAATTTAAAATGAAGATCCTCAGAATTTGATGTAGGGATGCCCATTAGGAGGTTATTGAAATGGTTCAGGTGAGAGAGAATGAAAGCTTAAGTTAGGATGGTGATTATTAAATGGAAAGAAAGGGAAGCAGGGATACGGTGAAAAATTGGATATGGGTTAATGAGAGTGGCTAATTAAGGACAATGCCAAAGGCTGTTGATTTGGAGTCAGGAAGACCTGAGTTCAAATCTGGCCCCAAAACTTATTAGCTGTTTGACTCTGGGCAAGTCACTTAATCTCAGTCTTTCTCAGTTTTTCATCTGTAGAACAGCATCTCGCTGACAGGGTTGTTGTCAGTCTAAAAGGCATATTTGAAACACTTTGCAAATCTCAGAATGCTATAGAAATGCTTGTTATTATTATTATTATTATTAAACAACCACTCTATCTTCATCTCTTCTCTACTCGTGTTCTAACTTGGCATTATTGTTACAAATACCTTATCTTTCCTATTTCTAAATAGTAAACAAAGACTGTCTTACTGTTTTTCCTAACTCCCTTCCTTAGCACCCAGTACTATGTTTTGATACATAGTATTTGAAAAATGCCTATTGAATGTTTGCTAAATGAATGTGGGGATGATGCATCGGAAAGAACCTTGGAAGTGAAGGAAGAATTCCAGGGCTTAAATCCAAGTTTTGTGAATTCTCTCTTTGAGTATGTCTGGGCCTCTGTTTCCTCATTTGTAAAATAGAGGTCTCAGATCTCTAGAATTATATCTTCCAACTCCAAATCTATATTCCTATGAAAGGAAATGAATTCAGTTTTTGACTTTGGTTTGAGATGTCTATGGATCATCTGGGTAGAGATGTCAAACAGACAACATTTATCTCTGTTCTCTTCATAGAGGCTCTGGCTGAGAGGATCTCCCATTGCATCAAGCTATTATCATTCAGGCCCAAATGAGTGAGAATATATGTAATTGCAACAAGGCTTTGCTCCTGACTCTTTAAGGCTGTCATTAGTGGCAACTACAAAGGGTTTTGGGATAGAGAAGAGGCTGTGCATATATGTATATATACATACACATGTTTATACACACACATGCATATATACACATACATTAATACATACATACATGTATGTGTGTGTGTGTGTATGTGTATAGCCTTTCTCCCAGTTGCCAATTTGTCACTTCTATGCCCACAATATCTCTCACATCCCTTCCATTCTCTTTGCTACTTTTCAGGCCATAATCGCTTTTACTTGGATTATTCCAACAGATTCCTAATTATTCAGCCTGCCCCAAGTCTCTCCCCAGTTCAACCTATCTATACAACAGAAGCTGCTGCTGCTAAGCACGGGGTGGGGTGAGGGGGGGTGGGGAGGGCTGGATTGCTTCTTCCTTTCTTTTAATGGGACCTCTTCAACTCTAGACCCATGCAAGTGAAACCTGAGTTCAGTCCTGGGGGAACCTAGACTGTAAAGTGAGGAGTTATGCTCTCTTACAATTTTTGGCCCTTTTATACCCCTATACCAGATGCCCAGGGAAAATTATTTGAAGCTTAGGTTTGGCTCATGTTTAAAGTCTCCTAAAAAGGGTAGGTAATCAATATACAATATAAATCAAATATGGGACAGCTATTTATTTCCTTAATACACAAAAGAACTGCTAACTACAACCATACCTTGACATAAAAACTTAATCAAACATCAATAATAACACACACAACTGTTAGGTCCCCCCCCCCCCACTCCCCACTCTAAATTAATAAACTCCACCCACTCCCTATTAACTCCAGGATCAAATATAAAATCCTCTGTTTGGCTTATAAAGCCTTTTACAACCTGACCCCTTCTTACTTTTACAATATTCATGTGCTTTCTTCTGTACCCTGAGACAGTGACAATATCCTCCTTATAATTCCTTGAACAAGGCATTTCATCTTTTAACCCCATGAATTTTCATTGGTAGTCCCCCATGCTTGGCAAGTTCTCACTTCTCATTTCCTACTCCTGAATTTTCTGGTTTGCATCCTAGGTGGCAGTTTAGTTGTTATCCTTGACTTCTTACTGTCTCTTACCCTTCTCATTTAATCTGTTGCCAAGACTTGTCAATTTCACCTTTGCAAAATTTTTCTCTCAAATATGCCGCCTTCTCTCCTCTGATATTGCCACCACTCTAGTGCAAGTCTTCATTACTTTATGCCTTAATTATTCCAATAACCTGATGGTGGGGCTGCCTGCCTCAACTCTCCAATACATCCTTCAATCAAAGGTACTTTCCTAAAGTACAGGTTTGACTATGTCTTCCTCCTTTCAATGCTTAGTACAATACCTGACACCTGGTAAATGCTTAATAAATGAATGCTTTTTTTTCATTTATTAACTCATTGATTAATTTTTAGAATGAGTCTGTGGCAGATGATACTTGTAATGAAATTGATTTTTGGTCTATGTTAATGTCAAAGTGGAGGTGTGGTATAGGCAGGGGAGAAACTATTAGTTTGTCAATAGAAATGGTAGACAAGTAATATAGGCCAAATCTTTCAAGATTTTCCTTTAAGGATCAGTAAAAGAATAGTCAAAAGCCTGAAATAGTATGTGTCATTTACCAATGCCGCATAATTTAGCTCTGTATTATGTTCGCAACATAGATTGGTATGTGATTTCACCTGTAATATAGCCTAGGTCCTAAAGTAGAGAAACACCTTGTTTTCCCCTCTGTAGAATATAAGCTCCTTGAGGACAAGGGCTATGTCAACTTTGTATTTGTATCATTAGTGTTTAGCACTTAGCAAGCACTTAAATCCTTGTTAATTGCTTTATGACAACATTATATTATGCTTTTTTGTGTCTGTTTTTTACATTATTATTTATGATATTTTCTTTTTAAATTTTGAATTTCAAAATCCCTCACCCACCCACTAAAATGATATCGATTAATTATACACGTGAAATCATGTAAATTTCACATTAGTCATTTTACAAAAAAAAAAAAAGCAAAAAAAGGAGAAACTTATACTTCAATTTGCACTCAGAGTTTATCAACTCTTTCTTTGGAGGTGGATAGCATTTTTTTATCATGTCATTTAGAATTGTCTTAGATCATTGTATTGGTCAGAGTAGCCAGGTCTTTCACAGTTGATCTTCATTACATTGCTGTTACTGTACACAGTGATCTGGTTCTTCTCACTTCACTTTGCATCAGTTCGTATAGTTCTTGCCATTTTTTTTTCCTGAAAACACTCCCTTGTCATTTCTTTTTAGCACAATAACATTCTATCACCATCATATGTCACAACTTGTCCAGCCATTTCCCAATTGATAAGCATCCCCTCAATTTCTAATTTTTCACCCCCACAAAAGAGTTACTATAAATATTTTTATACATACAAGTCCTTTTCCTTTTTCTTTGATCTCTCTAGGATCCAAACCTAGTAGTGGTATTGCTGGGTCAAAGGGTATCACAGTTTTACCACCCTTTGGGCATAGTTCCAAATTGTTTTCCAAAACCAGTTCACAACACCACAAACAGTTTATTAGTGTACCTGCTTATCCTCATCCCCTCCAGCATTTGTCATTTCTGATGGGTGTGAGGTGGAACTTTAAGGTTGTTTTAATGTTCATTTCCCTAATCATTAGTGACTTAGATCACTTTTTCATATTATTATAAACAGATTTGATTTCGTCTTCTGAAAACTCCTTGTTCACATCCTTTGACCATTTATCAATTGGGAAATGGATCTTATCTTTTTAAGTTTGACTCAGTTCCCTGTATATTTGAGAAATGAGGCTTTATCAGAGAATTTTGCTGTAAAATTTTTTGTATTACTCCATTGTCTATGGTATCTTTTAGAAAGATGTAGTTTCCCTGATTATCTTTTTTAAACTTTTGCTTTTGTTTTGTATCAGATCATGATTGCTACCTCTGCCTTTTTTACTTTAGCTGAAGCTTAATAGATTCTCTTCCAGCCCTTTATTTTAACTCTGTATGTATCTTTCTGTTTCAAGCGTGTCTCTTGTAAACAACACATTGGTGAATTCTAGTTTCTAATCCATTCTGTATCCACTTCTGTTTTATGGGTGAGCTCATCCCATTCATACTCACAGTTATGATTATTGTATATTTCCTTTCATCCTATTTTCTTCTGTTTATCCTTCTCTCTTTTTATTCTGTCTCTCCTCCAAAGTCTGTTTTACTTCTGACCACTGCCTTCCTTAATCTGTCCTACCTTTTATCATCCCCTCCATTTCTCTTATACCCTTTCCCTCTTATTTCCCGGTTGGGTAAAACAGTGTTGTATGCCCAGCTGAGTGTGTATATAAATTCTTCCCTCTTTGAACCAGTTCCAATGAGAGTGAGGTTTAGACATTGCCTGCTCTCCCCCATTTGCCCTCCACAATAAAAACTCTTCTTCACAAGCTTCTTTTATGTGAGAAAATTTTCTCTATTCTACCTGTCCCTTCCCCCTTCTCCCAATGCACCCCCTTTTCTCACCCCTTCATTTTTTTTGAGGTCACACCAACATGATAACTCATACTCATGCCCTCTGAACTATGTAGACTACTTCTAACAGGCCTAATAATGATAAAGTTCTTATGTAAACAGTTTAACTTTATTGAGTCTCTTATGATTACTCTTTCATGCTTTTTTCATAGTTCTCTTGAGTTTTGTATTTTAATGTCAAATTTTCTGTTCAGCTCTGGTCTTTTCATCAGGAATGCTTGAAAGTTCTCTATTTCATTAAATATCCTTTCCCACCCTGAAGGATCATATGCATTTTGTCTTAAAAGAAATTCTGTTTAATTACCTTCAAACACACCTTAAACAAACTGATAGCTAATAGCCTGTTGCTAAGCAGAGAAAGCATGGATCTAATTAATAGATGAGGACCATTTAAAATCTGTAGAGTATATGCAAATAAAGTGTTGCTAAAGTGGTTTTTATAAATGCTTGGAAACAGTTGGTGTTGTTGAGCTAAATAACCCCTTGCTGGATTGTTTATGCTATTAATTTGCTCAGCAACCCCTCTTTTCAGAGATGGTGGAAAACAGATTTATATTACATTCCATTTCCTCACATGAACCATAAGAGGCCTAGTTTTTTTTGATACATTTGTAAAATTCCAGTGACTTATTTAATGAAATTATTATTCTCAGAATCTCAGATCCATATAGCTAATTATCTCAAATGATGATGGACAAAACAAGGAATTAAAAATGCTCTGTATCATTCTTAATAAGAACAACAGCTTAATTACAAAGTTTTGTTATTAATAATAAGAACAATACTGGCTATTGATCCTGGAAGTAAACCTTTTAAGTTAAACAGGGATGACAAAGAAACCATTATGCATAGTTTCTGGCCTTGAGGCTTTGTTAGAATGAAAAAAATGTGGCTGTCAGTTACACATGTAAAATTTGTAGTGTGTAAAAACAAATTGTGATAAATGAAAAAAAATGTCACCTACAGTAAGAAGCTTTTTTCAGTTCCCTTAATGTTAGTGCCTTCCCTCTGAGATCATATCCAATTTATCCTGTATATCTTGTTTATAAATAGTTGTTTGCAGGTTAGATTGTGAGTTCCTTGAGAGCAAGGATTATTTTTGCATTTTTATATTCCAGATCCAGTACAAGGACTGGCACAGAGTAGGTCCTTAATAAATGCTTGTTGACTTGAAAATGATTAATCAAAATAGGAACTTTCTGAAAGCAACAAATTAATATGACTTAATCTAAAATAATTACAGAAATCTCTAGTTCTTCTTTGGGAAGCTTATTGTGCAACTTATTGATTGTGTAGCCTTAGGGAAGTCACTGTTTCCATATCTGAGAAATGGGGATGATAATGCTCCCTGACTCTTGAGGCTGATCATAGGGTCAAATAGGATGATATATGTAAAATGCTTAGTAGTTCTTAAAGTGCTATATAAATACCGTAGTGGCTGCTGATCTCAGGAAGAAAAGTTTTTCTGCATAGCAAATTGTAGCACCCCCTCCAGGACTACTTCCCCACTCTAACTGGAGCTAAGAGGTAAGTCCCTAGAGGGTAATTAACTACTTTTCCCCTCAGAATTCTAGGAGTGATACTGAGGGCTTGGGAGGGAGGGCAGCTAGGACTCTAATACCACTGCCCTCAAGTCCCCACCAGTGTTTCCACAGTATCATTTAATGAGATGATGTCTACTAAAATTCATATCAATTAGCTTTAACAAAGGTATATTTGCTGAGGAAAGTATTGCAAGGGCCAAAATACAACATCTCCCTAATTTCTAGGACATACTTTCCAAGAAATACATATAGAGTCTAGAGAAAAGTAGAGTCAAGCTAAGAGAACACATGTAGAAAGAAGTAGCTCATAGCTCCTGGTTGGATAGAAATTTTTTCTCCTCTTGTAAAGTTCTCACTTGAGTTTCCCTGAAGTTTCGGTAGTTTTCTGCTAGAAAACCTAGTACCTTTGTCATTACCAGTCTTATACTGAAACACTATAATTTCTAGTGTCATACAAGTTCTAGATTGGTAAAATGTGGGCATTTACTAATATTAAGTCTAGACTCTGGGTAAGAAGGGTGACTTAAGATGCTTAATATAAGTCAAAAGGAATATTTTTCTAAGATTGGGGTGGTTGATTTATATAATTCCACCCTTTCTTGAAGTGAGTGATAAGTTGTCCAATCAATTAATTTCAAACACAAGCACTGGACAAAATGAGAAAGATCTTTGAAAGCTATTTGATAAGTAAAATGACCTCAGATAAGGGGTCTATTCCAATCGGTTGAGAGATTTCATTATACCCTGTGCATGCTGTATGAAAATCATCCGATTAGTTGGATTGGGAAAATTCTAAAAATTGGAGGAATACGGAATTCTAACTGAAATCTCTGTGAAAAAACTGCCTAGGTGAAAGGGAGAGAGTAGACAAGCAAGAAACCAAGGCCAGGTCTCTGACTGATCCTCCCACCCCCAACTTTGGCCAGAGGAAGTCACTGTCAGCTTTGAAAGGCCTGAAGGATTTGGGACTTTCAATTTTCCCTTTGGTGCCCTTAGATGTTTGCATCCCCTAGACTTTACATATACTTGTTAGGCAAGTATATCATAGGCATTTGGGGGGGGGGTGGTATTTTATATCAGCTATTCTTATTATGCCACCTTAGTAAATATCCCTTCCTAAAAGCTACTCAATTCTGGCTGACTAAATCACGTCTAGACTAATAATAGCACCTACGTTGTAGGTTTGCTGTAAGTATCAATTAAGATAATATTTGCTAAAAAAAGAAAAAGCACTTATCACAGTCCCTGGTACATTGCAAGTACCCACCCAAAGGGGGAAGCAGGCCAATGCCAACTAGACAAAGATAGCCCATCGTCCTTCACAAGTATCTTGAGAATCCTGAGATGTACCTAGCCAAGCTTTGGGGACTCATCTGTGAGAGTGAGGATTGGGATAAGGAACCTCAGAGCTTAAGTAGGCCTTTTATTTCAATACATTTTGTGAGTAGGGGCGTTTTATTCTTTTTGCTTGCATCCCCAGAGCCTAGCACAGTTCCTGGCAAATGGTAGGTATGTAATAAATGCTTGTTGATTGGCTATGGTATCTTTTATATCAGGGCTGTCCAAAATGCAGCAGCATGGGGCCTGCAGTGTGATTTATGCAGCCCACCTACAAGCATAGAAATTTACATAAATGCTTTAGTAAATGAAGCTGAGCTACCCCAGAGCTCTCACTAAAATGGCAAATCAAAATATATTGTCTATTGTTTCAATTAAAAACCCAAGTTTGGACAACCCTATTTTATATGACTATGCCCTTGATCAGGACAAATTATGACCCATGAATAGCTTCTTGGACTAAATTCCTCATTGCTGTTAGACTAATTTTAGACTAAATTTAGAACCAGAAGAGACCTCAGAGCTCATCATGTCCAACCCCTTCATTTTCTCGAGTTGAAGAACTAGAACCCAAAGGTCATGTAGATAATGAATAGCATAGCAAGGATCTGAAATTAGGTCACTTGACTCTTTCTATAAGTCAAGTTAACCAACATTCATTACACACCTCCTATAGGTGCTTATGCTAACAGAGTGCCAGATATTATGTTAAGCACTGTGGATAAAAAGACAGAAACAGAACTCACATTCTAGTGGGGAAGACAACATACAAATAACTATGCATTGGTTATATATTTTGGAAATAATGTCAGAGGGAAGGTACTTAAGGGTGATAAGGAAAGTTATCTTGCAGAAGATAAGATTTTTATATGAGACTTAAAATTATCCAGGGAAGCTGGGAGTCAGAGATGAAGAAGGAGAGAATTCCAGGCAATTTGGTAGAGTGGAAAAAAAAATCACTTAATTTGGAATCAGAAGATTCATTCTCTTCTCTCTGACACCACCTTTGGTGCAAGCTCTTATCACCTCATACCTGGAATATTGCAAAAGCCTGCTGGTTTGTCTCCCTGCTTCATGCCTCTGACCACTCTAATCTACCCTTGACTCAGCTGTCAAAGTGATCTTCCTAAAGTACAAGTCTGATGATAACTTTCCCCACCCCTTTGAATAAACTCCAGGGGTTTCCTATCACCTCCAAGATCAAATATAAAATAATCTGTTTGGTATTGAAAGCCCTTCATAACCTGGCATCTTCCTACTTTTTTCTGTTTCCTTATACCTACTCCCTTCCACATATTCTGATATCCTATGACATCTGATTTTGTGGCACAAGATATTTCTCCCAAATCCATGCATTTTTTTTACTATATTTGTATCCCTAGATTTAGCACAGTGATTGGCACACAGTAAGTGTTCAGTAAATGCTTTTTTCATTCATTCCTTCATTCCTAAAGTCTCCACTTGATTATGTCCATTGATAGAAAACTGGCCACAGTCCATTCTACCTTTTTTTAAGCAGGAAATTTCCCTTTTATGAAACTAAATTTGCCCCTCTCTCATTCCTCCTTCCTAGTTCTGTCTTCCAGGACTAGGCAGAACAAGCCTAATCTCTCTTCCACATGTTAGCTCTTCAAATGCTTGAAGATTATTCATAGAATTTTAAACTAAAAAGTAGCTTAGAGAACATTTAGTCCAACTCCTCTTTTCCAGCTGAGCGTACGGAGGCTCAGAGAGGCTAAGTGTCTTTCTTAATGCCGCACTGGTAATAAGTGGCAGAGCCTAGCTCATCTGACTGCAAATTCATTTGCTTTTCCCACTGAACTTTGCTGGATTTCTAACCTGCCCTTCCTTAGTCTTCTCTCCTCCAGTCCAAACATCCTTGGTTCCTTCAGCCAGTCATTGAATCCTTCACTTCCTTCAAGATGCAGCTCAAGCACCATCTTCTATTTGAAATCTTTCCTTTATTCTTCAACTCCTCAAACAAATTTGTATTCAACTACTTTATATTTATTAGCATTTTAAAATGTTTCTTCTTTATGCATGCACTTGTCTCCCCATCAGAATACTAGCACCTTGATTGTAGGAATTATTTCATTCATTATGTTTGTATCCACAATGGCTTAGCACTATGCTTAACAAATACTTGCTGATTGATGGATGGTCCCAGGGCTCCTCACCAGACTTGGCCCTAGGGTTGACTCCTCTTCCCTAATTGCACAAATACTACAAGGTGCCAACTGTATTGAAGAGATTGCAAGATCAGGTTGGGTCTTGAAAAGCAGTGGTGTCAAACTCAAATGGAAATGTGGTCCCCTAACCTGTCCATAAGGATTCTTGAAGGCCACAAATTGACTTAGATAACCACACGTTTGTATATTTATTTTTAAAAAAAATCTGCACATTAAATCAGATAGGAACTACATTTTAGTCTGGTTAAGGCCACACTCAGGAGTGTTGTGGGTCCCAAGGGGCTGATGTGTTTGACACCTCTGTGGTAAAGCATAATTTCATTATTGTTTTTTGTGCTCCTTAGTGTAATTTTGGGGAAGAAATTTCTGTAGTGGAATTGGAAGGCACAAGGAACATGTGGGCACAAGGAAGGTGTAGGCTATATATGACGACAAACATTCAGCACTAGTTCTTACCAGTCTGGAAAGAAAATAACTGTAGCAGGTATGTGCATGAATGCTAAAAGGTCCTTTTAATAATTATTTCCAAAAGGAAAGTTACCTGTTATAACTTTTGAGTCATTCTTGCAGTCCTCGTTAAAAATCTGTTGCTCTCTTTGCCTGTGGTGTAAAAAAGATTGACAGAAACTGATCTGACCTCCAGATACTTCCGTACAGATTGTGGGCTTTTTTTTTTTTTTTTTTTTGCTTTTCAAATAGCAAGTATGTCTCAGGTTTTAAAAGCTGAGGAGATTCAAATGCGCTGCCTCAGCTGATAAAAGGTTTAGAAACAACCCATTTACTATTAGCACTTTACCAAAGTAAATGCAGCTTTACTATCAGACACCAAATCAGTTTCTACCTGACATTTAAAAGGTTTGGACAACAAGGAGGAAAGGCTGAGGAATTACATACCTGATAGGTATACCTTAGCGAGCCACTTTCCAGACCTTTAAAACCTGGTACAGAAGATAGTAATTACTGCTGTCTGATGAAATTGGAAATATTCGTGTAAAGGATCCTGTCAAGGACAGTCGGGGAAATGGGGCTTCTTTTGCAGGGATTAAACCATCTTTTAAAAATGAAAAATATTCGATATATACACCTTATCCCATTGCAATGCCCTCTTCATCAATTTAAACTCCCACAAGTCAGCTC
Organism: Trichosurus vulpecula; assembly: GCF_011100635.1. Taxonomy (NCBI): domain Eukaryota; kingdom Metazoa; phylum Chordata; class Mammalia; order Diprotodontia; family Phalangeridae; genus Trichosurus; species Trichosurus vulpecula. The sequence goes on along the minus strand of NC_050575.1, from coordinate 268,487,543 downwards.
TTTGATGCCCTATATTTCTGTGTGTGACTATATTATAAGATGACTTAGTATTTTACCTGTTTCTTTTATTGTTTTTATGAAGGCATATCATAGTTGGAAGCAATATGGTACAGTGAAAAGAGCCATAGTTCTGGTGTCAGACAACCTGAGTTAAACTTTGAGAATCTTTATCCTAACTCACACTCACACTGATGAGTCAGATCCCTGAGAAAGGCTGAATCCTCATGGTTCTAGAAGTACCCCTGTAGGGGTCAGAGGTGTCTTTAATGCTATCAGCTTGAGCCCCTATCTGTGTGTTCTCCTTAATATTAATCACCAGTAATTAGAGTCACAGTTTCATTTAATAAATTAACAATCAATTACTTTATTTACATAAGCATATTTAATGAGAAAGTATAGAAGGAACAGAAGCAGGGTCATTGTGTTTGTTGTCTACTAGGTACTAGATAAGATTTACTTCTGTACATTGTATATAGTTAATTACCGTTTTGCAGTATAGTTTGATATCTGGCACTGCCAGGCCTCTTTGTTCCTGCTTCTTTTTATTATTCCATGTAAGATTCTTAACCATTTTTGCTTCCAAATGAATTTTATTTCTACTTCTATAAAGAAATCCTTTGTTAATTTGAATGATAAGGTATTGAGTAAGTGAACTAATTCAGGTGTTATTGTCATTTGTACTCCACTTACTTGCTCTACTCAGAAGCAATTAATATTTTCCCATTTATTTAGGTCTGTATTTCTGTAAACAATGGTTTGTAGTTGTATTTATATAGTTATTGTATATATCTTGGAAGGTAAACTCTCAAGTATTTAATATATTCAGTTATAATTTTAAGTGTAATTTTTCTATCCCTTCCTGATAGGTTTCAATATAGTATATAGAAATAATGATGCTTTATGTGTATTTATTTCATTTTCTGCAAGTTTGCTGAAGTTATTTTTTCAATTAATTTTTAATTGAATCTTTAAAGGTCTTTAAGTATGCCACTGTATCATCTCCAAAAAGTGATATTTTTGCCTCTTTTTTACCTATGGTAATTTCCTCAATTTCTTTTTTCTAATTTTACTGGTATAGGCAACATTTCTAGCACTGTCAAATAGAAGCGGTGACAATGGATGTCCTTTTTCACCCCTGACTTTCTTAGAAAAGATTCTAGTTTATCAGTTACACATAATGTTAGTTCTTTGTTTTAAATATATACTACTTATCACTTTAAGGAAAGGTCAATTTATTCCTATGTTTTTTAGTGCTTTTATCAGAAATGGGCATTGTATTTTATCAAAAGCTTTTGCCGTAACTATTGATATAATCATATGATTTTATTGATTTTGTAATTAATATGATTAAGTTTATAGTTTTCCCAATATAAAACCAACCCTAGATTGCTAACATAAGTCCAAGCTGGCCATATTGTATAAACAAAGTTTTTTTGTATCAATATTCATTAGGGATATTGATCCATAGTTTTCTTTTTCTGTTTTGACTCTCCCTGATTAATGTATAAATATTATACATTTGTCATAGAAAAAATTTGGTAGAATCCCCTCTTTTGTTATTTTTGCAAATTGTGTAACTAATTGTTCTTTGAATATTTGATAGAATTCATTTGTGAATCCATCTGGTCTTGCAGTTTTGTTTTTTTTTGAAGATCATTTATGGCTTGTTTAATTTCTTCTTCTCCAATTGAGTTGTTTAAATTTTCTATTTCTTTTTATTTTAATTTGGGTATTTTATATTTCATAGTTTCTATACCTGTAAGGTAAGGTTGATTAGACCCTAAAATGGAGACAGAAGGAGCCTGATGTGTTCATAGCAGCCCACTTGTTCCCTATAGAGATGATTCTGTCTCCAGTGTGAGGCAGGAATGGATCGACCTTGTAAGTCTCCTGTTACTCTCCAAATATTACTTAGCAGGGGTCCTCGGCAGTGGGACAGTTTTCCGCATAAGCCTATAGGGAAGATAGCCAGCATCTCTTTCTGTTTGTAAATGCTGCTTTTAAATCCTGGAAGCACTGCCACTGTTCATGTGTTTCTCAGTCCCAATTTTCAGAAGTTTTGCTATTTGCTACCTGTATTATTTTGGGAATATCAGTTTCACTCTTTAGAGCTTAAATTATTCGTCTGTACCTGAAAGAGTTGGACTAGATGCTAGGGTCCTGTAGTAGTCCAATAATACCTGGCGTCAGTTTGAGACTCATGAAGCTCACTTCTAGCTGCCTGCCTCAGACCTGAACCATGAGCATACTCCTCTCTTCCTGCCGTTTTCTGGATATTTCCTTTACTTCATATCTGTATTCCATATTTGTTTCATCTGAGTCTCTTCACCTCTATAAAATAGTAGGCTATTAAATGTTCATTGAATAAATGAAACACATTTAATATGTCTTATTGAGTTCTGAATAGGTACTAATTAATACATATTGGATAATTATGGCTGATGTTTATACTGCATTTTAGTTTTCACGTTTGCCTCCTTGCTGGTGACATTAGGGATGGGAGACCAAGCAGGATCATCTGAATAAAATCCTACCTGCTCCATTCTTCACAAATGACCCCTTTCAGTTACCTCAGTGCATTGTTCTGGTATGAAGGTGTTAGGTGTCACATATTGACCAGGAGGAGTTGTCAAGTCTGAGTGAAGCCGCCTAGAGAGACCAGCACTGGAAGGATGGACAGCTGCTCCACCTGAGGTCCTGGTGCCCATGTTGGTTTTAACCTTACCATTGCTTGCTTTGCTCTCCCATGCTCATGTTCCAGGATGTCTCATTTTAGGCACTGACCTTCCACTGTGTGAGTTAAAATAGCCATAATGTAGCAGTATTATGCATTTCTGAACGGTCTGATTCATCTGTAAAAGTAATTAACACTTATACAGAACTTTAAGGTTTTGCAAAGCAATATATACATTCTTCACAACAACCCTGTGAGGAAGATGCTGTTTTTTTTTCATTTAACAGATAAAGAAACTGAGGCTGAAGGAGGTTAAGTGACTTGCCCAGTGTCACATATCCAGTAGTGTCTGAGATAGGATTAGAACTCAGTTCTTACTGATTCTAAGTCAAATGTGGTATCCATTACACCAAGCTGCCTCAATAAAATAGAATCCTTTCTAGTCCCAAAACTGTTGTTAAGGAAAAGCACAGTTCTTTCAAGCTCTAATCTTTTAGTCAATGATTTTAAATTTTAACTCAAAGAGATATTTTGTAATTCTTATAAACAAGGTAATTTTATCATAACCTTAAATTAAAAACCATGTCACTTAGCACCTTGCAAGGAAGAGGATTTCAAAGTCAAGAATCAACAAAAGTATGCTGTGACTTGCAAAAAGGTAGAACTCTCTGACTGACATAGCTTAAATTATCCCTGATAATGAGGATTATTTGTACCTTAGAGATGTCACGATGTTGTCATTGGAGTTACAGACTTGGACTCAAGAAGACCCAAGGTCCAATTCCTGTCACTAACGCTTCCTAGCTGTGTGATCATGGACAAATTACTTAAACTCTCAGAGCCTCAGTTTCCCTATTTGTAAACTGAAGATAATAATGCATATGATACCTATTTCACAGGGTTTGGAGGATATTCAAAGTAGATAATATATGTATTTTGAAAACTTTAAAACGCTGTACAAGTATCAGTTATAATTATCCAATATTTATTAGTTAGTACCTGTTCAGAATTCAATAAGGCATATTAAATGTGTTTCATTTGTTCCATGAACATTTAATAGCCTACTGTTTTATAGAGCACTCTGCTGCTGCCTAGCGGCAGCTAGGTGGTACATTGGAAAGAACAGGAAGATCTGAATTCAAATCCAACCTCAGACAACTTACTAGCTGTATGACCCTTAGTCAAGTCACTTAACCCCTATTTGCCTCAGTTCCTCATCTGTAAAATGGGGATACACTGGAGAAGTAATTGGCAAACCACTCTAGTATCTTTGCTAAGAAAACTCCGTGGACAAAAGTCCACTGGGGTCATGTACAGCTGGACATGATTGAACTATACTGAACAACTTTCTAGTGCTGGGAGAGGTAGAAAGTTCAAAGATTTCAGGATGCTTGCCCTCATGGAGGTTACAGTCTAGGAGAAGGCTAAGACGCAAATATGGATGACCGTAACACACAATATTGTATATAGGCTAAGTGTGATGGAATATTGCAAGAGAAAGTGACATATGAGGAAAAAGATTCTTACTACCTTAAAGGTAGGGAATCAGGGGAGGATCTTTTATTAGCTTCATTCAACCTTCTATTAAAGTCTTATTCTAATGCCTTAAGAGCTCTGGATTCTTAAAGGTTATGCCGCAGAATCGAAAATCCTATCAGGCTTTTCCAAGCTAGGCAAGCTTCTAGTATAGGGGGCCAGACTATATTTCTACTGCCTAAGGACCAGCCTAGCTAAGTCCCAGAAAGCTCTGCACTGAAAAGTAGGATATTGGGTAATCTTTTCATCATCATTATTATTTTGCCATGGCTACCTAAGAAATAGGTAAAAGTTCTGCATAGTATTTTGGCTCTATAGGGACAGGGATGGCATAACAAGAAAGGGGACAGGGCTTGCTAAGGATATCACATAGATTTTTTCAAAACCTATAAGTACAGTGCAGGTATTCCTTATTTTATAATCCCAGTGCCCTATGATCTAGTCAAGTAGCAGATTAACTAGCCCCTTTGAATAAATCACAATTCTGTTCAAAAAGGATGGAAAAAAAAGTTCTATTTTCTAGTTGCTGCATCATAGGCAACTGGAATAACGATTTCTTCAATGCAAACAGTTTTCTCCTTTGAGAAAAAAATAGAAAAAGCATGGAAATATCATTTTGTGATAAGCTTGTTAAAGGCAAAACATTTGTGCTTAATGAGAACAAAGCGAAGAAATGAAATCTCTTTGAATGTTAACTATAATGTTAAATTATTAAGGTCTTAAATCAAATGATTGAGGGCATAAGTCAAAAAAACTCATTTTCAACTCATTTGGATGGATCTGTGTGATGTCCCCAAATAGTTTCCAGAATCAAGATCTCAAAAATGACTGAGTAGCCAAAGAAGTTAAGAATGCTGGCAAAATCTGGATGAGAAAGAGATAAATCTGCGCACTGTGTCACACAAAGAGAGGATGATTGTTCCACACTGCCCCCCACCCAGGTCTGTGTAAAAAAAGAATAAAGAAAGCTAAAGGCTTAAATCATTTGCTTTCATGCCATCAGATGAAGGAGTCCAGATTAAGAGACTAAAATGGAATTAAATATATACATATCAACATATATATGTACATATGTACACTCAGAAATACGTGTGTGCTAAATATATAAATGTATATATTTATACACACATATGTGGAGAAGGAGGGAGTTAAAAAAGGAATTTGTCATAGGGTTTCTTAGAAACTTTCAAAAAAGTTGCTCTAATTGGTTTGTAGAAATTAGAGGCTCAGAGAAGTTCTTGAAAACTATTTTATTGTCGTTCAATCCTGTCCTGTTTGGTCTGACTCTTCATGAACTCATTTAAGGTTTTCTTGGCAAAGATGCTAGAGTGGTTTGCCATTTCCTTCTCCAGCTCATTTTACAGATGAAGAAACTAAGGCAAACAGAGTAAAGTGACTTTCCCAGGGTCATACAGCTAGTAAGTATCTGAGGCCAGCTTTGAACTCAGGAAAATGAGTCTTCCTGACTCCAGGACCACTTAGCTACCCAATAACTACATAGGAGGGTTGCAGTTTCCTATATTAGATGAATCTCTCTGATTAGCACTAGATTCTAATGCTTAATTCATTTAAATTCAAATAACAAAGTAAAGCTCTAAGTTCTGGGGATCCAAAGACAAAAAAGGAGTCTCTGCCCTCAAAGTGTTTCCATTCTACTGAGGTCATGTAACTTGTCCACTGATTTGATTCAATACAAGGTAATTTCAGAAAGGAAAGAACACAAGCTATTAGGTGGGATAGGCAGAACTTCCAGGAAGAGGTAAAATGATAACTGAGTCTCAGAGAGGTTGGAGATGAGGAGAGAAAGCATTCCAGCACTTGAAGACTGGAAAAGTGGCTTTTGTGAATGCACTGAGATAAGAAATGGAATGTCAAATCCAGGGAACAGCCAAAGAGCTAGCTGTCCAGTTTTGCTGAAACACAGACTATATGAAAGGTATTGTGAAATAAGGCAGAAAACACAGGTTGGAGCCAGATTGTGGAAGGGCTATAAATGCCAGCCAGGCAAAAGAATCAGTATTTTATCCCAGAGGCCATAGGGAAGCCCTGAAGGTTTCCGAGTGGGGAGGGGAGAACTTAGGTCCAGACACAAGCCTTAGCAAGATTAATTTCCTATGCCTTAGGCACAGGAAGATTAATTTGGCAGCTTTGTGGAAGAAGAATTAGTGAGAGGAGGAGAGACTGGAAGCAGAGAGACAAAGTACTTGGCTATTACAATAGCCCAGGTTAGAGGTAATGGATAAGATTGGACCTGGGATTTCATTGATGTAGGAGAACTCCTGGAGGAGGAATTTCCTCCACCATTGCCGGTCAGTAACTTCTCTGTAATTTATAGTCTTAAGACTTGCCTAGCAGACTGCAAGGTTAAATGATTTCCTCAGCTGCATAGCCAGTATGCATCAGAGAAGAGATTTGAACCCAATGGTTCCTGGTTTTGAGGGCAATCCTCCAACCACTATGCCATATTGACAAAACGTATTTTCACCTCTTATAACTCTGCATAAAAACCCTATAGGAGTAAGAAGGTCTAATTTAAAAATAGGTGCCTTGAGACCCAAGGCCTTTGGAACGTTCTCACATCTAATTCAAACTGTGTGCCAGTGTGTCTGACTGTCTCTGGTAAAGGTGACAATACATACATCCTTTCTACTAAGCAATGGGATGATGGAAAAAGCACTGAATTGGGAAAAAGGAGCCCTGGGTTCCAATGGTAGTTTTGGCAGTAAGTGGTTATGTGACCTTGAGCAGGTCATTTAATTCCTCAGGACCTCAAAATCAGAGACACACTTTCAACCAGTGCTTAGCACAGTGCCCAGAGCCTGGCATAGGGCCTGGCACAGAGTAGGTACTTAATAAATGTTTATTGGCCATCCGACTGATAAATGAAGTTAGACTGAATGATCAGCTCTAACATTGTATGATTCAACTCAAATCAGCAAATATGTTAATTCCTATTATTTGCATGCCACTGTATGCTAGGTGGTGCTCTGTGATTCACTGGCTTGGGGACATTAAACACAACTTTCCCTTCAGCAAGAAAGTACAAAACAATTATAGCATCTTTTTTAAAGTTTCTAAGGGGTATAAGGGGTCCTGTGACAAATTCCTTTTTCAACTCCTCCCTTCCCCCCATATGCTTTTATATAGATATACATATATATGTATACCTACATAATATATACATATATACACATATTACACAATATATCTATATTACACAATATCTATTTTTAAACATACATATATACTTATATGTGTATGTTGATATGCATATACTGAATTCCATTTCAGTCCCTTAATCTGGACTCTTTCATTTGATGTCACGAAAGTAAATAATTTAAGTTTTTTTTTTATACAGACCTCCTTAGGGGGAAAATAATCTCCTACTGAAGGAAATAATGGATTAGAAATGCAAATTGATAAAAAAGATTACCTGAATTTGTATTTTAAGATAGACTTACACTAGCTTCCACTAAAGTTGTCTTCCAGTGCTGCACGGAGGTGAGGAAATGTGCTTGGATTCTTGAAGTATGTCAGTGATGCACAAATTCTATCAGGTCCCGCCAGGCTGGAAAGAAATCAAGTATGGATTCAAAAGTGGACTATGTATTTATAATCAGAGGGCCAGTCACCAGATCACAACTCATGGAGACTGTCTAAAAAAAAAATCCCAGCAATCCCTTAGTGAAGGGTACATACCCATTGATTAAAATACAAGTCCTTTGAGTTACCTAAAACTGAATTAAACTAAAAACTAAAAAAAAGGTCATTGTTTCAGTCTGGTTAGATGAGGTCTTCCCCCAATCCCAAAGGGGCAGAAAGGGAGGGGTGAGAATCAGAATAAGCTAAAATGACTTATGAGTCTATTTACACCCTGACCCCAAAGGAATTCTCCCAAGCCTCATGTACTCATGGGTTGTGTAGTCAAAATTGCTAAGGATCTAGACTGGTGCATTTTTAAAGGCTTGAGATACCTTTCCTGTGTATACCCTAACACTTAGAAAAAGCCCAAAAAATTGTAAATGGGATAGTTGTCATAGACTGTTCACTGTTCTGCTTCATCCAGAGCCAATATTGAGACCTAGAAGGCAATGAGGCATGAAGCACAGAAGTACTCTTTTGAGTACTAGGTAAATTTGTAGATGTAACCTGGCTTTCAAGAAGGCCTGGCTGCACTAAGACTTTTGGGACAATGTGTGTGTGTGTGTGTGTGTGTGTGTGTGTGTGTGTGTGTGTGTAATCACATATATACATATATATGCATGTATATATGCACAAATATATGTATATGTATTAGGTAAGTGGTAGATAAGCATATATACATTTGATATAACAAGTGTAAGTATAGGTACATAAACATATACATTTGATATAAGTTATATATGCATGTATATATAGGCATTTTTTATTCTATTTCAATACTGGATATATGTCTGACACAGTAACCACTTAAAATTCTTTTTGACTGTGTGGAAGTGTGTATATATGTATGTATATACATGCATGTGTATGTATGTATATACATATATGCATGTGTGCATATGTATATATATGTGTGTGTATAACATATACATATGTCTATATAAAGTTATATTTAAAATGCTCAACTGGAACACCATCATATTCTCCAAAGCAAATTGATATTTCCTTTGGTTTAAATCCATGCTCTAGTTCATTCTTTATAAATATATTACCATAAATCACAGATTTTTAAAATAACTTTGAAGGGAACTTAGAAGTCATCTTAGTGTACCCCCCACTTGCCATTTTACATCTAAGGAAGCCAAGGCATAGATCACTTTAATAGTGTTTCCCAAGGTACCCTTTCACACAGGTAATAAGTGGCAGGGCCATGACTTGATGTCTTTTGATGCCCAATTCAGCACTTCCTCCACTCTAACATAAACTGTATCTTCTCTCTACCTAATAATAAAAAAAAATGGTGATAACAGTAGACTGGAAAAGTCTAAATTTGGTGTGTTGCACAGGACAGAGTACACTAAACAAATCAACATATTTGGGATATTACAAAGCCAGTTTCTCATCCCCTGCCTTACATAACATGTTAGCATGGAGCACTCAGATTGAGACACTGTAGAGAAGCATATGGAGAATGCTGTTGCTTTGTTTCCATGGAGGAAAGAAAGAGTAATAGATTAGAAGCATACTAATAATAATGATTATTATAACAGTTGTTATTATTTTCTTTCCTAAATTGGAAGACCTTTCGAATCACTGATTTCCTTTCTATTGTCTAACATTTTTCACTTAAATTTAGGAAGATGCCGATGAAACACACAATAGATCCAAATGAAATCAATGATCCTAAAAGGCCAACCTGTCTTTGCCATAGCTCCAATTAAAGCAGCGCAGTAAAAAGCAAAACTGACATTGATTTTCTTTTCTCTTTAAAAAAAATGGATTTTTCTTCCACCCTCTGATAAGCAAAGGGAAACATGTTATCCACAGGACCATTTTTCTTAGTCTGCACAAAGTGGGACCTAATGAACTCTCTCAGCTGTCTATAGGATAATGAGAAAATTTCCATGTCAATGAAATCATTATGATTTTATTTTTTGGTGGGGTTTCATTCAACTTTTTATGAGAAAAGTCTAGGAAGAAAGTTAAGGAAAAAACAAAGGGAAGGTAGATGTTTCCAAGGATCATGAAGTTTGAAGCCAGATCAAGTACAATGAATGTATTCAGCTTTGGGAGATGGGTGCGTGTGGGGGGAGGGTAGGAGGCAGGGTAGAGAAGATGCTTAACCAGGATAGAAAGTAGACCATGAATGTACCTCTACCCATCTATGTGGCACTTTAGAATCCTGAAAGTCTCTAAAATCTCTAAAGAGCTTTTACTATCACTATTGTTGTTACTACACTTATCCCTTCTACATCATGATTTTCCCCACTGTGGTTTAGATATATCATGGGTTGATTTAAGAAATTAAAATGGGATTTTTGGGGGGGGAGTTTTGCAGAAGCCACAGCCAACCTGCGAAGGCCAGCAAATGACACAGAAAAAATTTAGAAACTCAGAAATGTATAATATATATATATATATATGTATGTATACTATATACATAGTATTATATAACAAACATATTTTACTTTTTAAAACCATAAATAAGCCATAGATTTTGAGCCCCATTCATTTGAGGGAGGAATGATGACATTGTTTTATATGTTTAACTTGTGTTATCCCTGTTACATTGTTGTGTAAAGTTCTGTTGACACCAGTTATCCCAAAATTTCCATTCCCCTATATAATGGATAGGAAATATCTTGGGGCCAAATATAATAGCAATTTAAATTTGAAGACCTTTTTCACTTTTCAGGTACCAAGAGAGGGCCAAAATCTTTTACATAGATTTTCAATTATGGGGGTGCCACACCTCTAACCTTGGAGATATGGAAGGGATAACTGTACTTGTTACTTATGTGACCTTAAGCAAGATAATTCTTTTGGGAAGTAGGTTTGGGACCTACTTTTTTCAGCTGTAAAGTGAGGAGGGGTTGGACTAGAGATGACCTGGAAGGCCTCTTCCAGCTCTAAATCTATGATCCTAAGAGGTAGGACAAACAGTAGGTAGCTTTTCATGTTTGCTTTTTGTGTTAAATATATATATATATATATATATATATATATGTAACCTTTTCTTCCTGGGGAGAGCTGTGTACTAATATGGGGGACATTCAACTTTCCTGCTTTTACTTAATTTATAGAGATATTTGAAGTGAACTTTGAATAAAAGAAAGGGGATAGTTTTCATGATAGAGATGAAGGATTTACCAAGCTTAGAAAACAGCATGGCACACCTATGCTGATGTTTAAACTCATCTGGAACTGTGGCAGAAAGAGTCTAATAGTCTGCATAAGAAAACAATACTGGATAAGAAATGCTGCCAACATTATGATGTGCACTTCGACATGTAGCTCATTGAATTAGTCCATCAATATTATGTATCTGGGACAGTGTTTTCTTGGTAGAATTATACGATTGTGAATCATGGAAGAGAAAAATTTCATCAGAAGAATTTGCATTATAATAATAATTCAGTAACTCAAAGAACAGTGGAAAGATGCATGATAGTTATAAGTAGCTTTTGGCATGTTACCAACAATGATTTATGTTTAAGTAGGCACATAAAGGCACTATTAAAGTAACATGCCTCATGATTAGAAAGAGATGGGCTGATCATGTGGTAAGACGGAGAAACAAAATATGGAGAGCCCAAATGGTGCATTAGCACAGCCAAGACACTTAAAGAAGGAGAGGAGGGCATCCTATCTGGTTTAAGTAGGGTCTCTGTCTATCTAAAATGGCCCAATAATACACTAAGACTTTTGGGATATCCTGGATATGGTGAAATATGGACAAGAATTGCTTAAGACTTGAAGTTGGCCCGATCTTCCTCAGTAGAAGAGTATCAACATTAATAAAAAATCACTGATCTTTTGAAGTAAGCATAATCCACATCTTTCCTAGTCATTTTCATTTTGTAAAACATAGTACTCCTGTTTTTTAAAAAAAATCATATAAAATGAGATTTTACTATAATGAATTTTGCTTTAGGGAATCTATGGCTAAATAGCATTATCTACTTAATTCAATCAAAATGTAAAGGCCAAAACTATTAAAATATCCTCACCTATTAAAATGCTATATTAGCATTACTACTTTCAAGTTCTTAAATCAAAATTCAATAAAATCTATAATAACTACTATTTAATTTTCCGTAAGTTGTTTATTATGATACCTGAGGGCTTTATTCTTCATTTCCCTTCAAACTCAGGAAACCTGCTGTAAGGATGTAAAAGTTCAAGGTAATATTCAATGAAAAGAGCCAGCTAGATGCAACTTGTTGGCTTCCTCTCTTTAAATCATTCTTCTAGCTGGGCTAAGAAAGGTGAAGGAGTGGAGGAGGACAGTAGTCTGAGAAGCTTATGTTTATGTAGTTGATAGTTAGCTTCTCTCTCTTACTGTAACCCTTGGTGTGGCCAAGTGGTAGGACCAATCTTGTATATTGATATACTTGTACCAAAGTAGAGTTGTAACTAAGGTGGAGTGATTTGGGTTTCATCCCAGGGAATCAGCATTCAAGGGGTATGCTTTCTCCCTAGAAACATACACTTTTTTCTGGTGTGTGTGTGTGTGTGTGTTTGTTTGTTTGTGTGTGTTTGTGTGTACACTTCTTACTGTCCTCATATCTTGTGCCTCTTGGCTCTCTGCCAGCCTATGCATCCCAACTCCCTTAATAAGTTCTAGCCTCAATGTTCCAATGCCACTTTTGTTCCAGGACCACTTCCCTCTCTTCTGGGGAATGAGCTATTCTCTGTTCTTGGCTTTACTGTACACATGGCTGGACTGTCTTGCACCTCTGCCCTTCCCTTCCTCCACCATGCTGTCCTCTCAGCCACTCTCCTTTCCGTTTCTCCCAACTGTTTCCATCCAACATGAAATGATTCCTCTGCCCCAAACTATTCCTCTCTCTGGGAAGCCACGGTGATGTCTATCTGTTCTTCCTATTTGAAGACTCATAGATACTTAGACTTTCTACTTTGAAGGCACCTTAAAAGTTATTAAGGACCACAGGGTCATAGATTTAGAGTCAGAGAGGACTTTAGATTATCTCTTTATTCTATAGATGTAGGAATTGAGGCTCAGACTTGTCCATGGAGACTTAGCTGGTTAATGTCAGAGTCAGTAACTAAACCCAGGTCTCTTTACTCCCAGTTGGGTGCTTCTAAATATTAAATTTCCTTAGTTGTAGAAAAAAAAGGGAATTCTAGAATATTACATCTAAAATGTATGCCTTTCCTGGGAACTGAGAGAGGCCCTCTAGTCTTCTTCCACTAGCATAAGGACATACTTATTAGCTTAGCTAACTGGCATCTTGGAAGGCAGGAAGAGGGAGAGTAGCCAAGATCAACTCTGTATTAGCTCCAGTAGGGAGAAGGGAGTCCATGGCATAGACAATAGCCAGGAGACACACTAGGATACTAATAGAAGATGGTAGATATGGGTGATGCACTGTAACAATATAGGCCTGGGTAGAACTGGGGTAGCGTGATATGCTAGGAAGGGACTAAGGAACAGGGAATTTGGGTTGGCTACTAGGCTATGTGTGTGCATGTGAATGTGCATACTCATGTGTGTGTGTGCATGCATGTGCAGTGTATGTACGTGTGAGTTTGTAGTTGTATTGAGGGTAAGGTTGGGAGCTGATGGGAAAGAGGGGACCTGGAGAAAGGAAGAAAGCATTCTACCTACTTTACAACTTTTCTTTTCTTAAATTATAGATGAATGATCCCTATGCTTCTTGGTGGCATTATGATTTTTAGAATAAGAATGTCTTTGTAGACTTAGCCTCCCTTCAATCAATCTCCAAAGAGTTCAGGTCCTCCCTTGTGATTGGATCAAAGACTTGATGATATTAAAGCCACTCCTGCCCAGAGTGCTTCCAGTCAAGAGAAATCAATGTTTTCTTCTCAGACAGCTCCTTTTATACCAGCATTTTGAAACAGGCAATATAGGATCTTAAAAGTGGAAGAAGAAAAAAAAAGACAAAACAACAATGAAAGCCTGGAGATGGCTCAGGTATCACATCCAATGAATTTCAGGAGTCCCCATAGAAGAAGGAAAGTTGATTCTTTCCATAATTCATTTAAACAAATGGGGAGCTGTCTGATCCAACGAAATGAGAGATAGTAAATTTGTTGAGCTCCTTTTACTAAGTGTCTAAGACCATGCTAAGTGCGGTTGAACATTATGTCAGGATATAATTTTGTTTCCTCTTCATTTATTCAACAAATTTTTATTGACCACCTACACTGAGTAAGGCCCTGTTGGGACTCATAATAATGTAGGGTACTCTCCCACTCACAGCTTACAGTCTAGTTGGGGAGAACTTACTTAAGAGTCAGGAAGTCATTTGGGAGCCATTACATGACTGCTTCTAAGAAGTATAATTCAGAAGTAATAGCTAAATGGGAAGACAGAGGGCATTTTGGATAGAGGCAAGAATAAGCATAAAGATATGAATGTGAAAATGGGCATTAATATGTGGGGCTTGGGGATACAACTGTCCTAATAAGAATAAAGAATTCCTGTTCATTCAAAATAGGAAATAACTTTGGCTAAGCAGGGCTGTGCGGGATTCCAGATGACCTTGAAAACCAAGCTGAGGATAATAAATCAGAGGGTTAGGGCTGACAAACGTCCAATGACTGTGGGCAGTACGGTCAGATTATCTAACCCAAAAATGAAATCGACTTTTCCCCAATTAGGATGTTAGGATTCAGAAATAGGAAAGGACCTTCCAGATCATCTCATCCAACCGGCACTTTCCTTTTGTAGATGGGGAAATGGAGCTTCAGAGAGGTTTAGGGACTTGACCATCCAAGTTCACAGAGCTAACTAGTTAAGGGACAGAGTCAGGATTTGAACAGAGGTCCTGAGTCCAAACTGAGTGATGGCAATTTAAACGGAAGCAGGAAATACTTGAAATTTATGAAATGAATGTAATAATAATAATAAAAATAGCAAACATTTATACAGCACCTGTTAGCCCATTTAACCCTCACAACAACCCTGGGAGGGATGTATTATTTTTATCCCCATTTTACAGATGAGGAAACTGAAACAGAGGTGAGGTGGCATGCTCAGGGTTATACAGACATTAAGTATGTGAAGCTGAATTTGAAGTCGGGTCCTCCTGACTCCAGAACTGTGCCACTCTGCTGTCCACTGTCTGCACAGTGTCCCCTAATGCTGTACTAGATTATTGGATTAATAGAACACTGACTCCAAATTACTTTTGGCCAAATGATCCTGGTCTGCAGGACTCCTGGAATTTTCTTCAGGTTCTTTCAGTTTAGAATGGACTCACCTGGGAAATATGAAAAGACGTGAACCAAGGGCACATACAGCCACAGAGCTCTGCACTGGACAGGACATTTTACTGGTGGTTACATTGCCTTGTCTTTTAAGAAATACATGGGAAGTTCTGTTCTGCTGATGCCAAGAACTTTTGGTGATAGGGGTTTCTTAGAAGAAGTTATCTCTGCTTCTCAAACCTGGAGTATATGCATTACCAGGATAAGCTTGAAATTGAATCTCATTTAAGTAATCAAAACATCTCAGATGATTCACATCCCATCATTGCAGTGAAATATTCAAGACACAAATAGCCGTGCCTTGTACATAATAGGCTTGAAAAAGCAGCATTTCTCTGACTTAAAAGTCCTTTCTAGGATGCCGCTGAACAAGACTCCCCTAACAGTAGCTCTGGACACTCACACCCTCACTCTCTCAGCCCTAGAAGTATTGAATTTCATATCATGTACTTTTTTTTTTTTCTGAGAGTGGAATTAATTATTTCCGAGGTATGAAATGCAACAACTGGAGTAATCAACTTGTCAGAACACAGATTAACTGCTTCTGGCTTAGAATCCTTTTAATCTGCTTTCTTGATGGGGACTCAAGCAGGTTAACTGTTTTATGATTCAATGTAATATGTGCATAACCCTTGGATAAGAGACTCTCATGGCACAGGTGATCTCTCTAGTACAGGGAAGTGTCTTACTCTTCTGAAATAGATTGCTGCCCTTGGAATCTGGAAGACCAGGGTTTGAAATGAGCCTCTGACAGTTAGCTGTGTTATCATGGAGAAAAAAAAAATAACCTCTCTGAACCTTAATTTGCTCATTTGTGAAAGGGACATATGTATATAATGTACATGCATGCACACATGCATACACACATGTGTATATATGTATAGACACTTCACCAATGTATGCATATGTGCATGTACACATGCACATATATGCATTATGAACCTATACCTGTATGCATGCATGTGTGTATGTGCATGTACATGTATAGTATATTATGTACCTGCATATATTCATATGCATGTATACATGCACAGATATGTATATGTATACATATATTTGTGTGTACATCTATATCTATAGATTTTTAAAAGCATAGACCTATATAGTAGTATTTAACTGAGGCTTAAATGACACAATGTATCCAAAGCATTTTTTCAAATCTTAACGTGTGGCACAGCAGAGTGTTAGCTTCCAATCAGAGAACTTTGGTTCAAATCTCACCTCCGCCATATCCTGTTGTAAGGGAGGAGTTCCACCTACTTCAGCATAACCAGAGAATGGATCAGTCAGTCAATGCATCCAGAATATAATTATTAGGTATAAAGTAGTTGCTAAGGAATTTTCCCCAAACCCCACGACAAACAGGTGAGTGGATCCTTAATAATGCCTATACGTGCATATCTAGGTAAACTGCATGTTGGTAGTAAGTGTTACTACAGGTAAGTATATTACACAGACACTATGGGGTATACAAACACTACTTAGGAAGAGGCTAGGTGGCACACTGGATAGAACGTCAGGGCTTGGCAATCAGGAAGACCTGAATTCACATCCAGCCTCAGAAACTTACTAGCTATGTGAGTCTGGCCAAATCTCTTAACCTTTTTGCTTCATTTCGTCAAAGGGTTGCTGTGAGGATCCGACGATGTAAGATGTGTAAAGACAGTGCCTGGTACTTGGTAGGTGGTATATAAATGTTTACTCTCTTCCTTTCTCTATGTGATCTTAGATAAGTCACAACCTCTCGGGGTGTTTGTTTCCTCATCTGTAAAGTTAGTAAATTAGAAACAACGACCTGTAAAGTCCTTTTAAGCTGTAATTCTATATTCCTATAATCCTAATCAATCAACAACCATTTATTATGTGCTTACTAATGTGCCAGGCAATGGGGCTTAGGTACTGGGGAAGAAACAGTGACAACACAAAGAAACAAACAAAACCCAGTCCCTTCAATGACTTTAAATCCTATTGGGGAAGGGAAAAAAGTAATATATAAGTATACACAAAATTTTTTAGGGGGTGAGGAATGTGGAGATACTAGCAGTAGGAAGATCTCCTGTGTAAGAGGTGGCAATTTGAGTTGAGTTTTCCAAGAAAAATGGGGGCCCCAAGAGGCAGGTTTGAGGAGGAAACACATTCCAGGATCGGGGGCATATTCTGCAAAGGCACAGGGATGTGCTAGGAAGGCCAGTCTGGCTGGACAGGAAAGAGGGTGACATAAAATAAACCTGCCAAGTTAGGTTGGAGCCAGGCTGTGAAGGGTTTTAAATACCAAACAGAAAAGTTTGTATTTGATCTCTAAGTAATAGGGAGCCATTAGATTTTTATAAGTGGAGAGTGACATGGTTAGATCTGAAGAGGGCACAGTCTCTGGGAAACCCCTTGAACCTGGAGTACAGACTCTGGGAACCCCCTTGAACTCTCCTTGAATCTTCCCACTTGATCTGGCCTTGGCCTGAGGCTATAACCTTACATTATCATTTGGCCCAAATGTCTACCTAGCCTAGCCCTCCATTGTCCAGCTGTTTTCCACCCTTAATCCTGATCAAAATATCTATACCCTAGCTCTGTTACCCTAGCCCTCTATTGTCTGTCATCTCCATGTAGCCTTCAGCTATTTCCCACCCTGGAGTCTGACCTCATCTCAGTCCCATCAAGCTCCTCCTTAGACTCCTCCTCAAGTCCCTCCCTAAACCCATTCTCTAGTCACCCCAGACCACTCCTCAATCCCTCCCACAATCTTTGTGTTTATAATCTCCATGAAGGTGCTCAGATCCAATCTAGCTCAGCTCAAATTGATCTGGCCCCCTTGTCACAAGCATCACAAAGGGTGGGATTTCTTAAGGCAACCCAATATGGCTAACCTTAATAAACTTTGCCTTTTTCCTTGGCTGAGAAGGCTTGAGTCGAATTCTTTTGGCAGGACCTGGCGTGTCAGTACTTTGGGGTGTTGAGCACCCCTCAACCCAAACCTCTTCAGATCTATGCTTTAGAATGTCAGTTTGACATAAAATATCATCATCATCATCATCATCATCATCATCATCATCATCATCATCATCGTTTCCCACTCAGGAAAATTGGGGAAAATTTTTG
Source organism: Trichosurus vulpecula (assembly GCF_011100635.1). Lineage (NCBI taxonomy): Eukaryota > Metazoa > Chordata > Mammalia > Diprotodontia > Phalangeridae > Trichosurus > Trichosurus vulpecula. The sequence continues at coordinate 268,469,338 of NC_050575.1, read as the reverse complement.
CCTGGTTCCGTATAATATATTGGCCAACTGTCTTACTACAAAAATATAGGTTGTAATCTCATGGAACATATTGTTGTTTGTCCTTCATTCTCAAAGAAGACCAAAGACATCAGGAAGATGATGCCATGACTTGCAAGTGAATAGGATTTAAGTGAGGCAGAGCTGTGCAAAGTCACCATCCTCACTCTCTCCTCCAGAGCCCTCTGGGTGTAGTGGCAAGATGTAGATCAGACAAACTGAGATCTGGGAAAGGACCTTAGCTTAAAAAGGCCAAGGTCTCCCACTGCTTTCAGGGCCATTACAGAAGAAAATATATTGAAAGATAAAGGAAAACAATAGGACTGAAAGGACTATTCAGTTTCCAATAACCCCAAGTATCTATAAATCCCCAGTCACCTTCCCAAACACTAGGCACCCTCTGGCTGGGGTCTTCCTTCCATGAACACTGCTGCATGGGACAGATATTTGTGAAGACTTCACAGGGTATGTCTAATGGAGAGGTTTTGGGATTTGGCCTTGTAATTTTGGGAAGGCATGCCCTTCCCCCTCTCTCTCTCAGATATTAGAAGATAATGAACTTCCTGTGAACTATTTGTTCTCTGATCCAGGAAGGGTCTCTCCTAGACTTTCAGATGCCACCCTGGCAGTTGAGTTCTGATAGGGAAAAACCTGAACGAACCGGATCAATCTTGGTCCTCTGTGTAGTTTTCGCGCCTAGACTGTAAGCCCACCCCCCCAGCCAATGGTGAGAAGGGATAGAGGTGGGTGGGAATCTTTTTCATTAAGACTATAAATTAAGGCAGGTTCCCTTTTACCTCACCTCCTCCGTTATGGAGGTGTGCCCGAATCTTGCAAGGTTTGTAGAATAAATTTACTTTGTTTCTCTTAAAGATGTCTCTCCTATTATTTAAAAATTTTGTCCCATACACTGCTGTTCATCCCTTGCAGCTACCTGGGCAAATCGCTCATCGCCACCTTTTTTCTCACTGGGTATTTTCAGGTATTATTTTCTGTTACCTGGGCTCATGAGCTCTCAACATTGATTGTTTTAATAAGGTGAGGGAAACAAATGGAGAACTTTGTCATTTGGGGCCATCTCCACTAACAAGGCCAAGCAGGAAATCCTCCAGTCCTCCTTATCTAGGGAGTCTTTACTGCTTCTCCCTGCAGAAGATCTTGGCCACTAGACACAGTTTACACTCCTACTGAAGTTTGCTTTTCCAGCCAGTCCTGAAGCCTTAGCCAGAGGCACAGTCTCCTCTCCAGCTCTAGTTGGAAGATGTTGTTCAGGACAAACTCTGCCCAGGGTGGGTGTCCTACAGCCAAGGTTACATTCCCTTTTTCTCTTACTTCCCAAGCAACCTAGAAAACACTCCTTCCCCCAATTCCCAAGTTTTAGCACATAGGTAGGATTATTCAAATTCCCTATGGCTAACAGCTACCTCTGCTAATTATCCGCCCAGTAACCCAGCTGGGGGCTGAGTCTTTAGCAGGTCCTAAGGCATGTATGCCCCCAGGCATCCATTGTTCTAAATCTACAGGGGAGAGGGGAGAAATCCCAGACCAGGTTGATTGTATGAACTTGAGTGAAATATAACCAGATAGTTTCATTGACTGAATTAGAACCTTTCCCCTCTGAGCAATGGCTTTTGATTTAAGACCTGGTCAAAAGAACTGGCTGGTGATCTTTATCATTGATGAAAACTTTTCTTAGCCTTGGCTATTGATTCCCCCCCTCCACTTTTACGTGTTTCGCATATGAAACTGAAAATGTATTACGTGCAACTTATTCAATTTACATATATACTAAATTCATATACATCCTTTTTTCTTCACCCCACCCTAGAGATGGCTGCCATTAGACACAAATAAGTATATATGTTAAAGATTTTTGCTCCAATCGGTTTACTATTCTCTGGATTTTTCAGCTTCTCTGGAAACGATTGAACCCATTTTGGCCTTGTTCGTTATCTGTATGAGATTATGTAATAAATATGATATAAACATAAGGGACCTTTTTAGGGTTCAGAGGCCTAATGGAGGAGGTAGCATTTGAGCTGAGTTTTAAAAAGAAGTGAGAGTGAAGAGGTTAAAGAAAAATGAAGGAACCATAGGTTTTTAGGGGTGCTTGAGACCCCAAAATACTGACACGCCGGGTTCTGCAGAAAGAATTTGACCCAAGCCTTCTCAGCCAAGGAAAAAGACAAAGTTTATTAAGGGTTTGCCATAATGGGTTGTCTTAAGAAATCCCACCCTTTGTGACACCTGTTTTCACAAGCAGGTCAAATTCAATCTACTGAGCCAGATTGAATCTGAGAGCCTTCATGGAGACAAGATGGAGATTATATACACAAAGATTGTGGGAGGGATTGAGGGATGCTCTGGGGTGACTAGAGGAGGGCTTTAGGGAGGGTCTTGAGGAGGAGTCTAAGGAGGATCTTGATGGGACCTGGATGAGGTCAGACTCCAGGGTGGGAAATAGCTGAAGGCTACAAGGAGATGACAGACAATAGAGGGCTAGGGTAACAGAGCTAGGGTAGAGATATTTTGATCAGGATTAAGGGTGGGAAACAGCCAGAAGGCAATCCAGAAGTAGACAGATGATGGAAGGCTAGGTTAGGCTAAACTAGGCTATTTGGGCATGAAAAGCCAGATCAAGTGGGAAGATTCAGGGTGGGGCTCAAGGGGGTTCCCACAGATTGTACTCCAGATTCAAGGGGGTTCCCAGAGACTGTACCCTCATCAAGAGAAGGAAAGAGTGCACGCCTGGCATGGGGTACAGCAGGCAAAGGAACAGAGATGGGAAATAGAATGTCTTGTGTGAGGAACAGACCAGTTTGCCTGGACCATCACATAAATGAAGGGGAGTGATGTGTAATAAATGCATGGAAGGGAAGGTTGGAACCACATTGTGAAAGACTTTCCAGGGTAAAGAGAAGAGTTTGTATTTGACCCTAGAGGCAATGAGGAATCATTGGAGCTTCCTGAGGAGGGAAATGACATGGGAATACCACTCTACGGTGTGGATTGGGGAAGACAGTGGAGGTGAAGTGGTTAAAGAAAAATGATTGTAGGTAGGGAACCATAGGTTACTGCCGGTGCTTGAGACCCCAAAATACCTACACGCCGGGCTCTGCAGAAAGAATTCGACTCTACCCTTCTCAGCCAAAGAAAAAGACAAAGTTTATTAGGGAGTCACCACAATGGGTTGTCTTAAGAAATCCCACCCTTTGTGACGCCTGTTTTCACAAGCAGGCCAGATTCAACCTACTGAGCTAGATTGAACCTGAGCGCCTTCATGGAGACAAGATGGAGATTATATACACAAAGATTGTGGGAGGGATTGAGGGGTTGTCTGGGGTCACCAGAGGAGGGGTTTAGAGAGGGTCTTGAGGAGTCTCAGGAGGAGCCTGATGGGATCGGGATGAGGTCAGACTGCAGGGACTAGGATGAGGTCAGACTCCAGGAACCAAGAAAATGGGATTAAGGGAGGGAAGTAGCTGGACAGTAAAGGGCAAGGCTAGGTAGATAGTCTCAGGCCAAGGCCAGATCATGTGGGAGGATTCAAGGAGAGTTCAAGGGGGTTCCCAGAGACTGTGCCCTCATCAGAGGCAGGCTATTGCAATAGTCCTGGGGAGAGATGATGAAAGTCTGATCTAGAGTAATAGTCATGTGAGTGGAAGGAAAAAAAAAGGATGAATTTAAGAGACATTATAGAAATAGAAGATGAAAAATTTGATTTGGATGTAAGGAGAGGGATTAGGAAGAAAGCAAGAGTGAGCAAGATCCTGGTTGTAAATGTGAGTGACTAAAAGGACAGAAATAGAGAAGTTGAGTGGGTTCTGGAGGGAAAAACTATAACGTGTTCTGTCTTTAGTATGTTGAGTTTGAGATACCAATGGGACACCTATCCAGTTGGAAATGTCTAAGAGATAATTGGTGACAAAGTACTAGAGCTAAGGGGAAGGAGTAAATCTGAATATATAGATCTGGGAGTCATCTGCAGAGAGATGATAATTGAACCCACGAGAACTGAAAAGATCACTATGAGCTTATAAAGAAAGGATCCTTAGAACAATCTGGTGAAAACAAGTGTTGCTACTATTATACTTACTGGGTTTTGTTTTTATTTTGTTTTGTTTTGCCTAGAATCTGTATGGGACAGAATTTTTAAATAATAGGAGAGACATCCTTAGGAGAAACAAAGTAAATTTATTCTACAAACCTTGCAAGATTTGGGCACACCTCCATAATGGAGGAGGCTAGGTAAAAGGGAACCTGCCCTAATTTATACTCTTTAATGAAAAGATTCCCACCCACCTCTATCCCTTCTCACCATTGGCTGTGGGGTGGGCTTACAGTCCAGGTAGGAAAACTACACAGAGGACCAAGGTTGATCTGGTCCATTCAGGTTTTTCCCTATCAGAACTCAACTGCCAGGGTGGTGCCTGAAAGTCTAGAAGAAGAAATGGGGTGGGGTGGGGGGGGATGCCGGGGAGGAGAGACCCTTCCTGGAGCAAGGAACAAATAGCTCAGAGGAAGTTCATTATCTTCTAACATCAGAGAGAGAGAGGGGGAAGGGCAAGCCCACAGTTCCAGGCCCTCACCTTCCAAAATCTCTAAGCCAAATCTAATCCCAAAACCTCTCCATTAGACATATCCTGTGAAGTCTTCACAATTATCCATCCCATTCAACATGATTTAATCAATCAACCAATAAACATATATTAAGCGCCTACTATGTGCCAGGCACTGTGTCAAACACTGGGGAGGCAAAAGATAGTCCTTGCCCTCAATGAGCTTGCAATTTGATGGGGGAGACAAGTAAACAAAAATACACACACACACACACACACACACACACACACCCCACACACAGCATGCATTCATCAGAGAAGGTGCTGTGCTCTATGAACACAGCAGAACTGAAGTAGCTCAAAAGAGACTTGAGATGCTCAAATTTAGAGAATCCACTCCAAATGTTCACATGGACTATCTATGCCCAACGTGGTAGAGCATTCCGAGCTTGTATTAGTTTGATCAACCACAGTTGGATACACTGTAACTTTATTCTGGCATAGTAATGTCATTTTGGTCATCTTTGACCACAAAATGATGAGGGCACAGTCTCTGGGAACCCCCTCAAATCTGGAGTGCCGTCTCTGGGAGCCCCCTTGAACTCCCCTTGAGTCTTCCAACTGGATCTGGCCTTCCCCTAAGGCCATGGGCCTTGCATTATCATCAGGGCCCAAGTCTCTGCCTAGCCTAGCCCTCCATTATCCAGCTGTTTCCCACCCTTGATCCTGATCAAAAAATCTATTCCCTAGCTCTGTTACCCTAGCCCTCTATTGTCTGTCATCTCCATGTAGCCTTCAGCTATTTCCCACCCTGGAGTCTGACCTCATCCCAGTTCCATCAAGCTCCTCCTTGGACTACTCCTCAAGTCCCTCCCTAAACTCCTCCTCTAGTCACCCCAGACAACCCCTCAATCCCAAACTTCTTCAAAAGGACATATATCTATCTATACAACTATCTATATCAAGCTATATATAGGATAATTAGGAAATAATTAATTATCCTGTTTGGGTAACTACCATTGTGGAAACTTACTTCTCTGATATAGACCAACAATTCATCTGTAACTTAGGGTCTTAGAGAATTTCTTGGGGCAATAAAAAGTTCAGTGATGCTCACAGTTATACAGCCAATAGGTGTCAGAGGTAAGAACCCAGGTCTTCCTTCCTAGGTTGGCTTCCTATCCATGATGCCGTGCTAACTTGTTTTTTCAGATGAGGAAAGTGAACTTCAGAGATGGTAAATTAATTGGCCACTGTTACATAGCTAGTAAGTGTCAGAGAGGGGGTCCAAATCCAATCCTTCCTGACTCCAAGTCCAGAACTCCTTTTTCTAAGCCATGCTGTATCTCTGTACTTAAGCTATTGATCAATTATCTAGAACCTTGTCTAGCTTCATTTGATTCTGTCTGGTTTCAGAATTTTGCCTTAAGCTATTCACTGTTTTTGAGCCAAAAGATTTGGGAAAAGATTTTTAAAGACTTTAATGAGTTTGACCAACTATAATGATAAATTATTAAACTATGGGGCAGGGGGAGGACTACATGCAGCAAGTATTTAGACTCCATTTAGTCAGTAATTAAGTGAGAAACCAAATAATGCTTATTTAGTCAAGGTTTCAACTAATTATCAAAAGTCATTAGGCCATAAAAATTTGATTCAGCCCACATAATTTGCAGAAGTTTCTATCCCATTACCTATCCAGAAAACTGAATTTTAATTCAAATTTTGCCTCTGATGCTACCAGCTGTGATTTTTTTTCCCCTAGCAATTTACCGAGTTATAGAATTTCAGGAGTGGGAGGAATCTCAGAGGTCATCTAGTTTGACTCTACTTGAATGTTAATTACCCCTCCCCACCCCTCCCCAACATCAGTGAGACAGGTGATCATCAAGCCTTTAGGGAAGACCTTCAGAGAGCATATTCCACTTTTAGAAAGCTCTGATTATCAGAGTGCCCCCTCTCCCCATACCCTATATAATGAGAGACTGGTAGAGGGACCATAGAGGGATCACATTTCAATTTGTTGCTAGGGGGAAATGATATAAAAATCATCTGCTTTTTCAAACTAGCCAAGCTCTTTTGATTTGCAATCAATAGGTCTGCATGATGTAGGGTCGTAGCTAAGTTTCTTCACCAGTTTTATCTTTTTTTTTTCTCTTTGAGGGAATAGAGGCCTGGGAACACTTGTTCCCAGCAGGAGAATATTGTGAGTACTAGGAACTAAAAAGGGATTCCTGACCATGAATTATATGGGAATTGATGTTAGAGAGTCAGAGGAGATGGAAGAAGAGAGGGGAGTTCAAAGAACGGAGGTAATCAAAGGATAGCTTGGGCATCTACTACTCTTATGGTGTATCTTGACTGAGGGGAAGTGGTTCATAACCATTGGCTGAAAGAATTGCAGTATCTCTGCTTTAAGGGAGAGGCTTACTAACTATATAGTCCTCTGTTCCCATCAGTGAGGTGGTGGACAGAGTAAAAGATGGTACTAATGATAGCATCTAGTGAGAGGCTGAAAAATCTGTCTGAAACTTTGTAGTTCTCCCCTCTAGGAGGGGGGCTTATTAACTTATTTACTATTTCCCATTATTGATAGTGAATATAATATTAGGTGACCCTGATGAAGTCTTCAAATATTAAATACATATCTCCTATTATCCCTAAGTCTTCTCTTCTCTAGGTTAAACATCTGCAGTCCCTTCAACTGACTCTCATATGGTTTGTACTGAAGACCCTTTATCTTCACCAGAAAAGGTTTACCTTTTCTGAATGGTCTCTAGCTTATTAATATCCTTTCTAAAATGTGGTACCCATAAATGAACACAATATTCCAGCAGTTAGTAATCCATTAACTGCTCACTCCTGAAAGCAAATCCTCTTTTAACACAATTTTGTTAGTTCTCTCTGCTGCCATATCATATTGTTGACTTCTCTCAAACTTGTAGTCCACCCAAGATGTCAGACCTTGTTGAGAAGATATGCTGTCTTACCCACCTCTCCCAGCTTGTACTTATAAAGCTGATTTTTTAAAAAGCAAGTTATAAGATTTTACACTTACTCCTATTTAATTCCATCATCAAAAGGGACATTTGTCTTTCTCCAATTCTGTGATACCAGTTGAATTCTCTGCAATCTTTTAAAGATCACTGCCAGTGTTGCAGTAATCACATCTCCCAGTTTTTACATAGGTCATCTGGGCCAGGTTAACTTGAAATAATCACAGGAAATGAGACATTCTCCAAGCAGAGTACCTATTTTTTAATATCAGCTTCCTATTAGCCCCATTAGTTCTGTACTTTCTAATCCAAAGTTTTGTCTTCTTCTCAGACAACAGAAGCAAAGTGAGAATTGAATAGTTCTTTCTCTCTCTTTTCAGTTATCATCATGCCATACAACCCAAGCAGCTGTCCTGTCTCTTCTTCGATTACCCTCCTTTCTCTCACATAGCTTTAAATATAAAATCCATGTTTTGGTTAAACTTAGCTTTCCCTTCTAGCTTCAGCTAATTCTGTGCTTTAGTATGCCTGATACTACTTTTAAGAGAATAGGATTGTGCTTTTGTATCCATCCTGTTATTGCTATCATCTTCTACGCCTGTCTTTTTAAAATTGAAGTTGGTTGTTGAATTCCATGGTGAGTTCTCTGGGCTGGTGAGTTTCACAATGGACCACTCAAGAATACTCTCAGGAAAAGGTGAGTTATGATAATAGCAGTTCCTAAGTAGACATCCTAAAACCACAAAAAGGGGAATGAGTGGGGAGGGCAGAAATATTTTAAAGAGATTCTTCCCTGAAATAAAGATCATAGCCTCCAATATCCATTCCTTCAAAAAAAAACATATTGAGAGAAAGAAAAGGATCAGAAAAGGGATAAAGCTATTATATACACATAGAATTACTATAATAGATGATAGGAAAAGGGCAAAGCTGTTCAATCCTCACTTTGCTACTGTTCTCTTTCACACAGATAATGGATATTGGAAGCTACGATCTTTATTTTGGTGAAGAATCTTGATGAAAAGAAAAATAATACCAGTTTCTTAACAATTAGAACCATTCATATGTGATGTGGGCTATGAAAGGCATGAGTCTCCCCTGTTGGAGGTCTTCATTTGAAGGTTTTATGGCTTGTTGGGTATATTGTAGATTGAATTTTTTTTTCAGGTATGGGTTGGATTTCATGGCACCTAAGGTCCTGAGGCTCTTGAATTCTGCTTTTTTTCCTAGCTGTCATCATCATTGTTATTTTTATTATTATGGCTAGAAGGTACCTTTTATTCATTTTTATAGTATTTTTCCAATTACATGTAAAGACAATCTTACAATAATTTTTACAAAATTTTATTTTCCAAAATTTTCTCCTTCCCTTCCCTTTTCCTAAAATAGTAAGCAATTTGATATAGGTGTTATATTATATTTGCAATCATGTAAATCATATTTTCATATTAGTCATGTTATCAAAGAAGAAACAAACCAAAGGAAAAATACACATACACACACATTAAAGAAAATGAAAATAGTATGCTTCAATATGCATTCAGAGTCCTTCAGTTTTTTCTCTGGATGTAGATAGCAATCTTCATCATGAGTCCTTTGTCATTGTCTTGGATCATTGTATTGCTGAAAAGATCTAAGTCATGCATAGTTGATTATCACACAATGTTGCTGTTACTGTGTACAATGTTCTGGTTCTGCTCATGTCACTTTGCACTTTCACTTTGATTCAGTTCATATGTACTTTTCCAGGTTTTTCTGAAATCTGTTTGCTCATCATTTCTTATTGCACAATAGTACTCCATCATATTAATAAACCACAGCTTGTTCAGCCTTTCGTTAATTGATGGCCATCCCCACAATCTCTCATTTTTTTGCTATCACAAAGAGAGCTGACATAAATATAAACATTCTGCGATTTTATGAGAAGTACCTCGTTCATCCACTTCAAAACTTAGCCTCTAATATCTGGGTTTTTTTGTTTGTTTGTCTTTTAAGGAACCCTTTAAGAGAACCAAAGATCCTGTTTTCAATTCTAATGGTTAAATCATTTTTCCTTTCAAATAACAAGCCACATTTACATAGTACTTTAAAAAGCTCTTTGCCCCATGAGGTAAATATTGTAAGTATTATTTCCATTTTAAAGATGAGGAAACTGAGACATGGTAGCCTTGACTATTATTAGGTAGCTAGGTGAAACATGAATAGTGTTGGACTTGGAGTTAGGAAGACTTGAGTTCAAATCCTGCCTTAGATACTCATTGTGTGACCCTAAGCAAGTCACTTAACCTCTCTGAGCCTCAGTTTCTTAGTCTGTAAAAAAGGGATAATAATAGTAAATGCTGCACAATAATAGAGTCATTGTGAGGATCAATGGAGATAACATATGCAAAATGTTTTGCAAACATTAAGGTGCTAGATAAATGCTAGATACGATTATTATAATAGATGGCTAAGTGGTTTCCATCACTACTCCTTCTCCAGTCTATCCTCCAAACAGCTTCCAAAGGGATATTCCTAAAGCATGTTGTTGTTGTTATTGTTGCTGAGTCCTGTCTGACTCTTTGTGACCCCATTTGGGGTTTTCTTGGCAAAGATACTGGAGTGGTTTGCCATTTCCTTCTCCAGCTCATTTTACAGATGAGAAAACTGAGGCAAACAGGGTTAAGTGACTTGCCCAGAGTCACACAGCTAGTAAGTGTCTGCAGCTGGATTTGAACTCTGGAAGATGAGTCTTCCTGACTCCAGGCCCAGCACTCTATCCATTGTTCCACCTAGATCCTCCTGCTAAGTCTTGCTCTTATATAATTAATCCAAGTAAACTAGGAGACCTAAACCTAGCTGTTCTATGAAAGCAGGTCTGATAAAAGCAGTAATTGAAATGCGTCTGGGGCCAGAGGCCATGCACCTTTCCACACACCGTGGAGAATTTCAGTTCTTGACCTGGGACACTGATATTGAACAAAGGTCCATATTTCTTAGTGGCTTTGACATGGCTGATGCTCAAGGGGGATCAGGTTGAGAGGTTTCAAAATCCATTTCCCTGGAGATTGAAGTTAAGCTTTAAGGATCTAAATTGCTCAAAGCACAGAGAAAAGGTAAATAAAATAATACAACTTTTGTACAAGTTCATTTTCCTTTACAAGAACAATCCCTTTTCAATGGACTGACTTTCTGACTATCTCATACCTTGGCTGGCTTTTGTTTTCTTGCCTGCCTACCGGCTCTCGTAGATGAAACACACTGCTTCCCATCTGCCAATCAATTTCTTTCTCAACCTTCAGAATCTGGATTTGCTGTTTTGTTTAAGATAGCTGGTGTATGAAAATGGGGTTAGTGGACTTTTCTACTTCTCTTGGTATAGTATGGACAATCTTGAATTCTTGAATACCAGGCTAGCAAAACCCAACCTTGTCAGGATCTGTAAGGTGTCAAAGACTTTGAATAAACTGAATTACTTTAATATCGTAGTTTTTTGAAACGTTGTATGTTTCGAATCATAGATTTTTAAAATCACTATTCCGCTGAAGCTTCAGCCAACATAAACTAGATGCCACAATGAGCAGGACAAAAGAATCGAGGAACTGCCTTAGCCAATAAATACTTGATCTCCTTCTCAAGAGGAGAGACTTGCAGGCAAGGGCAAGATTGGTTTAAAATACAAATTCATTTTCAAAATGTTAGAGAAAATGGTGAAAGATTAGCTTATGGAGATCAGTGGAAGGGACCAGCAATGTTTAGTCTGCACAAGACTCAGGGATAAATGGTAGTATCTAGTATTTGAAGGGTTGTCATGTGGAAGAAAGATTAGATCTGTTCTATTTGGCTGAATGTGGCAGAACTCTGAGCATTGGGTAGAGATTGCAAAGAGAAAAATATAACCTTGATATCATGGGGGGAAAATCCCAATTTTCCAACAACTATAACTTAAAATTGGAATGGACTGTCTCAAAAAGTAATGGGTTACACTTGACTGAAGATCTTCAAGCAGATACTGAATGAATGCTCATTGGTAATGGTATAGTGAGGATTTCTTTTCAGGCATGTGCTTCACTAGACATCCTTTGGGGTTGTGTCCAGCTCTAAAATTCTGATTCTGTGAATTTACATCAAATCATAACAGTGTAAAATGGTGGAGGCAAAAGCAAGTTTGTATGAAGGTTGATGTGGAATCTGGCTATACTATGTGGTCCAAAGGGTATTCATATATGAAACTGGCAGCAAGAAGAAAATAGAATATATTTGTCAGCATTTCTATGATGATCTGTTTTTGTCATCAATAAAATGGAACCACCGCATTTGGAATCTAACCAAAGAAGTAGAAATGGCATTCATAAATACAGAGTTGGGAAGAGAAACAGCACCTGATTGAGTATATACAGAGGAAATAGCCTATAGAGGTGACACAGTCTTGAAAATATTGATCAATCTTATAACAAGATAGCCCTGGGAAGAGGAGATGCCAAAAGAATCTATAAAGCATAAAGAAGTGTTTAATACTTAAAAGGGGAAACCGATCACTATTGACCATTTTACTTTCTTTCTTATCTATATAAAAATCTTTATGAGATTTACATGATCATTGAGGATATGAAAATATGAGAATGGAATAGTTTTAGTCTTCTGTAATGTTTTTCTACAACAGATTCCATCATTATACACAATTGACTAAACAAGGCATCACTGAATCTATTGTTGGTTGATGATTTCATCCATGGATCTGCCAAGGACTATGGGCTCATGCAGAGCCTGACTACAAAGGGTCAATTTCACTCTTTAGCCCTTTTCTTCTACTCCAGAGTTTATTCTGGGGTACATCTCATTAAAAAAATCTTATGAATGGTTTGTGTCTGGGTTTCCCCCAAAGCAGGTTAACAGATCCCTTCTCTTACATGGCATAGTGGATAGAATGTGAAACTTGGAGTTAGGAGGAGCTGAGATTAAATTCTGTTTTTGATAATGTGTTACCATGGACAAACCACTTAGTTTTTACAAGCCTCAGCTTCTTCACCTGTAAAATGGGGGGGAGGGTGGATTAGATTGAATGTCGCTTCCAGTTCCAGATATGTGATCATAATATCAATGTTAGTACACTGATATTATGGGTATTGGCTACGGGATAACTTTTATTTCTTCCCTCACAGAAAATATATAAGATGAAAAGAACTCCCCATAGTTCATGAACTAATAGAAAAACAAGTCACTCAAATAGCCTATTAGATACCCCCCAATAATAAAAATTGGAAGCAAAATAGATGCCCTTCAATTGGGAATGTCTAAGCAAACTGTAGTACATGAATGTGATAGAATATTTCTGTGCTATAAGATACCATGAACATGATGACTACAGGGAAACATGGAAAAACTTACAAGAGCAAATGCAAAGTGAAGTAAGTTGAACCAGAAAAACAATATATACAATAACTACAACAATGTAAATGAAAAGAATAACAACTTTGAATGCTATGAAATTATTGATCAAAATTTCTTAAGCACCTACTATGTGCCAAGCACTCTGCTAAGCACTGGGGATACAAAGAGAGGCAAAAGACAATCCATGCCCTTAAGGAGGTCACAGTCTAATCAGGAAGAAAACATGCAAACAAATATATACAAAACAAGGATAAATAGAAAATAATTAACAGACAGAAGGCACTAGAATTGAGAGGGTTTGGGAAAAGCTTCCAGTAAAAGATAGGATTTTAGTTGGAACTTTAAAAAAAGCCAGGGAAGTCAGTAGGCAGAAATGAGGAGGGAGAGCATTCCAGGCATGAAGGACAGCCAGAGAAATTGCCCAGAGCTGAGAGATGGAGAGTCTTGTTCTCAGAACAGCCAGGAGCCCAGTGTCACTAGATTAAAAAGTACATGTAGGGGAGTAAGGTGTAAGACGACTGCAAAGGTGGAACAAGATTATGAAGGGCTTTGAATGCCAACAGAGCAATTTGTATTTGATCCTCCAGGTGATGAGGGGCCAGTGGAGTTTATTGAATAGGGGAGTAACATGATCAGACTTGACCTTTTGGAAAATCTTTTTGCTGAATGGGGGATGGATTGGAGTGGGGAGAGACTTCAGGCAGGCTGACCCACCAGCAGGCTGTAGCCAAATGTGAGGAAATGAGGGCCTACATAAAGCGGTGGCAGGGTCAGAGGAGACAGGAGGGTATATTTGAGGGACATTGTAGAAGTAAAATCGACAAACGCTGGCAACAGCTTAGATGGGGGAGATGAGAGATAGTGGGGAGTCCAGAATGATTCCTAGTTTGCAAGCCTGAGGGACTCAGAGGATGGCGTGTCCTCTATAGCATATATAATTACCAAGCTTAGCTGCAAAGAATAGATATGATAAGCTACTATTCTCCTACTTCTTTGCAGGAGCAGCTAGGTAGCACGGTGGATAGAGTACCAGTCCTAGAGTCAAAAAGGCCTGAATTCAAATCTGACCACAGATACTCTAGCTGTGTGACCCTGGGCGAGTCCCTTAACCCTGTTTGCCTCAGTTCCCTCATCTATAAAATGAGCCAGAAAAGGAAATGGAAAAACACTCCAGTATCTTTGCCAAGAAAACCCCAAATGGAGTCACCAAGGGTCAGAAAAGACTGAAGAACAAACTTCTTTGCTGGGGTATAGGATTATGGTTTTGTAATACTCTCTATAACATCAAATTTTTTTTGATATGTTGATTAGTTTTGTGGAACTTCTTTTAAAAATGTTTTCTTTTCTTTATTATATGGGATGAGTTTCTGGGAGATGGTGGGGGAAGGGATACAGTAGGAAATGTGAAGTTAAAAACCAAATATATAAATAAAAAGCTATTAAAAAGACTTCCTCTAAAAATAAAGATCCCTATACTTCAGGGGTCTTTTAAACAAATATGCCCCATTCACCTTGAGCCAGCAGTGTCTAATCAACTCACAGTACTATGGTACTATCATGGAAGGTTGGCAAGGTTCAGATTGTCAAGGCATGTAGTGATGGCAACCACACTGGCATACCCAGGACGGCTGCTAGTGCAGGTTCTTAGATCTGCTTTACTAAGGAAAGCAACTTAAAAGGGGTCAATGATCTTCTTTAATTACATGGAAAAAATTGAAAGAGAATAAAGACCAAGAGACAGGGCTCTACTGCCTGAATCAAAGCTTTACATCCACCACTGAATTGAGAGAGCCTTTATGTCTGAGGAGCTGGGGAGCTCTGTGGCCACTCAGAGTCTCGACCAGGGAATCACAACATCTTTCTCATGAGCAAGCCCTCAAAGCAAAACTCACCTCTCAGAATATACACTCTCAGCTAATAGAAATTAACAGAAGGTGTGTAAGTCTTCCTACAAGCAAGCTTCCCTTAATGGGCTCCACATGAGGCCTATTGATGGGCAGGGAAGATCTTATTCCCAATTAACTTTATATGTGTTCATCTTGATTCCTTTAGTTTCAGGATGGCAATCTGAAGAGAATCCTCTTCTCTTTTTCTAAAAAGCATACTATTGAGGAGCTCTTCCTCTGGGAAGCTAGTACCTAACTCTGACTCAGGAACTCTGGATCTCTTAGAAATTCTAGAACTTGTGAACTTTTTTTAAAAATTAATTTATTAATTTTTAGTTTTCACCATTCACTTCTATAAGATTTTCAGTTCCAATTTTTCTCCCTTTTTCTTCCCCCCTCCCCAAGATGCCATGCAATGTGATATAGGCTCTACTTATACATTCATATTAAACATATTTTCACATTAGTCATGATGTAAAGAAGAACTAGAACCAATGGGAGGAACCATGAGAAAAAAGAAACGAAACGAAACAGAAGAGAGCAAAGAGTATGCTTTGATCTGCATTCAGACTCATTGTTCTTTTTCTGGATTTGAATAGCATTTTCCATCATGAGTCTTTTGGAGTTATCTTAAGTCCTTGCATTGCTGAGAAAAGCTAAGTCTGTCAAAGTTAGTCATACTTGAGAACTCTTGAACTTGGGATTACCCAGCTAAACCCCCAAAGTGAGCAATGTCTGTTCTCAGGATCACCGGTCTTTGACCTGCATTCAACAAAGGAAACAAAGAAAGAAAAATAAGAAAGCCAGGAGTTGGATGTGCAGGAACTTTCAGTCATTTGCCATGTTATTACTGCAAATTGTCATTTTCTTTTCCTAGCTGGGTAAGGGAATCTCTTCCTATCCTTGCTGCACTATGGTCTAGAAGACCAAAATAGATGCAGAAAAATAAAGGATGGGGGTGAGAGTGGGGGTGGTTAGTATAGGTGAGGAGGACGGAAGATGACAATCCATCCTAAGTTCTCTTTTACAGACCATAGAGGAGGCTTCTCTTCTGAAAAGTCAACCATCTTGAGCCTAAGTAAAGTGTAACAAGTAATGTGGTAGTAATGGATAGGATTCTGGGCTTGGAGTCAGAAAGACCGAGGTTCAAATTTTATATCAGAAACTTACTACTTGAATGACCTTGGGCAAACCACTTAATCTCTTTTCTAAACTTGCTTCCATGGAAGGTGCCCTTTATTTGTTTACAATAAGTTATTCATATCATGTAACCTCTTCAAGTTGACTAGAGGTAAATATCAAATCATTCAGGGATTCCTGCCCCCCCCCTCCCTGCCATTATGCTACAAAAATGTGTTTGACTTAGTAGAGCAACATGTAGCCTTAAAGGCTTTCCTTCAACAAAGAGTCTCTCAGGAATATGTTAAAATTATACAAGATGCTTTGGCAAATGCCCCCACCACTCTGTTTAGTGATGCTTTGAGTATTAGTGACAGGTGAGTCACAAAATAGACCGTGCTCTATGAAAGTGTTTGATGCTGCCATGGTAGATGCCTGACGAAGGATGTGGGATTCCCTATAAATGATGGGGTTTTCCAGGAGCTCCTGTTTATGTATGGTGTCGAATTAATTGTTATAAAGTTCCATAACATTAAAAGCACTACCCATTGGGATTTATGGTTACTTAATAGGTATTAGCCTACTAAGCCTTCAGGGAAAAAACAAATGTATGGGAGAAAAAAAAAGCTACTTTCTAGACTATGTGGGGTCAGATGCCTTCTCCACTCATAGAGTGTATTAGTACTCTAGCACATACAAGTCAAGACAGAGTATAGAAATGTAGAAAATAAACTAGGCCTGTAATAAGCTATAACTGAAAAGTAGGGATAAAAATAAACAAACAAAAAAACCCTGGTAGAATGATATAGTTCAGTGGTGTTAATAGAAATGGGCCACTAAACCCTACGTAAGGATCCCTGCAGCTGCATGTCGACTTAGAAAACCACATATTAATATTATCTACATTTTACTATATTTTTATTTTTAACATATTTCTCAATTGCATTGTAACCTAGTTCAGCCACACTGCCCACAGGCTGTGTGTTTGAAACCTCTGCTATAATGGATTGCGATAAGTGAATTTTTGACTTAAGTTTCTTACCTCCATTTACTTAAGAGGAGCATGTCAGCTGCATAGGCTCCCAAAGTGGGTGATACCACCCCTTGGCAGGTCACTGGAATGATCCAGGGGGGTGGTAGTAGCCTTAGGTGCAATTGGGAAGCGTTGAATAAAAATAAGGGGGTGGTGGAAGCATAAGGAAAGAAGAGAAGACAATTTTGAAAAACTGTACATTTCATCTGTTATGTAACAGAGTTAAAGTCATAGTGATTACAAATGCAAGTTATAATGGATCAGCGGTCAAGTCTGTGACAGGTCTTAACAAACAAGTGTTGGCAGGTGAGTGTGCCCTGCATTGTTGTGAAGTCCAGCATGCATTGGCAGGAATATGTGTGTGTGATGACTTGTTTACAATATGATACCATACGGCTACATGATCCAATATTGCATCATCAAAAACTCCCACAAATTTACAATAAATTATTAAATTTAAGATGTGCCATTAAAAAAATAATATTTTTAGAATGATGCAAATTTCAAAAAATAAAAAAGGTTAAAGAGTTAAAGTAGATTTCCAGGGGGCACTGAGTAATTTTTTTTAAAAAGGGTGTGGTAGGCCAAATAAGTTTGGGAACCTCTGCTAGAGTCTGCAAAATCAAGCTTGAAATATCAACTCTAGTTTCAGTTTTTACCATCTGTTCCTTGACATGTAAATCATTATGTTCCCTTACTGCTCTTGAAGTTCCATTGTACTCATCCTGCTTGTGTATCCAAATTGTATATAATGCAGCTTATAACTAACTGATGCTCAGGGCTCACCAGCTGACTGATAAATATTCAATGTTGCTTGCACTCTAAGCATAGTAGACTGCATTTTTTGTCTCCTATTTTTGAGTCATTGATTAGTGATTAGAAATAGTACCTAGTCAATGGACCTCTAGCGAACAATTCTTATCATGGTATGAAGGACTAGACTTGGAGCCAGGAAGATTTGGGTTCAGATGCTGCCATTTAATTTGAGAAATTTTGGAGTGCTTGTAATGTTCCCAAATTTTCACCTTATGTACAAATAAATATCTTATTAACCATGTTTTCCTGGCATTCTGTGCCAGACCTGACTTAGGCTACAAGTAATTCAGGCCCAGATTATAATTTAATGTGGTACTCATGAATCCTAAGATAAAATAAAAACAACTTTACTGTTAACAAAGAATAAAATTTTAAAGAAGAACAACAATTATAAAAGGTTAAAAAAATGTCCATGATTTGTCTCTTTCTTTCTTCCTTCCTTTTTCTTCCTTTTTCCTTCCTTCTTTCTTTCTCTTTCTTTCTCTTCCTTCCTTTCTCTTTCTCACTTTCTTTCTCTCTTTCTTCCTTCCTTCCCCCCTCTTTCCTTCTCTTTTTTCCTTCCTCTTTCTTTCTCTCTTTTTTCCTTCCTTCCTTTCTCTCTCTCTTCTTTCCTTTCTTCCTTCCTTTTTTCCTTCCTTCCTTCTTTCTTTCTTTCTTTCTAATTTAGGTATTCCTTTTCCTTTGTATTCAACCAGGGCAGCTGGGCCATCGCATTCATGGAGGACAGTAAAAAATCCCACTAAACTTTTGACACCAACTCCTTCCTGATTGGGCCTTTTAAGCTTCACATGCAAAGAAGTAAAATAGTCTCCCCGCCCCCTTAAAGGACCAGTTTTGTCTACATAAAATTGATGCCATTCTTACCATAACTGGTAATGTTGTATGTTGAGGATTTCATAATATTACAATTCCTAAAGAATAGGTTTTGGGTAACCCATTCAGCATAGAGAGTTGTATAGTGGATATAAGTAGATGGCAACATATTTTCAACAATGACCTATGTACAAGAAGAGGTATAAAGGATGGCTTTCAAGAAATGTATTAAGACAAGGAAGTAGGCCAGTCATGGAGGGGGGATGAAGACAGTTTATGTGATGTGCTGGTACCCACAAAATCTAAAAGAGATCTAAAGCGGAGGTTAAGATTTTTTTTATGTGTGTCATGAACTCCTTTGGCAGTCTTCTCTGAACTCTCCTTTTTGGAATATTTTTTAATGAAAAAATAAAATAGATAACATTACAATGGAAAACAATTATATTTAAATAAAGATAATTTTTTCCCATCCAGACCCCCTGAAATTATCCATGGACTTCTTGAAGGTCTTTGCACCCAGGTTAAGATCACATGAGCTTCTTCCCTTCAGCTGGGTTAGGTAATCATTTAAAACAGAGAAGGACAAGCTTAATTCAGAGAACTCTATAAAATCATGCAAATCGAAGGGTTCAAATCTCTTAATCTATTTCAAGAAAACTTGTGAAGCTGTTGATGCTATCAAAGGCACGCCTATCCAAAAGCTACCCAATATTTGAAAGATGTCATATTAAAGAAGCAATTTGTTCCTTTCCAGTCGGGTTGCTGAAAAGAAAAAGTTATCTTCAAAGAATCTGAAGAAACAAAAACTTAAGATCCAGGAGTAAATGTAACATTGATATGAAAATAAAAATGAGATGATGACATTTTTGTAGGAAAAAAAAAACCCAACCCTGACCTAAAGGAAGAACTTCAGCATGCTGAATGTGGCCTCTATGGATGATCTATTGGAGGCAATGGGAAAAATCACACAGGATGAGAGGACTTGGGTGGGTTGCAACGTGTATTACTGTAGGGTATACCCACTTCAATAAGACCATGGATTCATTGTATATTGAAAGCCATTTTGTTAAATGTATTTCTCTACATTTATCCTAACATTTATAAGGGCAGAGACCATGCTTCTAGTCTACAATACCTAATATTTAGAACTCTGCCAGTTTCTCATAAATATGAGCTGGATTACACTGAATTGAATTGAATCAAGTTGTTCCTGAAAATCAAAAGACTTCACTCCAGTTCTTAATTTTGCAAATGAGTTAATGTAGAACTTGGGAAAAGTATTTTTTTTCCTTCATGGAAAAAAGGTTTCTAGGACGAGACATTAATGAGCTATATGACCAAGGGCCTAAAATTCTCACATCTGTGAAATAAAAGTAGGGGACTAGTTGTTCTCTGAGGTACTTCCAGCTCTAAGAATGTTTGACATATGATTCTTACGTGAAAAACTGAATTAGGTTCATCCTACAAGAGTTCAATTCATAAATAAAATAGAGGTGTGGTGCCATGCGTAGATAGAACACTGGGCCTGGAGTTAGGAAGACTAGAGTTCAAATGCAACCTCAGGTACTCACTCAGCTGTTTGACCCTGAGCAAGTCAATTAATCTTGCTTGCCTCAGTTTCCTTGTCTGGAAAATGAGCTGGAGAAGGAAATGGCAAAACTACTCTAGCATCTTTGCCAAGAGCACCCCAAATGAAGTCACAAAGAGTCACACACGACTCAAAAATGACTGAATGACAACAACATGTGTACTGAATTCAATCCAATGAACTTTTAAAGAGATAACTGTTAGGCACAAGGCAGCAATGTAGGCAATACAAAGACCAAAAGCACAATTCTTGACCTCAAGGAACTTATATCCATTCTGCTTTGTGGATGCAAAGGTACATAGATAAGCACAGAACAAAGAATATTGAGGAGAGAAAAAGCATCAAAAGCAGGGGATAAGGGAAGACTTCCCAGAGGAGGTGACACTTTAGTTGAGTCTTGAAGGACCATAAGTATACTGAGAAACAGGATGAGGAGGCGATGGTATATATGTACAGCTGTATTAAAGTGTTGTCTATACTCAAATAAAGCTTTCTGGTTCTCACTGACATAATCTCTGATCCTGCGCTTTTATGATCCAACTGGCTGTAGGACCTATTATATGCATAGAAAGTGCTCAATAAAAATTGTTGAATTAAGTAATGAGAACATTTATATATACACAAATGAGCCATCCCGGCTATAGAAGCAGCTTCAAAACCTTGAAGACTTGAGATCAAATCCAGCCTCTATACTTACTGGCTGTTTGACCCTTGACAAGTCACTTAACCAGTAAGTACTCTAGGCCATTCTCTAAAACTATAACTTTCAGGATAAGGTACCAGACACCGAGGTCCTTACCCGAACTAAACTGCCAAGCATTCAAACTCTGCTTCACAGAGCACAACTCTGACGGGTTGACCACGTCGTTCGAATACAAAACATATGCTTGCCAAAAAAACTGTTTTATGGAGAACTCACACAGGGCAAGCGTTCACATGGTGGTCAGAAGAAGCAACACAAGGACACTCTCAAGCTCTCGCTTGAGAACTTTGGAATTGATTGTGTGACATAGGAGACACTGGCACAAGACTGGCTTAGCATACATAGCATGCTTACACCAGAGAAGGTGCTGTGCTCTACGAGCAAAGCAGAATTGAAACAGCTCAAAGGAAATGCAGGATGCACAAGTTTGGAGATCTACCCCAAATGTTCACATGGACTATTCGTGCCTGACCTGTGGTAGAGCATTCCGAGCTCATATTGGCCTGATCAGCTACAGTCAAACACAATGAATCTTGACTCAAGCATAGTGATGCCATTTTGGTCCTCTTTGAGAATGAAGGACAACAACCAACCAACTTTCTCAGAAGGTACCAAATGGTTTTCATTAATACGGGGAGTTTCCTCATCTGGGAGTTACTTTTACCAATGAAATTGCAGGCCCAGTATCCCTATTCTATATACAAGATGTTCCCCAAAATCATACTGTACTAAGATTCTGGGACATGTGTATGTGTATACATAATTTATCTCTCCCACACACCCCACTGTATCACTGCCTTGTCCTCATGGAAGAACTTGTATAAAGATATACCCAGCTGAATACAAAATTCCAGAGAATAGCAAGGAGAGATAAGAAGGTTTTCTTAAATGAGCAGTGCAAAGAAAATAGAAGAAAGCAATAGAATGGTAAAGACAAGTGATCTCTTAAAAATATTAAAGATGTCAAGGGAATATTTCATGAAAAAATGGGCACGAAAAAAGATAAAACTGGTAGGGACTTAGAAGTAGAAGTCACTAAGAAGAGGTGGCAAGAATATACAGAAAAACTATACAAGAAAGATCTTAATAATCACCTATAATCACAGTGGTATGATTACTGCTCTAGAGCCAGACCATCTGGAGAATGAAGTCAAGAGAGCCTTAGCAAGCATTGTTAACTATAAGGCTGGTGGAGGTGATGGAATTCCAGCCAAGCTATTTAAAACCCTAAAAGATAATGCTGTTAAAGTGTTGCACTCGATACACCAGCAAATGTGGAAAACACAACAGTAGTCACTGGATTGGAAAAGATCATTTTACATCCCAAACCTGAAGAAGGGCAATGCCAAAGAATGTTCAAATTATTGAACAATTGCACTCACTTCACATGCCAGCAAGGGTAAGCTTAAAATTTTGCAAGCTAGGCTTTAGCAATGTGACCCAAGAATTACCAAAAGAGCAGGTTGGTTTTCGAAGTGGCAAAGGAACCACAGACCAAATTGCCAACATTTGCTAGTTTATGGAGAAAGCAAGGGAGTTCCAGAAAAAAACATCTACTTCGGCTTCGTTGACTACACTAAAGCCTTTGACTATGTAGGTCACAACAAAATGTGGCAAGTTCTCAAAGAGACAGGAACACCCAGATCATCTTACTTATTGCCTGAAGAACATGTAAGCAGGTCAAGAAGCAAGTTAGAACCAAACATGGAACAGCTGATTGGCTAAAGATTGGAAAAGAAGTATGACAAGGCTGTATATTGTCAACTTATTTATTTTAACTTATATGAAGAATACATCATGCAAAATGCCAGGTTGGATGAATCAACACCTGGAATTAAGGTTGCTGGGAGAAATGTCAACAATTTCAAATGTGCAGATTTTACTATTCTGATGGCAGAAAGTGAAGAGAAATTAAGAAGACTTTTGATGAGGGTGAAAGAGGAAAGTGTAAAAGCTGGCTTGAAGCTTAACCAAAAAACAAGACAAAACAAAAAATCCCAAACCCCCTATAATTTTGGCAACTGGTCCCATTGCCTCCCGGCAAACAGAGGGAGAAGATGTGGAAGCAGTGTCAGATTTTATATTCTTGGGCTCGAGATCAATGCAGATGACAACTGCAGCCATGAAATTAAAAAATGTTTGCTGCTTGAAAGGAAAGCTATGGCAAATCTGGACAGCGTACAAAAAGCAGAAACATTATGTTGCTAACAAAGGTCCAGATAGTCCAAGCTATGGTTTTTCCAGGAGCAATGTATGGCTGTGAGAGTTGGACTAGAAGAAAAGCTGAGTGCCACAGAATCAATGCCTTCAAATTGTGGTGCTGGAGAAGACCTTTGAGAGTCCCTTGGGCAGTAAAGAGATAAAATCAGTCAATACTTAAAAAATTAACCCAGGCTTTTCACTGGAAGGTCAGATACTGAAGCTGAAGTTCAAATACTTTGGTCACATAATGAGAAGATGGGATTCACTAGAAAAGACCCTGATGAAAGATTGAAGGCAAAAGAAAAAGGGGATGTCAGAGGATGAGACAGATAGTGTCATGGAAGCAATGAACACGACCTTGGACAGACTTTGAAAGATAGTGGAGGATAGAAGGGTCTGGCATGCTATGGTCCATGGGGTCATGAAGAGTCAGACCTGACTGAACAACAACATACATAATTTATACATATGTGGCATGGCCCTCTGAGATCTTATGTATATAATTATGCCTATAGTTATTTAGATAGAATGACTGAACATATGGGTATATAAAATACATATTTCACATTACACATACACACAAATACATATATACTATATATGCATATACATGTATATACACATATAAACACATGGACACAAACAATCCCCAAACTATTAAATACATACATATCCACATATCATTTTTTATCATCTAGTTTATTTCCATCCATGATCATCAAATTAGTAGACTGGGTCTTTGATAGAACTATTATAATTCTTCTAGTTTGCTTATTCACTAAGGACTTCTAACATACCTGTATATTTATTGAGTCTTCTGAAGTGAAAAAATTAGGTTTATATTTACTCTGCCCAGCCCAAGGCAGGTAGTACAGGTAGGTAGTGTTTCCACAGGTTTGGTTTTGTTAATAAGCTTTAATAAGGGCATTTGAACAAACAAACCATCAGGCTGAGAATAAAAGAATCAACACAGATACATAATAATTTGGGGCCTCTAAGGTTGTTATAATATGGTTATTCATCTCTATCTCTATATCTCTACTCTATATCTCTACAATGCCTGTGAATTCCACAGAGGTGTTATTAAATATGAATGAGCTAATTTTATTCCAATTTCATGATGGTAGAAATTACAGCAAAAAAAGCCCTCCAGATCTGTGTGGTATGGGGAGAAGAATGTCATTAATCCTTGAACTTCTCCTAGACAATGAGGTATAATTGAGAGACCTTGTCAAGTAGTGCAGCGACAGAAAAGAATCACCTCCCTAGTCTCCTTTGTTTCAATTAATGATTGCCAGTTCTAAAAAAGAAACAGGTTTATGATTTAAACCAATTTCAATTATTAATTGGGAGAGAAGACAACTGTATTCTTATTTTGACAGACCTTTACCTAAATTGCTAACAAATTCTTTTTCTCCCCCACTTAATAGTATTTTATTTTTTTCCGATTACATGTAAAGATAGTTTTCAACATTCACTTTTACAAGATTTTGAGTTCCAATTTTTTTCTCCCTCCTTCCCCTCCCCTCTCCCCAAGAGAGCAAGTAATCTGATATAGGCTATGCATATACAATCATATTAAACATATTTCCACATTAGTCATGTTGTGAAAGCAGAATCAGAACAAAAGGGAAAAATCAAGAGAAAGAAAAAACAAACAAAAAAAGAGAGAGAGAAAAGTATGCTTCAGTCTGCATTCAGACTCCATCAGTTCTTTCTCTGGATGTGGATAGCATTTTCCATCAGGAGTCTTCTGGAATTGTCTTAGATCATTGTATTGCTGAGAAGAGCTAAGTCTATCAAAGTTGGTCATCTCACAATGTTGCTGTCACCGTGTACACTGTTCTCCTGGTTCTACTCACTTAACAAATTCTTTACCCCACACCATTAGGTTACATTACAATTGTAATTTGGTGGCTCCTAGTTCTTGTAAATCATAGCTCCCCAGGCTCTGTGCTCCAGGACCCATGGGGTTCCTCTGAATACTTGATTCAAATATACATTCTTCTGAAACCTTTCAGAGCACAGTTTGAATGCCCCAAACCTTCAATGCAACCCTCCATTTTTCATGCTGGTGGTTAGCAGGCTGTTTCTAGAGGTTGGCGTTTTTTTTCTTTTTTCTTCCCCATAAATGCAGAGCAAAATGACACTGGAAGGTATAAGGATAGATGTGCTTTTTACCCAGCATAAAGGTGAAAGTGAGATTAAATACAATGTTCCTTTTTTTACCAAAATAAAACAGAAACTGGAGACAAAAGCCTTAAACCTTAATGCTGTGTTTTAAATATGGGCAACACCCACAGTCCAAAAGAAGGACATCTAAGATCCAATTCTTCAGGGATGGTTTCATCCTGGACAAGATCATATGAGGAATAACCATTTATATAACTGCCCTGCTTTCTTTACTTCCTCACCTATGCTTTACCTCAGACGTCCTTGTTTTGTCATTTCTCTGGCCACTTCTGCATCCTGTCAAAGGGTCAGCTCCCACAAATGCCAAGATGACTTTTCAGTTCTCTGAGAAATGCTCTTTTTTCTTCAGATTTAAAGGATCCTGTTTATTCTGTTTCCTAATTAGCTCTATTCATTTGTCAAGGTAACTCTCACAGCCGTCCTAGAAATCTCCCTTTGATCAATCCAGAATTGAATTTGAAGAGACTCTTGGGAAGTCCAGTGAAAATTATGCTCCTGTTTTCTGAGGAAGGATTCTGGACACGAGGCTCCTTGGACCCCAGAAGTGAAGACTATAGCAGCCAAGTGCCACCAAGTCTCTCAAAAAAGTGAAAAATACCATCTTCTCTCTTTAAAATGAAGCGAACTGGTATGTTCTGGTTATGAGAATATCCCAATTAGTAGAAAGAAACAATGTAGAAAAATGGGTAGAAAAATCACTGGATGAGGAGTCTGAAATCCTGGGTTCAACTCTGGGCTCTCTGCTCCCAATTCTACAATCTAAGGTGAATCACTTCTTTATTAATATTTTCTATTAATATTATTTATGAATTGTAGCCTCAGTTTCCTTGTCTACAAAATGAGAGGGTTGGACTACCTGATTTCTGAAGTCTATAGCTTTTTTGGGGGGATTCCCCATTACTTGAGGGTTTTCAAGCAAACACTGTATGACTACTTGGGTATCATTTAGGGCAGTGGTGGGATTCAAATGAATTAACAACCGGTTCTTCTCCGAACTGAGCCAAGACACCGCCCTCACTGCTGACATGTTGGGCGCAGGCCCCGCCCCTGCTAACAATGGGATCATGGAACTCAACCTAAAATTAGGTAGGCTGAATCCCACCACTGGTTTAGAGCAGATTCATACTGAGCTATGGGTTAGATTTTGATGTTCTTCATGAACCCTTCCAACTCAGCTTCTAACTCATGTGTATACTTAAAAAAATTTTTTTTTAGTTTCCAGTGCCCAGCCTCTTCACTACTGTCTTTGCCTCCTTTTCTGTCTCCCTACAATCTGTCTGGAATGCCACTACTAGATTAATTTTACTTAAGACTTGGCTCCAATCCCATCACTCCTGTGCTTCTAAACTCTAGTCACTCCCACGTTGCTCATCTTCCTCATAGGGCATTCAAGGCCTTCCAGTAATCTGACTCAAGCCTGTCCTAGTAGTCTTATTTCATGCTGCCCTTTATATAGACTGTAGTTCTGCCAAACTAGTCTATCCACTATTCCTCCAACATGTCTCACACTTTGCCCTTTCTGTGTACCTTTGTTCGAATTATCTCCTATACCTGGAATGACCTTCCCTCTATCTCTCCTTGCTGAAATTATACCTGTACCACAAAGTTCAATTCAAGGTCCCACCTCCTCCCTGAAACCTTCCTTGATTTGTCCAGATAATTCCTCTTCTGGTTATTACGTCCCTTATAGTAATAGCTCACATTTATATACAACTTGACTAAATATTTTCCTCACAACAACTCTGTGGGATAGGAGGTACAAGTATTATTCCCATTTTATAGATAGGAAAATTGAGTCTAAAAGGTTAAATGTACACAACTATTAAGTGGTAGAAGGAGGATTTGAATCCAGGTCTGGGCAAGTCACTTAACTCCATTTGCCTCAGTTTCCTCATCTGTATAATGAGCTGGAGAGGGAAATGACAAACCTCTCCAGTATATTTGCCTAGAAAACCCCAAATGAGGTCATGAGGAGTCAGACATAACTCAACAACAACCACAACTTCTTATTTCATCTTGTTCTATTTCCCTGACCGTTGCCCTTTATGCACTTAAAACAAACACTGTTTGATATCGGTTACAAGGCTTATGTTTCTGTCTGGCCTCTAAGTACCTCGAGGGCAGGATCATATGTTTCAAAAATCTTTTTAACTTCCCAAACTCTAGCATAGGGCCTTTCCCATAGTAAGAACCCAATGAATGTTTGTTAAATGGAATACTATGTGTGGGACAGGGTCTGGTGGACCCATGATTTCATCGATAGAAAGAAGTCACTCTGCAAATGTAGCTTGACCCCTCCTCTGCAAGTTAGAGTCTTAAAGAATTACCTAGAGAACTGAGAGGTTAAATTACCTGCCCAAGGTCACACAGTCAGTTTGTGTCTGAGACAGGACTTAAACCCAGGAGTTCCTGGCTCTACCCCAGGCTACCTCTTTACTCTATGTGGATCCCCACTTTTGAAAGAATTTCACTTAATAGGTGCTCAATGAATGTTTGTTGAATAAATGTGTGGAATTGTGCTGAAAATAATTTAATTTTCTTTTGTTGATTCAAAAAGGCCTCAAGGACATCGTTGCCAATATGATAATAATTATAGTGATGAATGTGGGCATGTCAGTTAATAGACAGGGTTATTGATGGAACGCTGGATAAACCAGCTCTATATAGAGACGTGAGCAGTGACATAAGTAGAAATTATACAAGGTTGGGTTTGTGTGGGTGTCTCAAAGGCTGAAGACTTAGCAGCTGGTGGTGATGTGTATAAAAAACAGGGCTGTGGCCCATGAAGCCTCTTTATGGGTTTGTTTGCTTTCAGGGACATCCTTAAGAGAGGCGTGGGGCCCAGTACAAATTACATTGCTTCCTTCTTCGCTTCCCCACCCCCACATGCATGCACATTTTCCTATAGGTAAAAAAGCATGTTCAAATGAAAATCTGGGACAGCCTTGAAGAGAAAAAGGAACCACAGGAGGATAATTCAAAACCTGGGCAGTGAGGTAGTTATAGTTTAGAGGATTTAGCCCAGATCTGGTTGATGAGGGGCCCTTGGTTTGTGTGAGTAACCTGGACCCCCTTTGTAGTCTTGGGAAGCCTATGGACCACCCCCCCCCACCCCAGGAAAATGTTTCTAAATGCATAAAATAAAATGCATAGTACTACAAAGGAAATCAATTATATAGAAGTAGTTATCAAAATATATTTTTTTAAAAATATCATAGTCCTCCTGAAATATAAGCATGGATTTCAGGACATGTGGATTCGAAGTGGAGAATCCCCTGCTCAAAGGTAATTTAGGGTTTGCAGGAGTGAGATAGGAAGATGTGAGAGTTGAGGTTGAGAGGGGAGAGAGACAAAGAGAAGAGATAGACAGAGACATAGAGAAGAGAGAGACAGAGACAGAGAGACAGAGATAGAGACAGAAAGGAGAGAGACAGAGAGAAAAGAGACAACCAGAGACAGAAAGAAGAAACACACAGAGATTGAGAAAGATGAGCGAAAAGCACGCCAAGACTGAAACGGACATAAAGAGATACTAAATTCTTCCCTGAGAATGGCCAGTGATTAGCTCCCTCTGTCCAGTATCCGGCAAAGCAGTGCCCAAGGAAGCACTCTATAATTGGTTTTTGACGATCACTTAGCAAGCAGAAAAACCAGCGAGAAGGTATGCTTCAACTTGGCCGGAGAACAATGCGACGCCTCCCCCTCCCCCGCCATCCCTCAGCCCCTCCACACAGGCATTGCCAAGACAGCCGGGGTCATTTCTGAGTGGAGGTGTCAGCTCCTACAAGTTTCTGGCACCAGGATCATCAAGTCTCCAGAGAGTGGTAGCATCCCAACCTCTGGCAGTTCCGCAAATGCTGCTTCTCCCATTAATACCATGGGCTTAGTTTAGGGGAAACAGCAGTGCTTACCCGAGGCAAAATCGGGAAGTAGCCAATCGTCTCTTTGGGTGCATTCGTTCATTCATACAACATTTATTAAGCATCTACTATGTACAAAGTCCTGCAATTTCCTGCCTCCTTCAAGTGCCTCTCCACACTTCCTGCTCCCCCAGCCTCTGGATACCTCATTTGCTCATTCTACCTCCAGACCGCTCTGTAGCCCTAGGCCAATTCTAGGCAAAATCGTGGAGTCCAGCCTGGCTCCCTCCTAGTTCTCTAGTCTTTTTTTTTTCTCCTTAGAAATTCACTTCTATTCCCTTTTCACTCCAGCTTTACAGTCCTCCCTATTGAAACCACTCTCCGAAGCCACTGAAACTCATTCACAGCAAGTAAAAACAGTGTCAAGTTTATCTACTTTAATTTTAAAAGAAATCAAAGCTCAAGCTAAAGTAATGAAGTTCTAATGGTAGAATTTCATATATTAGACTGAGAGAGGAAGTTTTTTTGGGGGAGGGAGAGGGGAAGAAAAGGAGGTGAATTAATGGTATCTGCGATTTCTCAAAACCATTAAAATCTCATCAGTTGCTCATCGGTGTTTGTCTCTATGCTCCAAACCCTTCTCACAGAGGAGGTGGTGGTCACCTGGACTGAACCTTGAAGAAAGACAAACATGAAGTGCCTTCTTGGAATGGGGGACTACATGGAGGTAAGAGATAGAGTGGGGGAACATCTAGTAGTCTGGTTTGTTTGAAAAAAAAAGAGTTTGTGAAAAGGATCAGTATGAAATAAATCTGAAATGGTGGTTGGGAGCTATACTGGGGAGGGCTTCAAAAACTAGGCTGAAATTTTTTTTTCTATAGGCAGTAGGGAGCCATTGAAGATTTTAGAGCGAGGGAGTAACACCGGTAACACCTATGCCTTAGGAAGATTATTTTGACAGCTGTGGGTGGATGGGAGAAGGGAGACACTGGGAACAGGGAGAACTATTAGAAGGCTATTAATCTACTCTCTCTTCCTTCTCTGTTTCCCTCACCCCTCCCCTGTTCTGACTCCCCTTTTCCCCATCAATCCTATGCTCCATCATCTTGGAGCCTTATTCGTTTCCAGGGAACTGAAAATATAATCTGTGCTAAGGTTAATTATTAGTAATGTATCATACTCTCCAAAAAAAGATAGAATTACATTTTTAATAGGGATCTTGTGGATATCATATGTTAACTCACACGAATTAATCTGATGGTCAGAATTTTAGGGATTGGGGCAAACTGATTAGTGGAAGCAATATCTTTGTCCCTGAAGAGCTTCTAGGCCCTTGCCCCTCAAACCACATCCTTATGAATAGGGCCAGCCCCAAGAACCAGAATTGGAAACAGCCCTGCTTTGCTCCGTTTTGTTCTGTCTTAATATTGACCGGTAAAAGACAGGCTTAAGTGTGGATTTGAGATGCTATGGACATTGCGTTCCTACAGCCCCTGCCTATAAGCTTAGACACCTAGCTATTTCTTCAACTTCTGTGTCCAATTATCTTTGCAATTCCTTCGGCCTTTAATGTCCTCCCACCCTCTCTATCTGCCTGTCAAAATACTAACCACCTTTCAACACCCAGCTCATAGGCTACGTCTCCTATGAGGCCTTCTGAGGCAGCTAGATGGCTCAGTGAATAGAGCACTGAGCCTGGAGTTATAAAATTAGCTGTGTGACCCTGAGCAAGTCACTTAGCTTCTGTTTGCCTCAGTTTCCCCATATGTAAAATTATTATAATAGCACCTACCTCCCATGGTGGTTATGAGGAGCAAACAAGATAATTTTAAAGTACTTAGGCCAGTGCCTGGCACATAGTAAGCGCTACATAAATAAATTTTAGCTATGATGACTGTCATCATTACAGCTAGAAATGATCACTGTCTTTTGAATTCACCCATTTCCTTTACTTTCACCTGATGTCTGCACATAGTAGTAACTCATTCAAAATAATAACTGGCATATTTGCAAAGTACTTCATAGACATCTCTTTCAGGTCTCACAATAAACCTTTCAACAGGCACTATCATTATGCTCTGTTTACTGAGGTTCAGAAAGAGTTAGTGAATTCCTCACAGTTACGCAGCTTAATAAGGCAGGAACTTGAATGCAGATCTTTCTGACTCCAAGCATTCCAATGCTTATTTCCTCTGACTACAAAGAAATAGTTGCTGAATGAATGAATGGCTCCCATCCATTTGAACTAATTCATCTTAGCTTAAGTAGAAAGAGGAGACAATTAAAAAATAAATGTCACAGTTGTGAACATTACTTTGAATAATCTTTTTAATTGGACTGTTTGGTGTTGTCTGCACTGTCTGGATTGGCAGGAACTTGGGTGAGTCCTGCAGAGAGGAAAAAAGGTGGTGGTGGGGGGTGGGGGAAGGATGCATTGGAAAATACTATCATTGCTGCCTGGTAAGCTCAAAGGGCATATTTAGCAGACCACATTGATTTCTTTCTTTTTTTTTTCTTTTCCTTATACCATGGGGTCCTGATAATAAAATGGCTGAAATAAGCATTCTTTCCTGTTCACCTCTCATAAAGTTTTAGTCAGCCCTTGGGAGCCACTGACTGCCTGTTTCCAAGGCTGTTCATGCCCATTTCTCCTGCATATATGTCTGAAAGTGATTATTCACATAGTGTGTGGTGTGTGGCGTATGCGTGTGTGTGTGTGTGTGTGTGTGTGTGTATGTGTGTGTTTGGGGTCTGCAGAGGGGAGAAAGGGAAGAAAGGAAAGAGAAATGAGATAAGGGAAAAGCCATTGAGAGAGGGAAGAAAGGGAAGAAAGGGAAGAAAAATGAGATAAAAAGGGAAAAGCGATTGGGAGAGGGAAGAAAGAAGAGAGAGGGGAGGGAGGAGAGAATGGAAAAGGGAGAAGGGGGAAGGAGGAGAGGGGACAGAAAAGAATGATGCAGGGAGAAGAAAGGGAACAAGGAAAAGAGAGAGGAAGAGAGGAGGTGTAAGAGGAGAGAAAGAGGAATAAAAGGGGAAGAAAGAAGTGAGGGGGCAGAAGGAGAGAGGTGAAAGGGGAGGAGAGAGAAAGGATGGGAATGGGAAGAAAGAAAGGGGGGGAGGAAGAGGAAGAAGAGGTGAGAGGAGAAGGAAGAGACAAGGAAGGCATTTTACTGCAACCTCTTCCCATATCTCCCAGCCTCTGTTTTAAAATGGAGTTATAAAGTAGGTCCCAGAAGTGGCTGGGAGAGCATCAGATGAAAGATGCTTCGTGTGTACAATGTAATTACTTCCCATTGTTCTGATATGCTTGTGGAACTTCCCAATTACCTTGAGTGGGGTTTTGTTTTTTGTCTCTAAGAAGGAATTTTCACTGTTATATTCTTTGGAAAAATATTTTAAAAAACCCCTTTTTACGTTTCTTGTTCTAAAAAGGGGAGAATTTTTAGTTCTATTCAGATAGCAACATAAATATATGAGAAATATAATGGTTCAGAGTTAGTGTCTGTCTGACAAGAAGCTAAGGGGACCCGGTAGGTTTAAGAATTTCCGTGGTGTAAATGAAAGTGCTTGGTACCTAAAAGTCTGTGCTCAGTGAAAGACAGAAATCCTATGTCTTCCTTTGGACTGTAAACTGACAAGATCCCCTGGGAGATTTCTGGAAGTCCCTTCTGGAAGAAAAAAAAAACATTCCTTTTTGAAAGGTAATACATTTGACCTCGTGTCAAAATCAGCCACACTGGTCTACCCAGTGCAAAGGGAATCCTTTTTTAAGATCTGGAAATAGATATTAAGGACTTCTCTGCAACACAGTCAAAGCAAGCACAATACCCAGAAATGTTATAAAGTCATTACAAAATGAGAAGTGAGATGTGGACTTCTTTCAGTTTGTACAATCAGATGCAGGACCCAAGAAAGTCTTTTCTCTTTCCTTTCTCTCTTATATCTTGTGTGTTATCAGTTGTTTTTCATGTTTTCTCTTCCATTGGGCTGTTTGAAATCAGGGACAATATTTTGCTTTTCTCTGTATTCCTACTGCATATAATAGGTGCTTAATAAATGCTTATTCACTGCCTGCTCCTTCAGTACTGCATCCTGACTGGATGTGGCCTTAGGTTCTGCTGGATGGCAGAGTGCAGTGGGTCCCCCCCAAGCTGAAAAGGTTTGGGGTATAGGCCTATGGACAGTGTGGCTCAAATTCATAAATAGTTTAGCCCCAAGGCTGATGAATTTCTTAAGTCATAACTCTTTAGGACCATCCACTAGATAGGAGAGGGGTTATGGACTGTATCAGCGAAGAGAATACCTATGTCACATTGAAGGTGGAACATTGGGTTTTCTCCAGAATAATCCAGTTCATCTGTTTATGCTGACCAACTTAACTGGATAATAATTGCCAAACCCTAGGTGACAGCATGCCGACTAGATGTAATATTTCACATAAAAATGTCTGTTTATAAACCTGGTTAATTTTTTTAAATGTATTTTTAAAAGTTGCAATCCAATCAATTTCAACTCTTAGCACACAGTCTGTACAAGAGAACAGAGGTAGTTTTTTCTAGTCACAGTTGCTAAGGAAACTATTGTCTTTAAGTTAATCAGTAAACATGTAGCAGTTGATATTGTCTGTTGAGGGAAAAAAGCTTTCTCTTTGGACAGTGAAACCTTACTCCCTTGTGACTGGAAAAGACAGTGACGGTGAAACAATGTAGTCCAGTGAAAGTTGCTGTAAGCTTGGTGGCACAGTGGAGTCAGGAGGCCCTGAATTCAAATTTGGCCCTGGATATTTGCTAGCTGTGTGACCCTGGGCAAGTCACTTCACCCTGTTTGCCTCAGTTTCCTCATCTGTAAAATGAGCTGGAGAAGGAAATGGCAAACTACTCCAGAATCTTTACCAAGGAAACCCCAAATGAGGTCATGAAGAGTAGGACTTTAATCGACAAACAAGTAAACACCTAGAACTCAGTAGATTTGGGTTCTAATTCCAGCTTTTGCCACTTACTTCAATTCAACTAAAACCTGTGAATCAGTTCTCACAAGTCACTCTTTGACTCACTTTGCCTCCATCTAGGATTTCCCCTGGGAATATCAGTAAACCAAGTAGCCTAAGAGTCTTAGTGGAGTTTTAAGCTAAGCTCATCATCAGGAAACTAATAAACATGGAGACTGCATTGGTTTTGGTCCTCACACTTCACTTCTCCGTAGCCTCTGCCCCTTGGACTCAAGAGCTGAAAGTAGAGCAAAAACCCCTCTCAAAACTGCCATTTAAAGAGTTCAGATAGCTCTTCCTTTCCCACCTGCTGTTCTGCTTGAATTCAGCACTAGTACTCTCATTCCTAGTCTCCCACCCCATTTCTCATTCAGGCACCTTCTCCCCCTCCCCCCACTTTTCAGCTTTCTTTTGTGTGTTGTCTTTACCTGTTAGAGTGTAAGCTCATTGAGGGCAGAGGCTGTCTTTTTCATATTTATATCTCTAGTCCTTAACAGCAGTGCTTGACATACTTGATAAATGTTAGGTTATGTAGATGGTAGGGGCAGCTAGATGGCTCAGTGCTGGGCCTGGAGTTGGGAAGACCTGAGTTCAAATCTGGTCTCAGACACTTACTAGCTGTGGGACCCTGGGCAAGTCATTTAACCCTGTTTGCCTCAGTTTCCTCATCGGTAAAATGAGCTGGAGAAGGAAATGGTAAACTACTCCAATATCTTTACCAAGAAAACCTCAAATGGGGTCACAAAGAGTCAGACACAATTTAACAACAATAAATGTTTGTTGTAATTGTAGCTTAAAACTGTACTAAGACTTTTGGGACACCCTGTGTAACTTTCTACTATGCATATGTGTGTATATATGTGTAGATATGTGTAACTCAAGTTAACTGTATAGAGATATTTTTCCCTTCTCCTCTCTATATCTAGATAACTCAGGTTTTATTTTACCTTTCAGAAAATACAAAACACAAAAAACTCATAACTAAGTATATAAACAACCAAGGCAACTCTGTTGTGCTTTTTGGTAGGTCCCATATATCCTAGGCACATAGAAGGTCCTCCAAATTGATAGAAGTACCCTGTAGTCCGGGTCCTTCTAAAGAGGGAGGTGGTTAAGGTTGATACAGTTGGACTCTCCCTCCAGTAAATCTCATCTGCTACACTAAGGATAGTGTAGGACTTAAGTCTATCCCATCAAGGGTAAGACTATCCCATGAAGGTTAATACCATGGTGCCCCATGGATTATTAGTACTTCTAATTCTAGATACTAGAGGAGGGAGGGCAGAGTGGCATCAATGAGGACACTTAAACTTCATAGGGAGAGATAACTTCATTGCTATAGCTTATCCACTAACCTTGCCCAGGCTCTTTTCCTTCTACCCAACTAACACTCATTAACAACTTCCCAAGTGTAAAGAGCTAGGGAGGTCCCAATCACAAAAGCCAGAATGGTTCCTGCTCTCAAGTACCTTATATTCTATTGGGGAGTGGGGTTGGATTGAGCATGTATACAAATTAAATTTAAATACAACTAGATTTCAATACCAACAATTGGGAGAATCAGGAGAAGTCTCTCAAAGGAGGTGGCAATTTAGCTGACCCTTGATCCAGGAAACCAAGATTCTAAGGAACAGTGGGAAGAAGGAAGTACCTTCCAATCATAGAGAACAGCCTCTGCAAAGGCATTCAAATAGAATGTTGAGGTTGGGGACTAGCCAGGAGTATAGTGTGGCAGAATATAGTGTGAATGACAGAGAAATATGAAATCTGTAAATATAAGTGCAACCCAGTTTAAAAGGGATTTTAAATTCCAGAATGAGGAATTTGCATTTTATCCTAAAGATAATAGAGAGCAACTGGGGATTTTTGAGCAAGAGAGTATCATGATCAGATTTATGTTTTTGGAATATTAATTTGGTAGCTGTGTAGAAGATGGATAAGGAGTATAGAGAGGAAGGAAACTCCTGGTAGGTGCTAAGGAAGACCTGAACAAAGGCAGTGGCTACTTGAGTAAGGAGAAAAGGATAACTGAGAGAGATATTGGTGCAGAATCAACAAGATTTGGCTACTAATTGGATAGATCTGGTAGGGAGGGGGAGAGAGAAATCAAGGATGACTGAGTTGTGAACCTGGGCCACTGGAAGGATAGTGATGCAGGGAGAGGTAAGTTCCAAGGATGGGTGGGAATAATAATGAGTTCTGTTTTGGATACGGTGAGTTTGAGGCATCTCTATCCAGGTAGAGAGATCCATCAGAAAAGTGACAGCGAGATTCAGTCTTAGAAGAGAGATTAAGGCTAGAAATAGATTTGTGAATCATTTGCATGGAGATGATAATTGAATTCATGGGAACTGATGATGATGAGAGAGATAGACAGACAGACAGACAGACAGACAGACAGACAGACACACACACACACACACACACACACACACACACACACACACACATACCCACACAGAGAGATAGAGACAGAGAAAGACAGAGAGATAGACAGAGACAGAAACATACAGAAAGACTGAGAGTAAGAGAAGCAACAGAGAAATAGAGAGAGAGAGAGAGGATCAGAAAAAAAAAAGTCTTAAAGGACATTCATAGTTAGTGGCTGGGAGAAGGACAATGATTCAGAAAAGGAGAACTGAGGAAGAGTGATCAGACTAATAGTAAGAGGGGGCAAGAGATTTTAGGATGGAAAGATTGTAGGTTGTATGATTGAATTAGTCAGCTGTTGATCGATTGTGAAGGAAGGAAGAGGAGACCAGAATAAGATTATATTGGAAGAACAGAGAGGGTTGGAGGGACTCAAGATTATGGTATAAATTAGAAAAATATTTGAAAGTGAGACAGAGGGAGAGATAAAGGTCAGAAAGAAATATTCTAGATTTGGGGGTGATGGCAAAATCTAAAGTATGACCATGCCAGGGGGAGACTGAGATGGAATGAAGACGTAGGTCAGTCAAGTTGAGGGGGTGATTGAATTGGAAGGCCATCGTGGTTAAGGAGCCATCAGCATGAATAGTGAAATTCCTAAATATGAGGTAGAGGTACAAAGGAAGACTGAGAGTCAGATACTGATTTCTTAGAGAGAAAAAGAAGGAAGGTGGCTTAGAGACTGGTATGTTGAACAAGATTCTGGCTGTGGTGGTGGGGAACAAGGAGTAGACTGACTCAACTTTGCCCCCTCTGTTGGGAGGCAACTCCTATAACGGAGAGGCCCAATGTCTGGGACATACATGCTTATTAAATGGTTGTTGATTGGTTGATTGAGAGGTTAGTCAGGGATGTCATGTCTTCTTTTGAGCACTGGGTTTCAGTGAACCCCAGAAGATGGAAAGAATGTGAAATGAAAAGATTTAGGATATGGAGTATGATCATGGGGAGCAGTGGTGGTCAGTTTCCATGACTTGTCACTCCAAGCTACAATGTACTTAGGATGAAAGCAGTAGGGAATTCTAGCTGGACATCTGAGTCAGTAAATATATGATATTACGTCTCCTAGACCAGAACCTAACAGGAAAAATCAGGGATAAACTCAAGAATCTACTCTGGCCCAATAACTTCATTCCAACTCTAGGGGCCAGGGGCCAGGGACTTGCTGGTTGTGTTGGTCAGTGATGTCACTTGTTTACCTGCATGGTCCTAATTCTCTCAGAACCTAACTGAAAAGATGGCCCATTTAGCAGAAATGCACATGTTCTTCATTCTTTAAAGAATTCTATTCTCCAATTTTAAGTGTCTAAAGAAATACAAAGAAAGAAAACTTCAAAGAGAAGGGAGAAGAAAAAAATAAAAGGAACTTTATAAGTATGGTACCAAGTCCTGTGAAATTGCAATATGAAAGAATATTAGGAAGCTGGGAAATTGGAAAATATCCTGGTGGAAAAGGTCACAGAAGAATGCAAAAGATTTAAAGAAAATTGACTTACAAGGCCATTACTGTGATAATGCATTGTAGAAGTGACAAAGTAACAACTACTTCCTATTCATTTACCCAAGCTTGGAAGAAAATTAGTTTGAAAAAAAAAAGCATAAGGTGCTGATAACAGATTAAAACGACCTCTTTCTTACTGGATTCCATGCAAGGGAACCACATTATTAAAGCTAGATTGTTTTGCTGCAAAAAAAAAAAAAAAAAAAGCTGTGGATATTGAAATACTTTTCACAAGGGTGGTAACTCCAGCATCATGTTTGAAAATTAATTATATCTATTCCTGTTATATACTATAAGAAGAGCAATACTTTTAATTAGAGGAACAAAGACAACATGATTGACCACTGAGGTGAGTAAATCAGGCATGGGTTAAGTCTTAAGGACAAGGGTAGTAAATCCTTTAGCCTATAAAATTTTTGCATGCCACTATGATAAACATGATCAAATAACAGAATCTAAGTGCTAGAAAGAAACCTGACGGTCATATATTCCAACTCTTACATATCCAGGAATGCCCTGTGCAATATCGAGTGGTCATCCAGCTACTGCCTAGAGACCACTAATAAGCAGAAAACTACTGCCACCCTTTTGGAGTGGTCACAAAGTATTCCTTTAGTAATGCATCCTAGAATCTTGCCAAGAATATAAGTCAAGCTCACTGGGCTTTAGTTGGCAGTGACAAGTCATTTCTGTTTTGAAAATTGGGACAATATCTGTTCTCTAGTGCTGCAGTGCCTTTCTCATTTTCAGGATTTTTCAGAGATCATTATGGGTCAGAAATCCCATCTGCCAATTTTCAGCACTCTAGGATGTAGTACATCTGGATCTCAGTAATGGCAGCTGGATGCTGCCTGGTCATCATCTCACTTACCTAGGGCGTGCGTTTCCTGTTAATCACTTTTTAAAAATTCTTTCCAGCCCAAAGAATTTCCTGGTATGAAAAAACAAATAAAATAAGAGTTCAATAATTTAGCCTTGCCATTGTCACCCAATATCGTCTCATCTACCCCAAGAAGCTCTCCTGCCCTTTCTTTGATTCTTCTCTTGTCCACCCCCTCCCAAATTAAACATACCCCTTTGGTTGATCATGACCAGTCCCAGATCACGGTAGGCTTCAGAGATGCTGACACAATTATTATATCCTTTTTGTATATGAAATTTTCCATGCTAACCTACTCTACTTCTTCCTTACCCTGTTATTTGATTCCTTTTGACTAAAGAAGCTGCATTCCAGACACAATCACATTTCTCCAAGACTTAAGAATATTTACATTGGATCTGCCCCCTTGCATTAAGATCTCCAGCTTAAGCTCTTGATTGCCTATATACATTTTAATATAGGCATCTAAAGCCATGTCTGTTTTTAAAACTGGTGGCTCTGTTCTTAAATGCCATTGCTGTTAGGTGAGCTTTTGTCTTACCTCACCCAGAATCAGACTTCCATGTCACATCTCACCCATTTCCAGACCACAATGCCTCCACTCCAGTTATCCTCCTTGCCTCCCTCCCATCAAAACAACTGAGACCTTATTAACTTACCATGCTCTGATAGATGAGCTTTTCCCCCATCTTAACCACATCACTTCCCAGGCATTTCCAAACAGTACTATTCTCTTCCCACACCTCTTCCTTTATGTATTGTCTCTGCTCATTAGAATGTAAAGCTCTTGAGGGAAGGGACTAGATAATCCCTTTCTTGCTTGCATTTTTATCTCCAGCCCTTAGCTCTGTGTCTAGCACACAGTAAGTGCTTAATAAGTGCTTTGTTATCATCAACTAGTGAATTATTGTTCTTCTATTTTGCTGGCTTTTTCCTCCCTAATACTCTCTGGGGTACTAGGCTTTTTAGGTCTTTGTAGGTGATTTTCTCCCTCCCTTTTCCTTTTTCT
Organism: Trichosurus vulpecula; assembly: GCF_011100635.1. Taxonomy (NCBI): domain Eukaryota; kingdom Metazoa; phylum Chordata; class Mammalia; order Diprotodontia; family Phalangeridae; genus Trichosurus; species Trichosurus vulpecula. The sequence goes on along the minus strand of NC_050575.1, from coordinate 268,429,375 downwards.
TTTCTTTTTTTTTTTTAATAATTTATTTAATATATTTAGTTTTCAGCATTGATTTTCACAAAAGTTTGAATTACAAATTTTTTCCCCATTTCTACCCTCCCCCTGCCCCAAGATGGCGTACATTCTGGTTGCTGCGTTCCCCAGTCAGTACTCCCATCTGTCACCCCACTCCCCTCCCATCCCCCTTTCCCTTCTTCTCTTGTAGGGCTGTTTTGTTTACATTCCTACATAGAAAGATGATGTGTGTGATTCATGAGACCTCAATATCATAGTAGCTGAAAGGAATATGCATATATATATGTGTATACATATATATACATATGTGTGTGTCTATGTATGTATATATGTAGGTATATATATGTATAAATATATATATATATAGATATATATACACACAAAGGGCACAGGGTGAGTTGAATATGAAGGGATGATATCTAAAAAAAAATCAATTTAAGGGATAAGATAGGAATATATTGAGAGAGGGAGAAAGGGAGAGATAGAATGGGGTAAATTATCTCACATAAAAGTGGCAAGATAAAATGGTTCTGTAGGAAGGGAAGAGGGGGCAGGTGGGGGGGAATGAGTAAATCTTGCTTTCATCGGATTTGACCTGAAGAGGAATACCATACACACTCAGTTGGGTATCTTACCCCGCAGGAAAGAAGGAGGAAGAAGATAAAAAAGGGGGGATGATAGAAGGGAGGGCAGATGGGGGAGGAGGTAATCAAAAACAAACACTTTCCAAAAGGGACAGGGTCAAGGGAGAAAATTCAATAAAGGGGGATAGGTTAGGAAGGAGCAAAACATAGTTAATCTTTCACAACATGAGTATAGTGGAAGGGTTTTACGTAATGATACGCATGTGGCCTATGTTGAATTGCTCGCCTTCTTAGGGAGGGTGGGTGGGGAGGGAAGAGGGGAGAGAATTTGGAACTCAAAGTTTTAAAAATAGATGTTCAAAAACAACAACAACAAAAAGTTTTTGCATGCAACTAGGAAATAAGATACATAGGCAATGGGGCATAGAAATTTATCTTGCCTTTTCCTTTTTCAGTTTGTTTGCTTTTTTAGACTCCAGGCAAATATGTTTTCACTGGCCCTCCTCAGGTACACTCTATTCCTTGTCAAGAACTCATCAGTCCTATATTTTAAGGCATGATTCAGAAATACAAACCTCATTATCAGATAATATCTTCTTACCCGTTGGTCACTTCCCAAATCAGTCTTTCTATTCTAACTTATTTTCTTTTGGCAGTAGTAATTAAAACATTACCTTCACTTTCAAGGACACCTGTATTTTGCCTCATTTTTCTTAAGAATACTTTCTAGTTTTCTTGTGGCAGTATCATTTGAATGCATTTGAATCGTCAAAAGTGAGTGACATTTATCTAGTTTGGCAAATTCTTTGAGGCTCTCCATATCTCAGCTACCTACCCCAAGAAGTCAGCAGGTCTCTGTTGTTTTCTATCAGTTGGCATGTAGCTGCCTTGGTACCCTCTAGCAAAGAACCACCAACCACAGAAAAATCATTGACAACAGGATCATTGATTTAGAACTGAAGGGCACCTTAGAAGTCATGGAACCCAGTTGCCTCATTCCACAGATGAGGTAACTGAGGCCCAGAGAAATTAAGTGATTTGTCCAAGGTCATACATAGCTAGAAAGGGTTTGAGACAAAATTGGAACCTTTACCATTTCTCTTCCCTTTTCTCCTCTTCTTCTGCCCTTTCATGGATGACCATTTAGTACCTGACACAAGTAATAATGAACAATTGGAACCTGGCGGTACTTAGCACTAATATCTGGGGCCACAATTCAATTTTTGTTAAAATATCTTTTTCCTTGCTTCTGGGTCCCTGGACTTGAACTTATTTTTACGGCTTAATCCATAATGTTAAGGCTTTAAGAACAGGATCATCACAATAGCTAAACAGTAGTATAATCTTAATTCAATACAAATAATTTTATTTTGGATACTCAAATCTACACCCATTCCAAACTAGAGTTTGCAATTATAATTTATTATCATTTGAGATACCATTTAATAAACAACTTGCCAGGTGATCAGATAGGGATTTCTAACCTTTTCCAAGACATATCATGTGACTGAATTGAGAAACCTGATGGAACTTATTACCACTAACAAGCATATTCTTTCTTCACTGTCCATGCATTCAAATAGAATTGCATGTTACATATGGCTTCTAGTCAGCTGATGCTGGCAAGACAAGAGTTAACATTGGGCAGAGACAGCAAAGTGGGGGTCAAAGTATGAGACTGAGAGTCAAACCCAGAGAGTCAGTGAGACTTGGTTGCCATGCCAACAGATGCAGCAAAAGTGGGAATCCGAGAAAGCAGACCTAATAGAGTATATAGCAGTAGTCAGGCAGAAACCCGATGGAGGATGAAGCCAAGAGATGAGCCCAGGGTCAGGAAATCAAAAATCAAGCAAGAACAGTGTCATCAACCAAATGACAGTTTGCCCCACTCACCTTGTACTAGATTGTGGCTTAAAATTTTCTTTATTATTTAAAACATTTATTTTCTTATTATTGTAAATATTTATTATTTTAAAAGTTATTTTATTATTTTTTTGGAAAAGTATTATATATGCCACTTTCATTTTTTTATTTTTTGGACTAGACTCATGGTTTAGGGACTTCCTGGCAAGGAGACTCTCTACCACCAACCTTTTGCCTATTATCTTAGAGAATAGCCTAGGGGTCCTGTAAAGATAAGTGACTTGCTCTGGTGAAGGACTTGAATTCAGGACTTGCTGATTACCAGGCCACCCTCTATTCAATGCATCATGCTATCCTTCTTCCCTTTTCTTTTTACACCAGTAATAGAAGGCTCAGTTTTTAGGGTATCCTCAGATTTGCCATTCCTAGTGGGTTATACAGAGAAGAGGATCCTTACCTATTTCCAATTGAACCCATAGAACTTTGAAGAATCAGGTCTTAGTCATGAGTGTTACTGTGTGATGATAAAAAGACTTCTAACTCTTTCCAGAACTATAAAGAGTGGTGACTCAGGAGAGGCAAAGTCTAAGGAATGTTTCAGTCTCTTCTTTGGTAGCTTTTGAGTGAGAAGGACCACTGTGAGCTGCCAGGTAGGAGGGAGAAACTGGTTATGTTCTTCCCACCTAGCATCCATGTCTCTCTTACCACACGGTGCTTCGTTCTTTAGTCTTTGTTGTTGTTGTTCAGTCGTTTTGGATGTACCTGACTCTTCATGACCCCTTTTTGGGATTTTCTTAGCAGATACCGAAATGGTTTGCCATTTCCTTCTCCAGCTAACTTTACAGATGAGGAAACTGAGGCAAACAAGGTTAAGTGACTTGCCCAGGATCATACAGGTAGTAAGTATCCAAGGTCAGATTTGAAGTCAGGTCTTCTTGACTCTAGTCCTAGCACTCTATCCATTTTGCCATCTAGCTGCCCCCTTTAGTCTTTCTTTATCTTAGATGAATAAATATCCTGAGATGGGCTTGTCAATGTGACCAGCGAGTTTAGGAGATCATCAGAATCATTAGAGCTGTTACTGGCAACCAGAGTCATTAGCAGAGTCTGCTAGAACAATGGTAGCCAATGACAGAGGAAGTACCTTTAGACAAGGATGGAGAAAAAGTGTTCTGAAGATGGTGGTAGCTTCAGGAGTTGTGGCCCCTAGTGAATTAGAAAAATTCTGGCTATGGACTCCAGGAAGATACAGTCCACTGAACCTAGCAAAGAACTAGACCTAATGGGAAACCTAATGGATACTTCACAAAGAGATAAAAGGACTTCTGGGGCCAGGAGTTAAGAGGTATTCTTGGTCACATATGGTCTCTACATGTTTGCTTCATGATCATTGTATCTTACTTTCCCCAGAGAGCTTTTGTGTGCTTCCAGGACAAAGGGCATGGGATGGAGGGTAGGGGTGGGAGGGGGGGTGGGAGACATTTTATAACAACCATTTTTGTTATACCTTCTCAGTAAATACTCTTTTCTAAAAGCAATAGAGTTCTACTGCTTGATTGATATTGGAAGGCATATCTAATAGAGGCTTAGAAGCTCCAATATTAAAAACCACAACCCCTCAGGTTTATCCCCAGAATCCTGAGGGAGAAGACTGGTATTCACACCTCTGGAGACCCAAGCTGCCAATGAGAGTGTGAATTGGACAAGAAGTCTCAGAGAAGGTGCTACACGCCATGATCATTTCTGAAATTGTTCCCTCCTTCCTGCTCTGAATTGTCTTTTGTAACACAGAAAAACAACTGATCACTGCCAACTGTACAAAGTCTTTGTCAAATAACATATGCAATGCTCTCTCCCAGTAGTCTCCCTTCTCTCTACTGAGAGGACTGAGGTGTGTAGATATTTCATCATCTGTTTTATGGGATCATTCACTACAATTAATCAGAGTTTGGTTACCATTTAGTTGATTTTGTTTAAGTGGAATGTGACTTTTACAGAAAGTTTCAAGAGAAACACTATTTTCCCTTTTGTTTTTTAAAGGGAAAAAGCTCTCAGAGGTTAAGACCGAAACACTATGCATCAGCCTGAACTCTCATGTGTTCAAACTGAGAAGCATAGTGTTATCTTTACAGCTGGCCTTCCTTAACTATGGTTTCTCTGCACGGTTTCACTCTTTCTTCCCTTTTACCATCCTTAGTCTCGAACGGTTCTTCTAGTCATTGGTATTCCCAATTATTAAGAAATAATAATAATAACCTGTCAGGTATCACTGAGCAATAGATAGAAAATACAACGTACGTCACGGAGCCCTTCAAATTTTCCAGTGGCTGAGCTTATCGCTCCTGCTATCCCCTGAACAGCGCCCTCCCTGGGGTAGAATAGGCTTGGAGGAGAAGGAGCAACATGGTTGAGCAACAGAGTTTGAGGGCAAATGGTGTGCTCAGCACTTCCACAATCTCCATTTTTCTCACAAAAATAATAGCTATTATTAATACGGCCCTTACTATGGGCCAGCACGGGGCTAAGCACTTTTTAACTAGTACCTCATTTGATCCTCCCAACAACTCTGGGAGGTAGGTACCAGTATTATTTCCATTTTATAGATGGGAAACTGAGGGAAACAGAGGCCAAAGGATTTGTTCAGGTCACAGAGCTAGTAAGTGTCTGAGACCTAATTTGAATTCAAGCCTTCTTGACTCCAGGCCTAAAGCTCCATCCATTGTGTTACTTAGGTGTCTACAAGTACAAGCAGGTTAAAATGGACATGAAGGGCAAGGTAGAAAGGAAAGAAAAATCATAAAAGGCAGTCCAAGGTCATTGCTTTGGGTAGAGGGAAGTGGATTGAACTTATGAGGGGTTTAGGATGAGAGGAGAGAGAGACAGAGAGACAGAGAGAGACAGAGACAGAGAGAGACAGACAGAGAGACAGAGAAGAGGACAAATACACAACTGTGGGTTTCCTATATAAAAAGGAAAGATCCACACTAAATGAATGTAAGAAGGAGTATTGAGGAGACGTTTATTTCTCCTAACTTTTCTGAGTCTCCAAGTTTCTAGATATAGAACTGGAAGAAACATCAGAAACCATACGGTAGAATCCCCTCATTTTACAAATGAGAAAAACTGAGGCTGAGACTTAAGCCCAGGGTCACACAAGTTTTAAGTGGAAAGATCTGGGGTCTAAACTTAAGTCTTCTGACTCCAAACCCAGCATTCTTTCCATGATACTATGCTTCCGCCTGGTCTTTTACCTGTTCTGCCATATTGCTTAACAGTGAATGGCTTTTCTTTCTTTCTTTTTTTTTTTGATATAGACTGTGATTTCAATTTCATTGGTTTAGAAAACTCCTGGTGAGGAAGGAAACATTTCCTATTAGTTAACTCTTAGCTATCACTTTAAGGGGAATTCATATAGGCTTCTTTATTATAGGATCACTAGAAAGGAATATTTGGACATCACTTTCCCAGGAGCTCTTTGCATGCTTCTCTCCTCTTTCCATTTAGACTGTAATTTCTTAAGGGCAGAGACTGATTTGATTTTTATCTTTGAATCTTCAGTGTTTAATTAATTGCCAGAAACATAGCAAGTGCTTTGTAAACATTTGTTGAATTGAATAGAATCAAGAGGGAAGATAGGAGACTAAGAAGACAAATTGCTATTTTCACAATTTTACTTGGGACCAAGCCTAGTTAGGGCATTAGGCCATAAGTTATTTCAAAGCATTCTGTCCCTCTCTTCCTTCCTCCCTCCCCCTATTCTTCCCTTCCTTCCTTCCACATGCAGACAGAGGAGATGAATGCAAGAATATACCCCTGGTTAGGAGTGTGGCAGGAAAATAAAGGACTTGAGAATAATGCCAAATTACCAAACCCGGGTGACTGGAAGGAGGAGAGTGTCCTGGACAAAGTTAGGAAAGTTTAGTAGAGAGATGAGTTTTGGAGGAAAGATAATTAATTCTATCTGGATATGTTTAGTTTGAGATGACTATGAGATATCTAGTTTGAAACATTTAAGAGTGAATGATATGTGACTAGAGCTAAGGAGAGAAACTGGGGCTGTATATTATGTGAGTCATTTTCATAGAGATGATAATCACGTTCATGGGAGGTGAATCACCATGTAAGAGACTGCAGAGAGGAAAGCAGAGGGCCCTGGGCAGAGAGGCTTGAGGTACAGATATAGTTAGGTGGTGCAGTGGATAGATTATTGGGCCTGAATTCAAATCTAGCTTCAGAATTTATTGGCTATATGACCTTGGGCAAGTCACTTAACCCTGTTTGCCTCAGTTTTCTCATCTGTAAAATGAGCTTGAGCAGGAAATAGCAAACCACTCCAGTGTCTTTGCCAAGAAAACTCCAAATGGGGTCATGAAGAGCTGGGCATGATTGAAATGACTAAACAACAACATAGTTAGGAGATGAGATGTAGATGATGAACCATCAAAGGAGACTAAGAAAAAAAATAGTCAGATGGATAGCGAGAGAACTAAGAAAGCAAATAGTATCATGAAAACCTAGAGAAAAGAGTATCTAGGAGAAGAAAGTGGTCAACAACAGCAAATGTTGCAGGGAGGCCAGAAAAGATGAGGACAGAAAAGGCAAGCAAGAAGAGCTCGTTGTTCAGTAACTTTAGAGACACTCGTTCCAGTTGGGTTACAGAGTTGCCTTGCTGGCCTTTTCAATTTCCCCAGCAGTCTACTCTTAGCCCCATTAAGTGAGATTAATGAATTTCATGATGTGCAATCTTAATTTTTCTAGATGTCCTTTTTATCTCCCTCATCAGGCAGACAGTCATCAAGATGCAAAAGAACATCAGATTGGGGGTCAGAGGACCTAGAAAGAAGTCCCAGCTTTGCTATGTGCTAAGTGTGGCTTTGCAAACCTTCCGATGGATTTCCATGTCCGCATTTGCAAAATGAGGCGATGGACTAGATGACGGTCAATAAGACCTTTTCAGGGCTAACCACCGGTCACACCATTACTGGTTAACCTTTTTGAAAAAAAGTCCGTCTAATCTTTTATCTATTAAAGTCTAGATAAAACAGCAATGAATACAAAGCTGTTCATATTTTTCTCTGACTGCAAATTGAAGATAATGTCTATTACTTACTAAGAACTAAATGGTTTTAAGGGGGAAACTGTGAATAAATTGATGGCCACTTATTCAAACAAAGGGAAAAATATGACAATGGGCCAATTTGGACAGACAATGAGAAACATGCCATTTCTGTTGTGATGAAAGAAAACCTTTTCTTTCTGGCAAGAAGAACAAAATTGCAAATTGCAATTTAAACTGATAGCATTTAAATTACAGGTCTAGGAACTGAGGGGCAAAATCCACACAAAGGTAATTTTTGTAAACTATATGAAGATGGGACTTTTCAATTGGACTTTATGAAGCTTCCTGAATTCTGGGAAAGGACATCACAGCAGAAAGAATATACATAAATACGCCTTTTAAAAGATGGACAAGTATTTCTCAGAACAGCAAATAAACACATGTAAATGCTTGCAGGTATGCAAATAAAACCTTTTTCTCCCTTCTAATCATCTTATTGAAAACAAACTTAAAGTATACACATCTTTGTTCTTCATAGTCTATGGCATTGCTGCAAAAAGTTTCATGTTGCCATTCTGATACCATCAGTAGAATTTACTTTTGGCTTATAATGGAAGATGACTTCTACTGAACTATCTACACCCTTTCATACCAGCTTGATGATCTCCAGGGGTTTGTGAGTATTCTTCTGCAATGAGCAGTAGTAAGTTAACAAGGAGGCAAATTTAGGTTTGATATAAGGGAAGATTTCCTAATAATCAGAATAGTCCCAAAGTAGAATGGTATGCCTTTGGATTCATTGGGTTCCCCTTCACTGGAAATCTTCAGGCATAGGCTGGATGACCACTTATTAGTATGTTGTAGAAAGGCCTCTAAGGACCCTTCAAATGCTGAGATTCTGTGATCTTTTTCTTTTTCTTTTCTAACTTTTGCCACTTAACATCAAGTAATTGACGCTCTCCCACCCTCCTCCAAATGAATAGTTATTTTGGTGTGCAGCTTAGGGAAGGGTTCATCTTTGTTCCAATTTGGATTCAAGTGTTAATGGTCAGCATTGATTCTAATTGAGTCATGGGTTAATGAATTGAGAGCTAGAAGGGACATTAGATGTTGATTAGTCCACCTCTTTATTGTATCCATGAAGAAACTAAGGCCCACAGTGATGAAATAACTCCCCCAAAGTCATGCTCACGCAGCTTTGCATCTATAGCTCTGCTTGGTCTCAACTTCAAGGAACAAGATGCCTCCCCACAGGATAAACTTATCATCAGAAATCCACTTATTATGCTGGTTACTCAGTCTTGGATATATTTTCCCAATTCCCTTGGCCCCCTCTCTCCTTTGATTGGAGGGCTGAGTACTAAACTCCACCCAAAGCCTTCCTTTATAGAAGCTAGAGCCTGGACTTTGTAGCTCACTTCCCTTTCCATATTGAAGTTGCTTGGTCTCAAACTCTAGGGAATAATCTATTGTCAGACTGGGCACCCCCAGGTGTCTCCACCCCTTTTCTGCTTCCTTTTATAAGTTTTGCTCCCCTCCATTAGATTATAAGCTCCTTAAGGGCAGAGACTTCTTTCTTTTTCTTATTTGTACCACCCCTCCCCTCTCCCCCCAGCAGTTAGCACAGTGTCTGTTACATATTATGTGTTTAACTAATGTTTACTGAGTAGAAAGAAAGATGACATTAAAGCCCACACCTTCCGTGTCCATACCAGATCTAGCACTTTCAGCTGTATCATGATACCTCCTTGCTTTGAAACAATTCCTATTGATATAATAGCCCTTGTCTAGAGGTTGCCTGGCCACAGACCCACCTGAGATTTGTAGTTCTTCCCAGCTTGGAAAAAGAAGAAATTAACTTGAGATCAGCTCTGGAAGGGGAGGGAGGAGAGTGAAGATTTTTCACATACTATAAAGGCAGGAGTTTGGGGATTCTCAAGGAGAATAAGGAGAGAAGGAGAGGGGGCATTTGGCCCATGGCGGCAGCATAGCGGGGGCAGCAGTTGGTGTTTGTCATATCTGTAATTCTCTTCTTTAAGACCACGGGAGATGACCTTTATCTAAATGGACAAGCTGGGAATATTTGTCATGCTCTCTGTGTGTTTATGGCTTCTTGTCCCAGTAGCAGGAGTACTGAGAGAAATAAACCAGCTGAGAGAACCAGGTGGGCCCTGTGCTGCTCCAGTCTTGCTTCCATTTGTGTTTTTCTTAAATTTATTCTGTTAAGGAATGTATTTGCTAGATTTAATATTATTTCTCATAAACACCTGTGACCAGTCCTTTCCTTATGTTTCTGAGTGTCCATTTGTCTGCAGCATGAGGGCAAAATGGGGGCCACAAAGAAGAGAGGACCTTTCTTAGTGCAGGACTATGAGGGAAGCTCTGGGCCCATTGTTAGAGAGCTTTACTCTATAATTGGGGGTATAAGCAGGAGCCATTTCATAACCACTTTTAGAAGTGCAGAATTACTATGATTCCCTGTCCTATATTCAACTAATCAATCAATAAACATTTGTCAAGTGCCTACTATGGTGCCAGGCACTATGCTAAGTAGTAGGGATACAAAAAGAGACAAAAGACAATCTCCTCCCTCAAGGAGCCCACAATCTAATGGGGGAAGCAACATGCAAAGGTATATGTACAAACAAGCTCTGTACAGGATAAATAGGAAATAATTAACAGAGGGAAGAAGCTGGAATTGAAAGGGGTTGGGAAAGGCTTCCTGTAAAAAAAAAAAAAAACAACAGAATTTTAGTTGGCACTTAAAGGAAGCCAGGGAAGCCAGGAAGCAAAGATGAGGAGGGAGAGTGTACCAGGCATGGAGGATAGCCAGAGAAAATGCCTGAAGTCAAGAGAGGGAATATCTTGTTCATGGAAGAACCAGGAGGCCAGTCACTAGATAGATGAGTATGTGGATGTAAAGTGTAAAAAGACTAGAAAAGTGGGGGGAGAGGAGGGTCAGAATCAGAGCAGAGAAGGGAGGCATCATGGTGCTAGATTATGAAGGGCCTGGAAGATCTTATAATTGATCCTGGAGTTAATAGAGAACCACTGAAGTTTACTGAGTAGGGGGTTTTCGTGGTTAGACCTGTGTTTTAGGAAAATCACTTTGGCAGCTGACTGGAGGTTTGGATTGGAGAGGAGAGAGACTCAAGGCAGGCAAATCCACCAATGGGTAATGAAGGCCTGTACTAAGGGTGGTAGCAATGTCAGAGAGGAGGAAAACACATATTCTATAGATGTTGCAAAAGTAAAATCAATAGGCCTTGGCATGAAATTGGATATGGGAGGTGAGAGATAGTGAGGAGTTGAAAATGGCGCCAAGCCTAAGGGATAAATCTACCTTATAGAAGCAAACCAAGGTTACATAGAAAAATACCATTATAAGTGTTTGGCTTAGTTCTACTTTAGGCTTAATAAAGTCCATTTCTACAGGAAGAAAGGGTAGGGCTGGTCTTGGCAAATTATTAAGTAAGGAAGTTTGTCTTTTTGCTACCCCAGCTCTTTTTCCTTAATCCTCATCACAGGAGCAAATTGCCTTCCCTGCAACTGGACCAGCTCCGTAAATTTTTTGTTCCCAATTCTGCACCATTCAAACCTATCTAACCCCTCTTCTATCCCTTTAAGGCCTTGCTATGAAGGTACTATTTCTTCTCAGGCAACTCCCTCTATTGCTGGATACTCAGAGGGTCTTAAAAATAGAATACCAAACACAAATCTATACAAAGTAGCATGAAGCCAAGTCTGATCAATTCTGAACCCAATCCCAAGTCTCTTCTCCTTACACAGACATCTACTGGCCACTGGGCTCCCACTTACCTGTCATGAAAGATAAGACCCATTCCTTGTGGACCAGTGTCTAATTTTCTGGTTCAGAACTATAGAGGAAAGAGGTGAGGGAGGAACCTTTTAAGAACACTGGCAAATACCATTCCAATAGTCACTTAACCCCATTTCCCTCAGTTTCCTCATCTGTAAAATGAGCTGGAGAAGGAAATGGCAAACCACTCTAGTACCTTTGCCAAGAATACCCTAAATGGGGTCACAAAGAGTCAGACATGACTGAAAATTGACTGAACGACAATAAAAACTTCAAGGCAGATATGGTATTGTACCAGGACAGGGTCTTGGCATTAACACTTACATACTACATCAATTAGTCAGTCAATGAGAATTTATTAAGCACTTATTCTGTGCCAGGGACTGTGGTAAGCCTTGGGGATACAAAGAAAGGAATTAATAGTCTCTGCACTTAAGGACCTTACATTCTATAGGAGGAGACAGCATGCAAGTAAAGATAGATGCAGAATAGATAGCATGAGCATATTTAAGTAAGAGAAGCAATTGAATCATTGCTGATATTTGCTTGTGGTTCATTACATTCTATGGATTTACAACTTACTGGGAGGAGAGTGAGGGAAGTGGCCATATAGGACTTCATGGCAGTAAAGAAGCACAGGATACCCTTCCTTTTGCATGTTTCTGTATGTGATCCCACTGTGCTACCAGCTTTTGTGGGACAACCAGGAGCATTGGTCCTTTGTGAGTTCTGGGGTGTGGGGCATAGAGGCATATGTTGCAAGCCTTTGGGCACATTGCTACATTGCCCCAAGGCCTGGGCATTTACTATACTAGTAAAGGGCTATTCTATGATGAAATTATTTCACAGAGTTAGCAAAGCTAACACCTTCTGAATGTGAATCAGTTGAAGAGGGTCAGCAGTTGGAAAGAACCCAACTCTTCACCTTTGAGGCGGCAAGTAGAAAATCTCTAACTTGTTTTTTCTGTCAGACATGTTGTCTAGGAGGGGAGGTACTCATCTAGATGGTAGCATTACATTCCATAGTTGGAGATAGTTTGAGGCTTTACTGAGAGCACAGAAACGTATAATCCACACAAACATACATATAGAGAGGCAGTCACTCAAGGCCTGCAGCATCTTCAAGGAGTGGGACCTTTGGCAGCAAAGAAGAGAGCTGGCTGTGAACTCAAGAGAGAACTAGATCTAGCAATCAAGAGCTGGGCTCAGGAGAAGTATGGACAGCTGGGAACCCAACTGAACAACCTTACCAGAACAGATGCCAAGTCCTGGGATGGGGAAGCTTCATAAGGATCCACTAAGGGAGAAAGGACGTTGAGCATCTACAATTCTGAAGTTGCTGTAGCCACATGTGTTTCCTACATGCAGCATAGTGTTTTAAGTCTGCTCCCATTCTTTTCGTAGACACTATGTGTATTTAGGAAAATAGCATGTCTGAGGATTAGGGAGGGATATTTTGTGGCTCTTGTTCTTCTTATGCCATTTAAAAAAAAAACAACCATATTTCCACTTTAGTCGGGTTGTAAAAGAAGAATCAGAACAAAAGGGAAAAACCACGAGAAAGAAAAAAACCAAAACAAAACAGCAAAAATAGTATGCTCTGATCTGCATTCAGACTCCATAGTTCTTTCTCTGGATATGGATAGCGTTTTCCATCAGGAGTCTTCTGGAATTGTCTTAGATCATTGTATTGCTGAGAAGAGCCAAGTCTATCATAGTTGGTCATCACACAGTGCTCTGGTTCTGCTCACTTCACTCAGCATCATTTCAAGTAAGTCTTTCTACTTCCTGTGCCATCTTAATAAATGCCTTTTTGAGGAGCTGTTTGTGCATACTGGATGACTGCTAAGGGGAAGTATACCAGATGTACCTGGTAGAGGAACCCAGCCATAAGTTGCCACAATGGAAGAAATAGATCTAACAGAAACCCCTTAACACTACTTTACTCAGAGTCATGGATCTGAGAATGAACCCTATTCCTAGTGTGACCAGGAAAGATCAAGCAACAGGACAGAGAAGCTGAATAGAGTCATTTTCCACGGGAAGGGACAGTTTCTTTGGACCAAGGTTCTAGCTAAGAGGTAGAAATGGTCATTTATACATACCCAAATGGTTTCCTGGGGCACATGAGCCTCCTCTGCTTCTGAAGGGAGAGAACAGCAGATGTGGCAACCCCTGTTCAATGTCATCTGCTTTCTCTTAAGGAACTGATAGACCAATTCCTCTAATGTGTTAACACGTTCTACCCCTCTCTGGTAGTTCTTTGGTACTTTAATAGTGCTCTTCTGTAGGTATAACAACAAAGAGAGAATCTAATATTATGGGAGAGATTTTGCAGCAGCAAAGAGCTGGATTAAATTAAACTTCAATTTGACCTTGGATAGTTATATGTGAGCATATGGAATCATTTGCCCTAAAGCACATCTTTTCTTTTTTCCTTCCTGCTTTATATTGATTTTGTTAGCCTTTACGCAAGTAGAATGATTGCACAAAACATAGTTCTGACCTGGGCAAGTCACTTAACTCTGTTTGCCTCAGTTCCTCAACTGGAAAATGAGCTGGGGAATGAAATGGCAAACCACTCCATTATCTTTGCCCAGAAAACCCTTAATGGGGTCATGAAAAACTGGACATGACTAAAATGGCTGAAAAACAACAACAAATCGTCAATATCTTTGTGATAGGTAATGGACCTCTTTAATTTTCTTTTTTATGTCTCCAGAGGCTAAAGCAGTGATTGTCATGTAGTACAAACTTAATAAATACTTGTTGATTAATATCAGACAGAAGCTTTCCTAGCTGTGGTTGAAACAATTGGTCTAAATAACACATTTTAAAATAATAATGGAAATTTATATAGCACATTAGTTTTCAAAACACTTAAATATCTCATTTGAACCTCACAACAACCCTGTGAAGGAAAACAGGGCTGGGAGCAGCTGTGGTTTCATTGGTATAAGGAGCTCCAGACGTGTGCTGGTAAATGTTTAACAAATGACTCTCTGAAAAAAAAAGTACACACAGTGTATGTTAAGTTTAATCTGAATTATTAACATTTTCTCTTTCATTTTCTTAGGTCTAGACAGTCAATAAAACAATAAATCAAACACTAATTGGTACTATTTGACAATTTCTGAGGCTCACACTGAAAAATTTAAAAGTTGGTATGAGCTGATTCCAGGACACCCCGGGCAACTCCTCCTACCAACGTAGGGTGGCACCTCCTCTGCAAGTGATAGTCTACTGTATTTGCTAGAGCACTGATCAATTAGATGACCTGCCCAGAGTCACAGAGCCAGCCAGCATGGGTATAACTCAAGCCTTCCTCACTCAAAAACCAGGTCTCTAACCACCGTAGCCTCCTGCTTCTCAGTTATACTGAAATTAAGTGTTGATGCAAACTCTGGGCCTTAACAAATTAGTTTTTTACTCAGAGAGGCAGAGAGTGCCCTTGTGTAGACAAGACCAAAGATGTGAAAATAACAGTTCCATTTTCAGTTTGATTAAATTTTTCAATTTGGGTTGTATTTGACTCCTTGATTTTCAATGTGACCTTCGTGGAAATTTTGTTCAGGGCTGGGTATGTGATTTCAATGAGTCAGGTAAAAAATAGGGTGGAGGGGAGTTGGGGGGGGTGTTTTTCCCCCTTAATTAAAAAGTATTGTTATAGCCCAGGAAAAAATATGTATATATAATGTATATGTTTTTTATATACACTCACAGAGTAATTGTTTACTGACGTTTATGTTACCCATATTCCATCTACTTGTAATTGTTCCTCATTTCTGGGCTTGCATTTTTTTCCCAGTGTTATTATCCCACAGTTCATTATATCTCAATATTACTATCATTAGAGCGTTAATAATGAATAGTGGTAAGTAAAGGCGATCAACCCACGCTGGTGACCCTGCTGGGAGCAACTTTAATAAGGTTTCTTTTTTTGAGGTAGGACAACTTAATGCATTAGATTTTTTAAAGTATCATTATGTTATTCAGAGAGAGCGCATTTTGAATTCTTGCTTTTTAAAGTCTTCCTTACTAATTAGATGACCTTTATAAATAAAATATGCATCACACTATTCAACAGGTACCACGGATCACATCAAATGTTTCCGCTGCCAGCACTAATAGTAAGCCCACAGTTAGGGTTTTAAAATGTGCAAAACACTTTGCATACATCATTTCATTTGAGCCTCACGACAACCCTTGGAGGTAGGTACGATTGCCTCCATTTTATAGATGAGGTAACTGAGCCCTAGAGAGGGTAAATGACACAGCTCAAGAGTATCAGAAGTAGGATTTGAACCCTGGTTTTCTGATTCCAAGTCCAACATTATGCAAAACTTTAACTAGGAATTTTGGCACCTGGGTAAATTCATCATAAGGAAAAGAGGCTACTCAGAGGATAATCAGGTTTGCTTGTGTTTGGATAAGGACTGCTCAGTCTCCCAAAGAGCCTGCCCCAGCTTTTACAGCATTGCTGATATCTCTCAACCCCTGCAAAAGCAGTAGAAGACAGAGACCATGGTAATGGAGCTGCTCTCGGAAGGGGACAGAGTACTCAGGAGTGGTTATTCAAGGATCGTTATTCAAAGGTCCATAACATGAAGCAAGTGTTCCCCGTAGAACTTAGCACCCAGGGCAAATTCCCAATCATTCTGACCCTATTATGGTTCTGCCACCAAGCCATGTTTTCTTTCTCTCACTGGAGGTCTTGGTAGGAATGGAATAGTAATTCAGGCATTAGGGCATGCTCTAACCCTAGCCTTGAAACTCATTACATGACCAATGTTGGATAAATCACATTTAGACTTGATGTTTCAGTCTCAGTATCTATGCAATATCTTTCCTTTATAAGAAGAATCACATGGGAATTAAGATGATTAATGCTTTGAGAAATCTAATAAATTAAAAAAATTCATCCTAAATGCTGAAGTCCTCAGGAGAATCATCTTTTATGAATCTAGGGTTAATCATACCATAAAAACAAAGAAACCTCCCCTTATGAATCACAAGCTACTCTTGGCTCCTGAATAATAAGGCAATAAGAACTTACAACCTATGACCTAGGGTACTAATTTGGCTTTTAGTCAATGCTTCCTTGAATGGTGGTTTAGCATTTTAAGTCCATGCAGTTATGTCCCCCTTCTAGACTGTATAAGCTCCTCGTGGTTAGAGAGCATTCTAATGCTTTTAATGTCCAAAGCCTAGAAACATGGTGAGAAAGAAGATAATATGTAGCAGATATTCAGTCTTCTCTGTAGATCCCTATGGAAGGGAATCTGCTTTTGATATTCATGTGAAGTTAGCAGTGAATAGCAACACAATCAAGGCATTTTTAGGCTACTAAGAATTCCATAAACAGAACTATGTGCTCAGTGTCAGTGATATGCTCTACAGAATTACATATTATAACTAAGGATAGAATACTAGAATTCTAGAGTTGTAATAGACCCCAGAAGTCATGACAAAATCCAACTGTGAGAAAAGATTGTAGACATTATCTGACTACAACCGATATTTCCAGCCTTGTTTCACTCTCCTCCATTTCACCCCAATCTATATTTTAGCCTAGCTGAACTACTAGATTTTTCTTGATTTTCTATTGTCCTTTCTTGCCTTTGTGCAGAGCCAAATCTAGAACAGAGTACTGGAACTTTTCCTTAGGTGCTGACATTTATGGGAGTACGGTTTATCCCAATTTCTCCCAGATGAGTTCTAGCAACCCAATTGCCCTGCTCCTCACACCCTACCTTCCTGGATATATAATGCTAGAGATAGGAATTAGCATACTTTTCACTCTCCATCCCACTTTTAGATATTCCCTCTGACACCATCATATAGTAATCACTTCCCATTTAAAATGCACTCCATCTTGTCCAGATCATTTATATTGTCCTCTATGGATCTGCAGGTCACTTTCCCCATTCCCAAAATGTTTAATGACTAATAGTCTTTTAAAATAATATTTTTGTATTTATTTCATTAAATATTTCCCATTTAATGTAAAAAAAATAACCATCACTTTAAAAACAATTTTGACTTCCAAATTTTTTCCCTCCTTCCTCTTTGAGGAAGTAAGCAACTTGGTCTATATTATACATGTGAAATAATGCAAAACATATTTCCATATGTAATACCAATTAAAGTGGGATTTTTCTTACTGTTTTAAAATGATTAATTAAGTGTCTTTGACTGAGTCTTACTAGGTGCTAAACCCCAGGCCCAAACCCCTATCTACTAGGTGCTAAGCCTATGAAGCCCTCAGGATCCTAAGGGAAGTTGCTAAGACCAGAGCCAATAATAGGTATCTCAGTTCTGGTCACTCAGATGATGTTTGATGATGTCTGAAAACTATAAAAAGGGAGAACAGAGCTATTTGCTTAGGGCTCTCACTCTTGGTGGAGTGCTGATGTGGAGACTCTGGGCAGCTGTGGTTAAGAGCCCTTCAGCTTGTAAACCCAGATGTTCAGACTTTGTTAAACTCTGGTAACTATGAATTGAGATTTGAATCAGACAAGGTCTGTCTGTTGATGTTTGTAATTTGTTTGTATTTGCTCTGAAGTCAGGGTGCTGGCTTTTCCCCTTGAGCTGAGTGAATGATATTTGTATGTTGGATTAAAGTAAGATTGTTAACCCCTTAATGTTGCTTTCCTTAGTAAAGCAGATCAAAAGAACCTGGGCTTACAGCGTTCTTGTTGTTGGGCTCCTGTTGGTTTTTCATCCCCACAGCAGCTGCTAGCAGATTGCTGAAACACCATATTAGTCATGTTGCAAAAGAAAACACAAACAAAATAAATAAAAATGAAGAAAGTTTAGAAAGAAGTATGCTTTAATCTGCATTCAGAGTTTATCAGTTCTTTCTCTGGAGGTGGATAGCATTTTTCATCATAGGTCCTTTGGAATTATCTTGGATCATTGTCTTGATCAGAGTAGCTAAGAATGACTCACTGTCTTCACTTGAAGGAAACAAAACCGGGAACTCAAGCCCAGGCGCTCTGAGATTAGTACCATTCCTTCCCCCTCCCCTGCTCCCTACTGCCCCTGATTTCACTTTGGCTATTACAGCAACCATATAGGGAAGTAAACCTTATGGAGGTGAGACCTGGCAACTTCATCTGCAGGTATCTTAACCCTCACTTCCTCAGTAGCCACAGTTCCTGAAGACCTGGAAAATAAAGTTCTTGCTGTAAAAATCTTTGGTACTGTCAAATAGTTCAGCATAAGAAATAAATATGGTTTTATCAGTGGAAATGGCATGAAAGAAGATGTGGCACCATTTACTTTGCTGCTGTTCCTTCAGGACCACCAGGCTTTTCTATTTGACTTGAAGATAAAATCTCTAGGGGCAGCTAGGTGGCGAAGTGAGTACAGCACCGGCCCTGGAGTCAGGAGGACCTAAGTTCAAATCTGACCTCAGACACTTGACACACTTACTAGCTGTGTGACCTTGGGCAAGTCACTTAACCCCAATTGCCTTGCCTTCCCCCCTCCAAAAAAAAAAGTAAAAAAAAAAAATCTCTAATATGTGTTGTCTCTCTCCTTAGAATGTGAACTCCTTGAGTGTAGGACCTAACTTATTTTTCAATTGTATCCCCAGCGTTTAGCCCAGTACTTTGTATACATTAAAAACAATAATTTTTCCATCATTCATTCATCATTCATTCATTCTTTTCTATCTCAATCCCTAATTCCCTTGATCAGCTTGCTGCTCCCCAATTCCAATTCCTTAGCCTGTTATGGCCAAGACCTCTGCCCCTTTCTACTTTAACCCTATAGAGGAGTGGTAAATTTTAGCCTTTTTGCAACCACCCTGCCCCTTGCCTTCTTACCTCCACCTGCCACCCTGAACTCCATGGATCAATTGAATTTGCCTCAGATGCCAAAATCTCTAGTTACGGATCTCCTACTGTGTATTTTCACAGTCCACCCACATTTCTACCTATTGAAGAAGTTCTTTTATCCTTTGAAAGCTCAGCTCAGGGGCCTTTTCCTCTATGAAGACTTCCCTGATCATTTTGTGATGACCTCTCCTATGCCCTTTTATTATTTTATTTGTGCAAATTTCCTGTAAGAGGCCTTTCCTGATTCCTCCATTCATTAATGTCCCCCTGCCATGATCCTTACATTGCTTTGGATTTATTTATTTATATTTACTTATAGGTGTACACATTTCTCCCCAATAGAATGACAAATCTCTAACTATTGGGACTCTCTCTATCTTTGCATCCTCCACACTTAACCGAAGTGCCTAGTACATAATAGACCCTTAATAAATCCTTATTAAATTGAATGGTTCATCCTCCCAATTAGATTATAAACTCTTTAAGGGTAAAGACCATGTCATTTTTTCATCTTTTTATTTCTGTTGCATCAGAGAATCCTTTACATCCAGTAGGTACTTAATAGATGCTTGTGAATTGGGACAGAATTTAATTTTGACTTGTCCCACCCTTACCCAAAGCAATATTCTCTAAAATATCTCTGATGAGTGATAATCCCTCTGAACACCTCTAGTGTCAGAGAAATCACTACCTCATGAGACTGCTATTATTTAATTTCTCTAATTGTTAGAACCAGAATCTACCTCCCTCCAACTTCCACCTATCACCCCTCATTCTACTCTCTGGAGCCACAAATGTAATTGCTTTTCCACATGACGACCCTTTAAAAACTTGAAGACAAATATAGTTTATTCCTTGTCTTTTTGCTCCAAGCTAAAATTCCACAATAATCCAGAAATCAACATTTAGCTACTGCGGACCACTCCTAGTCAGCCTGGTCTTTGCTTACTTACCCCAGACCTCCAGTGTATTTTTTCCCCTCTAGCAGCATTCGAAAGATACTCATGCAATTTTAAGAGAATTAAATGTACTTTGAGGGAACTCCTTCTCCATAAATCAAGTCTTTCTGGTACTAGACTTTTCTCGAGACATTTGGTTATTGGCTCCTTATATTTAATTATGTCCCTTACTGTTGTTTCTACCATTTATATGAAAATAAAGACCTATCCTTTCAATACTAAAGTTTCATTTGTGTTTCATTATGTTGTGAAATATGAAAGACTGGGGGGGGGGCAGAGCCAAGATGGCAGCTGGAAAGCAGGGACTAGCGTGAGCTTCCCGCCAAGTCCCTCCAAAAACCTATAAAAAATGGCTCTGAACCAATTCTAGAAATGCAGAACCCACAAAATAGCAGACGGAAGCAGGGATCCAGCCCAGGACAGCCTGGATGGTCTCTGGGTAAGGTCTATCCTGCATGGAACTGGGAGTGGAGGGGAGCAGAGCAGAGCCCAGTGTGGGCGGCATGGATCAACCAGACCAGGAGCCGGGTGGAGCGTGCCCTAGCGCCCTAAATCGGTGAGCTGCAGCAGTTGCCAGACTTCTCAATCCACAAACACCAAAGATAACAGAGAAGGTTAGTGGGAAAAGCTGCTGGGGATAGGGTGATAGAGTTTGCAGATCAGCCACCACCCCAGGGGCAGCGGAGGTGGGGCAGCTACAGAACTACAGCTGCAGTTGCTTCTGGCCCCAGGCCCACCTGGTGGGAGGAATTAAGTGGCGCATCAGAGCAGGAGTGAAGAGCCTGCTGAAGATCTAAGTCCAGTCCAGGTTGGAGGTTCTTGGGGAAGGAGGAATGCTGGTGTGGCAGAGCTGGCTGTAAGAGCTCTGAAATCAACAGCACATCCCCCCAAGCTTGGAACATAGTACTCTTTACTCTACAAGCAGTCATACCCTGATGAAAAACTCAAGGGTCAAGTAAGTTGGCTGGGAACATGGCCAGGCAGCGAAAACAAACTCAGATTTAGACTCAGACTTTGAAATCTTTCTTTGGTGACAAAGAAGATCAAAACATACAGCCAGAAAAAGTTAACAAAGTCAAAGAGCCTACAACAAAAGCCTCCAAGAAAAACATGAACTGGTCTCAGGCCATGGAAGAGCTCAAAAAGGATTTGGAAAAGCAAGTTAGAGAAGTAGAGAAAAAATTGGGAAGAGAAATGAGAAGGATGTGAGAAAACCATGAAAAACAAGTCAATGACTTGCTAAAGGAGACCCAAAAAAATACTGAAAAATATACTGAAGAAAACAACACCTTAAAAAATAGACTAACTCAAATGGCAAAAGAGCTCCAAAAAGTCAAAGAGGAGAAGAATGCCTTGAAAGGCAGAATTAGCCAAATGGAAAAGGAGGTCCAAAAGACCACTGAAGAAAATACTACCTTAAAAATTAGATTGGAGCAAGTGGAAGCTAGTGACTTGATGAGAAATCAAGATATTATAAAACAGAACCAAAGGAATGAAAAAGTGGAAGACAATGTGAAAAATCTCATTGGAAAAACCGCTGACCTGGAAAATAGATCCAGGAGAGATAATTTAAAAATTATTGGACTACCTGAAAGCCATGATCAGAAAAAGAGCCTAGATATCATCTTTCAAGAAATTATCAAGGAGAACTGCCCTGATATTCTAGAGCCACAGGGCAAAAGAGAAATTGAAAGAATCCACTGATCGCCTCCTCAAATAGATCCCAAAAAGAAATCTCCTAGGAATACTGTCGCCAAATTCCAGAGCTCCCAGATCAAGGAGAAAATACTGCAAGCAGCCAGAAAGAAACAATTTGAGTATTGTGGAAACATAATCAGAATAACCCAAGATCTGGCAGCTTCTACATTAAGAGATTGAAGGGCTTGGAATACGATATTCTGGAGGTCAATGGAGCTAGGATTAAAACCAAGAATCACCTACCCAGCAAAACTGGATATCATGCTCCAAGGCAAAATATGGATTTTCAATAAAATAGAGGACTTTTAAGCTTTCTCAGTGAAAAGACCAGAGCTGAATAGAAAATCTGACTTTCAAACACAAGAATCAAGACAATCATGAAAAGGTAATCAAGAAAAAGAACAAGAAAAAGAAATCGCAAGGGACTTATGAAAGTTGAACTGTTTTGTTTACATTCCTACATGGAATGATGATGTGTATGATTCATGAGACCTCAGTATTAGGGTAGCTGAAGGGAATATGCATATATATATGTGTGTGTGTGTGTGTGTGTGTGTGTGTGTGTGTATGTATATATATGTATATGTGTATATGTATGTGTGTGTATATATATATATATATAGAGAGAGAGAGAGAGAGACAGAGAGAGAGACAGAGAGAGAGAGAGAGAGAGAGAGAGAGAGAGGGCACAAGGTGAGTTGAAGATGAAGGGATGATATCTAAAAGAAATAAAATCAAATTAAGGGATGAGAGAGGAATATATTGAGAGAGGGAGAAAGGGAGAGATAGAATGGGGTAAATTATCTCGCATAAAAGTGGCAAGAAAAAGCAGTTCTGTAGGAAGAGAAGAGAAGGCAGGTGAGGGGAAATGAGTGAATCTTGTTCTCATCAGATTTGGCCTGAGGAGGGAATACCATACACACTCAATTGGGTATCTTACCCCACAGGAAAGAAGGAGGAAGAAGATAAAAAAGGGGGGATGATAGAAGGGAGGGCAGATGGGGGAGGAGGTAATCAAAAACAAACACTTTCAAAAGGGGACAGGGTCAAGGGAGAAAATTGGCTAAAGGGGGATAGGTTAGGAAGGAGCAAAATATAGTTAGTCTTTCAGAACATGAGTATTGTGGAAGGGTTATACATAATGATACTCATGTGGCCTGTGTTGAATAGCTTGACTTCTTAGGGAGGGTGGGTGGGAAGGGAAGAGGGGAGAGAATTTGGAACTCAAAGTTTTAAAAACAGATGTTCAAAAAGAAAAAAAAAGTTTTTGCATGCAACTAGAAAATAAGATACACAGGCAATGGGGTGTAGAAATTTATCTTGCCCTACAAGAAAAGAAGGGAAAAGGGGATGGGAGGGGAGTGGGGTGACAGAAGGGAGGGCTGACTGGGGAACAGGGCAACCAGAATATATGCCATCTTGGAGTGGGGGGGGAGGGTAGAAGTGGGGAGAAAATTTGTAATTCAAACTCTTGTGAAAATCAATGCTGAAAACTAAACATATTAAATAAATTAAATTAAAAAAAGAGAATGGAAGATTTAGTGGTGAATAGGTGACGAAGTATGTCAGGTAACACCAGAATTCAGAGATCCTTGAATATTCATTATAAGAGTTGGATTTTTCATCTGTGGATAATAATAATCCAGTGAAGTTGTTTGTGTGACAGCATGACATGATGAGACATTTGTATAAGAAGAAGTGATAGTTCTCTCAGAAAATTATAAATATAATCCACCAGTATTGGAAATAAGAATTTGATTTTTATTCTTTCTCTATTCACAATTGGGGGCTTTGTAAGCAGATAATAAGATTTTTAGGAGATGGATGAGTAACAGTGTAGATATGTGAGATAGCATATGAGAGACCTTTAGGGAAAAGTAAAAAAAAAGAAAAGAAAAAAAAAAGAAATATGGAAGACTACTTCCTCTGAAGAACTATAGTTGAGTGTCACACAGAAGGTAATGAAGAGTCACATTGTGAGTACAAATAAGAAGCAACATATAACAAATGAAAAACGCTAAAGAAGGACAAGAGCAAAGGACATTATCAAGGAATTGTATGATAGGAAGAGAAGATAGACTGGTCATGTAGCAAGAAGGAAAGATGATGTGTAGACAGCCTGAATGTTCATCTTGTACCCTGTCAATGTTGAGAAAAACAAGACATGACAAAAATCTCATGTTAGGTGGACCCTCTGGGGCCAAATTTTTGGGAAACATGGAGGAGAATGAGACCATGCATCCATTTCAATAGCTAAGTATCATGTCTACTAATGTCATCTCCACAGGATTCTTTTTTAAGGACTTAGATTCCATTTGATAGACCCCCTACATGGGGCTGTTTACCACTGAGGAAGTTATTCTAACATCTCTTTCCTCTCTATCCTAGACAGACTCCATGTCTTTATGAACCCACTAAATTAGACTATAAGCCAACCGATATAGTCATTTTTCCTTATTTATTAAAAGAAGGCAAGCAAAATATTTGTGAATTATAATGTGCCAGGTCTTCTGTGAGATACAGAAATAAAAATAAGATCTGGTGTCGTCCCGCAATAAGTTTATAGTTCACAATGGGGCAAGGATGGATGATGGCCCCACAAATAATTAATGACACAGTCAAGACTAGAACCAAGGTCTTTGGAACTCCAGTCTAGTGCCCTTTTACTCTGTTGTTTCTTCTAACCTAACTAATCCTAGACCTTCATTCTCCTCAAGTCTACTGTTTACTTTGGAAGTGACTATGCCTAAATATAAAACTTGTCCCTAGGATACAAAATATTTGCTAATTCAAGACTGGTTACTAAGTCATTTAGGAGATCAATATGAATTCATAAGGAGAATCAAATTGATAGAGATACTTCTAAAATGTAAAGGCATTCATTTGGGTTTAAAAATAAACCTCATAAATACAAACCTCATAAATACAAGATGAGAGAGGTATGGCTAGGGGGCAGTTCATTTGAAATAAAAAAAGGATCTTGGGAATTTTAGTGAAGTGCAAGATAAACAATGTGACATGGCAGTCAATGAAGCCATCTTAGACTATGATAAGAGAGGCATAGTGTCCAGGAGAAGGGACATGACAGGGCCACTGTATTCTGGCTAGAACACCTCAGGAATATTGTGTTCAATTGTAGGAACTTTTTGTGAAAGACACTGATAAGTCGCGAATTGTTCACAGGAGACCAATCAGGATGTTGATAAATCTCAAGTTCATTCCATCTGAGGAATAGTTGAAGGAATCAAGAACTTAGAGAAAATGGTATTTTCTTTGGCAAGAGGTAATAACCATAGTAGTCTTCAAGTATTTGAAGGGCTGAAAATGGGAAGTCCGATTAGACTTGCTCGGTTTGGACTAAAAGGGTAGAAATAAGAGCAAGGTGCAGAAATTGCAAAGAGATAAATTTAGGTTTAATGTAAAGAAATATTTTGTTTTGTTTTGTTTTTTGTTTGTTTTTTGACAGGGCAGTTGGGGTTAAGTGACCTGCCCAAGGTCACACAGCTAGTAAGTGTGTCAAGCGTCTGAGGTCAGATTTGAACTCAGGTCCTCCTGACTCTAGGGCAGGTGCTCCACTCATTGTGCCACGTAGCTGCCCCAAAATATTTTTTTTTAAATGTGAACTAGGGCCTATATCTCAAAAGAGACCTAGCATACTATAATAAACATATATTTTGATTGACTTGATTTCAGTCATTATGGAAGGCATGGCTAGATCATGAAAGGAAAGAACTGTTTTCGGTGGAATTGTGATTTATTTAAATAGAGATCTGCAACTAAAAGGTAGATGGTCAATTGTCACACATTTTTTTAGACTGAATTCTTGTTTAGGAATGAGTTTTGTTGATCTCTGAAGTCCCTTCCAAGTCTGAGAATGCGTGATACTGTCAATCAGTCAGTTGGTAAGTATTATTCACCCACTACGTGACAGGCACTGGGCTAAGTTGAGGGGATGAGAAGAAAGACCAAAGACAGTCCTTGATCCTGAGGACCTCGCAGTCTAATGGAGAAGACAATATGCAGATCAGAACTGACCAAATGGTAAAAGAGGTATAAAAATACAGAAGAAAATAACCCCCTAGACATCAGAATTGGCCAGATGGTAAAAGAGGTACAAAACCTCACTGAAGAAAATAAGTCTTTAAAAATTAGAATTGGTCAAATGGAAGTTAATGACTCACTGAGATATCAAGAAAAAAAACACAACAAAGCCAAAAGATTAAAAAAATGAAGAAAACATGAATTGTCTCACAGGAAAACCAACTGATCTGGAAAATAGATTGAGGGGAGACAATTTAGGAATTATTTGACCGCTTGAAAGCCATGATCACCAAAAAAGAACCTGAAAATTGTATTTCAAGGGACTATAAAGGAAAACTGCCTCCATATCTTAGAACCAGAGGGCAAAGTAGACATTGAAACAATCCACTGATCACTTCCTGAAAGAAAACCCAAAATGAGAACTCCCAGGAATAGCATAGTCAAATTCTAGAGCTCCAATGTCAAGGAGAAAACATTGTAGGAGGCCAGAAAGAAATAGTTCAAATATCATGGACCCATACAAGATTTAATAATTACAACTAATTAAGAACAAAGGGCAAGGAGTATAATATGCTGGAAGGCAAAAGAGCTAGGATACAACCAAGAATAAACTACACAGTAAAACTGATTATAATCCTACAGAGGAAAAAAACTGGAGATTTAATGAAAGGACTTTAATGTATTTCTCATGAAAAGACCAGAACAGAAAAAAAATGACATTCAAATACAAGACTAAAGAGAAACATAAAAAAGATAAACATTAATGAGAAACCCATGATGGAAAATGTTATCCACATCCAGAGAAAGAACTATGGAGTCTGAATGCAGATGAAAGCATACTATTTTCTCTTTTTTATTTGTTTTTTTTTTCTTTCTCGTGGTTTCCCCTTTCATTCTGATTCTTCTTTTACAACATGACTAATGTGGAAATATATTTAACGTGATTGTACATGTATAGCCTAAATCAGGTTGCATACTTCCTTGGGAAGGGGGGAGGGGAGTGAGGAGAGAAAAAATTTAGAACTCAAAATCTTATAAAAGTGAATGTTGGAAACTAAAAATAAATAAATAAGACATTAATGAGAAACCATAAGGTGCTTAATATGGTTAAACAGTTTACATTTCTGTATGGGAAGATGCTACACGTAACCCCATCTGAGCTTTATCATCATTAGGGCAGTTATAAGAAGTTTACTTGAACAAAGAGTATAGGTGTGACTCCCTTCTATTGGGATGATTTCTAAAGAAAAATGAAAGATTGGGAAGCAATGATGCACTGAAAAAAAGGGGGAAAGGAGTTGAAGAACAGGGAAAATTATTTCACATAAAGGAGGCATGCAAGGAAGAATTTCTACAATGGAGGAAAAATGATGGGGGTGGGGGATGAGAGTGTGTAATACTTGAACCTCCCTCTCACCTGAACTTGTTCAAAGAGGGAAGAATACATAGATACACACAGCTGAGTATAGACATTAATCTTCAACAGTGTAGTAAGAGGGGGAAGGGCTACTTCCCTGTAGGGAATGTGATAAGAGGTAGTGAAAAGGTGGGGTTGATAAGAGAGAAGATAGATTCATAGAGGAACTAGTCAGAAACAAAACAGACTTTTGAGGAAGAGACTAGGCAAAAATAAAGAGAAGAGTTAAGAGAAAAGAATAGGATAGATGGAAGTACACAGTTAGCAATCACAAGTGTGAATGTGAATGGGGTGAACTCACCCACAAAACAGAGGAGGAAAGCAGAACGGATTAGAAACTAGAATACAACAAAAGTTGTTTACAAGAAACTCACTTGAAACAGAAAATACATGGAGTTAAAATAAGGGGGTGGAGTAGAATTTATTATGCTTTAGCTGAAGTAAAAAAAAGGCAAGGATAGCAATTATAATTGCAGACAAAGCAAAAGCAAAAATAGACCTGATTAAAAGAGATAGTCAGAGAAACTACATTTTGCTAAAAGGTACAATAAATTTACAATTAATGTCAACACTAAACACATATGCACCAAATGGCATAGGATCCAAAATCTTGAAGAAAAAATTAAATGATTTACAGGAGGAAATTTACAGGAGGACTGTAAAATTCTTCTAGTCAGGGACCTCAATTTACCCCTTCAAACATAGATGAATCAAATCATCAAATAAGCAAGAAAGAAGTTAAGAAAGATGAATAAAATTTTAGAAAAGTTAGATATGATAAGCCTAGGGAGAATATTGAATGGAAGTAGATAAATCACTTCACTTCGCATCTGTTGCCCTGCCTGATTTTGACAAGATGACCCAATCAGGATAATCTCATCACTACTATACTCACCAGCATGCTGCTAACTCAAGCCTTGATTGATATCATCTCACATTTGGATGGCTAGAAAGCAGAGTACCAAATTCCTCCCCCATGCCTTCCTTTATAGAGGGCAGAGACTGGACTCGCAGCTCACTCCACTTTGCATCAGCTGCCCTACCTGGTTTCGACTCCAAAGAACAAGACACCTCCTCCCCTCCCCCAGGTACCTCCTGATATCCCATTTCATGCCACATTCTACTTTTCTTTTGTATATTGTATCTCTCTTTAGATTGTAAGTTTCTTTAGGGCAGGGACTGTCTTTCTTTTCTCAATTGTATTCTCAGGGTTTAGCACAATGTCTGGCACAAAGTAATTAAGTAAAACACTTAATAAGTGTTTATTGGATGGGATTGGAATAGAAAGGAATATATCTTTTTGTCAGCTGTATATGACATCTTCACAAAAACTTGAGCATGTATTTGAACATAAAAACTTCACAAACTTTTCAGACCATAATGCAATAAAAATTACATGCAATAAAGGGCCTTTGAAGCATATATTTGAAAACTAAGTAATCTACTCCTAAAAAATGAGTGAGTCAAAGAACTAATCATAGAAACAACCCAATAATTTCATCAAAGACAATGACAACAATGAGACAACATACCAAAATTTGTGGGACACAGCCAAAGCCGTATTTAGGGGGAAATTTATGTCTCTAAATACTTGCATCAATAAAAGAGAGAAAGAGAAGATCAATGAATTGAGTATGCAACCAAAAAAAACACCTAGAAAAATAAGAAATAAAAATTCTCAGTTAATAATGAAAATAGGAATCCTGGAAATCAAAAGAGAGACTAATAAAACTGAAAGTTATGAAAAAACCTATTGAGCTAATAAATAAAACTAGGAACTAGTTTGTTTTTTTTGGGGGGGGGGGCAGGGCAGTTGGGGTTAAATGACTTGCCCAGAGTCACACAGCTAGTACTTGTGTCAAGTGTCTGAGGTCGGATTTGAACTCAGGTCCTCCTGACTCCCGGGCCAGTGCTCTACTCTCTGTGCCACCTAGCTGCCCCCAGGAACTAGTTTTACTTTAAAAAAATGAAATAAATAAGCTACTGGCTAATTCAGCTAAAAAGAAGGAAAACAAAAGTAATTACTGCTATCAAAAATGAAAAGGTAGAAGGTTTAACCAATGAAGATCAAATTAAAGATATTGTTAGGAGCTATTTTCCCCAATTAAATGCCAATAAAACAGACAATCTAAATGAAATAGATGCATATTTACAAAAAATATAAATTGCTCAGATTAATAGAAGGGGAAATAGGATACTTAAGTAACACTACCTTAGAAAAAGAAATTGAATGAGACATAAATGAGCTTCCTAAGAGGAGAACATTGTACACAGTAAGAGCAATATTGTACACTGAACAACTGTGAATGACTTAGCTCTTCTCAGTAATACAATAATTCAAGACAATTCTGGAGGACTTATGATGAAAATTGCTATTCACCTCCAGGAAGAACAAACAAACAAACAAAAAAACCTGATGGAGTCTGAATAAAGATCAACACATACCTTTAAAAAAACCTTTTTTATATTTCTTGGTGTTTTTTTTTCCCTTTGGGTCTGTGTGGGATTTTTTTTGTTTTTGTTTTTTGTGACATGTTGTTGTTATCCAGTCATTTTTAGTCATGTCTGACTCTTTTTGACTCATTTGGGGTTTTCTTGGCAAAGATATTAGAGTAGTTTGGCATTTCCTTCTCCAACCCATTTTATAGATGAGGAAACTGAAGTAAATAGGACTAAGTGACTTTCCCAGGGTCACACAGCTAGTAAATGTCTAAGGCTGGATTTGAACTCAGGTCTTCCTGACTCTAGACCAGGAGTTCTATCCACTGGACCACCTACTTGCCCCTCTGCAGCATAGCTAATGTGGAAATATGTTTTGCATGACCACACATGTATAATCTATATCTAATTGCCGGCCATCTCAGGGAGGAAAGAAGAGAGTGAAGGAGGAAGAGAATTTGGACTCAAAATTTTTAAAAAATGAACATTTAAAATTATTTCTACATGTAATTTGAAAAAAAAATTAAAATTTCCACCTTAAAAATATTTAGAGCAGATCTTTTTTGTGGCAAAAAAATTGTAAACTGATAAGATGACCATCAATTGGGAAATGACTTAACAAGTATATGAATGTGATAGAATACTATTGTGCTGTAAGAAATAATGAAGAGGATAGTTTCATAAAAATATAAGAAGACCTATATGAACTGATGCACGTTGAAGTGAGCAGAACCTAGAGAACAATGAACACAGCAACAGCAACGTTGTAAAGATAATCAACTGTGAAAGACTTGGTAACTCTGATCAATAAAATGATCTACCCCAAATCCAAAGGCCTCATGATGTAAAATGCTGTGTACCTCCAGACAGAAAACTGATGGACTCAGAATATAGATTAAAGCATATTTTTCCTTTATTTTTCTTGCTTTTTTTTGAACATGGCAAACATGGAAATACGTTTCACGTGACTACATCTATCTATCTATCTATCTATCTATCTATCTATCTATCTGTCTAAGTAAAGAAGAGAATTTGGAACTGAAAGCAAAAATAAAATTTTAAAAAGAAAAAGAAAAACTATATTATTTAAATTCTTCTTCCTCTTCTAACTCTTTTAACTCCCTTTAATTCTTTGCCCCTCAGATTCTTTTGCCCATAAGTATTTTATTGTAGAACTTTTCGGTGACTTCCAAGACTATTTCCTTTCCTCCATCACAGTCCTTCATCCTACCTATTCTCCGAGAAACTTGGGCCTATCCAGGAATCTTGCCATCTGTCTTACCATATTCTCATATCTTGTACCCATTATCTCCCTTTCTACTTCTTTCTCTGAACACTACCATTGCTCCTGGAAAGGGCCTGTGGTGTCATTCACCATCCCAGTGACATTTCATACTCCCTTCTTTGGCCAGTCCTTTTTTTGTATGTGTTGTCTCTTTCTGTAGCCCCTTGAGTAGGGATATGGTTTTAAGCTTTGTGTGGACACAAGACTTACAGGTATAAAATAATTAGAGAATACTGCAGAGGGCCCCACAAAATGGTACCCCCTGTTTGCTAGAGATAGTTTTACTTTTCAATTGATAAAATTAAAGAAGCACTTTCTGAAACATTTGTTTGGAGTCCTATTTTACTTTAAACCTAAGACGCTGCTGTCTCCAAACTTTAAGACTTTTACATTACAGTATCCCTGTCAAAGATACAAGCAATGGCTTGGGCCATAGCAGTTTGGAAGAAGTCATCATAACTTCAGCTATCTCTTTTTAACTACTTGTTTTTAGTTCTGTTTTTCTCATGGTTCCCACAGGCCTCATTTCTCCAAGTAACATAGTTGTTCTCTTTGATTGCACGTTGTCCAATTGCAGTTAGTAAATTATTTTGAAGGCTTTAAGTACTTGCTACTCTTCTTTATGAGAAAGTCCATGGAGTCCCACCAGTGACCAATAACTGAGGTTTTTCAAGGAAGGTGAAATCCACAATGTCAGACACTGAATACCATAAACACTGAGTCTATCACTTAATAGATTCTCTCTCCTCCGGCAATCAGCATTTGCCCCAAAAATAGGTTTGCGGAAATCAGGGGATCATTGACAGTTAGAGGTCAAGCCCTGTAAATATTAAGAGCAAAAGTTATATCCTCCAGGCTTCTTTCACATTGGAACAATGGAGTTCCTCATTTATTGTTAACATCTTTCAAACTGGCAATGGTGAGCATTCAAACTAAACAGGATTAAGGACAAATGAAATTGCTTCTTTTTTAGATGGAGTCTTGCGGATACAGTATTTTGCAGATTCAAAGCACCTTCTCTCTCTCTCTCTCTCTCTCCTCTCTCTCTCTCTTCCCTAATATATAATTATATATAAACATACACACAAACATATACGTGTATATTTATGTATGTATATATGCATAGGTACACACACACATACATATCCCAGAGGCAGCATTGTGATTGTGACCTTGACAAAAATTGCTGAAAATGCCATTTACTTAGGCAAAGGGGACATTTTCTTTTCCTCCAAACAAAGTAAGTAACGGCTTTGACAACAAATTATGTTAAGTAGACAGGGTGGTGATGTGAGGGGGAGAAAACATAGAGCCATCCCTATTGATAATGAAACTTTGAAGAGTATGACTGCACAAATATTCCATGGGGCTGGCAGCTGTGCACACAACAAGAGCAAACACAGATTTTTAGGCTCTGTTGTTAGGAAAAGTCAGCTCTCATGAACCCAATTCAGCTGCATTTGGAAACAATCAACTTGAAAAGCGAAGGTTGATGCGTTGTACGTGGCCTAGAATACGCTTCTGGAAACAGGTGCAGAGAGAGCCATCCAAGACGTGGAAAGATGATAACCCTCTTGAGGGCACCTTTCTTCCTGCCCTGAGACTTGTCCTTAATGGAAATTTGTATGTTGTCAATTAATAGGCTAATTTCAATTCCTTTCTTCACTGCAAGGAAGAGCCTTTTCATTAATTGAATAAACTCACAGCTGCCCAAGTTGTCAAATGGGAAATTTTCTGTTTTGCACATTATCTCCCTGAAATAACCTCTGAAATTAGCAAAGAGAAAGCAAGGCAAGTTTGGAGGTATATGGAGACAATTTCTTAGCAAGGCTGCTTTGTGCATGCGGGAAAAGAGGGACGATACAGACAAAAATGGATCATGAGTCATATTTCCTTTGTGCCTAAGTTATTCCTTGGTTAAAAGTTAGTCACCTGGGGAAACTATAGAAACTCTTTGAAGTCCCTCAAGTTCTATTCAGTAAGTTGCTGCTTCACCTACCTAAATGGTAATCTAGGGACCCCCTCCCTCTCCAACCTAACTACTGTGTAGGATGGAATTTATGCCCTGGAAGAATCTATTTTCAAAAGTATTTTTGTGTCAGTTTTCTTCCCATCATTGCATCAGCACAGCAATCAAAGAGAAGTACTTTAAAAATTCTCTTTTAAAAGTTATCTATCCTTAACATGTATTGCA
This sequence comes from Trichosurus vulpecula, assembly GCF_011100635.1. Taxonomy (NCBI): domain Eukaryota; kingdom Metazoa; phylum Chordata; class Mammalia; order Diprotodontia; family Phalangeridae; genus Trichosurus; species Trichosurus vulpecula. The sequence continues at coordinate 268,396,157 of NC_050575.1, read as the reverse complement.
ATTCCTTTCTTGCTCTTGCCCATATAATGTGAAGAGCTAGAATAAAAAATTATGAATTAAATCTGCTTTCTACTTTTCCTGTTGTAAGCTGGGGCACTTGAGGTGTACTGCAATGCCTATTCCAGGACCAGATTGCTGTTTTCATTGTAGAATTGCTGTTTTCAATGTAGAACATTAGGTATAAATCCGACCACCTTCTACCCAGTTGCTTTGAAAATCCCATTGTTTGTCTTTCTCATGGTCATAACTAATATTCTAATATTCAAGAATTTCTTGCTGAATGTAAACCACATTTCTTTCTTTTTTTCTGTTGGGGGGGAGGGAGATAGAAAGAGAGATAGAGAGACAAGAGAAACTGAGAGACAGAGAGAGAGACAGAGAGAGAGACAGAAAGACAGAGAAATGAGGAGAGAGACAGAGAGAGACAGAGACAGAGACAGAGAGACAGAGAAGAGAGAAGAGAGATAGAGACCGAGAGAGAAGAGACAATGCTTAAACATGATATTCCATTTCCCAGTTCTGGATACTTTCTCTGGCTGTTTTCCCATACTTGGAATTCTCTCTTCCCCTCCCTGCCATATTACTTCCCTGTCTTCTTTCTAATCCCACCTCCTAGAGGAAGCCTTTCCCAAATCCTCTTAATTCTAATGCCTCCCTTCTTTTGATTATTCCCAATTTACCCTGTACATAGCTTGTTTGTACATAGATATTTGAATGTCGTCTCCCGCATTATATTTAGCTCCTCAAAAGTGGGTTGTTTAGCTTTTTTCATATCCCCTGGGCTTAGCACAGCTCCCAGTACATAGTAGGTACTTAATAAATAATATTGACTGATTATGTGAATACAAGAAAGCAAGATAGCTCATGCTTTCAAAGAGCTTCTAAGGAAGGAAGACAATACATAAAGGGGAGCTGGAAGGGGATTAGTCTAGTAGAAAGGGCATGGTGTGGAGTGAGACACCCCTGGAGACCCAGGCTCCTCCAGCAAGATAAGGGTTGGGAGAAAGTGAGGAGGATGGCCTATGGTGATTGAAAAGGAGTAAGATAGAAGAAGATAGAGGCTCCTGTACTGATAAGGGCTGTTGTTCCTCATTGGTGGCTTAGAGAAGAAGTCGTAGGAAAAGTGAGGCTGGATGGTGAACACAGCCCACAAGTAGAATCCAATAGAATGTAATCTTGATTCTGTCACTAACTGCCTATGCGACCACGTCTTGCTTACTTACTGTCTCTAGTTCAGTTTCCTTATTCTCCAAAATAAAGGAGTCGCCACAGGTAGATCTGTAATGCTTATGCTCCCATGTATTCCTGACCTGAAGAAGCCCATCTTTTTCTTTTGTTGGGAAATTTTCTCTAACAAGAGGACTGGAATCTCTTGGGAGAGGCAAACCAGTGAGCAAGGGTCCAAAGATTGTGGGTCAAAGATAGGAGGTGAAACTGAAAGCAAAAAAAGTATTAGCATGCTAAAGAAAGTGCTGATAGCAGCTTAATCTTCCAAGGGTACAGATTTAGTTTTTATAACTCTTCAGACCCGCTTAGAATACATAATCCGTCAGTTACATTCTGAAGCACCTTAGGATAGATAAGTGACACCTTTCTGAGGAGGAGCAGTAGAGATAGTTCAGGGGAGAAAGTGGGGGTGGTGGAGGGGAATCTGGGAGAGTATTCGCCATGCAACTGGCAGAATTTGTTATCAGAACAGGAAGACATTTCCTGTTCAAGGTCAGGAGACAAGGAGAGATGACCAATACTTTTACAAATATGAAAGAGGTGCTTTCAGACAAAGCTGCAAGTTTGAGATAACCATTTAGACCAGACTGAAGGTTTCCCTTGTCCAAGGTCAAAAAATAGTTGTTGTGATAGGGTATTAGGCTATTGGAATTTTACCATGTCCTTGCATGGTTATTATATTGGGTTTGTTCCTTAACAGTAATTGGGAACCTTCTCTAATTTGGCTGTCAGATGTGGTTGGGTTGGGGAATGGTTCCAATAGAGTTAGGTCACACAAATGCTGCAAACTGACTGTGGTTTTGAATTCCTCCCCACAACCCTGCCCCTTCACTCCCACTCAACCCCTCTAGTATTTAACCTCTATCTACCTCAGTTTACTAATTTTTAAAATGGAGATAATAGCACCTACTAGGGTTGTTGAGAGGACAAAGTAAAATAATTTTTGCAAAGCACCTTGCAAATCTTAATCAATGCTAGTTATTATTATTTCTATTATTATTACTACCAAATTTATGGATAACTATATTTTTGAGAAAACCCTGAATATCCACATTTGATTGGATTATATCTTTGACACTAGAGTTTTTAACCTGGGGCCTGTGAACTTTAAAAAAATTCTAATAGCTATATTTCAATATAATTGTTTTCCTTAGAAATCCTATGTATTTTATTTAAGCATTTAAAAACATAATGATGAGGACAGAGCCATAGGCTTCATCAGACTGTCAAATATTTTAGGACTCAACATAGGTTAAAAACTCCTGACCAAGAGGTTAGATACTACCTTTATATTACCTTTATATTTTATAGGTGAGTAGGCTATTTAATGCAGGGGGTATTTAATTATTTTAGGTCAGGAGGGAAATAAATAATGCCCAGGAACATAAGAGCACGTTAAAAATATTATTATGGAATAATATAGTATTGGATATGGAATAATAGGTACAGGAGTGGGGAACCTGCGGCCTTGAGGTCACAGGTTCCCCACGCCTGATCTAGGGAATGTTTAACAAAATTCATGTAAATAATAACTAAACTACATATCATGCTTTTAAGTTTATGAAGAGCACTTCCCACAAAATGTCGTGAAAGAGAGAGAATAAGTATTATTCCGTTTTACAGATAAATAAATTTGAGGAGGTAAAGATTCAGACAGATAGTAATCGTTAAAGCTGAGATGTGAAATCCAGGTCTCTCTTTGCTTACAGCACAACCACACTATTTCTTACATACTACTTTCTTAATTTGGAAAGGGTTGAAGAGAGAATAATACACAAAAAATTTCTTTTCCAGAAATTGCCATCATAGGATCATTGCTTTGGCATTGGAAAAGAGCTTTAAGGGCCCAGAGAGTTCAAATGACTAACCTAAATTCACCTGGCGTCGTTAAGGGTGACAAGCTGGGATGCTAACCCTGCTTTCCGTGACTCCAAATCTGGTACCCTTTTCACCGCACCCTTTTCTTTCCTTTGTGTCAGGGCTTAATGTTTTCGTCAATAATAACTTAATTATTATTTAACACCTGATGATTAGGCAGTGTTCCTTTGGGAGACACACCGTGATGAAACAAAAACTCTAGACAAGCAAAATTCTTGTTATCCCTCAGGAATGTATCCCCAGTTTCTAACAGCAATCACCTGAAGGGAATTATTCCTTATATTTCAACTTTACTATGTAATTTGGCTTCATTTCCTCCTATTTAGAATGGACGCCCTTTGCTATTCAGTCACCTTTGTATGTGTTTTGCTGAATTTATCAATAAACATGCACTAATGGGTACCCTGAGAATATTTATATGTGTTAATAGACCAAAGGAAAAGGATGATTTGGACCAGCTCTCAAGGCCCTTGCCTTGTCTCTGAGGCTGTGCTTAAAAATGCAATATATTCAAATATATTCTCAAGGAGCAGTATTTTCTCCAGGAAAGAAAATTTGTGAAAATTCTGGTGACTACTGGAAGATGAGTTTAGGAAACATAAAGAAAGCTAGAAACCTCTCCTAACTTTGCAAACCTCTGATTTTTTGTTTGTTTGAAATTTTCTATCCTGTGTTCACTGACAAAATTGTAGAGCTAAGCGTCCTTTGGGGATATTTTAATGTCAGGAAGTACACCAGGCTCACTTCCTACTAAATATGAAAATGAATTCTAAACTTGCTCAGAAAGTTTGGTGTTGGTGTTTTTTTTTTTCCAATGAATAACCTTGAAAGTCAAACTCTATCGTTTTTTCTGGGATTTGTTACAAAAGAAAAAAGAAAAAAGAAAAAAAATTGACCTCCATTTTTATATTAATATATTTCATATAACATCAATTTATTTATATTAATATAGTGCTGTTATTAATACAATTATACTATGAATGTGTTGATATGCATAATTATCATGTCAATGATGTAATTATGTGATATTGTGATAGATATGCAGATTTCTGTTGATGATGCTATTTTAATTTGGTGCAAAAGTAAGAGAGTGTGTGGCAGGAATTTTTGTATTGACCACGTAGAGCAAACTCTTCAAACTGTCTTCTTAAACTGGCATGCACAATAAGGAGGCCTGTCCTGGCTCAGGGTAGGGAGCCTCCATCCGGCTGATAAAATGCCTGCTCAGCTTGTGTATCCTGCTGCCGTGTGGCACAGATTCAGTGCAAGCAAGGTTGGGTGATTTTCAAATCATATCATCACTGGTAGGTTTTACTGTCACCTAGGGCCTGTCATTAAAATTAATCCAAGCTCAAGAGCATGGAGTGACCCTGAACATGTACTATCAGAGCCAGAAGGCACTAAGGACTGAGGAGCAGCTGTGGGCTGCTGAACAAAAGATTGGTTTGTGGACACTTGGGGTTAGAGGTGAGGAGAAAATAATTGGAAGAGTGATTTGATAATGTTAGGTAATTCCGATTAAACCAGACAATGATTTCTTCTTTCCTCTCTCCTTCCTGAAAAGATGCTCTGGCACTGTTCTAACAGGAGGTAGGGGCAGCCCTACGCAATATTGTGAAGGAGACAAAGTTTATCTTTCTTGACTCCAATCTCCTTTTTCTGCATCCTTCTCCCCTTATAGGAAGGCCAGCCCCTCACTTTAGGACTTACACACACACCCTACCCCAGTGTCCTTATGCTTTCTCCCCACCCCCATCATAGGATCACAGATGCAGAACTGAAGGGACTTCTGAGGCCATCTAAACTCTTCATTTGACAAATGGGGAAACTGAGGCCAGAGATATTTAGTGTCTTGACTGAGGTCACACATGTAGTAAGCATCAGAGGTGGCTCATGCACCCAGCTCCCTCTGATTTGATAATCAGTCTTCTTTCCACTCTACTACACTGCCCCCATCGAAACCTGTTCTCAAGCAAGGATTCATTTTTTGTTGTTTAGTTGTGTCTAACTCTAAATGCCCCCATGGACTTTTGTAGACTCTTTTTTTGGCGAAGGTACTGGAGTGGTTTGCCATATCCTTCTCCAGTGGGCCCCTATTTTATAGATGAAGAACTGAGGCAAATAGGGGTTGAGTGACTTGCCCAGGGTCACACGCTAGTAAGTGTCTGAGGCAGAATTTGAACTCAGCTCTTGCTGACTCCAAGCCTGGTACTCTATCCACTGTAACCTAGATTTATTAGCAAACATCTATACCTTAATGGCAGTTCAGTTCATTGAATGCCTCACCTCTTTCACCAAATTTGCAATAGAAACTGGATCCCTATTTATGGGGTAAAAGATTCAGGCTTAATTCATTTTAGCTAAAACAAGTCTTCTATAAGCACCTATTATGTGCGTGGCATAGCGCTGAGAATACCATGTCAAAAATGAATTAGCCCCTGTGCTTAAGAAGCTTATGTTCTACTGGGTGGGGATGGGGGAGATACAGCATGAACACAGATAAGAAAATACAACAAAAACATGAAACAATTTCATTTAATTTTAATCAATCAGTCAACAAGCATTTATTAAGAGCATACTATGTGCTGTGCCCTGGGGAAATAAAAGGAAGGGTGAAACAGTTCCTTCCCTCAAAGAGCTGATAATCTAGTGAGGGGAGACAACATTGTGTGTGCTTATGTAAAGATATGAATGTACCTATATGTAAATATAGAAAAAAAATCAATTATAAAAGAATTCAGAGGGAAGGCACTAGCAACTGGGAGAGATCAAGAAAACCTTTATCTATAGTCTGGAACTTGAGCTAAGCCTTGAAGAAGGCAAGGTATTCTAAGAGGCAGGGGTGAGGAAGGAGTGCACTCCAGGCATGGGAATTCCAGGCCAGTGTGAAGCCCTAGAGGTGGAAGGTGGAGTGTCATGAATAAGAAACAGTAGAAAGGTCAGGTTTTCTGTATTATAGTGTGTGTGAAAAGGAGTAATGTCAGATTACACTTGAAAAGTAGATGGGGCCTGGTTATGGGCTTTAAATACCAAACAGAAGAGTTGATATTTGACTCTATAGATAACAGGAAGCCACTGGAGTTTATTTTATGGAGCACTGGCATGGTCAGACCGGTCAGACCTCTCCTTACGGAAAATCACTTTGACATCTGCGGAGGAAGGACCAGAGTGGGGAGTAATTTGAAGCAGTGAGAATAATTAGGATTATATATTAATTGTCTAGGCAAAAAGTAATGATGGCCTAACTTAGGCTGGAGGCTTTGTGAGTAGAAAGAGGAGGGGACACATATGGGAGACGTTATGGAAGTGGAAATGGTAAGTTTGGCAACTGGTTGAATATAGGATAAGAGTGAGAGGTTGGGGATGATACCAGAGTTGGAAATGTGGGTGACTGGACGGAAGGAGTTGCCCATGACAGAAAGAAGTTTGGAGGAGTGATGGGATTTTGGAGAAATAATAATGAGTTCTGTTGTGGATTTGCCAAGATTGAGGTGCATATATAAGAATTTCGGTAGAGATGTTCAGCAGGCAGTTGGTAATGCAGATCTGGAGGTCAGAGCACTTGGAAGCAGATTTTTTAAGAAGAGGTGCAGTTTTAGGGTCCTCTGAAATGGTACTCTGCAGGCAGATGTCTGCTTTGCTTATGCATAAGAGCAGTGCCCTGCTCCCCATCCCCCAAAAAGCTTAGGCTAGGTTTTACTTCAGAGGTACCTGCATTTTTGTAACTATAGGTATCTTGGGTAGGTTGTTTCATAAATGCTTTGGGATCCCTGTAGAGGGAGGACCCTGAATAATAGAAACAAAACCTTTATTTGTGTACTCTGATAGATCCATGATTTTCTTTCTCCCATGTGGTCCCCAAGCCTTCTGGGAATGTTATGTCTTATATAACTGCCATCAGGCCTTATCTGAAGAGGAAAGGGGATGATGTAAACAGCCAGTTGTCCCTTTCCATCTTATCTCACCCTTCTCTCGTTTTGGCCACTTGTATTCAGCACCCCTTCTCAGGGCTCCATTTCTCATCCTGTTTGCTAAGACGGTCGGCAGTTCAGTAAAGTGCAGCCATCGCTCTCATGAATTTCATTAGAAATCATAATGAAATCTTCCCAATCGACACCCTCCAGAATCCTGTGCATTCAAAAGATGAAGGCTGTGTGTGTCATTTAGACTGTCACTTGAAAAGTCCTCTCGGTTTCTTTCTCTGAGGTTTTATAGCTGTCTGGCTGCATGGTGACATACTTCAGGGGGTATTAGCTGATTTGAACTGACATTAAGGCTCAGTAAAAGGGAACACAGAAGCCAATCACCGCTACGAGTCGTCTCTGATGTTCACTAGCCCACATAGGTAGTCAGAAAAGGAGAGCCTGTATTAAATGGACAAGGTTCGAGTGAGACAGCTGGGTAGTCTAGGGGCTAGACCATTGAAGCTGAAGTAAAGAGGATCTGAGTTCAAATCCTGCCTTGGAGCCTTACTGCTATGGGACCCTAGGAAAGTCACTTCAGCTTTCTCTTCTGCAAAAATGGAGACCTGCTTTATAAGGTTGTGATGAGGATTTAATGAGATACTTTATAAAGCCTTAAAGTATAAATGCCAGCTTCTATCATCAAGATGTCTGGTGAGGCAGAAAGGTCTGGATTCTAATCCTGTAGCTGTGTGACCTTGGATAGCTCATTTGATTTCACAAGCTCTTTGCCCTTTGGGGAATAATAATCCATACCCTTTGTCCCAAAAGTATTGGTTCAGTTTGAAGCTTTAATCGGTTCAATGAGCCATTGTAATATGGTATATAACATGTTATCATAATAGAATAATAGCTAGCGTTTATATTGTGCCCACTAAGTGCCAGGCACCTTGTTGAATGTATTACAAATAATTATCTCCTCTGATCCTTACAACGGCCTTGTAAGGTGAGTGCTATCATCAACCTCATTTTACGAGATGAGGCAACTGGGGCTTAGGGCACTGAAGTTATTTTTCCAGAATTATACACTAATAATAATAAAATGATAAAAATAAATATAAAAATAAAATATAAATATAAAAAAATAAAATAATAAAAATGATCACTAACATTTACGTAGTACTTACTATTTGCCAGGCGCTGTGCTATCTATGTGCTTTACAATGACCTCGTGTGATTCTCATAACAACCCTGGAAGGGAGAAACTACTATTTTCCCCATTTTACAGAGGAAACTTAGGCAAATACAGGTTAAGTGACTTGCCCAGGGTCACACAGCTAGTAAAGGCTGCATCAGAAGTCAGCTTAACTCTACCTCAAGGTTGTTGTTAGGAAAATACTTTGTGAACCTTATTTAAAACAAAAACAAAAAAACAAAAAGCAGACCAAACTCTGATTTCTTCAGCATAGAAAGCTCATGACAAAGAACTTCTCTGTAAGTGATAGTATTAGAGTTCCTTAGGGCACTAAGAGGTTAAGTGACTTGTCCAGGGTCATACAATAAGTATGTAGCAGAGGAGAGGCATTAATCTAACAATAAATAAATGTCATTTATTTGTTGTTAGTAAATTATCTATCTTGACACGGCCTTGTAGCAAATGGCAGGCCTGTAGGACAGAAACTGCAAGCCCTAAGCGTGGTTTCTTTTCTTCTACTAACTCCTTGCTAGGAAGTCACTTTGCCTAAGCAGGGGTGGGGAGGGGCTCAGTCTATCCACAGGCCCCTAGTATTGGGAGAGATATTAGAGACAATTCAGTCCGATGCTCATTTTACCAATGAGCAAACAGGTATCATGGAAGTAAGGAAATGCCTCTTCAAGGTCATATTTCCTAGGTAGTTGCTGAGCTAGGACTCAAATATGGGTGTGACTTTGAATCCAGTGTTTCTTCTATTACATCATGTGACTACGGCAAGGGATCCTGGAAGACCTGGCTTCGAATGTGGGGCTCTGTTACTTTCCATCTGTGTGACCTTAGCCTCTCTGGGAATCAGTTTCCTGATCTGTAAAAGGAGATTCAGTGTCTTTTAAAGTGGTTTCTGACTCTAAATCTATGATTCTTATCAGTAAAAGGAGAGGACTGGACTAAAGATCTCTAAGGCTGATTTCAAATTCGAAATATTTTGTTTTTATAGATTCAAATTGTGATTTATTTGAACTTAAAAAGCCCTTCCAGGTCCACAGCTGTGATCCAATGATTCTGCAGTCTGCAATTTTAGGTCTGGTGTGAATTATTGCCAGTAACTTATTTATCTTCATCATGCAGCACATGAAACTAGACCCCATAAAAAGATAGACTAGGAAATTCTGGGAGGGCAGGGGAAATGAAAACAGGTTACATCTCTGCATTACTCAAATCCCTGCTTCAATATGAACCATAGCGGGGAAGGACTTCCGAAATCATCTCATCCATCCCATCTCATTTTTACAGATATGGAAACTGAGGTCCAGTGAAGTGAAATGCTGTGTTTGAGGGTATACAGAGCAAGTCTCAGGACATCAGGGAACATGTTGGCATATCTCATGACTATTTAGATACAGAATTGTAGAGCATTAACCCCTTAGAGACTGTATCCTTTACATCTTAAAGACATTTCTTAGCCTGTGCCCTGTCTGAGGATGACTGAGGGTGGAAAAGGAAGAGGGCACAACAGCCATTTTTAAGAATTTGAAGATCTACTATGTGGAAGAAGAATTAGATCTGTTCTGCTTGGCCCCAGAGGGTAAATCGCTTGGAATAACAGGGCAGAAGTTGCAGAGATTTAGGTCTGATATCAGGAAAATCTTCCTAACAAGAGCCCTGAAGTGGGTTACCTGGGGAGGCGGGGAGGGTGTTTCCCTTCAGAGGAACAGCCCCCGAAAAGGCTGGATAACCATGTGTGGGGTATGTTTCATAAGGAATTCTTTTGGGGGAGGAATACAGATTGGACAAGATGGCCTCTGAGGTCCCTCTCAACTCTGAGATTCTGATACTTCACAGTTTTAACTAAACAGCCTTGTTAATGACTTAGAGCAGTTGTCAAAGCCTTTCTTTCTGCAATCAGTCACAAAAGTTCACGTTGTCAAACAAAAGAAGATTGGCAAATCCACACAAAGCAACTCAGCCTTTAAAGAAACAGTCAAGCTAGAAAACTCAGGATGAATAGAGACCTGACTGTTTTCTTGCCTTTTTATATGTTTGTCTTATCCCAGCATGTTTAGCAGTTGGCCCACCAGAGAATAATAGATAGGGCAGGAGAGTTTACGGATGGCACACACACAAATCCCCAAAGGGGAAACCATCATTTTAAAGATGAGCCTCTTGCAAAGACGATGAAAAGGGAAACTGAACAGAAGGTTCAATTCCTCCTGTCAGTTTTACCTTTATGCTAAGAATGTGAATTGGTAAAAAATGTAATCTCTCCCCCACCCTCTTTCTCCCTTGAATGCCGTGCCTCCAGGTATTTCACAAAGGCAAGCAAGTGGTGGAACTAATAGGGTTATGAGCTTCTAATTCCAGGAAAATGAAGTGTTTTGTTAGATGGCTGCCACATCCTAGGTTTGCTGCTCCCTAGTAAGCATCATGATACTCTAACAGTGAAAGGAAGACCAGGGGTAGAAGGAGGCAAAAGCGCTATCAGGTATGAAGGTGGGTTTTTTTATTTGTTTTTTTTCTCGTTTCGATAGCAATCAGCATTTATGTTGGGCCCATCATCCCAGTACCTATTTTGTGGCAGATTTCTCTCGTTAAGCATTATTGGGGCTATTCAATTTCTTTTCCAGGTGCTCTCATGTCATTGACTTATATTCCGGGAATGTGATGAGAAAGTGCAGCTGGGTGGTGGAAATGATTTTCTGGTTCCTACCCTTTTGACGTGCATTTAGAGGCAAAGGCAGCAGCCTGAATGGCAATATTTGGATGTTGGTTTTTTTTTTTTCTTTATCAGAATGCAAGAAATGCAGCCTGGCAAAAAAGTCTCCTGGTGTATGCCACTTCTGGGGTGGCATCTGGGCCAAAAGGAGCCATGTCTTACCCGGAGAGTCTTCAAAGAGTGGCAAAACCTTCAACTTGGGACTCTGACCCTGCAGTGAGGATAGGACGGAATTCATATCTATTAGTGTCAGGTAAGGATCACCCTTTGGACACTCAGAATTGAGCTCTGAGATCCAGATCAGGGAACTGGGAAGATAAAAGGTGTATCCATTAATTAAGAAAAAAAAAGAATCAGAAGGCTCAGGGCAACATCTACTTATATCACTGCTTTGGTAACTTCCATGCTCTGGATACACACCCTATATTTGGGGTTCTAGAAGTCTACTTCTTTCTCTTCTGCCATCCTAGAGTTCTTTCCATTAGATCATCTTTTGTGGGTGAAGACTGGATAAATAAAGGGGCAGACACAAGTTAAGCATGTTTACCATCAACTGATTTCTGTGCAAAACCCCACCAAATTCTGTTATGGTAGTTTAACAACCATTCTAATTTGTTAGGCATTTATTAAGCATGTATTATGTACCAAGCACTGTTGAAGGGACTGAGGATACAAAAAAGACAAAAATAATCCTTGTTCCCAAGGAGCTCAAATTTTGTTGGGAAGACAATAACAACGTACATATAAGATACAGGTGGAAGGTGTTTGCATTGAGAGGATTGGGGAAGGCCTCTTGTAGAAGATGGGGTTTGAGCTGAGTCTTAAAGGAAGCTAAGGAAACCAGGAAGCAGAGAAGAGGAGAGAGAACATTCTAGGGATGGGGGAGAGCCAGTCAAAAGCATGGAATCTGGAGAGAGAGTGTCATGTGTTAGGAAGCAAGAAGACCAATGCCTCTGTTATGTAGAGCATATGGGAGGGATTAACGTGTAAGAAGACCAGAAAGGTAGTGAAGGGCTTTCAAAGCCGTAGGATTTTACATTTGACCATAGAAGGAATAAGGAACCATTGGAATTTGTTGAGTAGGGGAGTAACAGGATCAGATCTGGGCTTTTCACTTTGGCAGCTTCATGGAGGTTGGAACAGGGTGGGAAGAGATTTGAGTCAAGGAAATCAACCAAAAGACAATAGTCCAGGCATGAGATGAGTATGTGTTTGTATACATGAGTGTGCATGTGTGTATATAAGTACCTGTTTATATGCTTATTTATTTTGGGGTCTGGATCTGTGATTTTATTAATAAGGGAACTCCTGGTGAGGAAGCTCTTTTTAATGATACAGGTCAGGATCTATAGACATACCCTCTAAGAGAGGTACCTGGGAGACTCAGAAATTCAATGGCTTGCCCAGAGTTAGGCAGCTAGAATATGTCAGAGGCAGTACTTTAGTCTTCTCAACTCAAAGACTGGCCCTCTATTCACTACACCATGCTGTTCCACCAGCACAGATCAGAACCCCTCTGTTCAGCTAGAGTTGGTCTTTGATATTTGTCATAGCCAAAAACAATCATCAACCTCGGGCCAACTGGGATAGGCTACTGGGAACCTTTCCAGTATGAGAGGCCCAGCTGGAGCTTGGACTCGACTGGCAAAGCCTCTGGGAATCAAGGGTCACCTCCCTGCCATAAAAGACTTTGAAGGATGACTTTATCAGAGGACAAAAATATCAGATTATCCCCCGCCCAATTTTTCATTCTTTTTACTGGCTATTATAGTAGTTGGTTCCCTGACTTGAAAGAATAGCATACTTTAACACGTCTACTTCAAAAGGAAATAAGAACATTATTCAAGTTTGTTTATTTGGTCCTGTATTGCAGTAGAGAATACTCTGGCCTTGGTATGAAATTTCCTTTTCCTTTTCAGTATTTCCCTTTTGGCAATATTTCACATGGAGAAGTAGTCTAACATAGCATTTTGCAGATTACTTTTATTTTTATGGAATAGAATCCCTGAAAAGATTACACTGAATCGGCACGATATTCTTGGCTGGTCAAAGATGGCTTTACGCATTTGCTACATTGGCTGCAGCCCAGCTAGCCTGGCCCATGGAATCCTCTCTCTTCTCAGATTTCCTGGAGACCTTATTATCTATACATTGGCCTTCATTCCTGCCATGGCTATTTAACTGTTCCTCATCTACCCTTGTAGGCTGGAAGTTCCTCAAAGACAGGACCGTGTCTTGCTAAATAAAATACTGATTTCTTACGAAATAAGACACTGAAGAATAAAATTGTTACTTGGGGGTGGGGGGGTATGAATCTGATTTTATTCCTGTAGGAAATTCCTTGGTGGTGTGGAAACTCTCTATCAATGCAGATGGGCAGCTCTTCTCCACCTTACAGTCCTAGAGAATTATCTGGAGAACTGGGAAATTAAGTGACTTGCCCAGGTAAGGACTTGAACCCAGGTCTGCCTCTCTCCAATGCAACTTTGTTTCTCAGTACCTCTTTTATAAGAGGGAGGCGGTGTAGCCCTAGACTAAATGCCGGAAGATGTAGCTCTAGACCTGTCTCCAGGTCAGTCCACTCTCTGGATTTCTCTACCCCCTTCACCAGCAGCCTTGGTCCTCTCAAGATGTCTCAGCTCTGAGCATTGCTGTCCTATTCGGTGCCTCCTGGGAACTAGGGGAGCATGGGCTCCTCTACCTCCAGGGCACAGGCCACAGACAAGAGATCTCATACTGACTCCTCCTTTTTAGCTATTACTACCTCTGACCCAGTATTAAGGAAACCAGAATTTCTTCCTAATTCTTCCTTAGTCTAAGACACAGTGTGGATAGAGCTCTGGACCTGCAGGTCAAGGAAATTTGAATTCAAATTCCATGTCAGACACTTACCAGCCATGTGAGCCTGGGCAAATCACTTAACTTTTGTCTGCCTCAGTTTCTTCAACCCTAAAATGGGGATAATGATATTAGCTAGCTCCAAGGTTTGTTGGGAGGATAAAATGGGATATTTTAAAAGCATTTTTGCTAGTGATGATGATGACAGTAGATCAGAGATTCATTTCCAGATGATTTGATATTTTGCACATTACCGTACTTAGACTTACAGATGATAGAGACCCCTGGGGATCTGCTTGAATTGCCTGTTACACGGTCTGCCACTGAATTCTATGGCCCACTGAGGCATCTTCTAAGCCTCTACTAGAACCCTGATACTATCCATTGCATCCTTCAGACTTAAAGACCACTATCCTTCCATGCTTACCTTCTATGTCGTCCTTCACACAGATGCTGCTCCGGATAATTCTTAGACTGCTTCTTGACGGCCCACCTCCCCTCCCCCACACCAATAGTCCAAAAAACCCAGAGATGAGGATCATATTGGGATGGGTCTGAATGTTCAGGCTTCCAATGTTAAATAAGCGGACACAAACAATGGTCCAAACGCACCAAGAGCACAAGCCAAAGAAAGACTGGAAACATGCATCTCTTCAATGGGTGGGTACATTTTATGCCCTGGGACAATGGGACAACTGGAGTTGTGAAACATGGGTTTCAATGGCTGTGACAGTTACCATCTGCGTGACCCTGGACAAGTCACTTAAACACTATTTGCCTTAGTTTCCTAAAGTATAAAAGGGGGAAAATAATAGCCCCTACATTGCAGGGTTGTTGTGAGGATCAAATGAAATGATATTGGTGCAGTACTTAGCACAGTCACTGGCACATAGTAGGTATTATGTACATGATTTTTTATTTATTTCATCCTTCCTTCCTTCCTTTCTTGTTCCCAATCTACGATCCTATGAATTTCTAATAGTGACACCTGGGAGTACTATGTGACACATACTTTCCATGATCACGTGTTAGCGCTTTAGCATAGGTACCATTATTGTGTTTTAACACTGCATCTCAAGAAGGATTATCAAGTTGCTACTCGTTTTACTAGGTAATACAAAGCATGTGATAATAATGATAACAATTCATATATCGGCAGCACCCTATGTTTTCCAAAGCATTTTCCTCGCAGCAACCTGGGAGGACAGACGGCTCAAGTATGATTGTCTCCATTCCACAGACAAGGAAACTGAGGCACAGAGGAATCAACCGAATGGACCATCGTAGTTATATGACAAGTAGATGACACAACTGAGATTCAAACTCATGTCTTCCCAGCTCCAAACCTAGGACTTTCCCTATTATCCGAGCCTGTCTCTTGTAATTGGACGCAATGCAAATTAAAGCGTAGGAAATTTCGTACTAGGGAATATGGAAGAGAAGCTGACTGATTTTCTTTTCTTTTTGTTTTTTTGGAAAGTATTACCAAAAATGATAACCATAATTAGCATTTATATAGCTCCTTAAGTTTGCAAAGCGCTTTAAATATTACCTCATTTTATCCTCTCAATAGCCCTCAGAGATAGATGTTATCATTATTCCCGTTTTATAGTTGAGGAAACTGAGGCAGAGGTTAAATGACTTGTCCAAGGCACCACAACTGGTATGTGCCTGAGGCTGGATTTGAACTCAGGTTTTCCTGACTCCGGGTACAATGCTCTAACCACTTCCAAACCTAGCTGCACTAGGTACTTTATATCTTTGTGTAAATAGTAAAATGTAAGCTCCTTGAGAGCCAGGACTATTTTATCTTTGTCTTTGTATCCCCAGAGGCTGGGATTGTACCTTGCTTAGTGGGTTCTTAATAAAGTTTGTTTAATTGAATGGAATGGGTGACCCCAGAAGGCAGAATATACACCAATGTATGGGAGTTACAGGGAAACAGCTTTCAATTCAATATATATGGAAGAACATTCTAGCAACATGAACTACCTTGCAGCAACAGGCTAAAATGTGAAGTAGGAATTTTCCCATTCTTGTAGGTGTTCGAGCAGAGCCTAGAGGACCAACTGTTAGAGATGTTTAGAAAGGAATTTCTACATTGAGAGAGAGGATGAATTAGATAAATATAAACAATATTGACATCTTTTGTTCTTTATCACAATCATTTTCAAATATGTTCGTTTTCCCTTTCCTACCCAGCAAGCCAAAGAATTCTAAGAAAGTATTAAAAAAAGAAAAGGAAAAAAATCCAACTGAACCAACCAATCCATCCATTGTGTCTGACTGTATGAACCCAGAGCACCTTCCCACTTCACTCAAGAAGAAAAATAGGTACCTCTCAGCTTTTTTCAGTCACACTTGGTCACAGAACACAGTTTTCATTTTTCTTGTTTCTTCTCTCTGATTGGATTGCTGTTGTCACGTACTTATATATCTGTACCTCCTTTATAGCCTTCTTTTCTTATACCCTAAGAATATTCTACTACATTCATGTACTGCCATTTGTTTAGCCATGTCCTAACCAATGGTCATATACTTCATTTCCAGCTCTTTGCTGTCACAAGAAGTCATGCTTTGAAAATTTGCACATATTGGGACCTGTCTTTGACCTCCTTGAGATGTATCTCTAGCTTTGGAATCTCTGGGTCAAAGTGTGTAGATATTTTAGTTGCATTTTAAATGTCAAATAATGAATCTGTAAGCATGTATTAAGCACCTGCTTGTGCCAGGTGGGCAGATATGTAGCACAATAGATAGAATGCTGGGCCTGGAGTCATGAAGACTCATCTTCCTGAGTTCAAATCTGGCTGTGACCCTGGGCGAGTCACTTAACCCAGTTTGCCTCAGTTTTCTCATCTGTAACATGAGCTAGATAAGGAAATGGCAAACCGCTCCAGTATTTTTGCCTAGGAAACCCCAAATGGGGTCTTGAAGAGTCAGATACTACTGAAAACCGGGTTTGAACAACGACAATATTGCCAGGTACTGTGCTAAGGGCTTGATATACAAAGAAAGGCAAAAGACAGCACCTAGGACTCAAGTAGCTCACAGTCTGATGGAGAAGACAACATGCAAACAAGAAAATTTGGAGATGATCAGCCAAAGAAAGGAACTATCATTAAGGAGGATCAGGAAAGGACTTCTTTCGAAAATGAGATTTTAGTTGAGCCTTGAAGCAAGCTAAGGAACTTAGGAAGCAGAGATGGGGAGAGAGATTTCCAGGCATGGGGGAGAGCAAGTGAAAATGCCTGGAGTTGGGAGATGGAATATTTTGTGTGAGAAACAGCAAAGAAGCCAATGTCACTGATTTGCAGATTTTGTGGGAGTGAGGTTGTAATGAATAGGAAGACAGCAAAGGTAGGAAGGGACCCGGTTATGGAGGGCTTTAAAAGCCAAATTGATCTTTGCCATAGATAGACCAATTCTCATCTCTAATAGTCTAGTGATATTCAGTGTTTCTACAAAAAAATTTCTAGATGAAAATTTAAGGGTCCTTCCTATTCTGAGTTTATGATTCTAAGAGTGTATCATGCCATGATGTTTTTGTTTTATATACTAGAAAACTCTTCTTTGTTCCTGCTTGGTAGCAAAGTCAAGATATACAAATATGTGCATTTTGGAAAGTAAACAGTGTGAGTCAGTGACTGAGTAGGGTCAAGGAAGTCAAAGCTTCCAGAATTCAAACTAGTACTTCATTTGATTTTATTTTTTTGCCTTGAAAGGTAGGTTAGGTTTACATTTTTAGCTCTGTTCGACTGCAATTTTGTCCTGATGGTCTGTGGCTTATAATTATTTTTTGTATCTCAAATTACAGGAGGTATTTGAAGGCATCTTGGCAGTATTTTTAGGAGACGCAAAGGAAGAAAGAGCAATAGTAGCTAAAATTTATATAGCCCTTTATAGTTCACAGAAAACCTTCCTAAAAAAGTCTGAGGCAGGTCACAGTCTATTATTATCCCCATTTTACAGAAGACACTCAGAGAGGTTAAGGGAGGACAGGAACTGTGTCTTATTTAAGCTTTGCTATTTCCTTCTCCAACTCATATACAGATGAGAAAACTGAGGCAAACAGGGTTAAGTGACTTGACCAAGGTCACATGGATAGTAAGTGTCTGAGACCAGATTTGAATTCAGGAAGAGGAGTCTTCCTCACTCCAGGCCAGGCACTCTATCCACTGTGCCACCTGGCTGCCCACTCATAGTGTCACAGCTAGCTGAGTCAATTTGAGCTTACTTTTAGGTCTTCTGACTTGTAAGTGCAGTTTCTGATAAACCATGCTGTCTCTGTGGAGGTGGCCTCAGTGCTCCTTTAAGACCTTTTTTCTCCTGACTCCCCTCTATGTCACTGAGTTCATCATTCTTCCTATACTTGCCCTGATCTTTAATTTTTCCTCATCTCTCACATGCATAACCATTCCTTTAGTCCTGCCCACTTTTCCTTTGGAATGCTTTCCACTATCCTAATCTAACCTCTCATGACCTCATATCCCAATTATTTCATAACTTCCTAATTAGTCTCTTTACCTGCTGACTTTTCTAATTCCAATCTATCCTCCATACCACTGCCAGATTATTCTTCTGGAAACACTATGTTTGTCATGGCTGAATCTACTCATCAGCCTTCAATGACTCCCCATTGCTCATAAATTCCAAATCTCATAATTATGCACAGATCTGGCCAATCTTTTTTCTACTCTTTCCCTAACACTTCATTCCTTTCCTCCTCTGAACTTCTATAGCATTATCTGTTTTCTAGTATGTTTGCTGATATACAAGACTGTGTATAAAGAGCCTCTTTAACTAGACTGTATTCTTCTTCAGGACAGACTATGTCTTATACTTCCTTCACATCCTCAACTGTTCATAGCACAGTGCTGAGAACATGGTAATTTTAAAATAATTTGGTGGAAAGAATGCTGGAAATGTTTTTGGAAGACTTTTGTAATAATCTAGAAAATCTCTTTGGTGTCGCTTTCTTGAGACAACTGCCTCCACTCAATATATGCCCTATCATATTGTTTGGCACTCCTATACTGCCTCCTTTATGGAATTTCTCGTGAACTGATGCTAGAAGTTTCTATGTCAATCCCTCGACATTTCTATTCTCGTGACATCAGATGTGAGTAACCAATTAGACATGTCCTAGTGAACTCTGCGGCTCCTTTTAGGTCAAGCTTTAACCTCTGACCTTTCACATTGTGAAGCAGCTCTGATATATGGAGGAAAGAACCCAACTGTGCCTGGGTGTGCCAAGGCCAAGGCATTTCATGGAGCAATAAATCTATTCCTTTTCCTATTGTTTATTTTAAAATGCACCACACCCAACATCAGAAAACGTCCCTCTGGCAACTGGGAACTGGTTTCATCTTGGTCTCCCTGGTGATTGAGACCTGGATGTATCATGTAACACAAACATCTATTTCCATCCCCTGTATCCCATGCCGTGCTCCTGGGTTTCTCAAATTAGACATCAAATTTTGCTCAGTGTATATCAAAACGTAGCCATAACAAAGAATTATTCATTTGAGTTAGCTTTCCTGCCAAAATCTGGTCATGGAAGAGACATAGAGACCAAGAATGCCAAATGTAGTAAGTCCCAAAGGACCTGACATGTCCTGGGATGCTTAGGTCCCAGTCCTAATTTCTACGGTTAACCAGCTATGGGACATTGGGTAAGTCACATCTCGATTTTCTTATTGGTACAATACTGGAAGATTTCTAAGCTTCCTTCTCATTCTCAAGTTCAGTACTAGTAATAAATAGCTGCAGCTGTTGCTGCCACAAGGAAATGGTAAGAAAGAGATAGCCTAAGCTGATATTGAAAAATGAAAAAAAAAGTTCCTACTACCTCCCAGTACCATCTGTCCTGAGTGACCCTATGTAATGAAAGGTAGAATCGAGGCAAGTTCATGTAATGGTAACCACACTGGCATAGCCAGGATGGCTGCTAGTGCAGGTTCTTTTACCTGCTTTGCTAAGGAAAGACAGCTGTTTCAGGGGTCAAGGATCTTCTTTAATTAAACAAAAAAAAATACAGAGAAGAGAAATAAAGACCAACAGACAGGGCTCTACTGCCTGAATAAAACTGATACACACGCACACACACACACATATATACACATATATACCTACACACACATATACACACATAAACACGTATATACACACATCCACACATCATATATATATATATATATATATATGTACACACACACACATATACACGCATATATACACATACACTTTACATTCACCACTGGACCCAGAGAGCCTTTACCTCTGAGCATTCAGGGAGTCTGAATATGCGGCCACTCAGAGTCTCAACCAGGGAATCACTCTTCTCCTAAGCAAGCCCTAAAGCAAAAGCTCACCTCTCAGAATATATACTTTCAGCTAATAGGCTCAGAGACAGAACTCTCCTGACTCAGTGCCTAATTAGAAATTAACAAAAAGTGCGTGAGCCTTCCTACAAGCAAGTAACCTTTCCTTAATGGGTGCCACATGAGGCCTATTGATAGGCGGGGAAGATCTTATTCCCCACGAACCTTACAGTCCCTAAACCCACACTATAAAGTAGCACTGTGTCTTTTGACTTTCCACAAGGAATATTATCAATTCCACATCTGTTGGGAGACAGCTATACAGCTGTTGAGTCAAGGAACTCAATACTAAACTTACTGTCCTCTCCTTAGCCTGAGCCATTATAGGAATGTGAAGAGAGGTCAGCAAGTGATGAGCCCAGGATGGGCTGTCCACTTGAACTTCTGTATTTCCTATATTTAGCTGGTTCAAGTCTCAGAGTAGAAACACTATTAAACAGAGGTTCTTGTATGAGTCAAGATAACCATAACAATCATTTCCTGGAATATGATAGCAGAGTGTACTAAGAAACTTTTTTTCTGTCAACACATTCTGAGCCTTGGAGATTATTGGCCTCATTTAAAAAATAGAGATGTTCTACACATTGTATGAATGTAATTATAATATGACTAAGTAATACAGCAATTTTTTCTAATTTTGATTACATTTATAAGTAATGTAATTTTGATAATGCTTTGAACAGAAATTAAATTGTATCACTAAAAATTACAAATACATTAAACTCAGTTTCTTATGCTTTGTTCTATAGGAGGATCTATGAAAGACTAGTTTAACTACATTTATTTGAAAAAAAAATATAAGGACTAATGATAACTTACATTTCTATAGCACTTAATGGCTATGGAGTATTTTAAATGCACGATCTCATTTAATTCATACAACAATACTATGAGGTGGCCAGTATAGTTATAATTGACTCCACAGGTGGTGAAATTAAGGCTCAAAGAGTTTCATTGACTGTCAACAGTCACAAATCTATTAACTGATAGAGATGAGGCACGAACATAAGGCTTCTGATCTCAAACCTGTCCAATTTACCATGTTGCCTCTCATTCTTAATCCAACCTAGAAATATTAGGTGATCATATTTTAAGAATGAAAATGAAGCATGCTATCTATGAGTACAAACAGGTCAAGGGAGGACAACGGAAAGAACACTGGATTTGTAGTCAAGTAAACTGTGTTTGAATCCACTCTTTTGCCTACTACCCATATGACATTAGGCAAAGCAGTTGACCTTACTAGGCCTTGGTTTCTTCATTTATAAAATGGGGAGAGGCAGTGGAGTAGATAGCCTTTAAGGTTCCTTATAGCTCTAAATATGTGCTCCTCTGATTCTTAGAAAAATAAGTTTGTTAAACATAGATTTCTTAAGAATGGAAGCTGCCTGAAAATACTGCTGCTCAATTCAGTATGCACCTGCCATTAATGGCCCTATTTGCAATGTTATTTTGTTTTTATTGGATACATTGCCCAAGTTAAGTATTGAACCTTAAAATTTATACTTTCAGTCTTCTCTTTGTAGAAACAGAGGATTAGATATCCTTCCCTTTATTATGCCAAGACAATGTAAATCCAAAAATTCAAAGACAGGTAAGGGAAGATATTATCGCAGCAGGCTTCATACACAGTATTTCCCATAATTTTCTTGACAATAAGTCACCCTGATGTTTCTTCACACTTCAGTAAGAAAGTCATTACAGTTGTCTACTGAATTCCATCGGAATATTTGTATTTAATATGTGATCATCTTTTCTAGAACATGCTTTTAGTTTCATGTTGAAATGAGAATAACTAATTGCATCATTTTTGTCACTTAAGTGAAATTCTTAATATGTAGAAGAGTAGCTGAATTGTTTGATTTAGGCATCTGATGACTAAAAATATAAACATGCCCCAAATAATGATGGCCATCATTCCAGTCTCATCATCTTTATAACTTCTAAAAAGACACCTGACTAATAAAACTTCTGCAACATTCTGTCTTTTAGTGTATTAAATAAAATGGGGGGGTACTTTCTGGATCCAAATGTATTGGCACCTTGAGAGTCACTATTTGATCAGGTGGTCCTGAATATAAAGGTCCCTAAGATCATTGCTTTTATTTTTTATGGGTATATATCAAAGATAATAATAGTCATTATATAGCACTTCAAGGTTTTTAAAGCACTGTATCTATGTTATCTTATTTGATCCTCTCAACCATCCTGTGAGGTAGGTGCTATTATCATCCCATTTTATGGATGAAGAAACAAAAGCTGAAAGAGGTTATTTGCCCAGGAGAAAATACCTTCTAATCCCCACTAAAATCCCCTAACTCCTGTTAATTCCAGTGCTTTTGCTCTTATAATCATTTCCTATTTATCCTATATATGGCTTGCTCCATATATATATGTATGTTTCTTGCATGTAGTCTCCATTAGACTGTAAGCTCCTTGAGGACAAGGATTTGCCTCTTTTTGTATCCCAGTGCTTTTAACAGTGTCTGGCACACAGTATGCATTTATAACTGTTCGTTGAATGAATGAGAGTAAGTATATCAGGCAGGATTTGAACTCATGGCTTCATGAATCCAAGCCCATCACTCTGATCAATAAAATAAAGAATCTTTATTTTTATTTTCAGACTTTGGAGAATCTGCTTTCATGACTGTTGTTTTCTGATCTGGCCTGTTCTGGGCTGGTCCTTTTTGGCCTTGTGCTTTCTGATTCTCCTCAGTTGGGGCTGCTTTTTAAGCCTGATCCTTCTTGGAGGGGATTTTCTTGGCAGGGACCCTTTGGGGTAGGCACTCTTGGGGTTTTTTTTTGGAAGTATAGGTATCTTTTGTAATCTCTTCTCAGTTTTTTTTTTATTTTGACCTTCGTGACTTCATGCTGGTCAAAATCTGCCACTTTGGCTTTCTTTTCCCTAGGTTCAATCTTCTTGACCTGGCTTGTAGTTGTCCATTTTGAATTGATAATCTCTTTTTCTCAAGCATTCTGATTATACTTTCAACAAGTCATGTATAGGAGCTAGAGAAAGAATTCAGTCCATCAGCGGAGTATACATTTGACTGGTGTATCCTACCTCTTCAACATCACTGCAGGGATCATCAACCAAACCTCTGTTCTGATCAGTAATATCCATGGTACCTACCAGCTTCCTCAAATGTGGCCCAAAAGAAAATAGGATAATGGCCAATATCCACACAGAGTATAAATATCAAGCTGGCAACATTCGAGTGAGAAGGGCAGTCTCTGCTTTTCAAAATCTCTGCCCAAATATATCTTTCTACCCTCAGAGAAATACTAAAATTATAGCTTCTTCTGAGTTCTAACTCGAATTGGAGTGAATTTGTTTTGTTCATATTCAGTCACAGACACCGCATTCAAAGAAAGGAGGAGGAGAAAGGCTAGAGGGAGGGATGAGAGGTCATAATGGACCAAATGTCTCATACCTTTGCTTAAAATAGTTCCTTGGTATATTCAGGGGATCTTGAACCCACAATGTCTGGATTCAATTGTAAGGGAAAGGAGAGGAGAAATGACCAAACTTTTTCTCTTTTTCACCCAGAAGAAGCTCATTAAACAAGTCTTTTCCATTGTGTGAAGTCTTCAAGTCCTTGTCCAATGTTCCCTAATTGCATTATTAAATGATTTGAAAGTGTTAAGTGTTAAAGACACATTTAAAGTTTTATTTAAGCCTTTGTCATCTTCATCTCTGATCTTCTTCAGATCAAAGAGGAATTCCTAATAAGGCATCTTCAGTAATAAAGGAATATTATGTCAATCCATAAAGCAGGCTATGGGGCTTGGGAAAGAAAATTCAAACTAATAAGTCTTGCACTTACTCTCCCTTGTCATATACAGTGATGAGCTTTGAACATGAACCCAGGGAGAAGGCAAATCTCTAGTGTAAGGGGAGGATTTCATTAATGCTGACAATCTTTGTAGGGACCACTGAAATTCACATGGAATGAAATCTCACTTTAACAACTTTTGCATCCCTCTGGATATACTATATTAAAAGAAGAATTCATATATATAGATATATAAATATATATATGCTTATATACTTGGAAATATATACAGATACATTCATGTCTGGCTAGATACCTACTGTATCTTAGTATATAATTGTAGGGTTTGTATAAAAATTACCATGCTTGGAATCCTAAGGTTTAATTATATTTCTTTCTAGTTACCTCTAATTCAGTCCTCTTTGAGAAGGCACAGGAATATTACGTCCACCAAAGTAAAATTGGCTGGCATGTTCTAAAAGGAGGAAACCTAAAAATATATTGGTTTATTTTGCCTTTGCAGGCAATGGGTCTTGGAATTACCAGTTATAGTCCAACAAGAGAATATTCCTTCCTTCTTTTTCAGTTTCTTAGGGTTATCAATTTAAAAATATAGAGAAAGAATACCTTTGTAACACATCAGCATAGTCAAGCAAAATGAACCCACATAATGCTCAAACTAAAAAATGCATGTCTTTTTCTACACCTAAATCCATTACAAGGATAATAGTGGAACACACAGGCTCTCTATTCAAAGTTCAGATTCATATAAGCAGTCATCTGTTTTATCCTTTGTAATTTCCTCTCTTCCTTGTTAGGTCAAGAATACATCGCCTACCCATAGCTGTGCCAAGTATGTGGCTTGGACTTCTTGGGGTAGAGTCAAGATAGCAGAGTAGAGAAAGCACTTAGCTAAGCTCTCCCAACATTCCCTTCCAAATAACTTCAAAATAACACCTCAAATCAAATTTTGGAGTGGTAGAGCCAACAAAATGTCAGAGTGAGACATTCTTCCAGCCCAAGACATTATAGAGGGTCAAAAAGGAGAGATTTGTGCAGGAGGCTGGCTGGAACTCATGTACATGAAATACCAGTGGTAAGACTAGGTGGCGGTGACAGTAGCAAATTTGTGAGTTCTCAAGCCAGTGACGGCAAGAGGGTTTGGCAACTGGTCGGAAAGAGGTTACTGGGGAACCTTATGTGAGCACTGGATGAAGGACCAGACTCTGTTTGGCAACACCATTGCCTATACTCTCATCTGGCATAGCTTGAGCAGGGAAGAACACTTTTTTTTCCTTTCTTTTTTTTTTCCTTTTGGCGGGGGAAGGCCAGGCAATTGGGGTTAAGTGACTTGCCCAAGGTCACACAGCTAGCACCAGTCAAGTATCTGAGGCCGGATTTGAATTCAGGTCCTCCTGACTCTAGAGCCAGTGCTCTACTCACTGCACCATCTAGCTGCCCAGGGAGGAACACTTTTAATCAAGAGAGAGTGGAAGTCCTGCATAGCAGTATCACTTCTAGCCCAAAGGGACCAGGGACTCTGAGGAGCAATATTGCTTCTGGTCTCAAGGGAACAGAGGCCCTGAGGAATAGTATCAATTGCAATGATGAAGGGTCAGGGGAACTTCCTGAGAAAAGGCCAGAGTTTAGACCAGGAGATCAATGACCACAACTCTCCCCAGATCATACCACCTTGGAAGTACTCAAAAACTCCCAAGCCCTCAGAACTAGCTCTAAAAACAGCAGCATGAAAAAGATTAAAGATTGAGACAATACCCCACCTCCCCATACCAGGAACAGAGACTAACTTTAACATAAAGTTTTGAATCAAGAAAAAGATGGAAAAATGAGCAAACGATCCCAAAAGAACCTAACTATAAAAAGCTATTATGGTGACAGGGAAGATCAAGACACAAACTCAGAAGAAGACAATGAAGTCAAAATAGCTACAAGCAAAACCTCAAAGAAAAAAAAATGTGAATTGGACACAAACCCAACAATACTTCTTGGAAGAGCTAAAAAATGATTTTCAAAATCAAAAAAGAGTGGTAGAGAAAAAATTAGGTAAAGAAATTAAAATAAAGGAAGAAATTATGAAAAGACAATTAACAGCTTGGTAAAGGGGGCACAAAAAACACTAAAGAAAATAACACCTTTAAAAAAACCCAACAACAACAGAACTGGACGAATGAGAAAAAAGGTAAAAAGAAAATTCACAGAAAAAAGTAATTCCTTAGAAATTAAAATTGGGAAAGGGGAAGCTAATGACTCTGTAAGACATTAAGAAACAATAACAATGTAAAAAAATTTGAAAAAAAATAGAAGAAAATGTGAAATATTTTCTTGGGAAAAGAGCTGATCTGGAAAATAGATCAAAGAGAGAAAATTTTAGACTTAATAGATTTCCTGAAAACCATGATAAAAGAAAGAGTCTAGACATCATATTTCAAGAAATTGTCAAGGAAAACTGCCCTGATATCAAACCAGAGGGTAAAATAGAAATGAAAAGAACTCACCAATTACCTCCTAAAAGAAATCCCAAAATGAAAACTCCCAGGAATATTATAGACAAATTCCAAAGTTCCCAGGCCAAAAAGAAAATGATTCAAGTAGCCAGAGAGCCTTGAATACCATGGAGCAAAAGTTATGATCACACAAGACTTAGCAGTTACCACCTTAAAGAAGTGGAAATCTTGGTATATGATATTCCAGAAGGCAAAAGAGCTGAGAGTACAATCAAGAACAACCTACCCAGCAAAAGAGTATAATCCTTCAGGAAAAAAAAAACTATATATATTTAATGAAATAGAGGCCTTTTAAGCATTCTTAGTGAAAAGAGCAGAGTAGAATAGAAAATTTGACTCTAAAATGCAAGACTCAAGAGAAGCATAAAAAAAGTAAACATAAAAGAGAAATCATAACAGACTCAATATGGTTAAACTATTTACTTTTCTATATGAAAAGATGATACATGTATCTTCTAAATAGTTTTTCATTATTAGGGAGGTAGAAGGATTATACAAGGAAAGAGTATGGGAGTGAGTTGATTATGTTGGGATCACATAAAACATGGATAGATGAGAAAGAAGGATGCTCTGGCAGAAGAGGTAAGGGAGAGGAAGAATAAGGAAAATTTTCTTACATAAAAGAGCCGCACAAGGAAAAACTTTTAGAGGGGAGAGGAAAATCATTGAGGGGGGAGGTAGACAATGTTTGAACCTTATTCACATCTAAACAAGTTCAAAAATGGAAAAAAAATATATGTCTATGTATGTATCTATCTATCTATCTATCTTTTTATCTTTATCTACACACTTAACTGGTAATAGAAATCTACCCTACAAGGAAGTAAGACAGGAAAAAGATAAGAAAAAGTGGGGGTGTAAAAAGGGAGGGCATATAAAAGAAGGCAGTGGTTAGAAGCAAAAGAGACTTTAGAGGAGGGACAGAGAGAGAGACAGAGAAAGAGGGAGAGAGAAAGAAGAAAACAGGATAAAGGAAAATATAGTTAGTAATCATACCTGTGAATATGAATGGGATGAAGTCACTCATAAAACAGAAGTAAATAGCAGAATGGATTAGAAAAACTAGAATCCAACAATGTGTTGTTTGCAAGAAATACACTTGCAACAGAAAGATACTGTTATAATTAAAATAAGGAGATAGAGCAAAATCCATTATGCTTCGGCTAGAGTAAAAAAGGCAGAGGCAGTGGAACAGCAAGCACCCTGGTACACTCAGGATGGCCTGCTAGCACAGGTTCTTTGATCTGCTTTTCTAAAAGGAAAGCAACTTTAAAGGGAACAACAATCTTACTTTAATTACATTCACTTGTTCAGGGCAAAAGTCAGCACATGGAACATGGAGAAAATACAAGCAGGGAAATTAGCACAAAGATCAACAGACAGGGCTATAACTGTCTGAACAAAGTGATACAACCACCTACATATACCACCAGATCAGGGGAGCACCACTACATCTGAGTAGTCAGGGGGCTCTTAACAAACATCTACTCAGAGTTCTGTGCAGGGAATCAAAAGGTCCTTCTCATGAGCAAGCCCCCAAAGCAAAATCTCACCTCAGAAGTTACCAATAGGCTAATAGGCTCAGAGCCAGAAGGCATCACAACCCTAGTGGCTCAGTGCCTAACTGCTCCCATTACTGCTACTCGCCTGTTTCCCCTCAGGCCGCTGCCGCTTCTGGGGCTCCACAGAACCATAGCCACCATAACTGGGAAACAATTATCGCAGTCCCCATACTTTCCTTTCAGTTTATGCAGATCCTGCCAAATGCACCAACTGTAACAGCAAGCACCCTGGCTCACCTCAGAATGGCCTGGAGCATAGGTTCTTTGATCTGCTTTTCTAAAAGGAAAGGCACTTTAAAGGGGTCAACAATCTTATTTTAATCAAACATGTATAAATCATTGATTAGTTCAGGGGAAAAAGGTCAGCACCCTGAAAGTGAAGAAAACACAAGCAGACAAATTAGCAGAAATTCAACAGACAGGGCTCCAATGTCTGAACAAAGTAATACAACCCCCTACATATACCACCAGATTGGGGGGGCATCGCTACATCTGAGTAGTCAGAGAGCTCTTAACAAACAGCTATTGAGAGTCCTATCCAGAAAATCAAAAGGTCCTTCCCACAAGCAAGCCCCCAAAGTAAAACCTCACCAAAGAATAAATATGCACAACACTTGTCAGAGCCAGAAGGCATCACAACCCTCATGACTCCGTGCCTAATTAGCTTAGTGCCAACAGGTGTGAAAGCCTTCTTGCGAGCAGGCTTCCCAGCAAGCAAGCTTCCCCTTAAGCAAGGAGTTCCTCCCCCAATGGGCTCTATGTCACTCAGGATGTAGCACAGCTGTGATTGAACACATGTGGTCGTATAGACCTATTAATGGATGGGGCCTTCCTATTCCATTAACATTACAGGTATCAATCATGATTTCATACAAAGCAAAAACAAAAATAGATCTAATTAAAAGAGATAAGCAGGGAAATGAAATCTTGCTAAAAGAAACCATAGGCAATGAAGTAATATCAATACTAAACATATATGCATTACATGGCATAAAATCCAAATTCTTAAAGGAAAAGCAAAATGAATTCCAGGAGGAAATAAACAGTAAAACTATACTAGCTAGGGACCTTAATCTTCCCCTATCAGAATTAGGTAAATCTAACCAAAAAATAAATAAGAAGAAGTCAAGGATCAATAGAATAGTCAATAGAATCTTAGAAAAGTGAGGTATTATAGAATTCTGGAGAAAACTGAATGGGAATAGAAATAAGTATACCTTTTTCTCAGCTGTGTATGGCAACTTCAAAAACAATTGACCATGTATGAGGGTATAAAAATGTCACAAAAAATGCAGAAAAACAGAAATATTAAATGTACCCTTTCAGATCATAGTGCAACAAAAATACATTAATAAAAGGCTATAAAAGCATAGATTAAAAGTTAATTAGGAACTAAATAATGTAATCCTAAAAAATGAATGGGTCGAAGAACAAATCATAGAAACAATCAATAATTTCATTAAAGAGAATAACAATAATGAGACAACATTCCAAAATTTCTGGGATGCAGTCAATGCAGTACTTAATGAAAAATTAATATCTCTAAATGCATACATCAATAAAATAGAGAAAGAACAGATCAGTTAACGAGGCAAGCAACTCAAAGTAGACAGAAAAGGAACAAATTAAAAATCCCCAGTTAAATACCAAAATGGAAATCCTGAAAATCAAAGGAGAGATTAATAAAATTGAAAGTTTAAAAAACTGAATTAATGAATCAAATAGGCCCTGGTTTTATTTAAAAATAAAACAACAGCAAAATAAAATGTATAAACCATGGTTTAATTTGATTTAAAAAAGAAGAAACCCAAATTACCAGTATCAAAAATGAAAAGGGTGAATGAACCACAAATTAAGATGAAATTAAAGCAATTGTTAGGAGTTATTTTGCCCAATTATACGCCAGTAGAACTGACAATCTAAATGTAATGGACAAATACATTTTCTTTTTTTTGGAGGAGGGAAGGCAGGGTATTTGGGGTTAAGTGACTTGCCCAAGGTCACATAGCTAGGAAGTGTGTCAAGTGTCTGAGGCCAGATTTGAACTTGGGTCCTCCTCACTCCAGGGCCGGTGCTCTACTCACTGTGCCACCTAGCTGCCTCTTAATGGATAAATATTTACAAAAATATGAACTACCCAGTGTAACAAAAGAAGAAATAGGGTACTTAAATAACTCTATCTTAAAAAAGAAATTGAATAAGCCACCAATGAAGTCCTTAAGAAAAAAATCCCAGGATCAGATGGATTTACAAGAGAATTCCATCAAACATTCAAGGAACAATTAATCCCAATATTTTATAAACTATTTGAAAAGAATAGTAAAGGGGTCCCACCAAATTCCTTTTATGACACAAATATGGTTTTGATAACTAAGCCAGAGAGAGCAAAAACAGAGAAAGATAATTATAGACTAATTTCCTTAATGAATATCCATGTGAAATTTTAAAATAAAACACTAGCTAGATGATTATAGCAATATGCTACAAAGTTCAAACATTGTGATCAGGTAGGATTTATACCAGGAATGTTGGACTGGTTCAGGGAAACTATCAGCATAACTGACCAATAACAACAAAATCATATAATTATGTCAATAGATGCAGAAAAAGACAGAAAAAACACAGCACTCATTCCTGTTAAGAACACTGGAAAGCATAAGAATCAATGGAAGCTGAGTAATATCTATCTAAAACCAAGAGCAAACATTATATGTAATGGGGATAAAGTTGAAGCCTTCCCAATAAGATCAAGAGTGAAGCAAGGATGTTCATTATCACAACTATTGCTCAATATTGTACTAGAAATGCTAGCTATAGCACTAAGACAAGAAAAAGAGATTGAAGGAATAAAAAATGGCAATGAGGAAAAAGAATTGTTATTCTTTGCTGATGATATGATGGTATGATTAGACAAACCTAGAGCATCAACTAAAAAACTAGTTGAAACAATTAATAACTACTAAAGTGGCAAGATATATAATAAACAACATAAATCATTATTTCTTTATACTGCCAACAAAACCTAGCAGAAGAGATAGAAAGAGAAATTCCATTTAAAATAATTGTAGAAAATATAAAATACTGGGGAAAATATAAAATACCTGCCAAGATAAACCATGGAATTATGTGAACATCTGGCTTCAGACACTTACTAGCTCTGGGACCCTGGGCAAGTCACATAACCCTGTTTACCTTAGTCTCCTCATTTATAAAATGAGCTGGAGAAGAAAATGGCAAACCACTGTAGTATCTCTGCCAAGAAAACCCCAAATGGAGTCACAAAAAGTCAGACATTACTGAAAATGACTGAACAACAACAAAATTATAAAACACTTTTCACAGAAATAAAAACATTATAGAAATATTAATTGCTAAGAGATAGACCAAGTTAAATTAAAAAAAATAATAATTCTATCCAAATTAATTTACTTATTTACTGCCCTGTCATCAAAGATTTATTTCATGGAGCTAAAAATATAGCAATAAATTTCATCTGAAGGAAGAAAATGCCAAGAATATTAAGAGAATCAATGAAATAAAAAAGTGAAGGAAGGTGGCCCAGGAATTCCAGATTTCAAACTATATTACAAAGTGGTAATCATCAAAACTATCTGGTACTGGCTAAGAAAAAGAATAGTAGATCAGTTTACTAGATTAAGTATATAATACACAGTAGTAAATGACCATAGTAATCTAGTGTTTCATGAACCCAAAGATTCAAATTTTGGGGGCAAGAATTCAACTTTTGATATAAATTCCTGGGAAAACAGGGAGGCAATTTGGTAGAAAACTCGGCCTGGATGAACATTTCACACTGGATGCCGAGATAAGGTCAAATTGGATAAATGATTTAGACATACAGGGCAATATCATAAGTAAATTAGGGGAACATGGAAATATACCTGTCAGATCTATGGAAACAGGAAGCATTTAGGACCAAACATGAGACAGGACTATTGGAAAGTAAGATAGATAAATTTGATAACATGAAATTAAGATGTTTTTCCTTGAAATAAATCCAACGTAGCCAAAATTAGAAGGAAAATACGAAACTGGGGGGGGGGGGGGGTTGTAATTACAGCAAGTTTCTCTGATAAAGGCCTCCTTTCTCAAATATATAGGCAACTGAGCCAAAATTATAAAAATAAGAAGCAATCCCCAGTTGACAAATGGTCAAAGGGTATGAACAAGAAGGTTTCAGAAGAAGAAATCAAAGCTATCAATAGTCACGTGAAACAAAATGCTCTAAATCATGACGGATTAGTGAAATGCAAGTTAAAATAACTCTGAGATACCCCCTCACATCTATCAGATTGGCTAAAGTGACAGAAAAGGAAAATGACAAATGCTGGAGGGAAAATAAAAAAATTTGGGACATTTCTATATTGGTGGAGTTGTAAACTGACCAACCATTCTGGAGAGCAATTTGGAACTATGCCCAAAGGATAATCAAACTATGCATACTCTTTGATCAGCAATACCACTACTAGATCTGTATCCCAAAGAGATCATAAAAAAGTGAAAAGGACCTACATGTACAAAAATATTTATAGCAGCTCTTTTTGTAGTAGCAAAGATTTGGAAATTGAGGGGATGCCCATCAATTGGGAAATGGCTGAACAAGTTGTGGTTTATGAACATAATTGTCTACTATTGTGCTATAAGAAATGACAATAAGGTGGATTTCAGAAAAACTTGGAAAGACTTACATGAACTGATGCAAAGTGAAGTGAGCAGAACCAGAAGAACATCATACACTGTAACAGTAACATTGTGAAATGATCAACTATGATTGACTTAGCTCTTCTCAGCAAAACAATGATCCAAGACAATTCCAAAAGACTCATGATGGAAAATGAATGCAGAGAAAGAATTGATGGATTCTGAATGTAGACTGAAGCATACTATTTTCACTTTTTTTGATCGTGGTTTTTTTTCCCTTTTTTTGTCTATTTCTTCTTTAACAATGTGATGAATCTGAAAATATATTTTATTTGATTGCACATGTATAATCTATATCAGAGTGCTTGCTGTCTTGGGGTAGGGGAAGAGGAAGGAGAAAAATTTGGAACTCAAAATCTTTCAAAAAATGAATGCTGAAAATTGTCTTTACATGCAATTGGAAAAAAATACCATTAAATAAAAAAAGTATATGACTTATTTCTCTTCTCATTTTAATGGTTTAATCTTTAATATTCAAAGTTAACATATCCATATTGATTTTATTATGGAATATGACATAAAATGTTTGTCTAAGCCCAATTTCTTTCAGGTTACATTCTAATTTCCCCCCAAAGTTATTATCAAATAGGTAATTGAGTTCTAAGTAATTTATGTTTTCTAGTTTAGGGCATACTGGGCTATGGAGTTCTATTGTTTCTGGTTCTTCCCTGTCTAGTCTGTCCTATGTTTCTTTTTTTTTCATTATTTCCCTTGACATTCTAGACCTCTTGTTCATCCACATGAATTTTAAATTTTTGTTCATTGAGCACTATATGATGTCCCTTTGATCAGTTGATTAACATTGCATTAAAACATGTAAATTAACTTTGATATTATTAATATTTTTAGTATATTGTGAAATCCCAGACATGAGCACTGAATGTGGCTCCAGTTATTTGTTTTATTTCTTTAAAGAACACTCTGCAATTGAATTTATACAAGTATTTTCTGAAAATTTGTAGATTGATTACCAAATATTTTATGCATTTTGTAGTATCTCCTCTTTTACTCTTGCCTCTAGAGCTTTTGGTATATTAACCTGGGGAAAAGGATGAAATTAGTTTATCTTGGCAATGATAATTTTTATTTCGAAGAAGTTTGAGAGGTCATGAGGTTTGGGGAAAAAGTCTAGTTCTCCATTTTGTTGATCACATGACCCTCATGTCTCCATACATCTTTTAATTAATTACGTAATGGTTATGATGTGTTCTACTGTGGAATATTGATTACAAAAATCTGCCTATTCTCTTATAATACCCTCATTGATAATGTCCTCAAGGTGTGTATGGATAATTATAAAAATTTTGTATAGATGGGAATGTAGACTTGAAAGTTGGTAGTTGTTTTTTTTCCTAGTTTAATTTTATATATTCATTCATTCATTTTTCTATTTCCAAGATTTCCCCCCACATACACTTTTGGTCCCTTTCCAGAGCCATTTTAAGCTGATTCTTTGAAGCTTTCTCAACTGTGTTTATTCTAGAATGTACCACTTCTACCCATTTTTTTAAGTCTTACCTAGTTTTTTTTTCATGTCTTTGCTCTCTTTAGTGCCATCACTCCCTCCTCTATCAGCACATCTGGGACTTTAATGTCAGAGTCTGAAGGTGTCAGCTCTATTGTCCTTGATGGCGAAAGATTTTTGTAACCATATTTGCAGAATTTTCCCATTTTCCCTAATTTATTGTCTTCCTTCCATATTCGTCCTTAAACGCCTACATTATGACATTGCTTAGTTAGGGTTCTCACCAAGCTTCCTTTAAATTGGGTTTTAGTTTCTACTGTTTCTCTTTATTTATATAATGATACCTCTTATAATCTTTTTCCATCTTTTTCTTTCTTTAAGATTTTATAAATAATCTCACATTCTAAATAAGTATTGATCTTGGCTTTGAGATTTCTATGATTGGCAAGTAGGTCAAGTGTTGGCTGGCACTATTTAGAGTCTTTTAATCTCCTTGTTTTGGCAATTGATTTATACCAATTAAACTTCTCTTGAAAGTGTTGTATATGTAATTCTCTCCACATCTAATTTTTCATAATTAATAACTTGTTTAAATAGGTCAATATGGAGTAATTTTAATTGCAGGTCATATCTTTTGTTCAATTTTAATCTTTTTGTAGCTTTGTACTAATTTTGATCTTTGCTCTAAAAATTGATGATATGGCTATAAACAGCTGATTCAGGAATAATTTTCACATCAGCAATGAGTCACTTCCTGTTCTTTAAAATCTAATCAATTTCATTTTTCTTGATGT
Organism: Trichosurus vulpecula; assembly: GCF_011100635.1. Taxonomy (NCBI): domain Eukaryota; kingdom Metazoa; phylum Chordata; class Mammalia; order Diprotodontia; family Phalangeridae; genus Trichosurus; species Trichosurus vulpecula. Next base: position 268,361,174 of record NC_050575.1, on the reverse strand, counting down.
TGTCCATTGCTGTTCATACCCAACACTTACTCATTTTTTTCTGAGAAATTATTCATGATATAGAAGGATGAAATTTGTGTGACCTATGTGTTTTTGACCTCTCATTGATCTTATTTTCCAGTGTATTTCTTACGATTCTTCTCTCCTATTTGCGTTGGAGTCACTGAACAGCTAAATATATATAAATTTAATTTAGAGGGTCATTTCAAGTTTTTTGAATAATTTCTTGACATCTTTATCCTCTGCAATAGATGTAGGTTAATAAGCTGCAATTATTTCACAGTGATATTTTGGAAATACTTGTAATGAGCATTAGTTTATGAGATAAACAAATATCCTTTGGAATTGTGTTTTTCATTGCCCTTGGGTGTGTGAAACCACCATTGCCACCATATTCTTCATTTGCCTCTCCAAGGAGAAGCTGAACTATCCTTCCATTTAACTGTATTTCCTTCTACTTGTTATGTAGATTAGCTATGCTAAATAAAGCCAAAGTAGTATTTTTGAGATCCATGTAGGGATAGTCATGACTGATAGTTGTGTTCTGGTGCTACCATGAACTGTGTGACTTTGGGTAAATGAGGCAATACTTAAACTAAGGAATAAGTTAGTCAGTTAGTCAACAAGCATTTCAAGTGATAAGCTCAGAGGATATAAAGAGAGCAAAAACAAGACCTACCTTGAAGGAGCTCATATTCTAATGGAGAAGAAACTTGGTAAAACTAGACATATCTAAGACATATGCAGAGAAGATAGAAGATAATCTCAGAGGGGAAGGCACGAGCAGTTGGGAGAGTAGGACATGCCTCCTGAAGCCTATGAAATTTGTGTTGAGTCTTGAAGTAATCCAGGCAAAGAGGTGGAAATAAGGGGGAATGTGAGTAATAGCCAATGGGAAAGCACAAAGACAGGAAGAGGAATATCATCTGGAAAGAACAGCAAATAGGCTGGTGTAGCTGGATCATTAAGGTGATTTGAGTGCATGAAGCCTGGAAAGGTAGGAAAGATAGATTTTGAAGTATTTTAAATACCAGAGAGCCTTATTTTTGCTTCTAGAGGTAATATGGAGCCACTAGAGGTTTTTGAGTGGTGGGGGTAACATAGACACGTGTTTTAGGAAAATCACTTTGGCAGCACATTGGGGTGGGGAGAGATGTGAGGCGGGGATGAAATTAGAAGTCTAGAGTCCAAGTGTGAGGTGATGAGAACCTGTGTCAGGGTTGTGGCTATGTGAGTGAAGAGGAAAGGATCCGTATGAGAAATGTTGTGAAGGTAGAAACTGTAAAATCTGAAAACCAATTGGTTATGTGAGGGGAATAAGAATGAGGAGTAAAGGATGACACTGAGGTTGCGGGCTTGGGTGACAAGGTGGATAGTAGTGCCCTCAATGATAATAAGACAGGAAATTTGGGGTGTTTTAGTGATGTTTAAGTGGTGTTATGTTCTATTGTGGACATATGAGGTTTTAGATGCTTATGGGACATCCATTTTGAGATGTATAAAAGGCAATTGGAGATTCAAGACTAGCTCCGGAGTAAGAATAAGCCTGGATATACATACATGCATACACATATACATATATAATGTATATATGTCTGGGAATCATTTGCATAGAGATGATAACTGAACTCATGTGAGCTGAGGAGATCTTTAAGTATAGCAGTACAGAAGGAGAAGAGAAGAGGGCCAAGGACACCTATGGTTATTGGGCATAATATTGTTAAAGATCAACAATAGAAACTAAGGACTGGGCAGACAGGTAGAGGAGATCACTGTCATGAAAACCTAGAAAGGATGGACTACACAGGAAGAGATAGTGATTGACAGTATCAAAGGCTACAGAGAAGTTAAGAAGGATGAGGATTGAGAAAAAGGCCACTGCGTTAGTCAAGTAAGAAGTAATTGGTAATTTTAGGGAGAATAGTTTCAGTGGAAAGAGGATGTCAGAAGACAGGTTTCAGAGGAACTAGAAGAGAGTGAAGGAGAAGAAATGGAGGCATCAAATGCAGTGGCTTTCTTATGGGAGTTTAGATGTGTAGTGGACAGAGCACTGGGACTGAAGTTAGGAAGACTCATCTTCCTGAGTTCAAATCTGGCCTCAGACACTTAACTAGTTGTGTGACCCTGGGCAAGCCCCTTAACACTATTTGCCTCAGTTTCCTCATCTGTAAATGAGTTGGAGAAGGAAATAGCAAACCACTTCAGTATCTTTGCCAAGAAAACCTTGAAAAGGGTCATGAAAAGTCAGACATGACTGAATAATAACAGCCAAGAAAGGGAGAAGAGATACAGGAAAATAGAAAGTGGAGATGGTCCTATTTTTCAAGTGAGTAGTTCTGTTTGTTTGTCTAAAGATGAGGGAGCAGCAGGGAAGCAGCCTATAGTCAGGGAAAGATTGAAGATTAGAGAACAGGGGGAAATTTGTGAAGAAGATAGGATGTGATGGATGGAATCAATGGTTTATATAAAGGGGTTTGCCTAAGCAAGGTGAGGGACAATGTACTCATGGGAGTCAGTAGTAAAGGAGGAAACCCTTGTGGAAGATGTTTTAGTGTTGTAAGATGTGAAGGAGAGAGAATGGAGAGATTTAAGCAAATGATCTAAATTTTATTTGGTGAAGTATGAAGTGAGCTTCTCAGCTGAGATGGGGTGCCAGGGAGGATTGGAGAGGAATAAAAAGCTTTGGAACAATCATTCTTCTGGGTGGGATAATGAACTGATTAGGGAGATTATAAAAGGACTGCCATGCTAGAGTGAAGGTCCAGTTGAGATTATGTGATATAAATATATAATGGACCTAATTAGCAGTTTTGTGATTTTTTTCCAGCTCTGATCAGCAGTACATAAATAGGAGCAAAGCTGGCAGAAGGTAAGAATAAAATGGTGATGGGACAAGTCACAATGGGTTTGAGTGTAGAGTTGAGCTGATTCACAAAAGTCAATATAGGGAAAGGAAAAAGATGTAGCCAGTGCAGGGATGATGGCCTGAGAAAAAATTCAGGGATGGAAGGATTGGAGGTCACAGTGAGGACAGAGTTAAGTCTTAAGGCATAAGGAAAGATAAAACCTTAAAGGTCATTTGTTTTAAATCATGAATTTTTCAGATAAAGGGACTGATACTTATTGAGACTAAAGTGACTCATGGAAGATCATATTATTAACTAGTGATAGTCACTTCAACTCTCAAGACTTTTGTTTTCTCATCTGAAGAATGACGTACCTGGACTACATGATCTCTCAGATCCTTTCTAACTGGAATATTTTGCGCCTCTGTAACTCCTTTATCCTTTTTCAAGGACAGACAGTTGATTTGAAGGATCATACCAATAATATGAGGTTACAAGGGAGGTAAGCCTTCTCTTAGGATTCTGATTACTTGTATGGATGGTGTGAACATATCCATTTTTCTCATTTAAGTGGTTGAGGACACCTACACATGACTACTCTTAAATCCTTTCACATTGGACATTGAAGATGAATTATTAAGTCAACCTTTGTGTAAGATGTGATTGGCTCAGACTATTGTGGATTAGAGCTATCTTTTTGTAATGGACCTATAAAAAAGAATCTTTTAGATAAGAGTTGTGTTGTCGGATAAGAGAACAGAGAATAGACTGGAAATGGCCCTGAGATTGAACTTGCTCATATAAAGAGAGATCATGGCATCCTGGCTCCATGAATTAATTCTCGGCATCTCATTTGGAGTTGTTCAACTTTTCTTTGAAGTTAAACTACTTGACATAGCAAGGTATGAGACAGGAGAAAACCCTCAAAATAGGACCACATGAGCATACCATCTGGGGGCAGAATTTTGGTTTCTTTAAAAATATTTTTTCTCATATTTTCACATTTTATTTCAATTGTTTGTTCTTGTTTTAATTTTTTTCATTGGGGTGGTGGTGGTGGTGATGGTGCAGTTCTTTGCAAATATCAATATCAAGATAGCTGTGAGCCTAGAGGAACCTTTCTTGATTTCTCCTTAAGTGCTGGAAGTGCCTATAATAGCCAGGCTAATATGTATGAGGAGTCTTAGACACTCACAAAGGATTGTCAAGTTGTGAATATCTTAAAAAATCTTGAGCTGAAACTGTTGCAGCTTCTTAGATGGAGTATAATATGATCCTGAGGAAACTTTTCAGGAGAGAGAGAGATTGAATGAAGCACCAACACTGTGAAACCTTGCCAGGTCCCCAGAGAGATATCCAGAACTTAGAATATATGATGATGTGCTCAAAGGCACTACCAGTATGTCACTTAACAGTATCACAAATAATATTTGAATTATAAGGGACCTCAAAGTCAATTTTGTCCAACTCATACTTGAAGGAAATTACCACTACAATATACCCAACAAGAAGTCAACCAACTTCTGGTTAAAGACCTCCAATGATGAGGGACTCAAATAGCGTGGCCTTGAGACAGTATGGTGTCGTCAATAGAGAGCCAGTTGATTTTGGATCCAAGAAGACTGGAGTTCACCCTCTAATGCATACAAACTGGGCAATCTAATTTTCACTTGTGAAGTCAAGCAAAACAAATCGCTGCTTTGGCTATATCCAAAAATCCATTTCTTGTTTTCCATCTTGAGTTCTAGACAATTCTCTAAGATTGTAAGGTACAAAACTTACATCGGTCAAAGGAATTTCCACAGAAGTTTCCTACATTAATGAAATGTCTTCCTGACATTAAGCCTAAATTTCCTTTTTCCTTTTGCAGCTTCTTCACATTGCTCCTAATTCTATCCTCTGGGACTAATTAGAAAGAATCTAATCTCTCTTCTATATGACAACATTTCAGAAAATTAAAGATAGATAACAATTTTCACTTTCCCTGCCTCCCCAGTCTTCTCCTTTACAAGCTAAACATTCCCACTTTCTTATACCTTCCCTCATAGGGCACAGACTCAAGACCCTTCACCATTCTGGTTGCCATCTTCTACACGTTCTCTTGCTCTCTATTTACTCAATGTCCTTTTAAAACTGATATGAAAAGCTAAACATAATATTTCAGATGACAGGTCCCAGAGAAAAATGTAGTGGGACTAGCATCTCCTTATTAGTTAGAGCTGTATTTCTTTTCATTTGATCCAAAGTTGCATTAAGTTTTTTTGGCTGTCATGTCACCCTGCTTCATCCTGTTGGATTTTTGTTATTCAATCATTTTTCAGTTGTGTCTGACTCTTCGTGACTCCATTTGGGGTTTTCTTGGCAGAGATATTGGAGTAGTTTGCCATTTCCTCTCCAGCCCATTTTACATTGTTGAATTCAAAGGCCATTCAAACTCACTAATCTTTTTCAGGCAGCCTGACTCTCCCCTCCTCTACTTTTGAAGTGGATTTTTTAAACCCAAATGTAAGACCTTACATTTATCCCTACTGAACTCATCTTATTGGATTCAGCCCAATGTTCAAGTTTATTAAGATTTTGGAGGATTCTGACTCGGCACTGAGCATTTTAACTTTCCTTTTTGGCTTTGTGCCATCAATCTCTTCATCGTTCAACCTGCTATTCTTAACGTTCTATTAGGTGTCGGGCACAGTGCAAGGTAGGCACTGGGGATGCAAAGACAAAGGTGAAATAGCTCCTACCTTCGAGGACTTACATTCATACAAAATGTATACAGAGCAGATACAAAGATAACCTTTTCAGGGAAAAGATACTAGTGGGTACAGACACCATAAAAGGCCTTATTAAGAAGATAGGGCTTGAATTAATTCTTGGGGGGGAAAAGGGATTCCAAGAGGTAAAGGTGGAGAGGAAATGGATTCCAAGTAGTAGGGGTACAGAGATGGAATGTCACGTGCGAAGAACAGAAAGGATAGTTTGACTGGATTTTGGGGTGTGTGGAGGTAATAAATGTGTATTAAGACTGGAAAAGAAGGTGGTGACCAGGCTGTGATGATCCTGAAATGCCAAACAGAGTTTACATTTGATCTTGGAGGTAACAGAAAACTAGTAGGGTTTATTGGGTGGGGGACGTAGGGAGAGTTTGATTGTCAGATCTACCCTGCAATAAAAATAATTTTGGAATCCTAGTGGAAGGTACTCTACAGTAGATAAAGAGATTTTACTGCAAAAATCTGGTAAGAGACTATGAGGAACTGAATTAGAATGGTAGTTATGAGTAGAAGGAGAGTATAAATAGGACAGGTGCCAAGAGTTCCTCTGATGGCTTGCTTTGTACCTTCATATCCTGCTGGGTACAGTATGTTCCCAGAGGGAAGGTGACAAGAGACCATGTGTCTCCCATCTTCCCCAAAGGACTTCTCCATGCCCTAAAGCAATGATTTCCATCTGTGCCACTTCCACCTCTTGCTATCCGCCCAATCTGGAAAACCTCTGGTGCAAAGTGTTTTGAACACTTTCAATTCAGGCTTTCCATATTTTGTTGCACCTGTTCTTTGAGGAAAGAGGAAAAAGAAAGTTGGTGGAGAATGGGACTTCTTTCCCCTGATGTGCAGATTCAACTTACATTGTCTGTTGCACACTTTTCCTGCTGACTCTCCACCCTTTGGAGAGGAAGAGAAATAGTCATCTGACTACATACTTCCCATCTTATTCTATACTAGCCTCCAGCCCAATCTCCAACCACTGTTGGGAAGAGTGGCACCTCCACTAAATGATGGCTATTCTCACACCTAGTCAAACTCTTCCTATCCCAGTGAATCATCAGTGATTCTCAAATCTATCTATCCTGCTCTAATCTTTCTGCTGATCTCCAATCTTGCATCTCAAACTGCTTTTCGGATGTCTCAAATTGGATGTCCAGTAAATATCTTAAGCTAAACATGTCTAAACCAGAATTTGTTATCTTTCTCCATAAGTTCCCAAAATGGGGGACACCCCTGAGGGGCACTGGAATGATCCAGGGGAGCGGTAGTAGCCTTGGGTGCAGTTGGGGGGCATGGAATAAAAATAAGGGGGTGATGGAAGCATAAGGAAAGAAGAGAAGAAAATTCTGAAAAACTGTTCATACATGTTTCATCTGTTGTGTAACAGCATTAAAGTCACAGTGATTACATTATTGTCCAAGTAAACACACAAAATGCAAGTTATAATCCATCAGTGGTCAAGTCCACCAACAGGTCTTAACAAGCAAGTGTTGGCAAGTGAGCATGTCACCCATTTTTGGGAAGTCCAGCATGGATCGGCAGGAATATGTATATATAATGACTTGTTTATAATATGATACTATATGGTTACATGATGCAATACTGCATCATCAAAATTTCAATGCAGAAAAAAGCCACAAATTTACAATAAATTATTAAATTTAAGATGCATCACTTTTAAAAAATGTTTTATACATTTTTGAAATTATGCAAATTTTAAAAAATATTAAAGGGTTAAAGAAAGTAGATTTCCAGGTGGGTGCTGAGTAAATTTTTTTTAAAGGGCACTGTAGGCCAAATAAGTTTGGTAACTTCTGTCCTAAACCCTCCCTATTACTGCAGAAAGCAATACTATTCTGTCAGTCCCTCAGGCTCAAAACCTACGAATCATCCTTAACTCCTCACTATCTCTTACCTCCTGCAGCCAATCTGTTGCCAAGGCCTGTCTATTTTTCCCACGCAATGTCTCGGTTCTGACTCTGCTGCCCTGCGAGTGCAGGCCCCGGTCACCTCCTACCTGGGTTAATACAATAGCCTGCTACATTCAGGCACCAAAGTTATTTTCCTAAAGCACAGATCTGACCATATCACTTCCCATTAAATAGTAAACTCCTTGAAGGTAGAGACTGTCTTTTGCCTCTTTTTCGACCCCCAGCACTTAGCACATTGCCTGCCGTATAGTAGGCATTTAATAAATGTTTACTGATTGACTGTTGTAGAGAAAGAAATGACAAGATTTGGCAAGTGATCTGAAATGCAGAATTAGGGAGACTGAAAGACGAAACAGAGGTTGTGAGCTTGGGTGATTAAAAGGATTGTGGTGCTTTGACAAAAATAGGTTTGAAAGAAGGATGGGTTCATGAGGAGAATAATAAATTCTATTTTGTACTTGCTGAGTTTGAGATGCCTACAGGACATCCAGTTCAGAATGTACAATAGCAAGGGCCATAGGCAACAGGGCATTTCAGAGGGTGTGTGCCCAAGCAATTTTATTTAAGGGAAACATTAGGGAATACTGAGTCACAATGAACATTATTTGTATTCACTAAATATACTAATTGAAATAAGCTTATTTTTTTTTCCAAAACCAACGACCCTATTTTCCCATCCTTTTCATCTCATATCACTCAGATGCTTGCTAACAGTAACTCCTCCCTCACCACTAGCTCCCATGAAGAGGTAGCCCTTCGACTTGCCAAAGCAAACTCTTTGACAAACAATTTTTTTTATATTCTTTTTTTTTTTTTTTGCTTTTTGGCAGGGCAATTGGGGTTAAGTGACTTGCCCAAGGTCACACAGCTAGTACACGTGTCAAGTGTCTGAGGTTGGATTTGAACTCAGGTCCTCCTGACTCCAGGGCCGGTGCTCTACTCACTGCGCCACCTAGCTGCCCCCGACAAACAATTTTTAAAAATCAATTTTTTTTATTTTCAATTCCAAATTTTCTCCCACTCTCATCTATTGAGAAGGCAAGAAAAAAATATGAATCATCATGAAAAATATATTCCCACATTAGCCATGTCAAAAACAGAAACAAAAGAAAAGGAAGGAAAAGAAAGTGTTTCAATCTACACTCTTGATCTGGAAGTTTATAGCATGTTTTGTCATGAGTCCTTTGGAACTGTAGTTGGTCATTGACTACTAACACTCTTGATCCTATTCCCTATCATCCCCTTTCTCACTGATCTTCAATCTTTCCCTATCTACCAGTTGCTTCACTGCTGTCTACACACATGTCCCTGTCTCCACAATCCTCAAAAAAACCCTGAAGGATCTATACATTCTCACTAGCCATCATCCTATATTTTTCTACCTGTCATGGCTAAACTCTTTGAGAAGGTCATATATAATAGTTACCTTTAGTTCCTTTTCTTTCATTCTCTTCTTAACTCACTGAAGTATGACTTTTGATCTCACCATTCAACTGAAGCTATTCTTTCCAAAGTTACCACTGATCTCTTAATTGCCAAATCTAATGGCCTCTCCTCAGTCCTGATACTTCTTGACCCCTTTTGAAACTGTTGACAATCCTCCTCTCCTTGGTGCTGTATTCTTTTTACTCTCTCCCGGTTATCTTTCTACTTGTTTGACCATTCCTAAATGTTCTCTGCTAGATCTTCCTATGGATTATGCTTGATAACTCTGAGTGTCCCCCAAGGCTCTATCCTAGCTTTTCTCTTCTCCTTCTATATTATTTTTCTTTAGGAACTCATCAGCTCCCATAGATTATCCCACTTATTGCAGTGGTGATGATTATCAGATCAAGGTATTAAGCCTTAACTTTTCTCCTGTCCTACATCACCAATTATCTATTAGACATCTTGAATTGTATGTATCATAACAATTTTAAACCCAACATGTTCAAACCTGAATTTATTATCTTTTTTTCCCCCAAACCCTCCCTTCTTCTAAACTTCCTTATTATTGATGAGGGTACTACCATACAAGTCTTGTCAATCATACCATCACAGCACCTATTATATCTTAGAAAGAGAAGTGTCCTTCTCTTATCTGACGTTGTTGCCTTCTTGGTGTGAGCCCTCATTCCTTGCAATAGTCTGCTGGTTCATCTCCCTGCTACAAGTCTCTTCCTACTCCAATGCATTCTCTACTCAGCTATCAAGATGCAGCTCTGACTGTGTCTGACCTCCTTACTCAATAATCCCCAATGGCTCCCTATTAGGATCAAATATAAAATCCTATGTTTGACTTTTAAAGTTCTTCATAACCTGACCCATTCCCTAGACAAGAGGGCTTAGGAGAAGTAATAGGGATAAATTTAGTAGTAAGAAACTATAATTAAAGGGATTGTAGAGTTATTGGAGATAAAAGCAGGACATTTGGGGATGGTGCTCACTCCTTTGTATATCTGACATGAAGTGAGGACTAACTCATGAGAGTTGAGTAGATTGAGGAACTGGGAAGTTAGGGTGTTCAACATGCGTTGAAGTCCCTTAATATGAGGACAGGTATTTGAGTAGAGAAGAAAACTGTGAGCTAGGTGATGAATTCACTGAGAAAGGAGGGAGAATATTTGGGGATCAATAGACAACAGCCACAAGGAACTGGATTGGGTGAGAAAACTGGAAAGAATAAACATCGAAGAAGAGGTTGCTGAGTGGTAGTTGTAGAAGTCTGGAAATGGCAACAGAAAGCAAGGAATAGCTTTATTTCCTCTCCAGAATTATTGTATCAGGCTTGTATTAGAAAAGATTGAATACTACTGGAATAAATGTCCAGGAATTCAGTTTAATTTATAGGGAGTCAGATTTCTGCAAATACCAGAAGATGGAAGGAACACACAAAGGAGAGATCTAAAATGAAGGAGAATTTGTTAATTACAGAACAAAAGTTTCAGATAGCACAGTAGAAGGTTTAGGCAGCTCTATAGAGTGGGACACTGAAGGGGTAGAACTGGAATGGATGGGAGTGAAATGACAGGAAGTAATGGTCATACAGGTAGGTAGTTTTCTCTCTGACATCCAGAGATTCAGCATCACTGGGATACGGAGAGTAAAAAGCAGTGGTAATTGTCAAACTATTAAGGAATTATCTAGGCAGAAAAACAGGGAAATAGTAGGAGAGAGCTGTGCAAATGAAGGCAGGTGAGTAGAATGTGCTGGGTACTGACTTTGTCTCATGTTCTTGTCAGGATTGAAGTCTGGTTGCAATTTTGGTGTGATCTTTTCCGTGATCCTGGCTCAATCTGTTTTGCAGTTGTAGTGATTCTGGCCATGTACAAATTTGATATGCATGCCAATAAAACCTGTTCCCAATCACTCATACCCTCTCAAGTGGCTCAGTAATTTGGGTGTTCCCTCCCACAATTCAGATCACAATGCATCAATGCCTGCCCATCATGCATAACTCTTGTCACCATATTCTAAAACTTCAGTATGTGAGTCCACTCAATGTTTTGTAATCCTTCCATGCTTTTTCCTTATATCCCAAGAACACCATTGGAGCATTCTGGTTATCTACCTATTATATTCACTCTTAAAAAATGAGTAGCCCATATTCTTTCCCTGTCATAAAATTCTTTAATTTTTTTCTTCTTCAGACTTCTTTGTTCATTATATCTGCTGTCTGCTGACACCTGCCATGTAGTTCTCCATTGCCTTTTGTGTGATACTCCTCTTTAATTTTTTAGAGGCAATAGTGTTTCATGTCTCTATGCCATATAGCCATACTGGACAAATGTTAGTGTTGAAAGGCTGGGACTTTGTTTTCATGGGAAGCTTCATGTCAGCAAAAGAGCCTCTTAATTCCCCGAAAATAATACAACCTGCCCTCCTCTTTTTCAGTTCTAGAATTGGGCACTAGACAATGCTCTACCCACTTGATCTTTCCTGCAAAGATGAACAACTGAAATCCCTTTCAGTGATTACAGATCTCTTTCAAGAGCATCTGCACTCATGGGGGTGTAATGCATTGAGCACAGTATCATCCAAAAATAGGAGCACCTGGAAGACCTGACATCCACAGGGAATTCTTCCTCGAACTCAATCCTGTGCTAGACCTCCTCCATCACAGTAATGGACAATTTTGGCAAACAATTATCCCCCTGTTTAATGCCTTATCTGATGTTTATTGTCAGAGGAACATTAAGCAGGGTTATTTCTTTTGTTACACCTCCCAAAGAGTCCTCAGCAATTTTGCTTTATAGGTGGGAGACACTTTGATGTAAAAGAGCTTGTAAAGCAGCATTTTATTTTACTTTACCAAATGCTTTTTCATAAATACAAAGGGATTCTTAATCTTTGAATTTTTCACTTTATTGTGAGATGGCAAAGATGTAGCTCATTGTTGAGTATTGCTTGCAAAATCCTATTTGATCTCTACTAATACCTTTATGGTAGATACCCTTAGTTCATGAATAGGCAACCCTAAAGAAGATTTTGTATAAATGGGAGATTAGGTTGATATTCATTGATGTTCTGTCATCATTTTTGTAGATCTCTCTTAAGAACTTTGGAATTGATTGGGTGACACGGGAAACAGTGACACAGGACAGCTTAGCATGGTGTGCCCACATCAGAGAAGGTGCTGTGCTCTATGAATAAAGCAGAATTTAAGTAGTTCAAAAGAAATACGATATGCATAAATTTAGAGAATCCACCCCAAGTGTTCACATGGCATATTTGTACCCAACCTGTGGTAGAACATTCTGAGCTCATATTGGTCTGATCAGCCACAGTTGGATGCATTGTAACTTGACTCTAGCATAATGATGTCATTTTGGTCCTCTTCAAGAACTAAGGACAACTAATATAAATAAGGTCTGAAATTTCTTCCAAATATTTATCTCTCTCTATTTTAGATATCTTGAAAAATCAGTCCCTCAATGTTTACAATTGTATTGCTTCCAGCAGCAATCTCCTCTCTATATCTTCCCTATTCTCCAGTCATCTCCTTCACAGCCTTGCCAACCATCTTGACATCCATGCCAGAGACCATATCCTCCTACCGAGGAGCCCTACTCTGCTGATTGGTGACTGCCTTAACCGACCACTACTTCAGGAAAACACCAGCTATGCTTCATTTTGCTGTATTCTCTGACCCTTTCCTCCATAACCTCACCAACTGCCTTGCTTCCAAGTATATTCCATTTCCTCTTTACTCCCTTTAGTTCTGCAACAATGAACCATGATCAAATCATCTCTACCATTTTTCCTGGATGGGATGTGTCAATAGATTTACTACTGCCCCCTCACCATGCCATTAATTTTCTTATCCAAAATGCCCTTTCTTGGAAACTATTTCCTCATATTTCCCTTGAGGGTGTGTACTATCTTTTATTTTCTATTTGTATCTCAGCACCTGCTGGGCCATCACCAGTCATCTTGACCTATGTCTTGCCACTGGACTCTGACGACTCTGGAGGAGGGATTGGGGCTAATGGCTTTGCACAGCTCTGCCTCACTTAAATCTAATTCACTTGCAAGTCAAGACATCCTCCTGATATCATTGATCCTCTTCTAGATAGAAGGCTGAACAAAAACAACAATCTCTGTACCTAACAGAACACTGAACACACAGCAAAATGCTTAGGAAGTGCGTCATTCATTCATTCTGCATTCCCATACTTAGGCCAATCCACCTGCTTTTCCTGTCTTTGTTCTCTTTAGGGTCATTTCTATCTTCTATTAAGTATTTTAGGGATTATGATGTTAGTGTCCAGGTACAGTGGTTCTTTGTCCTTGATGGAGAAAATAGTTTATTGAAATTCTTTTGTATATTTTTTTCATTTTTCTTCCCTTTGTAGTACTTCCATTTTATCTTTGAATGCCCTTGGGATTTTGCTTAGCTGCAAATCTTCTCAAGTTTTTTTTAAACTTATTTTACCTTCATTTCTGCTTTATAAGACAATATTGTTCATTATTTATAAAAAGCTAATTAATAGAGGGCATTCAATTGGAGACCTTCTACTAAGTTGATATTGCATCATTAATGACTGATCTTTGAGTCTAACTATTTAACCACCTCTGAATCCATCTAATCGTCTCATTGTCTTATATTTCTCTATCATTTCCACAAGAATAGCATGAAATACTTTACCAAAAAGGCTTTGCTAAAATCCAGGTAAACTGTAGCTCTAGCATTCCCCTGATCTGTAGACTTAGTTCAGTAGTAGTTTGGTAGCTAAACTGGTTCGGTAACTAGTTCTCTTATTAGTTGATTAACTTTATAAAAAAAGGAAAATAGGTTAGTCATGTATAACTTGTCTTCAATGAAGTTATGCTGAAAACTTTGGTGGTTGGGGGCAAAAAGAACCAAAGAGATATGATTTTTGGAGCTCTCCTCCAAATTGAAACTAGTCTATGTAAAATCAGAGCTCTCAGTGCTGGACCACAGGTGTGTAAGAAAATACATTTTCACTATTACTGGCTGATGACAGGGATTGGTGAGCTATTTTGAAAGAAAATGGTATTTTTGGTGAAGAGGGGTCAAGGAACTTGTATTTGGGGTAAAACTTGATCATTACTTCTCAGGTTGTCTTTCAGAGGGAAGATGGATTCCATCTGTGTTTTATACTGTACTGTAGCTGGGTTTCCAAGGAGCCCTACATATGCTGTTTGTTGAAGTCTGGAGTTCTGCCAAATAAAAACCTAGATAGTGTTGCCCTGACTGTGACCTGAAGATACTGTTCTTTTGAAGCACCAGGCTAATACCAGGAGGGGTTTTGCTATCTCAGTCTGAAGCCTCTCAGCAGTCTAGAGTTCAAACCAACCAAATTTGCATCACAGCTACTCTGGCCTGAGCAATGAATAATATTTGTTAACTCTTCAAAGATGCAGTCAGAATCACTGAGCTATATGCTTCAAGGCAGACCCAAAGGGAAACCCCCAAAGCCAAAGGTCCTTTGTTCCATCAGCTCTCATGTCTAGGCTCTCATTAAGCTTTAGCCTAGATGAAGTTTCCCAATAAAAAAATAAAAAATAAGAGGCTTAAGAAGGGATTTATGTTAGCTAAGCTGATAACCCAACGGAGAGCACCATCTTCTATTTACCAGGGCATTTTTCCTTTTCTCTGAATACTGTTAGATAGGCTATATTTTTCCAAAAGTCTCTTGATTAAATATAGAAAACCTGGCTCATTTTTCTACTTCTGGAGATAATCATTTACACACACACACACACACACACACACACAAAACCTCTCTCCACACATATATACATATATATATATATACACAAACAATATGTGTGTGTGAGTGTGTGTGTGTGTGTGTGTGTGTGTGTGTAACATGATTTTTATCATCTGTGGATGTCTTATTCCTTCCAATAGATCGTAAACTCTTTGAAGTCAGGGATGGTACCATAGGATTACTGATTTAGTCTTGGAAAGACCTTTGAAGTAATCTAATCCAACCCCCTCATTTTACAGATGAATGAACTAAGGCCCAGATAG
Organism: Trichosurus vulpecula; assembly: GCF_011100635.1. NCBI lineage: Eukaryota > Metazoa > Chordata > Mammalia > Diprotodontia > Phalangeridae > Trichosurus > Trichosurus vulpecula. The sequence goes on along the minus strand of NC_050575.1, from coordinate 268,346,152 downwards.
TTTAAATAGTTTCACCAAAGTCACACATATTAAATGGCATAGCTGAGATTCAAACTCAGGTCCTCCTGTGGCTTGATATAGTTCACTATACTGTCTCCCTGCATTCACTTTTGTGTTTTTAACAATGCCTGGCATAATGTCTTACATACACAAGGCACTTAATAAGTATTTATTGAATTGAATCGGTATATATCACAATACTCTGTTTAGTCTTTCAATCTTAGCTTATTTCCATTTAAGCAGAATGATTTTGTTTCTCTTAGGTCTTGTACATGGTTATTTATAGCTCTATGTTCTAGCTTTGCATTTTGGTATATAAGCTCTTAGACTCTAAGGGCCATGTCATTTTAACTGAATGTCCCTTCTCACCCCCGGGACCCAAGAGAAGCCCATAAAACTGGGAAAAAAGAAAAATTTCTTCCCAGTGCTACACTCCATATCATCTTTCTCATTCCTTTCATTCTTACCCCTTTTCCCCCCACTTTCAGAATAATTCCCCATGGCTCCCTCCTATCCCCTTTCCACCCACTCAAACTTAGTGTTCTCATTCTGGACCTTTAATCATCCTAGCAGAGAGAAAAGGATCTGATAAAATAATTCACACTAAAGTGGTAATGACAAATGTAGCATGTATCCTCCCCACCACTGTTCCCCCCTCTCTACCCCCATCTTAAAAGGTGTCTTCCCTTTAAAGAAAATTTTGGAAAGGGCCTTACTTAACCCCACAGAATAAATCTTTGGCAATGGCATTCTGCATATGGTAACACATAACACTTAGAGATTTTTGAGAAGGATCTTGCAATCCGGGTATATAGAATGGATATTTTATATAACAGAAAGAACATTATACTTGGAGACAGAAGAGCTAGATTTTTACACAGTGCTATTATCATTGACTAGCTGTGTAATTCTGGGAAAAGTGAGTCTCAGTTGCCTCATCTCCAAAATGAGGGTGACAATACTTCCAGGCCTTTAAGTTATATAAAAAGTATGAGAGCTCACATTTGAACCCGGTCCTCCATATCTAAATGCAGCATACTTTGCACTATGCCAGGTGCCTTCTCCTCCTTCCCTAGCTGCAAAAAAGAGGAAGACATCTGAGAATTGATCAAACTCTACATGATTTATTTAGCCTCAGATTTTTTGTCAGAGTCTTCCCTTGAACGCCTTAGCCTTGAAGAAACCCACTGGTTTTCTCTTGAGTGGCAGTTCAAGGACCCAGCAAACTTGCCCCTCACTGAGTAAAGCTGGCACGGAAATGGAATTTTCCTGCTGGCATTTCCAGACCAGTTTGGCAGCTCACACCTTTGTGCACCTGTTCAAACAGAAACTCAGTGACTATTACTCTTGTAGCCGCTAGACCATTGGACTGACAAAGAGTTCATAAGCAATTCAGCATTTATTTTTCAGTCCAGTAAGCACCAAATTAAGTTTAATAACTGAACTAAAAAAAGCCACACTGTAAAAAAGGTTTAGGCCATCCTGAGTAATGAAAGAAACCCTTGAATAGAGTTGTTTGTATGTTATTTTAAAATTCATTCTTTAAATGGTATAAAAAATTAAATTAAAAAAAAGTTTTACTTTGATGCCTCAATGGGACACAGAGTTGACTCAGGGTTCTTGATGGCTGTGCCAATGGAATTCAAGTTTTCAAGTTCTATCAAGTTGGAAAAGACTTGCATATAGTCTCGGGAATAAGTTGAATCTATTTTCTGAGAACCAGCCTAGCTAACAAAGGAGACACAACTGACTAACTGACCAGCCACCTGGTGGTAAAATGTTTCTGACTATGCCAATCCGTAAAACAAAAGCAAATTTTAAAATGGTCCTCTTTCCTGTATAGCCCCCTTCTTTTTTTCTATCATGATGTTGGCCAAGTGGCGGGGAAAGGGGTAGAAACAGCTAAGAATCATAGTTTTAAGACCTGTGTAATCTAAATGTGAGATCCTTGTCTAATGAAGAACAGTTGGGTATATTGCTAGAGGACCTGAATCATATCAATTTTGACATTCTGGCTATAAACAAAACTAGAAGAAATAAGGAAGTCACACATAAACAGAAGGATGTCTCACTCCACTCCTTGGAGAAACAAAGAAAGGAGTTGGCAGAATGGGTTTTTGTCATATATTCAAAAGTTCGAGAAATATTATTTCACGGTACATTTACACATCACATATACTGATGATAAATATTTGTGAGAAGACCACCATGAAAATAATTGCAGTATACTCACCAGGATAAGGTGGTAGAGAAATTCTAAGAAGAATTTAATAAGACTCTCAAAATCAAATCAACATACTCTCCTATAGTTAATGACTTTAACGCAAAAGCAGTAAAAAGTTAAGGATGGGTTGAAATATATGAGAAAGCATGGTTCAGAAGAAAGAAATGAGAGAGCTTTCTGTATTATACAAAATTTCATGCTTCTACATTATAAGCACTTTATTCAAAGAAAGCTTTTATAGGAACTAGGAAATTTGAGCACCTAATATCTTCACAAGGCAGGGCAGAGGCTACTCACAGGTTCTGTTTGTCCTTCAGTCTGGAAGAGGACCATGACATTAGGGAAATGATGACATGACTTTGATTTGAGTGAGGTAGGGCTGTGCAAGGCTAGTGGCCTGATATTCACTGGGATGACTGGAGATGGCCCAGGATGCACTGGGAGACCCTGGCCCTTTCGGGCTAAGGTCTTTTCAGGTTCTCACTTTGAATGCCCGTTCTCGAAAAAATAGTTCAAGTTTAAAAGTCCCTCCCTCAAAGAGGGAACCCTGTGCGCCTGCAATGACCACATGAAAATAATGTGGGTTGCTTTCATCTGGTTCTGCTTTTATCCCAGTAACTGGTTCTGCCAGCAAACTCTGGGTTTCCTTAATAATCCTGAGGGGAATCCCAGCCATCTTGTCTGATCCGGAATTCAGCCTCAGGGTCTCATCTCCCAAAACTCTTCTCTTTTCATATCCCTCCCTTGCTCAAAAACCTTCTTTGGCTCCCCATTGCCTACAAAATAAAGTCCAGACTTCTTAGCTTGGTATTCAATGCCCATTCAGCGAACAGGCCTCTTTAAGAAGTTAATCAAGGGATGGCCCCTTTAATCAAAACTCAAAAAAAAAAAATCAAACTGGGAGGGGAAGACCCTTAGGGTTCCTGGCCAAAAGAGAAACAGTTACTATTTAGTGTTTACATTCACTCTGTGCTAGGAGGGCAGGGACCTATTGCCCAGTCTTGTGAGCTCCAGAGTGAGGTGGGTTTAAGGCTTGGTTTTTGAGAGAGAATCTAGCCAGTAAACCCAAAGTTAAGGAAACAGCCTGCAGCCATGGAAATGGAGTATGGAGAGAAGGCGGAGGCGGGGCAGAGGCTGTGTCTGCCTCCGCCTCCTGGCGTGTTCCATTTCCATAGGCATAGGTTGCCTCCTTAACTTGGGGTTTAGTGGCTACATTCTCTCTCAAAGACCAAGCTTTAAACCCACATCACTCTGGAGCTCATAAATTGGACAATGGGTCCCTGCCCTCCTAGCACAGAGTGAATGTAAACAAATAGTAACTGTTTCTCTTTTGGCCAGGAACCCTGAGGGTCTTCCCCTCCCAGTTTGATTTTTTTTTTTTTTGAGTTTTGAGTAAAGGGGCCATCCCTTGACTCACTTCTTAAAGAGTCCAGTTCACTGAATGGGCATTACCTCACTCAAAGTGAGAACCTGAAAAGACCTTAGCCCGAAAGGGCCAGGATCTCCCAGTGCATCCTGGGCCATCTCCAGTCCTCCTAGTGAGTATCAGGCATCTGGACCCAGATGGCTCTGGAGGAGAAAGTGAGGCTGGTGACCTTGCACAGCCCTCCCTCACTCATATCAAGGTCAACTGCAAGTCATGTTATCATTTCCCTGACGTCATGGTCCCCTTCGAGAATGAAGGACAAACATCATCACAAAGAATAAACCTGACTACATTTTAATAGATAGGAAAACACAGATTATGGTCGTGGGAATTAGTCCTGGGTCAGCTTTCTGTTCATAGTCAGACCACTGACTCATCAGAACTAAGGTTAGAATTTATAATAAAGAAGAATGAATAGTAACAGAGATATAGATTAGTAACAGAGTTAAAAGACCTCACTTCAAATCTAGATATGGCCACTGAGAAAAATGGTGTGATCACAGGAGAAAGAGTGATGGATTTGAAGTCAGAAGACCTGGGCGAAAATTCTGGCTCTGCCATTTATCTACCATTATAATCTTGGGAAAGTCATTAGTCTCTTTGGGCTTCAATGTTCTTCATTTATAAAATGAAAGGGGTGAATTAGACCATCATCAAGATCTTTCTAGTTCTAAATCATGTGATCATATGCGGGGTGGTATGAATTAATGTCTACTCAAATACTCCCTTGACCAAAAATATCTCTCTTACTCTTTTGCCTATTAAATCGGGAGCTCCTGGAGGGCAAGTACTGTCTTTTGCATCTACTTGTACCCCCAGCGCTTAGCACAATGCTTCGTACATAGTAGGCAGTTACATGATGTTTATCGACTGACTGATTCTCCCCAAAATCCATTCAGCTATTTCCAGTATCACTTACATTAAGGCAGGAGTCAATTACTTATGGCCCACACATTGAAGATGAAGTTCAGGCTGATACTCAATGGCATATCACCAGCTTTGCCAACACCACAGCCTGTGGATTTTAAGAGAGCTGGTGTTTCCTACTTCTGAATTTCCACAGGGGTCAGGGCAGACTCCTTCTCTCCCTGCTTCATCACCTTCCATTCCACTGTCATACTTCATTCCTTCTGATACCGCTAGTTAGATTCTCATTTCCCCTCTTGTGTATCCTAGAAGGGAGAGCTAGAACCTTAATATATGAAATGTAGTTAAAGCATTGTTCTCTGGGGGAGAGAAGCATACTAAATAATGCATACCTTAAGTTAAATAAACAAGTCAGCAAACATTTATCAAGCAGTTATCTTTATTTATTTACATTTTATTTTGTTACTTACTTTTATTAAACTGGACACTATTCTAAGTGCAAAAAATACAAAGAAAAGCCCAAAGAAAAGCAGTCCCTGACCTCAAGGGGTTTACTTTGGAAAAGATAACACATTTAAGGAAGCTGAAAATGTAGGGGGAAATGAAGATCTAGTACAAAAAGTTCTGGAGAGTCAGGAGAGCATCCTGGAAAGGAAAGAAGACATCGTTGTTCTGGGTCCCTTAAAATGGAGGAACCGGACAATCCAAGAGAAAGGCCACTGGGGAGAAGAAGGTACTTTCAATATAAGTCATCCTTGAAGACTGAGCTTCCAGGCTGAAGAGGTTTCTATGGCACCATAGGGAAAGTCTTTTAGAGAATCAGGATGTGTGGCTTGGGGAGGAAGGAGGGAGGACTGGTTTATCTGATTAACCCATTATCATTAAGGACACCTGGGTGCCTGGGATATAAGCCAGAATGTTGTGATGGGGAAGATGAAGAGGTCAAAAACACTGGTTAACTTGCTTCCCTAACCATCCTTTGAAAACAGGGAGACTGTTCATTTCACGGGTACATGTTCATCGCTGCTTCAATTTCTAGGCAAGAGGAAGCAGTGCTCAGTAGCATTCCAAGATAATTTGGTTCAGGGCATTTTACTAATTAAAAAGGTATTTCAAAAATTCAGGGCAGTTCTACAGGGCAGACTGATTACCCTAGTGGAGAATTCTATGCCCACAGCCTAGCCAATCCTGGCTGCGGAACAGGCTACTCTGAATGATCTTATTCACTTGCTAATCAGAGCCAAACCATGAATTTACTAGTCAGGCCGTTTGCCTGCTTTTGAAACAGAACTAGCTGACATGGCAGGGTATCAGGAAAGGAGGCTCTGGGCCTTTCTGTCACTACAACTGTTCCTTAACATCCTCCCCTGCCCTCTGTTTCTAGTGCTAATTCTTTTCTCCTCCTACTCTCCACAATTTGATTTCCTGCTCTCCATAGATGATGATTGCACTCTTGAAGATGGTGGCACGTGTACTGAATTATGGAAACTCTAAAGCAAGGATGGGGCATGACTGGTACCTGGCCCCCAAAAGCAGAAGCTGTGTGGGCACAGCTATCTGCTTGCTGATGTTCCTCTTCTCAGTGCATTCTGCCTGATTCGCCGTTTCAAACTCCCTGCTTTTCTCAATCCCTGCCTAGTCATTGGATTCTGTGACCCTGGGAACTCTGGCTTGATTTGGCACAGCATCCTGTTGACTCTCTGGGATCATGGCTTAGACCACACCTTCTGATGAAGGTTGGTAAGGTTCATCAAGTCCTCCCCTGCCCAAGGGAAAGAGAAGAGCCAAATGCTATGGGTGGATTCATATAGGGCAGCCACCTGGCACAAAGACTCATATTAGTCATGTGACTGGGTGAGCCACTGAATCTTTCAGACTCAGTTACTACACCTGCAACACGGGCATAATAATAGCAACTGTCTCAAAGGATTGTTTTGAGGTTCCAATAAGATGACATTAATAAACGTATCCACTTCGCAGATCTCAGTCTGAAATGAATGTTAGCTGTCATCATTACCTTCCAGAAGGGGCCTTTTTATCTGACTTAAACTTAATTGGCATGTTATACACACATAGGAAATTTTCCAGAGATAATAAGATCAAAGATTTAGAGCTGGAAAGGATATTAGAGGGCATCACGAACCTCTTCATTTTGAAAAATGACCCCAAGAGTTTGTGACTTTCCCAAGGACTGCCATTTTTACCCTTGAGACACTGATGGCCAGAATGCTGAACCCAAGAGCCTTTGGAATAGCAATGCTTGCACCCCAGTGCCTGCAGCTATTATTTTGGGACACAAACGCTGTGGAGATGCAGCCTGGCAATCATTCCTACAGGTGCTATAGTCACGTCTATCCAAGACCAGCAAAGAAAGTTCTCACCACCAAAACCCTGTCAAATGGTTCAATAACAGAAACTTACCTGATTTCAACAGTGGAGATGATATTAAGGATGAGGCATTACCATCTGCTTTGCTACGGTACCCTAAGGATACTTTTCATGGGATCTTTTCATCTGATTTGTAGCTGAAACCTTCCCTATGTGTTGTGTCCCCCATTAGAATGCAAACTCTGAGAGCAGGGACTGTCTGACTTTTCTGTTTGTCACCCCTAGCACTTAGCACAGTGCTTTGCATACAGTAAGCACTTAATAAGTGCATCATTCATTCATAAGAAGAGTGTTATACTCTGTTCCTCAAAATCTCAGACAAGTTAAGAGGTCCCTCTTCTCTCAAAGTGTTCTTTCCTTCTGGCCCTGTTAGATAGTTCCTTATCATCAACACACATGGGCTCCATTCCTCTCTTAGGCATTGTGATTTTTCATAGGAAAAGCCAGATCTGCACTAAAACATTGTTAGCATTAAGAATAACACATTTATTTGTTGCCCTTATGTATGTGGCATTGTGGATGATGCCAGGAGACATGGCATGATCATTTCCTATCCCAACAGCATGATTTTACCATGCCTCCATGCTGGGTAACCTTCCTCTCCCAACCATCCTGGTTTTTGGCTTCTTTTTATGTGCTGTCTGCCCCGCCCCCATTAGATTGTAAGCTTCTTGAACACAGGGACTGTCTTATGCCTTTATTGGTACCCCCAAAGCTTAGCACAGTACCTGGAGCTTAATAGTGGGCACTTAATAATTGTTTATTGACTTAATTGACTTTGATGCATGATCCCTACCTCCCAGAGAGTTTACAATCAAATTGAGGAGATAATATGTACACGTGAAAAAATAATTACTGTACAAAGCAGGGATCAGGGAGATGGTTGGGGTCTGAAGTTGAAATCTTGATGCTGGCAGTCAGGATATATAAGCTTCTATTTTAAATGCTGCTCTAGCTGACATTAGTAACCATAACATAAGCAACTGGGGTAGAATGTCAGGGAGGCAAATTTCCAAAATGTTTTTACTTAAAAATTTGTAAGATGTTTCTTTTCTTTTTCTTCCTGTTTTAAATGTCATATTGATACTTTTGAAAAATACCACAGTCACTTGTGAATGCCCTTCCCCTTATAATAAAGAAATGGATGTAATCACTATAGCATATACAGCATCCTACCCCCATAGTCTGCCACCAGTGTACTGAGGAAGAAGTGTGTTCCCTCATTGCCCTTTGGAACCAGGACTGGTCATTGCTTTAAATTAACTTCTGAAGTCTTTTGTTTTTGTTTTCATTTCCATTAATATAGCGTTCTCTTGCTCTTGCTTTTTTTACTCTGTATCAATTCCTACAAGTCTTTGCATGTGTCTCTGAATTCTTCATTTTTTTATGGCACCATAATTTTCCATTACATTGATGCAAAACTTGTTTGGTTACTCTACAATTGATGGGTATACATTTTGTTTCCTGTACATGTTCCCTAAGGTGCCTTTTAGATGAGCCTAGCACATATTTCCTGGCATCCAAATCCTTGTTGCTAACCCAGCAATTAGTCCAATGAACTATCTGGATAGCCAAATGATTAAAAGCACCAGTATTAATTATTTACTGGGAAAAACTAGCATGAAAAGGGATTTATAAATATTAAGTGTCTATCTGTGGCACTGTAGAAAGAGAACAGAGCCTTGAACTTCCAGTCCAAATGGAAATATTAGTGAGGTTAGGTTGAATCTGATATCTCTGAGGTCCCTCTCCATTCTGAGATGTTATAATTCTGATTCTATGTTCAACTCCCAACTCTGTTACTAATTAGCCCAGAGGCCCTGTGCTAATCACTCTAGCTTTCTGTACTTGTTTTTCTTATTAACCAAATAGGAACGATCATACAACTAACTACTGCACAGGGTTGGATTGAGTGCCAAATAATCTGCATCTATAAGGCGATGAGTGCTATATAATAACAATAATTATAGCTAAATTTTATATAGGTTGCCTGGGTGTGGCACTGACTTCCAACTATTTAAAAGCTCTCTCTCTCTCTCTCTCTCTCTGTCCTCCCTCTCTTTCTCTCTCTCCTCCTCCCTGTGCTGGGACTGGCTTGTTAACCTCCAATCTATACTCACTTCAGCAAGTTGGGGTGGTATTCCCAGGAGGTAAGAGGTATCTATGTGTGTATTTATATGCACGTGTATATGCATGTGTATTCATGATAAGTGTAGCTATGGAGCTCCTAAACCTTCAAAAGTATGTTTCCCATTTACATCAAATCAGTTACTCTGATACCATTGACTTAAATGTAAATCATTTACTCAACCATAAAGCAAAAGCAAGAATAAACTAATATTTACTCAGGGGGTAAAAGCAAAAATAATCATAGCTGTTATTCAATAGAAGGAAAAGGAAAGAGTAATCATAACACTTGCTTAACAGCTAGCAAGAACAAGAATAATCTTAATATATTAGTCTCCTTATAAACCTAGGTCACGCTGTCCCACCAAAGTAGGGAAAATAAGTGCACACTTATAGAAATAAATCTAGGAGGGAGTTACAGGAGTGGGGAAACTCATCTGCTCAAGTCAATTTATGACTGGATGACAGACCTTGACAACCTTGGACTCCTTAGAGAATAGTGAACTATATGTTATCTAACAGGCAAGACTGCTTTTTTGCCCTCTACTCTTCATAGCCTTCTTGCTAAGTAAAGCTGCTTTTCTGCTACTCCCAAGGACTAACTCTTTTAGCACACAGCCACTCTTGGCAGGATACTCAGAATGTGTTCTGTTCTTCCAGTGATAAGTCAGAGAACTGACAAGCTTCTTAAATCTGCCAGGGGCTCTGAGTATTTTCAAATTCTCAAGCTATAGATGGTAATAGAGCTGTGCAGCCTTTTTCCAGCTAGATCTTCAAACAGCAAGATATCCAATTTTATCTAATCAGCTCTCTCCAAAACCAAGCCTCTTTTGATGACAAAGCACGTGCAAAGTCTCTCTCCCCATTTCTTCCCCTCAAACCAGAGAGAGCCGTGGACACCACCCTGAGATGTTTCTCTTCTCTGACTGTAGGTGGTGCTAGAGAGCAACAACCCCAGAATGCAGGCTTAGCTCTCTTCCAATGAGCTTTCAGCAGCTGAAGAGTCCGTGAGGCTTCGGTCAGCTTGTAGCTGACTTGGCCCCCATAGGCTTGTTGGTTTCAGTCTTTTATAAGCAGTTCTTTTCAAAACCTTCCATGCCTTTGGTCTCCATGTCCTCTCATGCTCAGCTTTCTCTCTTCCTTCCTCTTTACCTAGACATATCCTATCCCTCTATCTTCTTTCTAATTCTGCCTATGTATATTAGAGTCTTAAAATAGTATCTCTTCATAAACAGTGACACATGTCTAATTTATGATGTGAAACTCAAAAGATCTAGGCAGCTGTAGGTATATAGAGTGCTGGACCTGGAATCAGGAAGACATGAGTTCAAATCCAGACTCTGACAACTTACTAGCTGTGCAACCTCTGGGCAAGTGACTTCTTTCCCTGCTTCACTTCCCTCATCTGTAAAATGAGGATAATATCTAGCACTTATCTCCTGTGGTGGTTGTAAGGATAAAATAAGATAATAATTATACTTTGCAAACCTCAAAGTATTACACAAATTAATTATTATAATTAGCTAGTAATTATAATTATCAAGAACCTCCTTTCTATCAAGCATAACCCTTTGTTATTCAATTGTTTCAGTCATGTCTGAATCTTGGTGACTTTGTTTGGGGTTTTCTTGGCAAAGATACTGGAGCAGTTTGCCAAGCATAACCCTAGCACACATTATGTAAACTTTCCCATAGTTTCCAAACAGTTCATTTATAATTTTTCAGTTAGAACCTTCAAAATTCTGAAAATAGTCAGATGCAAATGAGCCAATGGATCATACATAATACACTGTAATCATCATTCCCTCAGTCGGCTCTGCCTTCAGACAAGGCTTCTAAGGACATTTATCTGAGAGCAGGTTCTTTCCCAGGTCCTTACACTAGTTTGTGGCTCTTCTCAACACTTATCTGATATGTCCATGTCTCCTTCTAAGATGATTTTTATTAGTTCCATAAATATTCTCACTGGTCACCTTTCAGCCACCAGACTATCCACATAGGAAAGGGAAAGCCCCTTACAGATGATGCCCTAGATCTGGGGCCAGAAGCTTTGGGTTCAACTCCCATATCAGACTTTACTACCACTATGACCTTGGGGAAGTGACGCACTACCTGGGTCTCAGTTTCTTTATCTGTAAAATGAGGTGTCTGGACATAGATGGCCCCTGAGGCCCCTGCTATATCCTTTGACTTCTGGAGTGTTTCACATGCATGCTGGGAAGATACCAGCATGGCTTTGACATAATGCAGGCAGACCAAGAGATTCAGGAGAAGGACAGGGGCAAAATGGTGGAAATGCAGATCCTACAACATGTAGAGAAGAAGAGAAAAAGTGAGAGCAGAACCATGGGAGTGTGGATGTGCTGGGTCCACATTTTTTTTTCCTGCCCTGGTCAAGTCAAGAGCATGGTGAATGTCAGCTAGAAATGGAACTTTTAAAGAAGACGGAAAACAGAGAAAAATGAAAGGATTTGTCCAGGACTGAGAAAAGGAGGCCCCAAAAATAAGTAAATTGGGAGGAAGAAGAAGAAAAACAAAGAGGACAGAGCTTGCCCATTTATCTATTTGACCTTTGCTGAGAGATCTAGGAGGAAAGAAATTAGTTGTAGGGAAGTTTAGACAGCCAGCAAGTCCCTTCCAGGGAAGATTCCTTATAAGGATCCACCTCACAAGGGAAGAAAATAGCAGCCTAGCAGAAGTGATGTGGTAGAGATTTCCTGCCACTAGATCAACCCCAGGAAGATAAGGAGCTCCATGGGGGATGCAGATCAGCTGGGAAATGAGAATTCTTTTGGAGACCATACCAGCAGTACAAGAACTGAGATTGCTGGTGGCTATGATTCCTCTTGGCAGGCCAAGCAATGAAAACAGTGGATATGGGGGAGATTGTGACCTTGTTAAAAAAAGAGACTATAAGGAATTAAGAATCCTAGTAAAAAGGACAGACAGGTTTGGCATGGAGATTACATAGGAGATGAAACCACAGGAAGGGAAAGAGGGGGTTAACCACCTGTCAAAGGCTTTTCATTTAGGCACAGAGAAAGCTTATAGCTGGTATAGGGGACAGCCAAGGACATGCTATAAATGAGGCTCGAGAAATCATTTGAGCCTAATGTGCAGTCGGGAAAAGCGGTTTAGGCATAGAGAACAAGGACACAGCAGGCTCTCCTGTTTAAAAAAAAAACGAAAAAGAAAACAGGATTGTATGTAACCTTCGGAGTAAAAATGGGCCTATCTCTGCGAACTGCCCAAGAGCATGTCATAATAAAAGAGGCGGGCACAGCTGGGCCAGCTGTCTCCTCAGCAGTAAGCACTTTCTGTCTCTGTTTCTCTTTAAGAGCTATCTTCTCCCCGCTGGGCTTTTTAGCTGTACCTCTTGTTCATTGTTATAAGGGGACTTTATTTTCCTCCCCTTCTCTCCCTGCCCCACCCCCCCCCCTTCACTCTAACCCATCTCTAATCCATCTGCTTTATATTCCCCATCTCTTCCCAAAAGCCTCCTCTGGTTATCTTCTCTGCCTTTTACAGCTTCAGACTTCCCTGCATTCATGAGAGCACACGTTGCCATCTCTGCTGTTTTGTCTCTATTTAGTTCTGGACTTCCACATGGGCTTAACAGACAGATGAGAGGAGTAGTTGGTCTGGCAAGAGGTTCAGTGACCAGGACACTGACTGTTAATTCAGTTGGGGAGATCCTCTCTGAGTGACATATTTGTGGTAATTTTCAGAGGGAAAAAAAAAGTAAAGAAAGCAAGCAAATTCTGCTGAATCATCCATTTTGTTTTCCACCAGGCATGTAGGAGGAAAGAAGTGTGAAAAGAAGAGGAAAGATAAGAACACCCATGCAGTCTCTCCAGGGGGAAGAAGAGAGTGGGAAGAACTCTTTAAGGAAAAGGGTATTTTGAGAAATTGCAGAAAAATTTACTTCCCTTGTGCATAAGCTTATATAAATTCAGTATTTCCCTGGAATTGAATGATTATATGAAAAAAGCAGTAGAGGAGCTGAGGGGGAGTGGCAAGAAAGCTAGGCTTTGAGTGCAGAAAGGCTGGGTTGAGGTTCTGTGGACTGACACATATTAACTGTGTGATAAGGAGCAAGTCACATAATCATTCAAGAATTCATTAGGAAGAGAAGCTGCGGAGGAGTGGCCCATCCTCTTTAGTGGAGGGAGTTTTCATAGTGGAAGTTCCTCACACTGATAAAAATCAAAGGTCCTAACACTACAACAAAAAAAAAAATTAAAAAAGAGAAAAGGAAGGAAGGTATGATAACGAAAGTAGAGAGGAGAGGAAAAGAAGAGAGTAGGGGAGGAGAGGAGAAGTAAGGAGAGGGAAAGGTGAGGACACATTAAGAGAAGAAAGAAGAGGAGAGGAAAGAAAAGAGAAGGGGAGGGGAGAAGAGCAGAGGAGAGAAGAGGAGAGGAAAGGAGGGAAGAAGAGAAGGGGAGGCGAGAGGAGGGGAGAGAATAGGAGAAGGAAGAAGAGAAGAGGAGAAGGCAGAAAAGGGGAGAAGAGAAGAGGAGAGGAGAACAGAAGGAGTGAGGAGGAGAGAAAAGAGAAGAGAGGAGGGAAGAAGAGATGAGGAGGAAAGGAGAAAAAAGGGGAGGAGAGAGAGAGAGGAGAAGAGGAAGAAGAAAAGGGAAGGAGAAAGGTGAGGAGAGATTAGGAGAAGGAAGAAGAAGAGAGAAGGTGGAGAAAGGGAGGAGAGAAGAGGAGAGGAGAAGAGAGAAAAGAGAAGAGAGGAGAGGAAGGAAGAAGAGAAGAGGAGGGGGAGGAGAGAGAAGATAACAGAGGAGACAAGGGAAGAAGCGAAAGGGAGGGGAGAGGAGAGGAGAACATAGGAGAAGGAAGAAGAGGAGAGGGGAGAGGAGAGGAGAAAATGTACATGGAACAAAGGACACATAGGCTTATGTGAAGGCACCAGACAAAGGAAGAAGAAACAAAAGATTTGACATCATTAAGAAACACATGATTCAGCACCGTTTAAAAAGTGAGCAACCTGCTAAATAAAAAATTATTTCTGTGAAGGAGCAGGGAGAGTCTCTAAACCTAAGTTCCACAAGCTGGAGGCAGCTAGGGTGCAAAGTGGGTTAGAGTGCTGAGCCTGGAGTCAAGAAGACCTGAGTTCAAATCCAGTCCCAGACTCTTCCTAGCTCTGTGATCCTGGGCAAATCACTTAATCTCTGTCTGCTCAAGTTTCCTTGACTATATATAGACATAATGATAGCACTCACCTCCCAGGGTTGTTGTAAGGATCAAATGAGGGAATATTTATACAGAGTCTGGCACATGGTAGGCACTGAATAAATAAACTTTGGCAGCGAGGTGGTGCAGTGGATAGAGCACTGGGCCTTGAGTCAGGAAGACTCATCTTCCTGAGCTCAAATCTGGCCTCAGACATTTACTAGCTGTTCAACTCTGGACAGGTGATCTAGCTGTTTGCCTCAGTTTCCTCATCTGTAAATGAGCTGGAAAAGGAAATGGCAAACCACTTTGGTACCTTTGCCAAGAAAACCCCAAATGGGGACACAAAGAGTCAGATCCAACTGAACAACAACAAATGTTTCTTCCTTTCCCCTTTTCTTATAGCCTTTTTCCAACAGCCTTTGGTTATTGTTTTCAATGAGCTGAAGGAGAATGGTGAAAGGACTGGTATAATAAAATTACTGGTTTTAATACTGATTTTTCTCTTTTTTTTCCCCAATGAATAATATTTAATTTTTTTTCAATTACATGTAAAGATGGTTTCAACATTCCTTTTTGTAAGATTTTGAGTTCCAAATTTTTCTCCTTCCCACTCTTCCCTCCCTCCTCCCCAAGACAGCAATCAATCAGATATAGGCTATACGTGTACAATCATGTAAAACATATTTCCACATTAGTCATGTTGTGAAAGAAGAATCAGAACAGGAGGAGAAAAAAACATGAGAAAGAAAAAACAAAAAAAAATGAAAATAGTCTTCTTTAATCTGCATTCAGAATTCACAGTTCTTTCTCTGGATATGGAGAGCACTTCCCATCATGAGCTTTTTGGAATTGTCTTAGATTACTATATTACTGAGAAGAGCTGAGTCAGTTGTTAGTGATCATCGCACAACATTGCTGTTACTGTGTACAACGTTCTCCTGGTTCTGCTCACTTCACTCAGCATCGGTTCATGTAAGTCTTTCCGGGCTTTTCTGAGATCCCCCTGCTCATCATTTCTTATAGAATAGTATTTTATTATATTTATATATCACAATTTGTTCAGCCATTCCCCAATTGATGGGTATCCTCTCAATTTCCAAATTTTTGTCACTGCAAAAAGAGCTGCTGTGAATATTTTTGTAATATGGGTCCTTTCCCCTTTTTATGATCTCTTTGGTATACATACCTAGTAGTGGTATTGCTGGATCAAAGGGTATGCACAGTTTTATGGCCCCTTGGGCAGAGTTCCAAATTATTCTCCAGAATGGTTGGATCAGTTCACAACTTCACCAAAGATGCATTAACGCTGATATCTTAAAAGGAAAGATGGAGGCTATTAGAGACCAAAATTTGTCAGTATTATTATTCTGCAACTCTAAATGTGTTCAGACATTTTGGGAAAAGTTGGTAAGAACCAGCCTGAGTAAGCAGGCTTTGGGATCCTAAGACTAGGAAGGCAAGAGCCAGGGAAGCAAATGGCCCCACTCAGATCAACCTTCACAAGTTGAGTTTCTGCTTGTGAAGTTGCTTTTGAAGTAACTAAAGGGAAAAGGAAAAGGGTGTCTGGTGGAGCCTCATTATAAAAGTGGCAGGATCTAAGGATGGCACTCCTCTTGTAGACTTTCTAGCTTAAAGTGAAAGAGATTTTGGCCTGTGGCAAGGACCATGTGTCCATGGTCCATGTGGGCATTCTGGAAAGGCATGTGCATGGCTCTGAATTACTGTGAGTAAGCACTAAAGGAGTGTTTGGGATTTGTCAAGTGTTTGCAATCAGTTTTCTCACTTAGCTCCCTAGCAGCCCTGTGTGGCAAGGGGGATTACACTGCTTAGTGCCCATTGGGAAACCATGAAAGCAGGTCAAAGAAATGAGCAAACTCCCCCCTGAGCCAGGGAATGACCAATTTAAATCCATAACCTTAAGTCTGGGGATTGTTGCTTTACTCAATCACATTACAGAACTTCAAGGCTCTTTTGCTGAGGACATGTGGAGAGGATGACGGGACAGCCAGTAATTGGCTGGGCAAATCTGAAAGCATATGACTAAGCAAGAAAAGAAGGAAGTGCTTCATCTCACCGGGCTAAGAGAACACCAGCATCTGTTCCCAGCAGATAGACTCAGATTTCTCTCCGGTTATCCTCCCAAACACACATCCCTATGAAAACCAAGCTGGAAAAAGAAAATGAAAAGAGAGAAAATATATTAAACAGCCACAACGTGCTGCTCAATTTTAATAACTGTATTGGGATTAAAAACTCCACCAAAAATAGGCATCAATCTCTCATTTTTTTTTTGCATAAACTTCACATAATTCTCTCAGATAAATTCTCTACCTATTGATACTCAAAGTATTGACTACTAATTGAAAATTTACCTTGAGAGTTCCATTCATCTTACTAAAAATTTTGGTTCCCTATCAATGTGTAGATACTCCTGGGACGAGTGATGTTTTAAACTGTTGACGGTTACTGAACTGTTAAGTCTAGATTCCTTGATTTTAGTCACCCTTCTGGCACTGACTAGTTGTGGAACCCTGGACAAATCACTTAATGCCTGTGAGCCTCAGTTTCTTTTTTGGTAAATTGAAGATTGGGGTGTGTGGGGTGTTCAGGAGGACTAGCACCTCTGGTGTGAGAGCTTGCTAAGCCCTTGGACTGCACATCCACCTTTGGTGTCTACCTGGCACTTGTGCTTCCAAGAAGCTCTAGTCTGTGCACACCCTGGTAAAACCATCTCAGCAAATGACTAAACCAAGTTTAGGGTAACTGACAGGCCTCAAATTTGTCAGGGAGTTAGGGGGATGTCTACCCCAAATATGTGAAGACATCCCCCAGCAGAGCAGATGGTTGAGAACATTTTGTTCTAATTGCCATGAAGGCAACTAAAGCAGGGGCTATGGAGCTCTTAGAGCTTAGTTAGACATTCTAGAGACCAAGGTGCATCCCAGACTATCACTAGCTGTCTTGACTTTTGTCTTGCCACTGAACTTCAATGACTCTGGAAGAGAGAGTGATGCTGACAACTTTACACAACTCTGATTCACTTAAACCCGATTCACGCATCACCCTGTGATGTCACTGGTCCTCTTCTAAAGCAAAGGACAAAAACCAATAACAAAGTGAAGATTATATGATCGCTACATGGGTATACATGATCTTTAAGGACCTTTCCAGCTCTAAAACTTTCTAACTCTCTGATCTTATCATAATTAGCTGATCTTTAAGGGTTCTTCAAGTCTACCATACCGCAATTCCATTTTGACACCCTTTCAGGGAGAACCTATTTGTAACCATTCATTTCTACGGACCAAGGCATTCCTGTAGCACATTCCTCTCAGTCAGCCTGGGTGCACGGCGACAGAATGAAGTGTAATCAAACGGAGGTAATTGGAGCTGGGCTTTGTTTGGATTCTAAGGCTCTGATCTAGCATATTGGATGTGTCAATTGAATGCGGTACATTTTGCTTTCTAACATTTGAGAACAGATATTTGGTATTTCATCCAAAGAAAGCAATTTGCTGAAACCTTTTCAGAGGTGGCTGTAGGAGCAGTAATCTGTGCCATTCCTTTATGTCAACATTTCCTTAGAGCTGCACAACCTTTCATTTTAATCACCTTCTTTAGCAGGCTCTTCCTAGGACTCTGCAGTATAGCACCCATGCCTTAGAAAAGAAACTCTATATTTAAAGTCCACCACACAACAAACTCCCCGTTAATTGTGTGAAATCAGCCCAGACTGATGCTCTTCTGGGTTTTCTGTGCCCCCTTTTCACTCTCAGTTTTCCATCTGCACAGACCACCCCCACGAGGGTATTTTTAGCTCTTATTAGTTAATACTCACTAGCTACTAGGAATATGCTGAGCTTTTCTCTGAATCCGACATGTGAAAAGAAACCGATTGCCTTTCTTATTTTGCAAAGGTTTGTGGATACCTTCTACCAATGAAGGGCTACCGTAGGCTTTCAAAGGAGAGCTCTGAGGGCATTAAGGTGGACCTTGAAGACTATACTCACCTTCAAACTGTAAAGTGACTTCTTCTCTATGGAAAGCTTTGTCAATGGCTCTCTTCTTGTCTAAATAGTGGAGATGATAAACCCATTGCATAATGGCTGTTTTACCCATTACTTTGGGCAATACCTAGAAAAACTCAAGAAATCATTGTCACCATTTCCCACTACCAGGTGATAATAATAAATTGAGTAAGAGGTTCTTTCACTCCATAAATTACTCGGTAGGATTGAGGCAAGCATAGCATCATAGATTAGGAGTGGAACAGAACCTCAGAAGGCCACTGAGTACAACCTCCTCATTTTCAGATGAGGAAATTGGGTCTGAAAGATGGATGAGTGACTTGACTAGTATTGCACATCCAGTAAGAATCCAAGGAAGGATCTGAATTCAGGTCTTCCTGAGTCCAACCAAGCCCAGTGCTCCATCTGCTTTGCTATCTGTCCTCCTCTAGTGTGGGAAGATGAAATGTTGCTTTTAAACTATGGAGGGGCTTTTAAACTATATTGTCTTTATGTCTTTGTGTGTGTGTTGGGGGAAGGGAGGCACGAGGGTATGGTTGAGGAAGCATTAGACTGATATGACTGGAAGTTGGTAAACCTGGTTTCACTGTAATCCTGTTTCTGCTCCTACTAAATTTCAGCCCTTTTACCCCTACAGTGAAACCCTTTACTTCTTCCCATTGCCTCTGGGATAAAAGATTAAATTATTTACCCTGGCATTTAAGGCGCTTCACAATCTGATGCCTACCTATATTTCATGAACTCTACTTTCCAGCCAAACTGGACTATTGGAATATTGAAATCAGAGATCTAGAGTTTTGGGTCTAGGGCTAGGGGCAGGGTATCTTAGGGGTCATCTAGTTCAATCCTCTAGTTTTATAGATGGGGAGCCTAAGGCTGAGAGAGGTTAAGTAATTTGTGGAAGTGGAAGATCTGGGATATGGACCCATCAAATGTAATCCTCCATTTCCTGCCTTCATGCATTCACATTGTCTGTTCTGCAGTGGGTTAGGGGTACTCCCTCTGTATCTTCACTCTCAGAATCCTTATATTTCTTTAAGACTCATCTTAGATTCCAATTCCTTTGTGAGGACAGATGGTAAGGCCTGGAGGACAATTGAAGGCAGTAGCAGAGCAGATATTAAGGCCTGATGGTTGGTCCTCTAGCTCATCAGAAGGGAAGGAATGGTTAATTCCAAAGCCTTTGAGCAGTCAGGTAGCTAGAGCGAAAGGAGAAAACAAGAGGGGACAGCACCCTCGGTAGTGACAGGTCTTACCACTGCCTGGATTTCCAGGATGGGCTATGGCACTGCCCTATTCAGAGGGAAGGGACCAGTGCAAAAAAAAAAAACCCAACCACTCCCTCTCCCTAAATCCAGGATCTCTCCCTATCCTCAGCCTATCCAGCCTTTTCCCTGTTTGTGGCTCTGTTGAGGCTGAATGAGAATATTTTGAGCAACTCCAGTCAAATTCAAGCTTAGCCATATCGCCACAAGTCCCTCCTCATCTGGTCAATAGGAAGAATAGGGGATGGCCTTGCTGAACGCCCTGTAAATGCTCAGTTAATTAATGCTTGCTGACTGACCGTCAGCTGTCTGGGATGAGATGCAGAATTTGAGCATCTGCTTTTATTGTCAGTTACTCTACCTGTCAGTAGAAGTGTGAGGGCTATTAAAAAGTGAAGATACCATCTAAATTATATTTCCAAAGAGACGTTGACATTTTTTTCAACTACCAACGTTTACAGGAGGAGAAATGAGGAGTCTTCTTTGTTGATTCTATTTTGTCTGGTCCATGGAATGGATGGAGGAAGTGGATGAGGAAGAGGAGGAAGAGGAAGAGGAGGAGAAGGGTGAAAACGAGGAGAAGGAGAAAGAAGAAAAGGAGAAGAAGGAAGATAAAGAAGAGGAAGACTGGGAGTAAAAAGTGGAGGAGGAGGAGAAGAAGAAGAAGAAGAAAAAGAAAAAGAAAGATTATAGATTATTTTAAACAGACTCATTTCTTATATTTCACAGCACAAATCCACAACAAGTTACATGGATTTCTAGAATACCTGTTTTCCCGTGGTACTACAATACTCAAAAAAGGAGAAGGCAGAAGGTCATCTTGTCACAACTTCAGTGCCAAACTTAATTCACGATTCCCAGGGACTTAAAGACCATGCAGACCTACACAAGGAATAAGCTGATAAAAGCAAAAAGTTATTGTTAGTGACCACAACCACCATCACCACCATGACCACAACAATTGTGTGAGTTGCTAAAGGCAGCATAATACAAGGGATAGACTGCTGGATGTTGAATCTAGAAGACCTGAGTTCAAGTCCTGTTTTTGACATTTAATTACTAGGTGATCATTAGGAGGTACCCTAACCTCTCTGATTCTCTAGCAACACTGAAAATTACTACATTGAAAATTGTGTTGGTGGAGGATGTTTCCTCATAGGATTTTGATACAGGTACCTAGGTGGTGGAAGGAATAGACCTGGATTTGGATCAGGAAAAGTTAAGTGCAAATCCTATCTCAGATGCCTACTGGCTATATGACCCTGGGCAAGTTACTTAACTCTCTCTGCCTTAGTTTTCTAATCTGTAATTAATCCTAATCTCTAATTCTTGCTTCTCATGGTTGTTGTGTGGATAAAATGAAATAATATTTGTAAAGTGATTTGTAAACCTTAAAGCACAATATAAATGCAAGCTATTATATGGATGTACTATATATGGTTACATAAATCACTGACATATTTTACAGTACGTTATAATAATTTTTAAATCAATGAAAGTTTTAGATATTCATGGCAGGGATAAAAGTCCATTAACTACTTGGTCCTACCAAGTATTTCTTTGACATTCTTAATATTTCAGCAGTGACTTACATGCCATAGACATTCTAGGGTTAAAGATTTTGCAAGTCCAACTGCCAGGGTCATTTTAGGAACTGTCCCTAGGCTTATTCCACTCTAAATCTGCCCTCCTTCTTCTGAGACAGCAAGGAATACTCTCACTAGATTATACCTTAGCCCAGGAAAAGTATCCCCCAAATGCCTGGGAAACCCAAATAAATTAAAATGTGGAGATGTATGGCATATCATCATACCAGCTCACATTTTTATAGCATTCTCATCAAAAGTACCCTACGAGTGATTTGTTAGCATTTAGAAAAGGAAGTGGTGATCACTAAAAGCCAGCATGGGTTCATCAAAAAACAGAATTTGCTTTTTTTTTTTTTAAACAAGGCTACTAGTTAATAAGGTAATGCTGAAATTATAGTATTCCTAGATTTTAGGGAGGCATTTGACAAAGTATATCATTTTATCCTTATGGACAAGAAAGGGGGATGTGAGCTAAATCAGAAATATTTGAAGGACTGGACATAAAAAGTGCCTTGTCTGTTTTTCTTCTTTGAGGCAATTGGGATTAAATGACTTGCTCAGGATCACACAGCTAGCAAATGTCTGAGGTAAGATTTGAACTCAGGTCCTTCTGACTCCAAGGCCAGTGCTCTATCCATTGTGCCACCTAACTGTCCCACCTACTATTCTTCTTTGATTAGTGACTCAATGTGGGCAATTTTCTCCCTCCCCCTACATTTTTAATTTAAAGCTCCTTTGACCAAATCCACAAGACTCCAAGCAAATACAGTCTTCCATCTTTGGCTAAGTGCCCAACCCTCCTGCATTTCAAGCCCTGGTCTAGAAATCCAAATCTTGTTTTCTTACTCCATCTTCTCAGCCAGATGTTCATGTCTCATATCCTCCTTTCTCCTCTGTAGACCTTATCCTTAATTGTCAACAGTAATGAAAATACCACCTGTGCCCTCCAAGGAATTCCATTTCCTGGCCATGTTTTTGTAATACCTAGAGATGCTTTCAAGGTGCCTTCTGTTGGATCATTTGTCTCCACATGAATCACCAGGAACAGTAGTGGCTGTGAGATCTGACAAGTCTCCAGCAGTTCTCTCATGTCCTGAATACTTCCATTAGGAAGAAGATATACATTCCCATGGTTTATGCCAGGTTAGCATATGGCCAACTTAGCACCCTTCAGCAAAGGGTAACCAACCACTTGGCTGTGTCTTCTTTTAATGTTAGCAAATATGGATGGCCTCATTCCCAGACACACCTATTCATTATTTGTAGTTTATGACAAGAAATTCCCTTATGATTAGAGAGTTCAGTTCTACTCCCTCCTGAAAGATCATGGTACCCATTCCATCATTGCATTGGTTCAATGGTCCTTCTTTGCCTCTTTCTCTGGGTCATATTATTCCACCTACCTGCCTCCTGATAGAGATTCACCTTGTCATCCATCTCCTTAGAGCCTTTTTTTTTCTTTCATCCTGAAGCATCTCTTTGTTTGCTTGTTTACTAAATAGTGATGTCAATGGGATAGGGAACCAGCTGAACAACCTTAGGGTAAGTTGTTTAATCTCTGCCCACCTCGGTTTCCTCAGCTGTAAAATGGAGATAGCAAGAGCACCTATCTCCCAGGGTTGTTGTGAGGATCAAATGAAAATAATATTTGTAAAGCACTTAGCTCGGTGCTTGGTATGTAGGAGGAGCTTAATAACCCTATCCCCCCTCCTCCATGCAGATTGCTCTGCATTTTGTAATTCAAGATTGCTGCCTGGGGTACTTAGAAGTTAAGTGACTTATCTAGAGTCACACACCAGGATGTGTCAGAGGCAGAGTCTTCCTGAATCCAAGGCCAACTCTCCTCTTATGTTCTTTCAAAGACACTTCATTGTCTATGTTAATACAGTAAATAAGCCAGGAGCTCTCAGACCTTTTCCCTTTTACTCCATTAGGGAGACCAACCTAAATTATGCAAGTAATTTAGTAAACTACGCAAAGTATTTGCCAAATAGCTTTGGAAGAGACACAAACAGCACGCTGCCTTGCAGCCTCGGTAAGGGCATAGAACTTGGAATCAGAAGAGCTGACCACAAGGCTCGATTCTAGCTTCAGTTCCCGATTTGGACCTCTGTTTTGGGGATAATAGTGTTCTAAGTGTTTTAAGTGATCATAGACTCTCAGAGCTGTAATGGCTCTCAGAAATCTTCTAGTCCACCAACCTCCCCCACATTCTTCACAAGTGGTCATCCAGCCTCCATGGAAGACCTCAGGTATAATGGTGAACAATGCAAAAGATGACTGGATTGGAGATTGTGCGATTGTAGATTTTTAAGCTAAAAAGGACCACAAAGGTCATCTAGTCCAACTCCTACATTTTTACAGATGAGGGAATTGAGGCCCAGAAGGGATCAGTGATTTGCTCAAGATAGCACAAATAAGTGGCAGAGCCAGAATCTGGAAGTACTCCTTCCACTCTACCTGAGTTTGAATCCTGGCTTTGCTCTTTACTTGCTCCATAACCTTGGAAAAGTCGGTTAATGTCTATGGGCCTCAGTTTGTGTTACTAATCTCAAATAGTCACATCTGTAAAATAAGATACAATAAGCTACAGGCGTGTACCTGGTCAATGTTTAACAACTAGCTTTCTCAGAGGAAAAAACTCTATGCGGAAGACAATTCCTAAGCTTCATCTGCATTATTAATATTTTCTTCATCACTTTCTTAAGTTTAGATAATAAATGAAATAATAAATCAAGCCCTCATTGGTAAATCCTCATACTGAAAATTTAATAATCAATTTTATTTTAAACTGGCTCCAACACATTCTGATTAGAAGATTGTTTCATCTTTTTATCCAACGACCTATGAATTCTCTACATCCTTTCCATTTTGAATCCATTCCCTAATTGTTTGGCAGGATTTGATTAAAAATGAAGCAGAATCTGACACTCTGTGATTTCAACCCCACTGCTAGTAGTTCTGCCTTGTGGGATCAAACAAAAAAAAAAGTTGAATCCCTCTTCTATGTGACAGTCCTTCAAATATTTGAAGATAAATATCATATGTCCCTGTCCCCAAATAAGCATTCTTTTCTCCAGATTAAACATTACTATTTCTTTCAACCAGTCCTCACGTGGACTGGAGTCAGGAAGACCTGAGTTCAAATCTGGCCTCAGACACTTATTAGCTGTGTTACCCTGGGCAAGTCATTTACCCCTGATTGCCAGGAGAAGGAGGAGGAGGAGGAGAAGGAAGAGGAGGAAGAGGAGCAGGAGGAGAAAGATAACTGGATAATGATTCACAGAAGCAAGGTAGTAATAAGCTCATGGTCTCGGTTGGATGCATCAAAATGTTCAGAGCATTAATGAACTAGAATTGTCAAAGCAAAGAGGTAAATCTGGTTCTATGGATATTACCAACGCTTAGAAGGGTAAGGAGGAATCTGTAAGAATGTGGTTTATGACTGGAAAATGGTGATGGAAAAGTATGCCTTATTCAAAAAATGATATAAACATATAAACCTCCCCCCATTAGATTGTGAACTCATTGGGAATAGGGATTATCTTTTACCTTTCTTTGCATCCTCAGCACTTAGCCCAATGCCTGGCATAGTAGGCACTTAATAAATGTTTATTAACTGACAACAAACAGGGTGGTGAAATAGCATTGTATATGAAGAAGAGAAAAATCTATGTAGAAAAGAGTAAACGAGAGGGATCAACATAGAGGGCTTTTAGGTAAAGAACAAAAGGAGAAGAAATAAAAGCAGTCTTATCATGAGACCACCTTGCCAGAAGTAGACAATGAATGACAAATTCTGAAAGAAAACTAAAAAGCTGGCATAGACATATAATACAGTAGTAGAACATATGTCCTCTGCTTCTTCTGGAAATTATCAATAAAACAATATTTCCATGGCTATTTGAAGGTAGATGTCAATCAACTTCCCTATGGCCACACTTGCCATTCCTAGGACTTCCCAAACTAACATATCCCTCCATGGTGACTACTTCTACATGTATTGACTCCCTTTAGAACATAAGTTCCTTGAGGAGAGGGAGTGCTTCGATTTTGAATTTTTATCTCCAGTACTCATACATAGTAAGCGCTTAATGAATTCTTTTTTCCCCCTTCTTCCCTCCCTCCCTCTCTTCCTTCTTCCTTTCTTTCCTTCCTTATTTCCTTTCTTCTTTTCTTCCTTCCATCCTTCCTTCTTTCCTTTCTTTTTTCCTTCTCTCCTTCCTTCTTTCCTTTACTCCTTTCTTTACTTCTTTTCTTCCTTCCCACCTTTCTTCTTTCCTTTTTTTCCCTTTCTTCATCCTTCCCTCCCTCCCTCCCTCCCTTCCTTCTGAAGGAGAAATAGTCATATATCTAGAAGAAGATTACAAAGACAGGCAACTGAAAACCATTTCATACACATTCGAAAGAGTGTAATAGCAAGCAAAGTGGGACTTTGCACTGTTTTTTCTTTTGGAGTGCTTCTCAGCACTAAGGCAATCAAGTGCCTTTGATTGAGTCTTTGATTGAATCAAGAGTCTTTGATGACCTGCTTAAGTCACAAGAAAGCCTAAGTTGCATGAGTTTGAGTCACATGGTTGCAATGTCCCCTGACCCTGAAGAAACGTATATATACTTGGAAGTTAGCATTTTGCTTTGGGGGCTCACTTATTGGAAGAGTGTTTGTGTGGAGACTCTGTGTAGCTGCTAAGGAGCACCCCGGCTTTGAAAACCCAGATGTTAGTGCTTCTCTTTCTGGTGACTATGTATGTATTGCTATGAACGGACAGAAGCCCTGTCTGCTGATTTGTGTTATTTGCTTTATTTATATAATTTCTGCTTGTAATTTCTGTTTGTGTTTTCTCTGAAGTTCAGGGTGCTGGTTTTTTCCCTTGTACTAAGTGAATGATATTGTTTAATTCAAGTGAGATTGTAAACCCCTTAAAGTTGCTTTCCTTAGAAAAGCAGATCAAAGAACCTGTGCTAGCAGCCCCCCTACCCTTACACAGCCACAGTAGCTGCAAGTAATGTTGTTGTTACAAGGTGCTGCAGTATTTCATCTGGATAAGAGAAAACTTGGAGTGGGGATCAAAGATGTCTTCAAGTATTTGAAGAGTTGTCATGTAGAAGGTAGATCAGACTTGTCAGCAGGAAGTTTAGTGGCATAGTGGAAAAAATGCAAGAGCCAGAGTCAGAAGGTCTGGGTTTAGATTCTGGCTTTGTTACTCAGCACCTTGTTCAAGTCACTTAGTTTCTCAGGGCTTCAGATTCCTCCTCTTTAAAATGAGGAGGTTGGACTGCATCTTCACTAACATTGTCCCCAGCTCTAAATCTATGATCCCATGACTTGCTTGGGACCCAAGGATAGAACTAGGAGGAAATGGCTGGAAATTATACCAAAACATATTTCAGTTTTCTACCGGGAAAGCCTTTCTAACAACTAGAATGGTTCCAAAATGGAATAGTCTTCTTTGGCAGGTTGTTGCTAGACTCTGAGGCTGCCCACTGGGGAGGACTGACAATTGTGCAAAGAATACAAAAAGGGCTCCCAGATGCCCATAAATTGCCTTTTTTACTGGGATATCAAGATGTTGTTTTGGTACTGTTGACTGTAGTTTGATTAGGTGGTAACAGAGAGTTGCTCCCTAGGTATGGAATACTCGCTGCCTAGTGAAAGGAGTGTGGACAGAATATTAATGTTATGCTTGGAGTGATTAGAGAAGTGCAAAAGAGGGGGAGATATATTCACAGTTATGAATGTGAAGTTAGCGGGACTGAGTAAAGATGTTTCTGGGTGTTGGAGTTTTATTGGCTCGTGAGTGAGTCTTGACTTGTGAGGTTAGGGAGAGAGCAAGCAACTTACTGGGGTAAGTTGGAGGCTGGTATCTTCCTCTGGTTCTCTGGTATCTTGTGCCACAAGGTAGAAAATGGCTAGATCAAGACAAATAAGAACGTTCCCTGTAAATGGAGGTCTTCAAGCACAGGCTGGATGTTCATATATCTGGTCAGAATGGTGGGGAAGGGATAACTGCTCACGAAAAGCTTATTTTAAATAATCTCTTGGATTCCTTTCAACCTGGTGGTTCTGCGGTTCTTTCTACTCCATCCATTTCCTTTTTCCAGTTTTCTATCCAGTTTCCAGAATTTTCCAGAATTTTGACATCGTTCTTTAGCCATTGTTTTTGTGTTGTTGTTGTTTTTTCCTCCCCCAAAGAAACTAGTATGCTCATAATTTTCAACAGAAGTATCAGCCTGTGGTAGATATAGCTAATAATTATGACAGTGTCAATGGAAATGGAGAGAAATACAGAGGAATTGGCCTTCATCAGCTTGTCAAAGGAGAACGCCTAGCTGGACGAGTTTTTAATTTTTGTAGCAATTCACACATCAGGGGAGCCAGGATTCTCTTTAGCTCAGTGAAGTGCTGGAAGTTTGAAAAACATGGCTACGGCCCAAGGGTTTTGACAGCATCTGAATATTGCCTCCCTCCATCCTCTACAGGATTATTATGTTAGCCTTGAAAAAAAAAATAAACACAGCAAACCTGTGATGTGCAAAGAAAAATGTCAAAATGTTCACACTTTAAAACTTATCTCATCAGGGAAAAAGCTTTTTTTAGAAGAAAACCCAGCAGCTTTTGGTAAAAAAAAAAAAAAAAAAATCTTTCTCTCTACATAAGCTGCATCTGTTTGGCCATTCTCCCTTGTCAGATCTGCTTGAGTAAAAGTTGCAAACGTGCTAAAAACAGACTTAAGTTCTCTCAGGGTCTAAAGGGGTGGAATGAGTATACATGCAACTACTGTGAATTGAAACCAAAATTAAAGGAGAGAAGGGAAACCCTTCTTTTTCTTCATTTTTTTTTTTGGCCAACCCCACCCCTGCTCCCCTGGTCTTTGATGGGCGTATGGCTGTGAAGGAAAGCAGCCCAGCTTCCAGTGTAGTGATAATGAAATTTCTCTCTAGGCTGGAAACATCATTGGGTAATCAATCTAGCTGTTTCTAAACCCTGCCTGTTTTTTCTTTTTTCCTCCAGTCCATTACAATTTAGGATCCTTAGTTGATGGCCTGTTCCTGGGAAGATAGAAGAAAGGAAGATATGGTACTTTAAAAGGAGAAAAAGAAGACAAAGGGTAGGGGGTGGAGGCAAAAATACAGTTTTTAGGAGGCTATCTGCTTAGCCATCCTTGACAGTATCATGATTACCAATGGATGCCCAGTTAACTTCTACTGTTTTGGAATGGGACAACATCATAATTCATCTCTCTTTTATTCAACTCCAGCCCGAATAGAAAGTTTATATATTATAGAATTTCAGAGTTGAAAGGAATCCTGGGGTTGCCATCTACCCCAACCCAGATCTAAAAAAAACAAAAAAAACTTAGAGTTCAGTTAACAGCGTACACAAGTGATTTGCTGTGCAAAGCCAAATGGAGCAGGAGTTAGAACGCTAGGTCTGGAGTCAGGAAGACCTGAGTTCAAATCTAGTCTCAGACACTACTAGCTATATGACCTGTTTGTGGGAATCTACTAGAGAAGTAAATGGCAAACTACTGCAGTACCTCTGCCAAGAAAACCCCATGGTCCACAGGGTCACAAAGAGTCACATATGACTGAACAACTGGATAACAGCAAAAATGGGGGTAATAGTAGTGTTGAGAGGATCAAATGAAATAATGTTTGTAGAGTCATAGCATAGTGCCTAGAACATAGTAGGTACTTACTAAATGCTTGTTCCCTTTATGACTAAGTGCTAACCTTTGCTTAAAGACCCCAGGTAGTGAGGTACACCTAGTAATCCAATCCAATCCATCTGAACCCAATAAACATTTATTAGACTCCTACTTATCTACAGAACACCATGATAGGCACTGGGGGTAACAAGACAAAACAAAACCCAAAAAAATCCCTGCACTTAAGAAATTTACCTTCTACTGAGGGAAAATAACATCCAAACAAATACACACACATAAATACATATATATATATATATACATATATACATACATATATACACATACATACATGCATACATATATACACACACGTACACACATATGTGTATGTCTACGTGTGTATGTATAATTTGACAAGTAAGAAAGAACTAAAACTAAGGGGTTCAGGAAAGGCTTCATTCTGTTTGAGGATGACTCTGATTGTTAAGGAGTCCTTCCTGAATTCAAGCCTGGTTTTACCTCTTTGTAACTTCCACCCTTTGCTCATGTAGATTGGATTGAGAAGGCAGCTTTCTTTTGTTAAGAGAGTAGGACTCCCTTCATGAAAAACAATCCATTTCTTGAAAAAGGGGGAAGGGCTGTGGAGGACACTAAGCCCCACTAGCTCTCAAAGCTTGAAATGCAGAAGGTATGGTTATTGCCTCCTGTTTCCAAGAGGTTAGAACTGAGCAGACCAGATCCTAACAAAAAGCTAGAAAACCAGAGGGATGAATAGGTCTTTGAGGGAGCCTTACAATGAGTACTCCAATTTTTCCCTTTGTCTCTTCTTGGTGGACATTGGAGAGGAAGAGGGGACCTCACTCTCTGTTCTCTTTCCCCTCTATCTTTTTTCTCTCTCTTTCTTTCTTTCTCATCTCTCCCTTCTTTTCTTCTCTCTTTCTCTCCCTTATCTCCCCTATCTCTCTGTGTCTCTCTGGCTCTGTCTCTCTCTCTCTGTCTGTCTGTCTGTCTGTCTCCTCCTGTCTCTCCCTCTTCACTGTTTCCCTCCCTCCCTTCTTCTCCTCACTTTTCCCCTTCATCTTTTCCTCCCCTTTCTCCCTCCATCCCTCCTTTCCCTCTCTCTTTCCTCCTCCTTTCCCGTTCCATTTTCCCTTCCCTCCTTTCTTCCTATTGAAGAGAGGAATTTCATTCTGGGCTCTCCATTTCACCCTCTCTTTTTCCTGACAGCCAAAGGAGCAATGCTTGGCTCCTCCATTACTCTTGGCCACCTTTGTGGGAGCCCTTTTCTATTGGTTGTCTATTCCTACTTCTTTTAAGCAATATTTCTCTGTGCCAAATCTTCACTGTTACTGTTAAGAATTATAGTCTCCACTTGTACTGAGTTTGTATGTTTGTTACTGAATTTAGAAAATTTTCAGTAATTAAGAATTAAGAAAATTCCCCAAATTCCCAGATTTTGGGTGGGATCTGTGATTCCACTGAGGAGAAATTCTTTCTATCAATACAGATTTGCAATGGTTCTGCAACTTAGAGAGAGATGCTTAGGGCACTGAGAGGTTACATGATTTGCCCATTACACAGCAATTAAGTGTCAGAAACAGATCCTGAACTCAGGTCTTGATTTTAAGACCACTCCTCTCACCTTGCCACACTAATTCTCATGTAATTGTTCCTATTAAGTACCTCTTCCCATGTCTCAAACAACCTTGTCTGTTAATTCAGTGAGAATTACCCTGCCCAGTGTCTCATTGGCCATTATTGAAAATGCCCTTGAGTACTGAAACCATTGGGCAGTTAGATGGTTGTTATGGTAATTAGGGTGGGACTTTTTTTGCTGTTCTCTTTTGGAATGCTAAGGCCATCAAATGCTGTTAATGAGTCTTGCCTCCTGAATGGGGCAGATAAAGTGGGACCCTTTTGTCTTCTGAAGAGTCTTGCCTTTCAAATGTAATGGCAAACAAAATGGGACTTTTTGTTGTTTTTTGTTTGGCTTCTCAGCACTGAGGTAATCAAGTGCCTCAGGGCCCTGAGATTTATATATAAGATCTGAGGTTGGCCTTTTGTTTTGGGGGCACACTCATTGGAAGAGTGTTAGTGATTTGACCAGGTGAGACTCTGGGTAGCTCTTGGAGCCCCTCCGCCCCCCCATCCGGCTTTGAGAAACCCAGAAGTTTTTGCTTCTCTCTCTGGTAACTACGTGTGTATTGCTATGGATAGACTGGTTTGTGTTATTTGTTCTGTTTATATAATATATGCTTGTAATTTCTGTTTGTATGGTACTGAATAAGTAAATTAATTTAGGTAAAGTTGTCATTTTTATTATATTAGCTTGGCCTAACCACGCACAACTGATGTTTTTCCATTTAGATCTGATTTTATTTGTGTGAAAAGTGTTTTGTAATTTTGTTCATATAGGTCCTGGGTTTGTCTTGGCAGGTAAACTCCCAAATATTTTATAATGTCTACAGTAACTTTAAATGTAATTTCTCTTTCTATCTCTTGTTGTTGGGCGTTGTTAGTAATATATAGGAATGCCGAGGATTTACGTGAGTTTATTTTATATCCTGCAACTTTGCTAAAGTTGTTTATTATTTCAAGTAGTTTTTACTTGATTCTCCAGGATTCTCTAAGTGAATCATCATATCATCTGCAAAGAGTGATAACTTAGTTTCTTCTTTGCCTATTCTAATTCCTTCAATTTCTTTTTCTTCTCTTATTGCTTTACTTATTCAGTGCCATACCAATCAAACTACCAAAAAAGTATTTTACAGAGCTGGGTAAAATAATAACAAAATTCATCTGAAGGACAAAAGATCCAGAATTTCAAGGGAATTAATGAAAAGAAATGCTAGGGAAGGTGGCCTAGCCATACCAGATATTAAACTGTATTGTAAAGCAGCAGTCATCAAAACTACTTGGTACTGGCTAAGAAACAGAGTGGTGGATCAGTGGAATAGGATAGGCACACAAGACGCAGTAGTCAACGAGTATAGCAATCCACTCTTTGATAAACCAAAGAATCCAGCTTCTGGATTACGAATTCACTATTTCACAAAAACTGCTGGGAAAACTGGAAAATAGTATGGCAGAACCTGGGAATAGACCAATATCTTATACCGTATACCAAAATAAAGTCAAAATGGGTTCATGATTTAGGAATGAAGGCTGATACTACAAGCAATTTGGGGGAGCAAGAAATAGTTTACCTGTCAGATTTGTGGGAAAGGGAAGAATTCGTTACCCAGCAAGAGATAGAGAGCATTACAAAATACAAAATGGTAATTTCTGTTTGTAGACTCTCTGAAGTTCAGGGTGCTGGCTTTTCCCCCTGAACTAAGTGAATGGTATATGCATGTTTAATTAAAGCAAGATTGTTAACCCCTTAAAGTTGCTTTCTTTAGAAAAGCAGATCAGAGAACCCGAGTAGGCAGCCCTTTTGTGTGCTGGTGTTATCGGCCTTGCACAGCCACAGTAGTGGTAAGCAGCATTGTTGTTACAGTGGTGCAGTGGGGGGAGTGCTGGGCCTGGAGTCAGGAAGACTCATCTTCCTGAGTTCAAATCTGGTCTCAAATACTTCCTAGCTGTGTGACCCTGAGCAAGTCACTTAACCATGTTTGCCCCAGTTTCCTCATCTGTAAAATGAGCTGGAGAAGGAAATGGCCAACTGCCCCAGTATCTTTGCCAAGAAAACCCCAAATGGGGCTGAGAAGAGTTGGACACCACTGAAACAACTGAACAACAGCTGAAAGCATTGATCTTAAAAGGAAAGTATGTTGTTTGAGTGACAGAGTAGAACCCTGCTATACTCCACCCCATTATTTCACAATTGTGTGTGTAACCTAGATTTATAAGATTAAATATAGCACAGGCTATTTGCATGCATGATCTCTTGATTTTCATCACAGTCTTGTGAGAAATGTACTGCACCTTTTATTGTCCGCATTTTATAGATGAACAAAGTGAGGTTCAGAGAGGCTAAGGGACCTTCCTAAAGTCATGCATTAAGGAGCAAACCTCAGACTGGAGGACATCAAGTTAAATTCTTTCCATTGTAACATACTGTCTTTAGAATCCCAACAAGATGGAGAAAAAGCCCAATAAAGCAACCTATGGGTTATGTTCTTCAGTTATTCAATTGCACCTGACTCTTCATGATTCCATGGACCATAGTATCTGTGAGGTTTTCTTGGCAAAGATACTGGAGTGGTTTGCTATTTCCTTCTCTAGTGGATTAAGGCAAACGGAGGTTGTGACTTCTCCAGGATCACATAACTAGTGAATGTCTGAGACCAGATTTGACCTCAGGTGCTCCTGACTCTAGGACCAGGGCTCTATCCACTGAGTCACCTTAGCTGCCTACAAGTTATAGGAGCTGGCATGTTACAGTGGTAGATTTTCAGGGGTCTGCATTTAGATTCCAGCGCTGCCACTTTCTAGCTGTGTGGTGTTGATCAAAGCATTGAATCTCTCTGGGACTCAGTTCAACTCAATGACCCTTTGAGGACTCCTGTAGCTCTGAGCCTGTGAGCCCAAGTTTTGGTACTGTCTCCCATGATCAAGAACCTAAATCCATTCTTTGCCCTCAATAAACTCTCTACACATGATCACATTCTCAGGCCATCATCCCTGCTCTGATTTCCCTTCCAGCTCTCTGCACTATTTACCTGATAGTCAGCCAGTACAACTACACACCGGCCTCTACTCTGTAATCCCTATAAATAAAGAGGTTTCCTCCCCACCTCTTTCCTTATTCCTTTTTTCCTACTGAGCAAAGGAACTTCATTCAGGGTGCTCCAGCTAATGATCTCTTTTTCCTGGTGGCCAAAGGAGCAATCCTTGACTCTTCCACAGTGCGAGTCCCTATCAATTGGTAATCTATTCCCATCTCTTTTAAGGAATACTTCTGTGTGTCAGTACTTTAAAGGTTGAGTCCTAACTTATATCCCCAATGAAGGTAAACTCACAGAGTTGTATTGAGAAAGTGAAAGTGCATTCAGAAGTTCAAAGCCCGCATAAATGAAACTACTATCATCAATCAGTCAATTAGCATGCATTTAAGATGCCTACTGTGTGTCAGGCACTGTTAGGTAGGTGCAGGGAATACAAAGACAAAACATAAAACAGTCTTTGCCTTCAAGACTGTTAACTTTCTATAGAGGAAGTGGGGGAGGGAAGAGAAACAACTTGCATAGAAATAAATATGTATAAAACTTATATAAGGTAAATACTACATATGCATATGTATGGTATTTGTATCTATATGTGTGTATATATATGCATATATATATGCATATATATATATATATATATATATATATATATATATATATATAGAGAGAGAGAGAGAGAGAGAGAGAGAGAGAGAGAGTATGTGTGTTTTGAGGGGCAGTGATCAGGGTGGGGACATGAGGTATAAGAAGACTGGAAAGGTGGGAGAGGGGAATGCTTTGTACACCAAACAAAGGATTTTGCATTTGATCCTGGAGGTAGAGGGGATTCGCAGGTATTTTTTGAGTGTGAGTGTCGGTGTGACATAGGCAGAGGTGTGCTTTAGGAAAATCACTTTGGCAGCTGAGTGGAGGATGTACTGAAGTAGTGAGACACTTGTGGCAGAGAGGTCAACCAGGAAGCTATTATAATACTCCAGGTGTGAGGTGATGAAGGGCTGCAACAGGATGCTGGCAGTGTCAGAGGCTAGAAGGAGGAATATTAGAGAGATGTTCAGAAGGGCAAACTGAAAAGCCTTGGCAACAGATTGGACAAGACAGGTGAGAGGAAAAGAGGAGTGGAGGATGACACCTAGGTTGCAAGTCAGGGGAATTCTTGGTATAGCTATGAGTCCCTGAACATGTGATGTTGCTGTCCCAGGTTCCTCCCTGCTCCCTCTCCCCATCCCCACCAAAGAATGTAAACTCCTTGAAAGCATGGTCGGCTTTGTTTTTGTCTTTATATCTCCAGCACATGGCATAGCAACTGGCCCCTAGCTTAATAGGATCCTGGAATCATGGACTGAGAACCGAAAGAGGCCCTAGAGATAGAGCAGGTAAAGTGAACTGGGGGTTAAACTTGGGTCCTCTTACCTCAAATCCAGCGCTATTGGCACCATGCTGTCTGCCAATTAATCGACTAGCATAGAATTACGCCCATTTTAGAGATGAGGAGCCTCAGGCTCATATACATTAGATGACTAGGTTACAGTAATATAGTTACACATACACATGAAAATAAAACCATGGCTATGAGGCTGCAAATTATGTGACTCTTGAAACACACTGAGAGTGAAGTACATATAGGAGTTCAGAGGAGACAGACTTTGAGCCAGAGTGATCAGGAAAGACTTGACAGAGGAAGGGAGATTTGAGCTGGACCCTGAAGGGCGAGGGAGGATTTGTTTAAATGGAGAAAGGCGAGGAGGGCATTCTAAGCAGGGAATGAATGACATGAACAAAAGTATATTATTAATAACAACCCACTTGAAGGCTTTTCTTCCAGCTCCCCAGTTAATGCTTGTTTTAAATTATATCTTAGACAGTGTTGCACCATCTTAGACCTATTTAGGGCTATGCCGAGGGTGTAGTGGGTGTTGAAGCTGTCAGAGGCAGTCCCTGGTGAGATGAGGGCACAGTGCTATACTGCTGGGTACAGAAGATACTGGGCATTGGGGGAATATGTCAGTGGTACCCATCACTGCCCATTTCTAGGGAAAATCTCCCTCCCCTACTCCACCCCTCTTGCTATGTTAGAGGAGGGAAAGTGGGAGGACATGGACCCAGAACTGACACTGCAGGGCTCTGGCAGAGAAGCACATGACTTTATCAAGACTCTGGAGAACAGTTTTGTAACCCTATGAATTTGCAAATTAAAAGATAAATAAGGTGGGGCCAAATTACCCCACCCTGCCCTAGATTTATAGTCCTGAGTCTATCCTCTCTGGAACTCCTAAAGCCCTTTTTCGGTTCATGTTCTGTTGACACAAACAATGGGGGTCAGAACTGAAGGAGGTGAATCTAGGTCAAACAATTGTACCTCATATTGAAAGAAGGTGTTAATCAAAATTGAGGACCAGCATTGGCATCCATGGTATTTTTTTTTTAAGGCATACAAAATGTTTATATTGTGGTAGTGCTGAGGCTGGTTGAGTCAGGGCTCGTCTAGGGCAGGATATCAGATCCAGTTCATTTTTAAATTTTGTCCAGACCTGTGAGTTCATCAGTACAAGGAAACTCCCTGATAGGAAAACTCCCTGAAATGCAGATCAGCTGCTTGACTTCAGTTTAGAGTCAGAGTTGCCTGGAGGCCCTGAGAAGTTGAGCAATTTGCCCAGGATCAAACGACCAGCCTTATAGATAGATCAGAATCTGGAGTTGGGCTTTAGTCTCCCTTTGGTAGGCTGCCTCCTCACCCCCAGGTCATTCTTCCTTGGTTATGCTCTTAGCAGCTTATTAACTTCCTTCCTGAAATGTGTTTTGTGGCCAGAACTGAATATGGTGCCCCAAATGTGGTCTAACTAGAGCAACATGTGGCTTTTGGGGGCACATGCCATATCTTTGATGCATACTGAACTTTCAGTCCACTAAAATTCCAAAAGCTTTTTTTAACATGAATTATTATATAGCTATGTTTTCCCTTGTATTTTACAGTTGTTCCCCCCACCTGCCCAAAGTGCTGGACTTTATAATCTATATAATTTATATCTCTAGAAAATTCCAACCTCTTATACTACTCTCGTACTTTCATGCAAGATGGAGGTGACTTTTGGCTATCAAAAGTTTCATCAGGGGAGCTCAAGCTCTGGCAGGCCCTACCACACTGGAAAGGCTTCAAGTCTGGCTGTGCTGATGGCCAAGATAGTGGGTTCCCAAACAGCAATTTAGCAAAGTTTAGAAAAGCTGCTCTTCAGGTGGTCCACCAGGTGATGAGTTTTAATTTTCAAAGAGACAGGTGGGTGGTGGAGTGGATAGAGCACTGAACCCAAGTCAGGAAGACCTGAGTTCAAATATGACCTCAGAGACTTAAATGCTGGGTGACCCTGGGCAAGTGACTTAAACTCTCTCTGCCTCAGTTTTCTCAACTGTAAAATGAGGATCATAATTGCACCTGCCTTCCAAGGATGTTGTGAAGATCCAATGAGATGATAGCTGTAAAGTACTTAGCATGGTGCCTGACACATAGATGCTTAATAAATGCTTGTTTCTTTTACTCCATCTTTTAAAGTCTATCCGCTAAGCTGTATGTACTTAAGGATGGGGATAGAACCAGGAGGATGGGAATGGGTAGGATATGTGTCAGTGAAAGTTAGTTACACGAAGGAAATAGATTCTTGAAATCCAGAAGTAAGTGAATTTCATCCCCATTTGACTTATTCAAGCCTGTTAAGATCTCCTCAGATCCTGAATCTGTCGTTTATTATATCAGCTATAATCCCAGGTTCCTGTCATTCATCTGAAAATTTGATAACAATGCTGTTTATCCAAGTAATTGACAGAACTATTGAAAAGAATAAGGCCAAGGAAAAATTCCTCGGGGGGGCTAAAGCGATATCTATTGATCACTAACTTTTGGATTAGGCCATTTAACCCTTTTGAACCATCACGCTGTCTTGGCCACAGAAAAGCCCTGAGAGATTTTATTGGTTGGCTAGTTGAAATCCAGATATGTAATTCCTATGTTATCTTCAAGTCTGATACTTCAGTTAAGGAAGGAAATGTGGCACATTTGGCATAAGCCAGATTTTCGGACACCCCTGCCTGTATTTTCTTTTCTATTTTTTTTAAAATTTTTAAATTTATTTTAAACTTAAGTACAAAATAAGAAGAGAAAAACAAACTATTGCCACGTACCATCAGAATATAAGAAAGGATTCAATATAAAGCGGTAAACTTCCATTTCAAGAAAACCTATATAATAAATACCATACTATTTTATTTTTTTAAGAATCATCCCATCATACTCAGTTCAGCCCAAGCCTTTCTTTCAAACTCCCCAAATAAAAATGACAATCATAATAGGACTGATAATATTTTCATACATTAAAAGTAAATGATTTGACCTTATTGAGTCCCTTATGATTGGCCCTTAATGTTTACTTCACATTTCTCTTGGATGTTATGTGTCCATTTTACCCTTAAGTTCTACTGTTTTTTGTCACAAATACCTGAAAGTCTTTCAGTTTGTTAAATATTCTTTTTTTTTTCATTCAGGATTATAATTAACTTTGCTGGGTGAGTTATCCTTGATCGCAACCTCAACTCTTTTGCTCTACAAAATATAGTATTCCAGGTCCCATGGTCCTTCAATATAGTAGCTACTAGGTCTTGCATAATCCTTATTGTAGCTTCATGATATTTAAATTTTTTTTCTTGTAGTTTCCAATATTTTTTCCTTAATCTCAGAGCTTTGAAACTTGGCTATGGTATTCCCCTAAGTTTTACTCCTGGGATCTCTTTCAGGTGGTGATCAGTAGATTTTTTTCTATTTCTGTTTTGCCTTCTTGTTCTAGAACTCCAGGGCAGTTTTCCTTGATGATTTCTTGTAATATTGTATCAAGATTCTTTTTTTTTAATGATAATTTTCAGGCAGTCCAACTGTTCTTATAATATTTCTTCTCAATCTGGTCTCTGAATCAGTCGTTTTTTCTAATGAGGTGTTTCATATTCTCTTCTTTTTTTTTTCATTCTTTTGATTTTGTTTTATTATTTCTTTGAGTCTTAGAACATCTTTAGCTTCCTTTTGCCCAATTTTAATTTTCAAGGAATTTTTTTATTCCTTAAGTTTTTGGTTCTCTAGTTCAAGTTGATTAACTTTCTTTTCACAGTTTTCTTGTTTTTCTTGAATTGCTCTTTTTTTTCTAATTTTTTTCTTGATCTCTCTTATTTGATTTTTAAAGTCCTTTCTAAATTCTAAGAAATCTTTTTGTGCATGGGACTATTTGACATTTCTCATTGAAAAAGGATTGGCTTTTTTAGCTCTATTATCTTTCTCAGAATATGACCCTAGATCTTCTCTATCCCCATAGTAACTATGTATGGTTGGGTTCTTTCTCCTTTGTTTGCTCATTTCTTTTTGGTTTTATTTTATTTTTTTGCACCTATTAGTGTGATCAAGTTTAGTCCAGAGGTATGAGGAGTAATGCCCCAAGCCTCAGGTCCTTCTTACTGTTATTTTCTAAGGTCTGTCCTGGAGCTCAACCTTGGGCTCTCCTCTCCACTACTAAGCCACAGATAGAGCCCTTGATCACACTGTCCTGCAAATGATCTTATTCGCTGCCATACCTCCCTCTGGTGGCTGCAAACTACAGCTGCATTCTCTGCCCTGAATTGAAATCAGGAGCTCTGCTTTCCTGCAAGTGCCCATAGCCAATAGGGTCCCAGCCTCTCTGCTATTACACTCACCAGGTGTGTGCTAGCTACTTCTCCCCACAGCCACAGCCACGGACAGATCTAGTCAACATAGCTGTGCTTGGCATCCCTCCACAGTGGAAGGTCCTTTATTCTTCTCCTTTACTGCTGTCAGACCCCCATGCTGTCCTTGAAATGAACATTTCTAAGGCTGAGACAGTCTCCTAACCCTAGCTGAACCTAGGGCTTGTCATTTGTTGATTCTGCAGAGTTGGCCTGGTAGTGTTTGCACTTAACTCAGGTTGAACCTTGACCCTGGAGATCAAGTCTTTCCTGTAGTCTTCTTAGGTTATCTTAGGAGAACAACTTCTTTACTCCTGACTTTAGTTCATTCCATTGCTCTACTTTCACTCTGTTCTGTGTTTTTCTGTGGAGGAAATTTGGAGAGTTGAAAATTTTCTGATCCATTCTGCCATCTTCCCAGAATCCTTTCCTCTGTGTTTTTTCCACTAGATCACATTGTATTTATTTAGAGGCAGAGAGCATTAAGTGTTGATGATCCAGTTTGTAATTCTGCAGTTCTCTGACTTTAACTTATGTCAACCTTGTCCTTTCTAAATGCTCATGGAGCATCCTTTAATAATACCTCCTACAATGTTTCCAGAAATTGAAGTCAGGCACACTCACCTATAATTTGGAAAATACATTTTCTTGAGATCCTAGACAACAAGAGAGGTAGGGCAGAACCCAAAATAGGAAATGATAGTAACAATTTTCAATATAGGGAATAGTATTCATTACTCAAACTATAAATCAGTGTGCTTGTCTTCAATTCCTGCTAAATTCTATGATATCATTGAGATCATCATATATTTGGAGCTGGAAGGGACCTCACAGACCATCTAAGCCATTTTTACACTTATTTTACAAATAAGAAGACTGAGGATGAGGGGAGGTAAATAACAATTAGAGTCATTTGGTAGTAAGTGTCAGATATAAGATTTGAACCCAGGCTTTCCAGAGCAGTGATGAGAAAGAATCAGTAGGGGTTAGTCAAGGATACAGTCATACCCAGTGATGTTTATAAGCTTGAATTTATCTTCTAGAATTAAGTTCTTCACTGCATCCACTTTCTTACCCCTCTTCTGCATATTTGTGTATTCAGCTGAGGCCATGTGTTGCTGGAGTATGATCTTCCATACACAGCGGCTTTCCAGGGTCAGGAATAACAGAGAGGAAACCTAGATTTATGCTTTATTGGCCATAGAGTTCTGTCTAGCTGCTATATGGACATATGGTATAGCTAAAGTGTCTCCCTTCTTCGTCCCCCCCACCCAAAAATTACAAGAGTTAATATTCAACAAGGCACATTCTTCCCTTCCCCCCTCCCAATGGCAATTACTTCTTACTCCTCCCCATATAAGGGTCCAGTATACCACCTGTTGCTTTTATATGTTTTATGTATATACATGTACACATATATACATGCATGTATATATGTGTATGTGTGTACATACATACATACGCACATATAAAATCTCCTTGAAATAAATTGGCGTTCTTAGTCCCAAATTTGGGCAACAATCTTAATATAGTCTCAGTTTTCTTTATGATCATTTTGCATTTTTATGGCTTTTGGGAGACTGATTTTATGTTGTATTTAATAATAATACAATAATAACAATAGCATTTATGTAATTCTTAAAGGTTTACAAAGGGATTTATAAATACTATCTCATTTTATCCTCACAAGAACTCTGGGAGGTAGGTGCTATTTTTATCCCCATTTTATAGATGAGGAAACAGAGGCAGACAGAGGTTAAGTGATTTGCCCAGGGTCACACAGTTAGTAAATTTCTGAGAGCAGATTTAAACTCAGGTCTTCTGAACTCCAGGTCCATTGCTCTGTTCTCAGTACTACCTCACCACTAACCAATTATCATGTCTCCTCATATTCCTTCAGATAAAATATTTGGGTCATTATAGTCCTAAATGTGAAGCCTGAAATTAGTAAACCAAGCCCCTCTCCATCCTCCTTTCTACCTTCTTTCCAGTTTTATCCCTTTGCTTACTAGCACAATGTACATTTGATTAATTCCCATATTCCTGGATATTGTTTCTTGTAGATTGTTGGGCTTCTCTATTGCTACTATACATCTTGTGTTATACCTGCTACTGTTTTAGATACCTAATCTGGCAGATTTCTAATGAATAATTTTCTCCCTCTCCTTCCATTTTCAGTTTAAAACCAGATTTGAAACTTTCTAGACAAATATATTTCATTTTCCCTCATTAGATGTACTCCATAATTCATTGATAGCCCAATAACTCCTATAGTATGCCCTTGTCCAGAAATCTGCATCTAGTTCTCAGACACCATCTTCTTAACCTACTGTTCAACTCACAAATCTACCCTTTTCTTCTGTCCCTACCTTCAGTCTCTATCTTCAAAGCACAGCAATGATATAAACATAGGTTCCCAAATTGGGCACTGGAAGATCCAGGCGGGGTAGTAATAGCTTCAGGTACAATTGGGAGGCATTGAATAAAAATAAAGAGTGGAAGCATAGGAAAATAACAGAAGAAATTTTTGAAAAACCATTCATACACGTTTCATCTGTTGTGTAACAGAGTTAAAGTCATAGTGATTGCATTATTTTCCAAAGAAACACACAAAATGCAAGTTACAGCCGATCAGTGGTCAAGTTTGCCGACAGGTTGACAGGTGAGCGTGTCGTGCATTATCAGGAAGTCCAGCATGCATTAGCAGGAATATGTGCATGCAATTATATTGTATTGTATGGATGATGCAATACTGGATCATCAAAGTTTCAATGCAGAAAAAATCCTACAAATTTACAATGAATTATTAAATTTAAGATGCATCATTTCAAAAAATTATGATGCAAATTTCAAAAAAAAAATTAAAGTTTTAAAGAAAATAGATTTCCAGGAGAGCACTGGATAATTTTTTTTAAGAGGGGGCAATAGTCCAAATAAGTTTGGGAACCTCTGATATAAGCGATTGCTTTACCCCTAAGTCCTTCACCTTCTTGTTCAAGACTTTATATTACCCATTCATGATTCCTAGATTCCTTTTGTTGCTATCATTTTCCTGAATTTAAATCACCAGAAGTAGATAATAATTAATCATCATCAAGTTTGACACGTCTTGGGAGATTCCTTACTATATATTTACTATATACAAGCTGGCAAGACAACATACCTCCTGCTTCATACCCACAGTTGCCTTGGTATCCCTCAGCAGAGTGTTGCTAATTACAGCAGGCCTCACCTCTTCCTCTATGTCCAGTGCTAGAGTTGGTGGCACTTGTGGGAAATTTTCATCATTCCTTGGGTGAACATTAGAAACTGCCTCTTCCTCAGAAGTTCAAGCTCTTCTTTCTATAGAAAGCCAGCTCTGTCTTCCATCTCCAGGCTTCAGGCCTTAGTATTCTGTCCCTCACGACTGAGATATATTTCCTTCTCACCTCTATTTCACTTCCTTCCAGATATATTCTGAATATTTTCTTTGACAAGAAGCTTTCCCTAACTCTGTTATGCTCAAGTGCATTGTATGGATTTTAGAGGCATCTGTATATACTTGTAATATACACATGTACACATATACATACACATACACACACACATATGTATGTATACTTGTCTTCTCCATTAGAATTGAGAATAGGGATTGTTTCAATCTTTGGATTCATATCTCCAGTGCTTAACCTGGTGCCTCACATGTAGTATACATTTAATAAATGTTTGTTGATTTGATTGATGGGAAGAGCCCCGTTATGTTGAACTTGGAGCAGATGGCCCACAAAGCTCCCTAAGGAAGAGAAGTATTTCTTTGAAAATTCTTAATTTTTTTCTTTTATTCCTGCCAGGGAAACTAGGGATTAGAAAAGTATCTCTTCAGTCTTTTCTCTTCCACATTTAATAGGGTAACCAATCTACACTTTATATACACATGATTGTCTTGAGAAGGAAATATATCCCAGTCATGAGGGACAGAATTCTAAGGCATAAAAGCTGGAGATGGAAGACAAACATCGTGCCTTCTCTGCAGAACACTTCCTTCTGCCAGCACCATTGTTGGAAACAAGATCCTCATTTCCCCTCTTGGTGCTAGCTTTCTTGGCTCACTTTTTAGCCTAATTTGTAAGTGCCCCATGCTCTCTGGTGGCTTTGCCTCTTTGATGCACTGGGACACTTTAAGGGCAGTTTACTCTGAAAGAGCCTTTGTCTTTGTTGTTGAGTCACATGTGATTCTTCATGACCCCATTTAGGGTTTTCTTGGCAAAGATATTGGAGTGGTTTGCCATTTCTTTCTCCAGCTCATTTTACAGATGAGGAAACTGAGGCAAACACAGTTAAATGACTTGCCCAGAGTCACACAACTAGTAAGTATCTGAAGCCAGATTCCCTGTGTCATCCTATTCCCAGCCCAGTGCTCCCAGTTCCAACTTTTATTTACAACAGGCTTTTCCATCTCTTTTTAACTGGACTTTCCCTGACATTTATGTTCAGATGAAATAATTTTGCTTAGATGATTTTGATTTAAAATGAGCAGATTTCTGCCACCATCCTTATCTAAACAACTGGTGCCCTTAGTTAGCATTGGTGAATAAGTCTTATATAGGTATCTAACTGCTGGTGCTCTTTCTTATCATCATCATCATCAAACTTCAGAAGCTGTTTGCCTACATTTGTCTATGGATGATAGCTCCTTGTGGGATGGGACTGTTACTATTTTGATCTTTTTATCTCCAAGGATTGGCATAGTAGCTGAAATATAGTAAGTTCATAATAAATGCTTGTTTAATGGAATAAAATTCAGAGTCCCATGGTCTTCTCTATCTACAGTTTGTTTTTCCCCAATTAGGAAAATAAGGCTTAATTTTCTCTATTTTGCTAAAAATGTCTCCATTTCCTCTCTTATTCTATACTTCTGGAATTATTCCATACTTCTGTCTTTCCACACCATCATTTATAAGTTCTGTCAGTATATTCCAAGTCACAAAAGATACTTGGTCTCAAATTAGACTGAGAAACATTGTACTCTCTTGTTGGACACCAATGGTTAGAACAGCTAGTTCTGGTAGCTCAGGTGGCAGTCTTCATTTACCAAGACAGATGGCATCAGTCTTATGCTTTGTAATTATTTGATTCCACTGCAAAGTTGTCATTGAACTTGATTTTCCAATGATTAAGGCCAACTATTATAGTGTCATGGAGCAACCTATTTCTTAAACTAGAACAGGGCGTGAATTTGCACTGTCTTAAGAAAACTTACTTCAAGCATCACCACCTAACCACATGCACATATATGTATCTTCTGGGGAACCAGAATACCAAGTTCATTATTAATTAATACAACCTCCTATGTAACTTCTCATGCAAGACATCAGTTTATCCTGTAAATAGTAAAGAATGTGATTTTATTTATTACCTAGGTGCATAAGTGAGTCAGAACAAAACTTTCCAGGGCATGATAGTAGTCTATGCTTGTTTGCTAAGCTGCATTCATGATGGTATTTATACAATGTCATCACTCTTTCTTTTAGTCCATTAACTTAAAACCCCTTTAAAAAGCCATTTCTTGTCTTAGATCTTACTTATTATTTTTTTATCAAGGACTGGGAGGAATACTTAAAGAAACACATTGAAATCAGTAGTAGAGAAGGCTGCAAATATTTGCGACTCTATTAAAACTCAGGCAATATTAAAACCATGGAGCCTTAGGATACAATATTCATATCAGTAACAATGAACATGAAAATTAGATGGAAGAATAGGAAATTAAATCATTTCTCCATATACGATTCAGCAGCTGAGAGTAACAGCGGAGCCGGGA
Source organism: Trichosurus vulpecula (assembly GCF_011100635.1). Lineage (NCBI taxonomy): Eukaryota > Metazoa > Chordata > Mammalia > Diprotodontia > Phalangeridae > Trichosurus > Trichosurus vulpecula. The sequence goes on along the minus strand of NC_050575.1, from coordinate 268,301,199 downwards.
AATCAGATTGCAGCAGACTTTTGCTATAACAGTCCTAATTAACTCTCCCTATTAAAATTTATCCAGCAAAATCTTAAGAACACTACACTATAAATAAGATGGTTAAATTAGAGCACAAGAAAGGAGAGATAATGGATATAAGGAATGTATTTAACCAGCCCACTTGGTGCCTCCCCCTCATCTCCCTTATTATTTAGTTTGCTGCTCTGCGAAATGGAAAAACAGAGTCAAAGGGAAGATTTTATTTCAGATAAACAATTTTACTCATGCAAATTTTAATTCAGATTGCAATAAAGCTTTTATTTACATGGCATCACTGTTTTCATTTTCTGAAATTTTTGAAAACTTTCATTTTCATTCCCATTTCAGAGACGATAATGGAACCATATTTCATATATCTATGTTACTCTTTTAGTTAAAATAGCAATAGCCTTTATATAGCACTTTAAGATTTTAAAAGCATTTTGTTGTATGCTAACTAATTTGATCTTCACAGCAACCTTGTAAGGTAGGTGCTATTTTTATCTCCATTTTACAGATGAGGAAATTAAGGCACAGAAAGGGTAGAAAGACTTGCCCAAAGTCATACATCTAGTATGAGTCTGAGGCTGAATTCAAACTTGGGTCTTCCTGACTCCACGTAATTCTACTCTGCCACCTAGTTGCCTTGTGAATAATTTTCAGATTATGAAATCTCTAACCTTTGTCCCAAGTGGGTTCACAAGGTCTTAGTCACTGGTCTAGTAGGTGAAAAATCACAGAAGACCCAACCCTCAGTCTAGCAGCACAATATGAGAACATTCAGTACTTCCTGGTTATATGCTATGATATTTTTTGTTTTTATCAGTTGATCTACAAAAGAAGATTGGACTGGTTTTATAGTAATAGTGAGGAATGAGTGTTAGATAGTTAACATGCACCATTATCTTTTTGATATCAAAAAGACAACAAGAAGGTCCTTAACGCACTGGGTGTCCCACTCTGTGGAGAATTTATGGGAAAGCAGAGATGAGAATCGTGCTGCTTGGGTGGGCTTAGGACTATGGTCTGTCTTACTGAAGGGAACGCCCATAGCAATGAGATATATTGGAATATCGGAATATTAGAGTATAAACAGCATTTATTAAGTAAGTACTAGCTGAACAGCACTGCGCTAGGTGGTATCAAGGATACGGAAGAAACATAAGGCATTTTCCCTCCCATCAAGTGACTTATAGTCTAGATAGAAAGATACTAACTCATATGGAACAGTGAATCTTGGACAGTAAATCACCAAGTGCTAAATTAAGTGGGAATGGGGAGATCAATGGCTAAATGGAAAAGGAGACAGCTAGGTGTTGTTGCAACGAATAGAGTACCAGGGTCTGGAGTCAGGAAGATTCCTCTTCTTGAGTTCAAATCCAGCCTGAGACACTTCCTAGCTGGGTGACATTGGGTAAATCACTTAACCCTATTTGCCTCAATTTCCTCATCTGTAAAATTAGCTAGAGAAGAAAGTGATAAACCCCTCCAGTATCTTTGCCAAGAAAACCCCAAATGGGATCTCTGAGTCAGATGTGACTGAAAATGACTGAAGAACTAAAAATGGAGAGCGAAAACATGGCTGCAGTTTGGATAGGTGTAGGGGAAAGGAGTAGGTGTTTGAGTTGAAGACTATGGCGTGAGAAAAGAAAGTGCAATGCAACAAGTAATTGGGGAGAATGAGGAGGTCATCCTAACTTGAGCAGAAAAGTGAGTGTTGGGGAGGAGTGGAAATTAAGATTAGACAAGTAGGCTGGGGCCAGGCTATGAAGGGCCCTCAAAACTGATCACGGAAATCTAAACATCCAGTTTAAATAAGGGAAATAGAGGAATATGGGAAATAAGGAATAGGGTGAAAATTTTTGAGCATGAGAGTGGAGTAATGATAGCAACATTTTAAGAAGGGTAGTCTGGCAGGGAGTGGTATGAATGACAGGTGGGATGGAGGAGAATCTGGACCCAGGGATAAAGGCCACTTTAGGGTAGAGGCAGTGGAAAAAGGGAAGGAATGCATATGAGGTATATTTTAAAGGAAAAATCAATCGTACTTAGGGACTGACTGCTTATGTAATAATAGAAAATTAAATCTGGAAAGGAACTTAGAGATCATCTGGCTTTTAACCCAGAGTCTATTAAAAAGAAAAAAAACCCCTTATTTTAAAAATGTTTTGATAATTATAACAACATTAGTGATTTCCTTTGTAATTCTATGTGTTTTATTTTATGCCTTTAAAAACATTGTTCTCAGAGCATGCCCTCTGGTAAAGACTGCCAAAGGGGCCCATGACACAAAAAATTTAAGAACCCGTTATTTAGACCTATCCTTCATGGAATATGAATAAGAGGGTATTTATAATAATACCTCACATTTCTATGCTACAAAGCATAGGTATTATTAATCATAAGTTATAAATGAGAAATCTGAGGGCCAAGGAAATACATGTCAAGACCCATATTCTAACTTTGGCCTCCTGACTCAAAGTTCAAACTTTGTCCATTATCCCATGCTAATTATATCATTGCATATGCATGCCAAAGTAAAATATAATAATAATAATAAATAGCATTTATGTAGCACTTGAAGGTTTGCAAAAAGCCTTACAAATATTATTTTATTTAATTCTCCCAACAACCCTCAGAGGAAAGGGCTATTAACATCCCCGTTTTACAGATAAGGAAACTCAGGCAGATGGAGATTTAAGTGACTTGCCCAGATTCACACCGCCAGTAAGGGTCTGAGTCCAGATAAGAACTCAGGACTTCCTGAGTCCAGGTCTAGCATATGCCTTTTGTACATGAGATAATTACAGATACAGAAGGAATTTCAGAGATCACAGATGAGGAAGCCAAGTCCCAGGGAAGTTAAATGAGTTTCCCAGGTCACACAAACAAGAAGCATCAGGGATAGTGTTTTGACTCCATAGGTAATGTTCTTTCCTGGCTACTACACTGCCTTTTGTGAACTTGTAAAAAAGAAATCCGATGAAAGAATTCTCTGGAACATTGGTTTTCTAGAGCAAATAAGTTTTTCTTTGGAAATTTGATAGTATCCTTTTTCCTAAAATGGCAGGGGGAAGGAAAGAAGACTTAGAAACTTATGCCTGGAAGGACTGAGGCTTTATGCTCTGGTGCTCATTAGAAAATTTTGCAATATTCCATTTGGTCATTAATGCTCTGCTATACATTTTCTGCAAAACGTTGCCCTTTTAATCTGCTTTTTCCAGGAGGTTGACATATTGAATTTTGATATTTTTTTTTTCTTTCAGATGAAAAGCAAATAGTTATAGTTGAATAAATCCCTTCAGGTAGCCTTAAGTGAGTGATCCATGAATTGAGAATTTGGAAGGTGATTGAGGAAAAGTTCCTTTATTTTTTCCTTTTTAAATAAGAAGGTAATGAAGAAAAAATGTTATTTCTACTTTGAGAATATCTCTCATGTATATCCCCTTCCCTCCATGATGCAGAAGACCATATTACCTCAAACCTAGACTATCTCAATAGCCTTTTGGGTCGTCTTCCTACCTCAGTTGTCTCTCCACTGCAATCCATTCTCCAATCAGTTGCCAAAGAGATCTTCCTAAAGCACAGATCTTATCATGGCACACCTGGACCCTTCCCTCTCCTTCCCTGCTCAGTAAACTCCAGTGACTCCCTCTTATGTCTGTGATCAAATATAGACCCTCTTCTGGCTTTTAAAGCCCTTCAAAGTCTGGTTATTTCCTATCTTCCCGGTCTTCTCACACTCCCCTCCACACCAACCTTCCTGCTGTTTTTAGCCCATGACACTCCATACTCCCACTCTGTGCCTTTTTCACTGCAATGCTCACCCGCTTCCCTTCTGCCCCTCTGCTCCTCTGTTTTCCTTCAACCTCACCCTAGATCCTGCATTCTGAAGGAGACCTTCCCAGGTCCCTTCCATGGATGGTGTCCTCCCACTCAGATCACCTTTTATTAACACTATTTTCCTTATATGTTTCCATCATGAGAACATGAGCTACCTGAGGGTAGCGACTTTTGGGTTGTTATTGTTTTTGTATTCTCAGCATTTGGCACAGTGCCTGTCACACATAAGTGCTCAATAAATGTTTGTTGACTGACCGATAAATACTTGTTGACTAATGGTTTAGACTCTCTTGGGGCTGAGAAGAACAGATGTCCTACAGAATTAGGAATCTAACCTGGAATGCCAGTCAGATCTCAAACCCCTCTTCTGTATGTGCCACAATTTGTTTCCAGTTCTGTTCTACCACACACCAAAAAGTGATTGTTTGACTGTTTTGGTCTACATGGGAGCTTTCTTTCTGTCTTTGACATCTCTGGGGTACAGTCCTAGCAGCATGATCTTTGAATCAAAGGACATGGGTATTTTAGTCGCTTTTCTAAAAAAGCATAATTCCAAACTGCTTTCCATAAGGGGCAGACCAATTCACAACCCCGCCAAGTACATTAGAGTACCTATTTTTCTGTAGTTCCTCCAAAACTGACTATTTTCATCATTTGCCATCTGTCAATTTCTCTGGGGGTGAAGTGAAACCTCCTATTATTAGTGATTTGGAACAGTCTTTCACATGGTAGTAAAGAGTTTGCAATTCTTCTTTTGAGGGATGGTTATTTATATCCTTTGACTACCCATTTTATTGCTTTTATGAATTTTAACAATATAATACATGAGACAACATGACATAATATAACATACTATAATATTATATTATATATATAGTACATATTTTAATTCTTTGTCTTGGTATCCAGTATGTTTTATGAGGAATTAATCCTTAAAATGAAGAAGCATGTGGAGGTATCTTGGGTCTAAAGACACACACACACACACACACACACACACACACACACACACACATACACACAAACATATATGCATGTCAATATAATAAAATATTTTATATATTATATATCTATGAAATAATATGCATTTGCACAATAATATATACTGTAAAATAATATATGATACACAAAATACATAACATGATTATATTTCTATAGTATATTATTCTATTACATATAATATATCATTATCATATCTTATATACGCTATATATGATGTAATGATATATGTTTATATGTATAGCTGTATAATAAAATATTTTATATAACAAAATATATTCATATACACAGACACAATTTTTGCTGGAGATGGCCCAATTTCTAGATACCTTCAGTATATCTCAAATTGAAAAGAATGAAAAAGATTGTGAAATGCTTATTACCCCCCAAAAAATGATCAAGTAGCTGCACCCCCACTCTTCCCCAGCCTTTTCCTTCACTTTCTTCTTTGACCTGAGGCCACTCAGAACACATGCAGGCCCTTTGATCCTGCAAGATGGGAATCACCAGCTCTTTCTTTTCTGGTGGCCTATCAGCAGGCTTTAACATCTGGTCTACCATTGTGCCTTATTGTTTTCTAGGTTTTGCCATGTACTCTATATCTACTTCCTCCATACTCATTTCTCTATCATCTTTTGGACACTATTAGCTAACCTACCAACGCAATCTGAGGACTCACATTATTGCTACGCTTAGTTGACATAATACTAGAAATGCTAGCTCTCGCAATGACAAGAAACATAAATTGAGAGAATAAGCTGATATGATAGTGTACTTAGAAGACCCTAGAGGGTCAATTAAAAAATTAATCAAAACTGTAGCTTTAGTAATGGAACAGGATATAAAATAATATCCACACAAACCACTAGCCTTTCTATACATTATCAGTCAAACCCAACAGGAAGAGATGGAAAGAGAAGTTCCATTGAAAATAATAATATAATTAGTTTCCTGTTTGATCATTTCTACAAGAAATGACTTACTGGGTAAAGAAAAGGAGATTCAAAAACGCAAGTGATTGAAGCAGCTAGGTGGGGCAGTGAATAGAGCTCTGGCCCTGGAGTCAGGAGGACCTGAGTTCAAATTCAGCCTTTAGACACTTGATACTTAGTAGCTGTGTGATCTTGGGCAAGTCACTTAACCCCAATTTCCTTGCCTTCCCCCTGAAAAAGTGCAGGTGATTTAAAAATAATCAATAAAACACTTTTTAAAGAAAGAAAATCAGGGGGTCAGAATAGTCTCTTCCTTTTATTTCTCTCTCCCCTTTTGCCCTCCTCTTCCTGTGACAGTGTTGTTTATCTATCAGTAACCCAAAAAAGGTTTATTATATAAAAGGTAGAGAAGATAGGAGGAGATGGGACCAAGGGTATAGTAGATCTTGGCAAGGAGAAACGTCACCTCATTATCAAAGACTGGAGAAAAGGAGGAGAGAGAGTAATATGATGTGAAGCAGTTTTGAGAAGAAAAGGTCAATTTTCTTAGTAAATTAAGAGGTATGTAATTCAGTTGAGTGGTTCAGGGGAGGGGGAAGCTTAAGGAGAAAAAAGAAAGTTTGGAATAGCTTCTGTGAAGACTAGAATAAATAATTTGTTAAGGATGATTAAAAAAAAGGATTGTCTTGCTATAGTAAGGGTCCATTTAAGATTAGGTAATAAATTTGTCAGTTCCTTTGCATGACTTCCTCCAGATTCATTCAAGAGTACATAAGTAGGAGTAGAGGGGGTAGGGCTGAGTTTGGCCAAGGACGGGCCACAATAGGACAAAGGGAATAAGAGTAGAGAATAATGTGGAATTAAATTGGTTAACCATACAGTCAAAATTAGGAACAGAGGAAAATGACATCAAAGCAGGGGCAATGGCCTGAGAAAGCACTGAGAGGTTGAGGAATTTGGGGTCATGATGAGGACGAAGAATAAGTTTAGATGGAGTAAGGCCTATAGAGAGATGGAATGATAAAAGGCTATGGTCAAATAGAGGAATGTCAGGGTCACAAGCAAGCATCAGAAAAAAATGAAATCAATAACTCAGTTTTCAATAAACCTGAGAACACAAACTGGGGAAGAATACTATCATTGATAAGAATTTCCAGGGAAACTGAAAAATAATTTGGAAGAAATGAAATTTCCATGAAGAAAAATCAATATATAAAGACTAATTAGGGAAACCACCAATTGGGCAAAATCATTACAGAAACATTTCTAATCATGGTTGAATATCCAATGTCTGAATCACAGATTTTGTTAGTTAGAAGGAGCCTCAATGGCCATCTGTACCAACCCATACTTGAAAAAGACCCCCCCTCCATAGTCTAACCAACAAGTGACTACCTAATCTTTACTTGAAGACCTCCACTGACAGAGAACCCATTGCTTCTCAAGTCAGTCTATTGCACTTTTAGATAGCTATAATTGTATTTTCCTGACTTCAAGCCTAAATTTATGTTTTTGCAACTTCAATATCCTGCAGTTCTGCTCTCTGGAACTAAGCAGAACAAGAATAATTCCTCTTCTATGTTGTAGTCATTCAAATACTTACAGAGGGTTCTCAGGTACTCTCATACTCTCTTCTTTGGGAGTCTGACTAAATGAGACCAGTTATGCTCCCCGAGTCTTCTCCTTACCAATCTCAAAGTAGATGTTTATAATAAATTCTTGTTGATTGATTGATTTTCTATCATGTCTGTTCTACTGATTTACTTTTCTGTTTTGTAATCAATATCAAATATTTTTGTTGCTTACTGCTTATAATGTAATGAGGTCTAGAAGTCCTTCCCCCTTCATTCCCATTCCCTCAAATGCTATTATTTCCAAATTGATTTTCTTATTATTTTGTAATGTCCTCCATGGCTGTTTGGTTTGTGTAACAGTAAATTTTCAAATGAAATTAAGTAGTGTTATCATTTTTATTATATTGGTATGGCCCAACTGTGAGCAATGAATATCTCATTATCATTCTTTATTTCTTTGAAGAGTGTTTTGTAATTGTATTCATATATGTTTTAAGTATACCATGGTAGGTTGACTCCCAGATAGTTTAATTATTTAATAGTTATTTTCGTTGAAATTTCCTTTTTATTTTTCTTACTTTGTTTTTCTTCCAGGATTTTGTTATTACTATAAAAATCGTGACAATTTTGTGGATTTATTTTGCACCCTGCTTCTTTACTGAAGCTATTAACTATTTCAATTAGCTTCATAGCCAGTTCTCTGGGGACATTCTAAATAAACTATCATGTCATTAGCAAATAGGACTCATTTTATCTTCTCTTTAATAATATTTATCCCTTTGATTTCTTTCTCTTTTATTACTAGCATTTTTAGAATTCAGAGAAATAACAGGAGAGTTGGGCAGGATACTTGTTTTTCTCTTATATTTATTGGGAAAGCTTCTAGTGTTTCCCCTTTGCAAGAAATGCTACCTATTCATTTCAGATTTTTAAATTCTTATTAAGAAATAGATATTATATGCTTATTCTTACAAAGATTTTTCCTAAAAGCATAAATTAGTGTTTTACTTTGTCAAAAGCATTTTCTGCAACTTTCTTTATCATGTTAATTAGGGTATTTTTATTTTTGATATGATTGTTGTTATCAAAGTGATATTTCCCTAAGGTTGAAGCCATACTTGACTTCCTGGCTTAAAAATAAATTTTTTGGATATATTTCTGTAATCCTTTTATTAGTGTTCTACATAAAATGTATGCTTTGATGCTGGTCTATAGTTCTCTTTGCTACATCTTTGTTTGGTTTGAGAGTTTGAGTTATATTTATCTTATAAAGAAAATTTGATAGATGGAATTCTTTATCACCTTTTTTGAGAACAATACATAGGTGTGAATTCACCTGTACATTGTTCTGAGCTGTGATTTTCCTTGTTTTGTTTCCTGTGTGTGTGTGTGTGTGTGTGTGTGTGTGTGTGTGTGTGTAAGGGTCATTTAGGATCTTCAATGTTCTGTATTCAAGTATCTCATATTTTATATTTTGGTAGGCAATAATTTATTTTAAATGATCGATTTTGTTAGGATACTTGAATTGGATAATTTTTCTTCTCTGTTGTGATTTCACCTTAAAAATCATTTTTTACTTATATATTTTATCCAGTTTTCAAGATTTCCCCTTATGTGCTTATGTTGCATATGCTGATTTTCTAACTATTTCAATTTTTTTCTTTTTAAAATTGTTTTATATCTTTTTAATTTCTGGGATAAAACAAGCATTTCTATAGCATAGTATTATTAAAAAATGATTGCACATGAAACCTCAAACCTATTATATACAACTTGCTTTTCCTTTTAAATATACAATAAAATTATCATGTAAAATTCTTTTTTTCCTTCTCTCCCCACCACCTACCCTAGAAATGGCTACTATTAGACAATGAATATATGTGTATATACATATGTGTGTGCCTATAAATTGATTCTATATATGATTCTATTTATCAGTTCTTTCTTTGGATACAGATAGTGTCTTCCTATATGTCCTTTGTAGTTAATTTGGGTATTTATAATATTCAAAACGATATTTAAATTGCACACTGAGCTCATGAATCTTCTATTTTATTTTGTTAATACATGCTTTGAGAGATATAATTTTTCCTCTGGAGACTACTTTACCTTCATCCCCTAAATTTTGGAGTATTGTATGATAGTCATCATTCTCCTTCATATTACTAATCATTTCAATGATTTATTCTTTGGCTTATTCATTTATCAAGATATTATTATTTAGCTCTCTCTCTCTGTCTCTGTCTCTTTCTCTCTCTCCTTACCTGTTCCTTGAATTAATATCTGTCTGTGTTGCATATGTCTTGAAAAAAATGTTTAGTATTTCTATTTTAAAAATGACATTTGTGATTTCTCTTTGTCTTAACACATGGCATATATCTTTCAGCTAAAACTTCTCCAACCATTTATCAAGTTCAATATTTTCCTTTTTATTTATGTTTCTATCAGAGTTATAAGCTCTGATTGAGGAACATTAACATCAGAAAAAAATAAGGAGGGCCACTAACATGTTGAGTGGACCCACTGGGTTGAACTTTTGTGTGACTATGAACAAAGGTCGTACAGGATGGATAGGCTTGGAGAGTTTGTGATCTGCACCATAAGAGGGTGAACTGATGAGATCACAGATCCATTTGACTGTTGAGTACTTTATCCCCCTCCTCTCTTAATTAATTAACCAATCAACACTTATTAAATACTTGCTATATGTCAGGCACTGTGCTAAGAACACGGGTTACAATGAAAGGCAAGAGAAAGTCTTGAGTTGGCAGTTTTCCGTTGTGATTACTTTTGCTTGCACTACTTTGATGCTAGTCTATTCCCACAGACCACAGCCTCATCCCCATTTGCTTGTCCTATCCCAAGTTCCTTGAACTTACTTAAATAGTTAATTTCTTCACACTAGTCTTATAGGATATGCCACTCTTTGTTAATCCTCAGTTATCTGCCTTTCCTTACAAGTCTTACACAACTACTTTTAGTATCTGAGTTTATTTATATGCTCCCTGTGCAGCCACATAAATCTCTAGACATACTACCTTTTCGTTTCATGTCTGAAGTTTTTTAATTGTTGCCAAAAATTTTATTCTTTTGAGTCTCCCATTTCTATTGAACTGACTTCCTTTTAAGATCCCTATTGGGATCCTACCAATATTAGCCCTAAACTCTTCTAAATAGGTTCTTCCTTCACCCTCCAACATCTAGTATTTATTCCAGGCAATGATAGGCATTAGGGAAGCTAGGTGGCACAGAGGATAGAGTGCTGGGCCTGGAGTCAGGAAGACCTGAGTTCAAAGCCAGGCTCAGAAACTTACTAGCTGTATAACCCTGGGCAAGTAATTTGCCTCACCTTCCACATCTCTAAAGTGAGCTGGAGAAGTAAATGGCGAACCACTCCATTATCCTTGCCAAGAAATCCCAAAAGGAGTCATGAAGAGTTGGACATAACTGAAAACGACTAAACAACAAATGCAAAATGCAGAGCATTGCCCTTTTAACAACCACAACCGCTAAGAGAGTATGATCACCACCGCATGAGGTTTTAGTCATTTTTGCGTTACTAAGTTTTTCCTCATTATGTAAAATCTAGTCTAGACTAGCATTGCCTGTCATTGCTTCCTTCAAATCCCCAAAGATGAAATTAAAAGCAAAACAAGTCAAGAATTTCTCAGCTACTGTACTTTCTTTTAAGTAGGTGTCTTGATATTGCTCTTCTCCCCCCATCCCTGCCCATGCTTTCCCCCCAAAGTCCATAAATTTCCAGGCTCGTGGATTTAATAACAATAATAACTGACCCTTGTAGAGCACTTACTATGTGCTAGACAATATCCGAAGTACTTTTCACTTATCTCAGTCTATCTTTACAACTCTGGGAGGTAAGTGCTATTATTATCCCCATTTTGTAGAGGAGGAAACTGAGACAAACAAAGGTTAAGCAACTTGCCCAAGGTCAAACAGCTAGTAAGTAATTGAGGCCAAATTTGAACTCAGATCTCCCTTATTCTAGGTCCAGAACTCTATTCTCTGTACTACCTAACTACCCTACATTTAGAGTTAGAAAAAACTTCAGGTTGTCATCTAATTTAAACCCTTTTTTTTCAGAGGAGAAAACTGGGTTCTAGAGAGGTTATGTAACTTGCCTAAGTCATGTACATGCTAAGTAGAAAGTCTAGGACTTGAAATCAACTCCTCTGACTCCATAAGTAATATGTATCTAAAACCATTAGCTATAATGGGGATAAGCTAGAAGCCTTCCCAATAAGATCAGGGGCGAAGCAAGGATGCCCATTATTATCTCTATTATTCAATATCGTTCCAGAAATGTTAGCTACAGCAATAAGAGAAGAAAAAGAAATCAAAGAAATTAGAATAGGCCATGAGACAATAAAACTATCATTCTTTGCAGATGATATGATGTTATACTTAGAGAATCCTAGAGAATCAACTAAAAAAGCCACTTGAAATAATTAACAACTTTAGCAAAGCTGCTGGATACAAAATAAAACTACATAAATTATCAGTATTTCTGTGTCTTACCAACAAAATCCAGCAGCAAGAGATAGAAAGAGAAATTCTATTTAAAATAATTATAAGCAATATAAGATATTTGGGAATCTACCTGCCAAGACAAACCCAGGAACTATATGAATACAACTACAAAAAACTTTTCACACAAACCACTCTTCCTACCACATTATTCCTCTATGCTGTACACAAATAAATAAATAATAAATTCATGTGTGTATATGTATTATATACATATATATGATTACATATATATGTGCATGTGTGTTATTCACACATACACACACAATTTTCTTGATTTATAATGCTGCTCCAACTTTTCTTCTACTTAATGTCTTTGTTTTGAATGGGTAGGTTCCTGGCAAGAAATAAACAGACCTACACCTTCACTGTTGGAGCCAAACACATGTGCAATTGCTTGCAGTGGCATCAGCTACCACTTTGTAAGGAACGAGGAGTTGGAGTTACAACATGTGGCCAGTGGAGAGCAGCCATGCAGGTGACAGAGCTGGAACTATGTTCTAGACCAATGTTGTCAAATTCAAATAGAAATGGGGACCATTAAATGTACATAAGGTTCCCTGTGGGGCACATAGATTTAGAAAACCACATATTAATGTTATCTGTTTTTATTGTATTTTATTCTTATTAAATAATTTCAAATTACATTTTAATCTGCTTCAGGAAGAATTCCACATGACACTGGCAAGTTTGACACCTCTTTTCTAACCAATCGCTTTCCCCATTGAAGGCACTTAAACTGAATCTCTCTTTCTTTCTCTCTCTGTCTGTCTCTCTGTGTCTCTGTCTCTGTCTCTGTCTCTGTCTCTGTCTCTGTCTGTCTGTCTGTCTTTCTCTCTCTTTCTCCTTATTTTTTAAACCAATGTAGGGGACTTCTCTTACTCTGGTGCTGGTGACTGGATGATCAACCACTTATGTCATCTTGACAAGGAATGGTTATCAAAGAGCAGGAATGCTGTGTGATTTAATAGCTGATATGTTCATCTAGAAAAGTGGTTGAATTCACTTTCTGTGGCATTCTGGATTCCTGTTTCAACTGGCAAGTTGTGTATTTGTGCCTCTTTGTCCATATCAGCTCATTTAGGACTGATATAAGTGAAACCTATTCCATTGTTGGGTTCTTAATAGAGTCCTAGATGTTCAGTTGTTTATCAGTCATGTCTGACTCTTAGTGACCCCATGTGGGGCTTTCTTGGCAAAGATATTGGAATGGGTTGCCATTTCCTTCTCTAGTTAATTTTATAGATGAGGAATGTGATGCAGAGTTAAATGACTTGCCCTGGGCCATGTAGCTAGCAGGTGTCTGAGGCCAGATTTGAACTCAGGTCTTCCTGATTGATAGAGCCTAGCACTCTTTCCACTACCTGCCCCAGAGTCCTGGGCAGCGGCCCAGGATACCAATACTAGCTGTGTGGCTCCGGGCAAGTCACTTAACCCTGTTTGCCTCAGTTTCTTCATCTGTAAAATGAGCTGGAGAAGGAAACGGTAAACCATTCTACCATCACTGCCAAGAAAACCCCAAATGGGGTCATGAAGAGTCAGACACAACTGGAAGGAGTCAACAACAACAATAAAGACCACCATGACAACAGCAACAACACAATACTGAGAATGAACCAGGAGAGTAACACGAGTTGTATTGGGTATGCTAACTTCAGACCAGGATGAGCAGGCTCACCATTCTGAAGGAATGACATCCAGGGAAGAGATGCAGCACAGTGTAGAAATGGGGACAGAAACAATGTAGAAATAGTACAGCATGAGCCAGGAAGACAATGGGTTCAAGTTCTGCTCGTGGTACTTTGTGTGTCCAAGGCTGAGTCACCTAACTTCTCCAAGACTTGGTTTCCTCCTCTGGATTATGGTCCCTAGCTCATGATATTATTTGGCCTAAGTAGGATAATGCTATTTCTAAACTTTTTGTGTTATTTAAATATCAGTTATTATTATAAGGTAGTTACCACATAGAGATGCTCAGGAAAAGCTTTATAGAGTAGGTAGGAATGGGATTGGGTCATGAAGAATGAGGGAAGATATTCCGTGTAAGAAGAACAGTGTGGGGAAAGTATAGAGGTGAAAAAAATGCAAGGCAACTTCAGATGACAGGGAGATATTTTGGCTGCCCTAAAGGGTTGAGTGGCTAGGTGGTGGAGTGGATAGATCACACCGTCTGGAATCAGAAAGACCTAAGTTCACTACTGACCTCAGACACTTATTAGTAGTGTGAACCGGGGCCTGAAATCAGGAAGATCTGAGTTCAAATGCAGCCTCAGACACTGACTAGTAGTGTGACCATAAATATCTGTTTGCCTCAGTTTCCTCAACTGTCAAATGAGGATAATAATAGCACCTTACTACCCAAGGTTGTTGTAAGGATTAAATGAGATAATAACTGTAAAATGTCTGGTACATGGTAAGCCTCATATAAATATTACACATTATTATTCATGTCAGGGAATAGTGGCTGATAAAGATGTAGAAGGAGGTGAGGCTCAGCTTATAGAAAGCCCCCAACTTCAGGCAGAGGGAGTTTTGACTTAATCTTGCTGCCCTAAAGGCAGAGAGGCAACCAATCATGGCTGGCCCTGTCACTCACCAAAGGAAGGCTCCTTCCCCTCTTACCACATCTACTGAACTTAAAATCAGGGTTTAAATAGGTCAGTCACAACTGTGTCTCAAAATCGCCAGCACCAGGTCAAACTTTGGGTCAGTCAAAGACATATTTCATCAGTGATAAATGGTGATGGAGCTTGTTGGTGCCTAATGGTCAGAAACCCTGTCCCTAGTCACAGATCTGTCTCCATCCCATCTCTGGGATACTTTCCCCCAACCCCTCCCCTGAAAAATAGCAAGAAAAAGCTAGAAATCCCCAACAGTAAAACTATTCAATTCAAGATACTATAGGACCCTGGCCCATTTCAGGAGGGTGCTGAATTTTTTTTCCCCACTTCAGGTTATGTTGTTTTTAAGCAAAACTACATTCACCTTAGAAATGAGAACACTGTAGCCTGGGGATGAATACTGATTAAGGGAAGGAACTGGGACCAGGGGACCCCAAACTGCATAATCAAGGCAATGATTGATGGCATATTGGTGACTTTGAGACAGCCTAAAACTCCTTCAGTCACAAGAGGAAGTGAGTGTTTGTCACAATGTCACAGCACCTGCTGCTGACTGATGTTCAGAATGGAAGGGTAGCATTAGGAAGAAATACTACTGAAATTATACTGTCTGTTCTCCCCCACCCCCACATATACCCTTTACTACCTCTACCTTTGCCCAATACTCCTCCACAAAGGTTGCCACGACAACAGCTGGCATCCAATCCTTTAGAGGGTAGCACAAAGCAGGGTCTGGTCCATGGGAAATCAGCAATGTTTGGGGGAGGTGGGGGACAGCCAGCCCAGTCGTGGGAGGCAGAAAAACAGGTGCTTCCAAGACATTTGCCACAGATCTCTGGGTCCCGTTGCCCTGCCACACTGGTGAATCCAATCTCACACAGGCCTGCTGTTAGAAAATTAGAGAGCTACCACAGTGCAACATTCTGTCCGCTTAATGCTACACCATGCGAAGAGCTTAGAGAAGTCTTTTGATGAATACGGAGCATCACTATAGCCTGGGGGCAAGCTGGGGAGAGGAGGAATGAATCTTATACTATACTCTAGGAATGGAAAGATGCAAAAACTCCCAAACAAAACCCTAACATCATTGAGATTTGAGTCTCCTGTTAATTCTACCTTATTCATTCCCTTCTTTTGACTTATCCATATATTGATATATGCTAGTATGGATTTTCTGCATTCTCATTCTAATCCTTCCAGGGTGAGGCTTCTTTGAGGGGCTGGGTGATCATTATCTCCTCCAAAGCCAAGTTTGGGAGAAGAAAAGACAAATGAATTCCCAAGAATCCGTGCAGTTCTTAAACTATATTATTATGCAAATCTATCCTATGTGTCTCCAAATTTATTAACTGCATTAGAGATTCTTGTTTCAGGAAATCAGAACATTAGTTACAACTGGCACACAGTCCTGCAGTGGGTAGCATAAAAAAGGGGTACATGGGAAATTAGCATGGTTAGGGAGCAAGCACCACAATCACGCTGCTTTATGAGAAGCAGGAAAAGACAAACAAAAAGTGCTTGCTTCAGGGCTCTGGGTGCTTTTGGCCTACTCAAGCAGGGAATTCAACCTCACACACACCTGCTGGTGGAAAATTAGAGAATGACCACTTATTTTCATAGGATCATAGATTTAGAGTGAGGAGAGACCTCTGGAGCCATCTAGTTCTATACTCTCACTTTTACAGATGATGATCCTCAGATGATCTCTGAGGATCAGAGAAATTAAGGTAAAGTTGGGTGACTTGAGCAGGGTCACCTAATTAATAAATATCAGAGTCAAGACTTGAACCCAGTTCTTCCTGTCTTCAGGTCCGCCATTTTGTCCACTCTGTCATTCTGCCAAGGCCCAGAGAATTTAGACTCCTTGCTTGATATCCCATAGCTAGTTCCTCAGTGAGGTGATATTAGCTAAAGGAGGGAGTAAAGACACATTCATGAAGGACTGTCTCTCCTAGACCTCTCTTTCCTTGCCTTCTAACAGTTTTAGAGAATAGAAGAAATGACCCATAAAGGGAATTGGGCACATGTGCAGACACTGTCATTTTGCTAAGATGGTATCATCTGCTTGGAAGATGCTAAAGACCCACTTCTGGGAGAAGCCAGTGATGACTGGAGCAGGTGTGGACAGTCTCTGTTGGTCTACCCCAATGTGGTTAAGAGAACAGCCTCTTAAAAACATTTTTAATTGACTGTATGCCTATTGATGTTTTCAAAACAGCCTAAGGGATCAGCTCTGGCTGTGGCTTAGCATTTCAGGATTGGGGAGTAGCTCCTCTTATACCATATGGCAAGGAAGATGGACCTCGTTGTCTCTTCTCCCCTCCCCGACCCTGAGGCCACGTGGTCCCAAGTCACAGGCCTGGGTCTTTGGCCTTTTCATTCATTCTTTTCAGTTCTACAAGAAACGAAAACACCAATCATGCTCCAGCATGTGAGCCACAAGGTTCGAGGAGTCCAGGAATCCAGACTGAGGGTTGAACCAAGCCTTGCACTGAAACACTCAAGAAAATCTTGGGACTCCAGTCCAGCAGAAGCCAACAATGATGCCGACTTTGGACATGAACTTGGGGGTCCAATGTTATGCAGAAACTGAGTTAAATTGTGATCCTAATCCTATCCCTAAGTCCAGAGACCGGAATCATGTATGGCGAATTATAAACTCCAAGGTACTAGAAGAAATGTTTATTCATTTGTTATTGATAGATCTCTGAAGTAAATATCCCTTTGTAAAAGCTAATCCAATATTAAGTGGTTAAATGGAAGTGAGGTACTAGTCACAGAGCCCCTTAAGTGGGGGAGATGGAGCCAATGGCAGAGGAAACAGGACCCCCCCTCCCCCACCACTTCAGATGACCTGAGAACTCTCAGTGGGGTAAAATGTAACAGGCCTGGCCCGGAGAGAGTCAGGCCACAGTCAACCATGTTACACACAGCTTACTTTCAGCAATTTCCTTCCTGTCACTCACTGATGCCTAACAAGAGGAAGTAGCAAGGGAATAAACAGAGAACAAATGAAAGCACTGGTTAAATGGCAGAGGAGCCAGCTCCCTGGTAGACTATGCAATTGGCTCTCCCCAGCTGAGCCCTCTGGAGGATCGACTTTGGACTTTCATCTTCCTGCGTCTTATAAAGGAAGCATTTTCCTGGTGACCCAGAGCTGAACCATACGGGAGTCAATGCTGGGTTGAGAGAGGCAGGGACCGTACATCAGAGCACAGTCTGTGTCTGTACTCTGCCTATGTACATCTTTCCTTCTCCAAAGGAAGTTGAGCCCCAATCTGAATTCAACATTTCTTCCCAGAAGTCTAGTTTTCTTAACAGCTGTTTATAAATATTTACCTTCACATTTCTAATGAATGAGACTTAGGCTGCACACGGAGGCACTTTAAAATATAAATATTCATTTGCTAGGCTCAGTGTCTGGAAGTTGTTTGGCTGGAAGACACAGAATTCCATGCAATTCCAGGAGGAAGGGAGGGAACAGAATCCCAAGGGGCTCTTCCTCTCTGTGTTTCTTAGAGACCCTACATCATTGCATCCCTTTGACGTCATTTGGCCTGAGAATTGGCTCAGGGCCCTGGTATCACTCCTCCCAGAAGAACCTAAAGTCCCAAGGTGAGTAGGCTCCGAGACTTGACCCATCATTGTCCTAGGTTTTGAGGTTAAGGCCAGGAAGGCTTGTTTCAAGGGTCAGCTAAATGCAAGTTACAGGTAAAGCAAACCTCCATAAGGTCAAAGAAAAAGCAAAAACAGCATCCTGGTTAGAAGTTATGTATAATTTGTTGTTCTCTAGGGAATGATTTATTTTCTGTTTAGGATTTTCAACCTAATGTATATATTTCAGTAACCATTATATTTGTTTGGAGTGAAAATTCTTCCTGTAGATTGTCAGCACATCAAAGACTAGGGATTTTGTTGGTGTGAGAACTCCCTCAAAGCACAGATAGAAATAAAAATAATATCTAACTTTATAGAGAAAGCTAAATGGGACAGTGGGAAAGTGTTGGATTGAAGAAGACCTGAGTTCAGGTCTGGGCCCAGACATTGTCTAATTGTATAACCCTGGGGAGATCACTTAACTCAGTTTGCCTCAGTTTTCTTATCTGAAAAATGAATACTAATTAGCACCTACGTCTCAGGGTCGTCATGAGGATACAGTGAAATAATATTTGTCAAGTATTTGCAAACCTTAAAAGCACTTTATAAATGCCGTTGTTACAAAGCACTTTATATATATATATATATATATACACGTATATGCATATATGTGATTTCATTTATATATAGATACATGTATGTGATTTCATTTGATCCTCACAATAACCCTTTGAGATAGGTCATCTTACTGTCTCTATTTTACAGATGAGGAAAACTGAGGCTGATGGTGATTAAGTGACTTGTCCAAGGACACATGGCTTGAAGAATCTGAGTTAGAATTTGAATTAGGGTCTTCCTGACTCCGGGGCCAGCCATCTGCTTTGCATGATCTAGCAGGTAAAAGATGTCACCTCTGTTAAAACTGATACTTTCAAAGAGCTGCCTGAGAATCAGATAGTTAAGAGATTTCCCATGGTCACAAAGTTAGTGTCACTGGGAGTAGTTTTTTGTTGCTGTTGTTCAAGACTTGTGAATTCACTGGTTTAGGGAATTCATGATATGAAAGGAAACTCCCTCCTCTGTGAGATATATAACCTTAGGGAGTAGATTGGAGCACAGAGGTTTAGTGAGTAAGGTTGCACAGCTTCTATGTGTCAGAGACAGAATCTGAGCTCTGGTTACCCTTCTCCCCACCCCTACCTCTAACAAAAACCCAGCCTCCTTTACCTTATGATACACTGCCTCCCATCTTAAAGAAGGGAACATTCTGCATTGTTGGCGAAGTTGTGAACTGATCCAACTGTTCTTGGGAGCAATTTGGAACTACACCCACAGGGCAATCAAATTGTGCAAACCCTTTGATCCAGGAATACCACTATGAAATCTGTATCCCAAAGAGATCATAAAAAAAGGGGAAAGGACTCACATGTACAAAAATATTTATAGAAACTCAAAGAATTAGAAATTGAGGGGAATGGCTGAATAAGTTGTGGTATATGAATGTAATGGAATACTATTGAGCTATAAGAAAGGATAAGCAGGTGCATTTAAGAAAAACCTGGAAAGACTTACATGAACTCATGCTGAGTTGAAGGGAGTAGAACCAGGAGAACATTGTACACAGTGACAGCAATGCTGTGTGATGATCAGCTGTGATTGACTTAGTTCTTCTCAGCAATACAATGATCCAAGACAACTCCAAAAGACTCATAATGGAAAATGCCATCCACATCCAGAGAAAGAACTATGGAGTCTGAATATAGCTTAAAATATTCTATTTTCCCTTTTCTTCATTTTTGTGGGTTTTCCCTTTCATTCTGTTTCTTCTTTTACAATATGACTAATATAGAAATATGTTTACATGAGTGAACATGTATAACCTATATTAGATTGCTTGCCATCTTGGGGAACAGGGATTTGAGGGAGAGAGGGAGGGAGAAAAAATTTAAAAATCAAAATCTTAAAAAAATGAATGTCAAAAACCATCTTTACATGTAATTAAAAAATAAAATACTATTTAACAAAAATAAAGAAAAAATAAAAAAGAAGAAATAAACATTCGCCGTTAGCTTCTAATATTTTTTTGGCAAGAAACTCTGGGTTTAGTGACATAGCTAGTCAATGTCCAAAATCTGAGGCTTGATTTGAACTCAGGTCCTCCTGACTCTAGGGCTGGTGCTCTATCCACTGCACCACTTAGTTGGCCCATCTTCTAGTTGTTTTTGAGATTTTGATATTCATACGCTTATGAGGTTGAAATATTATGACTGAAATAGTAAAGGAATTATCATAAAGACAGTAGGAGAACCAGGAGAGAGCTGTGTCACAGAAATCAAGGGAGGAAAGTTTCCAGAAGGTGGGTATAGCCTGGAGAAAGATGACCATATCTTTGGCTTGGACCACTCCTTAAACTGGAGGTTCTGGGAGGAACCAGACAATCAGAAGGTGAGGTCTCAGGGGCCGAAAGTACTTACAATGTGAGAAGTCATCTGGAATGGTGCGAGCTTTCAGGGTAAAGAGGGTACTATGGCCTCTATGGTTTCCATAGTTGAGAAAGTCTTGTAGAGATGTCAGCTGTGCAGCCTCTTATTTGTTATTTAGCTGCCCAGGCTTCAGCTACTTTATTGGTAAAATGAGAAGCGTGGTAATGGGAGTGCAATAAGTTTTCTTTGCTGCCTTGCCATGTGATCACTTCATATTGTTGAGCATGCTTGTATCCAGACTGTTAGGTCTTTATCACACAAATTGTTGTCCATCCATACAAACATCCACATAAACTGTTGTCACATCCACACAAACTGTTGTCCATTCACACAGACATTCACACAAACTGTTGTCCATCCACACAGACATCCACACGAATTGTTGTCCATCCACACACATATCCACACAAACTCTTTCCATCCACACGTACATCTACACAAACTCTTGTCCATCCACACAAACTGTTGCCCATCCATGCTTCCCCACAAATTTAATAAGCGTTGCATCTTTTCCTTCATCCAAATCACTGATAATCCCATAATGCTGTAAATGAGCATTTTTTTCATATTTAAGGGCTTTAAATTTGTCCCCATTCCTTGAAATAACTAATAATAAGAGAAATACAAATCAAGACAATCTGGAGGTTTTACCTCTCATGCAGGAAATTGCTAAAGATGATAAGAGATGAGAGTAATGAGTGATGGAGAGAAACACTAATGGATTATTAGTGGAGCTATTAAACAATATATACATTCTGGAAAGCAATTTGAGCCAATCAAAGAAAGAAGGTAACATGCGCATACCTTTTGACCCTGACATTCTACTGCTAGTTATAAACCCTGAGATTTTTTTTAAATGAGGGAAGAATCTATCTGTACCAAAATATTAAGGCCAATGAAGTTCCAGTTCATAGAGCACTGGACACCTGAGTTCAAATTCTGCCTCAGATACTTATTAACTACATGATCCTAGGAAAGTTGCTTAAGCTCTGCCTCAGTTTCCTTTTCTGTAAAATAGGCACCTACATTCCAGGCTTGTTGTGAGTATCAAACAAGATAAAATATGTCAAGTCCTTTGCAGGTGTTAGAGATCTATAAATGTTAGCATTTGTTAGCTATTATTAATTTATCGAAGCATTTATTTTTTTGTGACGGCAAAGAATGGAAACAAAGCTTACACTCATTAATTGGGGAAATGGATAAACAAGTTGTGGTACATGAACATAATGAAATATTTCTGTGCAATAATGAAAGATGAGCACAATGAATACCAAGAAATATGAAAAAAACGTACACAAACTGATTCAAGATGGAGTAAACAGAGCCAAGAAAACAATATATATGACTAAAAGAATTTAAGTGGAAAGAACAACCACCACAAAATGATTTTTAAAAAAGAACATTGTCTATTACAAAGAATAAACTTGACCCCAAAGAACAGATATGAGAAAATATCTCCTCTACTCCTTTGCATTACACAATGATTCATTGTGGTTGCGGACCATTACCTAAAATGGCAGGGTTTGGTTTTTTTCTCCACTGCATTAATCTGTTTTTCTGAATTATTTTCCCTTTCTTTTTTAAATCCTTTGTTATAAGAGAGGGCTCTTTAAAATGAAGTAAAGGGAGGGATACAAGGGAAAATCTAGGTGATGAGAAAACAAAGATGTCAACAAAAATCTATTAGAAATTTCTTTCCTATTCACTTACGGTTTTAAAAAATTTAGCCTGTTGTTCTAACATAGTGGTGTATCTTCTGGGCTCTGATTCTGCCATCTGGCATCTTAACTATGCCCCTCCCCCCATGTTTGTGCCCATCACAAATTTAATCTTTCCCTTCATCCAAGTTGTTGATAAAAATTTGGACAGAATGGGACCATGGACAGAGCCCCGTGGCAAGTCACCAAGGACCTTGTTCTATGTTGCCATCAATTCTTCAGTTCTTGCTCTTTGTCTAGTTGTTCGATTATCTCTGAATCCAATTGAACTGTACTGTGATACAGCCTTTGTCTTTCCATATGATTTTCAAGGATATCATGAGGACTTCAGGATCACAAAATCTGAGAATTGGTGGGGATCTTAGAGATACCTAGTCCAATCCATACCTGAAATGAATCAGCACCATAACATTCCCAGCAAGAAGATACCATCCTGAACTTAGACTCCAGAAATTTGGGTTAAAATCTGTGTGTGTGTGTGTGTGTGTGTGTGTGTGGTGGTGTGTGTGTGTATATGTGTTATATGTGTGTATGTTTTGCCTGTATGTTCATGTCTATGTGTGCAGATGTTCATGGTTCAAATTCTGACCACCACTTATTAGCTATATAACAATATATTGTTTGGAAACTCCTGACAGGGAAGGAAACTTTCTCATCTACATATAACATTATATAATATACATAATGTCACTTTACCTTTTTAAGCCTCAGTTCCCCTGTCTGAAAAAAATGAGAAATTTCAGATTAAAGGAACTCTGAGATACCTCTAAAATTCTAACCTCTAAAATCTGACCAACAAGGATTCTAATTCCAGTTTCACTTCATTTAGATATTCTCAATCCTTTTTTATTAAAAATATTATTTCATGTTCTTTTTAAAAAATATTTCACATAATCTCCTTGAAGACTTCACAAACTGTAAATCAGAAGGAAAACAGAAGAGGATGATAAATATGCCAACATAAAACATACAGATGGAACAAAATGGAATTAATATGTGAAGAATCTTTTGGAATTAAATATAGAAGAATTCAAAAGACACCTATCTATTAAAATAGCTGTGATACAAAGATAATTGTCACCGATATTTTTTTTTCCAGAAGGAGGACTTTGTAATGGAAATAAAGGGTTGGGGGTTTGGAAAGAACATAAGCCTTCATAAACATGACTTCAAAGAAAGTTCCAGGACTTTGATCCAAAGGGACATTTCTTTTTTCTGCATATATAGCAGTTTAGAATGCAAATCCTTGGGGGAGGGGGGAACGTTACGCTCAGAGCAACCCAGAAAATGCAACGACCACATTGTAGCTGCACATTAAAAAATAAAGAAAATGGCAAAAATAAGGACAACAGAAGGGAAGCCACAGAGTAATAGATTTATATGTAGGGGAAGCAATTAATCCTTTCTGTGCCCCAGGGAGGAAAGACAGTAGGTAAAGGGTTCATACAGGTATAAAGGAAAATGTGCCTCTATCGCTGCTGAGAGAGAGTATGAATCTCAGAAAAAGGGATGCTGGGAAGGGCTGGCCAGCTTGCCAAACAGGGAATTTTCCTTAAACTGTTCTTGAGAAGCTCTGTGTTTCTACTTAAAATTTCACACCATAGACATGGGAGTCCATACCTTCTGAAGGGGCTGTGAAGTCTTCATTTGCTCACTCTCTTAAAGGAGGGTGGGAAGAAAGTGACAATGAATGTCCTCTCAGATATATCTTTCTTCCTTCTATGATGTGAAAGGGCCAACAGAGCCTGGAGTTAGAGATCCAAGTGTGACTGAGGGATAGTGGGAGGGGAAGAGGCTCTCCAGGCTTTGACCTTCATCAGCCTAGTTAATGGAAAGGGTAGGGGGTTATTACTCTTTTAATTGCTAGCTGGCATTTATATATGGCATTAAGGTTTACAAAGTGCTTTCCAAATAGGATCTCATTTAATCCTTACAAAAACTAGGGGAAATAGGTGTTATTATTACCCCTATTTTAGAGATGGGGAAATTAAGGCAGACAGGCTAAGTGACTTATCCAAAGTCACATAGCCAGGACCTAAGCAGGATTTGAACTCAGGTCTTCTTTACTACTGCATTGGCTTGCTAGTGGGTCTGCCTTCCTCAAGTCTCTTCACATTCCTATCCATCCCTCATTCAGTCACTAAAGTGTTAAAGCAAGGGTAAGACAGTGTCGCTCCCCTCCTCATCAAACGCCACTGCGTCCTTATTACTTCCAGGATTAGAAATGCTCTGTTGGGTATTCAAAGCCCCTCATGACATGTTCCCCTCCTACCTTTCTAGTCTTCTTACACTTTATTCTCCAACATGTATTCTTTAGTCCAGCGACATTGGCCTCCTGACTGTTCCAAGAAGACATGCCATCTCTGGACTCCTGGAATTTTCTCTAGCTGTCCCCCATGCCTGGAACACTCTTCCTCCTCTGCTCCAACTACTGACCTCCTTGGCCTCCTTTAAGTAACAACTAAAACCCTACCTTCTACAATAATATTCCATTATAGTCATATGTTTTCGATTACTATAGATAAGTTTCCACTCAGAATTCAGTCTTAGGTTGACTGATCTAAATTTCTGTAATAAAGCGTTAGCAATATTTTAACCTCCCAGGGAAGGCTGGGGAGGTGAGATCAGACAGGTGAAGTAGAAGAAGGTTTACCTAATTAATTACAAGCAATTTAGAGATTAAAATATCCCTATCTAAAGTATATTTTTCTCCTGAGGGGGCCAAAAAGAGGTAGAATTTGAAAAAAGTGGTAAATTCTTGCTCCTAAAAAAAATCACGTTGAAATTTAATGTCAGTTTTCTCTGGTACCTCTTCTTCCCCTTCTGCATCTTTGAATTTTGGAGTTGGAAGGGCCCTCAGTGGCCATCTAGTCCAAGCTATATTTTATTTTATTTTTTACATGTGAAGTCTCGCAAAACCTTCTACAAGAGCCTCCCCCAAATCCCCTCTTAATTCTATTGCTTTCCCTCTGCTAATTATTTCCTATTCATCCCATACATAGCTTAATTTGTATATATTTGATTGCATGTTATCTTCCCCACTGCATGTTTTCCCCTCCTTGAGAGAAGGGACTTTCCTTTGCCTCTTTTTGTATCCCCAGCATTTAGCACAGTGCCAGGCACATAGTAGGCTCTTAATAAATATTAATTGAATGATTATTGAACAAACAGTTCACTTTTCCATATAACTTCAGAAAAGTCTATGGTAGTTGGTAGCATTGGGGATGATTTATAACTAGTTATTGTCCTGGCAGGGATTAGTTGATGGCCCCTAAATAAGACACGGGAGAGATGTTTGGGGCAGGGTATGGATATGTTGAGGGGGGAAGGGAGAGAGGCGAGGAAAACTCAAGGGATGAATGGATGGTCACCACATGATTTCACATATTTATCTAGTGGCAGCCCTTCAATACAATCTGATGCTTAGGCAGCTTACCCCAGGCTATATAGGCCAAGAGGCAGAAGGAGCAGTGCATAAAACACTGGGCCTATAATCAGAAAAACCTGAGTTTAAATCTGTCTCAGATACTTCCTAGCTTTGTGACCTGGACAAGTCACATAGGTTCTGTTTGCCTCAATTCCCTCAACTGTAAAATGGGAAGGGTAACAGCACCATCCCCACAGGATTGTTACATGGATCAAATGGGATAATATTTGTGAAGATGCTTATTCCTCTCCCCCCTTCCCCATGTTGCGTCTATGCACATTGCTTTTCTTCCCGGGGTTACTAGCTTCTGCCCATAGCTCAGCTATTGCCACTCACAACGGTATAGGGATTGCCCTGCAATGCGTAGAATATTCCAGAGTGCCAGTGCCAGGTACGTCCTCTTGTCTACATCTGTCTCTCTGGTATCCTACACTTATCTGTCTCTCTGGCATCACAGTCATTGTGCATATATGTAATGAATTCTGAAGCCTTAGAAAACGACATACTTGGCATGTGGAAAAGTTTTACCTTGTCCAGTAGAAGGTAAGTTCTTTGAGAGTAGCATAGGTTAGTGTGTGGAAAATTGAACTTGGAATAAAGAAGGTCTGGGTTCAAATCCCGCCTCATACCTCATTGGCTGTGCTGTCTTAGACAAGTCACTTAAATCCTTACAACCACAGAATTTTTCAACTGTGAAATGAAAGTAGCAATAGTACTTTCTCCACAAGGTGGCGAGGGCCAGGTAAGATAAAGAATTCGTGTTTTGTTTTTCAAACCTGAAGGTATGATACAAGTATCAGCTCAATTTCTCATTTTTGTCTCTTTAACCTCTGCACCTAGAATAGTGCTTTGGACATAGTAGGTGCTTCATAAGTACTTATCTAATTGAATGTCCTTTTTAACTGTGAGAAAAAGAAGACAAAACAAGGACCAGGACTAGCAGCATCATAGGAACAGATATCTGAAAGAAGACAACTCTCACTTTGCTTTGATTTTATCTACCAAGGAGAATGATTTTTTTTGACTAGAAAAGATAATAAAACATTCCTAATGGTGAGATGAAGCACAGGATACATAAAAATATAGTAAGAGAGCATATAAGTAAGCATCGAAGTGGGAAAGTGGACAGAGCACTGGACCTGGAGTCAGGAAGACCTGAGTTCCAATCCAGCCTCAAACACTTACTAGTGGTGTGACCCTGGGCAAGTCACTTAACCTCTGTCTTCCTCAATTTCCTCATCTGTAAAATAGGGATACCAAAAGCACCTACCTCCCAGGGTATGTTGTGAGAATCAAATGAGATGTTTGTAAAGTGCTTTGCAAACCTTAAAGTGCTTATGAATTCTAGTTAGCTACTTAGCTGCCTTTGACATGTACTAGGCCCCGGTGCTAAGAGAACTGGTGTTCGAAATTCTTGAATGATCTTTGAAAGATTGTGGAGAACAGAAGTACTACAGGACTCTCAAAGAATTAATGTTCTTCAAAAAGGGGAAAAGAAGATATCCTACAAAATATTGGTTGGGCCCAATGGCCAAAGCGTTGGAGGAACTAGCAACCACACCGAGATTCCAGTAACAGGAGTGTCCGACAGGATGGAGGAAGCAGCCAATAGAAGGAGACAGAACATAAAACCCATGAGACATCCCTCCCCTGTTTCTAGTAGAAACAAGCCTTGTGGGGGCCCTCAAGGGCACAAAAGGGTCCAAATTTTAGGTAACTTGTTTTTTCTTCCCCTTGGCTTTGATTAAAAATATAATTATTTTTCTGAAAATTTGGGGGAGAAAATCAGGAAAAAGTGCAAGTGCAAACTATTGGTACCTGTTACTCTTGCCCAAGAGCAAAGGAACTCGTTCAGTGTGCAACAGAATTGTACTAACCAATAGCTTACAAGATAGAGTGGTATGGTAAGCTATAGCCGGACTATCTGTTCAGGAAAGGGAGGGATAGTCTTTGGTGGGTTATCATATGGTGAAGTTTACTTTTGAATCTTGGCAAAATTCTAGAATGAATCATTACTGATGAAATTGTGAGCATTTAGAAAGGGAAGCAGTGGTTGGCTTTATTAAGAACTAGTCATGCTAGGCTAAACTCATTTTCTTTTCTGGCAGGATAGCTAGACCATTAGATCAGAGTAATGCTGTAAGAATAGATCACCTAGATTTTAGCAAAGCACATGACATACTATCCTCGTTTACAAGATGGTGCGATATGGGTCTGATAATAATAGTAGAGGTCATTAGATTTGGAATTTGTTGAATGACCAAAGTCAAAGAGTAGTCATTTGTGATGTGACATCTACTTGAAGGCAGTCACTAATGGAATTTCCTGGTGATCTCTCCTTCACTCCATACAATTTAATATTTTTATCCATCATTTAGATCAGTAGTTCTCAAATTTTTTGGTCTTAGAATTCCTTTACACTCTTAAAAATTATTGAAAACCCCTCCAACATATTTTGTTTTGTGAAGTATATTTATTGATATTTACCATGGTAGAAATGAAAACATCTTAGTATTGTCAGATAAAATAGTTTTGACTTTGCAGATCCCCTGAAAGGGTCCCTGGACTACACTTTAAGAACCATTGTTTGCGCTGAAAGCATAGATGATATGATGATCTAACTCGCAGGTGCAAGATAACATGATAGATAACTAAAATGCAGGAACATAGAATTAGAATACAAAAAGGTCTTGACAGGTGGGAATGATGGGTCAAATCCAGTAAGGCAGCTAAATGGTGCAGTGGGTAGAACTTGGGGCTTGGAGTCAGGAAGACCTGAGTTCAAACACAACCTCAGATACTTATTGACTGTCTGACTCTGAGCAAATCACTTACCCTCTGTCTGCCTCAATTCCCTTATCTGTAAAATGAGTATAATAAAAGCACTTTCCTCCCAGGGTTGCTTTGAGGATTAAATGAGATGATATTTGTAAAAAGCACATAGCGCAGTGTCTGGCACATAGTAGGTATTTAATAAATGTTCTTTCCTTCCTAATAAGATGAAATTTAATAAGTGTAGCACATGTGCTACCTCCCTCTCATATCTGAGGTCCCTAAAAAGGGGGAAACAACCTGTGGGTTTGTATCCACTCAAAATCATAGCTTGCATCCCTCTATGAATATATTTACTTTTAGCAGTCAGCCAGATGATATGAGATAACATATGTAAAGCACTTTGCTAACCTTAAAGCATTATGTAAATTCGAGCTGTCATTATCGTTAATTAGTTCAAATAAAAGACACTGAATGAAATAAAGTAAAAAATAGTAATGTCTGAAATATTCCACATAAATCTTAGAACACTCTCTAATATGTGTTCATACCATTAATAGAAAGAATAGACGTCTCTATAGAGGTATGCATGCAAAAAAATCTATGTGGCCAGAGCCCATGTATGGAAGGGCCACATGGTTACTCTACAACCACCTGTATCTTTTGGTCATAGTATTTTACTGTTCCTTCTTGACCTGCTGCCTCAAGGATGTGGCAGGTAGTCTCCAGGGAGCAATGCCCTGCTTGTGGGGTGGCCACTACTAGTTGTCTCTGTGGGACTTGTAGCGGCTGCCTTGGCTTTCCTCCTCTGGACAAGGGGCTGAGGAACCACTGCTACCAGATTCTGGGTTTCAGCTGGAATTATCAGCTAAGATCTTCTTTCTTCCCCATAAGGGGACCTGAGGGAGAAGGCTCTACTATCTCTATCATCCCAGAAATCCCATGATATGTCTTGAAATTGGATATGCTTTGTAAAAGCTGCTTGATTTAAATCGAACTAGGTACTAGTCATTGGCAGGGGGAACACAGCTAGTGGGAGGCTCAGGAAGATAGCATTATATACATACATACATACATACCAACCTCCAGAGTACCCTAGAATTCTGAGAGGGACACATTTATTCCACTCCTATTAAAATTAATGAAAGTTTACATTTTTGAAAATATTTTTAAAAGACATGAATACTTTCATGTGAATTCTTTTATCAGATTATTTCTCTCCCCATCTGGATGGGCCCTAACAGCATAAAAATAGTGTTAGTTGGAAATGAGGGTGCAGGAAGAGGACAAAAATGGAGGGGGGCACTTTAAACTTTGTCCACATCACAATTTTGCCTAGAGCTAGACCTGCAAAAGAAAGACATAAAATGATGCTGAGCTGGAGATAAAATAACCTACTTACACTTTGGCTACCCTAGGCAAAAGCCCTTCAAGTGTCCTTGCTTGCCAGTTTTCCATAAGCTTCTTGCAGTCTGTCCATATTTTCTGAGAGAGGATTGCTTCAAATGTGTGTTCTTCCCAGTGCTCACCCAGAGAAGCTAATCTTCTTCAGGAATCTGTCATTTTCTGATGCTCTGTATTAATTGATGGGCTAGTATTTCAGATGAAAGGTGTCAGAGATAATATTTAAAAGATGTTGTTCTGTCTGGCGTGTCATTGGAGTGTGACATGATGAGGGGAACGCCATCCTGAGTAATGAGCCCAAATGAGCTCAAGTAGCATAATTTTGTGGAGCAGAGCAAAAAGACGCAACTAATATTATTACTGACCATAAAGTTGTTAGGGAGATATGAAGGTGATGTTAACGCCACCGAGCATTACAATCAAATCTCACTAACAGCATGTGAACCAGACTAATAAATTGTAGATTATATGTACCATGAATATTCATTCCTGCCAGAGCCCACACTATGCATTGGCTGCAAAGGGCTTCGAAGATTCCTGCTGGGAAACATCAGGGTCGACTGAGCTGAAAAATGCCCAGGAAAATTACAAAACAAAACAAAACCCAGTGCTGCCAGGTCAGAAACTTTAAATGGGAAGATGGTCATTAGAGTGAAGGGATAGAAAAAGTCACCTTCTTTCCAATGGCAATAGGGGGAAAAATAGCAACAAAACAGGTTTGCTCCCAGCTACAAATGGCCACGGTGTTAATGTAACACATTCCAGCTGGATTTCGGTAGTGTGAAAAGCATCCCGGCTCTGGATAGCACATGCGATGCAGTTTGCAACGTGAGGCCGTGGGTCTTGTTGCTCCAGCTTGCAAGCTTGCCAGCTGCAGTTCTGGGAGGAAAAAAAAAACAAAACACCACAGTACCCAGGTCAGCAAAAATGGGGAGCCTGGTTTTATGCATGCACACTTGTTCTGAAATGAAAATTAGCTGCAAGAGATAAGAGAAAGTCACATGGGCTGCCTCGGGGGTACTCTGGAAGTGACATGAGTCTACTATTTTGGGAAAAAATCCTATTAAAAAAATCTGTAAGGATCTGTTTCTACCAAAAATAAGAGAGAAAGAGAGAGAGAGAAGGGGGGGGGGGGGGGGGGGGGGGGGGGGGGGGGGGGGAGAGAGAGAGAGAGAGAGAGAGAGAGAGAGAGTCTTCTTTCTTCTAGTAATCTCAATCTTCTGAGGATCCTTTAGGAGTCACTTATTAAGACCACTTCTGGCCCCCTAAAAGTCTCCAAAATCAAATTTAATGTGCAAAAGTCTGGGAGTTCTAGGGATCTAGAAGAGGAGTTTAAAACTCTCTCTCTCTCTTTCTCCCCCCCCCCCCCCCCCCCCTCTCTCTCTCTCTCTGTGTCTGTGTGTGTCTGTGTGTGTGTGTCCTGTACCACTTTGGCAGTCTGATGGAGCCTATGGACTTTTCAGAAGAATGTTTTTAAATGCATAAAATAAAACACATAGGATTACAAAGGAAATCAATTATATTCAGATATATTTTTCAATTTTTTTTTAAAGTTCATGGACCCCGGATTAAGAATCCTTGTATAAGAGAAAGCCAATTCTGACTCTGCCTTATCACAGCAATAATGAGGTAAGATATTCCATAGAAAACCTGATTTTTGAATGCAATTAATCCAACTTTATGTAATATGCTGCCCCCTTGAGGGAGAGATTATCCACTCCTCCCCAGGAAGGCCTCCAGAGTCCTCTGTTCCAGGGATATCTCATTTTCAGGCTAGAACCTGTCCTGTACTCCACAAGCATCCAATCTGGTCATTTTCACTCCATCAGAGACCCAACTGCTTCTCGTCACCACTCTGATCTCCCATGCTGTTGAATTCATGCATTGGGGGTTGAGTCAGAATTAGCCAAGACTTTGGTAGAGGTGCAGTACCAGAGTTGTTGACCTTTCAGCATTTGGGGGTTTTGTTGGCCATCAACCCTTTCATAAGCACCCTTGGGCTGAGCCCTGCACTAGTAAACAGATACGATTTCTGCTTTAAATACTGATTCATTAAAACTATTAACCCCCTTAGCCAGGTCAGAACAGAGGGAGAAACTGCAGTAGAAGGGAGATAGGAAAAGGGAGAAAAGGGATAGAAAAAACGACAACATAAAATGCAAAAAAATCAATGTCCTTCAAACCATGGCCCCTGGCTGTATTAAAGTACAGAAGTTATTCTCTGCTAACAAAAATACTCCTGGTAAATTTTCAGAAATTATGTAGTTTATTTGCTACGTCTTCACTATCTATTCAATATTCCTCACCAGCCATATTGGGAATATGAGAAAAATGAGATGTAGAGAGATTTCCAGGCATGAAACAAAAATTTATTTATTGAGCATCTTAAGTGAGTCTAAGCCGCTGTTGGATGCCCTGAAGGTTTTGTTTGTTTGTTTTGGTACAGAACCATGATTTCTTCAGTGTATGGAGCTCTGGGGTGGGTTTCCTCCCTCTACCAACGAAGCCAGGCAACAACAATTCTTAGAGAATTGCCTAATGGGCAATGAGGTAACGAGACTGACCAGCATCAAACAGCCAGTTTGTGTCAGAGGGGGAGGACTTGAATCCATATGGTCCTGAAAGTGACCCTTCTTTTTGCCAAGGCCAACCCCTCTACATGTGCTCTTAATCCTCTCTGCTCCTGTCTTCTGCAGCAGATGGTCTCTTTAATGATTCCTCCTCTTTCTCCCTGTCCACCAGCTCTTTCCTCATTCTCTTCAAACACACCCAAGTCTCTCCCAACCTTAAAAACTCTTCAATAGACCCTACCACCTTTGATAGATTGCTGTTACAATGGCCTCCAAATTGATCTCACTAACTCAATTCTCTCCCCACTTTAATCCATGTTTCATACAACTGTTAAAGTGATTTTCTTTGAGCATGTCACGTGCACACTCAATAAATATCACTGGCTCCCTATTACCTCAGGGATCAAATAAAAATTCTTCTTTGGCTTTCAAGTAGTTTTACAATCTGGCCCCAACCTATCTTTCCAGACCGATTTTATGTTACCTCCCTGTGTTCTACAGTCCATTCTTCTCTCTGTTCCTTACGTACAAAACTCCATCTTCTGCCTTCATCCCTTTGTACCTGACATTCCCCATGTCTGAAATGACCTGCACCTTCACCTCTACTTCAGAGAATCACTTCCTTCCAGATATGACTCAGGCACCACAGGAAGTCTCTCATGATCTCCCCCATCACCATTCCTCTCCCTCCCTAACTTCAAAATAAATCCAAGGTAGTTAGTGCCTAGGACATAATAAATGCTTTCTGATTGATTGATCCTGACACTGAGGCCAGCTCTCTATCTACTTTACCATGATGGTAGCTCACAGTAGAGTTTTCTGCTTATAGATATTTCAGAATAATTCTCTTCTGGGTTTGTGTCTTGAGGGTCCCTGTTACTATTAGCTATTTATGGTAGGATTCTTTTTATTTTTCTTCCAGTAGGGGTTGTTTGTTTATTCTTCCAGCCTACTTCCTGATTTTAGACTTAATGGTAGTTAGGACCATGCTCTATGTGGTACTTCTGGAAGGAAGGTTTGCACTGGGCTTGTTGCTGCCTTCTTAGGATCTTGACTGTTGTGCTATTCCAAGATTTCAGAGACAGCTCAAGCCAGGGACCTGCAAGGTTTTAGTGCTCCCAAAATACTCTGCTCCAGGACAAAGTGTGATCATAGTCCCCCTGGTCTGACTTGCTGCTGGACTCAGCTACTATTAGCCAGCTGGGAAGCTCTGCTGATTCAGATGGACAGAACTAAAGGTTCCCCTTTGGTCAGGATTCCTGCCTTGTTTATTGCAGCATAGAAGCTGGGACTGAGAGTCCCCATGCCACTCCTGGGCTTCAAGCCACACTGTTGCTGCTTGCTTCTGAACCTCCTCCTCTCTCAATACACAGCCAAGGGCCTATTATCTTTCCCTACTGGGGAATGTCGTTGTAGGGTTCAGGTGCCCTCCCCAGTCTACCAGCAATCTATAACATGGAACTAGTAGTGGGCAACAAAGCTGTCTATCAGCACCCGTACCAGCCCCCTGTATGTAATGCCCAGTATGGGTCTTGGACCTCATCTTATCTGGGCAAAAATCCTCTCCTTGTGTTGGAATGCTCCTCGTGGCACACGACTGGCCAGACACAGGCCACAGTGTTCACAAGCCTCTCTATCCCTCTCCCTATATAGACTGGAACTGGAAAAACAATGACTTTGTGAATTTCCCTTGGATTTCCTTTATGAGGAATTGGTCTGGTATGTTTTCTAGATCTGTTTGGAGGTGATTTGGGATGGGCTGGGGTGAGAGGGAGCTCACTGTATTATTTCCTGCTAATCTACCACCTAGAAGCTTTTAAAGAGCTATCTCTGGTGAAGCAAGAAGCAGGAATACTACCAATCCCCAGTGATGTCCAGGCAAGAGACAAACCTTGCTCTATCCCATAGTTATTCCTCCCACCCCATTTATCCCTCCAACTGATTTCCTGACTAGAAGGAGTTCACTCACCTTGTGTACCAAATTCACATCCCCTCTACCAGCATCCAGTCCAGCACTTCCAATTCATTAAAAGGTCGGATACAGACCTTCATTAATAAAACATAAATTCATATTTGTACCCTCTGTCACGACAGAGTTGATGTTCACGCAATATGTATTAGGTGCCCAAGCCTGGGATGATGCAGAATCTCTCTAGCTGCCAGTGCCCAGAGATTCCATCTTCTTATTCCATCTGTGAGAGTCCTTTAGAGTCTAGACCCAAGATAGACCTTGGAGAAAGAGAGGCTTTGATAATTCCTTCACTGAAGACTATATTAGGGAATAGGAGCTTGATCTCTTAGTTTAGCAACACCCTCTCCAGCTGCTATTGAGAATAACCTGAAAGAATCAAATAATTTGAATTGAGTAATTTATCGTGAGGCTTGGGGAATCTGGACTAGGCTATTCCTATGAATAGTAGGGAGCAACTGATGGTTTTTGTTCAGGAAAATGGCAAAATCAGAGGAATTTTTTTAGGAAGGGAGAAGGTAGATGAAGGCAGACTAGTTATGGAATGATCATAATAGTTCGTATGTGAGATTGAGGGATTGAGTTTGGGGATGTCAGTAGTGATGGCAATGTAGGGAACATATTCAAGCTATTGAAAGTAGATATAATAGATAAATAACAAATAGCTAGGACCTAGAGAACAGATGAAAATTAGAGGTTTGGTATAAGTAGGTATTGATTAAAAATGCTTCCAAGATTTTAATATGATGGCATCATCAACAGGAAAAGAAAAGTCAGTGGGAGGAACTACTGTCCTTGGCATTTAATTTTCTTTAATTTTGGACATGGTAACTTTGAGATAATAAGACACCAAGTCCATATTTTTTTCCCAACACACATCCTCCACTTTAGTTAAGTCTCTGCATCATTTCATACACACACATATGTATATATGTATGTTTATGTGTGTATATGTATCTTCAGTCATTTTTTTCAGTTGTGTCTGACTCTTTATGACCCCATTTGGATTTTTCTTGGCAGTAAAGTAGTTTGTTATTTCCTTCTCCAGCTCATTTTATAGATGAGGAAACTGAGGCAAATAGGTTTAAGTGACTTGCCCAAGGCCATGTAGCTAGTAAGTGTCTGAGGCCAGATCTGAGCTCAGAAAGATGAGTCTTTCTGACTTTAGGCCCTGTGCTCTCTCCACTGTACCACCTAGCTGATAATAGAAATATATATATGTGTGTGTGTATATGTAAACATATATGTGTATGCATGTGTGTATATATTATTATACAGAAATAATACATATATGTATGTGTGTTATATACAGATACACATACACACTCATATGTATATATGTGCATTGCGTGTGTATATATGTATTGTGTACATATATATACACTATTAAATATAGGTGTGCTTCATTTACAGTTTCTCTTACCTTAAGTGTCTCCTCCCCTCCTTTCAATCTAACTAAAGCCTATGCATCCATTAAGCAAGGTCGAGCTGAAATACTGTATCCTCCATGAAACCTTTCCTAAGAATACATTAATTTATTCAGCAAATATTTATTAAGTAGATGCTGTTCTAATCATTGTGGAAGACACACAGTCTAGGTGTGATACAGTTCCTGTTTTCAAGGAGCTTGCCACTCTTTGCTTGATATATTAAGAATAAGACACATACAGAGATAACTAAAATGTACAATATTATGTGCTAAGTGGAGAGGCATTCTGGTTCAATGGATAGAGGTCTTGCCTTGGAGCTGTAAGCCCTGGGTTCCATTCCATCTCAGAGACACATTGTGTATGTGGGCTAGTCACCTAAACCTCTCAGGACCACAATCAGCTCTTGAAGACCATGAGTTGAACAGTAGATGCTAATCTAGACTAGGAGAGAAAATTTCCTTAATGGGGAATTTCATGCTCCAATGAAACCACAGGTCTATTTATAAAAGCAAATATGGGGGGAGGTGTATGCTTGTATTCACATGTAACCCATGGCTCAAAGACCATTTGTACAAGACT
The DNA here is from genome assembly GCF_011100635.1 of Trichosurus vulpecula. Taxonomy (NCBI): domain Eukaryota; kingdom Metazoa; phylum Chordata; class Mammalia; order Diprotodontia; family Phalangeridae; genus Trichosurus; species Trichosurus vulpecula. The sequence goes on along the minus strand of NC_050575.1, from coordinate 268,264,715 downwards.
TCCTTCATTGGTGAAGACCAATTTCTCTCTGACTGTATGAGACATGGAGTTAGTGAAAAACTGAGAAAACAGAGATCCTGGTATTTTGACTTGCTGATGTCAGAGAAAAGATGAATGGTTCCAGGCTTTCATCAGGTCTCAAAGGGAGAGAGACCCTGGGAAAAAGATGACATGTAGAGGAACTCACAGCTTGCTCATGTCCCTGTCCCCATCTTATCCCATTATAGACTTTGGGGCATTTCTCCTTGGACTAGGAGCACAGGCTAGGGGCACTTGCCTCCATAGACTGCTACTCTCTCCCCTTGTACTAGAAAATCAAGGTTTGAGCAAGCCCAAACTTCCCAGGGATCTGCAAGCGGAGCCCTCCATAAACCTGCCTGGCATCTTTACCATATGCCTAGTGCTCATGACAAAGTGCAAAATTTAATCCACTATTTACATCAACTCAAACACTCAAACTACAACCTCATTATCCCTCATTTTCTTTCCTTAGTATTCTCTATCCTAATACTAAGGGAATTGCTTCCTAATATATCTCCTCCCCTGATTACAAGTGTCAGGTGAACATATGGATGTTCCTTTGTAGTCCAAACAGTGACTACAGATTACAGGTTACTACAATTCCCCTTTTGCCTTCCACTCACACAGCTTGCCTTTCAATTCAGATATCTAGAGAGGCTAACAGTAAATATTTGTTGAATGAGTGACTGAATGTGTTGGATAATTGGAAGATCATTTCAGTTGGGATTTGGAATACATTGTACTTTTGTACCTAACACTGTGTTCATGGATACCCACTTCAACAAGAAAATGTGTTTATATTCTAACAGATGATGCATGGAGAGAGATAACCAAGAGTGAACTGGGAGAAGGTGGCAAGTGGAAGTGAGTCTGGGCATTAACTGGTTATGTGACTTTGAGCAAGCCTCTTAAATCTCTCCAGACCTCAGTTTTCATCATCTGTAAAATGAAGATATAGGAATAAATCATATCTAATATTTCTTCCTAGTTCTAATCATCTATAATTCCATGATGATTCTATGGGATCACAGGCTGCAGGGCCCCCACCCTCAGCACTTTTTACATTGGTGAGGGCAAGTTGAGATGAACATCAAGGGTAGTCTTGAAAAGGAAAAAATGTCACTGGAAGGCAATAATCAGCTTGTGCCAGGGAGAAGTTAGGATTCTATCTGTTCGTGATGGTTTTGGTGTCTTGGTAGATGATATGGCTATATGAGTCTCATGTGAATTTTGTAACTTTTTTACTCATTATATGCCTCTCTTAGTCATTGGCAGACCACCAGTGAGAAGTTCTCTACCCCCACACCTCTACCAAAGCACTGGCCTAGACCCAATTGGAGAACTCTCCAACAACTTCCTGGAGAAGTTCAGAAGGATAGATAGGGCTGACTATTGTCTGGACAAATATACTCCCTACACCATCGTTTTTTTTCTCCTCTTCCTGTAGCAGAATTTAGATCATCTATCTTTTGATGAGGAAAGAATCTTAAAGATCTTCTAGCTCAGTATCTTCCCTTTTACAGGGTGGGATAGTAGAGAGACTTTTGAACTTGAAGTCAGGAGATATCTGGATTTGAATCCCACTTTTCATATGTAGAAGCTACCTTGAGCAAGTCTCCTAACCTTTCTTATCCTCAGTTCCCTTATCTGTAAAATGAGATAATGAACATGAAGTCCTTTTGATACCTCCAAATAATTCCATGTTAGTTATCATCTTTATTGATATCTAACAAAAGCTGAGAAAGTTAAAACAACTTGCCCAGAGTCACACAGTCAACGACAAAAGTAGGACTTAATATCAGATCTTCTGAATTTAGGCTTCTTCAGGACAGGGTCTGTTTTGTTTTATTTCTAATTTATGCCCTTAGCAGTAAGTGGTGCCTATAGTGAGAGTTTAAGACATGTTGGTTAAATTACATTTTCTTTTCATTACAACACACTGCTTCTTCATTCTTTTACTCCCAAGGGAGACACCCCCTCATTTTTCCCAATTTTGTCATCTTGAAGAGTGAGATGAATGATGGTTATAATAACTTCCATTTATTTATAGCTCTTTAAGTTGAGAAAAGTACTTTCCTCCCAACAACCATATGAAGAAGGCAGTGCCTGTATTATTATCACCACCACTCACATTGTGCAAATGAGGAAACAGTCTCAGAGTGGGATAGAGAGAGGAAGTCCATTACCCAGCATCAAAATTTAGTAACTGTCGGCTCCAGAATCCAAACCCAATTTTCTATCCTCTCAGTCCAGAACTCTTTTCAAGATACCAACTGTCTTTCTCATGAGGACAGAGAGCATTAACAAAGTCCACTTTCATGAGCTGAAAGCTTTCAGTAGTTTCTACAGGAATGTCTATGCTTAATGCCATTAACATTGCAAAGGTGTGAATGCAGTCTTCATATTCATACCTTGTTAAGGAGGATGAGAAGGTTCATAACTTTGCTGTCTCAGTGTAGTCTCAGTGAAGACTGACCCCAAGGGCTGAGTTAACTAAGAAGAGTGTACTCCTTTACTAGGTCTTGGCCACAGCTACAGAAGCTGGGCCTCTTTTTAAGGAGGACTGGATTTACCCACTTCTGAATTCATAAAGAACAGCACATCACCAGGCTGGGTATTCACAGCAAGTAGGGGGCTCAGCAATACTTCCTGATCATGCATGCATTTCTCAAAGCTCAGAACCGGAGGAACTTCACTACAGGAGGCCCATGGCATCTGAGGTGGCTTAGTTCCCAAAGATCCTGGAAGGAATATGTTGGTTCCTACAGCAAGGATGATGAGCAGAGCCAAGTGCAATCTGGTTGATGCCTTCTTCTCTCTCTCCATTTCATTCCTTCTTTCTTCCAGAGCAACAATGATTTCAATTCTGATGAAAGAAATCTAAAAATATGAATATCCCACAATAGATATTGACTTCTTTAAAGTAGAGCTTGTTCAGCCGGAAGAATTTTGAATTAGTATTAACAAAAGGAAAGAAGGAACAAAGAAAATAAGCAGCTTGACTTATTAAGAAGTGTTTCCTGGGGCAGCTAGGTGGTGCAGTAAGTACAGCACTGACCCTGGAGTCAGGAGGACCTGAGCTCAAATCCGATCACAGACACTGGACAGACACATGTACTAGCTGTGTGACCTTGGGCAAGTCACTTAACCCCAATTGTCCTGCCTTCTCCCTTCAAAAAAAAGTGTTTCCTTATAGTGATTCAAAAACCTCCTCTCTGAAGCATCCTTCCAATGTGGCAGCCCTTCAAACTCTTGGAGCCAGTTACCAAATCAGCCCGAAATATTCTCTTCTCCAGGATAAAATATCTTGATTTTATTCAAGTCCTCTTATGACATGGTGTTCAGGTCTCTCATAATCCTGGTGACCCTTCTCTGGACACACAGGTGGCGCAGTGGATGGAATGCCGGCCATGAAATCAGTAGGACCCAGGTCCAAATTCGACTTCAGACACTTTCTAGCTATGTGACCCTGGGCAAGTCACTTAACCTTGTTTGCCTCACTTTCCTCATCGGTAAAATGAGCTGGAGAAGGAAATAGCAAACCACTCCAGTATCTTTGTTAAGAAAACCCCAAATGGGGACACAAAAACTGAAATGACTCATCAACAATAATACCACCACTCTTTTTAAGCTGTGGCACCAAGAATTGAATCCAATATTCCAGATACAATCTGGAGTAGAACAGGGAAAGTCATCTAATCTCTATGGGCCTCAGTTTTTCTTCTGCAAGAATGAATAAATAAGGCAGTTGGATTACATGGTTTCTAAGACTTTAGGTTCAAATCTTATGACTATCATACCCGTGATCTGGGCACTTTAGGGATAGGGACTGCACCTGTCATTTTAGTGATGGAGGAGTCTCAGATAAAGAAATTCTCTCTACCAATGCAGGTTGGCACTTTCTCTGCAACTTATTCTTAGAAGGTTGTCTTAAGAGGTAAAATTTCAGTCGCATATGGCATAACCACCTCCCTTTCTTTAAAAAATAGTTCCTTTGTCAGCGTGAATTCAAGATGCAGGGTGAGTGAGGATTGCGTTGATAATAAAGATTGTAATAACAATACCACAGTAATAAAAGTATTTCCCTGGTCAGAGACAGTCATACGATGCATTCCAAGTAGGTAGTCTAATCCTGCTATCCTATAGTTTCCTTGAGAATTGTTTTAAATTAGAATATAGGAGCACTATTCCCCCACCCCCACACAAATGTCACTAGTCTACGACTTACTCTTTCTTGTAGGTGATCAAAAACTACACTTGGAAAAATCCAGGAAAAATGATTTCATGAATAAACCATGCTAACTAATGGTCTTAGGCATAGCTCTATGTTCTTTCTTGAAAGAAGGAAGAGCCTTAGCTTCCTCCTGTGAAAGTGAGTAATCATTTGCTTTTGTTTTATTGATGAAGTTTTTAAATTAAAATGACCATGGGGGAAAAAATCAGGCAGGCAATGAAGATCCAACTGGGAATGCAGTATGCAGAGCTCATTTTCACATAGGCCTCCAAAATAAGCACGTTTTCATACTTTAATGATGCCATGCGGTCATGGAGTCACAGCTGCTTCTGGCCTTCCAGGTGACAGCTGAGCCTAATTGTACTGTAGACCATCCCTCTTTAGAGTAAGGGTTATGAGCTTCCTGGATCTCAGAGGAGGTTCTGGCCACGTGTCAGTGACCTCCAGACCAAACTACTGAAGGAGCTGGGTTTGGGACTGTTCTCAAAGAGCATTTGGAATTTTCTGTTGGCAGAAGAAGGAGCAGTCCATCTGCTTTGGGGCCTTTGGTGCGTTAGTCACATTTTACCTGGTCTATGTTTTACAGCCTGTCTTGGCTTTCTATTTGCTTAAGAGTCCTTTTCACAGGACTGGCTTTGAGCTGACAGGAGTGACACTAAACTCAATAACCTCTGTGAACACACCCCAGATTTCAAGTCAAAAGGCAAAGGCAAAGATTTCTTTTGGAATTCATTCTACTTCAGTTTTGTTTTCTAACTTCAGATCTAAAACTTAAATTATTGTCCCAACACATCCAAAAGGCACACGGTTAGTCAATCAGTCAGTGAATAAGCATTTATTAAGTACTTACTATGTGTTAGGCACTGAGGATACAAGTACTATGGGGATCTGGCCAGTGGAACCCAATCCTCAGAACAGGTACTAGCCCATGGGGCAGAGGCTGAGGATCCTGTTTCTAGAAAGACATAATGACACCTAATAGAAGGACATTTTCCTCTCGTTAATAGCATACACAGGCATTCTGATTGTTTCAGGTCTGCTTACCTCTTGAAGAAGAGAAGTCTTTTCAACTGGAGGATGAGCAAGAACTGACAATGCGGTCAAAGGGCCCTAACAAGCCAGTGTTGTTATTATGGTTATGGTTGGGGTGGTCGTTGTTGTGATTATCTTTCTCTTTCTTGCTTTTAAATAAAAGAAACCTGATATAAGCTTTTGGTTGGGGAATGGCCTCTAGATTATATGCTAAATATTTTCACTATGTACTCTAAAAGGAGGACCATGGACTCGATCTGAAAGGGGCCTCAGGGGCCATTAAATCCAGTCCTCCACTTTTGCTGATGCATAGAGTGACTTCCTAAGAGTCCTACAACTAGTATGTGTCTGAGGAAATCCTTGAAGCGAGGTCTTCTTATTTTTAAGTCGCATGCCCTAACCATAGACCATGCTTCCTCTCAGCTTGTTCCTTTTCAGCTCAAACATTCTATCTCTTTTTTTTAAATAGAACTGACCCTCTTCCATCTTGTTTTTTAAACTTCTTTGTTCCATATTGCTTTAAGTACCGCTGCATCCTTCTTCAAGTCTCTTCCTAGTCCAACCTATCCTCCATACAAACTACCAAAGTGATTTTCTTAAAGCACGGGTCTCATCATGTTATCTCTTGAATAAAGATAATAACAATAACAAATGATTTATATGGCACCTACTATGTACCAGGCACTGTGCTAAGCACTTTACAAATACGCCATCATTTGATCCTCACAACAACCGTGTGAGGTGGGTACTATGATTATCACTATTTTACAGTTGAGAAATCTGAGGCTAATAGAGGTAAGTGGCTTGCCCAGAGTCACACGGCTAGTAGTATCTGAAGCTAGATTTGAATTCAGGTCTTCCTGACTGCGGGTCTAGCACGCTATCACTGCATCACCTAACTGCCCAATAGTAAACACCAGTAGCTCCTTATTAACTATAGGATCAATATAAATCTACCTTGTGGCATTGAAGGGTCTTTACAAACTGCTCTCTAGAGCAGAAAGAAAACTTTCTTGTTTTCTCACAACGTATTCCTTGCCGCCCGCTATGCGATTTGTTGATGTTCATCTCCTTGCTCCTCCTCAATATTTGCTATTCATCGCCTTTCTCCATGATTTTGCACTCTCTGTCTCATGCCTAGATGCTCTTCCTCCTCACCTCTGCATCTCAGAATCCCTGGTTTCCTTCAAAGCTCAACTCAAACACTACATTCTTCAAGAAGGCCGATTGATCCTTTTCCCTAAGGCAAGAGCTCTTCACCTTTTTTGTGTGTATGTCATGTACTCCTTTGGCAGTCTGGTGAAGTCTAGGGGCCCTTTCTCAGATAAAATTTTTTAAATGAATAAAATAAAAAATATAGGATCACAAAGGAATGAAAATTTAGTAAAAGTAAGGTTTCCCCCTCCACCAAGTCCTGGACTTCCTTAAAATCTGTACAGAGGACTCTTTGTTCTATGGTTGCTTTCTTCCATTCCTATTTATTTCCATTTTGTCTCCCCTGTTAGTATGTAAGCTTCTTGAAGGCAAGGACTAATTTTTGGTTATTTGCCTTTCTTTGGATTCCTTATTAAGTAGCACAGTGTTACAGAGTAAGTTAGTAGTTAAGAATATTTGTTGACTGATTGCTCTACAGTTGAGCAGAGAATGTCATTCTCTAGCAAGCTGGGATTTTTCATGACTTGAAGTTTATGTTTAATGCCACAAAGGGATGAGAGCCAGGCTTATGGTTCTACCCATCACATTTTATAAAGTACTTTTTTTTTTCATTTCCCCATCATTGCTTAAAACACACACACACACACACACACACACACACACACACACACACCCCACCACCACCACCACCACCACACACACACACCCCACCACCACCACCACCACCAATATAAGGACATTTGATTAGCTATCTAGATTGAATGTAGTCATGAAATAGTTTTCTGTGTGCCTGTTGCCCTATGGGATTCATCCATTTCAGCATGATCAGCTGGGAACTATTAATTTGTGCTAGATTTGGGGAGTATTAAGGGAAAATGGTCACTGTTTCCTATTCTTTAATTTCAGAAATAAAGACTGTGAATATAGAGCCATTGAGAACCTGACTTTCCAATTAAGAATGTGACACGTTTTTTAAGGATTTTAAATGATGGTATTGTCAAGCTGTTTGTTTAGTGAACTGTCTGGGTGTGCAGTTACACTGGGAACTGGCTTAATTAAGGTTAATTGATGCATAATTAGAGCTGCTGCCAGCCAAAAGGAACACACTGATGGTGAAGTGGTGAGAGACCATTAGCGTCTAGACTGAAGGACAAAGCATCCCCAAGAAACTGATTTAGAAGGAACTATCTCGGCACCAGCCCAGAGACCCAGCTGCTTAACATTTTAAAGTGTAGCATTGTTAAATGACATTCTTTCCTTGTGTGGATTTGACTTGTTTTAAAAAAAATGTTTCTCTGACTACATTATATTTAACTCCTTACTGTCTTTGGGATTCAGCAACTCTGGCTATGTCTATATTCAAAGTTCCCGTTCATTTGAAAGTAAAAGAATGATTATGAATTGATGGCTGAGTCATTGGCATGCTTAAACTATCCTCAACTCAATCCAGCAATTCTACCTTCTATTCCCTGACTAAAACTGGGGTGGGGAGCACCCAAGGGGAATGAACAGATGGACCTCTCAGTAATAGGGAACTATGGTTCTAGCTAAGAAGGTGAAAACCAACTTATCAATACATCTGCTGAAGACAAACAGAACAAGAGAAATTTTAGCAAGGTTTAGATTAGATAGGTATCAAGAAGAATTTCCTGACACTAAGACCAGGACAGATTTGACTTGGGTTAATGAGGTAAGTTGTAGAATCACCAGGACCATGCTTTTGCTTTTATTTGTATCTCTAGAACTTAGTGTCCGGCATGTACTAAATGCTTAATATGTGACTGGTGACTAACGACTAATTGACATAGTCTGGATCAGAATTGTAAATATCATAGTGTGAATGGGGCTTTGCACTAGGGCTCTGAAATTCAAGGGAACATCCTTCCTCCCTGTGAAAACATGCTTTCTCTCACAGGTTACTTCTGTCTCTTGCCCCTTGGTTTCTCCCAGTCAGTTCTGCTGTGCACCTGGGGCTACTGCCCCTGGTCCATCACCCTCGATGTCCTGTCACTATGGCTCTTCTTTCCAGTAGCTCATCTTTCTCCACTCCCAGCTCTCACAGGGGCAAAGCCCAGATGCTCTCCTGCACACCCTCTTGGCATGTCTTCTCTGATAATCAGGTCATCCTCTGTTGATACCATCTGATCTCACTCAAAAGAATTTTATCCAGGCATTTTTACTCAATCATTTTTAGATATGATGCTGCTTTGGTGAATTTTATAAATGGTAAATATTGTCATCTGTTCAGAATGATTTAGGTGTGGTCCTACCCAGAAGGATTAGAGTCTGATGACTTCCTGTGAATTTTTTTTTCCCTCAGTGATATTTTTGCCCAAACTGACAATGATTAACTGCAAATTGTAAGACAGCGATTTGACAGTAGAAACTACCAGAATATTAGGCATTATTACAGTTATACATTCTTTCACAAGTTGTAAGGAGGCAGCTTTTGCTTTTAATCAGAGGGAAATTTAAAGTCATTAAGAATCAATTACTTTAAAGGAGAAATTATTTACCCTGCCAGTACAATTTAGATATTGGTAAGAGATACTTCCTACATCTTCATGCAAAATTAAATGTGAGATTCACAGTGCCTTAGAGCAATAGCAGTCTAGGGGAACAGACATGTACTGTTTTGCTGAACTTCTTTGGTATTCAATTTTGGCGAAGGAGTCTTTGAATAAACACAACTCTCCCTGGGACTATTTGCTATTGCTTCAAGTACGAATGGAAATGTGATAATTGCACTGAATCATGAGCCCAGCATCATTTCTGCTCTATGCCAATGAACTGGCATCTCCCCCTCTTCTAAAAACCTTATCTAAAGGCAGCAGGTTCCAGTAGACAGAGAGACAGCCTCCAAGCCAGGAAGGCCTTCCCCTAACACCTCCCTGTTGTGCTGATCCTGGGCAAGACACTTAGTCTCTCAGTGGCTCCAAGCAACTATCTGAGACTATAATTTGCAAAGAAGGCACCTATGTGAATTGGTAGGGGGAGTTTCTCTATCAGAGATTTTTAGCTTATTCAGAGGCAACCAAGTGATACAGTGGCTAGATAGCTGGGTCTGGAGTCAAGAAGACTTGAATTAAAATCTGGCCTCAGATACTTACTAGCTATGTGGCCCTGGGCAAGTCATTTAACCTCTGCCTCAACCTACCTAACAGGGTTGTTGAGAGAATCAAATGAGATAATATTTGTAAAGCACTTTGAATTTTTACTTATTCCCTCAATACCCTTTTAAATGATAGTTAAATAATAGATCCAATCCAATCCCTATCTCTAGAAACTGGGTGAGTCCTACCCTTGTTCAAGGGTTTGCTCAGCCTCCATTTAAAGGAAGATTAGTGCCTTTTATTTCTTTTTGTGTTATGACAGTGGCTATTATATGTCAGGAAATTCTCCTCTCAAATAATGCATTCTAAGGTATGTAACATGCTTTGTACGTGTTATCTCATATGAGCCACAAAATAATCCTGTGAGTTAGGTAATATTATCCAAATTTTACAAATAGAGTCATAATAAGATGGCAGCTGGAAAGCAGGGACTTGTGTGAGTTCCCCCCCCACCCCAGGTCCCTCCAAAAACTTATAAAAAATGGCTCTGAACAAATTCTAGAATTGCAGAACCCACAAAATAGCAGAGGGAAGCAGGGCTCCAGCCCAGGACAACCAGGATGGTCGCTGGGTAAAGGTCTGTCGCACAGAACTGGGAGCAGAGTGGAGCAGAGCCCAGCGTGAGTGGCAGCAGGACCAACCAGACCAGGAGTTGGGCGGAACAGGCCCTAGCACCCTGAATCAGTGAGCTGTGACAGTTATCAGACTTCTCAACCCACAAACACCAAAGACAACAGAGAAAGTTAATGGGAAAGCAGGTGGGGGACAGAGTGAGGGAGTTCGTGGTTTGGCCACCACCCTGGGAGCAGCGGGGTTGGTGCAGCTACAGAACTACAGCTGCAGTTACTTCCAGTCTCAGGCATTTTATTTTCAATAAAATAGAGGACTTTCAAGCTTTCTCAGTGAAAAGACCAGAGCTGAGTAGAAAATTTGACTTTCAAACACAAGAATCAAGAAAAGCATGAAAAGGTAAACAAGAAAGAGAAATCACAAGGACTTACTAAAGTTGAATTGTTATGTTTACATTCCGACATGGAAAGGTGATGCGTATGATTCATGAGACCTCAGTATTAGGGTAGCTGAGGGGAATATACATATGTGTGCATATAGACAGAGGGCACAGGCTGAGTTGAATATGAAGGGATGATATCTTAAAAATTAAAATCAAATTAAGGGATGAGAGAGGAATATATTGAGAGAGGGAGAAAGGGAGAGATAGAATGGGGGTAAATCATCTCGAATAGAAGTGGCAAGAAAAAGCAGTTCTGTAGGAAGGGAAGAGGGGGCAGGTGAGGGGGAATGAGTGAATCTTGCTCTCATCAGATTTGACCTGAGGAGGGAATAACATACACACTCAATTGGGTATCTTACCCCACAGAAAGGAAGGAGGAATGAGATAAAAAAGGGGGGACGATAGAAGGAGGGCAGAGAGAGGGAAGAGGTAATCAAAACAACACTTGCGAAAAGGGACAGGGTCAAGGGAGAAAACTGAATAAAGGGGGATAGGATAGGAAGGAGCAAAACATAGTTAATCTTTCACAACATGAGTATTGTGGAAGGGTTTTACATAATGATATGCATGTGGCTTATGTTGAATTGCTTGCCTTCTTAGGGGGGGTGGGTGGGGAGGGAAGAGGGGAGAGAATTTGGAACTCAAAGTTTTAAAAGAAGATGCTCAAAAAAAAGTTTTTGCATGGAACTAGGAAATAAGATATACAGGCAATGGTGCACAGAAATTTATCTTGCCTACAAGAAAGTAAGGGAAAAGGGGATGGGAGGGGGGTGGGGTGACAGAAGGGAGGGCTGACCAGGGCAACTAGAATACATGCCATCTTGGAGTGGGGGGAGGGTAGAAATGGCGAGAAAATTCATAATTCAAACTCTTGTGAAAATCAATGCTGCAAACTAAAAATATTAAATATATTAAATAAATAAATTAAATAAAAACAAATAGAGTCATAAAGCCTGTGTTAGAGGTGAGTATTGAACCCATGTTTTCCTGATGCTAGGTGCAACACTCTAGCTACCATGTTACACTCCTGTTAAAATGCCATCGTAACTTAATAAGGACTGAGATCTCCACTGGAAGATTCATTTTTTGGGTTACTGGGCCATTTGCAATGGGAATAAAATTGTAGACTGGAATTTTTTTATATGCTAAGTCTGTGAATCATGGCAAGAATGAAGATGGGTGTCATTGAAATTATTTTCAAAGGTCCTAAAATCACTTCAATATAGGAAATTATCATAGAATAAGTGTACTTTATAAAGATTTACTCACTGGTTATAAAGATTTATTCACTCATTTACTCATTCAACAAACATATTAACATACCATGTGCATGGCATTGTTCTGGAAACAGTATACAAAGATGAAAAAGACACAAAACCTCTGAGTATAAAATTTCACAGTAAAGAGAAGACATGGATATAAATATAGATCCCAAAATATCTTGATATGATCTGAATCAAATAAGATGAAAAATGAGAATCAATGTAAATTCCTATACTTGGCTCAAAAAATCAAAAGCACAAATGAAGTGAATTCAAGTCAACAAGCAATTATTAAACTCCTGTCATGTCCTAGTGTAACAACAATGTTGTTAGCAGCTGCTGTGGAGGTGAAAGACCAACAACAAGTGCACCCAGAAGGGCTGCTAGCACAGGTCCTTCAATCTGCTTTTCTAAGGAAAGCAACTTTAAGGGATGTTGACATGAAAGTTTGGTTAAAGGAGGCAAACAAGCTAGGTGGTATGTAAATTCATGATGTTTATTCCCTTAAAGCTAGCGGAGCTAGCTTACTTGTACATACAAGGAGCCAGACAAAATCTGACTTCCTGAACAGAAGAATGAAAAGGTTTAAATATTTTTAGAACAGTCACAATTCAGCATGTCTGTGTTACTCAATTTTATGATCCCCATGTATGTTTAACCATGATACAAGACGAAGATTCTTCTTAATGGAATAGGTTGTAAATACAATAAGATGAGAGAGTTGACAAAGTGTCAACTAGAATTACAATCCAGGATCTCTGTGTTTACTTTACCATTAACATTCCTTAACATAGTATACGCCCACAAAACATTAAGATAAGAAAAAGTCGCATTATTAAGGTAGTTTTCTCAGGTAAAAGGTCTCATCCTTAATGACCTTAGACAAAGGAAGAAGGAATGCTCTTAAGTCAGCCTGGTCTGGCCTTGTTGACATAGGAAGAGTTTACTTAGAGAATAAAGAAGCTGGTTAATCAGTTCAGTCTCTGGCCCTTACTGAAAGTTACAAAAATGATATTAAATGATATTAATGATCATCATTGGTTTAACAATCTTACTTTAATTAATCATACATATATCATTCACTTAGTTCAGAGGGATAAGCCAATACCCTGAACTTCATAGTAAATATAAACAGAAATTACAAATAGAAAATGTAAATAGATCAAATAACACAAATCAACAGACAGGCTTCTAGCTGTCTGACCAGGGAATTACATAGGTCCCAGAGAAAGAGGCACCAACATCTGGGTTTTAAAAGCCAGGAGGCTCCAATGGCTACCCAGAGTCTCATCTGGCCAAATCACCAATACTCTTCCAATAAGTGTGCCCCCAAAAGTGAAATTCTAACCTCTGAGTATATATATACACACTTCTTCAGGGTCAGAGGGCATCACAACCATGCAACTCAAACCCATATGAACTAGGCCTTCCCTTGACAAAAGCAGGTCATCAAAGACTCCAAATTCAATCAAAGATTCCTTAGCATTGAGAAGTACTCCAAAACAAAGACAACAAAAAGTCCACTTTGCTTGCCATTATATTTGAAAGGCAAGACTCATCAAAGGTACTTGATTACCTCAGTGCTGAGAAGCACTCCAAACAAAAGACAAAAGGGTTCCACTTTACCTGCCCCATTCAAACAAAGGCAAGACTCATTAAAGGCACTTGATGGCCTTAGCATTCCAAAGAGAAGAACAGCAAAAAAGTCCACCCTAATTACTATAAAAGCCAGGCACTGACTAAGTACTGGAAATACAAAGGAGAGAAAAAAAGAAAAAATTCATGAATTCAAGGAGTTTATCATCTAATGTAAGATATGACATCCAACAACTATATCAAATGAGACATATTCAGGACAGATTAGAGACAATCTCAGAGGAAAGGCATTAACATTAAGGGAAACTGGAAAGGCTTCCTTGGAGGATGCTTCCTTCAAGGTAAGCCAGAAGTTGGAGATGAGAGAGAGAGAGAGAGAGAGAGAGGAGAGAGAGAGAGAGAGAGAGGTCTAGGCAGGGGCATAGCCAGCTAAAATGCCTAGATTTGAGGAGAAGTAGTGTCAAGAACAACAAGAGGACAGTGTCACTGGATCATAGAGTAGGTAGAGGGGTGTAAGCAATAAGAAGGCTAGAGAACTACATGGGGTTGGATTATGAAGGGCTTTAAAAACCAAACAGAGGATTTTGTAGTTGAACTTGGAAGTAATGAGGAACTATTAGAGTTTATTAAATAGGGTGTTGACATGGTCAGACCTGCACTCTGGAAACATCACTTTGACTAGAAGGACGGACTGGAGTGGGAAGAAAGTTGTGGCAGCTAGACCAGCAAGTGGACTATTGCAATAATTCAACGGTGAGGTGGTAAGAGACTGTACTGGGTTGGTGGCAATGTCAGTGCAGAGAAAGGGACAAGAGAATATACAAAAGTAGAATCAATAGATGTTGGTTGGATATTGGAAAGATGAGAGATAGGTGTCAGAAGATACTTAGTTTATAGCCCTGGGTAACTAGATCACAGTATAAGATGAAGAGGTATGTTTACATAATAGTTCCTATGAAAAAGACCTGGAGATTTTAAGTTCAATAGGAAGCATCAGTACCACCTAACAGCCAAAATAACAAATTTAAGCTGCACTAAGAGAGGCTGTGTGTTTAGCACTATGGAACTAACAGTTCTGCAATCTTTTTCTGTCAGATTCTTTTTACAGAATTGTATTCAATTCTGGGTGCCCCATTCTAGGGAGCACCTTGATAAACCCAAAAGGGTCCAGAAGAAAGGATCCAGGGTGGTGAAGGGACTCTACATAGTAAGATATGTTGATCATTTGATGGAAATGGAAAAGTTAGGTCTGAAGAAGAAAAGACTTAGGGCAGATATCAGAATGGTGTTTAAGCATTTTAAGGACTTTCTGAGTTAAGGACTGGATAGAAATTTGTTATCTACTTGTTCCCAAGTGACAAAACTAGGGGAAATAGATGAAAGTTTTGCAAATGGACAAACATAGGCTTGCTCTAATTATAAAGCTATTTAACATGATAGCTAGCCTTCTCTAGAGCAGAGTAAGGAGGGAGGGAGACAGTTTGAAACTTAAAATGTAATAAAAATAAATTAAATCAAATTAAAAAAAATATGTATATATTAAAAAAGAATGACTACTAAAAGCAGTTCGAAAGATAATGTTTCAAAATTATAAAGAACAAGCATGGCTTGAAAGATGAGATATGAAAAGACATTCTCAGTCTCTCATTTGCAGAGCTAAGAGGTCCACAAATTTTATGTTGTACATATTTTCAGATTTTTTTGATGTGTTAATTATGATTTTCCTTTCTTTTTTCCTTTTTAAACAAATCTTTAAAAATATTCTTTTTCTATGAGATGGCTCTTTTTTCGGGGGGGGATAACAGGGAAAACTGTGGTGATATAAAAATTAAACAAAATGAAAATTTAGTTATTAAAAAAATGATAGCTAGCCAAAAGTAGAATGTGTGAGGTAGTTGGTTCCCTGCACTAAGGTTATTTAAGAAAGAATGGTCAAATATTTTTCCTCTATGTTGTATTGAGCCTCCTTTAGAGCTATGGTTTCCATGGGTTGGCCTCTGAGGTATAGCTCTGAGATTCTCTGATCATTATAATATAAATTAAAGTATGATAAGTGAACAAAGGTCTAGGAGAACTTTGAGGAGAGACACATTACACCTAGCTGAGAGGGAACAAAGAAGATCTCTACTTCATGGGGAAAAGAGCACTTGGGTTAGAGCTTAAAGGATGTATAGGATTTCAACAGGTGGAGATGGGATGGGGGAAGGCAGAGGTTTACTTGAATAGGGCCTAATTGTTAAATTTTCGGTGTGAGAATTTACACCTAAGAAGTTAGTGAATCAACATATTAGGGCTTGATTTATTGTTTTGCTGATCGTCTAGACTTAAGGAAGTGATGAAAAAATGTTAAGTATATGTTAACTTAAAAGTGTGTCTTGAGTACATTTTTTTTTCCTCCCGAGAACTGGTTGTTAAACATTTACCAGCATATCACTGGGTGGGGAGAGAGGGAAAAAAGACTCCATTCTAAATAGAGAATACATACATTCATAGAAGCAGGAGAGACTGAATGACCATAATTCTATTTGATTTGATTATAGAAGATGTGAAGGGTAATTTAGAGAGAGAAGACTGAAATGGTCAGTTGGCAGAAATACCAAACACACATGACATAGGTTAACTATTTTCAGGGATTATAAGTGCCATAAAGTATTTTGTTCAGTCATTTTCAGTCCTGTCTGACCCTTCATGACCCCACTTGACAAATATATTGGAGTGGTTTGCCATTTCCTTCTCCAGCTCATTTTACAGAAGAGGAAACTGAAGCAAACAGAGTTAACTGACTTGCCCAGAGTCACACAGGCAGTAAGTGTCTGAAGACAAATTTGAATTCAAGAGGATGAGTCTTCCTGACTCCAGGTCCAACACTCCATTCACGGTGCCACCTAGATGTATCTCCAAAATGTATGCTTTATGGGAATTTATGGGAGGATATGGGCTAGAGGCTCTCATGATGGGAAGGCAGGACCTGCATTGTTAGGGGGGAGTATACACATCAATGACATCACACATCCAATGGATAATTGCATAATTAAGAACATATAATGCTAAGACTATGCTGAACAGAATGTCCTAATGCTGTTATTAGACCACAGGTTCTTCCTTCTTTCCTTCCTTCCTTTCGCCCTTCCTTCCTTCCTTCCTTCCTTCCTTCCTTCCTTCCTTCCTTCCTTCCTTCTTTCCTTCTTTCCTTCCTTCCTCTTCTCTTCCTCTCTCTCTCTCTGCCTCCCTCTACTTCTTTCTTTCTTTCTTTCTTTCTTTCTTTCTTTCTTTCTTTCTTTCTTTTTTCTTTCTTTCTTTCTTTCTTTCTCTTCCTTCCTTCCTTCCTTCCTTTCCTTCCTTCCTTCCTTCTTCCTTCCTTCTTCTTTCTTTTCTTTCTTTCTTTCTTTCTTTCTTTCTTTCTTTCTTTCTTTCTCTTCTTTCCTTCCTTCCCTCCTTGCTTGCTTCTCTCTCTCTCTCTCTCTCTCTCTCTCTCTCTCTCTCTCTCTCTCTCTTTCTTCTTTCCCTTGGTCCACATACAGTATCACACCCTTACCTGCAGGTGCCCTGCCTAAAGGGAATAGAAATTTTTGATCTCTGAAACTTTTCCCCCTTTGCTCTTAAAGACCATCCTAACCCCAAATCCCTCTGGTTCTCTAAATCACTCTAACTCTCATTTATTGGCCAAGAATAGGTCCCAGGCCAGACCCTACTTAATCATCATTTGAGCCCAGATTGGCTCAGAATGAATGTAAATAGCAATCATTTCAGTTTTGGCCAGAAACCCTGAGGGTCTTCCCCTCAGACCTAATTTCTTTTAAAGAGGCCATTCTTTGCCTCATTTCCTATTGAGCCTTAATCATTAAATAGGTTTACCCTCAGTCAATCTGAAACCTGTTAAAGATTTTAGCTTGAAGAGGCCAAGGTTCCCCACTATATCTAGGCCATCTCCAGTTGTTCTGATTGATATCTGGCCACTGGACCCAGATGGCTCTGGAGGTGAAAGTGAGGCTGGTGACTTTGCACAGCCCTCCCTCACTTACATGTCAGGGTATCACCTTCCTGGTGTCATGGTCCTCTTGGAGAACAAAGGACAAACAGCAATCTTACCAGATGGGTCTATAGACGTAGAATATGTGGGAATCATAGAAATATAGAGTCTTCAGGGACGTTAGGGGTTATGTAGTCCAGCCTCTTCATTTTCTAGATAAAGGAACTGAGACCCAGGGAGATAAAACATTTTGTCTAAGTTCACACAGAAAATTGGTGGCATAGCCTGGAGTTTGATCTTGCTGCGTCTATTTGCTGTCAAATGTTCTTTCCGTCACACCAAGCTGCCTCTGATCTGACTTATGCTATACTGACCCTTTGGCATACACTGGAAGTGGTTCTCTGAACAATTCCTGGCTATTAATTTTAATCACTCATCCCACTTTTATGAAAGTAGAGAACAGGAACAGTTCAGGGTATCTGAGTTTTCTGCTTGTTCAGATTCTGTCGTCAGTAGATTTGGTATTGCTTGATCGATCGGTTTGTTTCTAGAATTGAAGTCCCTCACAGATTATCCATCTTTCCTTTTCCCTCTCATTCCAAGTATGTCATAGTGTGAGGGGATGCTTTGGTTTATGAATTTTGTCAAATGAGATAATATTTGTAAATCCCTAAATACGGTGCCAGGCACATATTAAGTGCTATATAAATGCTAGGCATTATTATCATTACTCTTATTATGATGTAGTACAATGTGAGGGTTAATGAGACACTTGGAGACTTTCAGATAGGTTTCTCTCTCTGAATATCGACTGCATATACGAATTAAAACATGCATGGTATCAGAATCTAAGATGACTCCAAAGAGGCAACAAAGTAGATGGCAATTTTAAACTTAAGTCATGTTCATGGTCATCATAAAATGAAATATTGCAAAATGTCTTCATGATAAAGGTCAGCATATAAAATAAGCTTAATTAGTCCACACTAAACAATTGGCTCAGTGCACATTTATCGAGGCGGCATGAAAGTATTTTGTAAAACTAGAAGGTGTAGGTAAAAACTATTCAAATGTGGCCTTTTTGGGTGCAGGACACTCAGCACAGAAATGGTGACCCAAAGTTTTGGACTAGAAAAATAATCATTCATTGAATGATTCAGCTCAATAAATCTATTTTATTATTTGCCAGCTGTACACAAGGCACAGGGCTAGACACTAGGAATGCAGATCACTACCTTTAAGGTGGCTCTTTAAGGTTGGCAAAATATTGTACATGTGTTACCTCATTTGGTGTTCACTATAATTCTGTAAAGTAGATATTATTATCTAAATTTTAACAGAGGAAGAAACTGAGGCAGAGGGAAATGAAATGACTTTCTCAGAGTCAGACATCTGAGGCAAGATTCAAACTCAGAGTCCTAGCTTAAAATACAGCATTATTATCTGACAAGGAGATCAGAGCACAAGCAGAGGTCTTAGCCAAGGGAAGAAACAGACATTTCTCAAAGACTGGGACAGAGGAGGAGAGGACTGGTGAAGATGATGCAATGTCTTGGAGTGGGGGCCAAATTAAATTCAGTTCAACTTAACATTTAAAAGCATGCTACGTGTAGGACCCTCAGGGCTAAAGATGATGACAGCTCACATTTATAGAGTGCTTTAAAGTTTGCAACCTGCTTTGAAATACTATGTCATTTTATTCTCACAACAAGCCTGGGAAGGAGAGGCTATTATTAATATTCCCATTCTACAGACAGGCAAACTGAGGCAGATGGTGATTTTTTTTTTCTTTCTTTTTTTTAGGTGACTTACCCAGAGTCACACAAGAAGTATCTAAGGCTGGTTTGGAATGCAGATCCTCCTGATTCCAGGCCCAGGAATGTATCAACTGTTCCACCTAGCTGCCTCTAACAGAGACGTGAGTCAATCTCTCACATCTAGGTATTGATAATCTGGTTAAGATAATGATAATTTCTAAAAGAAATATTGGAGATCTATGCAATACCATTGCAAATTTTTTTTAAATTGTAATTGGGGCAAACCTGGATGCTTTACTCATCATTTTAATACTGTTGGTAACTCTAACAGATTGGAATTTGTACAGATTGACAAAGATAGGAGTGATGGGAGGATGTGCCAAGATGTCCCTGCTCTTGACCACCTCCTCGGAGAGATAAAGTCACAAAGGGGAAGTTGACTAGTTTACCGAGTTCTCATGAGTTAATTATGTTCCCACAGTTCCAGGATTCCAGGGACTAGGCCTTATTATATCAGAGAATGTTGCAAGGCAAGGAAGGTAACAGATCAACCAGACCAAGAGATTTTAGAGACAAGAAAACTCTGGCTCAAAGAAAGTGACTTGCTTAAAGTAGAAAGATTTATACCCAGGGCCTCTGTCTCCAATTCCATCACTCTCCACACTATTTAATGATTCTTAGCACATTCCTTCTTCATGACTGACTCTTTGACCACCCCTGTGTCTGGGGTCAGCCAGCCCACTCTTGTCTAGGATATTAGAATGGAGGTTATATCTAGCAGGATGATAGATTCAGAGCTTAAAGGGCTATTACAGGTCAGCTAGTCCAAGCCCCCTTATTTTACAGGTTAGGAAACTAAGCCCAGGAAAGTTAAGTAATTTGCTCAAGGTCACAGAAGTAGTAATCACCTCGCATTTTCACTCTCTAGCTGATAAAAGTGATTGGTGAGGTGTTTCAGCCCTTCTACATCTTGTTTCTACCCCACTCTCTCCCTCCATCCCCTCCCTCACTCCCTCTCTGCCTCCTCTGTCGCTTCCATCCCTTTGTCCTTCCTTCTGCCTTCCTCCTGCCCCACTCTCTCCCTCTCTTCCCTCTCTCCCTCTCTTCTCTGACTCTGTCTGTCTCTCCCTCTCCTCTCTCTCTCTCTCTCTCTCTCTCTCTCTCTCTCTCTCTCTCTCTCTTTCTGTTTCCTACCACATTTCTACTGCTACTTTAAAAGAGATCCTTGCTCACAATTTACTGTGAATGCATTGGTTTCAATAAATTCTCTCTGACAGTGACATCCAAGCACAACACAACAATATTTCTTGATGGTATCCAAAGTGACATTCTGAAGGGACCTCTAATACTGAAGTAGGTAATTATTCTGCCTTTTTTTATTTTGTATGTTATCGATTTCACAATATCATACATAAATTGGTGCTGTGGGACAGTAAATGCAACTTGAGTGTATAACCAATCTGAAAGAGGATCAATGGTCCCACAGCTAGGACAGCATGAATCCGAATAGACTTCAAATACTCATGTAAGAATTGCATTTTAAGTGAACTGTCTTGTAGATCTAGTGACTGGGAATTTTAGAACTGGAAGCAACCTTGGATATCTGATCCTTTTACTTTAAAAAGGAGGAAATGGAGTCCCCTTTCCATCCACTTTGAGTGTTTATTAAATACCTGAAAGGTACCATAAGTATATGAATGGTACCATGCCAGGTGTTAGGACTACATAAATAGTTCTGCCATCAAGAGACTTAAATGCTACTGGAGGTCCCCAAGGAAATGAGATGCTTTGCCTGAGATCATACATCTCGCTAGTAATAGATTGAAGACTACAAACCAGGCTTAATGGCCCCACATCCTGTGTTCTCTCCCTACACTGTGATGTCTGCTCAAAATCTTTGTCTAAGCCACTAATGTTGAAATTGCCACTTTTGATCCTTATAGTCTCCTTTACATGGACACATGGATTTTCAAGAACTCTAACTTCTATATTTTTAATAAATCTTGTGATTTCATTAGAATAGGGCATTCCTGCTTACAGATGTCCTTTTACTAATGAATATAAGTAACTAATTTGGAGCACATAGCCTTAAAAAGTTGCATGGAGCGCTCAGAGAGTGATGGATTTGTTCAAGGCCATAGAGCCAATATGTACCAGAGGTGGGGCTAGAACCTATGTCTCTGTGACTTTAAGGGCAAGGCTCTATCCACAATGCCATGCCACTTCCAATTTCTGTATTAGACTGCCTTACATTAGACTTTAGTAAACATATAGCAGGCCTGGGACACTTTTATTTGCAGTAAATGCAAACAAAATCCCCAAGTTGCCTAAATATAGGCATCTCTGACATAGCTTACACTACTATTTCTTTCAAAATACATACAGTGCTTGAGCCTTTGAATTTACTTTATCTTGGACTAATGAGAGTTTCAAAGATTTTTCTCAAAGGCTATATTTCAAAACTGAAGAGCAAATCCTCAATGGTGACAAATATCAGGGTGTCCTGTCCTTTTAAAAACACTGCTGGCTAATTGGTTGTCAAAACTATTGATTGACATCAAAATATAACCTGTATACCTCTGGTAGACAAAGCCTTCACAAAAATCCACGTACTATTTTATTTTTAAATGCCAAAATCTTGGTACCAGCGTCCCTCTGGCTTTCCACCTGTCTGCTTTGATAACATGACATTGAACTGACTTGCACGTCTGGGCCGTAATTTGACATCTTACAGCTATTCAGCAGAAGCAGCGATAGCAGCATCCTGGTAATAATACTAGTAAGAAAGACATCTGAACTTGGAATCTGAGGACCTGGGGTCCAATCCGGGCTCCAGACTGTCACCTGAGAGTCCCTTTATTTCTCGGTGTCTCAGATGCCTCATCTGTAAAATGGCAGTGATATTTCTTGCTCTGGCTACTCAGCAAGATTCTTAGGAGGAAGACACTTTTGAAATTTCTAAGCCCTCTAAGAATGTAAGCTACTGTTATTTTACATGGTACTTTATGGTTTTCCGAGCTCTTCATTTGAGTCTCACAATTCCTCTCCGAGATATGCAGAGCATTTCTTTCTTTTTTTTTTTTTTGATGGGAAAGGCAGGGCAATTGGGGTTAAGTGACTTGCCTAAGTTATTAAGTGTGTCAAGTGTCTGAGGCCAGATTTGAGCTCAGGTCCTCCTAACTCTGAGGCCGGTGCTCTACTCACTCTCCCATATGCAGGGCATTTCTTATGGTCATCCTTATTTAATGGGTTTAGAACCACGAAAAAAAGGATCTTGGGGCTAGAAATCAATCCATCTACAAGATTCTATTAAGCATTGGCTATTTGTTAGGCACAGTGCTAGGTGATGGGGATAAAAATGTAAAGAATGAAGCAACACCTACCCTCAAGTAGCTGACATTCTAATGGGGGAGACAAGGACAGTAGTAATCATCCACCCCGAATATCTGATTCTATGACTGAGACAGAAAAGTAAAATGAGCTTCTCCATGTTTTGTTGTTTGGTCATTTTTCACTCACGTCTGACTCTTCATGACCCCATTTGAGGTTTTCTGGGTGAAGATACTGCCATTTCCTTCTCTAGTTCATTTTACAGATGAGGAAACTGAGACAAACAGGGTTAAGTGCCTTGCTTAGCTAGTAAGTGTCTGAGGCCAGATCTGAGCTCAGGAAGGTGAGTCTTCCTGACTCTCAGCTCGGTATTCTATTCACTGCACCACCTAGCTTCCTTGGTGTTTCCAGATAGCAGATAATGGAATGTGTGCTCAAACTCAGTCTTCTTACTCTCAGACCAGTATGCCTCCCACGACACCACACCGCCACTCTACAGCAAAGTGGGCCAGTTCTACACGATGAAAGGTGTAACTGTGGGTCACCAAAAAGTCTATATGACCAAAGTACAACTCCTACTGATTTGTTAAGGTGCTAGGTGGTACAGTAGATAAATAGCGGCAGTTCTAGAATCAGGAAGATTAGAGTTCAATCAGGTCTAAGCTACTAGCTGTGTGACCTTGGGCCAGTCACTTAACCTCTGCTGGTTTAACTTTCCTCAACTGTAAAATGAGGATAAGAATAGCACCTACGTGGTAGCATTGTTGTGAGAATCGAATGGCACAGTATTTGTAGAATGCTTGGCATAGTACCTGGCACATAGTAAACACTATATAAAAGCTATCTATTATTATTATTGTGATCAATATTCCTTTGGAGACTTCCACAGACACTTTCATTTTAGCTGGTTTGGGGCTTG
Organism: Trichosurus vulpecula; assembly: GCF_011100635.1. NCBI lineage: Eukaryota > Metazoa > Chordata > Mammalia > Diprotodontia > Phalangeridae > Trichosurus > Trichosurus vulpecula. The sequence continues at coordinate 268,241,314 of NC_050575.1, read as the reverse complement.
TGTTACCTAGGGGTCGGGAATATTTATTACATATTAATTAACTAATATATTAGAATTCGTTTTGTGATTTTTCTCTTTGTTACTGATCAGAGAGCACAGCTCTGGGAGAATAGTCATAGTCATTGGCATTTACATAGTGTTTCAAGGCTGTTGATGGGCCTTATGTTATTTCATCTGATCCCCACAACAACTGCGTGAAGTAGGTAATATCACCATCGTCATTCTTTTACCGATCAGGAAACTGGAACCGCAAAAAGGCAAATGGCTTGCTCAGGATGCACAACTAATTGTGCAGTTGCCAGGATTTGAACATGCTATCCACAGTGTTCACCTTGATGCCTGAGATGAATAACAAAAACAAAAACAGGGGCCTGGGGAGATTTGTGAGTAGTAAGGGAGGATGGAAACAAAGAAGCATAGGCTGGTGGTAAATATTTATAAATGGCTGGGAGGGGGGGAAATGTGTACCACATATATTTCTAAGTTTATTATAACATTTTCTCTATCACTTTCTTAAGTCTAAAAAAAATCAACAAAACAAATAAATGCAGTTCTTATCTGTAGCTTTTGCTGATTTCTGAGGTGTAAATGCTCAGTTCTGAAAATGTAACAATCAGCTCTCCTAAGTTGAGCTGGTTCGAACTGGCTCCAGCACACTCCTGCATTGGCCCTTATGGATTATCGACAGATGGAGTTACCCTGGGGACCTAGGGTCTAGGACTATGCTTAGGTGGTGCTAGGATCAGGAGTGAGACTAGGAAGTTCCAAGTGGAGATTTTGAAGATAACAGAACTGGTGGCGTTTGCTCTACTTACTTCCAGTATCAAGTCCAAGTTGCTTGTCTATCTATTAAGCCTTTTCGTGGGTCAAGAAATGAAATTTTTTTTTCCTGAATGCTCTCCATCAACTCAATGTTTTTTTTTAAAGTATAATCTCTTTAAAATGAACACTAAAGATAGCTTCAAAGGGCTGTTGCATGTTGAGGGTCTGTGTGGGAATGAGGAGGGACAATATTATAGCTTTGATGAAGTGTTATGAACCAAGGGAAATTATGCACATGTGCCTCAGGATTTTTGTGTTTTAAGCCCTACCTAGATAAGTCAGTCAATCAAGAAGCATTTATTAAGTGCCAGGCACTGTGCTAGGTACTAAAGAGAGTCACCTTTGTCTCCTACCAGATGCCATTGGTCATCAGCCAGCAGCTGGGGGTTGGCCAGCTTGTACTCCTAGAATAGATGTGGGATGCATAACATAAAGAACAATACTGAGACCTTATCGCTGCTTTCAGCTCAGTTTCTTCTTCTAAGTTGCCTTTCTTTCACTGTTTTCCGAAAGCCTTCTCTTCCACCTATTGCCCATACAAACTACAGACTCTTTTTATTTTCCCATTCATGTCAAAACATTTCTGCAATGTATGAGGATCTGTGTATAAGTTATAGCTTCTGCTAAATGACTGATTCTTAGCACTCCTGTAACACTTATAATTTTCAAAGCATTCTACGAACATGATTTGATTAATCCTAATGCGTCCCTGAGAGAAGTCTATAACAAGCTAACGAACTGGATTTTATCTTAGAGTTATTTTTAAATGTGGTCCAATGATGGAAGAGACAAAGAAGGGTTTGGTGAGAAAGTATATCATTTGCTCTTATTTGTTGCTTCCTAAAAATAACGATGCAGCAAATTGAGTTGGGTAACACTCATAAGGATATTAAGCTTTTATCCACCTGGAATTAATCTTTTCCAAGCATCATCTATTGCCTATGCAGTGTATTCATCAAAGCAACATATGGAGAAAATACCCTGGGAACAATGAAATTTTCATTTCTTGACACATATGAAAAGGCCTTAATAGATAGGCAAGCAATTTGGACTTGATGCTAGAGGTTAGTAGAACAAAGGCCTCCAGTTCTGTTATCTTCAAAATTTCCACTTGGGCCTTTATAGTCTCACTCCTGAGGTGACATGTGTGATAACCAGGCGCATAACAAGGATGTTTGAAAGGAATAGCCTCACCCCAGCTTCACCACATATCATTTGCAGTTTTCTGAAATTGAGATTTTCTATTCTCCCTATTTAGAAGGAAGAAACAGGGCTTGCTGGGTGATAAAATATAGGGGACAAAAGAAAGGGGATGGAAAAATATTTTCTTAGGTCCTTTTTTAATCACTTTAAATTTTCATGGCCCTAATATCTATTACTTTAAATTTTCTGTTTTAACCAACAGGTGGTGGTATATGGCAAGGTTTGGTGGTTCTGGTGGAAAACAAAAGTGAAAAGTGAAAAGGAGAGGTACTGGTTCTTCTGACCCCTGCTTTAGGAGTGTGGGTTGGTCAAATGCTTTCCAGATTACACTTTTTTTCTCAATGTGTACCCGAGGAGTTAAACAGAAGGGCTTCCTCTGTCGCAGTCCTCCAAACCAACCCTCCATACCTTCGAAATACAATCTTTATCACAGAGAAATTGCCATCTATCATGGTTTTATATGCAGCAAATCGGGAATTAGAAATAGCTTAAAGACATAAAGAAATAATGTAGAAATGCTTGTCAGCAACCAGCGCTAGGAGAGAAGAAGAGAAGTTAAACCTTTCACTGTCCTTTAGTGGAATAATAAGAAACCATAGCTTCGATCCATTTCAGCTACCCCCTTCAGAATTTTTTTTCCCCACAGAAGAGAGGAGGCTGTGACCCCCGTAGTCAAGCCTACAATGCCCAGATAGTCTCTGAACTTCCACGCAAAACATCTGTAAATGCACTTTCCCTCTACCTCTCTCTCTCCCCTCTCCCCTCTTCCTCCTCTCTCTCCTCCCCCTTTCTCTCTCTCTCTCTCTTTCTCTCACTCTCTCTTCTCTCCACCTATCATTGTACTGCTGCTGCTGCTGCTGCTGCTGTTGCTGCCAATCTTTCCTACCTCTCCCACCTTCTTCATTTAAACATTCTGGTCTGGCAGAGGTCTGCTCCAGCTCAGCACTTAGAATGGTCTCAGTCTCTTCCAGGGAAGAAAGAAAACATTGTCTCTCTGTTACTAGAATTCCCTGAATTCGAGCAGTTAGGTCTTAGAGCTTTTTCCTGACTGCAGGCAAATTTGTCTGAATATCCAGTCATGCTACACTAACCTTTGATACGTAATAGTAATAGCTATCATTTATATTGTTTTTAAATATTGACATACTTTTTTATGTGTTATTTCATCTGATCCTCATCATAACCCTATGAGTTGGGTGGTACCATTTTCTTCATTTTACAGATAAAGAGACTGAGGCTGAGCAAAGCTGTTTGACTTGTTCGGGGTCACATGGCTAGTTAACATCTGAAGGCAGGATTTGAATTCATCTTCTTCATTCCAAGTCCAGAACTCTTACCCACGACATCCTAAGTTCCAACTATTTCCTAAGTTTCATGTTCTGTAACAAATTCATTCTTGAAGGAGTAAAACTAAAACCTGCAAGCTTTTACTTGACTGATATTAAAGAATTATAACAACATATTAAAGAATAAAAGATTGTCGTGGAGGACTACAAAAGGCTTTGACTACAATAAGTGAAGCTAGGTGGGGGACCAAATCAACCCCACGTGCTTATAACACTCCAATTAGGGAGCAGAAGAACGAGGAATCCGCTTGAGATTCTCATCATCCGGGAATAGATTATTAACAGAGCAATCAGGGCAGCCACCCCATGGCCCTCGTCTGGTGAGGCCCCTCCATGATTCAGGTGATGATTGAGGATGGAAGCCGAAGAAAGCATGGAAGTTGTATTGCTGCCAAGATTACCAGAAAGAATGATTAAGTGACTTTGAAAGGAAAGAAAGGAGTGAGTCCAGGAGAAGGGGATGCATTTTGGAGTTGCTCCAAGGTTCTTTAAAACCTTAATCAAGCCTGATGAGGCTCCAAAAGTCACGATCCTGTCCGATTAGGTAACAGCCTCTTTGGTATAGTGGTTTGAGATGTCACTGTAGCCTGGAAGAGTGGTGAACTTCCAAACCATCTAGTACACTGCTGCCAGAGAATCCTTCCAAAAACATTCCTTTCAGCACACTTCTCACCATTCTCTTACTTAAAAGCCTACAATAACTCTGTTTCTTTTAGGATGAAGCTTGAAGTCCTCTACCTGACATTCAAAGTCGTTTATAATCTGCACCCCATCACCCTGCCTCCATTTCTGCCTATCCAACCATATCTCATTTATTCTTCCAGAGAGTTGCAATTTTAGAGTTGGAAGGGTCCTCCGAGGTCAACCGATACTACATCATTCCCCTGCTCAATAAACTGCAGTGGTTCTCTAAGGTCAAATATAAACTCTGTTTTGAATTTAAAGACTTTCACAACCTGTGCCGATTTATCTTTCTGGACTCATTAAGCATCGTTCTCCTGTATGCATTCCCCAGACCAATCAAACTGGCCTTCTGTCTGTTTCTCATAAGTGATATTCTGTCTCCTAACATAGCTAGCATGTAGACAATCTCCTATGCCTAGATTGCTCTCCCTCCTTGTTGCTATCTCTTAGAATCCTTAGTTTCCTTCAAAATACAGATCAAATACCATTTCCTCCATGAAGCTTTTCTTGATCTCCACAATAGCTAGTGCCTTTTTCCTCTAAATGACCTTGTATGAATTTTGTATGTGTTCCGTGTATATATACGTGTATATATGCATATGTGTATATATATATGTGTGTATGTGTGTGTATATGCATGTGTACATATTGTCTCTCCTAATTGAATGCAAGCTCCTTATGGGCAGAGCACCCTTCCTTTTTTGTCTTTGTATCTCTGGTACCTAGCACAGTACCTGGCATATAGAAGGAACTTAGTAAGTGATTGTTTATTGGTTGATTTTTTTGAATAAGAATTCTGTCTTCAAAGTACCTACTTAATGGTCATCCAGACTTTACTCAAGGATTTCCAGGAAAGGGGAATTCATTGTCTCCTGGGATAACTTATTCCACTTTTGGATAGCTCTAATTATTAGGAAGTATTTCTTTGCCTCAAGTCTAAACTTGGCCCCTTTTGAATTCCATCTGTTGCTCCTGATTCTGTCCTGGGAGGCCATGTAGAACAAGTTGAATCCATCTTCTTCATGGAAGCCCTTCAAACCTTTCAAGAATACTGTTTTATTCCTCCTAAACCTTCACATTCCTTCAGCCAAAACTCAAATGGCATAGTCTCAAGCCCCTTCACTGTTCTTTTGCCTTCCTCTGGATATTCTTCAATGTATTAATGTCTATATGGCAAAAGGACTGAACATGCTGCTCTAGGTGTAGTCTGATGGGGACAGAATATAATGAGATCTCCCTAGTTCCACACACTGATTTTAATGAAGCCCAAGATCATATCAGCTTTCTTTCCTTTGATTCATATTGAGTTTACAGATCACTAAATCTTTTTCAGATGAATTATTATCCAGCCACATCCTCTTATCTTGAGAAGTTGATTTTTTTTTAACTGAAGTAAACTTGACATTTTATCCCAATCTTCTAGCCTTTCCTGATCTTTTTCAGTGGTGATTGGTTACCTTAGTATCATCAACAAAGTTGAGAAGCACCATGGAGTCAAGCAAAGATTCCTGAGACATTCCTGTTGGAGACTCTCAAACAAGCTTACCGCAAACCATTAATAACTACTTTGAGGGTTTACCCAGGGCTGGGGAACCTATAGCCTCAAGGCCATATGTGGCCTTCCAGATCCTCAAGTACAACCCTTTGACTGAATATTGTGAAGTTTGGATTCAGTCAAAGGGCCACACTTGAGGACCTAGAGGGCCACATGTGGCCTCAAGGCAGCAGGTCTAACCATTTAATTTGTTCTTGATATTCCTAATAGTTGTATCATCTGACCTACATTCCTCCATCTTTCCTACAAAAAGAACAAGAATGACTTTACCAAATGCTTTGATAAAAGCTAAGTGGATTCAACATCCATTTATTAAAACACCCACTATGTGCACATTTCTATTCTACAGTACAAATCCTTTGAATCTCTTACACTGCTCCACTTTCCCACTCTCTCCAATATGCTATTTCTGTCCAAAATGCTCATTCCTGTCTTTTTGTCTTTGATCAGTGTTGCTTTTTTGTCGTCTTCTCTATCTATCTAAATTCTATTCGACCCACCAGACCCATTCTGTTGATTTCCCCTTGCTTCCATGAGGCCTGCACTGAATTTTCCTTTCTCTGAACTTCTCCAGCAGTCAGAATCCATCCCAACCATTTTAGCTCTTTATTGTATACTGCTTCTAATAATTCTCTCATTTTAACATGTATACAAATCTTGTCTCCTTGGCATGGATAATCGGCTTCTTAAGGAAAGCGATATGCCATTCTTCCTCTTTTGTCCTCCTCAGGCCTAGATCCATAATAGGTGTTTAAATACTTGTTAACTTGACCTTACAGAGTTTTCTAGAAGAGTATTGAATCAGGAAAAAGGGACTTGAATCTCTTGACAATAGTGATGGACAGTGCAGTTTTGTATCTGTAACCAAATTGGAAGAGATCATCCTGTCCTTGCAATTTGTACCTCATTACATATTAATGAGGTGATGTTCTTAGCAATCAATTCTACGCCAAGTAGACCTGTGCTGTAATCTATCTTCTCCTTACCCAAGGAAGCCTACACAAAGCAAGACTTATTCTGTATCTTAAAACTGCCAGCAGCAAGTGTTAAGCAATACAAAGTACCAGATAAACAACTTCAAGTAATAAACTGGGATTTAAGGTACTCTTGGAAAAAGTTATGATGCAGTCAGAACTTACTCACCCAGTTTGCTGAGTAAAACCTTTTTTTTCCCGTGGAAGAAAACGAAGTCAGTTTCTGTATTTACTGGTATCCATCTTGTATACTGCACCATAAAATAAAATAGAATTACTGTTTCATATTTCTGGATCCATATTTGTACTATCTCCAATGTGGGCCAAAGTAATGTATTACCTATTGGTATATATAAGAAAGGTGGAAGAAACCTGGATAAAAGCAAAGCTACTGTTAAATCCTTAGGATGAAATTAAACACAACATTGGATTTTTGGTAAGAACAAGCTTTGTTGAGAATGCAAATGACGGGCAAGATCCCCAGTTCAGAAGTGGCTATTCGGTATTGTTCAAGAATGTTAGAGAGTGCTGCTGATGGAGGCTCAGTGCAGATGGGGAGCGGCAATTTCATGTCGATACATTTTAAGAGAGCACCTTTAGGTTTTGGGTCACTGTTCCAGGTCTTCTTGGGCCATATTACAGAATGATGAGAGACAATAAAATAATTTTGAAATGAGCACTGAACCACAAGTAGTAAGGGTTGTGTTTCTGATTGGACCATTTTGTCAGTAACCTTAAGCAAATCAATTTACTTTTTATGTGCTGTGGGTGTCGTCATCTGTAAAATGATAGCTTGTAAAATTAGAATACTTGTTTCAAAAGTGTTTTGAGGACCATTGAGAAGTAATGTGATTGTTTAAGGAGAGGCAGCATGGCAGAGTAGAATCACTTGATTCCAAGGAAGCTGGACTTGGAATTAGGAAGCCCTGAGTTCAAATACTGTCTCTGGCACCTATTAGCTGTGTGATCATTAGAAAAATCAGTTAACAATTCTGAGCTTCAGGTCACTTCCTAAGACAATGATTTATCAATAGTTTCAGTCTTCATCAATGGAGAGAGTTCTCATACTGATCAAATAATTAGTCCTTAACATATTCATTGACAACTATATATATGTGTGTGTGTATGTATGTATATGGATATGTAATTTAAACATATATATATATACACACACATCTGCCCGTATATATGTTCACACATACATATTCTATAGTGTGTATTTATGTGTGGAATAAACTTTAATAGCTTAAAACTGCACTAAGACTTTTGGGTTACCCTGCATAATACTTATATATCTATGTGCATATATACACATGTACATAGAAACATACATACTTTTTAATATAAAAATTATTCTTAGTTCACAGACAATACCAAAACAGCTGATGAGCCAGATTTGGTCCTCAGGACTTAGTTTGCCAATCCCCATCACTGAAATGTTGAAGAAGTTTGTCTATTTCTTTCTATCTTTATATATGTAATACTTTTCTTCATGTAACCTTTATGTATTTCTTCTTGGTTTGGGTGCATATCAACTCATATTTTGGCTCCAAGCTTAATTTTTTCCCATCTATGAATCCCAGCAAAATAGGCAACATCAATCACATGGCTTACATCTTGGTTGTACAAAAATGGATAATTTAGTTAAGTTTTGTAAGTGTGGTAAGTCTCAGGAAAATACAATAAACAGCAAATACTGTCAGCACCTATTTCCCAAAGCAAACCACCTCCAAGGCTCTAGGGCAGAAGGAAGTTTTATCTAAAGGAACAATTGCTCATAATACCATTGGATCATAGTATCAATAGCTGGAAGGGACCTTAAGTCTTATGGGCCATTGGACAAAGATCACAAATTTAGAAAACTAATAACTGTTAATTGCCAAATCTTATGATTTTTTTCCTCAGTCTTCATCCTTCTGAAGTTCAGTATTTGACTTTGCTGACCACTCCCTCCCCCTGGATATTCTCTGCTTTTTTGTGATATTACTTTTTCTTGATTCTCCGCTTGTTTATCTGATCACTCCTTCTGTTTTCCTCCCTGGCATTTTGTACATATTACATGACCTAATTGTAGCTGTCCTCTGAGCCTCTCTCCTAGTCCTCTTCTCACTCTGCATTCTCACTTGGTGACCTCTTCAGCTCTGGTCTTTCATACAGGTAACTTCAAAATCTATATTCCACATACCAGTCTTTCTCCTGAGCTCCATTCCATCCTCCACTCAGCTGCCAAAGTAATCTCTCTAAAGTGCCTGTCCAACCATATTTTACCCCTTACACTTCCATTCAATAAACTTCAGTGGCTACCTATTGCCACTAGAAACAAATATGAAGTCTTCTGCCTGGCATTTAAAACCCTTTACACCCTCATCCCCTCTGACCTTCCTAATCTTCTGATACTTTACTTCTGTCCATGTATTCTATAATTCAATGAACCTATCCTTCTTGCTGCCCCTTGCATGTGACACTCCAAATCCATGACTGTTTCCTGTCCCCTATGCCTGGAATGTTACCCCTCTGCATCTGCACCTCTGAGCTTTCCTGACTTGCTCCAGGACTCAGCTCAAATCCCACCTTCTGACTTTTCTTGGGTCTTCCCATGACTAGTCCCTTCCCTCTGAGATTACTTTTTATGTATGCTGTATAGATCTTGCAAGTGCAGTTATTTCTGTCTTGCGCTCTCCATTAGAATGTGAGCTCTTTGAAAGCAGGGACTTCATTTTTGTCTTTGTCTCCCTGGTGCTTACTGCAGTACTTGGTGCATAGGAAGTGCTTAGTACATGCTCATTGACTGATTAACTAGCTGTGTGAACATAAGAACATAATTTAACCTTTATGTACTTTGAGCAATTCCTCGGGGGTTTACATACTAAGTCATAGGCAGATTATCATCTGCATCAATAGAGGGAGACTTTCCATTAGTGAAACAGGAGTTCTTTTGGTGATGAAATCACAGACCCTCCCCATATTCATATATTACTGGCATCCTTCATGAAAATATGGAAAGGAAGAGTAGGATCTCCCAAATGGTTCTCTAGTGCCAGCTAGGTGGCACAGTGAATAGAGTGCAGCATCTGCCTGCAGTCGGGAAAGATCTGAGTTCAAATTCAGACTCAGAAACTTCCTAGCTCTGTGACCTTGTCATTTAACTTCTGTCACAGTTTTCTCAACTATAAAATTGTGATAATTATAGAACCCACTTCACAGTATTGTTGTGTGTCAAATGAGAACATACTTGTAAAGTGCTTAGCACAGTGCGTGGAACATAGTAGATGCTTAAAAATGCAGGTTCATTCCCCACCCTTCTGTATTTCAGAACTCATTTTATAGTCACACAATTGATGGAAAGGTACAAAGAATACAAGGTCCTTCATGCTTATTTTTTGCTGACCAAAAATATATTTATTTGTTATAACAAAATTGTCTGTCAACCAGTTATCTTTCATGTTAAGATATAGTTGTCCCTTCCATATCACTACTTTCCCCATCCCAGTTTTGATATGTCATGAGTCAGCATAAGAAAATAAATGGGAGATTTTGAAGAGTTTTACAAATGCTGGAAATGATACATGGAGGCCAGCAGATGCCACAGAAAGTTTAGAAACTCAGAAATGCATAAAATATATGTATAGTATCGCATAATATCAAACCAAATTTTATAATAAGGTGCTGTAAACCCACAAAAGAAAAAGGAAAAATTCAAACTTCTCCTGTGGTATGAAGGGAGGGCTAAAACATTTAACATGGATTTTCCAGATTGTGGGGACATGGAAGGGATAATTGTGTTATGAACCTAAAAGATTCCTTAATAGCTATAGCACCAAATATAATTGTCTGATGATCATCATCAAGGAAGACACGAAATGAGGACACACAAAGGGTTTGCCATTGTCATGGAAAAGATCCACCACAGAATTCAAATGGAGGAGGGATTCCCTATAGATTGTATGGACTTCCAGATGCCGTGTTCCCATTTGTGGATGACATTGCACTGATTACATCAAGCTGTAAAACACTTCAGAGCTTCCTAAATGAGATTCATAATTGTTCAAGAGTTTGTCCTAACTATCCACACAAGAAAAACTAATATAGATACAGAATGTCTACCGTCCATAATATAATGTAATAAGCAGTTAGATGAGCAGCCCACAGACCTGGTCTATCAGTGTATCTATGAGAGACAGACACTGCAGATGGACAGTGAATTGGTCTCAGAATTCAATGGGAGGAAGAGAGAGCTAGATTGCATTTGGAATATAATGCAGAACTTTCAGTGAGCCCTGAAATAAAATGCCATCTTTTTCAAACCAATATTCTTTGGGTGACACTCTATGTCTTCGAATCACAGAGTACCGCAGTCTCCAAGGAATCAAGACTGCAAACCAGCCAAAGGGCAATGGAGAGACACACGTCATGTGTAAATAAGATATAAATAACATCAACAACAGTGAATTACATGTCTGAAAATGTGGCATAAAACCTATCATCAAAAATACATATGATGGCAAAATAATGTGGGTTAGTCGTTAAGGGATTGGCAATCTCTTACTGGGCATTTGTGCCCCAGAGATGGGCATTTGTGTCCACTTAATGTAAAAAAGATCTAGGAAAAAGTATTGCTGAACTTTAGGTGCCTCTCCTGTGGAAGATTTATGGGAAAATATGGAAAAGGATGACAAGTTATGAGTGAATTGTGATTTTCCCTCAGTGGAAGGAATGCTTAAATTAACATCACGTCGTATATTAAATTGTGTGATATATGCATATGTACATATGTGTGCATCTTTGTGTATATGTACATGTATGTCTGTGTATATTTATATGTATAGAGAGAGGGTGGAGAGGGAGGAAATAGGGGAGAGAAAAGAGAGGAGAGAGAGAGAGAGAGAGGGAGAGAGAGAGAGAGAGAGAGAGAGAGAGAGAGAGAGAGAGAGAAAGAGAGAGAGAGAGAAAGAGAGAATGGATGAAAATCCAGTCCTATTATTTCATTGGTGTAGGGAATGTAGGGAATTTCTACCATGAAAATTACCCCCATTGATAGAAATCAGCACTAATATACACTTAGGGAATTTTCTGAGACCCTGAGAGGTGAAATGATTTCAGAGTCATTATATGCAGCCGGTATAGTTTAGAGGCAGAACTTGAACCCAGGTCTTCCTCCCTCCAAGGCTGCCCTTCCATCTGTCATATTGCTCCTGACATATGAGTATGTATATCTATATATGCAGATATATTCAGAGAAATATATATACACAAATATATGTGTATGTGTGTATATATGTGTACGTGTATACATACATACATACATACATACATATATAGATATAGATATATATAAATTTATGTCTGATCCTATTTTGTGCCAAGCACCGTGTTAGGAGGAAAGGTGTTGTCACATGAGAAACAGAGGAGAAATTACCCAAATCTTAGCCCTTAAAAGCTGTCTAGATGGAAGCCACATGATTCTGAACCTAAGCTGATACAAACTCAACCATGCTCTTAAACCTAGTGTACCATCCACATAATTCTTAGTATAGAAAAGTTTATAAAAGAAACTAGGTCTATGAAACTCTTCCCTCTTCCTACCTCTCCACAATAAATGTTTCCTATAAAATTTCCAAGACAATATCAGCTACTAAAACAGCTTGGAAAGAAAGATGAGGTTAACACCGTTGGTAACCAGAAGGCACTAGTTCATGCATTTCCCCTAGAGAACAATTGGTTATTTTTGCAATAAAAGAAATGGAATTTTGACCTTTGTGCACTGAAGTTTATAACACAATCCCCTTTTAGCTCCAAATGAGTTTTCTGGGCTGGAAGGAGGAAAGGAGTTATTTTTGTTCCTTAGATTGACAAATGAGATAGCCCTGCACTGAACTTGGTTCTATACATTTTTGAGTTTTTGATTATATTTAGAAAATCCTATATTCTTTCCATCTAATGAAATGTTGTTATTCAGCTGTGTCCAAGTCTTTGTGACCCCATTTGGTATTTTCTTAACAAAGATATTGGAGTGGTTTGCCATTTCCTCATCCATCTCCTTTTACAGATGAGGGAACTAAGGCAAATGGTTAAGGGACTTGCCCAGGGTCACACAGTTAATAAATGTCTCAGGCTGGATTTGAACTCATATCTTCTTGACTCTAGGCCTAGCATTCTATTTACTGTGCCACCTCCTTGCTCTTATATGTATATAACGCCATTTCCATTTAGTGATTCTAGAAGGAAGCCTACAAGCTAAATTATAGCAAATTAACTTCGTTCATTTTACAAATATTAATTAAATCCTACCTTAATTCTCTCTTAAATATTTGAAGGGAAGTCGTGTGGATAAGGGATTAGATATTGTTTTTTCTGTATATGAAAGGGCAGATCTAGGACTGCTGAACAATTATTGCAAAGAAGAAAATTCAGGTTTGACTTAAGTAAAAATTGTTGAGAACTGTGGCACAAGCCTCCTCAAGAGATAGTGGGTTTACCCTCTAGTTACCAAGGGCATTTCATTAACAATGATTCAAAAAAACCTTTTAAACAAAGGCAGAATGGCCACTTATTAGGTATTTTGGAGAGAGGTTGCCTGCTCAGGAATAAGTTGGAAAAGACAATGTCTGGGGGTACTTTCCAGCTCTGTTATTAAATTTAATTTAGCAAACATTTTTCAAATCACTATTGTATTCAAGGAATTGGATTGGGTTCTGAGGATAGAAAAATATGAAACTCTCCCTGTCCACAAGGAGCTACCCTTTCACTGGTGTGTAGAAGTGTGTGTGTGATACAACATGTGCACAAATTGTGTAGATTGTACCGGACTTTGAGGCTAATACAATGCTTTTCCACTGTGGGGGAAAAGCCCCCAAGAACAAAACTTTACTTATGGAGTGTTGTGGTGGGGAACCTACGGCCTGTAGGCCCTCTAGGTCATCAAGTGGGGTCCATCTAGAGGGCCACATATGGCCTACAGGTTCCCCACGCCTGGATCCTCTAATTCTTCTAGCCCACCCTACCCTCCAAGTCATTTCAAGCTAAAAATATAGCTATAAACTTCAGTATGCTAAGGTCAAAATCCCTTCTTTTTTATTGTGAAAACATCCAGTTGTCCCCCCTTTTGTTGAGTCATCTTTTTAGTCATATCTGACTTTTAGTGACCCCATTTTGATGTCTTCTTGGCAAAGAGTGGTTTGCCATTTCCTTCTCTAGATCATTTTACAGATGAGAAAACTGAGGCAAACAGGGTGAAGTAATTTGCTCAGGATCATATAACTCATAAGTGTCTGAGGCTGTATTTGAACTCATGAGGATGTGAATCTTCCTGATTCCAAGCCCAGTACTCTATCCCCTGTGCCACCTAGCTGCTCCTAATTGTTCCTCTAAGGAAGTTTATAAATTCATGCCATCTGGTTACCAATAGTGTTAATCTCATTTTTAAGTTGTTTTAGAAACTCTTTGTTTTTATTCTTCTTATTGTATTTGTTTATTTGTTTTTGACACTGGGTCTTTCTATCTTGCCTGGTTTGCAAATACAGAGACCACTGGCAGATCCAGCCCTATTGCTTAAAAGCCTTGATGTACGTACTTGATTTCTTATCTGGACCACTTTCTACCCCCTCAGGCAGCTTGTTGGCCCTATGCTCTCAGGGCCAACATACTGGTGCCCAAACTTAGTGCTAATAACCAGCTCTCTTAAAACACATGGTCCAGCTTAGAACACCTGAGTTGAAGAGATCCATGAGATTCAGCCTCCCAAGTAACAGGGATTATATTACTATTAGGCAGTTGTGGGGAACAGCTGGAGTCAGGAAGTCCCGAGTTTAAATCTGGCTTCGGACACTTACTACCCATGTGACCCTAGACAAATCACTGAACATCTGTCTACTAAGTTTCCTCATCTGTAAACTGAAAATAGTAATAGTAGCCACCTCTCAGGGTTGTTTTGAGGACAAAACGAGATATTTGTCAAATGCTTTGTAAACTTAAAACCCTACATAAGTGCTTACTACTACTACTACCACCACCACCACCACCACCACCACCATGTCTAGGTCTGCATATGCTCTATATGAGAGGCAGTCCCAAAGACTTTGGTTCAAGTCTCATTCTGGTATATCCAGGCTGTGTGTCTCTGGGAATGTTATGTAACCTTTCAGTGGTTCAAGCATCTCTCTTTATAAAATCCATGAGAGCCAATGAGACCACTCAAAGAGAGAATGAGAGAAAGAAGAGATGGGGGCCCAAACAGAGTTCTGAGACATGTTTACATTTAGTGGAGGAGACATGGGATGATGAATCAATAAAGATGACTGAGAAGGAGTTAGCTAGATCCAAGCAGAACTAAAAGAGCAGTGTCATGAAAACCAAGGAAGGACGCATGTAATGGCAACCACACTGGCATACCCAGGATGGCTGCTGGTGCAAGTGCTTTTATCTGCTTTACTAGGAAAGACAGCTATTTCTGGGGTCAACGATCTTCTTTAATTAAACAGAAAAAATACAGAAAAGAGAAATAAAGACCAACAGACAGGGCTCTACTACCTGAATCAAAGGAAAACTGCTATACATACATACATGTATACATACTATATACATATACACATATACACACATATACATACACACACATATATGCGCACACACACATATACTCTTTACATTCACCACTGGATTGAGAGAGACTTTACCTCTGAACAGTCAGGGGGTCTGAACATATGGCCATTTAGAGTCTTGCCCAGGGAATCACAAGATCCTTCTTGTAAGCGAGACCCCAAAGCAAAAAGCTCCCCTCTCAGAATATATACTCTTTCAGCTAATAAGCTCAGAGCCAGACCCCTCCTGACTCAGTGCCTAATTAGAAGTTAACAAAAGGTGTATAAGCCTTCTTATAAGCAAGCAAGCTTCCCTTAAAGAGCTCTACATGAGACCTATTGATGGGTGGGGAAGATCTTATTTCCCATTGACCTCACAACACAGTATCCCAGAAAGAGATAGGGGTAGTGACACTATCCCTAGTACTGATATCAATCAATAGGGTCCGAAGTCACAGAAAAGATAAGATAGATGAGGACTGAGAAATGGCCATTGGATTTCACAGTTAAAAGATGATTGGTAACTTTGCAGAGAATAGTTTTGGTTGAATGAGTGCAGAATTCCAATTAAAATGGATTAAGAAACAGTAGGTGAGGAAGAGGAGGCAACGACTACAGGTAGCTTTCTTTCTAGGAGCGTAGCTGTGAAAGGGGAAGAGACCTGTAGGACCATAGTTGGGGATATGGAAGGGTCAAGTGAAGGTTTTTTAAAGGATGGGAAAGCCCTGTGCATGTTCGTAGGTAGCAAAGAAGAAGCCAACAAATAGATGCCAAGAGATGGAAGATGAGATGGAAAAGGAAAGTTCCTCAGAACAACAAGAAGAAATAAAGAAAGTGAGAGGGACCACCTCTTTGTCAAACACTAGGACAAAGGAGAAGAGAAAGGGATGAGGGGTGGGGACTGGAGGTGTGGAATAGGAAAGAGGAGGGGGTTCACAACAGAAAGACAACTTATTCAGTGAAATATAAGCCAAATTCCTCTCCTGATTGATGGAGATATTATTTAACTTCTCTCAACCTCAATTCCCTCATCTGTAAAAATAATTAAGGTATGGGATTGGATTAAATATTCTCTAAGTTTTGATTCATCTCTGAATTTCTATGTTTTTACTTTACTAGTCAGAAACCTTCATGTCCTTTTTCACAAAGAGGTCAAGAAAGAACATGGTGTCTCAGATTGTTGGTCAAGAGACTTCTTTCATTACCTTAATGGGTCTTACCGAGTTAGGATCCATAAGTGATTCTCAAAATATATAGAGCTTTAAGAATTAGAAAGAGAGGACAATGTACCTTATGTCAGGAAGAGCTGACTTTGCACCCTCCTTCAGATGCTTACTCTCTTTGTCACCCTGGACAAATGATTTTGCCTCTCTTGGCCTCAATTTCCTCACATGTAAAATTAGGGCAGTGAACTTGGCGACCATCAAGTTTCCCTCCAGTTCAAAACCTATGATCACATGGATCTTAGAGATCATCTTTTAGTCCAATCGCCTCATTTTACACTTGAAGAAACTGAGGCCAAGAGGTAACGTGATTTACTCATAGTCACACAGGAAGTAAGGAGCAGAGTCAGGATTCAAAGCCAGCTCTCATGAATTCAGATTCACTGCCTATATTGGCCCCTGGTTCTGGGATTAAAAAAAAAAATTCCCTTAAGGAAAATATCATGATCATGGCCTCTTACCAATAATAGATTCACTATAGCAGAAGGAATTGAGTGGAGGTGCAGTGGGATCTGGTTAAATGTCCAGATCTCTGCCCAGCCTGGGTTTGCCTCATCTACTGACAGCTCTTCTGGAGCTGGACTCGACGCCTCCACAGATGTGCACTCGGTTTTCATTTGCACCAAGGTGTGGAGAAAGCAGCTGTTGTCCAAGGCTCTGCCGTCAGTACTTACTGAAGGCAGAGCTGTGACTTTCATATTCTGCCATTAGATCTGGGGCTGTTCCGGAATGGGGGCCACTTCACATTAACGATGAGAAAGACCAGAATGGGGGCCACCTGCCCATGTGAAGTTCCCTTTCCCTCATATTTTATCACCTCAGTGATAAAATATGTCTAAGTTTCCTCATTTGTAAAATGAGGATGGGAGAAACATTGACTTCACAGGATTGTTGTGAAGAGCAAATGAGCTAACATATGTGATGTGCTTTGAAAACCTTAAAGGGCTATATAAATGCTGTTATTATTATCACTACAACTACCTGAGCACCATGTGTTGAAAGTTAAGATAAATTGCTGTGATCTTGAACTAGGTGAGAAATATTAGCATAGACTACAAGCAGTTGGGGTGCAGTGGTTAGAGCTCTGTGCCTGCAGAAGACCTGAGTCTAAATATGGCCTCAGATACTTCCTACATGTGTTACCCTGGGCAAGTCACTTAACTTCTGTTTGTTTTAGTTTTCTCATCTGTAAAGTGGGGATGATAATGGCACCCAGGATTGTTGGGAGGATCAAAGAATATAATATTTGTAAAGTATTTGGCATAGTGCCTGGCACATAGTAGATACTTTATAAATGTTAACTATTATTATTAGCAGTATATTAATGTATATAATTATATAATATTCAATAATATATTGATATATTAATATTGTTTCTTTTTATCATTTATTTTATTTTACATTTATCCAAATACAATTATATTGTATGTGTGTTTATACACAGGTTGTGTTTGTCCTTCCTTCTCGAAGAGGATCATGACATCAGGGAAATGATGACATGACTTGCAGTTGACTTTGATTTGAGTGAGGGAGGCCTGTGCAAGGTCACCAGCCTTACTTCCTCCTGCAGAGCCATCTGGGTCCAGTGGCCTGATATTCATCAGGATGACTGGAGATGGCCCAGGATGCACTGGGAGGCCCTGGCCGTTTTAGGCTAAGGTCTTTTCAGGTTTTCACTTTGAGTGAGGTAACACCCATTCAGTGAATAGGCCTCTTTGAGAAGTTAATTAAGGGATGGCCCCTTTAATCAAAAACTCAAAAAAAAAAAAAATCATACTGGGAGGGGAAGAGCCTCAGGGTTCCTGGCCAAAAGAGAGAAACAGTTACTATTTAGTAAACACATACACACACACACACACACACACACACACATATATATATATGTATATATATATAATATATATGTATATGTGTGTGTATATATATACATATACATACATACATATACAGAGAGAGAGAGAGAGAGAGAGAGAGAGAGAGAGAGAGAGAGAGAGAGAGAGAGAGAGAGAGAGAGAGAGAGAGAGAAAGAGAGAGGGAGAGAGATTAAAGTCTCAGATTTCACCTAGGTAGCGTTATTAGCATTTACAATCCCCATCTGTCCATGTTACCCATGTGCTTTATATATACTTGGATAGCAGTGTGGTGTAGTTGAGAAAGCATCGAATCTGAAGGCGGTCACCCTGGTTTCCAAACCTGGTTCAGCCGCTTACAAACTCTGAGAACCAGGATGAATCACTTCTCTATGACCTTCAGTCTCCTTCTCTATGAAATGAGGGGGGTTGAACAAGATGATCTCTAAGGTCTCTTCTCATTCAGCCACACAGTAAGTTAAGGGAGAGAGAGAGGGGGAGAGAACCAATAAATCAAGAAACAAAACCAACTCCTCTAAACCACAGCTCATTCTTCCAAGGACTAGAAGGTTCCTAGAAATCTGGTTTAGTCTTATCTTTTTACAGATGAGGAAACAGATCCAGAGATCCTAAGTGACTCGACTAATGTGCCACAGTGAGGTAAATATCAGATTTAGGATTCAAACCCTTCTTTCATACTAAGGGTTCCTTTCCACTTGGCCAAAATAACAGCTTCTCTTCCACAAAGCTTCTTACTCTAGAAATAAAGTTTCAGGCTAGTGATTCCCTCTTTCAAGCTTTACCTTATCCTCATTTTTTTTCTTCAGCTGCCATGATCACTACATATGAAGAGGTTCACTCAAGAGCATGATCTGTGGGTTCTGCTCAAAGGCAGAGTTACATACTTTCTCTCCTTTGGAGCTTCTTTTGGCTGGCCCCAGTTCCACCTCCAAGTCTAGGTGAATGATAAGTAGGGTGGCTGAAACCCTGCCTCCACTTTGTTATCTTTTCCAGTATTTAGGCTGAGCATTCTTCCCTCAAGTGACTCTTCCCCATCGGTCCAGGAGCCAAGATTGCCCAGTTGACTTCAGTTGCCTCTTCTTTGTCTCTGGATGGTATTATTTAAGTTGTATCTGGCCAGACTGTATCTTCTAGTCACATTTAAAACATGTACATTTTCAAGTTCATTGTGTAGGGCTTCTTTTTAAAATTTTTTTTTTAGTTTTTAACATTCACTTTTATAAGATTTTGAGTTCCAATTTTTTTCTCTCCCCTCTCAAGATGCCAAGCAATCTAACATAGGTTATACATGCCCAATCATATTAAACATATTTCCACATTAGTCATGTCATGAAAGAAGAGCCAGAACAAAAGGGAAAAGCCACAAGAAAGAAAAAAAAAACAACCCAAAAAAGTGAAATTAGTATGCTTCAATCTGCATTTTCTCTGAATGTGGATAGCATTTTCCATCATGAGTCTTTTGGAATTGTCTTAGATCATTGTATTGCTGAGAAGAGTCAAGTCTATCATAGTTGGTCATTGCTCAATGTTGCTGTTACTGTGTGCAATGTTCTCCTGGTTCTGCTCACTTCACTCAGCATCAGTTCATGTAAGCCTTTCCAGGTTTTTATTTTTTCTGAAATCTGCCTGCTGATCATCTCTTATAGAACAATAGTATTCTATTATATTCATATGCCACTTGTTCAGCCATTCCCCAAGTGATGGACATACCCTCAGTTTCCAATTCTTTGCCGCCATTGTGTAGCTCTTCTAACAAGTTGGGGGCAAAGGGAAGCTGTATGAGGCATATTCACTTGGTGGCCTGCTGGACAGTTATCACAGCAGCAGGGTATGGTGGAGATAATACTGAATTTGCAATTGAAACACCTGAAGCCAAATCCTAGTTCTGTTATTTCCAACCTGTGTGACTTTGAGCAAATAAGTTATCCTTCCTCAGTTTATTTCCTTATCTAAAAACACAGAGATCGGATTAAATGATTTTTATGTTTTCTTCCAGTGTGAAATCTCATGACCTCTATGAATGCCAGACTTGTCATCAAAAAAGCTAGATTCTAATACCAATTATGCTTTTAGCTCATTGCCTGGCCATGTGTTGACCTCCCTTAGCTATATTTTCCTCATCTGCAAAATGGTGATACCTATCCAGCCCTTATGACAGCAGTTATAAGGATGAAGTAAAAGTACTTGAAAAATTTTAAACCTTTGGACCAACCAAAAGCAAGTTCTATCTATATAATTGATCCATTATATTTAGGTATGACGACAGCTCCTTAGACAAAGCTTCTTACTCAGTCGGCTGTGCTTTGTGAGCTCAGTAAGATATTGATTTGTGGCCTAATAATGAGAGAAATCGTGTTTTAGGTTCCTATGCCGTATTTCCTCTTGAGACCTCGAAACCACGTATTTCTATATTTTCATGGCCTGTGGGATATACGGTTAGCCATCAGCTACTGACACATTTAACCATAAAGGCAGTGAAGGAAAAGATGAAACTGTCATGATGCTGTTACATTGAAAATGATTTTATTCTTAGATCGTTGACAAATTTGGGACAAAATATAAATTTTTTCATGCCTTGATAAACAGGAATAAAGAAAAAAAAGATCATGGGAATTTAGAGGTGGAAGGCACCTTAGAGATCATCCAGTTTAACAAGCTCATGTTAGATATGAGAAAACCAAAGCCTAGAGGCATAGCTAAAGAGACTTGCCCAAGGTCACACAGCTAGGAAATATCAGAGCCAGAATTCAAAGCCAGGTTTTCTTACTGCAAAACCAATGTTCTATCATACTACCCTGCCTATGGAAGGGGGACATTTATGTCTTTTTAAAATGCTGATAGTGGGATTCATATTATGAATTTTCCATAATTTTTAAATGACTAGTTGGGGAAGATTGAATTTTTGCATTTTGAAAAAAATTGATAACATATAGACATAGTCATAAAAAGAAACAATGAAAATTGTTCTAAAAGTCTGCCCTCCTCAAAAACCACTATGTACTTGGACTAATTTGGAAACACAGATATATAATTTCACTTTATATATCCATATAAATACATAGTAATACCATGTACACATTATATATATATACATACATATACATACATAAATACATACACATACCTACACATGTATAATAAACACACATATATACATATGTGTGTATATGTGTGTGTGTATATATGCATATACATATATATCCTACATATCCCAAGGTTTCTAAGATAGCTAGCACAAGCACACAATAGGCATTCAATAAATACTTCATCAGTTGGTAGTCTCTTTTAGACATATTGCCCTTTAGAAATTTTTGGTTTTATATGTCACACACTTGTTTCACTATTTTTTTTCCAAATGAATACAAATGCATAGTTTTTTTTCTTGGTGGACAGTAGACCTTTAGAATATGTTTTTGTTGCTTCTGGCTTTTGATGACAACATATGTTAGAAAATTATTTTTTTTTCCAAACCAACTGGTCATTTAAAAATTACAGAAAATCTGTAATATGAAGTACATTCAACAGCAGTTCAAATAAGTCTTTACAATCTTCTTTGTTCAAGGCACTATTCTAAGCACTTGGATACAAAGACAAAAATGAAATAGTTTTTGCTCTCAAGGAGTTTACATTGGTGGGGGATATATGAAATGTAGCCACGTATGTAAATATTTTGTTGTTTTTCTTGTTGTCCATTCGTTTCAGTCGTGTCCAACTCTTCATGACCCCATTTGGGGTTTTCTTGGCAAAGATACTAGAATGGTTTGCCATATTCTTTTACAGCTCATTTTACAGATAAGGAAACTGAGGCAAACAGGGCTAAGTGACTTGTTCAGGGTCACACTGCTAGTAAGTATCTGAGGATAGATTTGAACTCAGATCCTCCTGACTCCAGGCCCATCACCTATACATCACCTAGGTATAAATATTATTACATTGTGAAACATTATGATAATTATAAATTCAGGAAGAAATGAGGAAATGTACTTCCCTCCTTTCACTGGAGAAGTGGAGGGCTAGGGATGTGGAATTTTTCATAAGCTATCTATCCATATGGTCAATATGTCAGTTTGTTTTGCCGAACTTCTTTTTTTCTTTGTTATAAGGGGAGATTTAAGGGGTAGGTTAGGGGAAAAGGTATATTCAGAAATGAATTTGATGTAATAGAAAAAAGATAAAAAGATAAAACCTAAATTAAAATCAGTAAATATAAGGTAATTTGATGAGATTGAGTGCACTAATGTGAGGGAATCAGGAAAGCAATCACAGCATGAATCCCAACGACAAGGATTCTGAGAGGTGGAGATGAGGATGGAGGGCATTCCCAACATAGGAGATTCTTGTCTGGTGTGACTGTATAGAAGTAGGAGATCCTCTGATTGCATCACAGTGAAGATACACTCAAAGCAGAGAAAACAAGTAACAGGACAGGAGGGAAATATTGAGGGCCTGAAGCATGTTGGTGGCTCTAAGAATGGAGTGGAGGGGATGGATGCAAGACATACCGTGGAGGTGAAAGTGATGAAATAAAAACATATTGAATGAGAATTGAAGGAGAAGAAAAAGTCAAGGAGGACTCCACGGGTATAAATCTTGGTGACGGGAAGGATGGTGTTTCCAGCAATATGAAAAGCAAATTCTGGAGGAGGAACGGATTCCGTTTTGAACCCAATAAGCTTGAGAGATACCTATGAAACACTGAGTTTTTTTAACTGTCCAATGAGCAATTTCAATGTTGTACTTAAGGATCGGGAGAAAGATCAAAGTTGACTCTATAGATTACGGAGTCATTTTGTTAGAGATGATAATTAGACCCAATTATCAGAGATAAAGGATTCCTGCTTTTCTAGGTGTTTACAGTCTAGCAAGAAGCTGGAAAGTAATACATAAGAAACAAATGGAGGAAATGTGAATGGGAAAAAAAAACTGTGTGGGTCCACCTGTGAGAGTAGGAAGAGTCTGGGGAAGAGAAGAGACAAAGGGACTTCCATTAGGATAGAAAATTTGTGCTGGGCTTGTAGAGATCAGCAGGCTTTGAATAGAGATTAGCAGGGAGAGTGTCTGTGTTAGAGCTGCAGCTTGCAGAAAACTACAGAGAAAAGGTATAGGGCATAGTCAAGAAACAATGAAGAGACCTTCCTGAGCGTAGGATGTAGAGTGGTACAGAGTAATTTTGATTTGGTGCAGTGGAGCTAGATGATAGAAGGCTTTCAAAATCAGGCAGAAGAGCTGGGTCTCAATGCCATCGGCAACAGGGAGCCACTGCATTTTCCTGAATAGAGAAATAACATGATGAAAGTGTCATTTTAAGAAGATTATTCTGGCCTCAGAGTTCAGGATGGACTATGAAGGTGGGAGAAAAAACTGGGGATAGGAAGGAAAGCCATAAGGCCAATGTAGTTATAGAGGTATTACATAATGGGTTACCAAACTAATTTCTGTCCACGGAAATCTTACCTTTTCTTCAAGGGCCAACTCAAATGCCATCTTCTCCATGAAATATTTCTTGATACCTCCAAGTGAAGTGATTCCTCTCCTCCCCACTTGTTAGAGCCTTGCGTAGGACTTGGAATCGCAATTTAATTCAATTCAACATTTACTAAATACTTATTGGGTGTCAAGCATTGTGCTGGGTACCAGGGATGCAAAGACAAAAAAAGTCCCTATCCTAAAGTAGCTTGTATCTCTTTTATGCTTTTATTTTGCATATATTTATTTTGTAGCTATGATATATTTGGATACATTTTAAAAATTGCACAGTTAGATTATAAAGGCCAAAGACTGATTAGAGTATCTTTGTATCTCTGCTCCTGTCTAACCCAGTGCTTTGAACATAGTAGGGTCTCTACGAATATTTGAAGGAATGATTAAACTAGTATAATAGTCATAGGAATAGATAACAAAAATTAAATTTTAGAGATGTTCAGAATGAAGGGATTAATTAATAGGAATATAGTGCAGATTCTACATAGGGGATGAAGTACAGAAAAGTTCAACTATCACTCCTTTTTTTCTAGAAACTCTACAAATTTGCAGATCCATTCCCAAATATCACAATAAATCAAGCCAAGCTTATATCATCTACACTCTGGCTTGCCAGTGTACCTAAAAATATCCACTAATTTAAGTTCCATTCAAAGTATCATTAACTTCCCTGCATCCTTGGTTGAGTATCAGTGCTTAACAGAGCCAGCTAATGGGCAAACCACTACAGGTCAAGGATATTGTTTTTGTCTAATGACTCTTGCTGTCAATTGATTTTATTTAATGATAGTATGCTATTTTGCAGGTGCAATAATCTAAGAGACCTCTTCTTTCTCAGCAATGGAATGAGCCGTAGGAGTCAAAATATCCATTTATCATGAAGCTAAAAGGCTCCCTGGATTGATAGGCAGAATCAGGGAAGTCAGTAAGTTTACTGGCCAAACAAACCTTGCTGAGATCAATAGTGATCTTTTCCTATTCTCCTTTTCTTTTCTCTCCTTCTCCTTCTCCTTTTCCTTCTCCTTCTCCTCCTCCTTTTGGAAGATCTCAGGTGCTTTGAAAGCACCATATCTCATTGTTTTCAGGGTTAATGACATTCCTCCTGGAATTCATTTTCAGCTCTCCTAAATTTTCCATTTGCATTTAGCAGCAGATTTCTTATTTGTCAGCCTCCTCATGCTATTTTCTCATTCTAATTTAATATCTCCAGCATGCCTTTTAATCAAGGTCTTTAAAATTACTCCACGACTTTATTATTGCCCTGAGAAAGAAAGCAGAAAGGGCTCCACGAGCATTTTCTTAGACCTTCCCCATCAAATTCCTACCTTCCATTGATTCCTCTCTTTGGAAAATCCAGGTTGTTCTGACAGTCCAAGTGGTTGTCTTATGGCAGCATACTCCGCTCTTATGAGGCCATGTGATTTGCTAAAGTTCACAAAACTAATTGCTTGAGGACCCCAAGTTGAAATCCAGAGCTCCTGTTACCCAACAATATAACAGTGTGAGGCTAAGGTAGGGGTGCAAAAAGAACAATGCTAAGAAATCAGCTACTGTATGATCCTATATATCCATCTGACTTTCACTGAATTGACTGAGTCACCAAGTCTGGTTTTGCTACAGGTACACATAGTACTATGACACTGTTCTGGAAAGGCGATGAAGTACAGCTGACTGACAGGCAGATTCTGGCTTTGTCTCTGCCACTAATTCCCTGTGTGTAACCTTGAGGAGGGCAGCTAGGATTCACAGACTTGGAGTCAGGAAGACTTCCCTTTGGGAGTTCAAATCTGGCCTCAGATACTTATTAGCTGTGTGGTCCTGGGCAAGTCACTTAACACAGTTTACTTCCATTTCCTCATCTATAAAATGAACTGGAGAACAAATGGCAAACCATTCCAGTATCTTTGTCAAGAAAACCCCAACAAGGTCACAAAGAGTCAAACACCACTGAAAAATGACTCAACAACAAACCTTGGGGAAGTCTTTTTGCTCTCTGGGTTTTCATTTCTTTTTGACAAAACGAGGAAGGGAATTAGCTCTAAGGTCTCTTCTGCCTTTAGCCATAGAATTCTGTTGTTTAAACCAAAAGCTGCCTTCCTCTTGCTATAGATTGTGTTGCAGCAACAGTAAGACATGAAAAGGATGACAGATTGCAAAAAGTGTTAGTGTGAACGCTAGAGAAAGTGTGTGAATGGTTTGTACTAATTAAAGATATCTTGGATCTTGGATATACATCAGCTAAATATGGATCTAATAATTTGTTGCTCTTTCTTTCCCAGCTATTGAATAGTGGATAGAATGCTGGACCTGGGGTCAAGAAGACCTGGATTCGAATCCTGCCTCTGATATTTATCAGGTGAGTGATCATGGGCAAAGTCCTTAACAATTCTTGGCTTTGGTTTCCTCATCTCTAAAAGAAGGGAACTAATACCTGTTGTATGTACTTTACTGTGTTGCTGGAGGTGTAAGTGAGATAATTTATATAAAACATTTTGCAAACTTTAAAACATTAAGTACGTGTCTGATATAATTATTAGGCAGATAACGCAATGAATAGAGTACTGGACTTGGAGTCAGGGAGACTCAGACACATAAGCTGTGTGGCTCTAGGACTCTAGATAAGCCACTTAACCACTCTGTGCCTGTTTGTTTGTTCATTTGCAAAATGGAAATAACATTAGCACCTAGCTCATCAGTTATTATGAAGATCTAATGAGATAATATTTCTATTGCACTTTACTAGCCTCAAAGTGTTTTATAAATGCTTGTTATCATCATCAACATTATTACCTCATTCTCACCTCATCCGTGGAGTCCAGACAGAAAGTCCTAAGACAAGTCTCTATCCTTTTATTTTTTTTAAATTTTTTTTTTTCCTGATAGTCTCATGGACTCTTGTGCATGAAAATAAGATAATTCCTTTGTGTAAGCGAAACTGTTGGGTTGGCTATAAGCTCATTTTCCATACACTCACAGAAAACATCTTCTGGACAGCTCCATCAGCAGAGAACAGGACTAGAAAGAGATATATATTTCACCATCTGCACATAGTTTTGATTTCTTTTAATGTTTGGTCTCTATAGTTGAGAAATTTTTTCATTCTACATAGAGGTTATACATATTCAGAATGGCAGCATCTATTAAAAATCTTTTTCAGCCTTTGAGGATCAATCTTATTTGTGGGTGAGAATTTGTCTATGGTGATCCTCTAATTGTAATGTATTTAGTGAATTCTCAAGTGTATTTTTAAATTTATTTTGGTAGAAAAAGGTTTTGAGTTTTTGCTAAATAATGAAGGATAGAGACCTTACATATACAGAGAGAGAGAGAGAGAGAGAGAGAGAGAGAGAGAGAGAGAGAGAGAGAAAGAGAGAGAGAGAGAGAGAGAGAGAGAGAGAGAGAGAGAGAGAGAGAGAGAGAGAGAGATTTGGAAATTTTCAGCATTGGGGTGGTTATTGATCCCATGGAGGCTGATATGGTCACTAAGTGCAATAGCGGGGACAGAGAGACAAAGAGAAAGATGGAGACAGAGGATGCTGAATAGATCTTTACACTATATGCACAGTACATGATCATGACATGAATGATGAATGAGCAAAGAAGACTGAGGAGTTGTGGTCAGGGAGCAGTAAAATCAGAAGAAAACAATTTAATTAAAAGCCAGAGAGGAGAGAATATCCTGGAGGAGGGGGAGGTTAAACATTGGGAAGGATACGGATAAAGATAAAGAGGGGGCTATTAGATTTGGCAATTAAGAGATCATTGGTACCTTTGGAAAGAGCAATTCCAGATGGGTGTTAAGATCAGAATCCAGATTGAAAGGGGTATGGAAAAGAGTGGGCGGAAAGATATCAGAGGTACCAAGTATAGATGTGTTTGAACAATCCAGCTAGCAACTTCTGTGGGGGTATAAGATTCACCCACAGCCAGCACCCAGAAAGCTGCCAACAGCACAGGTTCTTCTGATCTGCTTAATTAAGGAAAGCAAGGTGAAGGGGTTGACAAGCTTACTTTTAATTCAGCATTCAAATATCATTCAGTTAGTTCAGGGGAAAAAATCCAGCATCCTGAACTTCAAAACAAAATGCAAACAAATTACAAACATCAACAGACTTTGTCTGATTCAAATCCCAACACATAGTTACCAGAGTTCAACAAAGTTTCAACATCCAGGTTTACAAGCTGGAGGGCTCCTTAGCTACAACACCATCTCCAGAGCCCGGCACAAATGGCTCTGTCCTCCCTTCTTATAGGGCTTGAGACATCAAACATCATCTGAATCACCAGAGCTCAGGCTCTGATGATTGGTTCTTGAGTTGGCCCCTCCCCTTAGGACCCTGGGAGGTTCACATCCACATGGATTACATTAACACCTAATGGGGTTTGTGCCTGGGGCTTAGCACCTAGTAAAGCTCACTGAGATACATTGAGTCACTCAAAGAAAACAAAGGCCATTCTGGTTACACTCCACCCATTGTTCTAGGATACATAATCTAATCAGCCATGTATCCTAGAACATACATTGTGATCCAGTTACAAAGGAAACTAAAACATATCATTCATAATAAAACAAAATATATCATTCAGTGACATTCCCAAATATTGGTTTACAATTCAAATGTGACCCACCCCTAGGTCCCAGCAAGATAATTTCTTCAATCAATCATTCCTAAAATACTTGTTAACTATTCAAATGTCCACCCCTAGGTCAAAGCAAGTTAATCTCTTAAGCTCATGAAGTGTCCAAATAAAGTGCTTCTTCAGCAGCACACTGCCATCACAGGCTTTTCCCCAGTACCCTGAAGCATGGGCATGCTTTAATTAGTAAAGTCCTGAAGCAAACAGACGAACAAATAGAGTTCTCTTGGGGATGTCTCCTCCCTAAACTGCCATTGCAGGCTTCCTCCTGGCACCCAAAGTCCCAATTTCAAATAAAGAGTCCAAACAAAGTTCTTTTGGGGTCTGTTCTCCCCATTAAATTCCAGTCCCTGGTTCCAAGTCCCGAGGGTCCGATGGGCAATAAAGCCAACAGGGTGGGGTCCCTGGGGGTCCAAGGCACTTCTCCCACACCAACAAAAACAAATCCATGCCTCCCTCCTGGATCCCAAGCAGCCCAATCTGAAGGGACCAAAAAGGCAGACTCAGTGCCTTGCTGCAAAATTTCCATCTTGCCCCAGGGCTGGACTTCAGGCTCCTGGGTTCCAACTCCAGCTGGCCTCACCTGGCTTCTTCTGGAATCCTGATGTAGGTGGTTCCCCATCTTTGTGCTCACTTCACCAAAGTCAGCTGGAAAGCAGCTCACTGCTCTCACCTT
The DNA here is from genome assembly GCF_011100635.1 of Trichosurus vulpecula. NCBI lineage: Eukaryota > Metazoa > Chordata > Mammalia > Diprotodontia > Phalangeridae > Trichosurus > Trichosurus vulpecula. The sequence goes on along the minus strand of NC_050575.1, from coordinate 268,212,265 downwards.
TCCAAAGTTCTCATGCAGGCAGTCTCTTGGATCAATATTTTGGCAGCCGCTGTCTGCTTCTTCTTTCTCCTCACTAGCCCCTCCTGCCAAATCTGTAGGAAGGCCATTCTCCAAGTCTCCAAGGCCTTTCTCCATTCCTGTTTCAAAACTCCATATATAATATAATCTCAAGACATTCATCCTTTCAGCACAGTCCTCCAGGGCCAGGCTTATCAGCTTAAGCCCTGGGAAGAAGGGATTATCTCCTGCTCTGGGCCCCTGGGAAACCATGCCCAGCACTTCCACCGGCCTGTTTTCCTTCAGGACTTTGTTGCTCCTGAGGCTGCACAGAACCATAGCCACTCCAAGTACAAAGAGCAATCCAAAAACAGGGAAACATTTAACCAACCCAGCACCCCAAAACACCATGCTCTGTTGTTAAAGCCAGATCCTGCCGACTATGCCATTTGTGTCAACAATCCAGCTAGCAGCTTCTGTGGGGGTATAAGATTCACCCACAGCCAGCACCCAGAAAGCTGCCAACAGCACAGGTTCTTTCGATCTGCTTAATTAAGGAAAGCAAGGTGAAGGGGTTGACAAGCTTACTTTTAATTCAGCATTCAAATATCATTCATTTAGTTCAGGGTAAAAATCCAGCACCCTAAACTTCAAAACAAAAATGCAAACAAATTTCAAACATCAACAGACTTTGTCTGATTCAAATCCCAACACATAGTTACCAGAGTTCAACAAAGTTTCAGCATCCAGGTTTACAAGCTGGAGGGCTCCTTAGCTACAGCTGCCCGGAGTCTCCTCATCAACACTATCTCCAGAGCCCCGCACAAATGGCTCTGTCCTCCCTTCTTATAGGGCTTCAGACATCATCAAACATCATCTGAATCACCAGAGCTCAGGCTCTGATGATTGGTTCTTGAGTTGGCCCCTCCCCTAAGGACCCTGGGAGGTTCACATCCACATGGATTACGTTAACACCTAATGGGGTTTGGGCCTGGGGCTTAGCACCTAGTAAAGCTCACTGAGATAAACTGAGTCACTCAAAGAAAACAAAGGCTATTCTGGTTACAAGATGGTTTTCCAGAATTCGGCTGAGACAAGGGGATGTTATGTGACCATCATTATAAGAGCTAATGGAATCCAGTGATTTATTTTTAGGGCTGGGGGAAGACTAAGAAATGTTTGTAGGCTACAGGAAGGAAACAGGACATAGGGGAAATTTGCAGATTAGAAAGGAGGTGGATGATTGTGGAGACAATCTGCTGAAGAAGATGGGAGAGCATAGGATGAAGGGCATAGGTAAAGGTGTTGGCCATGATGAGGAAAAAGAATAACTTTATTAAAAATGGAGATAAATGATGAAATAGTTGGAGGTGATGTCAAAGGGTTAGGAAATGAGGAAGGGAGAAAACAGATCTCTAGATGAATGGCTTTGATTTTCTTAATAAAGCTGAGAGGGTCAAGGGAGAAGATTTGAGATTTGGGGGACTTGAGGAGAAAAAATATTTGAAATAGCCTTTATGAAGATTGGAATGAAGAATCAATTATGAGAGGAGTAAAAGAGTTACCTTGCTGTGGTCATTCACCATAGCTGACATCTAATCCCTTCTCTCTACTCACACGGTCCTTTTTTTTTTTTAAAGTAAAACTAATTGGGGAAGGTTCTCCATATTATCTGAATAGGAGAGGCTGAGGCAATAATAACAATATTAGTAACAATAATAATATTAATAACAATAATGATCATTACATCAATTTCTTTGGATCCAACAACAACGAATGGTTGTATTCCTTTCTGGTATTGGCGGCACCTCTCTCTTACTCCCTTCTCCCTACCTCCCAAAAACTCATCGGTCACGGATGCGGAGCTGGAATACTTGCTTCACTTTGCCTCTACCAAACTCTCCTCTACTGATATAAGTCAATGATCTCTCTTCTTTTGAGGTTCACTCTATACGAACACCCAATATAGATCTTTGACAGCTGTTATTCACTGATCACCAGGATGTGATCCTTTTTTTCTCAATGATTTCAGTGCCTGACTCACCGTCTTCCTCTCCACCCTAACTCCTGCCCTCATACTTAAATATACATATCAATATTCCTTTAAACACTCTGACTTTCACGTTCCCTAATCAACTTAACCCTTATCTCCTCCACTCCACCTCAACTACATTACAGGGATGGCCATACACCCTGAAGCTTACCATCACCCACAAGTATTCCACTTCCATTTTTTAGAAATCTGAAATTCCTTTATTTGATAATACCCTTCTAGCCTTCCAGCTCTCACTAGGCCAAATTCCTCCTCAACCTGTTCTTTGTCCTCACCATGACCTGCAATTATGTCACCCTTTGCAAAGCTATCACCCCTACTCTGGGGTGAGTGAGTCAGGAAATGACAGATTGTGAGTATGGAAAGGGAACTCACTGGCTGTCTTGCTGGGAATGTTAAGACAATTCTTGGTTAACTATGAGTTGAACTAGTTAACCTCTGGGATCTCTTCCAGCTCTGAGATTCTGTATGTCTCCTGCCTCCATGGCAGGGCTGATGAGGGATTTAGTTGTAATGGGAGGGTCAGTAGGGGTCATGTCAACATGGCTTCTTGCTGGCTATCTCTATGTAGATGGTCTATTTGTAAGAACTTGTGTTGTAAATTCAGCTTTCAGATTTTTGGTTCCCTGTGCCACCTGTAATTTTTAAAGTTAATTTTGCACACTCTCCAATGGAGTATTAGCCTTTTCAGGGAGAGTTAGGTAGCACAGTGGATAGAGTGCCAGACTTGAAGTCAGGAAAACCCATCTTTGTGAGTTCAAATCTGGCCTCAGACACTAATTAGTGTGACTCTAAGCAAATTATTTAACCCTGTCTACCTCAGTTTCCTCATCTGTCAAATGAGCTGGAGAAGGAAAGGGCAAACTACTCCAGTATCTTTGCCAGGAAAACCCCAAATTGGATTACGAAGAGTCAGATACAACTGAAAAAAAATGACTGAACAATGGCTTTGGGTTCCCATCCCAGACCTCTGACTTTAAATTGCTTTGCTAAGATAGCTGGCAGAAAAGTCTTTTAAAGAAAGACTGGTATTGTAAAATCCAGAGAAGCTCTGTAAAGTTAATTAACTTTATCACCACCAATTTTTCCCAGCTGTCAATTAGCAGTGTTTTCACAAGAATAAATTCTACCAGTACATTAGTAATTCCTTTAATCAAAGTAACGACAATATAAATTACAGCTGTCATCCAGTTTTATTAAGCATAGCCAGTTAAGTCACCTATAGTGTAGTTACTGAAAAACATAAACAGACAAACAAAACCCTTAGACTCTGATTCTTTTGTGGGCTTCTAGGCACAACACTGCTGATATCAAAGGTGAAGAAACAGCTTTTCATATTCCTCTTGCTGGCTAGAGACATGTTTCTTAGCCCCCTTTTCTCAAACCAGTCAGACAATATTGAGTATACACTCTATGAAGTACACTGTGCTGGAGACTGTGCGTTACACATGCACACTCATATATGCTTTCATGCACACAAACACGCATGTGCAAACCAAGGTGACCATTGGGAAGCAATGGTAAAATGACCACCTGTCAGGGAAGCTACCAAGAGATTCCTGAATAAGGTTGGAGGTTCACCTGGTTGACCTCTAACATCCCTTCCAAATCTAATAGTCTGTGATTCTATTTTTAGATACTCCATTACTCCACTATATGACCTCGTTTTGTATGACATAATTTAATCTTTCTGAAACTCAGTTTTCTCCTTTGTAAAAGGAGAGGAATTGATAGATGATCTCTAAGGTGACTTACAGGTCTAAAGTTCTATTTCTTTATGAGTTCCTAAATGCTGCAAGGACAGAGTAAAGGGTAGGGATCAGATTTAGGCAAAGCTAAGCAGAAAAATCTTCCTAGAGAAGAAGGGTTTTGAGCATGGCATTGAGGGAGACAAGAGACATGAATGGAAAGGAAGGAGCAGGTTATCGGATTTTCGCTGCCTTGGAAACCCACCTGCTTGATGCCTCAATTGATTCTCAAAATAGCTGAATGATATTTTAAGCCTTTAGATGTCAGGGCAATGATGTAGAAATAAATGCCATCATCAGATAATTAAAACCCTGTGACAGATGGAAGCATGTTTGAATATCATGGTTTGAACATGCTTCTGGCATTTGGTCTTCTTAGAGGGTCCTTGAGGTCTAGATGATCCCAACTATCCATCTTGAAGGGAGAGGAATAATTCACATTTTGTGCATGTGTATAGAGTGGGGCAGAGTTGGAAAGAGACATATATATGTATATATATATATGTATTATATATATACATACATATATACATATATATATATACACATACATATATATAAACATATCTCTTCCCTGTAGAAGAGGGAAGAGTAGGCACCCAGTGATTCTTCCTTTTTTCATGTCTTTTGAACTGGAAAAGGCTAGGGAAGCAGCATGGACATGCCAACGTGGACATTTTGTTTGGAATAGAAGAGAACAAGCATTTAATAAGTTCCTACTCAGTGTTAGACACTGTGTTAAATGCTTTACAAATATTATCTCTTTGATCCTTATGACCTACCTGGGAGGTAAGTACTATTACTCTCTCCATTTTTCAATTGGGGAAACTGAGGCAGACAGAGGTTAAGTGACTTAAAATTGCCCGGGATCACATAGCTAGTAGGTGCCTGAAGCCAGATTTGAACTCATCTTCCTGATCCCAGGCTCAGCACTCTCTATTCACTGCACCACCTCAATTCTTCTAAAGGGTTCAGAGGGAAATCAGTGAGCCCCTTCAACACTCATATCCATTTCTCAGGAGTGCTTTGATGTATTATATTTGGGCACAGTTAAAGATAGACCTACTTAGTCTATAGCTTTTTTTATTGAGATATATTTAGTGTGTTATTTTTGCTTTTGTTTATACATGGCATGAATTGATGCCCTGTGCTTTAAGAAAATAAGTTATTGTTGCCAGTCCATCAACACATTCCTTAATGCCTAGAAGCTATTTTGTTTGATTTAAATGGAAGACTCCTCCTGTCTGGGGAATAGCTGGGGAGATGCATCTGTGTTCTCAGGTGGCAAGTCAATAATTTTCAGAGTTAGTTTGAAAGTCAGTGAGCTTATGTGATCACTACATAGTTTGATATAATTTGTCCCCAACACACCACACACTCTTTTAAAAATAATTTTTATCGATATTCTTTGTTTCAACATCACCTTTGTTTCTAAACATATTTTCTCCTCTCCATTACACAAGGAGCCACGTCTTGTAACAAACAATAAAAAAAGAAGAGAAAAAAAAGCTAAGTAAAATTAACCAACAAATCAGCCATGATTGGCAATATATACAATGTTCCACACCTTTAGTCCCCCACATCTACATAGAAAAAAAGGAGGTCCATTGGGTCATCTCTTCTCTTGAGGCAAAGCTTATTCTGATGACTTTTAATTGATTTTCTCTTTTAAAGTGCAGCTAGACCAGTTATAGCTGTGCACCTTTTTAGGCTATATCACAAGGCACTCAGTGTTATATGAGATATGAATCTGGTTAATTCAAAGTTGCTTAAATGCCTCTCTCTCACCCCTACAACAGAGTCAACATGTGGCAGAAATGGCCTTGGATTTGCGTTCTATTAGAATCCATATATTTTCACTTTTGGAATCATAGAATTTTATCGCTGGAAAAGCCCTTAGAGATCACCTCATCTGTCATTTTTCAGATGAGGAGACCGAGGACAAAGAGGATGTCACTTTCTCAAAGCCAGTTAGTTTGTGGCAGAGCTAGGTCTAGTAATAATCATCATGTCGAAAGTGATCTAACATTTTCAAAGTGTTTTATAGTTTCTAATCTCAAAACAGCCCTGTGAGGCAGGTACTTCAGGTGTCATCTTCGTCATCATCGTCATCCTTTAAGGCAATTAATCAACATTCATCTATTAAGTGCTTACCAAGTGCTTAGGCATATGTCAAATATGGTTCCAGGCCCTGGGATACACAGACAAAAGAAAGAGATGACCCCTATTCTTCTTGGAGGGACAACATGTACATATAAAAGTATAAACAGAATAAATTAAAAATTAATACAAGTTTGTTTAATAAAAGATAGTTGGATAGGGAGGGTACTAACATTTGAGGCCAACAAGAAAAGCTTAATCTAGAAGCTTCAGCTGCATTTTCTTTTTTCCGAGGCAATTGGGGTTAGGTGATTTGCCCAGGGTCACATAGCTAGTGTCTGAGACTGAATTTGAACACAGGTTCTCCTGACTCCAGGGTCAGAGCTCTATCCACTGTGTCATCTAGCTACCCCTCTTTAGCTACATCTTGAAGAAAGAGAGGGATTCTAAGATGATTCTAAGAGAGGGATTCTAAGGAGAGAGTGCATGCTAGGTATAGGGGATAGCTGATGGGAAGGCATAGTAAAAGATGAAATTTTGCGTATGAGGAACAGACAGAGTTTCAGATTGGCTCGACAGTTGAGTGCAGGAAAGAGATGACACATATAATGATAAGGGAAAGACAGGGCAGGGTTATTTGTGAAGGGATTAAAGGTCAATCCTAGAGGTAATAGGGAGCCACTGGAGTTTACTGGGTAGGGTAACATTGTCAAATCTGAGCTTAAGGAAAATTGATTTGGCAGCTATGCGAAGGATGGTTTGGATTGGGGAGATACTTGAGGCAGGGAAACCTATTAGGAAGTTATTAGAATAATCTAAGTCAGGGCTGTCCAACCTTAGGTTGTCTTAGAGCCGCATTAAAATAAAATAACTATTCTAAGGCCACACCCAGAATAAAAAATACAGTACACTAATAGAAAGTGGGGGAATGTGCGTCATCAGTACAACTAGCGAAGGCCTGAATAGTGAAAGCAAACACAAAACAACAAAGCGACAACACAACAGTATAAAGCATACTGTCTAGTCTGCATCGTACAGACGGAACACATCCTACAGATCGATTGAAAATTCCATGCGTTATGTTCCTTCCGTAATACTGCTTAAAAACACTAAAAAATACACACACACACACACACACAAAAACGAGATTATTTATTAGTGATGGAATTAAAAAATCTAATATGCATTCCATGCAAATTATTATTTTACATTTTCCACTCGCGAAAATTAAAATCCACAGGTGGGCCGCATAAAATTGCACTGTGGGCCGCATGCAGCCCGTGGGCTGTATTTTGGATGGCCCTGATCTAAGTGGAAGGTGTTGAAGATCTGAACTAAGGTGGTATTTTTTAGTAGAAAGGTGGGGCTGGATATGAGATATTGTGGAGATAGAACTATAAGACTTAGTAACTCATTGGCTTTATTTTGTGGAGTGAGGTACAACAGGAACTCAAAGATACTTCCAAGGTTAGTAATTTGGGAGCCTGGAAGAATGGTGGTGTTTTTGACAGAAAAAAGAAAATTTGGAAGAGGGAATGGATTTGGGGGGTATAATGAGTTCTGTTTGGGGTATTTTAAGTTTGAGATGATCCCAGTACATCCAATTTGAAATGCCCCATAAGCAGTGAGTTAACAAATATTTATTAAACACCTACCTACTAGGTGAGAGGCTTAGGGACACAGGACTAAAGTTTAGGAAGAGATTGGGACTGCATGTGTAGATCCAGGAGTCATCTGTACAGAGATGATAAAACCTATGGGACCTAATGAAACCACAGAATGAGGGAGAAGAGAGGAGAGAGAGAGAGAGAGAGAGTAAAGAGAGGGAAGAAAGGAGGATCTGGGTCAGAGATTTGAGGTAGGGGTGGGGACCTACAGTTAAGAGTGTTATATGAATGAGGAGCCAGAAAAAGGGACTGAGCAGTCATCAGGGCAGGGGCTAAGATGTTTTCTTATATTTGTATCTCCAGTGTCCACTATGGTGGCTTGAACGTAGAAGGTACTTAACAAATGATTTGAATGGCTCCGATATAAATCTTCCTGTTTTTCTTTGTATTCCATTTCCTTAGCGCAGTGATTGAAAGATAGTAAGAATTCAATATATGCTTGTTGACTATGTGCTGCCTTTTTGATCTATATACCACCGCTAAAGTAAGAGCTTACCCAAAGAATGAGGCTGCCTGTTGACTGCGTAAAATGATTGGAGGAAGAATTAGTCAGCTGTTCTCTTTAATTCTATTAGGAGTTAGGAGAGGTGAAATATCAAGGTGGTCTATGTATTTAGGGGAAAAAATGTTTCTGTTGAGAGTATGGCCTGGGTTTCATGTGCTGAATGGGGGACCTTGGCCAAGGTTAAGCAAAATACTCTCCTGGGTTCTATTTATAAAGAAAGGCTTTCCCCATCTGTCCTGCTTTCTCTCCCTTGAGCTAGTGGAGTCTAGAAGTCATGCCCTCACGAAGGGGTTTCTCTCCCCCTGCTATGATGTTCTATTTTTCTCTGTGGGGGCATGAGTGCTGAAGAAGCAACTCCTGAAGTTGCCAGAGGAATTTCAGAGCTTTTGGTGTTAAGAAATGTCATTGTCTCCCTTTTGTTGCTTGGCATGCTCACAGCAGAGGAGGCTACAATAGATTATGTAGAGGAGAAAGGGAGATTGGTAGGAGAAAGAGAACAAAAGACTAGGAAGAAGAGTCATACAACAAGAGACTAAAAAGGAAAATTGTTGAAAGAGAATTTCTTCCTTTATACAAGGAATGGTTGAGTGGGCTGAAAGACCCTCTCTCTGTGCCTACTCCTGGTTCCGCTCCCCTCCCCTATCAAACATAACATTACTTGCCATATATCCTCTCCTTGCCAAATTCTTATTAAATGGTGACTTACCATTGCATATTTCAGAAGCTCATTACCATGCAGGGAGGCATCAGGAACTAGGGCTGATGATCACAAGCAGGAAAGGAAACTGGGGACATTAACACCAATAATCACAATAATAATGATACTTTTGGAAGATCTATGATTTCATGCTAATTGTTCTTTGTTCTTCATTTTTAAAGAGAACCAATGACTTTACAGGTGATGTCTTGACTTGTGTGCGATTTGGATTTAAGTGAGGCAAAGTTGCACAAAATTCTCAGCCTCGTTCTTTCTTCCTGAGTCATCTATGTCCAATGGCAGGACAAAAGTGAAGACAATTGGATGGCCCTGGTGTCTTCAATGTCCAACCAAGCTTTACACACTCCACAGTGCCTGCTTCAGCCACCTTCCTGGCTGTTGGAATGAATTGCTCTCATCCACCCATTCCACCAGGGGAGGTCTTCACATGTTTGGGATAGACACCCCACTAACTCATCAATGGTTTTGAGGCCTCTCAGTTACCTTCAACCTGGTGCAGACGCTGAGACCATTTTACTGGGATGTGGCTACGGCCTCTTGGAGCCACAGGTGAGATAATAATAATTGTGCCAATAATAACTCACAAATATATTTGTGCTCTAAGGTATGCAAGGTACTTTTCTCAAAACAACCTGATGAGTTAGGTAGCGCAAGCAGTATTATTTTTGGATTAGGAAAATGAGACTTTGAGTGAGTCAGTGACTTTCCCATCCCATGTTCACACAGCTAGTAAATGTGTGAGACAGGTTCAAATTCAGGTCACTGGACTCCAAGCCTTAGGGCTCCAGATGTGTTGTCTCTCCCTAGCACACACCTTGTAGTATGTTCATGACTGCCAGTTATTATACCTTAAGGTTGTGGTGAGGATCAAGTTAGGTGAGGTATGAAAAGGGCTTTGTCAATTCTAAGGCACCATAAAAATACCAGCTGTCATTACTACTATCATTACCCCGGTCTTCTCATCTGCTTTGATGGAGTTCACATAGAAAATGTCTTGAGAAAAGTTACTGTCCTGCTATTATTATTGTATATTTCATGCCCTGTGGACTATTGTGGTAATTCCTTTTTGTAAGTGAATAAAAATAAAAGTATTGGGATATAAACTCATCTCCTCTAAGTTCACAGAAGGCATTTTAGGGACAACTCCAATAATGGACAAGACAATGAGGGTGATAAGTCCCCTCCATGAAAGAAACCCTCATTTTTCCCCCATGCGATTCTGATTCCTTCTATTAAATCTGTTTATTATGAAGGCTTAGAGATTGTGAATATTTTGGTATGGCTACATCTATCAATGATTACTAGCTGTGTGACCCTGGGCAAGTCATTTAATCCTGTTTGCCTCAGTTCCTCATTTGTAAAATAAGCTGGAGAAGAAAATGGCAAACCACTTCAGTATCTTTGCCAAGAAAATCCCAACTGGGGTCACTAAGAGTGAGACACAACTGAAAAACGACTAAAAAACAAACATCTATTAAACATGTTGCTCTTAAATTTTTATAGATTGTTGTTATGTCTAGGTGATTGTGGGCAACAGTTCTATATCTGCTAATGATATTGTGTTTGTTGAATTTTCAAGGGTATTTTGAGGTCTGTATTTTATAGCACTTGGATTTGTCGGGCTGTTAGTTTATGAAGGCTCATAAACTCCTGCTGTGTAATTCTAACCACCAGGTTGTCTCACTAGGTATTTGGTAGATGTTAAATTTTTGACACCTGGCATAACATGTTGTACCACTTCTACAATTTCATTGCAAAATCTGCATGGATCAATAACTCCACGATCCTCAAGGAAAAACTTTCTGCAATTTCTGGTGGCAATGACTGGATTCTGAAATACTATCATAAACTTTTCTGTTTCTATAAACAAAGCAGAATTAATTGGCTGTTTGTTCAATACTTCTTGGTTTATATGGCTGCTCAAGTTCGTGTGCATGTAGCCCATGGGCAGCCTTTGGCTCCTACTCTTGGATCTTAGCCATTTAATTTTATGCATTTAAAATATTATCCTGAGAAGAGGTTCATAAGCTTCCCTGGGAACATAATACAAAAAAAGGTCAAAAACCCTGTTCAAGAGCCATATTGTCCATTTTATGGTGTCAAAAGTATGATATTAGGACATATACTACACAGATATCAATTGCTCTAAATATGGTCTCTCCTTTATGCTTTTTTTTTTCCTTCAAACTTCACATCGACCTCAATATACACAACCTCACCTTGTTCTTTGATAACCTTATACTTGATATGTCTCATAGTAGGTGTTTAATAAAGGCTTATTCCCTTCCACACCTTTTCCCTCTTATAGATATCTGTTGATTTAATTTGACCTTCATATTCAGGCTCAGTCACTATTCTTCCTTGGCATAAATTAAGAATTTTCCATCTAGTCCGAATGGCATTTTGATTCTACTAGAGAAAGTTTTCATGAGATGAAGTAGCTATTTAATGGCTTTTTAATATATTATTGCTATAATACGTGGCATAGTAAATAGTGTTGAACTTAGAATTAGAAGATTGCTGTTGCTGATCAGTTTCAGACATGTCTGACTCTTCATGACCTCGTTCGGGGTTTTCTTGGCAAAGATCCTGGAGTGGTTTGCCATTTCCTTCTCCAGCTCATTTTACAGATGAGGAAACTGAGGCAAACAGGGTTAAGTGACTTGCTGAAGATCACACAGCTAATAAGTATCTAAGGCCAGCTTTAAACTCAGGAAAATGAGTCTTCCTGACTCTATCTATGTGCCACCTAACTGCCCCAGGTCTAAATCTATAATCCTATAAACCCAAAGTACAACAAACCTGTCAAAACCACAGATGCTTAGCTAAAAAGTATAGTTCTTAGAACAAGTGAAATAGCAGTTCCACTTTGGATTGAGCCAACCATACATAAGCATCATGCTTTGCTTTTGGTTTCACATTTTGACATTGACAAACCACAGCACTCAAGTATAGAAAGGTCATACTCAGGGCCCACAAAACTCCAGAATGCTGTGGGAATCAGATTTAAATGTAATTGAGAAAAGTTTAACAAAATAAGTGAAAATGCAATACAACATAAATAATGCTACTTTGTGATTTTGTAAGTCAATACACCCCTGCAGGTATATGTTTCCATTTGAGTTTGGCACCACTACTGGAATGGATGAAGGCAGTGACAGTAGGAGCAGTCTACTCTCGGACCACTTTCTCAACCTACACTTTCAGGGTGGGATTCCCAAGAGTTTGGGATGGGGGTCCAAGAGGATCCACCATGAACTCCCACTGGTGTGTTTCCCCTTAATAATCAACCAGGCTTAATTATCCTTTTAGAAGAGGGATTCACTAAGAAGGTATTAGACAACCTTATTATAAAACATTCCTCCCTCCCCCACCCCCAAACTGGGATCTCATTTTCCCACAAATATACGTGTGCATGGGAAGACGATACTCAAACAGAGTACAAGGGTAGTAAGGGCACTATCCTGGGCCCTCTTCTCTTCTCCCTCTACAGGACTTCATTTGGTGATCTTATCAGAATCAATCTATTTAATTACCATCTCTATGCTGATGAGCCTCATATATACTTATCCTGCCCATGCCTCTCTGCTGACTTCCAATCTTGCATTTCCAACTGCTTTTCAGACATCGCAACCTGGATGTCCACTAGACGTCTTAAACTCAACATGTCCAAAATGGAGCTCATTATGTTTCTCCCTAAAAGCTCCTCCCCACCCCTGTCACACTATCTTCCCTATTACTCCCTGCAAAGGGTAACACCATCCTCCCCGCCCTCAGGTTCACAGTGTAGGAGTCATCCTGTACTCTTTACTCCCAGCATCCAGTCTGTTGCCAAGGCCTGTCAAGTTCACCTTTGTAACACCTTTTGAATATGCCCCCTTCTTTCCTCTGACACCATAAGCACCCCGGTATAGGCCCTCATCACCTCAGACATGGTTTATTGCAATAGCCTGTTACTGGGTTTGTTTGCCTCAAGTCTCTCCTCCATTCCAGTCCATTATCAATTCAGCCACTAAAGTGATTTACTTAAAGCCCAAGTCTAATCATGTCACTCTCCCACCCAATAAACTTCAGTGGCTCCTATGGCCTCCATGATCAAAGACAAACTGCATTCAGTCTTTCATAACCTAGCCTACACACCAACCTTTCTAATCTCCTTACACCTTACTCTTCAATGCAATGACACTTGCCTCCCGGTTGTTCCCTGAATGAGACGCTCCAAGCCAAGCTGGGCTGTCCCATGGGGCTCTCTTGTAGGCTATGTCCCATGATTTCCCTCCTTATCTCTGATTGTTGACCTCCCTAGCTTCCTCAACTTCTCAGCTAAAATCCCACTTTTCCCAACTTCTCTTAGTTCTAGTGGCTTCCTCTGTGAATGATTTCCTTTTTATCCTGTCATATATCTGCATGTTGTCTCCCTCAATAGACGATAAGCTCCTTGAAGTCAGGGACTGTCTTTTGCCCCATTTTTTGTATCTCCAGCACTTAGCAAAGTCCCTGGCACACAGTTAAATACTTAGTAGATATTTATTGATTGATTAATCGATGAGGCAAAGGGGTAAGTGAAATGGTTGCTGGACATTTTTTCTTCCTGCGTAGAATTCTCATGAATTTACTTTTTGATGTAGTTGGGCCCTGAAATTTAGAGACTCTAAATCAGGGGTGGGGAAGCAATGTAGCCTCTGTCTGCTGTGACAGTGGTATGCTATTGGCATGACATCTGTATGTTAGTGACATGAGGATATTTGCATGATAGTTATATGATAGTGGCATGACAATATCTGTGCAATAATGGCATGATGTTGGCATGTTATTGTGTGATGTTGGCTGACAATGGTGTGGTATTTGCATGAATGGGGTGATATTGCCATGACAGTGGTGTGAAATTGGTGTGGTATTTGCATGCTATAGGTGTGGTATTGGCATGACATCGGTATATTGTTGACATGAGATTAATGTGATGTTGGCATGATACTGGCCATGTGATCACATGATAATGTATCACACCATTGCCATGCCCACAACATGCCAATGTCATGACAATCAATATCAGGCCATTATCATTCCAATATCATGCCAATGTCCCATTAACACATAAACATCATGCCAATATCACACCATTGTTGTACAAATATCGCCACACCAATATCATGCCCCTTAAAGTCAATGTCATGCCACTATATGCCAACATCATGTCATTGTCATGTAAATACAATCACACCAATATCACGCTATTGTCACAGAACTATCATCATTCCAATATCACCTCAATGACCAACAGTGTTGAATAACACATCAATGCCATGCCACTATCACACAATTATCATGTATATATGACATCACTGTCATGCCTTTACAGGTGATGTCATGTCACTGCCATGCCAATGACATGCAAATATCACACATCAGCCCAATATCACACCAATGTTGTGCCAATAACATACTAATGCTGTGCCCTTATTACACCATTGATGAGCCTCAGTTGATATATCAATAACATGTTGACATCATGCCACTATATCATAATTTCAGCCAATATCATGCATTTATAAGCCAATGCCACATTAATAACATGCAAACTTTAGGGCAACACAATGTCAGTATCATGCAAATATTGTCATGCCAATATCATACCATTATCAGGCCATTGTTGTGCAAATATCATCATACCAACTTCACACCAGTACCTTACTGAGGCCACAACAATATCATGCCAATGTCATCATGCAATATCGTGGCTTTGTCACACCAATATCATGCAAATACCATGCAATTAGCATCACTCCAATATGATGCCATTGTCATGCCATTATCAATGCTGCAGTTTGTGGATTCAGAACTTTTTTAGTGACCAAACTCCAAAAGCTGGTTAGATGGCAACTTATAAGAAACTCCTTAGTTGGGTGCACTGGCTAATTGTGCTCAGTCCATGTTGTTTAATATTTTTATTAGGGATCTGGAGTAATGTTATAGATAGTATGCTTCTCAAATTTTCAGGTGACTTAGAGCCAGGAGAGATAGCTAACACCCAGGATGCCATAGTCAGAATCCAAAAGAGATCTTGGAAAGGCGAAAACATTATGGGGACTCTATTAGGATTTCACAGGGACAAATGTAAAATCATACACTTGGATCAAAAAAAAAAAAGGTGATCTCACAAATACCAAAGAAGGAAGATGTGTCTAGACAGCATTTTTAATGACAAAAATTTGTTGTTTTAGTGAACTACAAACTTAATATGACTGAATAGTACCTACCTCCCAAGTTTGTTGGGAGGCTTATATAACAATATTTGTAAAGCCCTTAGCACAGGGCTTGCCACAGAGTAGCTGCTTAAGAAATGCTCATTTCCCTTCTTCCTTTCTTCTGGTCCAGGCAAAGGTGCCCCAAGGCCGAGAGTCTTTTACTGCTTGACTGCTGTATTAAGTTCACCAAAGAACTATGTGGTTTTTTTTAAAATTTAGCTCAAAAAGTATAACTTCATCTTCTTTATAAATTACAACATATTTCCTGTGTGATGTCATCTGCCTTTCATCCAATGACCCTAATTCCTATAGTCTTTTCAAATTGATTATGTGTGGGCTTGTCCACACTGGGATGAAGTTATAAAAAAAAAGTCCTTCATACCTATTTTACTCTATTGATTGACCTATCGATAAGTGAGGAGTAGATGGAACCCAACCCATATACTGGAAATCATGTCAAATGAGAACAGTTGAAGGAACTGGAGTGTTTATCCTGGAGAAGAGAAGGTTTAGATGGCACATGACCACTGCCTTCAAATGTAATAAAGTTATGTCAAAGAGGGTGAGATTTGTTCTGCTTAACCTAGAAGGTGGGACTAGAGCCAATAAGTGAATGCTACATGGAGGTAGATTTTGGCTCAATACCAACACATGCCCTAAGACTTAGAGCTATCTAGAAATGCAATTAGCTTTGAATTGTCTATCACCACAGAGCTTTAAAGAGAGATCTAGGTGAGTACTTGCTGGTGATATTGGAGAAAGGACTCTGGTTCAGGTGCACGTTGTACCAGATGGTTGCTGTGGTCCCTTGCAACGCTGATCTTCTATAAACTGTGATTCTGATTTTACAGACTAGGATTCTCTTTCCCTCTGTGAGAGGAGTCTATTCAACAATGTGCCAGGTCTCAGCAACAGTCCAGTCTGGCACAACTAGTAACTTTTGAGTGAGGAAGGCATCTGAAATGATTTCAATGCCTTTCCATCTATGAGAGAACTCATAGGAGAAGAATTAAAGCCTGTTTGAAAAACTAGTGTCCTTGGTGACATTTTAGTAGGCAATATGGAAGGCCTGAGATTTTTCTCTATTTTTTCCCCTCTATGCACACTATAATAGGCTGTCATTCATAGTCACAGCAGGAATGCAAAACGGTTCTTGAATAACTAGGATGTCAGAAGCTCACTCACGGCATGTAGCTTTCTAAAAAAAATCTCCCATCAAAACACAGATTTCTTTTGATGTGAACAGCTTTTCTAGATCCTTCTTTCAGTGACAGATTAAGTCATTTGCGTAGTGAACTCTGACACCAGTATTAATATAAGCATGCCTGTTTATTCCATCCCTGCTCATTTGTATCCCTTGTGACTTTGATGACAGGATCAAAATGTCTTGAGTCTGTTAGATAGCATCTAACTGACAGCTGACTTTGGAAGTGACCTCTAGCTACCTCTTCCCCTTTTTTTCCCATGTTCCCCAGGATGCCTTGCCTATGAAAGATGGTTTAAGTTTAAAGTGTATTTTCATCATGCAGGAGGAAACACCGGCCTTATACTCATGACTAGATTTCAAAGTGGGTTTATAAATCAGTCATTCACATACTGATAAATACCTGATAGGAATCTAAAACTAATATTCAACAATTATCTACAAGAAGAATCCATTCTCCCAAACAAAATACACATGCTACTAGATTCTTTTGAATCTTATACTCCAATGTTGACAGCGATGCTTTGAATTCCCACAAAAGTTAGAAAGAAAATGGTATGCAGACTATAGCAAAATTGTGTTTTACAAGCATAAGAAGTAAAGTGGAAAGAACTATTTTATCTCTGTGTTCTGAGATGCTTATCGAAGATAACGTTTCCTATTGATGATTTTTAAAAACTGTGTGTTGTTGCTAATTTGTTCTTCTTGATTGTTCTTGAAAATTTTCAGAAATATAACATTATTCTAACGATGATTGGCATTTGCTAAATGTCCACACTGTGCCTGGAGTAGCCCTGGTGCTCTGACTTAAGGATAAAATAAAATGATGCATGTAAAGGACTTTGTAAAGTAAAAAGCTCTACAGCTATGATTTTTTACATTCAATTGTATTTTATTTTCAGTTTGGAGTTCCCTCCCTCTTGCCTCCCTCCCAATTGAGAAGGCAAAAATCAAAAACAAAATTACAGATATATACATAAATACTACATATTCATATATATATGTGTGTATACATACATACACACACACAAACACACACATACATACATATATATATGTATATATATGTAGGCAGGTATAGTCAAACAAAACAAATTCCCAGATTAGTTTTTTTTAAAAAAAGATGTTTCAGTCTGTGTGTTGAGTCCACTACCTCTCCATATGGAGACAGTTCTGTTTATTATGAGTACTTTGGAATTGTAGTTGGTCATAGTGTTGATCAGAGTTCTTAAGTCCTTCAAAGTTGTTTATCTTTACAACATCATTGGTCTCCTGGTTCTGCTCATTTCACTTAGCATCAGTTCATTTAAGTCTTCCCAGATTTTTCAGATCGCTTCTTATGCACAGTACTACTCCACATAAATTTTTTTTAAAAGTATAACTAGGTATGGAGCATGCATGTACAGCCTCCTCAACATGGCATTTGAAGTGCTTCATAATCTGACTCCAGGTTATTTTACCACCCTTGTTTTAAACAATTCCACTTCATATCGTTTTGGCCAAACTGTCCTACTGGCTGTTCTTCAATCTTGACATTCTATTCCTGCCCACCCCTTGTGCCTCTGCATCAGTGGTCAGTCCTTCGTTCCTAGACTGTACTCCATCCTCAGTGCTCCCTCTTAGAATCCTGAGCTTCCTCCTGTAGGAAGCCTCTCCCAACCCCTCAAAACATGAGGGCTCTCTCCTTCCTTAAATGATCATGTGATCAGATGGTTATTGATTGACATGCTGTGTACTTCCCATAGGATGCTTAGTTTCTGTATCCCCAACACCTAGCACAGTGCCTGACATTATAGATGCTTAATCAATGCTTGGTTTATTGGCTTGGAAGTTATTGGATGTATTGTAGGGGTGAGCTCCCCTTCCCAGCCTGCCCTCCAGAACCTCTGTCTCCCTCCTCTCAATACTCCCACCTCCAGCTCATCTCAGAAGGCCTTTTCTGCTTCTTGTTCCAGACGCAGAAGTGCCTAGATATGGATCAGGGAAGATTATAGATCTATAGTTTGAAGAGACCTGAGAGGCCTTTCAGTCCAACCCCACTTTTATGGGTGAGAGAACTGAAATCCAGGGACTCATCCCTGGATCCAATGACTTATCTATGGATGCAGAGTTAGTAAGCATCTGAGACAGTATTTGAAGAAAGGTTTTCTGACTCTAAAAATAGTGCTCTTTCTACTGGGCCACACTACCTCCTTTGGTTGGGGGGAAAAAGTCAACCAGTGAGCTACAGCAACATGTGAAGACACGTTTGCTAAGACATTAAAGGGTTGCAATCTATGTTGGTGAAGGGAGTGCGCATGTCAAGAAAATTCCTGCTCTTTAAAAGTATTTTAATAAAAGTCAGAGTCAGGAAGACCTGCATTCAAGTCCTAATTCTAACACATACTAGCTGTGTGACCACAGATAAGCCAATTAACTCCAGACAGCTATCTCAGCCTCTTGGTTACTGATGAGTGGCTGAACCTAATTAGTAGAATGAATAAAAGCCTGAATGATAATTAAAACATTACCCTATATTAGCTATTCTTAGAATATCCCTTCATCAGTAGATGGATATTAGCAACTTATCATCTCTAAACTACCTTGTATTTGTAACAGGGGTGACTAGGAGTGGCCAATGAGAGTCCACTATGAACATATGCAGTGAGTTTTGCCCAACACAATCACTCCTTGGACCTGAACACATCCAGGAATTGTTATTGGTCCTCTTACATTTTGATTGGTTACTGAGGCCTCTTTCCATCCAGAGGCTTGTGACCTGTCTCACTCCAAGGAAAGAGAAAAGGCCTTGTCCAGTTAGTGCCTTGTAAAAGCACTCCCAGTTCCAGAATAACAGCCAATCAAAAGGTTCTTCTTCATGAGGTAAGCTGCCTGGAAACAGCACCTGAACATGCTGAAGTCTACAAGGGGATATATGATTACTGCACATCCTTATAAAGTCTATGCCCTCATTGGCCAATCTCAGTCACCTCTGTTACATATTTATTTTAATACACTCATGTAGGTATATAGTGTCTCAACCAGCATAAAGCAAACTCCTTGAGAACTGGGTTTTGTTTTCTATCTCCAGTACCTAACACAATGCCTAGAAGTCAGTCAGTCAATAAAATTTATTAAGTGCCTACTAAGAGGCATTCACTGTGCTAAGTGCTGGGGACACAAAGAAAGGTATTCTTGAGCACAATCTAATGGAAAAGACATGTAAACAACTATGAACAAATAAGCTATACACAGGATGAATTAGAAGTAAATAAAAGAAGGCAGGCACTAGAACTAAGAGGGACTAGGAAAGCCTTCCTTAATTAAGCACTTAATGCTTACTTATTGATTGATCAGTGGAGGTTCCAAACAACAGCTCCATAAGAATGAAATCTTAGGTCCGGAATAACCACAACAACAACAGATAATTCGATGGTGAGAATATTGTTAGCTAAGCTTGAGGCCTGCTTTATAGTGTTGATATATTCTTGGGGAAGGTGTTTCGAAATCACATCTTGGTACTCACTTGATTAAATTCAACAAACAAGCATTGAGTGCCTTCTATGTAACAGGGCCTTAGCTAAGTTCTGAGGAATCTACAAGGATAAGAAAGACATTGGTATTCCCAACAAGCAAAAGGCAGCCTGATAGAGCTGACTCGGAGTACTTAGCTTTGAATCCTGCCACCAACATACAACCAGCTGGGTGACAATGGTTCCAGTCACATTTCCTCCTTATAATAAAATGGGGAGAGTAAGACCCATAATGTCTACCCCAGAGGATGCTGAGAGGCTGAAATGAAATGAGGTAAACCCTGACGCATCAGCTCAACATCAGTTAGTATTAAGCACAGCATACCCGTTGCCCAAAAAACATTTTCTAAGTCATTCTGAAACACACAGTTATAATTTCTCACCATTTAGTTTGGTTGTCTTAGTCAGTTTAAACATTTTTTCATGATGCTAATTAGTTCTTTAAGATACTTGGACCATAAAACATCAAGTAGACAGTTTCACATTTAAAAAAAAAGGTAATTCCCACATGTCCTTCTAATAGTGGCAGACAGGGAAAGAGGCTTGCCATCAGAAGGATTCAAAGGGACAAAGGAGAAATGACTGTGGGATCTGTGCTCTAGGACTGCAGACTTTAAAGATAGCACACTCGCCACCTTGTGGGCGATTCTGAACTTGCATTGTTTTACAAATCATTCAAGAAATACATTTCACAGATATGTTTTACATGATTACATATTTATAAACTACATTAAATTACTTGCCATCTTAGGGAAGGGGGAGGTAAGAGAGGGAGGGCAAAAACGTGGATTTCAAAATTCTTGAAAAATGAATCTTAAAAATTTGTCTTTCTGTGTAATTGGAAAAAATAAAATACTATTTTAAGAAATATATCCACAGAATCCCATCAATGTTAGAACTGGAAGGACATTGGAGATTACCTGGTCCAGATCTCCCTTATCTCTCCATTTTGGGGAAGACTGAACTAAGCCTGGCCTTACGCATCTATTGAATGTCTACTATTAGCAAGACTCATAGGTCAGACGGGAAGTTTGCAATACTTAGGCATATGAAAAAAGAGGAGAGTGGAAATGTCAGAACTCACTATCTCTAGGCCAAAGCCCTCACTTAATGCCTACCCCATCCTTTTTCCAGTCTGAGCTCTGTTTAGTTCAATTATTAACTTTTCCGTGGCTCATAGAGAACAATGTGGGTCATAGAGAGATGGTAATTGTGAAGCCCAGAGACCTGAGGGGTTGTTGGAAAGGTGTGGAAGTAAATGCTAGGCAGAAGTGGGTATGTATGTAAGTGATGGCAAGGGATCTGACATAGACACAGTAGGCTGGAGTGAAGGGCAAGCTTACCACGAGTATGTCTTCTGGAGCTCAGGCCTAAACCCTACCAGGCACCAGACCTGCAAAGACTCAAAGCAGGATATAAAAATAAATGGGAACAAACTGGGATTTCAGGAGTATTCTGCCCAGCTCACTGGCATGGCCAACATCATTTCACAATAAAATCATTAATCTGTTATTCCGAACCCCCACTTAACAGTGTGAACCATTGCTGTCAAGCTGTTCGGCAGATTGCTGATTTGTAACATTTTCCCCCTGGAATTCCTGAACCCCTGCTGTTACCCCCCACCTTATGGGATTCACCTAAAAATCATGTTCTCACAGTTTCAAGCATAAGGAAAGACATTAAACCATAGAATCCTTAAAAGGATATTCAATATATTGAGCTCAATAATGCCATGTAGTGTACCCATGTAGGGTATCAGAAATCAATTTTTGGTCCTGAACTGTGATTTCGTGGGTACATGACATGGAACCTCAGTCACTTAAAACACTAAAGAGCTGCCTAGAACATTGAGAGATTAAGTGGTCCAAAAGCTAGTATGCTTCAAAACCCAGGCCTTGCTGATAACATACCTGCTATTCATTTATTTACTATGCCAATGTGCTTCTCTTAAATAGACTTGATGAATGCTAAATCTAGAGAGGAGATTAGTCATCATGACCAAGGGGCATAGCAATAGACCTGGAAAGGATATTTGAAGCCATCTAATTCCACTTCCCTCACTTTACAGAAGAGGGAAATGAAGCTCAGAAAGATGAAGATAGTTGCCCGAGGTCAGAATCATAATCGAATTTTAGTTCCTTGAATTCCAAATCCAGGATCCTTTCCATGTGAGCAAACTGTCTCCTTTAGAAATCCATAAAAGTGCTAAATTATTTCACTATCTTTTGTATATAGAGATAACACTATGATTTCATCTAAATAATATGCACTTTTAGCTATTCCTAATGTATTGGGAGTGGATTTGGACAGAATCATCGACAAGTTTTTGCCTTATTCCCTTTCTAATTTGTGGCTAATATTTTTGCAAGATTAAATCTTTCCAACAAATCATCTATCTGGCCTTTGATGGAATAACTCTAGCATAGGGAAATCCATTCTCACAGCTCCTGGTGAGGACAGGACAAAGGAGTCCTTACCTGTAGCCCGGACAGAAATGCTGAAAAGGCCTGGCTAGACCCCATTGTCCTACTTGTTGCTCTGGTCATCTCCTACCTCTGGTGGGAACAATGAGAAGCTGCTACTGTTCCTATAAAATCCCTTTTGAAATGCCATTTAACAAGTGATAATTGTTTGGGTGTCTGTAATAGCACTGGATCAACCATTGAAAAGCCTCAGAAGATCTGATGGTGGATGAGGCAACCTTTAGCAAGGAGGAGTTGTTGTAACTCAGACCCAGTCATTCAATCAGTCAACAGTTATTTATTAAGTGTCTACTATGTGCTAAGCTCTGGGGATACAAAGAAAGGCAAAAGACAGTCCCCTCCTCCCCCCTCAAAGAGTTCATAATCTAAGGAGGAGACAATGCAATTATGTATAGCAAGATATATAATGGAGTAATTTGGGGATAACCAACACATGGAAGGCGCTAACATTAAGGGGCATTGGGAAAGGCTTCTTATAGAAGGTGGAATTCAGCTGCAACTTGAAGGAAAGCAGGAATCAGAGATGAGCAGGGAAAGAATTCCAGGCACCGGTTCAATCAGTTAAAACATCCAGCCAGGAAATGGAGTATCTAGTGCAAGGAACAGCCAGGAGGCCGTTATCACTGGATTACAGAGGACCCAGTTGCTAGAGATATTCCTGAACCATTTCCTGCCCTCTCCCCACAACTCCTAACAAGGACTGGCTGCCAGTGCTCTTAAGAGTTTCCATTTGTAAAACACTTAGGTGGCAATTGATTATGTATTCACAACAGCATCAGCATTGATCAGCTACCAATAATCAAAGTCAACCTCCCCAGCCTAGTTTGCAGACTCTTTTTTCCTTTCTGTCCCATATTTTATTCTCCATAATCTTTCAGACAGCAATGACAGTGGTTCAGCAAACACACTTTGGTACCCCAGGATACAGTTTATCCAGGCCTCCTGATTTGAATTCATAAAAGGTATTTAATTGTTCTCTTGCTGTCTTTTGCTTTCAGCTACTTATGAATTTCTGTTCTCTTTTTTTGTAATATAAAGCTCATTTTCTTTGGCAAAGGAAAAAATAAGTCAAAGTAGTAGTTCTGACTTCTCTAACTTGCCTGCTATCCTGGTATCATCCACCTTAAGCAATGGTCAAAGCTTCTTTGATCTTCATCTTCTTCTCATGATAGCTAATATACTCTTAACCTTTCCCTCTGCACTGATCACCAGTCCAGTTCACACAAAGCTTTCATGCTCCTGATGCTATTTTGACCCATACCTTTGTATTCATTTCCCATTGCCTTTTTTTTTTTGCTTCTCTATTCTCTATATGAGTTTTTTTTAATTAGACAAGAATTCCATGTATGTGCATATCAGTCTCTTTGGACAACTCTTCCTTTTTCTCTTCATTAGAATTTTTAGTGTATCTTCAGAATTTCATCTTTGAAAGTTTTCCATCTCTTTTGGTTTCAAAGCATCCTAGTATAATAGATTTAAAGTTGAAAGGGACCATAAAGGATTGATTTTTGCCACAGAATTTTAGCCTGTGAGTTCTTAGGTATCCTTTTTCTCTTCTGTTTGAACTCTGCTCTCCCAAAATCTAGGATGCATGTCTAATTATTCCTTGCTTTCCTCTCCTGTATCAAAAGTTCCAGGATGGATTGGTCATGTCCCACCGAAGTTCGATCATTTCATCTTCAATAACTAGTTCTTCCTTGTTGATTATAATCAATATCAAAATGATAGTCGTCTTTATTTCATCTGCCATCTTTTGAAATATGAAATTAGTTTTAAGTCAGATTAAGAAATTATTAGCTACTATTTTGGAGAAGGAGAGGAGAGGAGAGGGAGAGGGAGAGGGAAAAGGAGAGGGAGAGGGAAAAGGAGAGAGAGAATGAATTTCCAGTAGATGTTCGGATAATTGAAATGCCTTATCACTGCTACATTGTGCTTCCATGAAAAACTCGTAATCTCCTAGGCAAGTTTGTCAACTGTTCTCCAAACTTCTTTTATTCCTCTTTCTGTCTGGGTGGTCTGTAGTATACTTTAATTACAGAATCATTTCTGTTTCTGCCTACCTTGATATTTATCCATATGATTGCCACCATGTTTCCCTTACTCTGGTTGTTGAAGTACTTCAGATGAACATATCTTCTTAATACAGAAGATCCCTTTTACCTTTTCTTTTGGAATGACTCCATGTGCCAGGCTCCAGACATGGGTCCTATCCCACCAAGTCTCTTTGAAAGCAGTGAAGATGAAATTTGTCTCTTTGCCTTAGGATCCCCTGATAACCTTACTTAAGATCCATGCTTTGTCCAATTGTATATAAACAGCTGAGGTCATGGCTTTTATTTCTTTCTCCTTTCTTGAATTTTATATCATATGGATTTCTGGACATCCCTCCTGCTATCCTTCTACCTACATTTCATCTATTCTCTATGGTACCTATGTTGGCGGTTGTTCAGTTTAAAGTCCTTTTAATCAGTTTTATAAGACTCCAGCCAAATACTCCAAAACCGAATGAATATCCTCTGGAGGTAGAGGGTGCAACCTCACTAGAAATCTCTAAGCAAAGCCTTGATAATCTCTTGGGAGGGAACTTGTTAAAACCATTCATGTTGGAGGCATCAGTTGTACTCAATGGCCTCGGGGATGCTGATAGTCTCTGAGATTATGATCCTTGCCTAGCCCAAACAGATGGTACTGGTGGAGTAGGTGACAGCAGGGATTCCCTTTATGTATGGGATGGGTTGAATGGTTGGATGATCACTGAGATCTCTTCTAACTCTCAAATTCTGTAATTTTGTAAAGTCCCTTCCAAAGGATTGCTTTTATGTGGCATTCGGATGGAATTCCCCAGGTTTTCTTGCAAAGGCAACAGAAATGTCCTGATTTCTTGCACACTAAATTTGTACAATTTTGCATGCTGCAACTACAGCTTCTGCCATTATCTCTTCTCCACTGACCCCAAATTGTTTCTGACTTATTCTGGGTCAGAGTCATGTGGTGGCACAATGGATAGAGAGCTGGGCCTGGAGCCAGGAAGACCTAAATTCAAATCCATCCTCAGACACTACTAATTGTGTGACCCTGGGCAAGTTGTTTAACTTCTGTTTGCCTCAGTTTCCTCAGCTGTAAAATGGGAACACTAAATGTATCTACCTTGCCATATTTTTACGAGGATCAAATGAGATAGTATTTATTTAAAAAGAAATAGCATACATCATGCATCTGAATGTCACATGTGATGAACTTATTCAATAAACTCACATGGTGAGGCACAGTGACTGGCACATAGTCAAAAAAACATAAATTTTTTTTCCTGGGCTGATAAATTTTGCTTTTTGTGCTCTGTACTTCTCTCCACAAGAGGATTAGGGCATAGAAGGCAGATCCTTTAATGCTCTTAGCCACTAATTCTTCTGGAAGAAACCTTTCTCTGTCAGACTATAGCACATCTATTTTTCCACTATTGTGAACCTTCCAGGATAGAAGGGAACATAGTGGAGGGGCCAAACATTTATTAAGTTTCAATGGAAAATGAGTAGGTATATAGATGGCATTCTAATTCAAGTTCTAGTGATTTGTGGAAACAGGGATTTCTAAAATATTGCTTCATAAAACTAAAATCAGCTAAAGCAGAAGCCTCAGTATTCACCAGAATGACCTTACCTCATCAAATGATTGCTCAACATTGACACGACAGGGAAGATGAAAACACCGACTCTCGGTCAGTCAGTCATTGGTTATTCATCAGATGAAATCACACACACAAACCACCAAGGGGCTATAGCATTACTCTTCTGGGGAGTTTTAAAGATGAGCAGGCAGAAGCCAACACATAAGGTGACTGGAGAGATATCACACAAGGTCAAACAATAAATCAGACATGAAGCTGTCTCCAACTTAGTTCCCTCAAGAGCTAATTCTTGGCTTAACCGGTTGGGTCAGGAGGTCTCTCGGCAAGTGTGAAGTCCCAGATTGTTGATCGAATCAGTTCATCCCATGTTTGACATTCAAACACATGATGCATGCCTACATGGTCATTGGACTCCCTTTGAAATATCCTGTCAAATCACAGTGACTAAAGTGGATGTGACAATGATGACAGGTTGCAGTGTCAGGGGAAAGAGGATAAACCCTGGCCAAAATGGCAAAGTAGCTATTAATTAGGTCTAGAGTATGACTTATATGGCCAAATAGTAATCTATATCCACATGGCTCTAAGATTTGTAAAGTATTGCTTGGAGGAATGGGATGGAACAGTGGGGCTGTGCACATGGGAGCCTGATTTGGAAATGGCTGGGAAGTAAGGTGGAGCCTGGTTCTGGGCAAGATTAGGTAAAAGCTTGACTATCAGAGCGCAAACTCCTAGAGGCAGACTTCAAGCTTCTGATAAAAGAGAGATGAGGAAGAAGAGCAGATTATAGGTGGTTTGGTTTAGAAATGCCCAGGAGGTAATATGGAGGCCTGGTTCTGAGAATGATAAGACAGAAGCAAAATCATACAATAATCTATATACATATCAAGGGTATCCTTGATGAAGGCATGAGAAGCAGACAGGCGTTGACAACATATAGTCATGTAATTGGATGAAAGATGCAGAGTTCACGATGATTTCACTTTGCTCCCTCCTTGATGCCTATGAAAAAGGCATTAATTGGGCAGATCAGAACACTGTTTTAAAAGGCTTTCCTTCAGCAAGAGGTCTCTTGCAAGTTTAAAAATCCATACAATGGTTCCTTAAAAGATATAACAATAGAGATAACTTTGCTCATGCACTCTCTGATTAGGAATATCAAGTAAGGCTCAAAGTAGGGAGATATGTACTCACAGAAGGTGTTTATCTCTAGAATGGATGTCCAGCTAGCTCAGTGGCCAGAAGGAAGAAAAATCCCCTTCAGATGGTAAGGTCTTCCAGATGCTCTTGTTTGCAGCTGGTTGTATCAAACTCTGGAATGTTGTGAAGCCTCCTAAATGAGATACACAATCAGTCAAAAGAGTTTGGCTCAACTAACCACAGGGGGGAAAAATGGGTCAAGAATGCCTGTTATCACACTCAAGTTGGACAGATAGCACAAAGACATGTCATATAAAAATACTCATACTGTATTGGCATTTTAGGTCCAAGTCTGCTAAAAATAATTTTATTTCATTCAACATTAATCTAATAGTTGATCTATTTCCAATTGAGAGAGAGATGTCCAAACTAGCATAGTTTCCATACGGTCTCTGATATGCCTCTACCCCAAGATGATTTGAGGTCACATTTTTGGGAATTTTGAGTGAAGGAGAGGCTGAAATATGTGAAAATACAGTTTGGGGTTAACATTCCAGAACTATATTGATTTCTCAATCCCTTCCTTGACTCTCTCTTCAAGGATTAAAAAGAGGCTCTTTTCTGGAATCAATATCAATGCACTTCTTTCCAATTGGAGAAGTATATTATCACTGCAGGGTTTGGTGAAAAGGGAGATTGTCCCTGGATTAGTCAATAGTCCAATTGCTTCAAGAGGAGAAAAAGGCAATATTCTTAACAAGACAAGAAATATTCTTTTTTACAAAGTTTAATTGCCACCCTTAATCTGTTTCCTTAAAAAGCCCTTTTGTTTGGGGTGGAGCCAAGATGGCAAAGAAAAGGCAGTGACTCGCCTGAGCTCTCCTCAAAACCCACCTGAACACCTTTAAATAACGCCATAAAACAATTCTGGGAGCATGAAAACCCACAAAAGGATGGAGTGAAATAATTTCCCAGCCAAAGACAACTTAGAAAGTTAGCAGGAGGGGCAGCTAGGTGGCACAGTGAGTAGAGCACTGGCTCTGGAGTCAGGAGGACCTGAGTTCAAATGTGACCTCAGACAATTGACACACTTACTAGCTGTGCGACCTTGGGCAAGTCACTTAACCCCAATTGCCTTGCATTCCCCCTTGCAAAAAAAAAAAAGAAAGCAGGAAAAGTTTGTTGCATGTGGGTGAGAGTGCAGCACAGTTCAGCGTAGACCCCACCAGCAAACCAGGAGCAGGCCTTGAGAGCCATTGAATCATCATCAGCAGCAGTTGCTTCCAGAGTTCTCAGCCCACAGACAGTAAACAGGTTGAAAAACTGGTCAGAAGGAGATTACAGGAGTCTCTTTGCTAGCACCGAGGGAGAACTTTGTTGCTTTGTCCATACCCAGATTCGGATCACAGTCCTGGGTGGCAGTCTCAGGGCAAGGGGGAGCACCAGCACAGCAGAACTTGATGCCATAGGGGAGCAGGGACCCTCGTCACAGTTCCAGGGCTTGTAGTCATTCACAGACAAGAGAATAGGCTAGGAGAGTAATAAACCCACCTCACATTAGATCATGCCACCTTGGAAGAATAGAAAACTTACAGGACTCTAGAAGTATCTCTGAAAATAAGCTGCATAGGGGGATGGAGCCAAGATGGCAGCTGGAAAGCAGGGACTCGCTTAATCTCTCCCCCAAATCCCTCCAAACACCTGTAAAAATGTCTCTGAACAAATTCTAGAGCTGCAGAACCTATGAAATAGCAGAGGGAAGCAGGTCTCCAGCCCAGGACAGCCTGGATGGTCACTGGGAAGGGTCTATCGAATGGTGCTGGGAGTGGAGTGCAGCCCAGCACGGACCGCACCAGGACAGATCAGGAGCTGAGGAGATTGGGCAGAGTAGGCTGTAGTGCCACGAATCATTGAGCTGTAGCAGAAGTGTGGGTCCAACCCAGATCCAAGAAGGGCAAAGCAAGAGAACCCTGTCTCTGCACCAGCAAAGCATTCCCTGCCCTCCTGCTCTGATCCACCGCTTGATTCCTCCCACCATGTGGATCTGGGGCCAGAACCAACCCCAGCAGGAGCTCTAGAAGCAGCTGCAGAAGCTTCCTGCTGCTGCCACAGCCACAGCCGTCACTTCACCTCTACTGCCCCTGGGGGCTGGGGCTGGACCCACACTTCTCTCTCCCCATCCAGCAGTTTTCCCACTAACCTGCTCTGTTGTCTTTGGAGTTTGGGGGTTGAGAAGTCTGATAACTGTTACAGAAAGATGATGTCTAGGCTCTTTTTTTGATCATGGCTTTCAGGTAGTCCAATAATTTAAAAATTATCTCTCCTGGATCTATTCTCCAGGTCAGTGGTTTTTCCAATGAGATATTTCACATTGTCTTCCATTTTTTCATTCCTTTGGTTCCGTTTTGTAATTTTTTGATTTCTCATAAAGTTCCTAGCTTCCACTTGCTCCAATCTAATTTTTAGGGTGGTATTTTCTTCAGTGGTCTTTTGGACCTCCTTTTCCATTTGGCTAATTCTACCTTTCAAGGAATTCTTCTCCATATTGGCTTTTTGGAGCTCGTTTGCCATTTGAGTTAGTCTATTTTTTAAGGTGTTATTTTCTTCAGTATTTTTCTGGGTCTCCTTCAGCAAGTCATTGACTTGTTTTTCATGATTTTCTTGCATCACTCTCATTTCTCTTCCCAAATTTTCCTCTACTTCTCTTGCTTTTCCAAATCCTTTCTGAGCTCTTCCATGGCCTGAGATCAATTCATATTTTTCTTGGAAGCTTTGATGTAGGCTGTTTAACTTTGTTGACTTCTTCTGGCTATATGTTTTGATCTTCTTTGTCACCAAAAAAAGAGTCAATAGCCTGCATCCTTTTTTGCTGCCTGTTCATGTTCCCAGCCAACTATTTGACCCTTGAGCTTTTTGTCAGGGTATGACTGTTTCTAGAGTAGAGAGTACTCTGTCCCAAGCTTTAGGGGCTGTGCTGCTGTTTTCAGAGCTACTTCTACTCCACAGTCACTACAAGCTCTGCCACACCAGTGTTCCTCCTCCCCCAAGAACTGCCAACCAGGACCCAGGGAAGGGGATGAGAGAGGGGATGATAGAAAGGAGGGCAGATTGGGGGAGGAGGTAATCAAAAGCAAACACTTTTGAAAAGGGACAGGGTCAAGGGAGAAAACTGAATAAAGGGGAGACAGGTTGAGATGGAGGGAAATATAGTTAGTCTTTCACAACATGATTATTGTGGAAGTGTTTTGCATAATGATACATTTGTGGCCTATGTTGAATTGCTTGCCTTCTTAAGGAGGATGTCTGGGGAGGGAAGAAGGGAGAGAATTTGGAACTCGAAGTTCTAAAAGTGGATGCTCAAAAAAAGTTGTTTTTGCATGCAACTGTGAAATAAGATATACAGGCTATGGGGTATAGAAATCTATCTTGCCCTACAAGAAAGTAAGAGGAAAGGGGATGGGGTGGGGGAGTGGCGTGACAGAAGGGAAGGCTGACTGGGAAATGGGGCAATCAAGTATATGCCATCTT
The DNA here is from genome assembly GCF_011100635.1 of Trichosurus vulpecula. Classification (NCBI taxonomy): domain Eukaryota; kingdom Metazoa; phylum Chordata; class Mammalia; order Diprotodontia; family Phalangeridae; genus Trichosurus; species Trichosurus vulpecula. The sequence continues at coordinate 268,181,740 of NC_050575.1, read as the reverse complement.
GGAGTGGGGGGGAGGATAGAAATGGGAAGAAAATTTGTAACTCAAAATCTTGTGGAAATCAAAGTTGAAAACTAAAAATATTAAATAATAAAATATGAAAATTTTTTTAAAAAGAAAATAAACTGCATAAAAGCCTGGAAGCTTGGGACAGTGCACGCCCCCACCCTGGAAGCAGAGCCTTACTTTAGCAAAGAGCTAAAACTCAAGAAGTAGGCTGGGGAAATGAACAAAGAGAAAAAAAATTCTCACCAATGAAAGTTACTATGTGACAAGATCAAAACATATAAGAGAATGAAGTCAAAGCTCTGATATCCAAAGCCTCCAAGAAAAATATGAATTAATTTCAATCTGTGTAAGGGCTTGAAAAGGATTTTGAAAATCAAGTAAGAGAGGTAGAGGAAAAATTGGGAAGAGAAATGAGAGTGATACAAGAAAATCATTAAAAATGAGTCAATAGCTTGGTTAAAGGAAACACAAAAAAATACTGAAGAAAATAACAACTCAAAAATCAGACTAGGCCAAATGGTAAAAGAGATGCCAAAAGCCAACAAGGAGAAGAATGCCTAAAAGTGCAGAACTGGTCAAATGGAAAAAGAGTAATAAAAATTCACAGAAGAAAAAAATCCCTAAAAAGTAGAATTGGCCATGTGGAAAAAGAGGTACAAAAGCTCACTGAAAAAAATGATTCCTTAAAAATTAGAATTGAGCAAATGGAAGCTAGTAACTTTGTGAGAAATCAAGAAACAATAAAATAAAACCAAAAGAATGAAAATAAAAGAAAGCAATGTGAAATATCTAATTAGAAAAACAACTGACCAGGAAAATAGATTCAGGACAGATAATTTAAAAAATTACTGGACTACCTGAAAACCATGATCAAAAAAAGAGCCTAGACATCATCTTTCAAGAAATTATCAAGAAAAACTGCCCTGATATTCTAGAACCAGAGGGTAAAATAGAAACTGAAAGAATCATCTCATCACCTACTGAAACAGATCCCAAAATGAAAACTCCTAAGTATATTGTAAGCAAATTCTAGAGCTTCCAGGTCAAGGAGAAAATTTGCAAGTAGCCAGAAAGAGACAATTCAAGTACTGTGGAACCACAGTCAGGATAAGACAAGCTTTAGCAGTTTCTACATTAATGGATCAGAGGGCTTGGAATATGATATTCCAGAGGGCAAAGGAACCAGTATTACAACCAAGAATCAGTTACCTGGAAAAAACTGAGTATAATCCTTCAGGGGAAAAATGGATATTCAATGTAATTGAAGACTTTTGAGCATTCTTGATGAAAAGAGCAGAGCTGAATAGAAAATCTGACTTTCAAATACAAGACTGAAGAAAAGCATAAAAATGTAAACAGGAAAGGGAAATCATAAAGGTCATAATAAGTTTAAACTGTTTACATTCCTATATGAAAAGATATTTGCAACTCATAAGACCTTTCTCATTTCTAGAGGAGTTAGAAGGAATATATATATATATGTATATATGTGTATATATATATATATGTGTGTATATATATATATATATATATATATATATATATATACACATACACACACACACACACACACACACACACACACACAGAGGGCACAGGTGTGAGTTGAATATGAAGGCATGATGTCCAAAAAAAAACAATTAAGAGGTGAGAGAGGAATGTACTGGGAGAAAAGGAAAGGGAGAGGTAGAATGGGGTAAATTATGTCATATAAAAGAGGCACGAAAAAGCTTTTGTAGTGGAGGGGAAGAGGAGAGAGGTGAGGAGGAGTGAGTGAAACTTCCTCTAATCAGAAATGGTTCAAAGAGGGAATAACATGCACAATCAATTGGGCATAGAAATCTATCTTACCCTACAGGAAGGTGGGAGGAGAAGGGGATAGAAGATAGTACTCATGGTAGATTAAAGGAGGCAGTAGTCAGAAGCAAAACACTTTTGAAGAGGGACGGGGTGAAAGGAGAGAGGGAACAAAATAAACAGGGTGGGAATAGGATGAAGGGAAATACGGTTAGCAATAGTAACTGTGAAAAAAAATTTGAATCAAGTTTCTCTGATAAAGCCCTCATTTCTCAAACTTATAGAGAACTGAGTCAAATTTATAAAAATAAGAGCCATTCCCCAATTGATAAATGACCAAAAGATATGAACAGTTTTCAGATGAAGTAATCAAAGCTATCTATAGCCATATGAAAAAAAATATGCTGTAACTCACTATTGATTGGAGAAATACAAATTGAAATAATTCTGAGGTACTACCTCATGCATATTAGATTGGCTAATAGGACAGAAAGGAATATGACAAAAGTTGGAGAGGATGTGGGAAGAATGACATTAATGCATTGTTGGTGGAACTGTGAACTGATTCAACCATTCTGTAGAGCAATTTGGAACTGTGCCCAAAGGCTTGTAAAACCAGGCTTACTCTTTGACCTAGTAATACCACTACTAGGTCTGTATCCAAAAGAGATAAAAAATAAAAAGGAAAAGAACCTATATATACAAAAATATTTATAACAGCTCTTTTCTGGTGGCAAAGAACTGGAAATTGAGGGGATGCCCATCAATTGGGTAATGGCTGAACAAGTTGTGGTATGTGATTATGATGGAATACTATTGTGCTATAAGAAATGATGAGCAGGATGCTCTCAGAAAAACCTGAAAAGACTTACATGAGCTGATGCAAAGTGAAATGTACTGTGTACAAAGTAACAGCAATATTTAGGATGATCAGTTGTGAATGACTTAGCTATTCTCAACAATACAATGATCTAGGACAGCTCTGAAGGACTTAGGATGAAAAATGCTATCCACCCCCAGAGAAAGAACTGGTGGTGTCTGAATACAGACTGAGGCATAATTTTTTTCAACTTTATCTTTCTTGAGGTTTTTTGGGGGCTCTGTTATCTTTCACAACATGACTAATAAGGAATATTTTGCATGACTACACATGTATAACCTATATTGAATTGTTTGCCTTCTCAATTTAGGGTGGGGGTGGGGAGAGGGAAAGGGAGTGAATTTGGAAGTCAGAACTTTAAAAACCAATGTGACAAATTGTTTTGGCTTATAACTGGGGGAAAATGAAATGCTAAATATTTTTAATTGAAGCTAAACACAAAAGAAAAGCCCTTTTGTTCTCAAACTATTACCTTCCTAAGTCCTCCCCCTCCTCACTCCAGTAGGCTGAAAAGTTTTCTTAATATTTATAAAGAAACTAAAAAAGAGTACATTAATATGCTTTTACAGACCTCATTCATCAGGGTATGCGTCATGGACAGATACTGCAGATGGACAAAGAGCTAGGCCTGGAATTGAATAGGAGGGCAAATGTGGATTATGTTGCCTTTGGGAAATTGTGTAGTATTTCTGCTGTTGCCCAAGCTTCTTTTTGAAATAAAGACTTATTTGAAAAATATTCATATTCTTTTTATGATGCTACGTGGCTAACAATTGTATATGAAGAATTAGAATCACAAATCACCTTTTGAAGTATGAAATCATCACTGTCCAATAGACTAAAGAAGAAGAATATATGATGGGGGTGAGTAGGGTGCAGTACATTACTAATGAAGAGCTTCCCAGGAGAAGTGGCAAAAATGATATAATAAAAGAGATATAAGCCTGAAAAATAAGGCAGATCAGTGAGCTAGTCAGGTACTGAGAGTGAAGGAAAACTGACATCTAGCTGATGTGTGCCATTGGTATCCCTTCATTATTAAAAGGTCCAGCAGACAACTCCCAGCATGTTGGCTTCTAGGATGTTGGGTGGAGTCTCTCTTCAGCATTTATAGGATAACATGAACAAGGGTGCAAAAGTATAAGAAGTCTTGAGTGGATTGTGACCTGCACCTTCTCAGTTAAGTCCTAAACTCTTTCTGGCTTTTATTCTCAGGGCTATACTTCCTTGTGATCATGGCTAGAGAATGGGGGAGCCATTAGCCTATAGGTCCTCCCACCCCGTCACATTGGTCAGGTACCTTGTCTACTAGATGTGACTGTATTGATTTTCTACACACACACACACACACACACACACACACACACACACACACACACACTCCCTTGAAATTGAGATTTCTTTAATCCTCAAGAGGCCTGAAGAACAAATTTACATAAACATCCTTCAGGGATCCTGGCAAGTAACAGGAAGCAAAAAATGAAGAGGATGTTTAAGAGAGGAATCCAGCACACCAGGGTTGCCCCTAGTGATATGTTGATTATTTTCTTATAGGAAGCTTTATGGTTCCCTGGTGACTTATATTTGGTTTATGCAAAGTTGATTTATTCGAAAAGTTCTTGCCAATGCTAATGCAGAAATAACATCTCCTACCAATTTAAAGGTGAGAATAATGGAGCAGGAAAAAGCCCAGACTCCTGGGCTTTGTTCCTAACTTCTCCAAGGTATTCCTATATAGCCTTGGGCAAGTCACTAAACTTTGTCTGTCTACTGAAAGCAATTAATATTATTTATCACATTTTAAAAAAAATTAGTATTTTATTTTTCCCCAATTACATGTAAAATTTTCAACATTCATTCTCTCTCCCTCCCCCCACCCCCCGTTGAGAAGGCAAGCAATTTGATATAGGTTATATATGTGTGGTCATGGAAAACATTTCCATACGAGTCATGTTGTAAAAGAAAACATAGACCAAAATTTTAAAACCCCAAAATTATAAAGTTAAAAAATGGATGCTTCAATCTGTATGCAGACTCCATCAGTTCTTTCTCTGGGGACGGATAGCATTTTTCATCATAAGTCCTTCAGAGTTGTCTCGGATCATTGTATTGCCGAGAACAGCTAAGTCATACATAGTTAATCATCCCACAATTTTGCTGTTACTGTGTACAATTTTGTCCTGGTTCTACTCATTTATTTTACTCTGCATCAGTTCATGTAAGTTTTTTCTGAGAGCATCTAGATCATCATTTGTTATAGTCAAAAGTATTCCATCATAATCATACACCATAACTTGTTTGGCCATTCCCCAATTGTTGGACATCCCCTCAATTTTCAGTTCTTTGCCACCATAAAAGAGTTGCTATAAATATTTTTGTACGTGTAGCTCCTTTTCCTTTTTGTTTTTATCTCTTTGGGGATATAGACCTAGTAGTAGTATTGCTAGGTCAAAGGGTTTGCGTGGTTTCATAGCCCTTTTGGCATAGTTCCCAATTGCTCCACATAATGACTGAAATCAGTTCACAACTACACCACCAGTGTATTAGTGTCTCAGTTTTCTCCCATCCCCTCCAACATTTGTCATTTTGCTTTTTCATCCCATTAGCTAATCTAATAGGTGTGAGGTAGTACCTCAGATAACTTGCATTTCTCCAATCAATAGTGAGTTAGAGCATTTTCTCATATGGCTATAGACAACTTTGATAACTTCATCTGAAAACGGACTGTTCATATTTTGTCAATTGGAGGGTGGCTTTTATTCCCATAAATTTGATTCATTTCTCTATATATTTGAGAGATGTTTATCAGAGAAATTTGCTTCAAATTTTTTTACAGTTATGATTACTAAATGTATTTCCCTCCATCCTATTTCCATCCTGTTTATTCTGTTCTCTTTCTCCTTTCACTCTCCTCAAAAGTATTTTGCTTCTGACTAACATTTCCCCCAATCCCCTCTCCCTTCTATGAGTACCACTATCCCTTCTACTATCCCCTTCTCCTCCTACTTTCCTGTTGGGTGAGATAGATTTCTATACCCAGTTGAGTCTATATGTTATTCCATCTTTGAGCCAATTCCAATGAGTAAGGTTCAAGCATTTCCTACCACCTCCCCGCTCTTCCCCTCCACTGTAAAAGTTTTTTTCTTGCAAGAACAGCTAGATGGCACAGTTAGTACAGCACCAGCCCTGGAGTCAGGAGGACCTGAGTTCAAATCTGGCCTCAGACACTTGACACCCTTGCTAGCTGTGTGACCTCGGGCAAGTCACTTAACCCCAATTGCCCTGCCTTCCCCCCTCCAAAAAAAATTTTTTCTTGCTTCTTTTTATGTCAGGTAACTTAACCCATTCTACCTCTCTTTTTTTTCCTTTTCTCCCAGTACATTTCTATTTTTCACCACTTAGTTTTATTTTTTAAGATATCATCCCATCATATTCAGCTCACACCTGTGCCCTCTGTCTATATATGCCTTCTAACTGCACTAATAATAAGAAAGGTCTTATGAGTTACAGATATCTTTCCATGTAGGAATGTAAACAGTTTAAACCTATTAAGCGCCTTATGATTTCTCTTTACTGTTTACCTTTTTATGTTTCTCTTGAACCTTGTATTTGAAAGTCAAATTTTCTATTCAGCTCTGCTCTTCTCATCAAGAATGCTTCAAAGTCCTCAATTTCATTAAATATCCATTTTTTCCCCTGAGGGATTATACTCAGTTTTTCTGGGTAGGTGATTCTTGGTTGTAATCCTAGCTCCTTTGCCCTCTGGAATATCATATTCCAAGCCCTCTGATCCCTTAATGTAGATGCTGCTAAATTTTATGTTATCCTCACTGTGGCTCCACAATACTTGAATTGTCTCTTTCTGGCTGCTTGCAACATTTTCTTCTTTAACTGGGATCTCCAGAATTTGGCTATAATATTTCTGGGAGTTTTCATTTTGGGATCTCTTTCAGGAGGTGATTGGTGGATTCTTTTAATTTCTATCTTGCCCTCTGGTTCTAGAATATCAGGACAGTTTTTCTTGATAATTTCTTGAAAGATGATGTCTAGGTTCTTTTTTTGATCATGGCTTTCAAGTAGTCCAGTAATTTTTAAACTATCTCTCCTGGATCTATTTTCCTGGTCAGTTGTTTTTCCAATGAGATATTTCACACTGTCTCCTTTATTTTTTATTCTTTGTTTTTTTTTTTGTTTCTCAATGTCTCATAGAGTCATTAGCTTCTACTTACTCAATTCTAATTTTAAGGAATTATTTTCTTCAGTGAGCTTTTGTACCTCCTTTTCCATTTGGTGGATTCTATTTTTTAATGACTTCTTTTCTTCAGCGAATTTTCATGCTGCTTCTTCCATTTGGCCAGTTCTGATTTTTAAGGTGTTATTTTCTTCAGTATATTTTTTGTGCCTCCTTTACCAAGCTCTTGACTCTTTTTTAATGATTTTCTTGCATCAGTCTCATTTCTCTTCCCAATTTTTCCTCCACCTCTCTTACTTGATTTTTAAAATCTTTTTGAGTTCTTCCATGACCTGAGACAAATTCGTATTTTTCTTTGAGGCTTTGGATATAGGAGCTTTGACTTTACTTTCTTCTTCTGAATGTGTGTTTTGATCTTCCTTGTCATCATAGTAACTTTCTATGGTCAGAATTATTTTCTGTGTTTTCTCATTTTCCCCACCTATTTCTTGAGTTTTCGCTCTTTGCTAAAGTATGGCTCTGCTTCCAGGGTGGAGGGTACACTGTCCCAAGCTTCAGGGGTTTTGTGCAGCTGTTTTCAGAGATACTTCTAGGGACCTGTAAGTTTTCTATTCTTCCAATGTGGTACAATCTAGGGAGAAGTGTGTTTACTATACTCCTGTGTAGTGCTCTGGTCTGTGAGTGACCACAAGCACCCTTTTCTTCCCTGGAACTGTGATGAGGGTCCTCGCTATCCTACAGATGCAAGCTCTGCTATTCCAGTGCTCCTATTTGCCCTGGGACTGCCACCCAGGACTATGACCCAGATCTGATTACGGTCAAAGTAATAGAGTCCTGGCTCCATTGTCAGCAAAGAGACCCCTATAATCTCCTGACCAGTTGTTCGATCCCCTTACCGTCTGTGGGCTGAGAGCTCTGGAAGCAGCAGCTGCTGCTGTTTATTCTGTGGCTCCCAAGGCCTGTTCCTGGACCTTGGTTTCCTGGGGCTCGGGTTGTGCTGGTGGGGCCTGTGACAGACCTTTTCTGAAAAACTTCCAAGTTGTCTTGGGCTGGAAAATTGTTTCACCTTGTCCGTTTGTGTGTTCTGCCACTCCAGCACTTGTTTTAGGGCATTACTTAAATGTCTTTGGAGGGCTTTTGAGGAGAGCTCAGGAGGGTCCCTGTCTTCTGTCAGCCATCTTGACCCCCCCCCCCCCGCATTTAGCACAGTCTTGAAGAGAATTTTTGTAGAAATCTCAGTCCACAAAGCAGCCCTTAACAAAACATTCCTCAAATGTGCCAGCATTGAAAGTCTGCCACCATCTAAAAGTTATTAGGATATGTGTCCTGTAGCAGTATAATGCTCAGAGTCAGGCATGGTATATAGGGAAAAGCACTGGTGTGAGCAGAGACTTGTATTTGAATCCAGTCTCTGATATTTAAACCAATGTGGCCTTAGGGAAATCACTTAGCCTCAGTATCCCACATCTGTAAAAAGGGCATAGCAATATCTGTAGTACTAAATCAGAGGGTTGTAGTATGTTAACATGTGTAAAGTGATTTGCAAGCCTTAAAACATTTTACATATATATATATGTACATATACATATATATATATATACCAATTATAATGAGTAATGCTATGTGTTATATTTTACATTTCTGTTAATCATTTTTTAATTTTTTTTCTCTCAGCTTAACTGCTTTTGAAGCCTATAGATGTATGGTAAGGGTAAATTTAGAGGATATACAGGATTTCATTCCTTGCCCTTTGTAGGAAGGCTACAAAATTGGCATAGAAAGTCTAAATAAGATGATAAAGCGTATGGTGATTATCGAGCCTCAAGTAGATCTATCCTGAATTCTGAATTGGAAAGATTAAGTATTTAAAAGGTCACCTTTGACTAGAATTTAAATATGGCATCAATGACCCAGTTTTCTGTAGAATAATGCCATAGACTCTTTACTCCACCAATGCAGATATTAATCATCTTTCTCAGCCCAGCTCCAGTTACACCACCAGTCTGATATCCGAACCAACTGTTCCAGCCAGGGAGATCTTTCTCAGGCCCCTTCTTTGGGTTTCCTTTCAGTCTGAAGTCCGCAATTTAGCACTTTACTACATGCTGTGGGATTATACAGCCCTGTGATTTAAAACAAACAAAACAAGAAACAAATTCAGTAGAATGAGTGCTGTCTTCTTGGAAGTTGTCAATGTGGGAGACCATACAAATGTTCATGGCAAAGATATGGCTTCCATTTCTCAAAATATTTTGGGAACTGCTTATTTAAAATTGAATTTCCAAACGGCAGAATGTTCTTTCAACCATCTTTAATGTTAGTGAGCTTTCGTCTTTTGATAATATATTTGGTTTCTAGGAAGAGTAAACTGAATGTATGTTGTGAGCCTAATGAAGGAATTGGGGGATCAGAGTGACTCTGAAGATTCCAATACGTTGTGAGCAGTGTAACTAGGGCCACGTAATCAGGGCTTTGTCCCATGTGGAAATTTAGAGGGTGACAACAATATTGTACCAGAGTATGGTTGCTCCCTTTGGTATCCTCCACTTTTAGGGCCTTCCCTTCTAAGATTCTAAGGTATTCCATCTAACTCTCCATGTTTGGCAGCTAGATGGCATAGTGAACAGAGGGTCTGGGGCCTGGAGTCAGGAAGACTCTTGTTCAAGAGTTCAAATCCAGCCTCAGACACTTCTGAGCTGTGTGACCCTGGACAAGACACTTAACTCCTGTTTGACTCAGTTTCCTCATCTGTAAAATGGATATAATAATGGCATCTACCTCACTGGGTTATGGTGAGAATGGAATGTGATAGCCTCTGCAGAGTGCTTTATAAAGACTAGCTGTTATTATTGGCTATTATAGAACAGCAGAGACAGAATCTGAATTTACGATTCTGTGACTTTGAACTTTGGTCCACTGATTCCAGACCCAGTGCTCTTTCTACTACATCGTGTTGCCATAACAACTCCATTTTCCTTCTTTAATGAAAAGAAATGTCTCACTTTATGTGTCATTGTTTTTGATATGAATGCACATGTACATGTACTTAATAACATGCCCTATGATATCAACCGTCTTTTATTTTTTTTCTGATTGCTTCGTGAGGCAACTAGGTGGTGCAGTGCATAGAGGGCCATCTGGCTTCAGACACTTACTAGCTGTGTGACCCTGGGCAAGTCACTTAGCCCTGTTTGCCTCAGTTTCTTCATCTGTAAAATAAGCTGGAGAAGGAAATGACAAACCACTTCAGTATCATTGTCCCCCAAACCCCAAATGGGGTCACAAAGAGTTGAACATGACTGAACAACAACAAATTGCTTCATATATGTGTATATATATGTATATACTTATATATACATATACCACATCTCCTCCAAATGAGTGACTGAAATCTCTTGTAGCCAAAATGTTCCACTTTATTCTTCTGTTATGTCTTACCCCTCCCCTGCTCCCACAGGATGGGCACACTGTTAGTGCTTAATAGACACTTATCTGGTTGACTGAAAAGACATTATTCAGGGTGGGAGAAGAGCCAACTACTTTCCTGATAGAAGGAGAAAATTTCTTAATGTACATGCATACATCAGTATAATGTACAAAACAGAGGATTAAGGAACGATATAATGGAAAACACAAGGGGCTACTTTCCCTCTCTGTAGTCCTAGCGAGTAGACCAATTGATTGAGTATTTATTGGTGATCTGCCATGTGCCCAGCTCTATACTACCGTAAGTGCTGAGGATAGAGACAAAGAGAAACAATCTTTACTCTCAAGAAGCTTACACTGGAATAGCAGAGAAAACAGTTGGTGTAATCATCTTTTTTTAAAAAAATTATACTATGTTATAGAAATGCTTGTTTTACTCCATAAACATAAAACAAATTAAATTAAAGTAAAAAATTAAAAAACAAAAATAGTTGCAAAAGACCTGTGTGTTTTTGCTTACTAACAAGTGTCTAACAGTATATTCTTTTAAAAACAATTATTAAGATATTTTGTTTTTATATCAATTTTATTTCCAAATGTTTCCCTTCCCCTTCCCCTACCAAGAGAGCTATTCCTTCTAACAAGGAACAAAAAAGGAGGGAAAAACAATTCTGCAAAACTACCATACACATCAACCAAAGCTGACACCATAAACCATCCAATAGTATTTTCTTTAAAAATAGCATTTGTTCACATTTCTGTAGTACTTTATAGTTTTCAAAGCACTTTCTTTGTAACTCAATGATAGAATAAACAGACAGACAGATAGAGACAGACAGACAGATAGATATAGACAGAGCGTTCATTAAGCATTAACAATATGTCTGTAACTATGAAATGGGCAGTGCAACTATTAAATTATTATTATCTATTACAGATAAGGAGACTGAGGGTCAGGGAGATTAAGGGTTTACAGCTAGCAAGTTGGCAGAGAAAGGACTTGAAAATCCAGCTCTTCTAACTCCAAGTCACTCAATCTTCTTTCTAAGACAGGAATTATCTTCTCATGCAATGTTGACAAAGCAGTTTTTTCTTTTTGGTTTTGTTTTTTGGCTTTCTTTACTATAAATATGGTTTCCAGAAGGCTCCAAACCTAATTTCTGAATTGTTTCCTTAGATCACAGCTACCAAGAAACAAAATAAATTTTAAAAAAGAAAAAAAGTACAGCTGGCTTCAGCCACATCTCCAACAGCTAATAAGAGGTCTCTACAATAATCTGCTCTAATTTGAAATTCAACTATGTGAAATAATAGTGTATGGAAGAAATCAAAAGAACAGACATGAATTTCATTCCAAAGCAGTCACAAAATAAGAGTTTAAAACAAAACAAAACAAAACAACAAACATATTTTCTTTCTGGCCCTGCTCAGAGATAGCCCCCTTCCCCCCACCCCCAGATTGGAGGTAGAGCCTCATTAAAGGTCTAGTAGCAAGAAGTCATTATCAAGGTGCAAGTTCAATTCAAACCATGTAGCAAAAGAAGTTGGGGAGAAGGCTGGTGATTTAAGAGCATTGGGTGATGGCAGGCATGTTTGAGAAATGGAATGCTCAATATAGTTCAGAGCTCATTCAAGATGGATCTTTCCCAGCGTGAATAGTTCCATTTCATAGTCATACTCCCATTGTTTTAAGCCCTAGTGTGGTATGAATAGCTGCACCCACATTGACCTTCTGCCTAGGCACATAGTAGGCATAAATACTTATTGATTGATTGATGAGTTAAGCTTCAGCAGTTGACAGCTCCCAGCTGCTACTAGTATCTCTTGTGTTGGAAACAGCTGAATTTGTGTTGCATAATTGGCTAATTATGCATTTTATTTAAATTTAACAAGATTGTTATTGATTGCTAAACCAATTATTAACAGCATCAGTTTTTCTTTAAAAGTATGGAAAATATGCTTGATAGTTATTTCTTTGAAAAGATTTCTTAAAGAGCCTTTGCTAACATGGATATTTCTAGTTATTTGCCCTATTGCAGAAGGTATTTTAAGAGATCTTTTTAGCCAATTACAACACAATTGGCCATTTTCAATTTATCCATAACATATTAGGGAAGCATGGGAAACCCTTTCAAAAAGTGACATCTTAAGCTTATCGTATTTGTTAAATTTTTCCACAGCACCAATTTCTTAGAAACATTATCACTGGTGATCCTCATCCCCTGGGGTCAGATTAAATGGTAGTCCAGGAATAGATTAATAAAATTTTAGAATTTTATTATTTCTATTTATTATTTCTAATTTAATATACAACACTTAGACATAGAGAGGTTATGTCACTTACCTAAGGTTATAAGATTGTATTAAAACAACAGAATTTCAGAACTGGAGGGGACCTCAGTGTTTATCTACTCCAACCCATTCCTGAGAAGAAATTCATTCTACACTATACCTAACAAGAGGTCATTTAGCCTTTGTTTTGCTGAGGACACAAATGAGTGAGAACCCTTTACCTCTTGTGGCAATGCTAATTGTTATGAAGTTTTTTTTCTTATACTAAGTCTAAATCTTTGTATTTACAATTTCTACCAATATTTCTTATTCATATCCTGTGTCTAATCCTTTGCCCTCATGAATGAATGAATGAAGGAATGAATGGAAAGGCATTTTAAAGCACTTACTATGTGTCAAGTATTCTGCTTACCACTAGAACTACAAATAGGAGAGAGCAACAACCACAAACGTTTTCTTGGAGCTAATACGCTAAATTGTAGGGTGGATAGAAAGGCCCTGAAGTCCTAAGGATGCCGTAGAGTGGGGTGGATGGCAAGGCCCAAGGATCTTTAGGGTGGACCAGTAAATCAGGTGATAGCATTTAGGGGTCAAGAAGGCCTAGTGGCAGGGCAGGTGATAAAGCCCAGAGGCCTTTAGTACCTTGGGTTACGGTGATACGGCCTATGGTAAGACGCAGTGGTCCTCTTTCTTCAGAAACTCATCCAAGCGCTGTGAATAACCATGTTGCTTTTTTGACCTGGGATCACGTGATAGTCTTATAAATATTCAAAGACAACTATCATGCTCCTCTAGGTCCCCACTAGTTCATGCTAAGTGTGAAAGTGCTTTAAAAAAATTGAAGATATCAATATAATCGATATATTTAAAGTTTACATTTTGTGTCATTTTACAGATGGAGAATCTGAAGTTAAGTGATTCACCTAAGGTCTCATGGTAAATCACTGATGTTATCAGAGCTAGAACTCAGAAAATCTAGTACTCCTCCCATCATTATCTTGTGTTTACAATTAGAGTTCATTATTTCCCAGGTGTCTCATGCTTCTCTTTTAAAATTTAAAAGATTGGGCCATACCCTCCCCAATTTATGATGTAATACTTATTCTTAATATACTACATTGAACCACTTGCCCCTGTGAAGGGCCGGTTTTGGTCCCTTGTGCATTGTGTAACTCGAATTAGGGGGTGGGTTTGGAGCTTATCTGCATAAGCCACCATATATTAAAACTTGGGCTAGTGCAGCTCTCTGAACTCTGCATGCTGAATCTCCTCTTTTCCCTTAGGGATCAAGGCTCCATTTAAAAAACGTAGGATCATGAATTAATGGCTAGAAATTGTTACTATCTCTGTTGACTTTCCTCCACCCTCCCTTTTGACTCAGATCCACAATGTTTCCTCTTCTCAGCACAACCCCAAAGGGCCCAATCATTTAACATATGGATAAATGCATTTATTAAAGTGAAAATGAAAATAAAATGTAAGTAAACTTCAGAGAGGCTGAGCATAGCCATTCCTGGTAAAGGTTGAATTACTACCTTGTGCTACTCTTACTCCTACACTTTAACCATGGGAACAGGTGGTTCCAAAAGCTGTTTACAAAGGAGAGTTAACAAGCACTCCCTTTCTCAAAGGTCAAAGGAGTTGGGGATAAAACTCTACTCATCACAATTGACTCCCGCCATTTTGCAGCCTATGCAGAAGTGTTTGCTTCCAGCCATCCTGCATTTCATCAGGGTGACTGTGGCAAAGCTCCTGTCCGTATCAGAGAAGCACCCGGAAGACAGCACAAAGCACTACATCCGCCCTTTTAAAAAGCCTTCCCAACCAATATGATCAGTGATGACTTCTGTTAGTCTTTCTTTACATTAGTCTCTCTGTAGCCCTCCTCTTGAGATTCCTGTGTTTTGGCGCCTATGACCCTGAAAATGCAGAGGGAGACAAGTAAACATGAGGCAGGTGAAGTATGCTTCATAAGGGTTATGATCATAATAGGCAATTTGTTAGTTCTTGGTTCACAGTAGGCAACTGATAGATTTTCCGTTTGAGATACTAAACTGATAAGGCTTATGAAGGGCACTCCTATTATATATTTCCTATATGTACCTTGCATCAACAGCTCTTCTGTAGGCACCTCAAGCTCAGCATGTTCAAAAGAGAATCATCATCGTCATCCTGCATTAAGTAGGTACTTGCTCCATATTTCCCAGTTTTGTTACTTGTTTTTTTTTTTGAGGGCCCACCCAAGTTCCGTCCTTGAAGCTTTCTTTTCACTCACTCCTCTTTATCCAGTCAATTGCCAGCTTTTGTTGATTTGAACCAGACAACATTTCTCACATCCAAACCCTTCTCTCACAAAGGCAATAAGTGCTCCAGTTCAGGGTCACTTCACCCTTGTGTCAACTATCAAAAGAGGCTCTAACTGTTCTCCTTGCTTCCACTCTCTTCCTTCTCCCATCCCTCAACTACACATCTATTGAAAGAATCGAAATAAAACACAGGCCTCACAGGCAACTAGGTGGCACAGTGGACAGAGCACTGGTAGGCTTAGAGTCAGACCTGATTTCAAAGTGGGCCTCAGCCTCAAGTTGTGTAATCCAGGGCAAGCCACTTAACCTCTGTTTACCTCAGTCTCCTCAACCATAAAGTGATAATAATAAATGCACCTACCTCACGAGGGCAGCTAGGTGATGTGGTAGATAGAGTGCTGGGCCTGGAGTCAAGAAGACCTGAGTTCAAATTCAGCCTCAGATAATTACTAGCTGCGTGACCCGGGACAAGTCACAACCCTATTTGCCTCAGTTTCCTCGGCTGTAAAATGAGCTGGGGTTTCTTGGCAAAGATAATCCCAAGTTGGGTCACAGAGAGTTGGACATGACTAAAATGATTGAACGATAACAGCAATGACAGCCTCACAAGGTTGATGTGAGGATAGAATGAGATAACATTTGTAAAGTGCTTAGCACAATGCATGGAGCGTAGTGGTTCTATAGAAAAGCTTATTCCCTTCTCCCTCTCCACTACTCACCTACTCAGCAACCCTTAATGCCTCCCCATTTCTTATAGGATAAAATGCAAACTGCCCAATCTGTCAGGCAGGGAAGACTACCTAGAGTGTTTCCTAGCTACATTTTTAGGATCGTTTCCCACTATTTCCCTCGGAAAGCTCCACGTTGCAGCTAAACTAGACTACTGGCTCTTCACCAAGGTCTACATTCCAACTCCCACCTTCTTACACTTGAAGAAGCTATCCCCCACGCGTGCCAGGAACGCACTCTGTCTTCATCTCTGAATTCTCGTCTTCTTTCAAAGGTCAGTGCAGGCACCACTTCCTCCCCCCAAACCTTTCCTGATGGCTCCATTATGTTTTACTCCTTTGTGCACATACTATATATCAGCAATGGAATGTAAGTTTCTTGAGGGCCAGGACTACATTTCATTGTTATCTCTGTATTTCAAGCACCCAGCAGTGCCTTTCACAAGCACTTGTTCTAACAAATGTTAGTTGAATTGATTTAAATTTGCCAGTCTTCCTTTATGAGCCCAGCTTGATCGTTAGCCTGTGCGCGTATCTGTGGACATTTGCACGTGCATGCATAATCATTTTTGACGAACTAATTCGGACATGACCCAGTGTAGTTGTTGTGGAGAGAAATCATATCTACCTTCAGTAACCTTCATCTGTGTAGCGCTTTATAGTTTATAAAGAATTTTCAGACCCGTTATCCCATTTGGGCTCAGGACATTTCTGTGAGGTCAGCAGTACAAGCAAAAGCATATTCTCCAGAGAGAAAAGGAAACTGAGTCTCAGGGAAGTGAAATTATTTTTCTGAGGCCACAGAGCAAATGAAGTGCAGATTCAGGAACTGGAGCCAATTCTTATGACTGAATCCAGGGTTCTTTCCATGCCAGTACATGTAAGATAGAATGCCCAGCATGGCACAGGGTCATATGGTAACTGGTCATAATAGTAATGACAAATGAGAGAGGAAGTATTGCTCAGCTCATGGAGAGAAATCGGCCATAGAGAACAGGGAGGGTTGTTTGAAAACACAGTGCAGTCCTTCAGAACATTTTCCATCAGCTTTCAGACTAAAGAACTGATTTGTCTGCCCCCTGGAAGGATAGCCATGAGCCAAGTAGGGTAAAGATGAATACAGCTCCCTCCTCCCCCCCTCCTCCTTTCTTCTTATTCTAAGTTCAACTGCTTGTACAGGGAAGAAAGCAGATGCTGCACAGCCTTAGCTGTGAAATAAAATCCTCAAATGCCAGAGGCAGATGAAAGGAAAGGCTGAGGTCAGATACAAAGAACATCAAAGAGGAGGAAGGTCTTTTGGGTAAAGAAAGAAATTGTATCTTTGTGAAAGAAAAATAGAAGAAAATCATGAAATACATTCCATGCTGCTTTTCTTACAAGGAGAGCACAAAGCAGGTTTTTGCCTGGGTTTGTGGTGATAGCTCGTCCCAGTTAAGCATAAGGTCTAATGTTAATCTTCCTTATCTTTTTGACTAATGCAGTGTGTATGCTATTATAAGACACGAACCTCTGGGCATATTTATAAACACACTCATATGGACGAGTCATTAATTATAGTGGAAAATCTTCCTCAAAGATCAGGAAGGGTCATTCAGATTCAGAATACATGGACAGCTAGTGTTTTGTCCTTCAGAAAGTAACCTCCATGCATCCAAAGGTATCATTTTGAGCTGTATGCTATTACTAAGTGATTGATGGGTTAGAAGAGTGAGAAAAAGCACAGTCTTTTAGGGCTGTTTTTTTTCCCAGCATCTGTGTGTGTGTGTGTGTTTAAGCATGTGGAATTGACTCTGACATGATGGGCCAGAAGCTAAAATCCTCTAGTAAAGAGGGGGGAGCAGAGAAGATGGAGGAAGAAAAGAGGAGAAAATAATTTTTTGCATTGTTTTTTGCCAATGCCCCAGTAACTGAAGCTTGCTAAACTGATGATTTAGTAGCAAATTCTTACATAAAAAGATGTTTTATATCAATGGAAGCTGTTTTATTTGGCTGCTATTTTGTTTCAGAATGGAGACCCGAGCCTTTCAAGATATTTGTAATTCTGGGAGAATTCTGGGAGCACTGAAGCTTCTTGAGAGCAGAAATTAATTCATTTTTCTTCTTAGCCCCGCTGTCCAGCAATATTTTAAACATTTTTAACATAACCTGTTATTTCATCCATATGAGGAACTCCAAATGAAGGAATTCCTTCTACCAACATATAAGAGTATATTGGCATATGCGATATGTACCTACCTGCTCTGGGGTTGAGTGACTTGCCCAGGCTTATACAGTGAGTAGGCATGAAAGCACTTGAACCCAGATCTTTCTGACCCCAAGGGCACTTCTCTATACACTATACCATGATGCCTCTCAAATAGTAGGCACCTAATAAATGCTTCCTTAACTTGTTAGAATTCTTTGTTATTGTTATCACTAAAAATAACTTAATTTTGATACATCTTTTATACATCTGTATGAGAGAGATGTGTATTCATACTGATACAAATGCGCTAACTTGTATACTCGTAGTAAATGCTCTCCCATCTCCAAACTCTTTTATAGCCGCATTATTTTTACATAGCCAAAGATTTTAGATCTTGGAAATAAACCAAGTTTGGGGCCCCAGGACGCTTTCTCTAGGCCATTGGAAGACTTATATCTCTAGCATGTCCTCGAGGACTACCATCAGCCAGAGCAGTGAACTCCTTGGGAATCCTATGTAGTTCTATTACCATACAGATTTTAGTTATCAAAATTATCGTGAGTAGCCATTAGGGAAGGATTGGAAGTGTTCCCTTGGGGAGAAACTTCTGAATCCCTTCATAGCTCTTCATGACCGTGTCAAATAACTGCACATTTGGATAACTGGCATTTTGATAGGGAAGAAGTTAATGTTAATTATGATGTATAAAAATATGTAGTGTCAGTTTGGGCTAGGCCTACCTATCATTTAGTACAACTCCCAAAGCAGGCAATTCAGTCAGAAAATGGAATTTAATTCCATAAGCATTTCTTGAAAGCCCAATATGTGCTCAGCATAGTTTTTAAGGACTCTGAGGAATGCAGAAGGAGTTTAAGATATGGAGCCAGGCTCAGCCAAATCAAGCCAAACATGTTTGCTACCATGTTGACAAAGCATCTAGTTGACTGACTGAACTTTTCAATTTCCAAACAGTTGTTCCAACGTCTGCAGAGACACAGGCATTCATTTCCTTTTTAGTACCTGGGATCAGTGATGCAACTCAAGGTGTAGAAAGCTTAAAAAGTACCTAATGTTTAGTGGTTCCTTTTAGTTCCTAAATTGAACTCCAGAGAAACTGAAAATATAGAGCTTCCCCATGATGAATGAATGAAATCTCATCATGAAACCTCAAACTGATGCGTCAATCCCAGGTTTTTCTTGAGTGGAAGGAAACCTTCTGAGTAGTAATTTGACCTTTAACCTATCCAAGAATCCCACTCAGGGTAGGCTTAACGATCAAATATTTGGGGGGCAGCTAGGTGGTGCAGTGAGTAGAGTACCAGCCAGTGAGTAGAGTACCAGCCCTGGAGTCAGGAGGACCTGAGTTCAAATCTGGCCTCAGGACACTTGACACACTTATTATCTATGTGACCTTGGGCAAGTCATTTAATCCCAAATTGCCCTGCCTTCCTCCCTCCAAAAAAAAAAAAAGAATCAAACATTTTATAAACACACTGAGAACTGGGAACATAAGCCAGGTAATCCTTTACCTCTTGGAAACACCTCTGGTTCCAGTAACTGGGACCTTCCAGTAACTCAGTGTAGGCTTGTTGGAGAAATTCAGAAACAGTTATTCTACCTCCTGCTCACACATCCATTTACCAATGGGGCAAGAAAAGGGAAAAAAGTAGGAGCTTACCAAATACAAACTGACTTGAATTGAATGTGGATTACATGACCCCTAAGGTCCCTTCCAGCTTTATCCACTGTGCCATATAGACAGATTCTAGTTGAGAAATAAAATCATGAGGATCTAAGCACTTAGAGATGTTTCTGTATCCTGTGCCAACTTTAGGCTGTGTCACCTCTGGCCTGTGCCATAACTGTAATAATTCATGGAAGACATTCTACTCAGAAAAGGGGAAAAGGAATGGGCTACCTAAGCATAGGTAATAATAATTAATAATAGAATCAGTATCAATTAATCAATAAACATTTATTAAGTGCTGTGCCAGGCACTGTGCTAAGCACTGGGGATACAAAAAGAGGCAAAAAATAGTCCTTGTCCTCAGAGTGCTTACAATCTAATGGGGGAGATACCATCTAAATAAATATATACAAAGTTAGGTATCTACATGGGATAAATAAGAAATATTTAACAGAGGGAAGGCCCTAGAATTAAGAATTGTTGAGAAAGACTTTCTGTAAAAGATGGGATTTTAGTTGTGACTCAAAGGAAGCCAGACAGTAGGTGGAGTTGAGGAGGGTTAGCATCCTAGGCAGGAGGGATAGCCAGAGAAAATGTCCAGAGTGGAGAGACGGAGTGTCATGTTGGCAGAACAGCGTGGAGGCCGGTGTCACTGAACTGAGGAGTACACAGCAGGGGGTAAGATGTAAGAAGACTGGAAATGTAGAAGGAGACTACATTATGAAAGGCTTTGAATGCCAAACAGAGCATTTTGTATTTGGTTCTGGAGGCAATAAGGAGCCAATGAAGTTAATTGAATAAGTGGGGGTGAAATGTAGTACCTTTGCTTTAGGAAAATTATTTTGGTGGCTGAATAGAGGTAGGAGTGGAGAGAGACTGGAAGCAGGCAGACGCACCAGCAGACTATTGCAATGATCCAGGTGTGAGGTGATGAGGGCCTGCGCAAGAGTGATGGCAGTATCAGAGGAGAGAAGGGGGGCATATTCAAGATATGTTGCAGAGGAGAATTGACAGGCCTTGGCAACAGCTTGGATATGGAAGGGTGCTGTTGAGAGATAGTGAGGAGTCCAGGATGACTCCTGGGTTGAGAGCCTAGGGGACTGAAAGGATGGTGTTGCCCTCTACAGTAATAGGGAAGGTAGGAGGTGTAGGGAGGGTTTAGGGGGAAAGATAATGAATTCAGGTTTGGTGAGGTTGAGTTTAAGAGATTCTCTGGACATTTCGTTAGAGATACATGAAAGAGAGTTGGAGATACAAGATTGGAGGTCAGCAGAGAGTCATGAGCATAGAGATAGTGATTAAATCCATGAGAGCTGATGAGATCACCAAGTGCAATATTATAGAGGGAGGAAAGAAGAGGTCCAGGGTAGAATCCTGAATGCAACTATCCTGACAATCTAATTAATTTTTTTCTTGAGAGATGAACTAATGAAATTAGATTTCTAGTGGAGTAGGGACTTCTTTTATGGCATAGGAACTGTTGAATTGTGGAGCTATATCAATAGCCTAAACTTTGATCTGAAAATCAGATTCCATTGGCCTTTGTCCTGACCTCATCCTTTTGAGTTGATAGCCCAAGGTATCTCCAGAATTTACAGAATCTTGGAATGTCAGGTTTGGAAAAGCCCCGGAGACCCTCTAGCCCACCCTATACCCACAAAAAAGAAATCCTCAGTACAAAATACAGAACCCAGCCTTTACATAAAGATCTCCGTATTCTGAGGCTGCCATTCCACTTTTGGAAAGTATTAATTGTTAGGACATTGGTGAGTTGAAGCAAGTAAGAAGATAGTAGTCAGAATGGGGAAGATACTCCAAATATATGAAGACATCTCTGATGTCCTTCCTTTTCCCTATGTTACTTTAGTGTTTTCTTTTTAAGGATAAATATCCCCAATAGTCCCACTTTCTGCAAGAAACATTTTCTAGTCCCCCTTAATGTTTGTGTTTTCTTTCTGCTCTTTATCTCTAATTTAATCTGTGTATATCATGGTTGTTTATAGCTATTTGCATGATGTCTCCCCCAATAGACTGTGAGTTCATTGAGGACAGAGGCTGTTTTTTTGGCCTTTCTTTGTAATCTTTGGTCTTAGTACGGTATCTAGCACAAAGTAAGTGCTTAATAAATACTTGTCCACTTGTCTTGACATGTGGCATGATCTCCAGGGCCATCACCATCCTGGCTGCTCTTCTCTAGGAACTATCCATTCACCAACATCCTTCTTAAAATGTGCCACCTGGAACTTAACAATCCTCCAGGCTGGTCTGACTAAAGCAGAATCATGGAGATAGAACAGACATTTGGAACTGACAGCATCTCAGGATCATAGTTTTAAACTAGATGGTACCTTTGAGATCATCTAATTACAGTCCCTCAATTCAATCCTGTTGAACAAGCATTATGCAGTACTTGGCTATGCCCAGGAACTGTGTGAGATGCTGGGAATACAAAGATGCTCTTACCTTTCTGGAAGCTTTTTGAAAAACTTCCATTCTATTTATTGCTTTCATTTTATAGCCAAAGAAACTAAGGCCCAGATCTTGTGGTTCATAGATCTAGTCACTGCTCTGCCCTGCCTCCTCCTTGTGACTTGGAGACTTTAATGACTTTTACAAACAGAACATTTTCTGGACTCATTTCATTTATCCTGACTTAGGATGCCATTTTCACAACTTCCTTGATGACTCTATGGCAGTAAACAATCAGGAAACTTGTTTACAGCTATGAACGTCTGAGTCTGACTGGCATAACTAAAAGCCATGAAAATTGACAGTGCAGGGAACACAGCTTCCTCTTCCTTGTTTTTTTTACATCAATAAAAAAAGCAATCAGAAAATTTCACCTAAAGATGAGCAAGAGGTATCGTAAAGAAAGACTATGAAATATCTGATGCAAATACATGAGGCATTTTTTTTTCATCTATTTTCAACCACAGTCAAAGAAGCAGGTTTCTTTAAATTTAAAACAGCCCACCAATTTAAAAACAAACATTATCATTCAAGGGAGACCAGGAGCCAGAAAGATGGAAAAAGAAAGAGATATATGAGAAATGCATTTGGCTGCCGAGCCATAATTCTTAGACTATGGTAACTGAGTAGAATGAAGATTGTGAGGAATTTTGGGAGTTTTCTAGAGATGGTGGACAGGACCGGTTAGGGTTAGGGCTCAAGGTATCTCTTTGCAGAAGTCCTCTGAAGATTGGGGTATTTAATATAAGGGAGATAAGGTTTTTGATGATGGTATCTATTTTTGTTTCTCTTTGTATCTCCAGTGCTTAGCAAAGTATCTGGCTCACAGTGGGAGGTAAATAAATGCTTCTTGACTGACTGATTCCTGCTAAAAAGGCAATGTAAAAATCTTTCCTAAACCAGAGTTTCCTAATTCGACTGCTGTTTCTATAGTATAAGGACATGTGATGGAAGACCTCCAGTGGAAAAAGGAAACCTTAGTATCTTGAGACATTTTGATAAGACTATCACGTTACTTAGTGATGAAATGATTGGTCAGAATTGCTGGCTATTCACCACCAAATCACTGAAATTTAGTGGTGGAATAATGCTTATTCAATCTACTTTAAATACCTAGAATTGTAGCTACCACAGGGCCTGGAAAAGCTGGCATCTCAATATGCTTTTGTTCTTTGGAGAAGCTCAGTAATTTCAATAGTCTTAAATCTTATGGAAAATCCTGCGAACAATATTGCCTTCTTGCAAATATGCAAGGACACACACACACACACACACACACACACACACACACACACACACAGAGACATTTAATAGAGCTTGAGTTACTTTGGGCCCCAAGACAATGGATCTTCAAAAAGCAAGTTTAAATCCAAGGGGATTTGAAAACTGAGGGGATTGTATGACAAGAAGAAACAAGAAAGCTTTCTCTATGAGATACATAGCAGAGGGTTCTTAACTGTATTCCGTTCCTTTGGTAATATATCAACAAACATACTGGTAAAGAAGTAGAGGATCGGATCAGGAAAGATAGTGTGATTAATAAATGTTTATTGACTGACTGAGGGGGGCAGGGACTGGCTGTCTCATATTACTCTGTGTCATGCTTAGTGCCTTATAAATAGTAAATGTTTAACAAATGTTTGTGGATTGATTGAGCCTGTTCTTGGAATATTCAGATATCAAAGTATAGCTTCAAAGGTGCTCCTGTGTAGTTGAATTCATAAAATAATGATGGCATGCAAATTACTCTATGCCTCCAAGATTTTTGCCATCTTCAATGATTTACTTGGGTGCTCCTTTTTCCTAGGTGCCTCACAGGTCTAACATACAAGGTCCTAACATCTAAGGTCTTAGAATATCCTGAATTTATTCCTCTAGACTTTGAGTGTGTATGGGTTGGGTGACAACGGATAGGTTACAAGGCGTGGGCATGGCAAGCAAAGTGGGCAGAAGAAATGGCATTTATAAGAATGCAGTTAAATAAAATTCCCAGTAATGAGGCAAAAGCCCTCAACTACTAGGGACTAAAGCATCAGGTCTCTCGTATCACATCTCTCATTTCACAGATGAAATGCAGGGTAGCACCTACTGAACGCAGGGTTATGAAGCTCTATAAATGAGTGGGCATGGCAATTAAAAGAAAAAAAAGGTCAGGTCTGTGTGTAGTGAGGGTCATAGTCATCAATTGTAGCATACATTGTGCAAATACTGATTCAGAAAGAAGTGATGAGCATGTATTGGCTTTGCAGCCACAATGACTCAAACATGTGTTTCATCATAGCCATAATCACAGATCCATATGTGGAAGGGGCCAGAGAGATCACAATGGAGCAGTGTTATAATACCAGACACCATGCTGGATGCGGAATCCTGAGGGAGATTCTGCTTTAGACACATTACTAGCTGTGTAGCCCTGGGCAAGTCACTGACCTTTTGGAGATTAATCATGGAAATAATCATATGTGAATATTCCTGTGATTGTGGTAATAATCCCAGAGTTGTTATAAGAATCAAATTATATAATGTGTATACAGTATTTTGTAAACTTTAGTCTTTTGATTGCTTTGAAGGGGGAGGGAATAAGCATTTATTAAGCACCTACTATATTCTAGGTACTGTGCTTCAATACTTTACAAATATCTTATTTGATCCAATCTTGAGAGGAAGGGGCTATTATTATCCTCAATTTACGTTCGGGAAAACTAAGACAAATAATTAAGTGCCTTGCCCAGGGTCACATGGTTGGATTTGAACTCAGGTCTTCCTAACTTCAGGTCCAGCACTCTAGCCACTGCACTACCTAGCTACCTAAGCTAGATAATGCCTTAGCTATAGAAATGCCATCTTCTAGTTTTGCAGATAAGTGAACTGAGGTCAGGAGAAATTAAATGACTTGGGTTGCACCAGTAGTAAGCAGCAGTGTTGGTATTCTATTCCATACACTCTGACTACAAATTTAGTATTCTTTCCATTGCACCATTCAGCTAATAAACATTTATTAAGTGCCTATTATGTACCAGGCACTATGCCAAGAGCTGGAGATACAAAAAGAGACAAAGATAGTCCCTGCCCTCAAGGAGCTTACAATCTAATGAGGGAGACAACATGCAAACACCTATGTACCAAAAAAGCCATACACAGGGTAAATAAGAAGTAAATAAAATGGGGAAGGCACTAGAATGAAGAGAGATTAGGAAAGGCTTCCTGTAGAACATAGGATTTTATCTGGACTATAAAGGAAGCCAGGGAAGTCAGTGGGTGAGGATGACAAGGGAGAACAGGGGAGGGACAGCCAGAGAAAATGCCCAGACCTGAAAAATGGGGTATCTTGTTTATGGTACAGCCAGGAGGCTGGTGTCACTGAACCACAGAATATGTGTTGTGGAGTAAGGTATAAGAACATTGGAAAGGTAAGAGAACTCTACGATCTGAAGAGTTTTGAAGGGCAAACAGGATTTTGTAATTGATCCTGGAGGTAATAGGGAGTCAATGGAGTTTATTGAGTAAAGGAACAACATGATTTGACCTGTGCCACATGGCTGATAGTCTAACACCATGCTGGGTATTTTGAGAACTACAGAAGAAATGCCTGATGAATTTCCTAAACACAAGGAACACACTGTCTAATGAGGAAGACCAAAGTAACTCAAATGAAACAATTAGAAAACATTGAAGTATGAAGCTATGTCTATCATAATAATGGGATTTTGGAGATGGGGATAATTAGTTTGGGCTACAAAAGGATTCCTGATAGCCTGGAAGGATGGGAAAGATGATTGCTTGGAATATTTTGGGGATTTGGAGAATTCCTCCGACCTCCCACCCCCTTATCATATAGTGCTGTAAAAGCTTCTGGGCAATTAGCAATAGGACACTATTAATAAGAATGATTGGCTAAACAAAGTAAAACAAGCAAATCTTACATCAAAACAACATCTACCTAAAGGAAATATGGTTGTTTTTTTTTTTTAACCATGGAGGCAGCTAATAGAACAGGACATAAAACTCTGGTCCTGGAGTTAGGAACACCTGAGTTCAAATCCTACTTTAGGCACCTATTAGCTGTGTGACCCTGGACAAGATTCTCTTAACCTCTGCCTCAGTTTCTTCAATTATAACATGAGAGGTAATAAATGTATCTACTTCAAAAGGTCATTGTGAGAAACAAATAAAATATTCGTGAGATCACTTAGCCTTGTGCCTGGCACATACTAGGTACTATATAAATCTTTTTTTTTCTCTTGGTTTTCTTTTTCTTTTTTTTTAATTTTATTTTTAAGACTTTATACCCTTCCCTTAAAACACTAACTCTTTGAATTCATCATTGAAGAAGCAAGAGTTGGATGTAATATGATATTCACCCTAGATTTGGGAAGAAAAGATTTCACAGGGTTTGGTGGAAGATTAGCTAAGGTCCAATGGCCTAGAATTCTAAAAAGGAACTCAGCCCAGGAGCAGTAGGAAGTTCTCAAGAACAACATTCTAAAGACACACAGAGAGAGACTTCCTTTCTTCATCTTTTATAAGATTTAAATTGATTATTTTTTTTACATCATCTACAATTCCCAATATATTTTATCCCTAATTCCAAAGAATAAAAAATTGGAAAAAAAAATTTCAGCACAACACACTAACACATAAATCCAGTCTGACACTATATGCAGAATGTCACACCCATAGTCGCCTACCTTGACAAAGAAGGGCAGGGGGTCTAGTCTCATACTTCTCCTTCGGAGCCAGGCTTGGCCATTATCGTTTCATATCACTGTTTCTTTTGCATTGTTGTAATTATTGTGTATATTTTCTTTCTTGGCTTTACTTCGCTTGCATCAGTTCATCCTGTATGTCTTCCTATACTTCTCTGCATTCGCTATGCTAAATACGTCTTATAGGGCAGAATATTCCATTACATTTAGGTACCACAATTTATTTAACCATTCCCCTACTGATGGGCATCCTCTTTATTTCCAGTTCTTTGCTGCTACAAAAAGCACTGCCACCAATGCTTTGGTTAGCAGCACCTTTCTTTTTCTCATTGACCTCCTTGGGGTTCTTGTCCAGCAATTGGATCTCAGGGTCAAAGAGTATAGACATTTTAGTGACTTTCTTAGCATGATCTCAAATTGCTTTCTCGAGCAGTTGTACCAGTTCACAGTTTCACCAAAAGCCTGTTCGTGCGCCTGTTTGGGTAAAAATTCAAAGTTATTTTTATCAAGTTTTCTTATTAGTAGTGATTTAGAACAATCTTTCACACGCTGAGTAGTTTATGATTTTTTTAAGAATTGCTTGATCATGTCCTTTGACCCAGAAATGAAATTCTGATGAGGAGGAATATTAATAATAATACTAATAACCACCATTTATATAGTGCTTACTGTGTGTCAGGCACTATGCTAAACATTTTCCAACTATTATCTCATTCGATCTTCACAATGACCCTGGGAGATAGGTGCTGTTATCATTCCCATTTTACAGAAGAAACTGAGGGAAATAGAGTTTATGTGACTTGCTATGGATTTGAACTCAGGTCTCCCTGACTCCAGACCCAGCACTCTATCCACTGCGCCACCCGACCACCTAGAAAAGGAAGAGTTGCCCGAAGAGATCAACATAGATTTTATAAGCAATTCACCCATCAACCTAGATTTTTTAAAAAGACACATACAGAGAATGGAATTAATGGTGAATGTTAGTGTTGTTCAGCTGTTTCAGCTGTGTCCAACTCTTCATGACTCCATCTGGGGTTTTCTTGGCAAAGATACTGGAGTGGTTTGCCATTTCCTTCTCCGGCTCATTTGATAGACGTAGAAACTGAGGCAAACAGGGTTAAGTGACTTGCCCAGGGTCTCACAGCTATTACGTGTCTCAGGCTGGATTTGAACTAAGGCAGATGAGTCTTCCTGACTCCAAGCTCCCACCTAGTTGCCCAATAGCAGGTGACAGGAGATTAATTCAAAAGCATGATTTGGTTCTGTAAGAACAGTGGTAGGCATGTTAGTACTCAGAATGAGCACCCCTTCCTCCTTTCTAGCTCCTTTTTATGTATCTTTCTCAATTAGAATGTAAGCTCCATGAGGGTAAGAACTATCTTTGTTTTCACTTGCATTTCCATTCCCAGCACTTAGCACAGTAGCTGGCACATAATAAGCATTTAATAAGTCTTTTATGCAATCTAATCTAACACAGAACAAAATAAACACACTCCAAATAAGGATATGAAAAGATGCTAAAAAGAGTGAAGCAGAGCTGGATAACAGAAAAACCAATTGTTATAAGATAAGGTCTGATATTCTTGAGACCATTGTGACAGTCTCCCCTTAAGGAATGCTGTAAGTTATAGATTCTAGGCATGGAAAAACACTGGCAGTAATATTTTAAAGGTTAATACAGATGCGTACCCCAAAATTTTATCTTGTCAACCACCAGACAAGGACTTTACTTCACATCTATGGGGAGGGACACAGTGAATCCAGTCCTAGAGTAATAGATGATTATTAATTGGACTCCTATTTTATTCCAATCAGTATTAATCAGTTTAACATGATTCCAAAGTTCTTTATATTAGGTCCCAACGTTGTAAACTAGGCTTTATAATTTCACTTGCTTAATCATAGGAAGCTAATTAGAGGACTTCCACCCTTGTCTTTCCTTGTTATGGTGACCAAGCCCAGAATGGTAGAGGTGACTCACTTACATGAAAGGTCCCCCCAGCTATTTTTGTTGCACCTGTGACCCTTGTTATCCCTCTATTGCCCAACATGGGGAGATGACCATGAGCACTTGACCAACAAGTAGCCCTGATTGCAGGCCTGCAGCCTGCCTTCCTACCAGCTTGTGGGTGTGCTCATCAGGACCTCCTAAAAGGTCAAGATAGGTCTATCAAGGTCTGCTCATTAGCCCATTTGTCAAACAATGGGATTCTGTATTTTGTGTAGACCCTCCTGGAGGGTCAAAGGCAAGGTCTTTCAAGCAATGAAATTCTGTATTTTAATTTGCTTCAGCTGTATTGTCTGGGTATCAAGCTGGAGGAAGGAGGCACCTCATATTATTAGGAAAAACATACCTCATATTATGAGGAAGATGAGGTCTACTTCATTAGAGGGGACCATGGACCCTTTAATAAAGTGCCACTGGCTCAGAGCTCTGCCTCAGTTTCTTTATTTGTGGGTTTTAATGAACTGAAAAGTCAATATGAATTTACTACATGAAATGGCATCCAAAAATAAGTTAATGTGATCTTATTCTGGATTAAGACAGGCATTGAGTTGGTAATGAGGAACATGACAGCTCCAGGGTCCTCTGACCTCATCAGACCACATCTGCAGTACTGGGTTCCATTTTGAGTTTGATAACACTTTTAGGAAGGACAGTGATGAGCTATAGAACCTTCAGTGAAGAGCAACAAGCATATTAAGTATCCCCGAGATGGTTCCATATGAAGGTCATTGGAAGAAAACAGAGCTATTTAGCCAGGAAAGGAGAAAACAAGGCAGGGGGTGGGGGATGGGAGCTCTTATTAAGTATTCGAAGGTCTGTCATACAGAAGAGGGATTGGACTTGTACTGTATAGTTCCAGAGGGGAGCACCAGGAGCTACAGGTAAAAGTTGGAGAAAGACAGACCTCATTTATGTAAAGAACTTTTTTCTTTTTAATAGTCAATTTAAAAAATTTTCCAAGTAACAAGGATATTTTAAAAATTAATCTGTCCCTCCCACTATCTGCCCCATTGTGCAAAAATTTGAAAAACTAATCCCTCAATATTTATACAGTTGTATAGTTCAGTAAAACAAATTTTCACATTAGCTACATCCTAAAATGTTCATCTCTTTTTTCATTTTACTCAAATCTGTCAGTAGGTGAGTAATATATATCATCTCGAGTCTTTCGTTGGTCATTGTGTTGATGAGAATTCTAAGTCTTAAAAATTAGAACTATCCTAAAATGGAACAGGCTACCTTGGAAGGCAGTAGGTTCTCTTTTACTGAGATTTTTATATGAAAACTAAATGACCATTTGTTTGAGATACTATGGAGATGATTCATGTCTAGGTACAGGTTGGACAAGATGACTTCCGAATTCCCTTCCAGCTCTGAGATTCTGGGATGTTGTGTGATTGTCCTAAAATACAGTTCTTAGTATGTCATTCATGAATCAACAACCTTCAGTGGATGCCTGTGGTCAACAGAATAAAGCCCCAATTCCTTAGCTTGGCTTTCAAGACACTCCATACTCTTCCCCAACATATGTTTCCAACCTTATTTCCCACAATTCTCTATATTTCTCTCCTGATTCATGTACAAGATGATGGCAGTCCAATTTAGTTTTTTCCTACGCTATAAAGAAAAGATACAGAACAAAAGGACTTAATTTAGCAATTCCACATCATTGCCCAGGTAGAAAAACAGAAGGATTGACTAGAGTCTCCCCCAAATCTTGCATAGCTCTCCCATCTATCCCCTCTAAAGAAAGGGGTTAACATGGAACACTAGGCTGCCAAGGAGAAAGAGGATGATGCCTTTTGTCTTTTACAGACCATGGCGATGCTTTCTATCCCACAGGCAGAAGAAAAAAATACTATATATTTTTTCACTTTAAAGTACCATGTGGCCAGCGCTGCTTCATAAAACTCCAGATGTCAAATATCACAAGCAAGCAGCAGCCAAAAAAAAGAATAGTAAGGCCCAAACAGGATCTCTTTCCTGCTTCCTTCCTGCTTATCTTCCTCTAGCCCCAGCCAAGTCCTGGAAAATTTACACTCTTGTTAAATAGGTCAACTATTGTACGGGTCTACTCCCCTATTCCATCTGAAGATCAGGGTGGACACAGCAATTCTGGCCCATACTCCCATTCTAAATTACTAATCTAGTCTAATTGGACATATACCTACCAAAGGTCACATGTGAATCAGAAAGAAACTGAGCTATAATACCCAAGAAGCCATACTTCCCTTATCACTCTATCTAGAAAGTGTCCACCACCTTCACCTGTTTACATTGATAGTAACCGAAGGGGGAGAACATATAGTGCAGTGAAAAGAGCATCAGGCTTTGATTCTGAGGACCATGTTCAAATCTTGAAGTTGCTGCTTACCTGGATGACCTTGGGCAAATTATTTCACCTCTGTGGGCATTAATGTCTATATATGTATAATGAGGGGGTTAGGCCAGATGACCTCTGAGCTCTCTTCTAGTTTGGAACCTATGATCCTATGATCGCTTCATCACTAATGAAAATATGGCCATTGCTATCTATGTCTTCTCATATCTAGTTTTCCAGCCTCTTCATAGGATTGGGATAAGAGAAGCAGAAGGGATGGCATTCCAAGTCAGAGTGCCCGCGTGCACACACACACACACACACACACACACACACACTATTATATAGATGATTTCCGACCAAAGGGCAAAGGCATATTCCTCTAAGGGAATGTCTTAGTGTTATTCTTTTTACAACTTTCTTTGCTTTTTATAATTACATGGGGCTCTTAATATATAACACCATAGTGTGCTACTGTGTGATGCTAGATAGGTTTATATAAATAATTCTTTTGACTGATATAACCAACCAGATTGTTCAAAATGGCAGAAGAATAGAATTTTATGATTAGAGAGAAAGTGATTGCTCCATTCCAGGGGTGGAGAACCTGTGGCCTTTTAGGTCCTCAAGTACAGCCCTTTGACTGAATCTAAACTTCACAGAACAAATCAATTTAGTAAAAGGATTTTTCTATAAAACTTGGACTCAGTCAAAGGGCCACAACCAAGGACCTAAAAGGTAACATGTGGTCTTGAAGCTGCAGGCTTCCCACCATTCTATTTTGCCCTGACTGGCTACATCTGTTCAATTCTAAGTACCAGGTCTCAGAAAGGACATTAATGAGTTGGACTGACCTCTTTGTTCTTCCTAAGCCTGATTTTCCATTTCTTACTTTTTCCCTTTTCACAGGCTGTCCCCATGCCTGCATAATACTCTGTCTCATAATTCCCCTAATTGTTAGTCTCCCCCACCAAAAAAATGTTGAATCCATTTAGCAGAATGGAAGTCACTTTAGTGTAAAAACTGTCTAACTTTTGTATTTATGTTGTCACTACCCAGAATAATGATCTGTCTGTGGCTGGTGCTTCATCAATGTTTGCTGATATATTGATTGATGACTTAGAGAATGTTTAGAGGACAGTGATAACCAGGACTGGGAAGGCAATGAAGAGCATGCCAAAAGCAAACTTTTTTGAAGGATCTGAGCATATTTAGCTAATAATAAGACTTTGGAAATATAATAGCTTTTTTCAAGCACCTGAAGACCCTCATGTGGAAGAGGAATCTGATTTCAGTAAAATGGTGAACAGATTTCCTAATTCTAAGAGCGGTCCCAAAGTGGAATGGACCACCTCAAGAGAGGATAGGCCCCCTCTCATGAGATGTCCTCAGAGGCAGGCTGCCTGCTTGTTGGGAATATTAAGGAGGTGATCCATGGCAGGTTATAGATTGGACCAGATGGCTCCGAGGTCAGAGAAATGAAGTCATTTGCCCGAAGTTACACAGCAATTTAATTTGTATTAGAGCCAGAGCTAGAACCCAGTTGTTATAACCCCTAGTTCACTTCTGTACTCCACTGCCTCTTATTGAACTGGCGTGAAAGCATAGGCCTTATCCTTGTGCGATCCTTAGGAGGGATCTGTGATTTCTACCGTGTTAAAATAAATACTGCTTTCTTTGCTGAAGGCCTGACCACAACTGGAACCTTTCCCTTCACCACAGAGAGGTATGGCTTAGGGCAGGTGCACAGATAACCCAGAACTTCCTTCTTGACTGTAGGCCCTTCAGGTCTGGGGAGGTGAATGCTCAAGGCCACTTGAGTAGTATAAATTGTATTTCTACAATGTTCACCTTGCTTACAATCTGGAGGTTGATTTTAACGGGACAGGTAGAAGGAAAGGAAGGCGCTTGAGGAGGCAAAAGGCAAAATGTAAAGGATGTGGATTCACAAGGAATTCACTTAAGCTGGTAAGAATAAAACCTTAAATATGAATAAATCCTTATACCTCCATATCAGAGATGTCAAGTATTCAGAGGCTTGTAGTACTGTGTCCAGCAACTGTCCTCACTGTGGTCAGAACCAGATTTCAATGTCATTGGGAAACAGTTAACAAAATTTAAAAAAATACAATAGAATGTAGATAACGTACATATGTTCTTTTCTAAGTTAATATGCAGCCAAAGGGATCCTCATGTAGGGTTTAGTGGCTCCCATTTCTATTTGACACTATTGCTGTATATCATCTAATGATAAGAAGTCATTATAACAACCTATTATTAAATACACCAGATGACATGTGCAATAGTTGCCGTGTTCTGTAATAGAGGACACCAGGATGGTACATTCCAGATTCAAACAAGGCTGTACTTCATTCAAACTGCTTATATCCCTTGGCCCCAAGAGCGAGTCAGTCTTCCAAGTGTTATCTTAAGCAAATATCTTTTTTAAATTTCAAATTGATTCCTCCCAATATGTAAAACATCATTTTGCTTTTCTATTTGCATCCTCAGTGCTTAGTACAGTGTCTTCCACATAGTGAGTACTTAATAAGTGCTTTGCTGATTGAAAGGAAGGCTGTGAAATTTAAAACTGATTTTTAATTCTATTTTGTTAAGACAATCAAGCTAGATTTAATATTCCCCTTCCCTGTTTCTTACCCTTGTAATTTCACCCACCACCCACATTCTGGAAAAACTTGATTAACCTAAAAGGTTAAATCACATCAATCGAAACTATCGAAGCAACTCCCATCTCCTGCAGACTGATCTCATTGCCTGATCACTACTCCCATCACCTGAGAATCCTCATCTCCCAATGATGTAATGGAAAGGAGCTGAGATGACAGTAATCACATATCCTTGTCAAATGGACAATTTGGATAGCTTTATCTTTGTCTTATGAGCCCAATCACATGTCTTCTTTGTGCTTAAGAGAAGGTTTCAGAAAGGGAGGGGGGAGGTGTCCAAAACAATTGTAATATCAAGCTAATGTTAGAGGGTTTTTACCTTCTGGACAAGCAGAAGAAGACTTACCTATGTTGCTTAACATGTTGCTCTGTCATCAGGTTAATTGCCATAAAAGAACCTTCCCTCCCTCACTGGGGTTTTTGGGACGCCATAGACCATTTCTTGGTTGCTGCTAACCTAACTCATGTATTGATCAGAACTTTGTTGCTCAGAATTTCTGCTGAGACAAGATGAAGGAATAAATTGGTTCACTCTGGATTTCCACATGATGTAGTTTTCTGATTTCTGTCTCTATGAATGAGGTCAGGAAAAAGTGGAAAGTTTCAGGAGATATTTTATTGGGCAGATTTTTTTTATATCCAACCAATTATTTTGCTGTTTTTGTAGTTGAAAAGATTGTTAGATTAACTACTAGAACTTTAAGTCAATTAAAAAAAAGCACAGTAGTTGAATGGGGTAGGGGTAGGCCATGCTTGCATAGAAGATGCTACAATTGCATATGCATTCACCCTAGGACAGGTAGGATTATAGCCTACCTCAACCACCATCTCCCCAGCTCCTACTTGGGAATGAAGGCAGCAGGCCTGGGCACCATGATGAGACCTGGATGTGGTGACTACATAGGCCATCAGAGGTTGCTATGACAGTGACCCACAGGAGATAGTGGGCTCTGCCTAGAAGTTGGTGGTGTTGTTCGTCCTTGACTCTTGTAGACCACCAATGAGACCATGAGAGTGATGTCTTGACTTGCAAATCAATTGAATTTAAGTGAGGCAGAGCTAAGCAAAGTCATCAGCCTCATTCCCTCCTTCAGAGTCATCAGAGTCCACTGGAGTCAAGATGATTGTCAATTACCCGGGAGCACCTAGAAGTTGGTACCCTGAAGCAAAAACTCATTTGTCTTGGTTGTTGTTCTTTGTTCTCAAAGAAGACCAAAATGACATCATTATGCTGAAGTCAAGTTACAATGTGTCCAACTGTGGCTTATCAGATTAATACAAGCTTGGAATGCTCTACCACAGGCTTGGCACAAATAGTCCGTATGAGCATCTGGGGTGGAGATTTCTCTAAATTTGTGCATCTCACGTTTCTTTTGAGCTACTGCAATTCTGCTTTGCTCAGAGAGCAGAGAGCCTTCTTGGATGAAAGTATACCTTGCTGGGTGGTCCTTTGCCAGCATCTCCCATGTCATGCAACCAATTCCAAAGTTCTTCAGAGAGACCTTGAGAGTGTCTTTGTCTCACTTCCTCTGACTACCACGAATGGCTGCCTTAAGTGAGTTCTCCATAAAATAGTCTTTTAGACAAACATACATTTGGCATTCAAGCAAAGTGCCCAGCCCATTGGAATTGTGTGCTTGGCAGTTTAGCTTGAGAAAGGACCTCGGTGTACCTCATCTTGCCAGGTTATCTTCAGAATCTTCCTGAGACAATTCAAATGGAAGTGATTCAATTTCCTGGCATGGTGCTGGTAGACTATCTAGGTTTAACAGGCATACAACAATGAGGTTAGTACAATGGCTCTGTAGACCTTCAGTTTGGTAGGCAGTCTAATAATTCTTCTCTCTCACACTTTACTTCAGAGCCTCACAAACACCGAGCTAGCTCTAGAATGCATGCATCAACCTCATCATCTATGTGGTCAATCCTGGAAAGTATACAGCCAACATGAGTGAATTTATCCATAGTATCCAAAACTCCTTTGGCTATAAATGATGATTCCACATATGGATGGTGTGGTGTTGGCAGGTGGAGCACCTGTGTTTTCTTGGTATTAATTGTTAGGCCAAAATTAGCACAAGCGGCAGAGAACTGATCCATACTTTGTTGCATCTCAGCTTCAGAGGCTTCATTGAGTACACAATCATATGTGAACAGAAAAATCATGTACCAACTCTCCTTCTAATTTAGTCTTGGCTTGTGGCCTTCTCAAGTTAAATAATTTACCATCAATGTGGTAGCTGACCTTGATGCCATGTTCATCCTCATTGATGGCATCTGACAACATTGCTGAAACATCACACTAAAAAGTATGGGAGCAAGCACACAGTCTTGCTTCATTCCATTGGTGACTGGGAAAGCACAGAATCTGGAGAAGCATGCCATTATGACACTGATGTACAATACTGATGAACTTCTCTGGGGAACCAAATTTTGACATTATTTTATCTAAGACCACATGACTGACAGTATCAAAGGCCTTGCTAACTGTTACAAAGATTATGGCCTCTGACTTTCTCCTACTTGTCAAAGCCCAGATTTTTCCTTGTCAATAGCTTCTTTCTCCCCATTACCCAAGGTTTTGAAACTTAAAACAGTCTTACAAATCAAGCTCCATTAGATTTTCTCACATGAAAATCGCCTATTGTATGCTTTTTAAAGGAAATTTATAATTTTTCAATATAGAGGCCCAACTAAATGAATGAATGTACAAATGATAGCCACTTTTAAAGCACTTTCTGTGTGTAAAACTCTGTACTACCCTCTGGGGTTAGAAACAGAAAAGCATGACAACCCCTGTACTCAAGGAGCTCATGTTCAAAAGGTGGGGGGACATCATGTAATGTCAGCTACAAGTTAGATGAAAAGGTCCTATTGTTCTTAGGGTACAGGAGCAAAGCAGATGGTAATGATTCTTTAATGTTGCTTCTACTGACAGAATCATATCCGTTTGTGGTGTTGAGCCGTTTGACAGTGCCAGGGATTTTGTTGACAAGAACTTTATAAATAAAATCTCAAAGCAAAATGTAAAAATTAAAATTTTTTACCAATTAGAAAGCAATAAATTGATCATCAAACATTTACTAAGTACCTACTACATTCCAGGCATTTCACTAGGTGCTGAAGATAAAAAAGACAGAAATGAATAGTCAAGGTTTTTACATTCTATCAGGGGAGACCTTGGCACATACTCCATAGAGATGCCAAATAGATACAAGATAATTTGTAGGTTTGGAGGCCTCAGTGTGCTCACACCTGTTTCTAATCTAATGACTGTTCATTGAAAAAAAATAAGTGTTAGGTTTGGGAAGGCCACTTTAACACATCAAAAGGTGATTGATGAGGGCTAACAGCCCCTTAAAATTTATTAGTTCCATATCCAGAACACGACTGCTCAAAATGTTTTTGAAATTTTCTTTGGGAAGTGCCTTCAAAGCAAAAGTTTTTGGTTACCCCCAAGAGAGGGGAATCTTTCTTGTTGTATATTTTGTTGTTGCTCCATCATTTCGATCATGTCTGACTCTTTGTGACCCCATTTAGGGTTTTCTTGGTAGAGAAACTGGAGTGATTTGCCTTCTCAAGTTCATTTTACAGATGAGGAAACTGAGGCAAACTAGGTTAAATGACATGCCCAGGATAATACAGATAATTAAGTGTCTGAGGTCGGATTTGAATTTAGGTCTCCCTGACTTGCGACCTGGCTCTCTATCCACTGTGTCATCTAGCTGCCCCTAAATACTATATGCTATATATTAAATACTGTATACCAAAATACTAAAATTTAAGACATGTTTGATAATAGATTTTTTGCAAAATCGGTGACATGGCTGCAGAAGTAACAGAAAAACCCTGCATTGCAGAAGATGATGGGGGTTGGAGAGAGAAGGGCATTCTGAGTGGAGGGTTGAGACTGAGCAAAGACGTTCAGAGGCAGGAAGCAGCCATTATACCTTTGGGAAATGGAAGGTAATCTTTTAACATTAGCTACTTAAAGTGGGACCTTGGATCAGGATAAAGTCAAGCAATAGTGGTTCCCTTGGAACCAGTGCAGGAAGCACCTTGAACACCAGGCTAAGGAGACTGGATTGTTCTATAGGCAATGGGAAGCCACACAATATGTGTGAGCAGAATTTGAAAGATTATTCTGACCGTATGGTGTAGGAAGTAATAGGTATAGGAAGGAGGACCCAGAAAGAGTCTGTAGGACATCAATTAGGAGGCTTTTGTGATTATCTAGGAGAGGAGGAATAAAGGTCCGGGTTAGGTCGATTTG
Organism: Trichosurus vulpecula; assembly: GCF_011100635.1. Lineage (NCBI taxonomy): Eukaryota > Metazoa > Chordata > Mammalia > Diprotodontia > Phalangeridae > Trichosurus > Trichosurus vulpecula. The sequence continues at coordinate 268,143,775 of NC_050575.1, read as the reverse complement.
TTGAGGGGCAATTTCTTTTTATGTGGTAATATTTAAGAAAAAGTATAGTCCAGAGGGAAGATATTGTTAATAAAGGCCTTATTTTTAGCTGCGGTGACTATGATCAATTGCCAAAAATAATATTAGTACTAGGAGCTGCTAGCCTGACTCCACAAACAGTGACACTGCTGATAAATATTCAGCAAATGTCTCTAAGAACTGGAAATGAAAAAAAGAAACCCACCATCTATTCCATCTCCATTCCAGCACAGACCAGTGACCTGGATAATGAAGCAGCTTTCCTTGCCAGGGAAGGAAAGAATGGAGTCAAAATGAACTTGTATTTTGGCTTGAAACATGTGAAAAATAATTGTCCTGATCACTAATTATTCATAAGGCAAACTCATCTGGAATAATTTCATGGTCCCTCGAAGAGAAGGCACTCCACATAGATGTGAGGATGCACCACCATTTAAGGATAACACCTGGAGGCCTTGGAAGCAGGTTTCGATGCGACTCAGTTCAACAAGCATTTACTAAGTGAATACTAATAGGGGTAAGCATCTGTGCCAGCTTTGAAGACACAAAGACAAAAATGAAATAATCTCTGACCTCAAAGAACTTACATTCTACTGGAAAAGAGGTTTAGGAAAAAAAAGAAAAGAAAAAGCTCAGGGATGGATTCACTGCCATGAAGCTGATGTTGGAAAGATTAACTGCATCTTTCTACAAAATATCCCTTGGTACCACGGTCAAGGAGAAATCATTATTGCTGGACTGTGAGTCTGGACTGCTCTAGCTTTTCTTATGTTGAATATATATTAATATGTTCATATTCTCAGACTAGAGAATGAAAAGAATACAAGCTGCCCTTTCCTTTGTCTTCAAACAATCAACAAATATTTGTAAAGTGCCTGCTGTGTGTCAGGAACTGTACTTAGTGATGGGGATACAAAAAAAGATAAAAGACAGTCCCTACCCTCAAGGAGCTTACGGTCTAATGGGGGAAACAAAATGCAAACAAATATGTACAGATACAATATACAAGACAATAAGAAATGATTAAAAGAGAGAAAATACAGGTATTAAGAGGAGTTTGGCTGTGAACTTCCTAAAAGCAAAGATTTTTTTGTTGTTTTGTTTTTTAAATCCTTGGAACCTACTACAGTTCCTGAGATATAGTAGGCACTTAATAAATATCTATTGACTGATTATTGACTAATTAGGGGTTTCATTTAGTGCCTTTACATTTACAATGATCACCTTGCATTTCTGAGGACCTCAGGAGCAGCTGAGTACCCCAAAATGAGAGCAGCTGTAGGCAGAATTGTATAGTTTGTGAGGATTGCATTAAATTCTCCAAATACTCACAGTTTGCTAGTTTATGGTGGTGATAATCTGCTACATCATAGCCTTTAAAATGCAGAGAGCATTCAAGTGACTCTCCTTGCTTTCCTGTCTTTTCATCCTTCCACAGGATAACAATTTGTTCTAGGATTTTATTGTTTTCATTGACTTTATCTTTGACATTGTCTTTACTGTCTCTTATTTTTGTCTTGAAAGTTTGATTACATAAAACACTGGCTATCAACATGCATTAAACGAGCATTAATTTGGGGCTCAGGAACAAATAAAAATTTATCCTATCAAAATTAATGTTAATTATTTTTTTTAAACTTAATGGCAATTTGCCCAACATGTTTTGTTTTGTTTTTTAGGAATGAATCACCATCATAAGGTGGCAATGTCCTTATTAAAATGTCGGATGGAGAGCTGAACACAGTACTCCAGTTGTAATCTAACCAGAGAAGAATACAGAATAAAAGGGAAACTATTACCTCCTTTGTTCTGTGTGATATTCTTCCAATAATGCAGTCTCAGACTGCATTGGCCTTTTGACAGCCACGTTATAGTGTTGGCTCATATTGAACTTTTAGTCAACTAAGACCTCTAGGTCATTTCTCATGAAGTGCTGCTAAGCCAGTGTTTTCCCATCCTTCCCCTGTGCATTAAAAATGCTAGACTTTGCATCTTTTCTCTCCTCAGTTCTACCTTGTTGGTTTCCCCACACTCTTTTAGCTTACTGAGATCTTTATTTGAATCCTAATTTTATCCTCTTGGGTATTTTTCCATCCACAGTACCATCAAGAACTTTGTGATATGCTTTCCTGATACACAAACACAGTGTTGCCTATTTACATTGGAGCAGCTAGGTGGCACAGTGGATAGAGTGCCAAGAAGACTCATTTTCTTGAGTTCAAATCCAGTTTCAGACACTTACTACCTGTGTGACCTTGGGCATGTCACTTAACCCTGTTTGCCTCAGTTTCCTCATCTGTAAAATGAGCTGGAGAAGGAAATGACAAACCACTCCAGTATCTTTGTCAAGAAAATCCCAAAGTGGGGTCAGGAAGAGTCAGAAAGGACTGAACAACAACTATCTACATTTCCTGATCTATTAGTCTCATAATCCTATTAAACACTATGTAGGCCAGTGATTTTGCAAAGGCAGATGATTGAACGAGACCTTAAATACTAGACTTTATTCAGTAGGTATCAGGGATCCATGGATAGTTACTGAGCAGGAGAGTAACATCATACCAGTTATACAGTCAAGGAAAGAATGAGAAGACAAGGAATAGTAGAAATGTGAAAAAATACATTAAAGAAAACAAAGTGAAGGTTAGGAGGAGGCACAAATCAGCAAGGAAAATGCCCTTCAGGAATTTTATTACTACCAGGTTAAACTAAATGTTCATTTAGTAAACAGCAAAATTAAAGCCCCAAACTGTAACAGGTTAATAGCTTTAAAACATTCTCCCCCCTTTTGTTCTTTGCATATTGAAATGTTTATGTTTGTTCATGACTATTAAGTAAAATGAAATTTTTCTTAAAAAAGAAGATGCATGGGAGAAAGATAAATATAATCTGTATGGACTCATCTCTGGGCTTATGTATTTAAGTCAGGAGAGGGTAAGCTCAGGGTACTGACAGTTCTAAAACAGCATTTGATAAAGAAGAATATCGTTCTTTATGTGTTTCACTATATAAAGTCTTTATTTTGACACATCACAAATAAAATTCCCTGGGTATTTATTCCACTTCTACATATAACATTTTAATATACATATTCTAAACCCTTTTGTCATTATATATTTTAATGCTTAGCTAAATAAAGTATTTTCCTTCTTTCAAGTTAAAATATTTCTCTGAGAAAGTTACACAAATTTTGAATTCATTATTCTGTTCTTTACACCTAAAAAAAGTAATTGACATCAGAGGTACTTGCAATCAGATCTATAATTTGGAGAAGCCAGTTGGGGATTTACCCCAGGGCCTCAGAATACAGAGGGTGCAAATATTTAAAATAATAAGTTGCAAAGATTGTAGAATTTTTATATTTGTTACTTTTACGTTTTGACAGAATTTCACTCCTTTGGAAGGATGGAAACTTGTTAGCAAGAATAATTAGTCAAACTAGGAAGCTAGCAGATGGTACGCTTCCTCCCCCATCAGCTTCACTCCAGGCAAACTCCTGCCTGGCCCAGTACCATTTTTTCCTCTGTTCCCAGCAGTAGCCCTGTGGTGCTCTGGAATGTATCAGGGTACTATCATGGTAGTCCTGCTCTGTTGATGTGAGGATGTTTTAGTGTTACTGTCTTTTTGATCTAGAAACCAAGATTGGTAGTTATAGCTCTACTTACCACCTCGCTCCCCTCCTAGAATGACCTGGAATCTATTTTACTTGTGAAAGCATGAATGAATGAATGAATGAATAAATGAATGAGTAAATGAGTCTTTATTAAGCCCCTATTCTGTGCCAACCAATGTATAAAGCACTGGGAATAAAAATACAAAAACAGAGACAGTCCCTGCTCTCTAAGAGTTTATATTCCAATGTGGTCAACCAGAAGAGGAATTTTAGTCTAGAATCCTACAGGGATAATGAATAAGGTCATCACAGGGTAGATTATAGTCTCTGATAATCAATAGCATGTGGTTTCTTAGAAGCAAAATGACAACCAGAAAAATTAATCAGTAAAATTAACCATTAAAAATTAAGCATGATATACTTTCATTCCAATGCTCCTGTACGTCTGAGTAAATCCACTTCCCAGCAGAGTATTTGGTAAGGTCCCTATGCATTGAGAAGTAGAGGTGGGAAATGAGGAATTAGTCCTAAATGGGCAAGTATTTCATATCAGGTTGAAGCAAGTCCCAGTGTTGACTGATGATCCTGTTTGTGGGCAATATGGACATCAGGACTGTTTTTAAGTCATGCTTTTGGGCATAAAGTTTTTACTAATACAATTATCCCTTCCACATCCTGACTTTCCCCATCAGGGTTTTGTTATATCATGGGTCATAAGAAATTAAATGAGAATCTTGGGGGAGTTTTGCAGAAGCCACATATGAAGGCCCGCAGATGACACAGAAAAAAATTTAGAAACTTAGAAATGCATAAAATATGAGGATAACTGTATAGTCAGGCAGGCAGAAGGTATGAGAAAAGAGGAAAGCCTATGTTTGATAGGCATAATAGCCTAGGCTGTGAGAGAGAGACTATTTTTGGATTTTAGCAGCCTGGAGATGAAGCAGGAAGGGGAATGCATAGAAATAAGCTAGCCATGGAACAAATCGTCTGAAACGGAATCTTTGGCGTATTGTGCATCTCTGTGAAGGACAGGGATTACTCTATATTAAGTTTGTATTCATACGACCTATAGTCAGAGAGCCAGACTTCTATTACAGTGATAGCTGCTGTCTCAGAAGGCTGATGGATGCATCAATAGAAATATTGTCATGTTCCTTTACATCCATCAGTGCCAGTGGTAGGCCAGAAATCTCATGACTAAGAGAGACAAGTGATCCACATACTAGAGGCTCAAATTTCTACCTAAAACAATGCAGCCAGAGATAAAGTAAAATGCAGTAAAATCTTTATCTGACACTCTGGATTGCCTGGGTTATTCATATCCCTTGGAATGATTTCTGAACCATCTGTAAAAAAAGGAGAGAGATGGAATTGCATTTTCACGGTGCTACCTGTGCACCAGTGGGAGAGATCTCTACTCTAACCCTTTCCTTCTGGATGCTCTGCTTTGATTAACACAGTCTAAGTTTGCATTTTCTTTTGGCAGCTTTTCTGACTGACAGGCCAAACTGCAGATTCTTATTGAGACTACAGTCTAGTTTGTAAAACTGCTTCTCCTTTTTCACATCAACTCTTTTCTAGCTACATTTCCCTCATCTTGTATTTGTGTAATTATTTTAACTCAAGGACAGGAATTTATGCCTACTTTGACAAATATTTCAGTAAGTTATTGATCTAATTGGCATAACTATTCCACTCACTGAGGAAGGTGATAACTCATCTTGTGTCATCCTTGTCCATGTCGTTTTTAAGATTCCCATAGAAGATGAAACTAAGGGTACAGTTGTAATGGGTGAAGTTTTTGTAGTTCGGTTTTGTATTTTCTCCACCTATTTTTTGTATGTTTGGAGCAGATGCAGAAACATTGGATGGACCGCAGGGGAGAATACTCAGGTTGGAAATGACAGAAGGTTGGTAGGTTGAAAGGGGTGAAATTCTGTCAAAATGTAAATGTAACAAATATAAAAATTCTACAATATTTTCAACTTGTTATTTTAAATATTTGCACCCTCTGTATTCTGAGGCCCTGGGGTAAATCCCCAACAGGCTTCTCCAGATTATAGATCTGATTGCAAGTACCTCTGATGTCAATTCCTTTTTTTTTAGATGTAGAGAACAGAATAGTGAATTCAAAATTTGTGTGCCTATCTCAGAGAAATATTTTAACTTGAAAGAAGGAAAGTACTTTATTTAGCTAAGCATTGAAATATATAATGACAAAAGGGTTTAGAATATGTATATTAAAATGTTATATGTAGAAGTGGAATAAATACCCAGGGAATTTTATTTGTGATATAGCAAAACAAAGACTTTATATAATGGGACACATAAAGAACAATATTCTTTTTTATCAAATGCTTTTTTAGAACTGTCAATACTCGGAGCTTACCCTCTCCCTACCTAAATACATAGGCCCAGAGATGAGTCCATACTGATTATACTTATCTTTCTCCCATGTATCTTCTTTTTTAAGAAAAATTTCATTATTTACTTAATAGTCATGAACAAATATGAACATTTCAATATGCAAAGAGCAGAAGTGGGGAGAATGTTTTAAAGTAGTAGTGGAGTAGTAGATAGCAAAATTAAATTTGCAAGACAGATCTCTTGCATCCTAAAAACAAAGGAGCAAAGAGAAAACCTTTCCTTTAACTTTGCCACCTCTTTGAACTATACTCCCAAATCTCTCCTCCATCTTCAATGTTAAGCTTTTGGAAAGACTCCATGGCACTCATTTCCTCTCCATGGACTCACTCCTCAGCTTCTTCCAATAGGGCTCCCACGGCCGCCATTCAAAAGAAAATTTTTCTCTCCTAGTTAGTCAATCAATCAATCAATTAAACAGTAAATTAAGAAGCATTAGTTAAGCACCTACTCTGTGGGAGACATTGTCCTAAGCACTGGGGAGGTGAAGAGAAAAATATGGTAATCATCAGATCCTAGATTTAAAAGTTGGAGAAACTTACAGGCCATCAAATCTAACACTTCCATTCTGCAGGCGAGGAAAACGTGGTGCAGAATAGTTAAGTGAGGGGCAGCTAGGTGGCACAGTGAGTAGAGCACCCGCCTTGGAGTCAGGAGGACCTGAGTTTGATACTTGACACACTTACTAGCTGTGTGACCTTGGGCAAGTCACTTAACCCCAATTGCCCTGCCTCCCCCCCCCAAAAAAAATTAAAATTAAAAAAAAAGAATAGTTAAGTGACCAGAATCATACAGGAAGTAAGTTTCTGAAGCAAGATTTGAACTTAAAAGTTTCCTGGTTTTAAGTCCAGCACCTCTGACATAATGCCTCAATCCCTGTCCTCCGGGAGAGCACAATCAAGGAGAGGAGCCTATCTTTGTCCTTCATTCCCCTCCCCGACGTTGTCTTGCACACTGTATGGGCTCACAAAATAATGAAAAGGTGTTACGAGTCAAAAGCACATCACATCCTCAAGGGTGGCTGTAGGCAGGCCATGGCTTACATCTTTCTTTCTATTTTAATTGGAAGGCTACAGCCAGCAGATGGCGATAGTAGATCAGATTTGTAGCATAATGTAGGGGGACTTGTACAGAAGTATTTCTTTCCCGGTATATCAGGCTTCTTCAACTGTTCATTCTCTTTCTTTCTTCCTTTCTCCCTTCCTTTCTTCCTTTCTTCCTTTCTTTCTTCCTTCCTTCCCTCTTTTCTTTCTTTCTTTCTTTCTTTCTTTCTTTCTTTCTTTCTTTCTTTCTTTCTTTCTTTCCTTCTTTCCTCTTTTCTTTCTTTCTTTCTTTCTTTCTTTCTTTCTTTCTTTCTTTCTTTCTTTCTTTCTTTCTTCCTTCCTTCCTTCCTTCCTTCCTTCCTTCCTTCCTTCCTTCCTTCCTTCCTTCCTTCCTTCCTTTCTCCTTTTTCCTTTCCTTCCTTCCTTCTTTCCTTCCTTCCTTCTTTCCTTCTTCTTCCTCTCTCTCTCTCTCTCTGTCTCTTTTTTTTTCATTTCCTTGAACAATGTCAAGTTAGCACCTTAGGGCTGAGTTAATAACAATCATAAAGATGAAAGAAACCACTGCTGTAGATAACTGTTAGGACAAATGTCATTATTTTAAACTTTAATTACCACTGGGGTTTCAAGCCTTAAAAAAAAATGCAACTGAAAGCCATAGAACCATTTTTGGAGGGGTTTTTCTTTTTCTTTTAGGGTTTCAAGTAAAAACAAACCCTCCAGGGTAGAGTGTTTTTTTTTAAGTAAATGGTACTGGTTTATTGTAATAAGAATAATATCCTTATCCCCCTTCACACACACACACACACACACACACACACACACACACATACACACACACACACATTGAACATAGTCCCAGATGTATATAAGAAGACTGAAGTATTCATTCATTTCTGGCCTACCCAAAGTAGTGGCTTCCAAGAACTACTTTTTCCCTGAGTCTGAGATATAATTACTAGCTTGAAACTGTGTGGGCTGAGTCTCTGACTTTAGAGGCTGAATTTTGCAGGTCACAAATGTTACTGATACTCTTATCTCTTCTCACAACTGCACAAAGAAACAGGAATTATAATCTGAATTCTCCTTCAAGCTAGCTTCCATCTTCTTCCTTATGTCTACAAATGGATTTTTGGACAATAGTTTCTCTGGCCCGACTTGGTAAGAAATCCTATCAGTTTCTCTCTTCTCTTTTAAGAGTTTTCCTGTATACAAGTGCTCCTTGAAACACAACTCACTCTCAATACACTCTCAAAACACTCTCACTCTTCAATACGCAACTCATTTTGGCACTAAAGGGACATTGGGAATAGAGGAGAATGCATAACAGGAACCAAGAAAATAATCATCCATGAACCAAAACATTTGAACTGGAGAACTGTACAAAATATGTTGATGATGGAAAACAGCATTTGGGAATGTACTGACAAAATGTTTCCTGATCTTCTGCTTTAGCCTTAAAACTGTTGTTTGTTGGCCATCTCCAATCAGCTCATTTTTAGAACACCATATTCAGCCACCATAATATAATTAATAGTAGGATAAAGAATGTCTTTTAGAGTAGTACCTAAACATATATACACAAAGATGCATAGACATATGTATACACATTTAATACATCTACATAGGCATACCTAGCTGTCTATGCATATGCATACTCATTTGTATGGGGCAGCTAGGTGGCTAGGGGATAGAGTGCCCCACCTGAAATCAGGAAGACTCATCTTCCTAAGTTCAAATCTGGCCTCAGACACTTACTAGCTGTGTGACCCTGAGCAAGTCATTTAACCCTATTTGCCTCAGTTTCCTCATCTGTAAAATGAGCTGGAGAAGGAAATGACAAACCACTCCAGTATCTTTTCCAAGAAAACCCCAAAGGGGTTAAGGAAGAATTGGACGCAACTGGAGAATGACTCAATAACAACATGCATACATATATGATCATGTATGTGATTATGTATATAATTGTGTGCATGTACTTATGTATGTGTACATGAACATATATGTATATACATATATATATATATATTTACTTTTTTTAATCTTAAATGAGAACAAAAGGCTAGGGGCTACAGAATTGAGCAGAAGCAGGGAAGTGTTTAGTTCTTTCTTTTTGATAGCTGTCAGACTAAGTTGAAAAGCTTTTCCTTGGTCTTTGAACTGAGGAGTATTTGTATACAAACAGAATTACGAGTTGAATTTCAGAGTTAGAAGAGACTTGGACCTCAAAGACTATCTAATTCAAGTTGTGCCTAAGCGAGAAGCCCCTCTCCAGGCTTTGCTGGTCATTCAGCCTGTGTTTGAAGACTTGCAGTGAGGGAAAACCCACCTCTTAAAATAGCCCATTTCCATTATTTGATTACTAATCGTTAGGGAATTTTTTTGTCCTTATACCAAGCCTACAATTTACTCTTTGAAACTTCACCAACTTATCAGGAAAGGGCTTTTGTCTTTTCTCCAGAAAATCTAGACAAATCCTCCCAACTGAGGTGGGTCAGCAAAGAATCACAAAATATAACAACAAGGAACACTTAGTCCTTTGAGGGTTTGCAAAGTACTTTACATGCATCCCATCAGTTGAATTGTAACATGACTCGGAAAGGTAGGTGCTATTATGATCTCCATTCACAGGATAAGAGAATGAAGGCAGAGAGAACTCATAAGATTTGTGTCAGTATCATAGAGCTGGTCTATGGCAGGAGTCAAACTCAGGGCTTCAAGAATCCAAATGCAGCATCTTTTCCATTACGCTATCTAGCTGGCTCAGAATAGCAGGATTGAAAGGAACCTCGATCAATACCTGACCATAAATCCCCTCCATAGCTTGCCTGATGAGTGGTCATTCTAAATGCGAAACTTGTTCTCCTCCTCCTCCCCACACCAAGTAACTTCTTCAAAATGCAATACCATTATTTTGAATGAAGGGAATTCTCAGAACATCAAATATATCCACATTCAAACATCTCTAAAAACACATTCAAAGCAATAACAACAGCTAGCTTTTATATAGTCCTTTAATATTTGCAATGCACTTCACATCTATTATTTCATTTAATCCTTGTAGGAATAGGTGCTATTTTTAGCACTATTCTTCCCATGTGGAAACTGAGGCAGAAAGGTTAAGTGACTTTCCCAGCGTCATACAGCTAGAAGCAAAGGTAGTATTCAAACTCAGATCTTCCTAACTGCAGCTCCAGAACTCTATCCACCAGGCCACCTGGCTGTCTCTGCCAAACATAAGCCTTTGCATGAAAACTTCCAGTATGAAGAGGGCCATTCCACTTTTAGATAGCTCTAATTGTCAGGGAGCTTTTCCTAATATGCAGCTTAAATATTCTTTTCCGTAATTTCTAACCATTGCTTCTATTTCTGTCCTTTTTCCAAACTAAAACTGCCCTCTTGTCCTCCATGTTCCTTAACTAAAAGGTACCTGTTCACAACTCCAGCACTGCAAACAGCTTAGTGAGATTGTATTTGTGAACAATGCAGATGGGAGTAATTTGTATGAATCTGCTGCAGGGTGATATTTACAAGTAGGTGGTGCAGTGGACAGAGCCCTCGGTCTGGATTCAGAAAGATCTGAGTTCAAATCAGACCTCAAATACTTACCAGCAGTGTGACCCTGCGCAAGTCACTTAACCGTTTGCCCCCATTTTCTCATTGGTAAAATGAGCTGGAGAAGGAAATAGCAAACCATTCTGACATGTTTGCCAAAACAAACAAACAAACAAAAAATCCGACCCAAACAAAACCCAAATAGGGTCACAAAGAGTTGAATACTACTGAAACAACTCCCCAACAACAGCAATATTGTTGATACAGAATATAGCAGAAACCGATGGGACAGTTTGGAAAGGAGTATAAAATGACATTTTAAAGTCACAGATAAGTATGTGTTTAGTGTCTGCTATTACTACCTGCATTTTGGTTGATCATTATGATCCATTACTCTTAATCCAAAATATCTAGAGTTGTGAGTAGGCATAGTTTGGAGGTCCTCCCTAGCACTTTCTTCCTTGGCCTTTAAAACAATGAATGTTCGCCTAAGGCAGAGTGGCACCACTGGGCTATAATTTAGCCATTTGGCCAACTTGGTGTGGCACAGTTAAATGAGAACATGCATGTTCTGAGAAAACTCTTCCCTTGCTGATAGGTCCACACTGGTAAGGACTGATCCCTGCCCCTGAACTAGCCCATAAAACCCAGCCCCAGCGTACCACTTGAGGCCTTCAGCTAGAGCATTTTTGTCCCACTGCTTGTCTGGTAGTGCTGGTATGCTTACCCAGTGGGACTGAATTAGAGAGGGTCAGATCAGATAATCCGTCCCATATTACCGAACCATTTGTATTTTTTCCTGCCTAAAACATAACTAATTCTCAATGGACATTTGTTAAATTGACTAGAACCATAGAGTCATAATAGATGTGAAATGGACCTCAGAGCACAATTGGTCCAATCCATTCATTTTACAATTAAGGAAGCTGACACCCAGGGAGGCTGAGATGCCTGATTACTATCTGTGGTGGTAATTAAACCCTTGGCCAGGGGTGCGGAACTGGTGGTTTCAAGGCCACATGTGGCCCCTAGGTCCTTAAATGTGGCCTTGAGGCCACAGGTTCCCCACCCCTGCCCTTGGCCCTTGTCAAGTTCTTTCCACTGTGATCTTCCTAAAGCACAAGTTGGACCATGTTGTCTTGCTACTCAACTCCCTTGGCTCCCTAGTACATCCAGGATTGGATATAAGATCCTCTATTTGGCATTTAAAGCTCTTCACAATCTTTTCCTCCCTTCTAGTCTTCTTAGACCTGACTCCTTTCCATGTACTGCTCACTCCAATAAAGCTAGCCTTCTTCTTGTTTCTCAAGCTATCTACTCTATCCTTCTTGCCTTGGGAAGTTTTTTCTCTATACTGGCCAGCCTGGAATGCTCTCCCTCCTCCTTTCCTCAGCCTCCTGGCTTTCCTGGCTTCCTTTAAGTACCAGCTAAAACCTCATCTTCCACCAGACATTTTCCCCAAACCCTTTTGATGCTTGTGTTTATCCTGTGTTGATTATTTCTAATTTTTCCTTTATATATCTTGTTCATCTGTAGTTGTTTTTGTGTTGTCTCTACCTTTAGACTGCAAGCTCATTGAGAGCGGGTGTCTGTCTTTTACCTTTCTTCATATCCCTAGAGACCAACACAGTGTCTAGTACATAGTGGGTGTGTGAGAAATGCCTATTGAGTGGATGACTGGCAGCTGGGTCTGAATTGAAACTTTTCTCTGTTGGCAATCTCCTCAATCCCTGTAGCATCAGCTCAGTCTTATCAACAGCTGATCCTTGCTACCACAGATGCCCAAACAATTATTGCTCATCAAAGGGCATTTTGAACTGTGGCTGGTAGGAGCAGTAAGCAGCCTCTTATTTTTTCCATTAGAACTGGAAGATAGCTGCTGTCACAGGCCATAACCAGCCCTGTTTTGTAACAGATGTTCATTTTCCTCCTCAGCATTTTTGCCCAAGCTGCAGGTAAGAACCCCCTAGCTGTGTCCCCTCCAGGTGCTGTGGGAGCTGTGGCCTAGGGGAAAGCAGAGGGGATGCTATACCACAAGCCTGTTTACGTTGGCTTTGCCTTTCTCTTTAGCTTCTTTCAAGTCCCATCTTCTTTAAGAACCTTTTCCCAATCCCCCTGAATGCTCTGAGATTTATCCTGTGTGTATTTCATTTGTACATAGTTCTTTCCATGTCTTACCCATGAGACTGTGAACACCTTGAAGCAGAGACTCTGTATCTCTTCTTTGGATCCCCTGCACTTAGCACCATGGGGGACACACAGTAGGTGTTTAAGAAATGTTTGTAGACTTGACTTTCTTGATCTAAAATGCTCTAAAATAATGTTGCAATTATTTTATTATGGGCCCAAAATATGTGATGGATTTGAAAAATCCTTCTCAAAAGCAAGGCATGTTATTCTGGGGGATTACAACTGATGTTGCTAATGCAGTCCAAGTTGCAGTCCAAGCCTATGCAATGGCTTTATGAACAGAGAAGAGGAATTTCTTAAAAGGATTCAGTGAAATGGCATGTTTGTCTTTGTTAACTTGCAACTTTGCAATCAGGTACAGAGCCAAGAGTTTTAACCTTGAAGGAAAATCTCCTTGAATTGCATGTAGCCTGATGTGTTGATACCGCATTTCTCTGTATATACCACTAAAATTCTCTTTCTCTCATGTATGTATGCATATTCCAGCTCCAAGTATATACCTGCAGAAACATCTTTGTATTTTTTCTATTTACATACATATTCATGGACAAATGTGTGTGTGTGCATGCTTGTATGCATGCACATATGTGTGTATCTGTGTGTATGATTTTTTAAAAATTAGCTTTGGGGGCCCATTGGGATTGTTTTCATCTTCTTCCCTCTCATAACAAGACTGCTAAGTTGTCCTTGAACCAGTTACAGACTTGAAAGATTTAGTAAACAAGAATACATTATACCATTTCTGGTGGGAGCTCTTAACAGATGCATTCCTCCTCTTGAGGCTTATCCCAGTGTTTGATCTTTTCCTCTAAAGCAATTCATCAGAGCATGATGGGCAAGGACCCAGGAGTGGTAATTAGACTGAAAGGGGCTAACAGCCACAACTGGAATGGCCTGCCTCCCCAGGAAGATGCTTGTGCTTATCACCACGGACTGGATTAAGCAGGATAGACTATAGCATCTATTGCAAAGCTGAGGAGACCGCTCAGTCCTGAGGATCCTGGATTTAGAGCCAAAAGGAAACTCAGAGGTCACTTAGGCTAGCCTTCCTTATTAGATAGATGAGGAAATGAGACCCTGGGAAGCTAATCCCCTCCACAGAAACGGTGATCTACCCAAGTACTCCCCCAGCCTGGAGGGGAAGCATGAAATAATGGCTGGGATGCTGCTGGCTGTGGCATCAACATGGCCTGGCTTCAGATTCTGCTTCTGTACCTTACTAGCTGGGAGGTTATGGGCGAGTCATTTAACTGGTCTAGGCCTCATTCTCCTCATCACTAAAATACAGATAATGCTGCCTGTGGTATCTATCTAGAAACTTTGTTGTAAAGATATAGATGTGCGTATACATACACGTGCGTGTATATTGTATGTGTATATGTGTGTATGTGTACATAAACACATACACAATACATGTATGCATATATATCTGGACATATACATACATGTGTATATGTCTGCCTGTCTATAGTTGTCCATCTACATACAGATATTCGGATAGCTATAGATAGATGTGTATATCTATATCTATGTTCATCCATCTATCTGTCTATCTATAGTTATATCTAGAGTTAGGTAGATATAGCTATAGATAGATAACTATATCTAGATCTAACTAGATATAGCTTTAGATAGATAGATAGACAGACAGACAGATAGATAGATGGATAGACAGAAGCTAGGTGATGCAGTGGACATTGCCAGGCCTAAAGTCAGGAAGACCTGAGTTCAAACTGGGTCTCTGTAACAATAATTCAGCTTGCAGCTGTTGTGGGGTATAAGACCCAACAAGACCAGCAACAAGAGCTGCCAGCACAGGTTCTTTTGATCTGCTTTACTAAGGAAAGTAACTTTAAGGGGTTAACAATCTCACTTTGATCCAACATACAAATATCATTTATTTAGTTTAGGAGGAAAAGCCAGCACCCTGAACTTCAGAGCAAATACAAATAAATTACAAACATCAACACACAGACCTTGTCTGATTCAAATCACAATTCATAGTTACCAGGGAAGCATCAACATCTGGGTTTACGAGCCGGGGGGCTCTTATCAACGGCTGCTCAGAGTCTCTCCAAGTCACACGACACTCTTCCAGTGAGTGAGAGCCTCCAAGGAAAAATGCCAACCTCTGAGTTTATATATCCTGTTCAGGGTCAAAGGGTGTCACAACATGCGACTCAAACCCACATGGCCTAAAAGCTTCTGGCATCACAAACATGTGACTCAAACCTACGTAAACTAGGCTTTCCCTTGAGGCAAGCAAGTCATCAAAGACTCCCAATCTAATCAAAGAAACAAAGGCCAGACTCTTCAAGGGCACTTGATTAAATAAGTGCTAAAAGAGAAAACAGTAAAAGAAAGTCCCGCCTTAATTACTGATACAGCCTCACACACTTACTAGCTATATGACCTCAGTTTCTTCATCTGCAAAATGAGCTGAAGAAGAAAATAGCAAACCACTCAAGTATTTTTGTCAAGAAAACCCCAAATGGGGTTAACAAAAGTCAGATACAACTGAAACAACTGAACAACAATAACAACATACATGTATGTATTGTGTAAACCTTTTAGCAAACTCTAAAGCAATATAAAATATAATATTATTCACTATTGTTATCCAAGCACCTCGGGGGATCTAGTCCCTGGAGAACCTTGTCCTTCGCTCTGTTCACCAGTGTCTTGACAGGCTTTTTTTCTTTTTTTTTGAGCCTAGTTCCCCCAATCTCACCAAGCTAAAAGTGCAGCAGGAACCTACTATTGGTAATCTGGGAAGTTTTGACTAGCTATGTTTCTGACCTGGCCTGCTTTGCCCCTCCTTAGGCAGCCTAGTAGTCTCCTGCTCCCAAAAGATTCACCATACACGTGCCAGACTTAGAGAGGACACGTGATCAATTTTACGCCTATTGCGCTTCAGAACTTCTGAATTTAGAAGATTTGCCAGCCTCAGCCTTCCCATTAGCAGAGATTATAGGTGTGTACCACTCTGCCTGGCCAGGATCAGTATGGGCTTCTTTGAGGAGAAAAAGCCCAAAGTCATATATTTGAGCCTTTTATGTTTAAAACTAACTGATTCTTGCTTATTAAGCTACTGATTTTGTTGGTATTAGAAGTTCTCTAGCTATTTTAACTTTTTTATGGAGGAAAGAACATGGACACTTGGAATTAGAGTTGGATCTGGATGAGACCTTAGAGATCATTTTTTTAATTCCCTTTGTTTTATAGATGTATAAACTGAGGTGCTCAGATCCTATAGCGTGTCTGTCCCTCAAGGAATCACTAACTGTGCAACACATTTAGGTTATCAAGGGTGGGAGTAGGGGAGAGTTCCAGGAGTTGAAGATCATTCTTATTCCCCAGGAGTTATTTCTTCATAATATTATATTATTTTACTGCAAGGCCATTCCTAGAACATCAAACACATTCATATTCAAATGAAACCTTCTATAGATGTTGTATATATTACTTAGAAGCAGGGACTGTCTTGGCTCTAACTGCAAAAATTTGCATAGTGCCTAGAACATAGTAAGCACTTAATCAATATTTTTTTTCATTCATTCAAGTAAAATAAAAGAAAAATATAAATCAGCATAAATTATTTTGATCAACCTCAGCTGAGGTACCACCTCCTCCACAAAGTCTGCCCTAATCCTCTAAGCTGTTCTTACATCTTGCATAACACTTGGTATCTCTTCTTCCCATGGAGCACATTCTAGTTGGTAACATGATTCGTGCACATTTTTTTCTGAATCACACAGTCAGAAAGGATCATGGGATCATAAAGCAACACCTGGAACAGGTATATTACAGGCCGTCTTCCAACTCTCTCATTTTACAGATGAGAAAGACTTAGAATGTGATTTGCCCAAAGTCACACAAGAAATAAACATCAAAGGTAGGATGTGAACTCAGGTCTTCTGATTATACAGCCCATGTCCTTTCTACTGTACCATACCTTGGGCCTTAAAGGACAGAGACGATATTGAATGCAAGTGTTTTCAACTTCCAGTCTAATGCTCTATCCTTTATGGCAACTTGCCTCCATCCCTTGCACATAGTAGGCACTTACCAAGCATTAGTTGAATTGAATAATGAATTTAATCCCCTTCTGGAGATTATGCCCATGTATGCTCCCTTAAATCAGGGTAGATGAGAGTTTTCATTATAAGCTGAAAATTTTAAAACTAGATTTGGCTCCGGAATGTGTTTTTATGCTTGTATTTGAACGTGGGTGTGTTTGGTGTTTGTGGAATTTAAACAAAACAGCCAGGCCTCACTGTAAGTACCTGGCTCAGGAGGAGCTCAGAAGTTGGCAAGATCACCCATCTTGTCCTTCTCCTTAACTCCTCCCTGTTCCCTATTCTCTGCTAGGGAAGGAGAAGTTCAGTTCTTAGGCTTCCTTACTAGGCAAAGGATCAGCCAGAATCAAGCTATCACGGCCTCTCTCCCTCTCACCACTGGTTGTAATTCTACCCCTCACTTTCCATGAATCAGTTTCATTAATTAAATGTTTTGGTTCAAAGGCTTTTCTTTCAACTCCTAATGGGACACAGGCTACCTGTGAGTCGTGAGTGTAGATGGAAGTAGCCACAAAGTGAAAACAAAACAAAACTCAGGCAAAGTGACTATGTGAACAGCTGTTGGTCTTCTGAGGGCGCACCTGAGAATAACTCAGAGTTGACTTCATCTATATGATGGTAAAGTAGTACACGAGGCAGAGTTTTTGTAATATTAACAATAATAATAACTGACATGTATATAACAATTTAAACTTTATGAATTGCTTTAAATATGTTGTCTCGTTCAAGCTACACAATAGCCCTGTGAGGTAGGAATTACTAGGGTTATAAAACCTTTTTTTTTTTAACAGATGAGAAAAGCGAGGCTTATATTAAGTGACTTGTTTATGGTCATACCAGCAGTGTGTGGTTTGAGCCTGAGTCTTTCCTGTTGCCAAAGTGATATATTTCTAAACCATAGATCAAGCCCTATTACTTTTGGTGGTTCCTTCCTGCTGTTAGGACCAAATATAAATGATCCTGCTTGGCATTTAAAGCCCTTCACGGCCTCCCTTCAGTCCACCTTCCCAGGCTTATTATACTTCATTTCTGCCCATTGCACATCCCATGGTCCAGACAAGCTGGTTTTCTTGCTGTTCCTTTACACACGTTCTGAGTCCCACCTTCATGTATTTGTTTTGGCTATCCTTTGTGAATGGAATACGCTTCCCCCATTAAACTATGAGCTGCTCCTTGAGAGCAGGGGCTAGTTATTCCCTTTCTTTGTATCCATAGTACTTAGCACATAGTAGGCATTTAATAATTGCTAGTTGAGTGATTGACTGTCTCATGGACACCCTCCCTCACCTCTGCCTCTTGGAATCCACAGCTTCTTCTGAAACTCAGTTAGTGTCTCTTTCTACATGGTACCCTTCTTGGCCTTCCCACTGCTATTGCTACCCACAATATTACATTGTGTTTTTTGTTATTGTAAACATATTATACATACTTATATATCCATATGTTTCATGATAAAATAAGAGCTCTAGGAGGGAGGGACTTTTATTTTTTCAATTACTAGCATTTGGCACATAATAAATGTTTGTTGATTTATAGAAACTCAACCCTCTCTCCAATTGCCCTGAATGTAGCAATAAGCATTCTAGACTTAGACTTTGAGAGATGTGGGTTCATATTCCAACTCTAGCACTAATGAACTATAAGACTATAGTAACTTAAATTAGCTTGGCTTCAGGTACCTCATCTGTATCATGATGATAAAAAATCCTTGTAGTACCAACATCATGGGGTCATTGTGAAAATTTTAATGACATAATATATGTTGAGTGTTTGTAGAATTAAAGCACAATAGGAATTCCATTTACTCTAAATTAAATTATATCTAAACCTACCATATTTGCATATATCTATAGATTCAGATGTACATGTGAATATTACATATTTATTATATATTCACATATATATGTATATATCTGTGTCTATGGATTTAGATATACATGTAAATATGTATTCAATGTAATGCATATTACATGTTATATATAATACATAATGTATGTGGATTCAGATATATGTAAATATATAATGCTTAATATATCTGTTATAGAGATGATAACTATAAGTAGATAGAACTATCTAAATTATAATAAATAGCATTTACATACAGCTATATAGGCATAGATATAAGATGTAGATATAGACATAGCTAGAGATATAGATATAAAGACAGGAATAACTAGAGACAGACATATGTAGATATAGATGTTGATATAGATATAGACAGAGACAGACATAATCTATGGTTCTATGAGGAGGTTCTAACTGAAATGTTTCCTTTCTGCTCTCACGCTGGCTATGGAGCAGAAGTCCTTAGAAAGTCCTTAGATCAGTGAGCTCTCAAGAAGGGAGTGGGAAAGGCTAGCTTTAGGTTCTTTTCAGATGTTGCTTTCTTCTCTGTTCAAGGTCTACCATATTCCAGGGCTATAGACAGCCTAATAATGCAACTTGGGTTCTAAGAGGTCCAACTTCCCCCAGAACATCTCCCTCCACTCCCAAGCTATTTGGTTTTGTTTTTGCCTTCCTTGACATTCCTGGTATTAAGAGGTTTCAGCGGCCTGTGAGCTCAAGAGCTTCTGGCGGGATGTACATTTGGATAGAATTAAGGCCTTGTTGCCTGGGAAAAGTAAGTGCTGAGCTCACTAACTCTTGCCTAGGGATGTTTAGAATGAAAATAATGATAATTAATAACCACAAAAGAGACAATGTATAAACAGTTTGTAAATCTTCATAAACATAGTTGTTATTTGAGACTGCACATGCCTGACCATTTACAAGGTGCTTTCAAATTAGAACAAACCTCCAGGGAAGGTGGGGCAGGGATTGTTTATCACCCCCATTTTAAAGATGAGGACACTGAGGTAAGAGTTGAATGACTTGGCCACTCTAGCATGTGGCAGAGGACAAATTAATATGTTTGGGTCATCTGACTCTCAGGCGAAGGCCAGCACTCTTGACAATGAGTCAAACTACAACCTTTCCCTGTCCCTTCCCACTCTAGCTTATTAATTATGACCATAGGATTTAGAACAGGAAAGGACATTACATACTATTTAGTTCAAACACTCATTTTATAGATGAAGAAATTCTTGACATGAGGGTGACAATAATAATTAACCACAAAAGAAATTCTCTGCCTATTTTTTACTCTTTTTAACTTCTTCCCATTATCCCTAGATCTGCCCACTAGACACAAATATCACAAGTCTAATGAATTATTCAAGAATCCCTGAAGGACCTCAGGATCTTCTATATATTTGAAGACAGCTATTATGTCTGTCCCAAATCTTCTCTTCTCTTTATTAAACATTCCCAGTTCCTTCACTTGATCTGCATTGCCTTCATCTGAATATTCAATCAATGTTTTTCTTAAACTATGGTACCCAGAAATGAATGTGATCCTCCAGTTTTGTTTTTGTTAGGGCAGGCTTCAAGAGGATCATTATAATTTTGAGTCCTGGACATTATATTTCCCTTAATGCAACCAAAGATTGTTTTTCCTTTCTTGATTGTCCTACTATAGTGTGAATTTTTTTTTTTTTGCAGTCCATTAAGACTCAGATTTTTTTCAAATGTATTGCTATCTTGCCTTGTTTCGCCATCTTGCATTTATACTTGGGAAGCTGATTGTTCAGCCAAAGTATAAGATGTTATATTTATCTCTATTATCTTTCATCTTATTAGAATTTTTCCAATGTCCTAGTCAACTGAATTTTTTTGAATCCTTACTCCTGTCATGCAATGCATTTAGAGATACTTTCCAGCTTGGCAACACCTTCAAGGTTGATAAACATGCCACCTGTCCTTTTATCTAAATCATTGATAACAAATGTTAAGTAGCATGTGGTGATGCACAAGTTCCTTGAGGCACTGTGATGGAAATCTCCTGCCAAGTTGACTCTAATCCATTAAGGACTACTCTTTGGGTCTAGTCATTGAACCTGTTCCAAACCCATTGAATGTTATCAACAACTACCCTACACTTCTACAGTCTTTTTAACAGAAATACCATGAGAGATTTAATCAAATGCTTTGCTAAAATCCAGGAATATTACATCTAAATCATTTCCCTTATCTAATGATCTGACAATTCTATCATAAAAGAAAGTTAAATTATTCTGGCAATACCTGTTCTTGATGAAGCCAGTCTAGCTGGCTTTTAGGTATCAATGCTTGGGGTTGGTTTTTTCTTTTTTTTTTGTTACTGTTGTTTGTTTGTTTTTGTGTCATATTTACTAACTTTCCCTTTAATACATTTTACAATTTTGCCAGGTATAAAAATCAAATTCACAGGCCTATTGTATACAAGTCCTATTCCCTTCTTTAAAAAAGAAAAACTAATAAATCAGGACATTTGTCCTTCTCCAATTCTATGGTACTTCTCCAGTTCTTCATGTGTTCATTTATCACCTCTATGGAAATGATTCTTAGACCCACATATCTAACCCAACTCTATCTCTTGAGCTCCGGTCCCACATCACAAAATGCCATTGGGTATTTCAAACACATATCTTTTAGGGATCTCAAAATAAAATTCATTATCTTGCTCCCCAGCTCCCAATCCAACTCATTCCCAAACTTCCTTATCTCTGTTTCAATGGGACCACTAGCCTCCAGTCACCCAGGCTCACAACGACAGTGTCTTCCTCTACACCTCATTCTTCTTCACACTACATACTGTACCCAATCATTTGCCTAATCTTGGCCTTTCATTGTTCACATCTCTCAGATAAGTCTCTTCTCCACTCATACAACCATCACTTCGCACTTTCTTCAAACTAAGCTCAAATTCCACCTTGTACAGAAATCCTTTTCTGGTCTCCTCAGAGGCTGTTGTCTTGTCTTCTGAGTTTTTTCCCTATTTACTCTGTATCTATTTTGTGTGTACTTAGTTATTTACTCTTACATCTCACTTTGTGCCGCTGGCCACCGCCCCCCAATCAGAATGTAAGCTATTTGAGACCAGGGGATGGCTTTGTCTTTCTTTATATTCTCAGAATTTAACACAGTTCTTGGCACTGGCATAACTTAATAAATGCTTTTTTATGGACTGATGTTATTAGTTGATCAGTCATCTCTTTTCCGGACCTACTAATTAGTCACCATGCTGCAAGTCTTAATCCATCCTCTTTGCAATTGCCAAAGCGATTCTCTTAAAGGGAAGCTTTGACTACATCACCCCACTACCACCACCCCACCCCTGCCACACACATATACACACTGTCTGTAAATTTCAATGGCTTCTTATTATCCCTGGGATAAAATATGCACTCTGAGATTTCACAATCTTCATAAGTTGTCCCTTTACCGTCTTTCTAGCCTTTTCATCCATTATTTTTCACCACAACCTCCCCCTATACATACATTTGATGGTCCAGCCATTTTGATTTGCTATTCCTCACAAGAGACCTTTCATCCTCCATCTCAATGCCTTTGTTCTGATTGTCCCCCATTTTCTCCCAGAATGCTCTCCCGCCCCACCTCTACCACCCAGAGTCTCTGGATTCCTTCAAGATTCAACTCTAAAGTCATTTCTTTTTAGTCAGCCTTTCTCAGTTCCTTGGCTAGTAGAGCCTTTCCCTCTGAGGTTATCGTGTATCTACACTTGTATATGTTGTGTGTATGCCTATTAATGTACGTGTTATCCTGCCAATTGAAATATATGCTTCTTTAGGGAGAACCGGGGTATAAGGCACAGAAGCAGCATTCAGATCCCACCTAAGACACTTATTAACTGTGTGATTGTCAGCAAGTCACAACATCTCTGTTCCTCAGTATCATATGTAAAATGACAGGGTTGGACTCAGTGATCTTTAATGCTCCTTCTATCACAATTTTAAGTGACATGAAGGTAAATTTTGATGGCCGGAAGCTGCCCACTTAACTTGGGGTTTACTGGCTAGATTCCTTCCTTCCTTCCTTCCTTCCTTCCTTCCTTCCTTCCTTCCTTGCTTGCTTCCATCCATCCTTTCCAAAACCTCAAACCCAGTTCACTCTGAAGCTCACAGATTAGACCACAACAGCTCCTGCCCAAGCTCCATTTAATGGCTATATTTTGGGTCCTCTCGACTTAGAGTGAATGTCAATGGTAACTGTTTCTCTTTGGAACTGCAACCCTGAGGGTCCTCCCCTCCCAGCTTGATTTTTTTTTTCTTTTTCTAATTAAAGGGGCCATTCCTTGACTCACTTCTTAAAGAGGCCTATTCACTGAATGGGTGTTGCCTCACTTTAAGTGAGTACACAAAAAGGCCTTACTCTAAAAGGGCCAGGGTCTCCCATTGCATCCTGGGTCATCTCCAGTCATCCTGATGAATATCAGGCCACTAGACCCAGATGGCTCTGGAGGACAAAGTGAGACTGGTGACCTTGCACAGCCCTCCCTCACTCAAATCAAAGTCAACTGCAAGTCATGTCATCGTCTCCCTGATATCATGGTCCTCTTTGAAAACGAAGGACAAACACAAGTGACATGCCCATGTTCATGCAGTTAATAAGTGTCTTAGGCAGCATTTAAACACTATTTAAGCACTATTCCTGTGCCCTCTCATGGCTCGCCCTGAAGAAGTATATATTCTAATTCGGGAGGTGGAAGATAACATGTATATCAATAGATATATGTACAATACATATATAATACACACAGATATACATATATAGTATGTGTTTGCATGTATATATCATATACATGTATATATACATAGACATGTGCATACATAAATATACATATACATATACACACACTGGGGCAGCTGGGCGGTACAATGGATAGAGCGCTACCCCTGGAGTCAAGAAGACCTGAGTTCAAATATGGCTTCAGGCACTTCCTAGCTGTATGACCCTGGACAAGTCACTTCACCCTGTTTGTGCCATCTATAAAATGAACTGGAGAAGGAAATAGCAAAGGACCTCAGTACCTCTGCCAAGAAAACCCCAAATGAGATCACAAAGAATCAGACACAACTGAATGAAAACAACGAATACTGGTGATAGTAATAGCACCTCCTTTCCAGGGCTGAGAATAAAATGAACTCCTGTTTGTCTGGCATTTTGCAAACCTTAAAGCACTATTTAAACACTGGTCCTCATCGTTGTTGTTGTTAACCACAACCACCTCTGGGCTCACTTGTTAGGTGGAGAACAGGACCCTGAGGTAACGGGGCCCCTGACACATAAATTCTGGCCAGATGGACGGAGAGATACAAGTAGGAAAAAGGCTGAAGCACAGAGTGGTGGGCAGAAGGATTGTCATAATGGGGGGCTGCATAGATGGGAGATACCAAAAGGAGGGGTCAAGGGAGATTAAAAAAAAAAGAAAAGTTTACCTACTTTACCGCTTTGCCTGGGTGGCCTCCCTTCAGGATTAATGATGGACTTTCCAGAATGTTGTCAGATTGCAGATTGTTCCAAGCAAGCGAGACTTGGACAGCCTGCTACATCCTTTTTATTTAGTGTTTCTCTGGCATTCACTACTGGCATCCACGTCTGGATGTTTTTTTAGCAGTATTTAGTCGTTTTTATGACCACAGTCCTTCGAGGTGGGTTGCTTTTGTTTTCTCTACTTTACAATTGAGGATATTTGGACCCAAAGATGTTAGGAGCCTTGCCTTAATGTAACAAATTAGAGGCAGACCTATAATTAGAACTCACAGGCTCTTAAGCTACATGGCTTCACTTGAGCCTGCTTAAAGAACCTTAATATCAAAAAAAGAAAAAAAATGTGGAGCATGGCTAACTTTCTAAAGCCACTGGAATTCTAGACGGGCCCAAAATATACTCCCTAAAATAACTTTCTGTGAATTTTTGCATAACTGATGCCTAGAGCAAAGGGGTTCAAGCAGATTAAAAAGACTGTAGCCATAATGGCTATGGTACCTTAGCTCTGGGCTTCCCAGCTTTTTTCATTCCATGGCACCCTGTAAATTTGTTAATTTGGTGCAACACATGTGGCAGGGTGGTAATGAGAGGGCAGAAGTGTTGAGGAGGGTCTCCAAAGCCACTGATGAAAAATGGCAGGAGAGAACATGTATTTGTGCAGAGAGAAAGAAGCAGGAAGGGACAGCGGAGAGAGCTATACCCACGAATTCTCCAGAATGTCCTGGTATGTCCACGCAGTGGGTGATAAATAATCAGAATTGATATGAGTAAAAATAAAATAGGAAATAGCCTTATCAGTGGCAGAATCTGACATTTCGTGTATCTAAATAGATGCAAAATGGAGCCTTGCTTCCCAGTCCTTCCTATGTGCAAGGGGCCTTCTTCATTCTACCTAGATTGTGCCTGGACCTGGAAGAGATGGTTCTGCGGCAATGATTCCCATGTAGTGGTCTTGTTCACATTGACCAATGCCAGTTGTCTTCCTATCTGTACTTTCCTATGTACTATCTATCATTATAAGTGTCACTAAGCTAGAACACCAGCAGGTGCCACTAACACTCAGTTAGTGAGTTTCACACTTATTAGAAGCCCAAGGAAAAAGAAATCACTAGGTTTGATTTCATTTGGAGCCACCTTGATTTCTTTTAGGACCTTGGCCTTTTCACAACAGCTTTGGACTACTTTCCATCTCATCTCTTGCCTTTATCTTACCATTACCTGTTAGTCATTTCAATCTCGTCCAACTCTTTGTTACCCCATTTGGGATTTTCTTAGCAAAGATACTGGAGTGGTTTACCATTTTCTTCTCCAGTTCATTTTATAGATGAGGAAACTGAGGCAAACTGGGTTAAGTGACTTGCCCAGGGTCACACAGCTACTAAGTGTCTGCAGCCAGATTTTAACTCAGGAAGGTGTCTTCCTGACTTCAGGTAGGGCACTCTATCCACTTTACCACCTAGCTGCCCTTCTTCCCATGAGAGTGTCCCTTATCTTACCATTTTCATCTATCTGATTATACAGAATCACAGATTTGGAAAAGACCCAAGAGGTCATTCAGTTCAATCCATACCTGAAAAAGAATCCTGTCTACAGAATCTCTAGTAAGTGGTCATTCATCCCGCTCTTGAAGACTTTAGGAATCAGGGTTGCTATCGGACTATAGCTATTTCAGTAAGTACATATACAGCCACATTTAGTATAGTCCAGAGAAACATGGCAACAGATCTAAAGGAAGCGGTGTAGTATTGAAGTTTGTCCCACTGTGATACAATCTAGAAGACCTGACTTCTAGTACCTACTCTACCATACCCTGCTATATAATCTTCATCTCTTTGTACTTTCCCATTTGTAAAATGAAAGTGTTGATCTCAAGTTCTGTATTCTCTCCTGGATCTAACAGTTTAGGAGTCCATGGATCCTCTTATGACCTAACCTTATATCTTATACCTTGATGAGTAGCATGTATATAATGTTCTTATTAATCCTCCTACACCATCTCCGCTGGCCTCATAAAATGCTTGCAGCTTCAGCCAGATGTCCCACTGTCTAGTCTATCTGGAGTAGTGATCAGAGCCTCTTCCTGCTTGATAAGCACATGAAAGATACCAGGCTGTATCCCCCTCCCTTGGGCAAGAAAACTGAGAGACTTTACCATCACAGGATGGTGGAAGAGGCCAAAGTATGTACCCAGACAAAGGAGGGGAGAAAATGTGAGAATTGGTTTTGTGTTTCTGAATTAAAGTTGTGAGAGCAGATTTTTGTGGCTTTGCTTTTATTTTTAAATGGCACCAGTGGAATTTTGCTTCACCACAAGTGTATTAGAATAACAATAAAATGGGTGGGGGATTTTTTTTTCCCAAGGACTCTAGTAAATAGAACTAAGGATATTAGAGATTTACCCTCCAAAGGGATTTCTAGCAAAAGAGAAAAGGAAGGAAGGAAGGAAGGAAGGAAGGAAGGAAGGAAAGAAGGAAAGAAGGAGAAAGGGAAAGGAGGGAAGAAAGGGAGAGAGGGAAGGAGGCAAAGAAAGGAAGGGAAGGAGGGAGAAAGTAAGGGAAGGAAGAGAGAAAGGAAGGAAAGGAGGGAGGAATGGAAGAGGAAGGGTGGAAGGGAGAAATGAAGCAAAGGAATAAGGGAGGGAAAGAAGGGAAGGAAAGGTGAAAGGAAGAGAGGGAGGGAAGGAAGGAAAAGAGGGAAGGAAGGCAGGAAGGGAAGGAGGAAAGAAGGGAGAGAAGGAAGAGAAAGAAGGAAGGGAAGCAAGAAAAGTAAGGGAAAAAGAAAAAGAGGAAGGGAGGAACATAGGGAGAACAGGAGGGAGGGAAGGTTCAAGACTTGTCTCTTCTTTTCCTCAGAGTAGTCATTGTAGTTTATTGGAAAGTGGATTTTGGTTTAAGTGACCTGTGTTCAAATATTGACTCTATAATGGTCCATCTGTGTGACCTTGGACAAGCCATTTTACTTTTCTGAAATTCTTTCCTCAATTTATTCATTGAGAGAATTGGTCTGGGTGAGCACGGGATGAGTCTATGATTTTTGACCTGCTCCATTCAGGGGCATGAACTTATTTCTGGAACCTGAAACTTCCCTCCTTGGCCTTGTCAATTTCACTATAGTAGTTCTTTATTAATCTTTGCAAAACCTAGTGGGTGATATTATAGCAATATGGACTCTGGGCATTTAAGAAGAAGAGCTCTGTCACCCAGCAGCTTCAAAAGACTTAGCTGGCCACACCTCATTTCCCCTCCCAAAGGTACAGGCCAGGAAAATAACCACATGGTATAAACCACAGGGCAGAAGAACACACCTCCTTTTTGATTATGTGAATCAGATTCTGTTTGTGTATGTCGTTCCAACGTGTGAAGGTAGGTTTGTCGTGTATGCTCATCATATTTCTGTTTGGCTTCCACAGCTGGCTACAGCAACAGATAATTTTATTACAAAAACCCTCACAAATGATTAAAAATTATTGATTTTTTTTTCCAATTACTGATTTCATTTCTTAATCTTTCATCTGAAGAGTAATACTCCTAAGCATGCCCAAGTGAATCATTGCAGTTTCTAAGTGATTCTGTGCCAACAGGAGGGGAAAGATGGAGTAGTATCAAGTATTTCAAAAAGGCTGGCTCCATCAAAGTCATTATACTCACTTGACCTAAGCAAAACTCACTTTATAAAATTGCCACAATTCCTCTGATCACAGCATATTAGTTTTCATTCCATATGGTTGAAGAAAATATACTCAGGCAACATTTGAGACATACTAGCTAGTTCTTTTGTGTTGGTCTTTTTAGAATGTATTATCTTCAAAAATTTGTATACAAGTGTTTGCAATAAAACCAAGCTCTACTTTAGGTTAAATGCCTTATATAACCACGCAAGACTCAACTCAGTCACTATCTCTTATGGGATGCCTTTCCTGACCTCCACAGCTGTTTATGATCTCTTCCTCTTCGAGCTGTCATGTATGTACCGTAGACTTGTCTCATTCCCCTTGTATAATGTAAGCTCCCTGAAAGCCACTATTGTTAGCTAATTTGTCTTTCTTCGTTTCCCAAGTACCTAGTAGGAGCTTAGAAAATGTTTGTTGGGCAGCTAGGTGGCAAAGTGGATAGAGTGCTGGCATGGAGGCTGAGTTCAAATCAGGTCTCAGACACTTACTAGCTGTGTGACCCTGAGTGAGTCACTTAACCCATTTGCCTCAGTTTTCTCATCTGTTAAAATAAACTGGGGAAGGAAATGGCAAACCATGCTAATATTTCTGCGAAGAAAACCCAAAAAGGGGTCATGAAGAGCTGGATATGACTGAAACAACTGAACAACATCCCTGCACCACTTTCAACCTTCCCATAATTCCCACTTTTGTTAAGGGAATAGATGAATTGTTATCCATTCTCTTCATGATGTTTTTTTTTGTTCTTTTACCCCACAAATGATTCTCTTTCTTACATAAAAACAATACTACAAGCAACACAAATGATTTCATTATTTACTCTTTTCTTAATAGCTGTATTTATTTAATAGGATTTTATTGTTTTGGTGTTTACAAACCAAATACTCTATTCACTTCTGGGACTTGGGGAATATTTTTCTGCAAGAATGTCCTAAATGCCTTTCTTTTAGTTAAAGTCTTTTTTGTCATTGATGATTAGGCTTACCATTGAGGGGTATATTATTTTGTCTTGAAGCTTGAGCACCTTTGCTTTCTAGAACATACTACTCCATTCTCTTCTCTGATTTTTCATAAATAAAGAATAATCTTGGGTTGTTCAGATTACCTTTCTTTGATATCTGCCAGTTTTTCTCTGGGCTGCATCTAAAATTTGTTGTTAAAATTATGAAATTTAACCATTATATTTATTGGATTTTGGAGTATTTGGGTTGGTTTTTTGTTGTTGTTTTGTTTTGTTTTTCCTGGCAGAGATCTGCATAGTCCATCAAAGTTTTCCCCTCTGTATTCTGTCATCTTTCGAATCCTGTTACCAAAAAGCCTAATTTCAAGTGTTAAAGGTAGTTAGAAAAGTCTTTCTCCAGAGATCCTCCTGACAATGCTGCATATACAGCTCATACCATAGCACTTCCAGTTGTATGAAGCATGTTTGTATTACATTCTTTGATGCTCACAGTGACATTGGTGAGACTGGTAGAACAAGTATTGTTATCTCTGTATAACAAATGAGGGAATCCTAGCCCAGAGATTTCAAGTGGCTCATCGAAAATGCACAGGTAGAAAGTGGCAGAGGTGGATTTGAACTCCTTTGCTTTGTTTCTTTTCCAGCTTTCCCTCTCCATTAACCCTCTTCTTTCCAAGCTCCTGTCCCATTGTACACTTGTGCTACCGACATTGTGCCTACTGCATGCCCAGCACTGCTTCAGATTAGAGAGACAACCTGGGGTGAAACACCTGCTATTCCTCAGTCTCCCTTCTTGCCATGCAGCTAACTATTATTTGCTCTGGGACTGATTCTGGACAGCCACCCTGGTCAACTGAACATATCAATCAATAAAAAAATATTTATTGAGGGTCTGCTATGTACAAGCCACTGTGTTAAATACTGTGGAATATACAAAGAAATATGGTCCCAAAGAGATATAAATGGTGTCCCTGGCTTTAAAGCAGGCATGGGGTAGAGTGGGTAGTGAAGTTTTCTGTGAGTCAAGGTGAGAGAGAGAGAGAGAGAGAGAGAGAGAGGAAGAGAAAGAGAAAGAGAAAGAGAAAGAGAGAGAGAGAGAGAGAGAGAGAGAGAGAGAGAGAGAGAGAGAGAGAGAGAGAGAGAGTTTAAGGAGGGGGGTAAGAAGATTCGAAACCATCAATTTTGTTATTCATCAGCAGCTGAGACAAAGGGATAAGCAGATACTGAAACCACTTTAACAATCTTTGCCATGTGATTTCTACCTTCAATCAACACCTATAATTGAGTGTTGGCTGCAGAGGCAATGAATACAGTATAGAAATGGTTCCATAACATGCACTGAAGTTTGCTTGGTCTGACTGGATTGTGGTACTTGAAAATGAGAATAATACACTTAGCCAGTCTGCCCTGGGAAGTCAAGAAACAAAGACAGACCCACGTTCACCTCTAAGTTAGAAGCACAGACTTTATTGATAGTCCATAAACCTCTGGTGAAAACACATGGATTAAAGATGGCAAGGAGTCCTGTATATTTGCCCTAATGCCAACCTTGTGTTCCATTCTTGGTGTAGTTCTGGAAAAAAAATAACCCCTTCCAGGAAACTAGTGCTATTGACCATAGACCAATTCATAGACCAGTTTTTGTTGGTCTAGGGCTGTTAGAGGCTGTGCAGTTTCATACTAAGATAGACAAAAGTGTTTATAGAGGGACAGTAAGGTGGCACAGTGGATAGAGCACCAGCCTTAGAGTCAGGAGAATCTGAGTTCAAATTCAGCTTTAGACACTTACTAGCAATGTGACCCTAGGCAAGTCACTTAACCCGATTGCCTCCAAAAAAAAAAGTGGCCTTTTGAAAATGCTCTAGTCTAGGGTAAGCAGAGCTTCAAGACCTTCATTGGTAGAGAGTTCCTCACAAAGGGTTCTTTGTACCAATGAAGTCACAGGTCCCACCCCTGTTTTTATCCCTAAGAGTCAGCATGGTATTAGGAGATGTAGTTATAACATAGAGTACAGTCAAGAAGACCAGAGTTCAAGTCCAGATTCTGACACATAATGATTGTGTGACCCAAATGATTTAACCTTTTGGTGTCCCTAGCCAACTCTCTAAGAATATAAGTCACAGCACAATAGCTGAATTGCTGAAGGGAATTTCCTCACCAGGATTTTCCTATATTAATGAAATCACAGGTACAGACCAAAACAATGAGAATAATTGAAAAGCTATGCCTTGTAAATCCAGCATATTGCAGAAAAATAGGATATTAAAAGGAGCAGCCAACGAGAATTTGGTAAAATGATATCTGTTGTTGTCTCACCATGTAGTTAAAGTACCAGAGAAAGCTCATTTCCAGATTTGTTTACAGATGGGGCCACATAGACTTTTCCTGACAATCTTTAGTAAAAGGCTCCGAGAAAGAATTCAGAAAGGATATTGCTGAGCCTTCCCAAGCCACTAGAGAGCTATCCAGAATCTGAGACTATGAATTTTTCCAAAAGCACTCCAGTTGACTTGCCAAAGATAGCAAATGTTTAATAGGTTGGGGTGGGGGGATGTAAGGGTGGGGATTGCAACTCCACCCC
Source organism: Trichosurus vulpecula (assembly GCF_011100635.1). Lineage (NCBI taxonomy): Eukaryota > Metazoa > Chordata > Mammalia > Diprotodontia > Phalangeridae > Trichosurus > Trichosurus vulpecula. The sequence continues at coordinate 268,112,273 of NC_050575.1, read as the reverse complement.
AATTAATGTAAGCACTGAATTCCCAGACAGCTGGCTTGAATTTATCAATCAAAGGGAGTAAACTAGGTGCACATAAGTCCTTAATCAGTTTGGGAGGAGTGATTTACTTTTATCATTGGATGGGAGCAGATGACACCCCGAAGGAAATATTTGTGATTGGTTGAATAATATGTCCCATTTATTTAGCTCTTTAAGGCTTGCAAAATACTTTATAAATATTTCATTCGATTTTCACAGCAACCCTAGGAAGTATGTGCTATTATTTTCTTCACTTTACAGGTGAGGAAACTGAGGCAGACAGTTATGTGATTGCCCAGAGTCATACAGTTAGTGAGTGTCTGAAGTCAGACTTAAATTCAGATCTTCCTGACTCCAGGTCTAGCCCTCTATCCACTGCTTCTCCTAACTGCCCAAAAAGAATGAATTGAAGAGAATGAGTCATGCTGGATGTGGCTATTTATTTTAAAAGCAAGCCAATTTGGAAGATTAAAGTCCAGCATCAAAGCTCCAAGTTTGGGGAGCTTCCAAGACTTGTGTTCTTCAAGGCATTGGAGCAACTAGAAGGGGTAGCCCATTATGCCTATCCCATAGGATAGCAAGAGGGAGGGGGCAGGGTAGTGAATCCAGAGAGAGTGTTACACTCCCCTTTCCTCTCCACCCCTCCCACTGACCATTGGGAACTGGACCAGTACTAGAAAATGCATCCAACTGAGAGCAGTGGGAAACACTGAGGGTAAGCAGCTTCAGGATTCTGCAAGAACATCAACCCTTAAAGCACAGTGGACATCTCTGTCCAAGAAGAATTTTATGAGAGTTCTAGAAAGGGAGAAAAGGATTTCCAACTGGAGCTGTGAGTTAGTCCATCATTATAGACCTATCCTCCAGGCGTGTCCCACTATCGTCGTGCTCTAAGTTTGAGCCCAATCTTCCAATGAACTTGTGGGTATTTGTGAGAAACTGTGCCCCAGACTTTGGGGGAGGAATTATTTTCACTATTCCACATTAGTGTACACCCTTTCTAAAAGTAAGTTAACTCTGGTAGGTGGATCATGAAGCTTATTGGATGGGAGCTTGTGGACAACAGAACTAGAAAAATTCAGCCCTTTAGGGCTCCCTCTAGAACTCTGAAGGAAAGAGTGGTTTAACTCCCCTCTGGGGACCCAGCCTGCCAGTGCTAGTGGGAGCTAGGGAACAAGCCCCCAGGGGTTGCTATGGTTAGAAGTCCCTTTCCAGTCTTGCTTCATATTACTCCTTGATAGAATCTTCTTTGAAGTTGATACTGTGACAGGCAATGGGGTATAGAAATCTATCTTACCGTAAAGGAAAATAGAAGGGGAAGGGGATAAGAGAAGGGGGGGGTGATAAAAAGGAGGGCAAAATGGGGGAAGGGGTAGTCAGAAGCAAAACATTTTTTTAATTAGATTTTTTATTTTTAGTTTACAACACTCAGTTCTGCACGTTCTTGAGTTTCAAATTTTCTTCCCTTCCCTCCCCTCCCCCTTCCCCCCCAAGACAGCATGTAGTCTGATATAGATTCTATATAAACCTTCACATTGAACTTATTTACACAATAGTCAAGTTACAAAGAAGAATTATGACCATTGAATGAATCATGAGAGAGAAGAAACAAAACCAAAAAAGAAGAGGAAAAAAAAAAGAGAGCAAATAGTTTGCCTCAATCTGCATTCAGACTCCAGAATTCTTTCTCTAGATGTAGCTAGCTTTTTCCATCATGAGTCCTTTGGAGTTGTCTTTGAACCTTGTGTTGCTGAGAAGAGCCAAGTCTATCAAGGTTAGTCATCACAGAATCAATATGTCTGTGGTTGTATACAATGTTCTCCTGGCTCTGCTCTTCTCACTCAGCATCATATCATATAGACAGAAGCAAAACATTTTTGAGGAGGGGCAGGGTGAAAGGAGTGAGAGAATAGAATAAATGGGGGCAAAGGAATAAAATGGATGGAAATACAGTTAACAATAGTAACTGTGAAAAAATATTGAAGCAAGTTTCTCTGATAAAGGCCTAATTTCTCTAACATATAGAGAACTGTGTCAACTTCATAAAAATAAGAGCCATTGCCCAATTGACAAATGATCAGATGATATAATCAGTTTTCAGACGAAGTAATTAAAGCTATCTATAGCCTATGAAAAACTGTTCTAACTCACTAGTTATTTGAGAAATGCAAGTTAAAACAATTATGAGGAACTATTTCATACATATTAGATTTGCTAATAGGACAGAAAAGGAAACTGACGAATGTTGGAGGGTACGTGGAAAAAATGAGATATTAATGTACTGTTGTCAGAGTTGTGAATTGATTAAACCATTCTGTAGAACAATTTGGAACTATGCTCAAAGGCCTATAAAACCAGGCATACCCTTTGACCTAGCAATACCACTACTAGGTTTGTATTCCAAAAGAGATAAAAAACAAAAAGGAAAAGGGCCTATATGTACAAAAATGTTTATAGCAGCTCTTTCCTGGGGGTAAAGAATTAGAAATTGAGGAGATGCCCATCAATTGGGGAATGGCTGAATAAGGTGTGGTATGTAATTGTGATGGAATACTATTGTACTGTAAGAAATGATGAGCAGGATGCTCTCAAAAAAAACCTGGAAAGATTTGCATGGATTGATGGAAAGTGAAATGTAATGAGCACAAAGTAACAGCAATATTCTACGATGATCAGCTGTGAATGACTTAGCTATTCTCAGCAATACAATGATCCATGACAACTTTGAAAGACTTAGGATGAAAAATGCCATCCTTCCCCAGAGAAAGAACTGATGGTGTCTGAATACAGATTGAAACAACTTTTTTTTCACTTTATTTTTCTTGAGGTCTTTTTTTGTCTATGTTTTCTTTCCCAACACGACTATTATGGATATGTTTGCATGACTACACATATATAACCTACATGGAATTGCTTGCCTTCTCAGTGAGGGGATGTAGGGAGGGAGAAAGGGAGAGAAAGTGGAACTCAATGTTTTAAAAACAAATGTTAACAAGTGTTTTTACATGTAATTAGGGAAAAATTAAGTACTAAATAAATCAAAAAGAAAAGAGAAAAAGATTGATTGTGTGACATGGGAGCCATGGGCAAAGGACCTCCCAGCATGGGCATACACACAGCAAAGAAGGCTCTGTGCTATATGAGCAAAGCAGAATTGCAGTAGCTCAAAAGAAATGTGAGGTGTGCAAATTTAAAGATATCTCCACCCCAAAAGTTCCTATGGGATATTTATGCCTGACCTGTGGTAGAGCCTTCCCAGTTCACATTGTTCTGACTAACTGCAGTTGGACAGAACCATAAAATGACTCTAACATAGTGATGTCATTTTGGTCTTCTTCAAGAACGAAGGACAGCAACCACCAACCATCCAATTATTCCAAACAAAAGGCCCTGCTTCCCTGGTCTCTTTCAACACCTAGTTCAAGAGACCTTTTCTGATGCCCCCTCACTTCTTTCTGAGATTGTCTTGCACTTTATATTTCATGTGAGTACACAGCTATTGGCATGTAGCCTCCCCCCGCCATAAGAATATAAACCTCTTGAGGGCAGGGACTGTGTTTTTTCTTTCTTTGTATTCTCAGTGCTTAGCACAGAACCTGTAACATAAATGTTTGTTGGCTGCCTGAATGACTGACTATCTGATACCTCCTGTGCAAGATACTCCATTTCTTTCTCAGGTCATATCAAAATTCTAGACTATACTTTCTCCTCACCTCAAACTCTAACTTACTTTAAGATGTTACTCAGGTGCCACTCCATATGAGAATTTTCCTGACCTCTCCCTCCTTGACATGAATGCTCCTCCCTTTTAGTATTTTTATTTATTATTTTGCACATATTTTATTTATATATCTGTGTTCAGGTTGTTTGTCTCCTATAAAATGTAAACTTCTCTAAGGCAGGAACCACTTCATTTCTGTCTTTATAGGGCCAGCACCTAACTCATGGTAGATACTTAATAAATGGTTATTGAAATTGAAATAAACTGTGTTCATGTTTATGTATATATTTATTGTGTATATACAAGAATATGTGTGTATAGACATATATGCATGCACAGATATGCATATATGCAAAACTATACATATATTTATAGTTATGTAAATTTGAATTAATAAACGAAAAATATTAAGTGTTTACTATGTGGCAGGCACTGTGCAAAGTACTGGGGATACAAACATTTTTCAAAGAGAAAGTCTCTGCCCTTAAAGAACATACATTTTACGGAGCAAGACAACACAAACACTGGAGTGATAACCAGGGAGGGATGTCTGTTCTGGCGTTGTGCAAACCAGAGAAATGAGTGCAGGGGCAAACAGATAATGATGGTCCAAGTGGATGGCTATATGAAATGTGAAGCTGAAGCACAGTCAGGTTTTCAGACTGTGGGCTAAATTAGCTAGTTTACTACACTCAGTCACCAATTAATGATTTAGACCCTATGGTAGGAGTTCCCAAGATGAGTGAATTAAGATCCCCCAAGAACTGGGGCCTAGGTTCTTCCAGGGTTGGGAAAAACATGATTGAATATACCCTCTATTCTATAGCCCTGTAATTCTAGTATATTTAGTCAGTGAGTCAGTCAATAAGCATTTATTAAATATCTAGGTGCCAGACACTGTGTGCTAAGTGGTGAGGATATGAAAAAGGGTAATCAACCGTCCCTGCTCTCAAGGAGCTCACAGTCCAAGATATTGACTAATCACTTACAATCCAATAACAAAAAGATTTAACTTTATTCGAAATTAATTTTATTAACAATGAAAGGAAAATAGCGCCATTGATGTGAACATAGGTCATTCTTTGAACCCTAAATCTTCCTTGTATAAGATTTCATCTCTGCTTGTCATTATGATTACTTTTCAGGATATAATTATATTTAAACACCCACATATACACATGGAGATATAATTTGTTTTCTTTGCAAAGAGATTTCATTTCATGGGCATGGTTTGTATTCAATCCAATATGGAAATTTTTCTTTTAGAATGGAAATGAGCCAAATGTGTGGGATATAAGTACTATGACTGCTTAGGCCAAAGGACATTGTACTAAACCAATTCATTTGATTTCTTAGTCCTGCACAATGAATTGTCCTATTCAGTAAGAAAGATAAATCCCAAACTGAACAAATCCTGAACAAAGACAAATTCTACCACTGAACAAATACATGTTGAATTTTTTGTTTTTGTCTTAGACCTAGTGCTAGTTATCATGGGAAATATAAAGCAAAAATGTGGTGTCTTACTTCAGGTGCTTACCAGCTTGCTGAGGCGACAAAATATGCACCCTGGAAAAGATAGCCAACAATAGAAGGGAGGATGAATGATAGAAGCAATAAGTGTTGGAATTTATAGAAAAGAGAGGTCGATTTGGGATAGGATGGTCAGAGAAGGCTCCCTAGAGGAGGGAGAACTTTAGTTCCACCTTTAAGGATGGGTATCATTTTGCTACAGAGTAGATTGAGGGGATCCTTCAATGTGGCAGAGTGAAGGTAGAAAGGGAGAAGGAATACTAAGAGGAAAGGCAGGAAAACACAAAATAAGTTCAAGGGTTAATTTAAATCACTATGGTTGGAACAATGTATGGGGAAGTAGTGGAAGAAAAATCAATAAAGGCAAGTTGTGAGTAGATTGTGGAAGATCTTGAATAGAAAGCCAAGAAACATCAATTTTGTTTCTATAAGCAAGGAGGAACCATTGAAGATTTTTGTGCAGAGGAGTGGTGTACTGAACATAGTGTTTTATGAAAATGAATCTAGCAGTGAAGGGCTGAATTGAATAGAAATGGGGGAGATTGGAGGCAAGGAACACAAGTAGGAAACCATCAACGCTCCCAGGAGCAAATTGAAAAGGGCCTGAGCAAAAGTGTCAGTGAGAAAGAGTGGATGCTAGAGACATTATGAAGCTGACTACCCAAGACCTGGTGATGGATTGTATGTTGGAAGTGAGAAACAAGAAGATCTCAAAAAAGACTACATGGCTAATTGGAAGAAAAATGGTCCATGAATTAAAATGGAAAAGTCAAGATGGAAGTTGGATTTGGGCAGAAGACACTGAGCTTGGTTTTAGATGTGTTGAGTCTGAGATTATGTCATGACATCGAAATGGAAATCCCAGTGGGAAGCTGAGGATTCAAGACTAGAACTTGGAAGAGACATAAGAGCTATGGGTAAAATTTGAAGATTATCCATATGTGGGTGATAGTTGAAGTCAATAAATTATATAAGATCTTTGGCAAAGGAATGAACATTGGGGAATGACCACACTTTAGATGCAGGGGAAGGAAAAGAAGTCAGAGAAACAAACAGAAGAAATGGCTTGAAAGGTAAATGAGAACCAGAATCCTGTTGTTAAAAAAGCCAAAGGACGTAAAAGGTTTTTTTTGGGGGGTGGGAAGTAAATTGGGTAGGAAAGAGTAAGTAATATTAAATGGAATGGAAAGATCAAGGAGTGAAGAGGGTTCAGTCCTTTAATATGAAAATTGCAAGATAAATCAGAGATCTTGGAGAGAAATTTTGATGAAGCTACAGAGACAGAAGCCAGAGAGTTACTGAGAATGAAAAGAATCTGAGGAGTGTGGCAGTGAAACATAAGGATAACATAAAGGAAAACATAAGATAGTTCCTAAAGAGTAGCATCAGGAGCAAATCAAAGATTTTTCAAGGTAGGGAACACCTGTATTTGTTTCAAGGAAGAGTGTAAGTAGCTATTGAAGAAATGGTCAATCAATCAACAAACGTTTATTAAGCATTGTGCTAAGTACTGAAAATCCTGGAGAAAACTGAGATAATTAAGGAAGAGGGGTCCCAAGACAGGTGAGAGGGTACAGAACTCTTCCTCTATAAGAACAGGATAAAAGATAGGAGATACATATAGAGACTGGGATATTTTGAATTATAGAGGGAATTTAGTTCTGATCATGTCTATTGATTTAGTTAAATAGGAAGTGAAATTAATTTCTGAGAGTGAAAGGTAGAGTGTATGATGGGGGGGGGACTGTTAAGAAGAAGTGAGGAGATTTACATGAGGTGTGGAGAATGTGGATCAAAGGCGAGGAACAATAGGAACTCTGACCAGCAGCAAGGGACAAGGAGAAGTCAAATAGCTATTTTATTGTGCCAAATTAGAATAATACAATAACTTTCTCAAGTCCCCTGGGATCAGGAATGGAAAGAAAAAAAATGGTGGTGGTGATGCAGGATAGAGACCTGGCATAGTAGACAAGGCAGATCAAGAGGGCCAAGAATGTGTGATATATAGAGCATAGGCTGGGGAGAGAGTTGAAGGTAATCAGGAAGATGAATGGACTGGGCAGTATTGGAAGATTATGGGAAAGCTGGGGGAGGTAATGAACTGGCTCAATGGTTATGGGGCAGTAGAAGGAGGGGTAGTGGGTAAAGAGACTGTGGTTGGAAAGGGAAACTTTTTTGTGATGACAAGATCCAGGGTGTGGCTATATTGAGAGGCAGCTCACTTAGAGAAGAAATCTTTTGAACCAAGAAGGATGAGTATTTGAGCTGTCTGGGTGTCACATGGGACATCAACAAGGATTTTGAAGTCAATCAAAGTGATAGAATAAGATGAGCTAAGCAGGAAAATGAAAGCCAGGTGCTGAAGTCATCAAAAAAAGTGGAACAAGGCCCCAAAGGCAGTCGATGGGAGTATTAAAGATTTGAAGACCATGATCTAACTGGGTAGCATGGACTTCAAATGAGAGGTGGAATGATGGTGGAAAATCAGTGGAAGAGAGGCAAGAAGTAGGATAATCCTATTTCTTTCTCCATTAAATCAGGGGAAATGAGAAGAGGTGAAGCCACAATGAGAATGAGTAGCAGGAAATGTGAAATCACCTGAGGAAAGCTAGGACTCACTTAAGGTGAAAGAGAGGCTGAAGGTTAGTGGGAACTTGTCTATAATGGAGTGGAAATTCCAAAGGATCTAATGGAAGAGGCTAGTAGATACAAGTCTGCAAAGGAATGAGGATGGGAAAATTTACATCAGAGCCAGATTGGATGGAAAGTTTGTGAAAGATAGTATAGAAGAGAGTTTTTGCTGGGAGCAGCAGCTGTAAATGAAGGAAGCATGATAGTTATAACAGGTATTAGCAATACTACAGTAAGTTTGGGGAAAAGTGGAAATGTTAGGGAAAGAAACAGACACATACAAGCAAATGGCCCTAATATGGCATCTTTAAGAATAGTCAGATGCCCTTCTGAGGATAGATAATGATAATAATAATTAATAATATAGCATTTATATAGTACTTTTAAAAAATTCTTGATGTTTTCTGTTTCTTACATCATCATGATATCCCATATATCTCTTCCCCTCTCCCTCTGTAGGGCCATCTCACATACAAAAAGTATATTTTAGAAAGAAAAAATTCAACAAACTGATTGATATGTACATAGTACTTTAAGGTTTGCAAAGTACTTTACGAATAGTATCTCAACCCTTTGACCCAGCAATAACACTTCTAGGGTTGCATGCTGAAGAGATCATAAAAATGGGAAAAGGTCCCACATACACAACAATATTTATAACAGCTCTTTTTGTGGTGGCCAAGAATTGGATATTGAGGGGATGCCCATCAATTGCAGAATGGCTAAACAAGTTGTGGTATATGAATGTAATGAAATGCTATTGTGCTATAAGAAATGATGAGCAGGTGGACTTCAGAAAAATCCAGAAAGACTTACATGAACTGATACTGAGTGAAATGAGTAGAAACAAGAGAACATTGTACACAATAACAGCCACATTATGCAATGATTACCTTTGATAGAATTAGCTCTTCTCAGCAATGTAAAGATCTAAGACAACTCCAAAAGACTCATGACGGAAAATGCCTTCCACGTCCAGAGAAAGAACTATGGAGTCTGAATGCAGATGGAAGTATACTATTTGCTCTCTTTTGTTTGTTTGTTTGTTTCTTTCTTTCTTCCTTTCTTTCTTGTGGTTTCTCCCATTCATCCCAATTCTTCTTTACAACATGACTAATGTGAAACTATGTTTAATAGGGTTGTGTATGTACAGTCTTTATCAGATTACATGCTGTCTTGGGGAGGGGAGAGGGGAGGAAGGTGGAGAAAATTTAAAACTGAAAAGTTTGTGGAATTGAATGTTGAAAACTAAAATTAAATAAATTAATTTAAAGAAAAAAAGGTTCCTGAGAAGATGGTAAAAAAAGCAAAACAAATAGTATCTCATTTTATCTTTACAACATTGGAAGCAGGTGATATTATATATCCATTTTACAGTTGAAGAAATTCAGAAGATAAGTGACTTACCAAATGTCACACAGCTCGTGAGTGTCTGGGGTAGGATTTGAACTCATATCTTCTTAACTCTGAGTCAGTTACTCTCTGTTCACTGCTGTTATATGTAAGAAACGGCAAAAAGGTGAGTTTAGCTGTTCATGTACACCATCATTATTCAAAAAAGATGCCATAGCAGCTTACGACAGTTCAGGCAATTAGTGACAGGTATTAAAGACAGCCTGCAGTGCTGCCAAAAATGCGTAGATTTTTAGCAATCTAAGCTTATTTTTCTTTAGAATAATCTTCAGAACATTCTCTGGATGCTATGTGGGCTCACTGGTCTGTTATTGTGGGAAACCTTCAGATGTTTGCAGCAGTCTTAAGGTTCATAATATGACAATGCTAACTTTCGTGTTTCTGCACCAATTAATAGGTAATATAATATTTAATAAAAACAAAATAATATGCCACTGAGGTAAAATTCATTAAAATATGTGCATGTCTATTTTTTTCCCAAAAGAGTTTTGGGTTTGTTTGTTTTCTTTTAAATTTATTGTCTTTCAATGGTAAGTCTTTTTCATAGGTTGAATCCATAGCAAGGTGAAAAAGACTGGTCTAATCATCCATAGAAAAACAAAGTGGATGAAAAGTATAAATATTACCTACATTCTGCCAGCCTGTTGAGTTATTATCTGGAGGAATGTGACAAATAAAAAATGAGTTGCAAGAGAAGAGATGGAAGGGTTGTGATCTCCATCAGGATAATGAGTACTTAAACTAATAAAATCACCTCTCCATGGAAGTATCTTATTAGCAATCAATTGACCAATTAACTAACATAAAATACCTACTATGTGCAAGGCACTGTGCTAGGTGCTAGGGTTAAAAAGATAAATTGAAACAGTCCCTACCCTCAAGAACCTTCCATTCTATAGGGGGAGATAACATGCACATATATGACTATGTAAAAAATATATCCAAAATAAATTTAGATGCTCTGCAAACTGGGGGGGCGGGGTAAGGGATCATGAATGGCCTCACACAGGAGGTTGCATTTGAACTAAGTTGACAGAAATGAGGAATTCAAAGAAACATAAGGAACAAGGGAGGAAATCTTTTCCAAGCATGAGGGACTGATAAAGGCATAGAAAAGGGATATTGTAAGACATATCAAGAAGGAAGGTGAGTCTGAAGACTGCAGGAAGGGGAATAATGGGTAATTAGATTGAAAAGGTATATTGAAGCCTGGTTGTGAAGGGGTTTTGTTTGTTTGGTTGTTGTTGTTTTTTTTTTTAATACTGCCAAGTAGAAGACAAGTGGTCATGACCAATTTAAATGATCGAAATAAATTTTGGTTCTATTGAAAAAGATGACTAACAGAGAAGCAGCTTAAAAAAATGCCACCTCATGGCTTGCAGTTTTTCTGGAGATATGACTAGCTACATTTTCCAGAGCTCTGTGACATTTAAAAGGTTCAAGAGAGAAAATTTCTGGGTAATTTGATTATGTTATTAATAAGTTTAGCATGTTATTAATAAAAAGAATCAGTAGCACTCTCAATGGTGGTGAGCTCGCAGTTTATAGGCCCTTGGACGGGTGGGTGTTCCTGAGAGTGGCGATCAACTCTGTTTGCTTAACAAAATTAATGAGAGAATGAATATTACAATGAGAGGCAGGCTATATTACAATAAGAGTCTTGAGGTACGTGACACCCAGCACCCAAATCTTGGTTAAAGAGTCTTGTCAATTTCCATATCACCTGCTTGACAAAAGGGAGAATGCACATTTTTCCAGACCTGTCTGACACAATGAGCAGGAATCTACCCATTCACCTCAACTTAGAATTTCTTTTGCTATCTTTGATTAGATCTTAGCCTGGGTAAGTCTTTGAGCAAGATTTCCTACTGGTTGATTTCTGGATGAGGAACTAGAAAAGGGGAAAAACCTTGGTCCTAATTCAATAATTAGTTATTAAATACAAGAGAGAAAAAATCATTTCCCTCAGCTCAATGGTTCTAGCCTAGGAAGGAAGGGACAAAACAGGGAGAAGTTGTATAGCTTTGATATTTCTCTGGGTGGTGGCATAGAAAAGCATGTTTATTGTTGCCGAATCTGACAGTTTGATTTCTATCTGACTTGGCATTCAGTGTAGGCCATTTTGATATCTACCTTGCCTCATACTTGTACCTGGGTGTTTGGCACTTTTCTTCAGTCTCTTCAGGTTGAGTCCTGAGACCTTGAAGAAAGTTGTAGTGACTAAAAGGTTAAAGAATTGTACTTCTATGGAGCTATGATTTGGGGAATAGCTGAACAGTGAGTTTTGTTCACCCTCAATGCACTTAAAAACATATTCCTTTCACATCTAAAAATTGAAAATAGAAACTGGCTGGGTTTGGCTATGGGGTTAATGGAAACACTCAGACAGCAATTTCTTATGCTTTGGAAAGTAGTTGTTCTGAATGTTCTTACATTTATGAATGCTGGACACAGGGTATTTTACAGGAATTAGGAACAAAATAGGCAGCATGTGCTCTTTTCTTGGATGAGAAAGAAAAACAAACTTTCTAATTTGATCAAGAGTGATGATACATATGAAAAATAGGAAAATGTTCCTTGAAAAAGGGTATAAATCCAAGCATTCAATTATTTCCTCTTAGTTGCAAACCAGTGATGTATCACCATCTTCAGGCTGAACAGGAAGAACCAAGAATTCTAGAAACCAAGAGTTCTTAACCTTTGCATGTAATGGACCCTTTTGGCAGTCTGGTTAAATTAATGGACCTTTCTCATAATAGTGTTTTTAAATACACAAAATAAAATATATAGGATGACAAAGGAAACCAATTATATTTAAATGTAATTATCAAAATACATTAAAAAGTTCAAAAACACCAGGTTAAGAACTCCTTATTCTATGCACACCCAAATAAGCCCCCAAATTTGCATTAATGGGTTAATCCACATTACCTAAAATTGGAAGTCATTTTGTCACTAAGGATCTGAATCTCAAGACCAAAGGATTTGAGTTGGATTTGAATGTGGATTTGAATCCAGGCTGTATTATTTACCATCTCTGTGACTTTGGACAAGGCTCTTCACTTTTCTAGGTTTCAACTTCTCATATGTAAAACAAGGAGGTTGGACCAGAAAATCTGAAAGGTCCCTTAGCTCCAATAGTCTGACACTAACATCTTCATCGACAATAGAAGAACTAAGCAAAATCACAATAATACTTCATGAAAAGATAAGCCACCACCAAAACATTAGGCTCTAGGGGATAGCAAGCCAAGCCTGAGCTTAGACACTCATTATTAAGAGTATTACCAATAATGCATTGCTTCGGGGGACAATAATGGCTTTGTAAAGTTGCTGCCCCTCCCCTCCTTGAGCTAATCCAACTTTTTTTTGTTTAGTACTTGATTTTTTCCCCAATTACGTGTAAAAACAATTTTTGGTATTTGTTTTTAAAACTTTGAGTTCTAAATTCTCTGCCTTCCTCCCTCTCCACCCCACCCCTACCCCCATTCAGTATAGGTTATACATGTGGAGACAAAACATATTAGTCATGTTGCGAAAGAAAACACAAACCAAAAAAATAAGCAAAATAAAGGAAGTTTAAAAAAGTATACTTCAATGCATATTCAGATACCATCAGTTCTTTTTCTGGGGATGGATAGCATTTTTTCCTCATAAATCCTTCAGAGTTGTCTTGGATCGTTGTATTGCTGAGAGTAGCTAAGTCATTCACAGCTGATCATTTGAAAATATTCCTGTTACTTTGTACACAGAACATTTCACTTTGCATCAGCTTCTGTTAGTCTGTCCAGGTTTTTCTGAGAGCATCCTGCTCATCATTTCTTACAGCATAATAGCATTCCATCACAACCACATACCACAGTTTGTTTAGCCATTCCCCAATTGATGGACATTCCTTTAATGTCCAATTCTCTGCCACAAAAAAAGAGCTGCTATATTTTTGTACACATAAGTCCTTTTCCTTTTTGTTTTTTATCTCTTTTGAGATATAAACTTAGTAGTGGTAGTGGTCAAAGGGTATGCATGGTTTCAAAACCCTTTGGATATAGTTCCAATTTGCTCTGCAGAATGGTTGAATCAGTTCATAACTCCACCAACAGTGTATGAACATCTTATTTTTCCCACATCCCCTCCATATTTGTCATTTTCCTTTTCTGTCCTATTAGCCAATCTAATAGGTATGAGGGAGTACCTCACAATTGTTTTAATTTACATTTCTCCAATTGATAGTGAATAAAAGGATTTTTTTTCATATGACTATAGATAGCTTTGATTACTTCACCTGAAAATTGATTATATCTTTTGATCATTTTATCAATTGGGGAATGGCTCTTAATTTTCTAAATTTCAATCAGTCCTCTATAAGTTTGAGAAATGAGGCCTTTATCAGGGAAACTTAAAAATTGTTTTTTACATTTACTATTGCTAACTGTATTTCCCTCCATTCTATTCCCTCACCCCCCATTTATTCTATTCCCTCTCTCCTTTCACCCTGGCCCTCCTCAAAAGTATTTTGCTTCTGACTACCCCCTCCCCAAATCTGCCCTCCCTTCTACCACCACACACCCCCTACCTATCCCCTTTCTCTCCTACTTTCCTGTAGGGTAAGATAGATTTGGATACCCAATTGAGTATGTATGTTCTTTCCTCTTTGAACCAATTCTGATGAGAGTAAGGTTCACTCACAACTTATCACCTCCCCCATCTTCCTCTCCACTGTAAAAGCTTTTTCTTGCCTCTTTTATGGGAGATAATTTGCTCTATTCTACCTTTTCCTTTTTCCCAGTACATTCCTCCCTCACCCCTTAACTTTATTTTTTTAGATATCATCCCTTCATAGTCAACTCACACCTGTGCTCTCTGTCTATATATGCCTTTTCTAACTGCTCTAATAATGAGAAAGTTCTCATGAGTTACAGGTATCATCTTCCTAAGTAGGATTGTAAACATTTTAACCTTATTAAGTCCCTTATGATTTCTCTTTCCTGTTTACCTTTTCATGTTTCTCTTGAGTCTTGTATTTGAAAGTCAAATTTTCTATTCAGCTCAGGTCTTTTCATCAACAATGCTTAAAAGTCCTCAGTTTCATCAAATATCCATGTTTTTCCCCTGAAGGATTATATTCAGTTTTGGTAGGTAGGTGATTCTCAGTTGTAATCCTAGTTCCTTTGCTTTCCGGAATATCATATTTCAAGTCCTTTGATCCTTTAACCTAGAAGCCGCTAAATCTTGTGTTGTCCTGACTGTGGCTCCACCGTACTAGAATTGTTTCTTTCTGGCTGCTTGAAATATTTTCTCCTTGGGCAGGGAGCTCTGGTATTTAGCTATAATATTCCTAGGAGTTTTCATTTTGGGATCTCTTTCAGGAGGTGATTGGTGGAATCCTTCAATTTCTGTTTTACCCTCTGGTTCTAGAATATCTGGACAGTTTTTCTTGAAAATTTCTTGAAAGATGACATGTACAGTCTTTTTTGATCATGGCTTTCAGGTACTCCAATAATTTTTAAATTGTATCTCCTGGATCTATTTTACAGGTCAGTTGTTTTTCTAATGAGATATTTCATATTGTCTTTTTTTTGTTCTTTTGGTTTTGTTTTATTGTTTCTTGATTTCTCCTAAAGTCATTAGCTTCCATTTGCTCCATTCTAATTTTAAGGAATTATTTTCTTCAGTGAGCTTTTATACCTCCTTTTCCATTTGGCCAATTCTGCTTTTCAAGGAGTTTTTTTCTTCAGTGAATTTTTGTACCTCTTTTTCCATTCAGCCAGTTTCTGTTTTTCAGTGCATTCTTCTCATTGACTTTTTGTACCTCTTTTACCATTTTCCCTAGTCTGTTTTTTAAAGTGTTATTTTCTTTAGTATTTTTTTGTGTTTCCTTTACCAAGCTGAGTTATTTTTCATGATTTTCTTGCATCACTCTCCTTTCTCTTTCCAATTTTTCTTCTACCTCTCTTGCTTAATTTTCAGGATCCTTTTTGAGTTCTTCCATGGCCTGAGACCAATTCATATTTTTCTTTGAGGCTTTGGATGTAGGAATTTTGACTTTATCTTCTTCTGAGTTGTATTTTGATCTTTCTTGTCACCACAGTAATTTTCTGTGGTCAGAAATTTTTCTGTTGTTTGCTCCTTTTCCCATTCTATTTCTTGACTTTTAGCTCTGTTAAAATGGGGCTCTGTTTCCAGGGTGGAGGGTACACTCTCCCAAGCTTCAGTCTTTGTGTAGCTGTTTTCATAGATACTTCTAGTATCTATGCTCTAGTCTGTGAGCAACCACAAGCACTCTTTTTCTGCCCTGGAACTCTGATGAGGGTCCCTGCTCCACTGCAGCTGGCAAGCTCTGATGTGCTAGTCTTCCTCCTTGCCCTGGGACCACCACCCAGGACTGTGACCCAGATTGAGTATGGACAAAGCAACAGAGTCCTGCCCGCAGTGCCAGCAAAGAGACTCCTGTAATCTCCTTTTGACCAGTTGTTCAATACCCTTTCTGTCTGTGGGCTGAGAGCTCCTGAAGCAGCTGCTGCCACTGCTGATTCAGTGACTCTCAAGGCCTGCTCCTGGTTTTCTGGGGCAGGGTCTGTGCATGCTGCCTGCACTGGACTGTGCTCCACTCAGTCTGGTGTAATAGACCTTTCCTGCCAACCTTCTATGTTTTCTATGGCTGGAAAATTACTTCACCCTGTCCTTTTGTGGGTTCTGCCACTCCAGGAATTGTTTTGCGGCATTATTTAAAGTTGTTCAGAATGGTTTGGGGGAGAGCTCAGGCTCTGCCTTTTCTCCACCATCTTGGCTCCACCTCCTAATACAGCTTTTAAAAATGAAATCTTTCAAAATCCCAGCCCAGAGCTCCTGAAAATGAATGCACATTAATAGTTCAAGTTAGTTATTTCATTTTAAGCCAAAGTTTCTTGCAAAATGTATTATCAGGAAAGTCCTTGACTGACAGCTAACCCTAATAAAACTGAACATTTTATGCAAGTGTTATGAAAGCCTCACATAGCACTTTAAGTATTGGGCTTGGTAGAGGAATGGTCAAAAATGTCAGTATCGATGAGGCAAAACCACATTACATTGTAAACAGACTCAGCACACACAATGGGGTCAGCCAATCAGAACAGGAGAATGAGGCAGTATTTCCTGCACAAGATCCAACAAGCCTTAGAATGAGCTATTCCAGTCCAGGTGAGGTGATGATGCTGATGATTATGGGCTCAACTCTCAGGTACTTGAGATGCTTCATGCAGATAAGGGTTGGGAAGTTTGTCTGGAGCCCTTTGTGTGGGACAGTGGATGTGACATCTAAGCTTTAGATAAATTTTCCCTTTGGGAAAGTGAATGCTGTTGAAGGGTGTGTTCAATTTGAGGGAATGCCCCAAGTCCTAGCTGATTTGCTATAAAAACTATGTTGTGACAGGGACCCAGAATGAAATGAGTGGACAGTGGTTCCAGGATCACTGATGTATTCCACACTGTCTTCCCCTTGGGCAGATAATCCCTATATGTAGTCTTCTGCCTTTTTCTACCAATGGGAACACCATCATGGAAAGGGCTACAGGGTCAGGAGTTGATGACAGGCTTCCATGATTTCTTCATCTTTGCCCGGGTTACCTCTACATTTCTGGTGAAACCAGCCCCTGTCACTGAACACTGAGCCAGTTGGAAAAAAAAAATGAAGGAGGATATAGCAAAAGCCAGGGTTTAAAATGTGAATGGGAGGTGTAAACATTTTAGTGGCTAGCTACTTAACTAAAGCCTGAAGGCAGCCAACTTGGAAAGTAAATTTAACAGAATAATCCTCTAACTTGACAGCATATCAAAGAGCTCCATAAATCACACAAAGCAACATTTGCATACAGAGGACATTTGTATTTTGTGCTTCCTTTCCTGGATTCTTCAAAGCAGAGAAACAAGCTTTTTGCTGCCAGCTCTTTATTGGTCTCCCTTCCCAGGCCTTCCCTGAGTCATGCTTTGGGAACGATAATGATGATTTTTTTTTTTGCACTTTTATGGAACCTTTCATCTGAGGCTCTGAAAGCCCATTATAGCGCTAATTAATTCTCCCAGCACACCTGTGGGGTGCCCCAGTGGTGTTCTCCCAAATCTCCTTCTGAAGAAATCAACTCACTGTAAGGTTAAAGGACAGATTAAGGCCACATGTTAAATCAAACTGTGAGAGATCAGGGTTTTGAGCTAGATTCTCCCAAAGTTCAGAGGCAAAGAAGCTACTGTTTTAGCCTCCTACTTGGTTTCCTTGACTTTCATCTCAGTCCAATCCATCTTGAAGTAGAGTCTTAGTCCAATCCTGCTCTAACTCCCCCTTCCCCCCCAAATACTCATTATGTCAATTGTAACTTTGGTGGCTCCCCAGAATTTACAGGATCAGGTCCAAACTCTTTATTCTGGCATTTAAAATCCCTTGCTAATCTCCTTCAACTTTCTTTTCTACTCTTCTCCCAAACATCCCTTGGTATAAGGCCTATCTTCCCATTACCTCCCGAGATCATCATGCTCTCTGCCTTTGGCTCACCATTATTCTCTCTTCCTAGAATGGTCTTCTATCTTCTTTTTATTTTATCCCTTCCTTTAAGATCTAGGTCAAATCCTATGTCCTCCATGAAGCCTTCCCCCAGTAACATAAATCATGGTCCCTTCTTGATTTCTTAAAGGTCTTACTGCTTGGATTACATCTTTTGACATGTGATTCTATTTAATGGGTCAACATTTTAAGGATCAGTGACATCACTGGTAGATAAGTCTTAGGGAGTTGCTAGAGGCCCAGAGAAGTTGGATGATTTGCCCAAAGTCATCCGAATAGTGACAGAGACAGTATTTGAACCCAGCTCTCCTTGTGTTCAAATCTAGTACTTTACCCCTTATTGTATGCTGCCTCTATTTTTCATTTATTTACCATCTCTGTCCCTATGTGAAGGAATTTTGTTCTAATGCACTTGCAGAGATCAGCACAAATGCACTTCCCTCTTTTTCTACCACCACATGAGCTAGTTCATCAAAATTAGATCATTTGACAATTTGAATTGGTTAGTCTATAGTCTTGATCTAACCTGATGCTGATGGCCAGACAGCTTATCCAGTCTATGGCAAAAGATGCACTCATTCATGGCTCTCTTCCCTCTCCTTTTTGTCAATTCAACACTGCAAAGCCCCACACACAAGGTCAAGGAGATGAGATTCAGCACCTTCTCTGGAAATGCTTGCTTGCTTTAAAGTAGGTCTGAAGGAATCCTCAGGATGGTACTTACTATCTCCCTCAACTCACTCACAAATAAAGTAATAGAGGAGTGGATTTCTACATGGAGCATCCCATATCACCCACTGTGGTTGTGGCCTGGACCATTTTATATTTGTAGTATGCCCACAGGAAGACCTTTCCCTCTTTCTGGTATGTTCTTGGCAAGGCGTTCATTCCCTATTGCCTATATCTCTCACAGTACCTAATAGAGCATAATTCAATGGAAAGAACAAATATTTTCTCTGCTGTAAAATAGGGATAATAATCCTTGTCTTACTGTTGTCAAAGGTCACTGCAAGGAAAACAATTTGTAAACTTTGAAGCACTATATAATTGGAAGCTAGTTAGTACTATAGAATATAATAGAATGGAATGCAGGAAAGGGTCAGGAGTGACTTTATATCTGCCCAAATAGGAACACCCAGGTTCAGATTATTAAACACTTAATTAGTGTGTAACTATGGGCAAGTGATTTAACCTCACTGAGTTTCAATTTCCTTACCTGCAAAATGGAGCTAGTAACAGCCACGATACTACCTGACAGGTCTGTTAGGAGATTTGAAAAGAGACAATATATGTAAAGTGCTTCACAAAATTTAAAGCCTTTTTAAAAGCTTAAAGTATTATAGAAATATCAGGTTTTATCTTGTAGGGAGGCAGGAAAGTTTGTCTGATGGCCAAAATGTTTCATTAAAGCTAGAGGGGTTTGTGGCTGACAGATATACATTATGCTGGTGGGGATTCAGCCCAGTTGGGTGGAGAATGATGAACTCACCTCCTTGGGAATTTTTAACCCCAAGTCATGGAGTTGTTCCTCTGTCAGGGACAAAGAGCTGTAGCTTTAGTTCTAGATTCAGGGGCTAAAACAGAAGTCTCTTCCTGACTTTTGTTAGTAGGAGCGGCTCATGGGCAGTTAGATGGCACAGTAGAGTGCCAACCCTGGAATCAAGACTCCTCTTCCTGAGTTCAAGTCTGGCCTCAGACACTTGCTTAGTTGTGTGCCCCTGGGCGAGTCACTCAACTTTGTTTGTCTCAGTTTCCTCCCCTGTAAAATGAGTTGGAAAAGGAAATGGCAAAATCACTCTGGTACCTTTGTCAAGAAAACCCAAAATGAGGTCAGAAAAAGTTGGACAGGACTGAAAGGTGACTGAACAACAACAAAGGAGTGGCTTATAGCTTCTATCTATGACTAAAGAATTTTTAGATTGCCCTGATCAAGAAGAGGTTTTGAAGTTTCTATACTCTGATGTAGCAGACTTCAGCTGAGAAGGTCAGCAAATAGCCCTGAAGAGTTAAAGTCAAGAGGCTGGTAGCAGAGAATTCTCATGAAGTTTTTGTGAGACCAAGAGAGTGATATACTTGGTGGAAATCACAGAAGGCTGGGAGAGAAAGAAAAACAGGGAGCAATAGACCTCTGGTGTAGTCTTAGCAGGAGAGGAGCAGCATGATGACATCACCTGAGGACAGCAGCTCTACAGTATGGAAGGTGTGAGTTATCCCTCTACATACGTGTCCTGGTACCTCCCTGAGGATGCCCCAGCTACACATTCCCCATATATGTGTGAATATATTCTTGAGTTTCTCCTGGACACACCTGTTTGATATGTGTACCACCTGAATATGTCTTGGCCATGTATGCTCTTTTCCATGTGCATCCTGTCCCCCTGTTCTTTACATTTATGCTCCCTATATGTGACCACTGTACACATCTACTCTTCTCACCGATGATTTGTATATTTTCAGCAAAATGAACCCAAGATTGGTGGGGAGATTTTTTCATTGCTACATTTCTTAGGAAGCCATTCCATTTTATCCCTTAACTCTACCTTAATTGTGACCTCTGGCTGTCCAGTAAAAATAAACACATGGGTGAGGGCTCATCAACTATAGGTTTGAGTGACTATAGACCAAGTGTGTGTGGGTACATGTTTAACAACTGGCTCTTCAGGAAAAAAAAAAGTTATGTACAACACACTTTTAAGTTTAGTCTGCTTTATTAACATTTTTCCATTGTTGTTCGAAGTCCAGATAATCAACAATAACAAAAAATAAATCAAGCCCTAATTTGTAGCATTTGTCAATTTCAGAGGTGTAAATGCTCTAGCTGAAAATTTAATAATCAGCGCTCAAGACCGTTGCTAGCTCTAGCACACCCCTGATGCAAACTCAAGGCATACTATGAATATGAGAGAGCTTTTCTGGGAGCCCCATGGACAAGAAAGAACAGTGTCCTAAGTTCTACAATCTTTTCAAAAAATAATTATTTAATCATTAGTGCAGTGATAGGAATATATATATATGTATATATATATATGTATTTGTACTTATATATTCAAAAGTATATTGAGTTGAATAAGACTAAATTGAATAAATGCTAGATGAAGATATTCATTGGTTTTTAAAGAAAAAGAAAAATTGATTAGTAAATAATGGCTTAAATTATTTAAATTTGTGTTAGTTCTGTATAGCCAGAAGTGCTTAAGAAGTGTTAATATTATTAATGTTGTTATTATTCTTAATGACAACAATAATAGCTTGCATTTATATGATGCTTTAAGGTATAAACCTTTTTGGAATATTATCACACTTTATCCTCACAACAATCCTGGAAAGTAGGTGCTGCTATTATCTTCATTTTACAGGTGAGGAAAATGAAGCAGATAGAAATTGAGTGATCTGGACAAAGCTACTAAGTATCTGATGTCAGATTTGAATTGAGAGCTTGTCTATTCTATATTCTATGTCCAGTTCTCTATCCGTTGGGCCACAAAATGTGATTTGATAAGTAACCAGTCCATTTGATCAATATAAATGGATCGACCAAATAATTTGAAAACACACTACGGAATCTGGTACAGATCCAGGGGAGGACTCTCGAAGAACATAATTCTTCTAGGCTGTGTCTGCCCAGAGCCAACCCAAGAAATAACAAATTGGATGATTATTTTGAACTTCTGGCTTTGAAGTTACAGAGAAGAAGCACCTAGAACTTGGTAGCAAGAGGGAAGAGGAAGCAGAAACAACTTTAGCAACCAAAACAAAACAAAACCAAAAAACAAACAAACAAAACAAAGACCTGAGGCATACAAATGGGGGCAGCTAGATAGTGCAGTGGAGAGAGGGCTGACCCTAGAGTCAATAAGACCTGAGTTCAAATCCAGACTCCAACACTCATTAGCTGTGTGAACCCGGGCAAATCATTTCATCTGATTTGCCTTAGTTTCCTCATCTATAAGATGAGCTGGAGAAGGAAATGGTAAACCACTCCAGTATCTTTGCCAACGAACCCCAAATGGGGTCACAGAGAGTCTGATGTGACTGAAACAACTCAACAAGAGAAAGTGCGGTGTTCTTTGGTTGTATAGCTTGAGTCCTCCCTTATCCAGGTCACTATTAGCTTTGGGTATAAAGGGCTATTCAGAGCTCAAAAGAGCTCAAAAGATTCAAACAAATGATCCTTTTACTAGAAACCTTCTAACTCACTAAGGTAGAAGCAGTTTTCAAAGTGATTAAAAGATCAATTCAGGAAGATTAAAAAAAAAAGTCAATGACAAGAAGGTCCCCTGGAGTATCAGGAGCTTCCTACCAAAGTCCTAAAAACTGGCTTTGTTTTGTTCTTACTCAATATTCTAGCTGGCTCCCAGACCTATTCCTTCTGGGGCATGTGGGGGGTGGGAATTAACTCAAACTACCCCAGATCTTTATCACAATTTCCTTTCTTATAAATAGTCCCTGATAGTGTTGTGAGAATGTGAGGGAGTTCGCTCATTTCTCTCCATTTCTACCAGCATCCTGGTCCACTATATGCCTAACGCCTACAGCAAGACAGTGTGTAACCATGTTCATTTTCCAGGGAGGTTGTTTAGTTAGCTGAACGCAAAATCTGAATTACTCAATTTGGTACTCCACTTAAGCTTCCATCCCAGGTTTTGTCAATTACTCTTGGGAATATGAGTAAGAAAAGGTCCCAACCATTCTCTAGAAACATTACCACCAAGTCCATCCTGTTGTTCTGAAGCTTGTTTGATTAATCCTTAGTTGGTCAGCACTTCAATGTAATCTAGGTAATTAAATGCGATTTTACTCCAGATATTAAGATGTAAATGTATTGTTTATATTTAGCTTGATGCCCCCATCCTATAGGGGATTTTATTTGTTCACACCATTTCCCAAAACATTCATAAAATCATAAACTTAGAATTCTGTGATGGATAGTTTATTGCTCTGCTATTTAGTAACAGTGAGAACTTGAGCAAATCACTCAGTTTCCTCAGCTATAAAATAAAGTATTGATTAGAGTAGAGGAAGGAAACAAACATTTATTAAGCAGCTATTGTGTGTCAGGCATTGTGCAGACCACTTTACAAATATCTCATTTGATTCCCACAATAACCTTGGGAAGCAGGTCTTAATACTATCTCCTTTTTCCAGTTGGGGAAACTAAGGCAGAGATTTAAATCATTCACCTAGCTCAGGCAAGATTTTAACCCAGATCTTCTTGACTCTAGGCCCAGGGCTCTGTCCCTGGTGCAGCCTTGGGGACATTTTTAGATTTGACCTTTGTAGTTTTAAATCTTATGTTTTGCTTTATGCCTGTTTCTGCTAGGGATAATGTTGTCTATACATCCCAGGAAGGAGAAGTTTCACAAAGGATATTGCTGATTTCATAAAGAGAGCCACAATAAACAATTCGGGGATAGAGGAGCAAAAGAGAATTGCCAGAAGGGTATAGAAAAGATGAGCCTAAAAGAAGATGAACCACTCAGAAGCCAAGTTTTTCCCCCAGGTTAACTACTTCTGAATTAAACTGAATACGGTTTCCTTGAATGTAGAGTCACTTTCAAATGGCTAATGGTTCTTTCAGTTTGCAGTTTACTTTTGAATTGAACAAAGATGTGGGAATCTAAGGCTGATTGATGGTTTAATTCAATAATTACCTGGTAATAGTTGGTATGATTGTATCTGTGATCCAGCTAATACTGCTTCAGGGCATTTTAGTCATTTGTGTTCTTCTCCCAACAACATCCCAACCCTAGCAAAATAAGAAAAAAAATAACTGAAGTATATAAAAACAAAATGTATAAATAAAAATCTAACATTTTCTAATAAAAAGAGTATATTATCCCTTAATGTGATCATTCAAGAGTCTCTCAGTCTATCGTACTCATCCGAGGTTCATTTACTATACTGTCAACCCCAAATTCCAACATGAAACCTATGGTCAACAATTTCCTTTTTTTTTTTTAAATTCAAATTTATTTTATTTTCAGTTCTGAGTTTTTCCCCTTCTGCTTGCCCCTTCCCCACTAATAGAAAAGACAAGAAAAATAAAACTGGTTACAAATACTCATAGTTAAGCAAAAAAAAAAAAACAAAAAAACTAAAAAACAAACCCACACTAACCATGAGAGAAGGAAGGAAGGAAGGAAAGAAAGAAGGAAGGAAGGAAGAAAATGAAAAATGCTTCAATCTATACTTTGGTTTTTTTAATCCATTCTGCTATCAGCTTCTGTTTTATGACAGAGTTCATCCCATTCATGTTCAGAGTTATGATTTCTATCTGTGTCTTTTTCTCCATCCTATTTCCCCCTGTTTATGCTTTTATTTCTCCCTTTCCCCTTCTCCTCCTCAACAAAGTTTTGCTTTTGACTGCCGCCTTCCTTGGTTTACCCTCCCTCTTTATTCCCCTCCCTTATCTTACCATTTCCCACTTGCTACTTCTCCCCTCCCTTCTGACCACCCCCCTCCCTTTTTCCCCACCCTTCCCCTCCTACTTCCTGTAGGTCAAGTTAGATTTCTAAACTTATCAGGGTATGTTATTCCCTTCTTGAACCAGATCAGAGGACAGTGAGACAGTGAAGCTCAAATACTGCTCTTCTCCCTCCCTTCTTTCCCTCTACTATAATATGTTTTTGTGCCTCTTCATTTGGTGTAATTTACCCTTTTCTACTACCTCCTTACCTCTTCTCTCATAGCCCTCCCTTTACATCTTTTACTTATGTTTTTTATCTTTACATCAGTTAATTTATACAGGCATTCACAATCTATGTGTATCCCTTTCAATTGTCATAATATCTGTACCATTCTCAAGACTGACATATATATGTGTGTATATATATATATATATATATATATATATATATATATATAAAACATACATAAGATGATATAATCCCACATAAAGATCTTATAGCCAAATTTCAGAATTATAAACTCAAGGAGAAAATACTGCAAGCAGCCAAAAAGAAGCAGTTCAAATATCTTGGAACTATAGTCAGGATCACGCAGGATCTCTCAGCTTCCACATTAAAAGACAGGAGAAATTGGAATATGATATTCCGAAGGGCAAAGGAGCTGGGACTACAACCAAGGATCAACTACCCAACAAAATTAAGTATAATTTTTCAGGCAAGGAGATGGACATTCAATGAAATAAGGGAATTCCAGACCTTCCTGATGAAAAGGCCAGAACTCAATGGAAAATTTGATCTCCAAATACAAAACTCAAGAGAGACATAAAAAGGTAACCAGGGGGAAAACCCCCCACAAACCTTATTAACCAATAAGGGCAGGTTGTTTGCATCAATATATCCTTTGAGTCCATCAGCTCTCTGTCAGAAGGTAGACTGGTGAGGTTAGGCAACCATAGGTTTTTAGGGGTTTAAGGGTGCTTGACACCTCAAAATGCCGACACACTGAGTCCTGCCGAATAAATTCTACTCAAGCTTTCTCAGTTAAAGATGAACAGTTTTTAAAGATTTGCCATAATGCGCAGACTCTTAGGGAGCCTGAGCATTTGTGATGCTAATGTCAGAGGGCCAGATTGAATCTAAACTGAGCTGGATTGAATCTGAGCACCTTCTCGGAAGCAAGATGAGATTTATATACAGAAAGAATGTGGGAGGGATCTAGGGGTGGTCAAGTAGTCTGGGGTGATGGGAGGAGGGGTCCAGGGAGGATCTTGAGGAGGAGTCTAAGGACAATCTTGATGGGACTGGGGTGACTAGGGGTCAGACTACTTCAACCAAGAGAATGGGACTTTGATGGGATCCAGGGTGGGAAGCAGCCAGAGGCAATCCGGAGGTAACAGACAATGCTGGGCTAGACTAGTTTAAGGGTAACAGAGATTTGGGCCTTCAGCATCCCTGAAAAATGTCATATAATCATATAGATTGGTTCTACTACAAATTGATATCTTTTGACTTTCTGGTTTCCCATCTGTTGCTCAATGATCCTTATATGTATTTCTTTTTGACATTATCAAAGTGTTTTTCCCCATCCCCCACAAGTCAGTCTTTAAAAACTTTCCCTCTCCTTAATCCATTGCCCTCAAGCTGCCTCCCTCCTACTCAGCATAGACTCTTATCTCCTTCTAAGGGGATCAAGGCTGTGGGACTAGAGTTCCCTTGATTTGGGGATAAATTAAACTTCCCTACACTCCACCTTAACATTTCACTATCTGTATGCATCAACTTCTCCTCCCATCCTGTGTCCTGTCCTTTTTCTTTACCAAGGCTAACTTTTCAAATTACCCTTGGTCTTTTTCCTTCCCATTTCACATAGGGCCTTGCTCTTTCTTTATTGAGTCTTTTTTCCTTTGTCAGGCTCCTCACCCAAACCTACCAACAATCTCGTCTCTTTTATTAAAAACACCTTCCTTCAACTTGATTATTCACTCAAACTGTGGTGCCATCTCTCTCCTTCTGATACCAACTTTTAAAAAGGCTTATACACTGGTACTGTTCATTTCTCCGACACCTGTTCACTCATTAACCCCTGAAAACATGACTAAAGCTATAACATTTCACTGAAATCCCTCTCCAAGGTCACCGATGACCTCCCCGTTAGCCCTGTCCAGAGATAGCTTCTCAATCCTTATGGTTCTTAACACCTGAAACATTTGATATTGTTGTTGATTTCTGGCTTATTGAAACTCTCTTTTCCCTTGGGTTTCTGTGATAACTAAACTCTCAATCAGAATTCTCTTACCTCACTGACTCCTTCTGTGTTTTCTTTTCCTCTTCCTACCCATTAAACACTACCAAGATTCTTTATACACACAGTATAGTGTGTGTGCATATATGTATATATACATATATTGTGACATAGATGTGTGTGTGTGTGTGTGTGTGTGTATGTGTGTGCATTCTTTCTCTTAGGGATCTCACATCTGAACTGAGGACTGATAACTCAGTAGAGGCAAGTAGCTAGGAACTAATTATGTAAACAAAAGGATTGATACATTCCCCTTTTGGACCTTTTGCACTTTTCCCTCCTAGAAGTGTGTGTGGCAAGAAATCTTGGAGGTGCTGATTTGGAGGAAGAGCCAATGGCCACTTCCCTTGCTTCCCCCTTACCATGTGTACCTGAGTACATAGGGCCTATCTCTTTTGCTTTAATTTGTTCTTGGTCTTAAATGAATAAATATCCTGAAAAAGAATTGGTCCGAGATTGTGACCTTGAGAATTATGAAAACTTGAAAGAGCCACCAGAAATCCTCTTACCAAGTGGAATTGGTAAAATAGAACACCAGAGACATTAGCAGCAGACCGATGAGCCAATTCAGCTGATGGATAAGGTCATGCATTCATAGCTGATGTCATGTCCCCTAAAGTTAATTTGATGGGGATCCTATTCTCCTCAAGGACCTTGTGTATGCAAGGGGAGAGTGTAGCTTGGAGGATTTTTAAAAAAACTATTTTATACACACACATCTACGTATATACATAGATGTATGTGCATATTTGTATACATATATGTGTATGCGTGCACACACACATATTATAGTTAGTTATATATAGTATAGTGTTATATACGTGTACATACACATATGTATATACATGTATGTGTGTATATATACATATGTGTACATATACATACACACATACTTTGTCATTGGTCAGTTGTTTCAGTAGTGGCTGACTCTTTGTGACCTTATTTGGGGTTTTCTTGGCAAAGATACTGGGTTTGCCATTTCCTTCTCCAGCTCATTTTACAGATGAGAAAACTGAGGCAAACAAGGTTAAGTGACTTGCCCAGGTTCACACAGCTAATAAGTATCTGAGGCCATATTTGAACTCATGTCCTCCTGACTCCACGCCTGGTTCTCTATCCATTTCACTATGTAGCCGCCCATATTCACACACACACACACACACACACACACACACACGTGCACTCATGCACTTGTGCACATACAGGTACGTATACATACACACAGGTAAATATAATTTCAACTGGTTGATAGTTGTTGGGGGGAACACTGGATGGGGGCTCATGAATATTAGAAGCCACAATCCCTCAGGGTTATATTTAGAATTCTGAGGGGGAAAGCAGTCAGTTTCCTCTGGGCAATCTGCCAGTGTTTATATGGGAGTTGGGAGAATGAGACCAGAGAGAGTGTTAATTCGCTAATTAACAGCTAAATTGATCAGGAAAGGCCCATGTAAAAGTTAGCATCTGAGCTATACTTTGAAGAAGTTAAGAATTTTACCAGGCATAAGTGAAGAAGGATTGCAATCAATTATTAATATTTTACTTGATAATAATATACTTTAATTCAGAAGAAGGGAGAAAGAGGACAAGCATTTATTAAGCTCCTACCATGTTCTAGGCCTTGTGCTAAGCACTTTCACAAATATTATCTCATTTGAGCTTCATAACAACCCCATCAGGTGCTATTGTTATCACAATTTTTATAGTTGAAGAAACTTAAGCAGATAAAAATTGAGTGACTTGCCCAGGGTCACAGTGCTAGTAAGTACCTTCTGATAGATTGGAACTCAGGTCTTTCTAGGTAGTAATAGTAGTGGCAGTAGTGGCAGTGGTGGTAGTAGTAGTGGTAGTAGTAGTAGCAGTAGTAGTAGTAGTTGAAGTAGCAGTAGTAGTTGTAGTGAAAAACCCTCTAATCAAACCATAGTTTTGCTTTGTTTGTATAACATTTCAGTTATTTAGACATAAAACATTCTGGTATGATTTTTTTTAAACACTCTGTTATCTGTTGATCGAGGGGTTCAAGCTAGAGAATAGTAAAAAAGACTTTTCCAAGTCCTAAGAGTGTCCAATTATTGAAGAACTCTGCTCTAAACTTCCTGTGGGAATACTGACAAACAAAAGTTAGGGTTGGGGAAGCAGCATTTAAATTATAAATCTTCATCAAATGTTTGCTAGGATCACTAAAAGCAATCAGGAATATTGTGGGTTACTCTGAACAAGTTTCTTCTCTTGATAGAGGAATAAAGTAATGAAGTAAAATTTTAAAACAATAATCTATTTCTTCTTTTCTTTTAACCCTTTAACCTTGACAGACCTAGTTCAGATTTTGGTGGTAGGAAGGAGGTCAGGGTTTCTCTTTCCAACAATTTGCTCAATGACCCAATTTTTTAAAGCTGGTCTAGGGATGGAGCCTATTTTAGGTTCTGTCATTGACTATTGGGCTGTGAAACTGGATATTTCAGGAACCAATCCTAAATAGCACAAAGGGTGCTTTCCACACAACAGAAGAATGAGGGCGACTTTCAATACTGTCCTTGACCAACTCTCAGGAGTTCTCATTCCTTGACCCAGGTCTAAAGACAACAATACTCATTCATCCCCCTTTCCATGGCTATCCTAACACTCTTGTATTGATGGCATGAGATCAATGTGCTGCCTGTCCAAGGAGTACTTGCAGTGTAAAACACAAAGGAATTGATTCCACTCAACCCCCCTGTTTTGTAATCCTAAAATTATCTTAATACTGGAAGAAAACTTAAGTGATGCAGTGGAGAAATTGGATCTGGAGGCAAGAGGACCTGAATTGAATCAGGGCTTCAGACACTTAATAGCTGTGTGACCTTAGGCAAATCATTTAACCTCTATTTGCCCCTGTTTCCTGACCTGTAAAATGGGGATAATAAAAGCCTCTACCTCTCAGGTTTGCTGTGAAAATAAAATAATGTTTGTAACGTTTTTTGCAAAATTTAAGGTGTTATACAAATGTTAGCTGCTGCTGTTACTGCCGCTACTACCACTGTTCACTTCCCAGGTCTATGATGGAGCCAGCTCAAACCTGCTTACAAGAGCCAGATGTTAAATTTTCAGTGTGACTATCTAAACCTTGGAAATTGGCAAGCTACAAAACAAGGCTTGATTTATTGTTTTGTTGAATATGTAGACTTAAGAAATTAGTGGAAAAAATGTCCATAATGTAGATTAAATTTCAAAGTGTTTTGTAAGCACTTTTAGTGGGAAAAGCAATTATTAAACATTTGCCAGCGCACCTCTACTTGTACTTAAACAAAAATTCCCTTTAGAACATTCAGCAAGTTGTTATTCAGCCTTTACCTAAGGACCTCTGATGAAGAAAGTGCTACCATCTTCTGGTGAAGCCTGTTCCACTTTTGGATAGCCCTGAGGGAGAGTCACTTAAACCTGTTTCCCTCAGTTTCCTCTTCTATAGAACAAGCTGGAGAAGGAAATGGCAAACCACTCCAGTATTTTTCCCAAGAAAACTCAAAAGGGGGTCATGAATGGTCGGATGTGACTGGAAAAAAATGCTCAGAAAATATTGCAAATATCTCCTCCTCTAATGCCTAAAACCTACCACTAGAAAGAAAGCTTAATTCATGAAGTCGTAGGGGCGAACTTATAAAACTCTTGGTTTGACTTCTTTATTTTAAAGCTAAAACTACGGTTGGTTGGATGGTTCAGAGGTTTTTCTCCTGCTATACAGTGAGACACTATTCCTTAATGTGAGAAAGTTATCAACTCCTCTTTTCTCATTAGAGGAAATACAGGCAAGTTTGAAAAACTTAGCTGCAAAGGAGCCCAGCAGAGATAAACCTTGGCCATCAAGTGAAATAGCTGAGAGTTCTGAGTGAAAGGCAGCCAGGATATTAGATGGAGCCTAGGAAAGAAGCTGGAAAGGACTGTAAATTCAAAATTTCAGAGTAGTGGTTGAAGCAAAAGTGAGGAATTTCTTGCTGGCTAGGATTCTAGAATTCTTTTGAACAAAATCACTGAGTTTTGGAAGGGTTGTAGTTGGGTAGGTTCTCAAGTTGGCAAACTAGTGTGCAGAGTGCTTTCAATGACCCAGGTCAAGTTGATGTTCAGTCACAAGATGAACTCTGTGCATATTTGAAATAGGGAGCTGTCAATGAGGTTTGACTCGATAGGCCATAAATCATAGGCCTTAGAATCTTAGAGTTGGAAGGGACTTGATAGGTTATCTCAAGTGCAACTCTTTTATTTTATAGACGAAGATGAGACCCAGAGAATGAAGTGATTTCTCCAAGAATATACAGTGAATAGCAACACCTGGCTTTGAATCTAAATTTTTTTGACTCTAAATCTTAACTCTTTCCACTATCCCAAAAGCCCTGCCTCAACCCTCTGTAAGAAGTGTCTTCTCTACTTTTCTACCAGAGCTTGAAATTTCCACCATTAAAGTCTTTCCTTTGGGTTAACTCACTTCCTTATTAAAACGCAATTATGTTCAAATGGATGTTAAACCACAAACTCCTTAGCAAATGCAGTTATCCCTTCCACAGCAAGGAGGTTAGGGACATGGTACCCTGGTGATCTGGAAAATCTACATAAAATTTTTGGCTCTCCCTTTATGATTTAAATGACACAAGATACAAGAAACTGGAGATGCAAAGACCACCGTGAGATCACCAGGAGATGTCACATGGGAGATTTCTGTAAACATGTTTACACAGTTCTTATACTATACA
This sequence comes from Trichosurus vulpecula, assembly GCF_011100635.1. Taxonomy (NCBI): domain Eukaryota; kingdom Metazoa; phylum Chordata; class Mammalia; order Diprotodontia; family Phalangeridae; genus Trichosurus; species Trichosurus vulpecula. Next base: position 268,080,994 of record NC_050575.1, on the reverse strand, counting down.
TTTAATTTTAAGAAAAAAAATTCACAATTAATTTCTTATGCTGATCCATGATATATTGAAATCCATGATAGGGAAAGTCGTGATATGGAAGGGATAACTGTAATCATCTATTAACAATAGTTAGTTTATTAAATTAGCAAGCAGGGCTTTCAAGGAAGAGAATGGGGAGAATTAACAGGCAATGGAGAAAGCTCCAGACTAGGATGATAATAGTCCTTATTTTTGTCTCTAGAAAGGATTTGATGTGAGGAAACCAGTAATGAGTTTCCCTATTGCTGCTTGGGGACTTTGTAGAAACCACTCTTCCCTTCCTTTATCTATCATGTTCCCTTCACCAGTCACCTAAGTTGAGCAGAACCTACCAAGAAAAGAGAGAAACACCATTCTATCAAGCTCCCTCCGCTAGTGCTTCATGTGAGTTCTATTGATCCCACTTCAAAACATCTCATATATGTCCCCTTCTCTCCTCTAATGCTGTAGCCATTAGCTTAAAAGGGCCAGGGTCTCCCATTGCATCCTGGTCCATCTCCATTCATCCTGATGAATTTCAGGTCACTGCACCCAGATGGCTCTGGAGGAGGAAGTGAGGCTGGTGACCTTACACAGCCCTCCCTCACTCAAATCCAAGTCAACTGCAAGTCATGTCATCGTCTCCCTGATATCATGGTCCTCTTTGAGGATGAAGGACAAACACAACAAGAACCATTTCCCCCACTTTGGACATTTTTATCGCCTGCCCCCCACCCCCATATTTGGAATTCTCTCCCTCCTCGTCTAGGTCTGCTGACTTACCTGGCTTCCCTCAAATCTCAGCTAAAATTCTATTTTCTGCAAGAAACCTTTGAAGAAAGAAGCCTGCCTCCTGAGATTATCTCCAATTTATCTAATTTGTAGTTCGTGGTTTGCATGTTGTCTCCCCAATTAGACTGTGAACTGCTTGAGAGTAGGAACAATTTCTTTTTGCCTTTATTTATATTCACAGAGTTTAGCATAGTGCCAGGCACACAGTAAGCATTTAATAAATGCTTTTGACTGACTGATATGGGAGAGAATTGATTTTTTTTTTAACTAAAAAGGTACATAGGAGGAGATGATGTAGTTGATTTCTGAATGTTAATTTTTTCTCCTTCTCCCCCGACTCCAACCCTCCAGTCATAGAAAACCAAAGGGCAAAAAACAAAGTAAGCATGTATACCCTAATAAAGTGTTGAACTAGCTAGGGCCGCTTTACAAAGACTGAAAAATTTCTTTGACGAAAGCCTAGATTGGCTGGGCAAAGACTGACCATGCCCCTACATGATCCTTAGAAGATAAACAATTTGAGAATCAACTCTTTGAAGCAATCCAGATAAGGGATAGCTTTATCCCTGGGTTTATAACAGAGTTCAGTAGTATTTTCTCCATTTATTGACCCCCACCCACCTCATCAGCCAAAGAATCTAGCTGCAGAACTACTTTCCTAGTGGTAGAAAGAGGAATACTGGATGGGAATAGCTTTGTATAGGAGACCTGCTATACCGAGGGTTCTTTACATGTTTTTTTTTTGGGGGGGGGTGCAATAGACCCATTTGTCAGTCTGGCAAAACCTATGGACCCATTCTTTCCATGATTTTCTGAAATGCATAAAATAAGCTACATAGGATTACAAAAGAAAGCTACTATATTGAAATATGGTTATACATTTTTTTTTAAGTTCATGGCTCAGGTTAAGAATCTCTGCCTTGAACAACAATAATAGCAAAAAGGCAGCAGAGGAGGATATTTTCTTATTTCCTTACCTCCCTCTTCCTCCCACACCCGTCCTGGGTGGGGTGGGGAGGAAGCTGAATGAAGATTCCAGGATTACTGAAAGGACATTGCTCTTGAGTTGCCTTAACCAATATGAATTCCCTAATGTATGTGCCTCATTACTAATGTATTCTGTTTTCTCTCTTCCTATAGACATTGCCATAGGTTTGGGGGGAACATATTGTAACTATGTTTTTACTATGAGCTTTTAGTTAATGCCGTTGCTTTGGGCTGACTATGCCTGTGGACTGATGGTTAAGCAGAAACTCCATAGAGGTGGGGAGATAATTCTTCAAATACAGTTTTAAGAGTATGAACTATTAGATTCACAATTACGTTTAGGATCTGAGGTAGCAGCTATCTCAGGAAGGCCCAATGCACTAGGATGAATATGAGCTGGGGGAGTAGCCCAGAGATTGCATTACAAATATATGCCCCACATCTCCTAGGAGGTAGTAAATTACTTGAGTGCAAGGATTTTGCCATACACCTTTTCACAACTAGCACAGAGTATACTTCATGACTGATATAATAGCTAATATTTATATAGTACCTACTATGTGCCAGACCTGGGGCAGCTAGGTGGTACGATAAATAGAGCTTGGAGTCAAGAAGATCTGAATTCAAATCCACTAACTGCATGACCCTGGGCAAGTCATTTAACCCCTATTTGCCTCAGTTCCTCATTTGTAAAAATGGAGACATACTAGAGATGAAAATGGCAATTCACTCCAGTATCTTTACCAAGAAAACTCCAAATGGGGTCATGAAGAGATGGGTACAACTGAAATGATTGGATAACAACAATAACATCAACGTACATGTACATATGAAAGCTCTTAGCTTCAAAAGGCCAAGATCTCCCACTCCATCCAGGGCTATCTTCAGTTGTCCTGATCTGTATCTTGCCACTGAACCCAGATGGCAAAAGTGCCCAGAGGAAAAAGAACCCAGAGGAAAAAGTGAGGCTGGTGACCTTGCATAGATCCTCCCTCACTTAAATCCAATTCACCTGGAAATCATGGCATCACTTTCCTGATGTCATGGTCCTTTTTGAGAAGGAAGGACAAAGGACAGCAGCAGCAGCAGCAACAACCACAACAACATGTAGATATGCATGTATAGTGGGTTCACTGAATTTACTTTGCTATTTACTTCAACAGAGCATCTATGATTCTTCCTGTTTTGGTATTACTTTTAACAATGTGAGTAATAACTTTTTAACTGTTGGGTCATGTTTTATTAGTTACTCTGGCCAAAAATGTTCCTTACCCTGCAGTCAAACATTGGTAAAGAGCCGCTCTCTTTTTGGCTAGATTGGTTCTTGGTTAAAAGACATGAAGTCCAACAAAGTCCATTCCAGAGAATACATACTTAAGGTCTTTTCAGCTATGGACCAGCCAGAGCTTGTGGTTCACTGGCACAAATCTTTGAGACCCATGATTGATTCAGTCTTGTCAGATTAAATCCCTATATGAGGCAGTTTCGATAACTTATGGTGGATCTGGCACTAGACATGGAGTCAGTTAGACCTAGGTTCCAATCCTGCCTCATGCACTTAGGCTGTATGACTTTTGGCAACTCTCTTAACCGTTCTATGCCTCAGTTTCCTCATCAGGAAAACAAAGGGGTTGGAATAGATGGCTTCTATGGGCCTTTCCAACTCGAAATCTATGATCCTGCGATCCAGACTAACAGTAGATTGCCTGATGGATTCACTAACATAACCCCACAGAACCCCAAAGAAATTCTACCAAGCCCAGGAACCATCCGAATTTAGCTTGTTTATGTTTGGTGCATCCAAAAGGTATTTGGGGTCTACTTGTAGTAATTGCTGCATTTGAAAAAAAGCTCCAGTTCCCCTTTCCCTTGCTGAGTATTAAGCAGTGTTAGTTCTAACTTCTGGAGGCACTTGGAACCAACCTAAAGTGCCAGGGATGGTTGCCTTTCTGGGAACAGCCTCAGTGATACTTTGCGTCTCAGAGAACAGAGTATCCTGCCAAAGCTGATACACACAGGTAGCTCTGTATTTTTTTCTGTGTATGTACCCCACATGGTTTGCATATTATCAATGAATCTTTAGGTTTGGGATTGTGGGGCTATTAAATCAATGTTATGATGAAAGAATGGAGTTTTGTCTTCAGTAGAGACACATGAGAACAGACGTAGTTAAATATACAAATACAGGAAGGATCTGTGGAATATCAGCTCCCAGAAACTCCTCGGATCAATATGCATCAAAAATGGTTAATAACTTAGTAGATAAATACTAGAGAGATTAAGTGGTTTACCCAAGGTCACAAAATTAGTAATTGTCAGGTAGGGTTTGAATCAAGGTTTTCCTTTTATAGAGCTAATACTTGTAAATCATTTAGCACAGTGCCTGCCACCACATAGTATGTGCTTAGAAAATGTTTGTTCCATTCCCTCCTTTCCTTTCCTGACTCCAATCAAAGCACCCTTCACCGTGCTATAGGTAAATACCTATGTTTAAAATAATCATCCTGAGCCAGAGCCATAATTGATTAGAAGGAATAGAGAGAGGGGGCCGTATCGCATTTGTGAAATAGCATGTCACTTTCAATGACCCCAAGCTGCTTCCTAAAACAAAACTTACTATATTAAGTACTGATCTTTCCCTAGTAATGCTATATCACTGTGAATCATGGACTACTGCCATCTTAAAAGCATCTAAACTTGTGACCCAGGGGACAACAGAGACTTAGGTTGGACCATGCAAATATTTTGTTTGATCATAGAAATATTACCAATGACATTTTATATAAAAGATCAGACAGGAAATGAATAATTGGAAAAAAAGATATGGGCCACTCATGATTATGTAGATGTTTGTGTGAGAAGAGCGACCAAAATTACATAGGATAAGCAGGTTTTCAATACATATCACTTATATAGCAATACACACGCAATACATATCAGTGAGAGCATGGATTTGTTTAAGTTCAATGGTGATAATAATCATGATAGAAATAATGATTTTTGAACCCAGAAAAATAAAAAAAAATGATCTATAATTTCTTAATGGGTTTCAGAAAAAAAAATCAACATAGACAGAATTGTTCCAAGGCCAAAAGGCATTAGAAAGGTAGGAATGGCACACAGGCTCATTCAAAAGAAGAAATGTGATCTTGCCCTGAGTTAACTAAATTTGAATTTTGAGCTAAACCTGAGTGAAAGGTTGTTCCCAATGGCTTAAAGTCTTCCTGATTGTATTTTCTAAGTCTTAAACAGCCCTATTTGACTACAAATCTTGAGCATTCAGCTCTGAGAGGATAGAATAGCATCACGGCTAGCATTTTAGACTTGAACTCCATGAGCTTGGGCTGGGCAATTGGAAATAGGAAGAGAATTACCATGGAATTTGACTTTGTCCTTGGCTGGAAGGCTGGTTTTCCTTTTCTGTGTCCATTTGTCCTAAATAAGTTCACATACAATAACATAGGGCCAAGGAATTCCCTGCCTGAACTAAGGGATTTGGCTATCACCAAGAAGCACCTGGGGAAATGTACCTACATATGGTTTCAATCTTTTTCTCGGATAACCCCCAAATTACCCTTTAACAGGTCACGTGATAAACATCAACATCATGCTTTTCTCACAAATCTGACACCTACGTTTGCCCAAGGCTACTACAGTATAGCCTGGAAAGTTAAATTGGAAGCATGTATTTGGGAATGACACCTGGGAGGGGGAAGATACCCTCAAAGGCTGTACCCCCCATTAAAGGATTAGAACACTCTAAAATACACATCAGCTCACATATTCTATCAGCAAAGCAGAAAAAGAGATTTAGAGTAACATTTTGTTCCCATTAGACACTCGAGTGAAGCATTAAACTCTTTATTACCTTTTGTTCCTGTAAAAGTGGTCCTGGGAAAATTGGTAACTAAAGGCAAATTTTTCTTCACGTTTTCCCTGCCCCCGTAAGCCATTAGATTCATCCTCCTTGGGTTCATAGGAGTTCTTCAATTTCCTACAAAAATAGTTTCAGATCTAGAAGAAACCTGAGAGACCACATGGTCTAAACACCTTACTTTGCATGTGAAGAAACTGGGGCCTGGACATGTTAGAGGCTTGCTCTAGATCATCACAGTTAGCAGTAGAGCTATGACAAAAACCCAGACGCCTAAGTTCTCCTTTCATTATGCTGTATAGTTTCCCATAAGCTGTAGAAAAACTAGATCTAGAAGACAAATGTTATATGTTTCAAGCTAGCTGACAAACTTGACCAACATCCTGATTTCACAAGGAAATAAAAAAGAAACCTGGAGTAGGATCATAGGAAGTAGGTTTTAAGCTGAAAAGGAACTTAGAGGTTATCTAGTCCAATTCTCTCACTTTACAGATGAGGAAACTGAGGCCCAAAGAGGTGTGGGCAACTTATCTATGATCACACAGGTTGTGAGAGAGCCAGGATTTAAACTGGGGTCATCTGACTCCAAATCCAGTGTTCTTCCCACTGGGCTCACTGCCTCCCAAAAGACATGTGATTATTTAAGTTAGGTGCTTAATTTTGGGGTAACTTGATTTTCTCAACCACCACTCAGAAACTGGGTTAGCAAGCAGAGTAGATAGCTATCTCTATGGTGTTCATGAGAGGCAGCATCAGCTAAAAGCTAGGGATACAAAAAAAGGCAAAAGACAGTCCCTGACCTCATGGAGTTTACAGTCTAATGGGGAAGACAACATGCAAACAAATAGGAAAGCACTGGAATTAAGAGAGGTTAGGGATGACTTTCTGTAGAAGGTGGGATTTTAGTTAGTTCTTAAAGGAAGACAGAAAGGTCAGTAGCTGAAGTGGAGGAGGGAGAACCCTCCAGCCCTTTGGCTGTATCACCAGATAAATATTCAGCCTGTAAAAAGTCACTTAGTCACTTTGCCTTCAATTTTCTCATGTATAAACTGAAAGAATTGGACTAGACCAGGAGCGACAAACAAAGAGACTTTGGGTTGTGACACTCCTGACCTGTAGTCAAAACCAGATGAAATGTAATTGGAAGATAACGAAATGCATAAAAATACAACAGAACATAAATAATGTTAACATGTGGTTTTCTGGTTCAATACAAGGCCAGCAGGGATCCTTATGTACAGTTTAGAGGCCCCTGTTTCTATTTGAATTTGATGCCACTGAATTAGTTGACATCCAAGGTCCCTTCCAACCCTAATCTTTTCTAACCAATAAGGAGGAAACATGAATTAACTCTTTGTTGGCCATTATTTTTGATGTTGGATTATTAAGTCTTTAATGGAGAGAGAGAGAGAGAGAGAGAGAGACAGAGAGAGAGAGAGAGAGAGAGAGAGAGAGAGAGAGAGAGAGAGAGAAGCAGCTAGCCAGTGCATAGAGCACTGGGCTTGGAGGTCGGAAGAGGTCAAGCATGGCCTCAGACTCCTACTAGATGTGTGACCGTGGCCAAGTCCCTTAATCTCTGTTTGCCTCAATCCACTGGAAAGGAAATGGCAGACCACTCCAGTATCTTTGCCAAGAAAACCTTATGGGGTTGTGAAGAGTCAGACACCACTGAACGACTGAACAATAACTTCTGTGAGTGTGGTGCAGTCATAGAGTAGACCTTGTGAAGGCTATTGACTAAGGACCTGGGGCCTTAACAAAGAATCTAAATAGAAATAAAGACAGTATGTTCTGCCCTCTTCATTTCATATGGTATCTGGGTGAGGCTTGTAGAGCTAAATGTACAGACTTGAGTGGCTTTCAGAAAATAGGAAAGAGGAACTTGAGAGCCTCGGATATTGTACAGACAGTAGAAGTTTTTGGCTGCAACAACATGTGTTTAAGAGCAAAATCTTCCCCCTTCTTTGCCCACCTGGCACAGATCTCCTTACAGATCCTCCTTTTAAACAGGAATGAGCAGATTGCCTGAGCAATAAAAATGAGGACATAGACTGTTTCCTAAAGATTAATGATTAGTTGAAAACAAAGATAGCTCCAAGTAAAAAATATCTATTCTCAGCCTACCTTAGTCTCCCAGCCTCCTCCCCCACCCCACCCCAGCATCTTGATATCACCCCAATAAGTATTTTCAACGTTAGCAAAAAACTTGGAAGACATTGGGCCTCACAGGAATTCTAACATAAGGGAGGAAAGCAGGACATGAGGTTTACCCAAAATATTCCTCCCCCCCCACCCCAGATCTGTGATTTCTCCCTTGTAGGGAATTCCAAGTCTGTAAACTTTCTCCCCTGATAAAGACTGGAAATCAGTAAATAAGTATTTATTAAGCACCTTCTATATACCAAGTATGGTACTAAGTACTGGACTTACAAGAGCAAGAAGAATAATTCTGTCTCACAGGGAATTCACATTCTAACTCCTTTCAAATGGGCTGATCAAGAGAAGTGCTACTCGCTCACCCTCACACAACTCGTATGTGTGTCATAGGTGTGACTTGACCAAAGTCTTCCTGACTCCAAGATTAGTTGTCTATCCACTGTCACACTCCCTCTCATTACTCTCAAGACCAGTGCATTTACATGGGATATTTTCTTTCCTAATGCTCCTCAAGACTCAAAGTCAGAGGACAGCCACCATGATTCATTCCCTGGGAAGGCTTTATTTTCTCTACCCTTCTCATACAGAAGATCCCTTATTTAAATTTCAGTCTCTTCTTTAGATCTCCTATTTAATTAGGATGTTGTGAAAGTTAACACTGAAAACATGCCTGAGGTAGATTTAAAATTCTCTTTTCTTCAAGGTGAGAGGTTCCCCACATCACCTGAAAGGTGTTTTGAAGAAAGCCAAGCAAAAGTGTATCTACTGTTTCCTTTAACCAGTAGATCAGCCCCTAGTTGTGAAAAGGAGGGCACAGCACATTGGTCACCCACTGGTGCAGTGAGTGTGACATATTCCCACAAACAGCTGGAAATAATTTATAAAATTCTGAACTTTACTGATTCTGAATTCTCATCATATAGATGACTGTTGGATAAAAAAAGATATTCCAGAGTTTTTTTTTTGAGGGAGGAAGGCAGGGCAATTGGGGTTAATTGACTTGCCCAAGGTCACACAGCTAGTAAGTGTGTCAAGTGTCTGAGGCTGGATTTGAACTCAAGTCTTCCTGACTCCAGGGCCAGTGTTCTACTCACTGTGCCACCAGGCTGCTCCCAGAGATTTTTTTTTTTGCAAAGAACAAGAAAGAATAGTATAAAATAGATTGGTATTTAACATACCTAAATGCTAGATTGCATAGTGGATAGAGTACTAGGCCTGGAGTTATGAAGACTAAACTTTCTGAGTTCAATCTGACTTCAGATACTTCCTAGCTATGTGACCCTGGGAAAGTCACTTAAACCTGTTTGCCTCAGTTTCCTCATCTGTAAAATGAACTGGAGAAGGAAATGGCAAACCACTACCAAGGATACCCCAAACGGGGTCACAAAGAGTTGGACATCACTGAAACAACTGAACAACAAATTTAAGGGGCAGAAAGTGGGTGAAGCCTAGTACTCAGTTTGGTTAAAATAAAATGAATTTAGATTGAAGCAATACTGTTTTCCCAACTGCCAACATTTCATAACTGCATCCAACAACAAAGAAAAGTAATATGCATGCTGAATTCCCTCCCCACTACACCCCCCACCCCTCCCCCATTTGAGTGTCATGGCTAACCCATTCTGTCTGGAAGGCACATCTAGACTCATCTTTCAATAGTATAATTAAATATACTTAAGTTCCCTGCACAATTATTGGTATCTGGTGTGAATTAGGTTACATTGACTTGTTCCTTCTCTCAACTTTAACCTCCCTTCCTCACTTAGCTCCCTGTACACAACAGAATCAGAAATTAATGCTGAAAGGAACATAGCTTTGGATATCTTCACACAGGTTTTAATACAGACTAAAATCTCTTAGTCTTTACTATCTTTTTATCCATTTATTCCCCTCCTGCTTCACAAATGTTACTTCCATCACAGGAATGCCCCAAGTATTTCAAGTTCTTTTTAGTTTTCCATAAAATATTGAGCCTTGGTTATCCAGTCAGTAGGCAGCAGTCTGACTGGTTGCCAAGAGGAAGATGAAAACTCAAGACGGGGAAATGTCCAATTAGAAGACATTTGGCGCAAGAAAAATACGAAGAGGAAGGCTATCCCTTTTCTGAGAGGCTATCCCTTTTCAGTGGACCTGGCACTATTGCTAAAAAACCTATCCAGTCATTTTGTAAGATAATGCTCTATCTATTTCCATGACACATAGTAAAATAGTATGGATTGTTGGTTGCTTGGGTGGTTACAAAAAGGGGTAAGGGAGGGGAAAAGGAGAAGGGGAGAGGAGGAAGGGTCACAGTGGAATTAAACAAAGCTCTTAGGCACCCTACAGATAAAGCCTGCAGGGAAACTGACTTGCTCATACAGACTTGGCTCACCTGCACAAGGCAGTCGAAAATTGTTGGCTGTCCCACCCAGCTGCCTAGGACACAGAAAATGCACACTGTACTCTTTCTACCTGCTTAGACTGACACGTATTGCATAAGAAGGGGCTCCTGTTTCAGTTGGAACAAAGTTGGTTCAGGCTTCTTGAAGCTGTAGGTAGTCTATAGTCAGAGATGTTCACCTTCTCTCATCGCCAAACTTGCAAAAAAGTCTATACACTTCCAGGCAGAATGTTTCCAAGCCCACACCAAAATGATGCCCAGGTGGTAACAAAAGTCACACATGTTCGAAAACGAGAGCTCCCAGAACCCTGAAGAACAAGAATGCTTAATCTATACCGCGGATACTTAAGAGTCTATTCATGTTATATCGGTGACATGATGCATTGGGTAGAATGCTAGGCTTAGATTCAGAAAGATTTGGGTCTGAATCCTGCCCAGGACGCTTACTAGCTGTGTGACCCTGGTCAAGTCACTTAAGCTTCCTAAGCCTCAATTTTCTTTGTCTGTAAAATGTGACTGCTAATAATAACTCTAGTATTTACCTCACAGGGTTGTTGTGAAATAAATGAGATATTTCTGAAATGCTTTGCAAATCTTGAAAGGAAAAAAACCCTGTCAGTTATAATAATGATAAAAATTATCATTCGTGTTTGTATATTATAGGCAAGAGAAATTCTTTGGGATATACTACTAGTAAGTGGAATGATTTGTTGGAAAACTGAAGTGAGAAGCAAAGTCTAATTATTGAACTAAGGCCCTAGATCACTTTGACTAAGTTTCATTACAGAATACTACGAACAAACTAATATTTTCAAGGGAATGACACTTTGGGGAGGTCATGTAACACAGATATTATAAACAGAGGGTCTTACATTATGATAGTTCCAGTTCTCTAGATTCTCCAAATTTTAATCTCACTAATTCTCACAACTATCTCCATCAGGATTTTCCTCAGCATGTCAAAGAGAGACTTTTCAACAGGGTTGTGAGTTGGATAAGTGAATAGTCTCTAGAACCTAATCCTAATCCTGAAGGTCAATTAATTGGATCCTGTTGGTCTTGGAAAGAAAGTGAATTCCACATTTAGGCAACCTTCATGGAAAATTATCTGCCTTTGGTTTTCTCTATTTCTATTTCAGTCAAATTCAAGTTTAATCATTAATTCACATCCTAAGACCATGGTCATTGGTCCAAGAACATTAAGGATTTCTCCATGAAATTCAACATCTTTAGCGGTCCGTAGGCAGGATATGGGATTATTAGAGCACGGCACAAAGAGGTTGGCTTATTCTGATAATGAGTCTTCTTAAGCAGATAAGCCACTATATTTATTAAAGAAGAAACTGCAGAACTGGGGGTTAGAGATGAGGAAGAGGAACACAAAACAAACCATGACTCTAAGGCTTAGTCTACACAATGTCCAATGAGAAGAATTCAGTCAAATTGGTTATTTAACATTACACTGACAAGAAAAAACACAAAACAGTTGTTTTTATCCAACTTAACACACATGGTTATGTGAACCTAAGTGACTCTAAGATGCATAGCATGACTCTAAAATTTTTCCCTCTAATTACATAATAAAAAGTTATGTATAGAGTCTTATGGAAGATATTTCATCCTTGGTCATTCTCTCCAGTTTGGAACATAGAATATATTAAGGGGTATAATATGAAAAAAAAACTGGAAAGGTAGGGAGATGATTTAAAAATTTTGGGCAGTACGGAGCCTTTGAAGATTTTTGAATAAGACATCGACATTATTACATTTATCTTTTAGGAGGATCAGTTGTGCAATGCTGTAGATGATAGATGGGAACCAGAAGGTGCTGGAATCAGGGAAACCGACTGGGAGATTATTGCAATAATTTAGACAAGAGGTAATGAGGGCTTGAACTAGATTAGGGGCTCATGAATGCAAAGAACGGTACAGATGAGAGAAATGTTGTGTGGGGTGGGTGGGATCCACAAAATTTGTGATAAATCAGATGTAACTCTAAGGCTGTCATCTTGGACAACTAGAAGCACAGAGGTGAGGGGTTTTGGGGAAGACCTGATTAATCACTATATAAAGATTTAGTTACAATGAACTTTCTGTCTCCTGGTCTTCTCCTTTTTAAAATGTGAATTCATTACCTGTATCACAGTTATCTCTCTATCCCAAATTCTGCCCTCATTTTTGAGGGCTTAAAAAATTCATGTCGAAGTCTTTTTGAACACTCTGATCTCTCATTCACCTGTCTCCTCAACTCTTATGGAAAATCTGGACTCTAATTCAGCCCTCCAAAAATATGGTCATGCCTTATCTCAATGTCATATGAAACTTCCTTTTTTTTCTTTTCCTCTTTCTCCTCTTCTTCATCCCTATCTCACTTAGGCTGGAGGCATAGCCTATGGGCCACTGGTGATTATCATGGGAGTTTTGATTTACTCTGTTTCTGACCTTATCCTATTTCTCTATCTTTATGTAGCTCAGTAGTCCTCTCTCTTGGGAACCAAACATATTGTGCCAGTTTTATCACAGACATCCAAATGGCTTACCACTCCATAGCTCAGAATTCCTGAACTCAAGCAATCCCATAGCCTCAGTCTTTCCAGTAGTTAGAATTATGTGTGGACTACCATAACTGTTATTATTGGATACATTTAGAGAAATTCATTCAATTATACAGACTGGATCTACTACAAATTCAAGTTGTCTAATCTCAATTGCCTCTAGCATGAAACACAAATTCCTTAACTTTTAAGGGCCTTTAAAACACTTCAAAATTTGTCTACAACCTCTCTGCCCAATCTTATTTTTCTTTTTCTTTTTTTTTTTTAAATGCAATTTATTTATTTAACATATTTGATTTTCAGCATTGATTTTCACAACAGTTTGAATTACAAATTTTCTCCCCATTTCTGCCCTCCCCCCCCCACTCCAAGATGGCGTATATTCTGGTTGCCCTGTTCCCCAGTCAGCCCTCCCCTCTATCACCCCCCTCCCCTCTCATCCCCTTTTCCCTTCCTTTCTTGTAGGGCAAGATAAATTTCTACGCCCCATTGCCTGTGTATCTTATTTTTTAGTTGCATACAAAAAGTTTTTTTGTTTTTGAACATCTGATTTTAAAACTTTGAGTTCCAAATTCCCTTCCCTCTTCCCTTCCCACCCACCCTCCCTAAGAAGTTGAGCAATTCAACCTAGGCCACACATGTATTATTATGTATAACCCTTCCACAATATTCATGTTGTGAAAGGCTAACTACATTTTGCTCCTTCCCAACCCATCCCGCTTTATTGAATTTTCTTCCTTGACCCTGTCCCCTTTCCAAAGTGTTTGTTTTGATTACCTCCACCCCCATCTGCCCTCCACTCCATCATCCCCCTGCCTTTTATTTTTTTTTTTATCTTCCTCCCTCTTCTTTCCTGTGGGGTAAGATACCCAACTGAGTATGTATGGTATTCCCCCTCAGGCCAAATCTGATGAGAGCAAGGTTCACTCATTCCCCCCTCACCTGCCCACTCCCCTCCTCTCCTAGAACTGCTTCCTCTTGCCTCCTTTATGGGAGATAATCCACCCCATTCTATCTCTCCCTATCTCCCTCTCTCAGTAAGTTACTCTCTCATCCCTTAATTTCATTTTATTTCTTTTAGCTATCTTCCCTTCATCCTCAACTCACCCTGTGTCTGCTCTCTTTCTTTTACATATATATATATATATATACACATACATACACATACATACATATACACATAGATACATGCATACATACACATTCACTTATATATATACATAAACATATATATATGCATATATATATATATATATGCATATTCCCTTCAACTACCCTAATACTGAGGTCTCATGAATCATACTCATCATCTTTCCATGTAGGAATGTAAACAAAACAGTTCAACTTTAGTAAGTCCCTTGCAATTTCCGTTTCTTGATTACCTTTTCATGCTTCTCTTGATTCTTGTGTTTGAAAGTCAAATTTTCTATTCAGTTCTGGTCTTTTCACTGACAAAGCTTGAAAGTCCTCCATTTTATTGAAAGTCCATATTTTGCCTTGGAACATGATACTCAGTTTTGCTGGGTAGGTGATTCTAGGTTTTAATCCTAGCTCCATTGACCTCCGGAATATCGCATTCCACGCCCTTCGATCTCTTAATGTAGAAGCTGCCAGGTCTTGGGTTATTCTGATTGGGTTTCCACAATATTCAAATTGTTTCTTTCTGGCTGCTTGCAGTATTTTCTCCTTGATCTGGGAGCTCTGGAATTTGGCAACAATATTCCTAGGAGATTTCTTTTTGGGATCTATTTGCGGAGGCGATCGATGGATTCTTTCAATTTCTATTTTGCCCTGTGGCTCTAGAATATCAGGGCAGTTCTCCTTGATAATTTCCTGAAAGATGGTATCTAGGCTCTTTTTTTGATCATGGCTTTCAGGTAGTCCAATAATTTTTAAATTATCTCTCCTGGATCTATTTTCCAGGTCAGTGGTTTTTCCAAGGAGATATTTCACATTGTCTTCCATTTTTTCATTCCTCTGGTTCTGTTTTATAATATCCTGATTTCTCATAAAGTCACTAGCTTCCACTTGCTCCAATCTAATTTTTAAAGTAGTATTTTCTTCAGTGGTCTTTTGGACCTCCTTTTCCATTTGGCTAATTCTGCCTTTCAAGGAATTCTTCTCCTCATTGGCTTTTTGGAGCTCTTTTGCCATTTGAGTTAGTCTATTTTGTAAGGTGTTGTTTTCTTCAGTGTATTTTTCAGTATTTTTTTGGGTCTCCTTTAGCAAGTCATTGACTTGTTTTTCATGGTTTTCTCGCATCCTTCTTATTTCTCTTCCCAATTTTTCCTCTACTTCTCTAACTTGCTTTTCCAAATCCTTTTTGAGTTCTTCTATGGTCTGGGGCCAGTTCATGTTTTTCTTGGAGGCTTTGGTTGTAGGCTCTATGACTTTGCTGTCTTCTTTAGGCTGTATGTTTTGGTCTTCTTTGTCACCAAAGAAAGAATCCAAAGTCTGAGACTGAATCTGGGTGCGTTTTCGCGTCCTGGCCATATTCCCAACCAACTAACTTGACCCTTGATCTTTTCAGTGGGGTATGACTGCTTGTAGATTACAGAGTTCTATGTTCTACGTTTGGGGGGGAGGTGCCAGCTCTGTCAGAGCCGCACTCCTCCTTCCCCAAGGACCCCCAGTCCAGACTGGGCTCAGATCTTCGGCAGGCTGTGCACCCCTGCTGTGATCCGCCACTTAATTCCCCCCACCAGGTGGGCCTGGAGCCGGAAGTAACAACAGCTGTAGCTGCCCCACCTCCGCTGCCCCCGGGGCTGGAAGCCGAACTGTGAACTCCTTCCACTCCCGCAGCTTTTCCCACTAACCTTCTCCGCAGTCTTTGGTGTTTGTGGGTCGAGGGGTCTGGTAACTGCTCACGTATTCAGGGCGCTAGGGCCCCCTCCGCCCGGCTTCTGGTCTGGATCGTCCATGCCGCTCAGGCTGGGCTCTGCTCCACTCCGTTCCCAGCTCCCAGCTCCCAGCTCCCAGCTCCGTGTGGAATAGAGCTCACCCAGAGACCATCCGGGCTGTCCTGGGCTGGAGCCCTGCTTCCCTCTGCTGTTCTGTGGGTTCTGCCGTTCTAGAATTGGTTCAGAGCCACTTTTATAGGTTTTTGGAGGGACTCGGTACGGAGCTCACTCTAGTCCGTGCTTACCAGCCGCCATCTTGGCTCCGCCCCCCCAATCTTATTTTTCAATGAATTCTCTTTAGAGTTTCTATATTAGAACTAAATGGGGCTCCTCATTGTTTTCTGAACTCTGCATTTTCTCCCCACTTTCTGTCATGTGGTCTTCCATTCCTAAAGTGCCTTCCATCCCTTCCCTTCGCTGCTTTTCAGAAAACTTATATTTCTTGAATGTTTTACCCATGTATCACCTCTTCTGCTTAGACTTCTCGGCTTCTGCCCAATCATTAGTGGTCTTTTCCTCCTCGAATATTTCTAGAGCTCTTTATCTAAGCTATTCTTTCTCTCCCCTGCATCATATTCTGCCCTGTACTTTTCTGGGTGCAAATAGTACCCTCTTGTTAGGAGACCCAATATCTTGAGGACAATAAATAATTTTTATTTCTTCATCCTCTGTCTAGCATAATATTTTGTCCATAGTAGGCACTTAATGGATATTAAAATGAAGTTGAACTTGAGTCAGACTTGGAGGGTAGTTTAGATTTGGATAGAAGGCAAGGAAGGGGGCTGAGGCAAACCATTCCAAATTTCAGGAACAGTTTGAGTGAGGAATGAACACAGTGTATTCCAGGAACAAAGAGATAGTCTACCTGGCAGAGAACTCCAGTCAGAGAATAGTGGGGGAGACAAGATTGAAGAATGGAAGCTAGAGGAGAGCCTAGCAGAGAGGAATTGCTTTTCATTTCCCTCTTGGACCGGGCCTGTTTTTGTTTTTGCTTTTTTAACTAGTACTTCCTGTCCACATCACACTCATCTTTCCCCTTAGGGTTCGTCCACCTGTGACTCATTTGGATAGTTAGGATAGAGAGTAGGGCTGCTTTTTACTTCTTTCTAGTCAATGATTTGGAGTGTTGGATGCCAGATTCATTAAGAAACAGATGAAACCAGATTTTTTATTTTGTAGTTTGTATCAGAAAAAAAGTCAACGTGGTGATCAGCCCCCCCCCACCTCCGCCCCTTACTCCTTTTTCTCCTTTAACAACTAAAAATAAAATATGATAAAAAAAACACCTGAAGCAAAATACTTCAAGGTCTTAGTTACTACATTTCTATGTGCAAAGAAGGGGACCAGCTTCATAAATACCTATCAGGTTTTTTTGCCTACTACTGGCTTCTCAATGAGTTATTTTTCAATCTATGCTGGTTTTTTGACTCATGATTATGTATCAGTAATACTCTGCTTCAGTAAATAATGAATAGTTCTGTTAGCTGTTTGTTAGGGGAGGATAAAGTGGGATAATGATAAAGTGAAGTCACGCATTGTTAGTCAGCAAGTATTTATTGAAGGTGTCCTATGTGCCAGGCACTACAGTAAGCACTGGGGATGCAAAGAATAGAAAAAAATAGAATCTTCCCTTAAGGAACTGAGATTCTAATGGGGAAGGCAATATGAAAATTATACACATATAGGATACACAGAGCAAATGGGAGGTCATCTCAGAGAGAAGAAAATAACAGTGGGGAATGGGGTGGGGGGGCAGAGGATTGAGAAAGGATTCTTACAGAAGATGGAATTTGAACTGAGTCTTAAAAGAAGCCAGCGAAATGAACACTCAGAGATGAAGAAGAAGAATATGGGATAAAGCCAACATAAAGTCATGGAGTGCCATATTGGAGGAAGAACAAGAAACCATTGTCACTGGATCTCAGGGTAAGCAGAGGTAAGATATAAGATGATTGCAAGGTAGGAAGGAGCCAGGTTACAAAGACTTTAGCAGCCAAACAGAACATTCCATATTTGAACTTAGAGATGATGCAGAACAATTGGAGTTTATTGATTAAGGGGAGATATGGTCAGTTCAAAATTTTAGGAAGATTGCTTTGGCAGCTCAGTAGAGGATGAACAGGAGCAGAGAGAGACTTGAAGCAGGGACATGAATTAGGGGGCTATTGAAATAGTTTATGTAACTTTTTTCTTCCCTCCCCCATTTGTGGTTTCATGGCCAATCACCATTTTTTATTCTATCATATTATGAAAATACTTGTTTTATTTCATAAGTTCAAAACAAAATAAATTGAAAAAAATTTTAAAAAGAAATAGTCCAGCTGTATATTGATAAAGGACTGTACCCCGGTGATGGTACTGTCAGAGAAAAGAAGGGAACACACGTGAGAGATATTGCAAAGGTACAATCAATAGGATTTGGTGACAGATTGTATATGGGAAGTGAAGAGCATGGGAGGAGATGAGGACAACACTGAGGTTTTAAGCCTGGGTAATTGGGAAGATAGTACTACCATCCACAGTAATAGGAAAATTCAAAAGTGGAGTGTTTGTGGGGAAATATAATGAGTTCTGTTTTGGACCTACTGAGTGTAAGGTGTCTGTGGGACATCCCGTTTAAAATGTCCAGTAAGCATGATAGTAGAGGTCAAGGGTAGGACAGGGCTGGATAAATAAAGATCATTGGATGTGGTGGCTGCTAGATAGGATTAGGTAATAGATTTCAGTGTGTCAGACCACTTGGAGCTCAGCCCACACATCCAATCTTCTACATTATAGCCTCACTCCTTACCTTAAATCAAATTATCCCTCCTTGACCATCACTCCCTTATGTGTATTGTTTCCACCACTATTAGAATATGATCTCTTTGAGAGCAGGGCCTGTCTTTGATTTTAGAGCAGTGCTATGCAAATTATAAGTATTTTAGAAATGATTTTTCAATTCATTCTTTCAGATACTCTATCAAGAGGACATCTGAGGATGGGGAACATTCCTACCCTAAAGGATCATAGCTTTGTTCTTGTAAATTCTTCCTATTCTGTCCTCAGAAATGTTTACTTTGCCAAATCATTTTAGAATCTGGAAAGATGGGGGTGGAGGGGAGAGAGAGATAGAAGGAAGAACATTTAATTTCAAGAGAACTTGAGTTCCAATCTTGGATCTGATGGGGCCTTCTTCCTAACTTCCCTAACAGTTTTGAGATCACCCAGGCTCGTAACTTCTGTTTTATTATAAATGCCTCATTCTCTCTCACTCCCTTCATCTAGTATGCTGCCAAGTTCTTTTGATTCTATCTGAAACATCTCTTACGTATTTCTCCTCCCCTCTGACACTGCCACTACTCTGGGGCAGGCTCTCATCACTTATATCTAGACTATTGCAATAGCTTGCTGGTGGATCAATTTGCTCCAAATCTCTTCCTACCCTAGTCCATCCTCCACTTAGTCATTAAAGAGATCTTCCTTTTTTTTGGAGTGGGGAAGGCAGGGCAATTGGGGTTAAGTGACTTGCCCAAGGTCACACAGCTAGTACCTGTGTCAAGTGTCTGAGGCCAGGTTTGAACTCAGGTCCTCCTGACTCCAGGGCCTGTGCTCTACTCACTGCACCACCTAGCTGCCCCCAAAGAGATCTTCCTAAAGTTTATATCTGACTTTATCTTCCCCTTGAATGGGGGACCATTCAATAGTTTTTTTGAATAATTATCTCCAGTGCCTTCCCATAACCTCCTAGATCAAATATGGCATCTTCTTGCTTTTAAAGTACTTCATAACCTCACCCCCTCCTATCTTTATAACCCTACCTTTGTAGTCATCTTAAAATTTACTCCTCTCCACATACTGTAAAATCCTTGGACACTGGCCTACCTTCCATCTCCTGTTTTAACTCTGTGCATTTTTATTGGCTGTCCCCTAGTCCTGGACTGCTCTCCTACCTCACCTCTGCTCTTTGGTTTCTCTGGCTTCTTTCACTTCTCAGCCAAAGTTCTACCACCTTCAAGGAGCCTTTCCTGGTCCCCTTGATGCCAATGCTTTTCCTCTTAGTCTCCAATTTATCCTGAATATGTCTTTTTTCAACATATCTGTTTGCATTAGAATGTGGGCTCCTTAGAGGTAGGTATTATTTCTGCATTTCTTAGCATTCCCGGGATTTGGCTTGGTGTTTGACACATAGTAGGCTCTAAATAAATGTTTTTGTTGATGATGAGGATATTGCTGTTTAATCTCAAGATACCATCATTTTGTCCATTTTTTTCAATTATCTACAGGATATTAAATATCAAAGAATGATAGCAGGATACTGACCTATCCCAGGACTTTTTCTATCTGATCTTCATAGAAAAAAGGTGATATTTAAATTAATGATGATGATAGTAAAAGCTGACAATGGGATTTTGCAACTGTATTTATCAAATGTAGCCAATACTGGTGTACCTCCAAATGGAGCTTATAAAACAGTAAGATCTAAGACGGTCAAAGGACCTCAGTGGGTGGCATCTTCATGAATTCAACTGACATGTTTGCCAAGAAGTATTGAATGTAGGGGGCAGCTAGGCAGCACAGTGGATGGAGTACCAGTCTTGGAGTCAGGAGGACCTGAATTCAAATCTAGCTTTAGACATTTACTAGCTGTGTAACCCTGGGTAAATCACTTAATCCTGTTTGTCTCAGTTTCCTAATTGGTAAAATGAGCCAAAGAAGGAAATGGCAAACCACTCCGGTATCTTTGCCGAGAAAACCCCAGATGGGACTGTGAAGAGTCAGACACGACTAAAAAGACTCAACAAACAAACATTGAATGGAGTTTTCTTGCAGATTTGTTTACAGAAACAGAAGAGTCTTAGAGAATTATATAGGACCAGATCATTGCCACCAGAAATTATAGAACAATTATCTTTAAAGAAGTTAGATTATTGATAGATGCAGATAATATAAGGAAATGGTAGAAACTTTAGAATACAGCTCAACAGGTTGCAAAATTTAGCACGTTCTGAAAACTGACAGTCATGATCAAGTGAACAAAATGATATACTAGAAGCGTTTTAGCTTTCATAAATTCAAAAGTGATAGATCTCACATTACAAGCCCCAAGACATTTTTGAGAATTTAAAAAAAATAAGTAGCAGTGGAATCAGAATTATCACAGGCAAAATTGTTGCTCACAGTTTTCCAGGGTTATTACATTTAGGCCACAAACATTGAAGAACAATGTTTTTAAATAAGCATTACCAGGCTAAATATTTACAACCTCTAAGTTACGTGGAATAACAATAATAAAAAACTCTCAAAAAGTAGAGCCTCAGTAAAAGAAATCAAAACAATGTGAGAACAAGATGAAATGTGTGTGCATTTGTATGATATATGATTATATATGTATATATATATATATCATATGCTATATGTTATATGCTATGAGAGCTGGATCTGTCCTAAACATGCTTCTAGCAAACCTACAGAAGATGGGGATGCATTCCAACATTTCCCATCCAATAACAAAAGGGATCATTTTTTACATCCACACAACAGTCTACTGAGTATTAAACATAAAAGAACAAGACAGTCACTTGCCTCAGCATCATTTCTATATGAATGGTCTTAAGAGATAAAAAAAGATGAGAATAGGAATAAGGGATATGTGCTTAGTACAGTAAGTTTTATATTAATAAAACTTTACAAGTATCATCTAATCTGATCTTCACAGCACCCCAATCTGTTAAGTATGGTTGATATTTATACTCAGTGGGGTACTGGTGAATGTTTAACAACTTGCTCTTTGGGGGAAAATATACTTTACACACTTATAAGCTTAATTGCATTGTTGACATTTTCTCCATCAGCTTCTTAAACCTAGAAAGTCAACAAAACAGTAAATTAAGCCCTCATTTGTAGTGTTTGCTGATTTCTACTGTGTAAATACTCATACTGAAAATTCAGCAATAGTCAATGGTAAGCCGTTATGAGCTGGCTCCAGCACACCCCTGCTTACACTCCATTTTACTCCCTGTGTGACACTGGGCAAGTCAGTAAAACGATATGGATGTTAATTTGCCATCCTAAAAAAATTATTAGACTAAAAGATCTCTAAAGTGCCTTTCAGTGTTCAGTGCTATGAGTCTATGATCTTTCAACCCAACCTGGTCATAAGGTATGTACAATCTTTCTGATGTGTTGCTATGGGCAGTAATCAAAAGACCAATAAAATCAAGGGGATATTTGCCCAAACATTGATCACCTCTAAAACTAACAAGATAACAGCAAATGAACAAATTACTCCATACTCACCCATAGTACATATTTTGAAGCCAAAGCACCTATCTCTCTTTTCTAAGTCAATGATAGTAAATTATCCTACTTTACATAATGGTACTTTTTAACTTATCTAAATAACCATTTATTTTATTCAAAAATTTTGCTTCAATTTTTTTTTATGGAAAGTAGTCTGTTATTTTCTTTGATTTATCTCTCTCTAGTTTTGGTATTAAAACTATGTTTGTTTCAAAGAAGAATTTTGGAAAAATCTCTTTGCCAATTTTTTTAAAAGTTTATATAATTTTGGTATTAATTTTTTTAAATGTTTGGCAAAATTCCATTGTAAATATGTTTGGTCCTTTTTTTTCTTTGCGAGTTCACTTATGACTTTTTCTTCTTCTTAGATCAGTTCGTTGAAATTCTCCATTTCTTCAGTTAATCTAAGTATTTTATATTTTTGTAGACATTGATCCATTTCATTTAGTTAATAATTTTTGTTGGCAAATAATTGGGTAAGTTAGTTTTGCATAATTTCTTTTATTTTTCCTCATTTGTTATAATTACTCTGCTTTCACTTATTTTTTTTTTGGAATATGATTTTCCTCTTTTAATCAGGCTACCCAACGATTGGTCTATTTAATTGATTTTTTCAAAAGTCTAGCTTTTACTTATCATTATCATTATTATTATTATTATTATGCTTTCAATTTTATCTTTTGATTTTTAGAAGTTGTTTTGGCACTTAACTGGGATTTTAAATTTTTTTGGTTTTCTGGGGATTTTTTTTTAGCTGAATGTTCAGATCAATAGTTTGTACTTTCTCTTTGTTGCTAAAATCCTTAGCAATTTAAAATTTCCTCTAAAGACTGTTTTGGCAGCATCTCAAAAGTTTAGGTATGTTGCTTCAGTATTGTCATTTTCTTTGGTTGAAAGATTTATTATTTCTATTGTTTATTCTTTGACCCATAAAGCTTTCAGGGTTATGTTAATTTTTCAATTAATTTTTAATCCTTTATTCAAAGGTCCTTTACCAAATATAATTTTTATTGCCTTGTGATCAGTAAAAGATATGTTTAGTATTTATGCTTTTCTCCATTTTTGTGAGTTTTTTTCTTCTCTGATATATGGTCAACTTTATGCAAACATGCCACTAAAGCTGAAATATATATATGCATATATATGTATGTATATGTATATGTGTGTATATACATGTATATATACACATACATGCATATTTCTTTTTCTTCCCATTTAGTAATTTCCATAGTTCTATCATATGTAACTTCTAAAATTCTATTAATAGGCAACTTTTTTCTTATCCATCTTTCATTTAGGTTTGTCTAGATTGGGCAGCTAGGTAGCACAGTGGATAGAGTGCTGGGCCCGGAGTCAAAGAAGATTAATCTTCCTAAGTTCAAATCTGGCCTCGGACACTAGCTTTGTGACCCTGGGAAAATCACTTAACCCTATTTTCCTCAGTTTCCTCATCTGTAAAATGAGCTGGAGAAGGAAATGGCAAACCTCTTCAGTATCTCTGCCAAGAAAACCCCAAGTGGAGCCACAAAGAGTTGAACATGACTGAAGAACAACAAGGTAAGATAGGAGTAAATGGAGATCCTCAACCGTCACAATTTTATTGACTATTTCTTTCTATAAAGGAAATGTTTTCTTCTTTTTATGTGCTTCCCTCTCCTTGTCTCTCTCCCTTTACAACAAAGGCCATTGAGAGAGAGGTGTGCTCGACACTAGCGATCTGTGTTTTATGCAAGCTGCTTCCATCCCTCTATTCCTCTTTCTTCCTCTTGCCCAATCGATGCTTGCAGGTTCTTAGCCTTGCTTTTTCCCTTATTCTCCTCTTAGTGCTTGTTGCTGTTGTTCACTTGTTTCAGTCATGTTCAGCTTTCTTCATGATGCCATTGGAGTTTTCTTGGCAAAGACACTGGAGTGGTTTGCCATTTCCTTCTCCAGCTCATTTTTATAGATGAGGAAACTGAGGCAAACAGGGTTAAGTGACTTACCCAGGGTCACACAGCTTGTAAGTGTCTGAGCCCAGATTTGAACTCAAGAATAATCTTCCTGAATCCAGGCCCAGCACTTTACCCACTTTACCACCTAGCTGCCCCTAGGGAAAGTAGTAGAGTTGTTAGTAGAGAGAGAGATAATGAGACTGGCCACCCTAGAGGAGAAGTACTGGGAAAGTTGGACTGCTAAAAAGCATCAGCCAATCAATAAGCAAGTAAGTGCCTACTATGTTGCAGGAAAATTGTAAAAAGTTCTGGGCACTGTGATAAGCACTGGAGAGGGCATAGAAATGGAGGTGGAAGTTCAAAAGACAAATTTTGCTAACCATTGATTTTCTGAGGTCTGGCTCTCAAGATTATATATGTGTGTGTATGTATGTACGTGTGCATATACACATACACACATATATATATATATATACTTGTGTATATATGTGTATGTGTGTATATATTTTTATTATACTTTATGTGTGCATATATTTATGTATGTATATTTGATTAGATCCCAAATCACAGAATGTCAGAGCTGGAAGAGAATGTAGAATTACTCTAGTCCAAACCCTACATATTACAGATGAAGCAACAGACCTATACGGATTGGCAAAGAGACTCACTCAAGATCATATATCTAGTAATTTGCAGAGCAAGCTTTTAAATCCAGGTTTTTTTCAAGTCCAGCATTCCATCCATTAAACCGTATTGCCCTCAGTAGCCTGATATCTAGCCCAGTGCCCTTCCACATCATAAAAATTCAAAAAAGAGATATTTAATGAATGATCAATAACTCTATAATAAATCAAATATGTATTCTCTAGGACTTGGGTTGTAGGTTATTTAAAGTAATATTTATCTTGTATTGAAATTCAGACCCTACTGGCAACTCCTAACTACATGCCTTCCCTATTCCCTGACTCCTGTCTGCACCCTAACACTTCCTATAGCTCCAGACATATCTATAATTACATTGCCCATCAATGTGATTTCCCTTGCTTTCCTAGCACATTGGGGAAGAAAAACTAGTCCTGCCTCTGAAAGAATTTTATAGTAGTTACCTTTCACCTTGCCTATATTTTCCCTTTTTGAGAAGTTGTTGTTTTTGTTGTTTGTGTGTGTGTGTGTGTGTGTGTGTGTGTGTGTGTGTGTGTTTAATTTGGGGAATGAGGAGGGATGGGGGAGTACAATAAATGTAAATTCATTTCCACACATCCCTCTAAACTAGGGACAAAAATCATTTCCAGATGTCTCTGCAGGACATGGCAACTTAATGGTGCACTAGGTGTCACTTAAGGCTTTTTATCACTTGCTGGAGGCTATGTTGCACATAGCTAAGCCAAGACCATGGCAAATCAATGTGGATATTCTGGAACTGGAAACATATTCAGCCAAATAGAGCTCATTTTACTCTTCAGAGTGACTAGAACTAGGCTTTGAGCAATTTCATGTAATGGATCATTCCAACCTCACAAACATTTAGCACCTCTGTTTTATCAAACTGAAGGGATCAAATCCTTCACTGGAAAGAGAAGTACAGTCAAATACAAGTCATATCACATCACTAGGCCCATTTCAGAGGTGTGGTAAATGTTTAACAACCAGCTGTCTGGGAGAAAAAAGTACACATGACATGCTTTTAAGTTTAATCTTCATCATTAACATATTCCCATCACTTTCTCAAGTCTAGACAATCAAAAAATAGTAAATCAAGCCCAATTTGTAGTATTTGCAGATTTCTGAGCTGTAAATGATCACAATAAAAATTTAACAATAAGCTCTCATGAGTCATTTCAACCTGGCTCCAACACATTCCTAGTCCTTATCTACAAAATGAAGGAGTTTGACTATACAATTTCTAACATCTCCTCTAAATTGAACAGTACATTGAGTCAGTAGTTTTATACATCTATCCCAAGATTCATCTTTTAATACTATAATAGACTTGTAACCTTATCCACGTGGGAATTCCCTCCAAGAATGCAGATTGCGATGGCCAGGTGATTTTTTTAGCATGGTAACCCTTGTCTATGTTCTCTTGTAAAAATCTTCCATGAGTAGTCCAGTCTTAACCCCTTGGTGGCTCTTGACTGGTCTATGGAAGCCAATGAAGCATATGGACACCTCAATAGTTGTTCTTAATTCTTGGCAGATGAAGAGTCTACCACTCTTTGCAGTTATACATTCCCTTTTCCTGGTGACAGTTGTGATTTACATTGAGCAGTTCTTGGTTATTCATGGGTTGCCACTTATTTGCATCTACCATATCCATCTCCATTAACTTTGGGTCACTCTTAACATTAATTCTTTGGGAATGTGGCATTGCAGGACTCACAGCCATATAGCATCAATCACTGGAAGAACATGACCGAGAATCTTGGAACCATTAACAGAAGAATTTCTACACACACACACACACACGTGAGCGCGCACACACACACACACACGGAGGCATACTTTGGAGAAGGACCATCACCACCACCTTCAAAGTCCAATTTCATATCATTATCTGGGTACTTGCTTTTTTTGTTGTTTCTTCCCATTTTTGATACTTAGACTGAAAACCTTTGAATGATGATGGATCTCATTTAGATACTCCATAGTATTCCATATGTGTGTGTGTGTGTGTACCTATTTAACCACTATTTGTTGGTACAATGGATAGAGCACTGGGTGTGGAGTGAGGAAGACCTGACCCTCAGACACTTGCTAACTGTATGACTATGGACGAGTCACTTAACTTGTTTGCCTCAGTTTCCTCAACTGGCAAATGAGGATAATAGCAGCATCTACTTCCCAGGGATGTCGTGAGGACCAAGTGAGATTTGTAAAGCACTTAGCAGTATCTAGCACATAGTAGGTACTATATAATACATTTGTTTCCTTCTTTTCTTCCTTCCTCCCTTCCTTTTGAGAGTACGGTTTTCTGGCTGGCAACTTCTCACTCCTCTTCCTAGCCCAGGAAAGGGACAAGAAGAGAATCTACTCAGACCACACCTATTTCTACCTACACACTAAGAGCCAGCTCAGGTCAGGGCTCTCCCTTTCGGCCACTGCCTTCTCCTTTCATCCCCTTTGGGTCAGTTTGGGAGACTTGTTGCCTCATAGACTGAGCACAGTGCTCTCCTTCTGTTCACATTTCGGATTTGAGATGTTACAACTATCAGTAGGCTCACTTATATTTAGAAGCGAAGGCCCCAGATTTAAATGAAATTTTTACTCTGTTCTTTGAGGGAGTTTACTGGATTATTAATAAGACACGAACCAAACTAACTTAGCTTACTCACCTCTCAAGTTACAGAAGAGACTGAGAAGTTAGAGAAGAGACTGGGATCTCTACCCTTAACTAGGAAGGCAACTTACTGGACAATTTTCTTGTCCAGTTGTTTTCAGTCTTTGTTGTCTTCAGTTGTGTCCAACTCTTTGTGACCACATTCAGGGTTTTCTTGACCAAGATACTGGAATGGTTTGCCTTTTCCTTCTCCAGCTCATTTTACAGGTAAGAAAGATGAGACAAATATGTTTAAGTAACTTGCCCAAGGTAACAAATCTATTAAGTGTCTGAGGTCAGGTTTGAACTCAGGAAGTTGAATCTTCCTGATTGGGCCCTGTATCCGCTGCCCCACCTAGCTGTCCCTGTTGCATCCTCTGACCTTGACCAATTCCATATCCGTAATAAATATATTTTTATTGTATAAACATATGTTTATATATGATAGAAATTATAAATATATAATTTATGTTACATATTATATATAAATTATAGATTATATATTGTAAATATATAATAGATATAGAAATATATAAAATATAATATACAAACATACATAATAAAATATATATATAACACTATTTTTATAGTGATTCTAGGTTTGCAAAGTATGTATTCATGTATGTATTCAAAGTATATATTCATTTGATGATCACAACAACCCTGTGAAGTAGTTACTATTATGTTACCATTTTACAGATGAGCAAACCGAAGCTAAGAGAGATTAAATGACTTACCTAAGGCCACAAAGAGAGTAACCGTCTGAAGCAGCAATGTAACTCAGACCTCCCTGACTCCAGTTCAGCGTTCCATCCACTGTTAAGTCTGGGTCAACCACAGATGTTTTATATGAGGAGAAAAAGGGATCATGAACATAAAACAATTAGGATTTAACAAAAGAACAAATCATCATGGTTGCCCATCAGCCAACAAGCAAGGGGAAACGGGACTAGAGAAACAAACTTAATAGAATTTCCACACGGTTCTCATAAAGGGAAAATACTTCCCAGAAAATACAGTCTTTGTCATGAAGTGGGAGACTGAAGCAGACTGCCATGAGCCTCTACCCTTAATCCACAGTCCTATGGTTTTGTTTCTCCAGCCAGTACTCTGGTCCCTAGCTCTGTCTATCCATCTGTCTGTCTGTCTGTCTTTCTCTCTCGCCTCCTTTCCCCTCTCCTTCTCTCTCCTTTTTCCCAAAAGCTAGAAACGAACAGGCAGCTGCAGTCTCCCAAACTGCACGTTCTCTGTCCTCATTGCTGTTCCTAATACTTCTTCACAATTAGTAGTCTCCTCCTTTAAAAGGTTTTATGGAGCTGTGTAATCTCATATCCAATTCCCAGATTAGTGACTAGTTCCATTAACACTTTGAGTGATATTTACTAGGCTGCTTACCTAGCATTCAAATTATTTCCCTCTCCAAAGGGAATCTGATCCTGTCCAAATACCTGCTACACATACAGACATACATTTCGAAATATTATTTCATTTAAACCTCACAACAACCCTGAGAGGTAAGTGCTATGAATAAACCCATTTCATAGGTGAGGAAACAAGCTAGGGGAGACCAAGTGACTTGCCCAGCATCGCACAGCTTGTAAATGTCCAAGACTAGATTTGAACTCGTCTTCCTAGCTCTGGGTCTGGCATTCTATCCACTGAAACATTTAGCTGCCCACATACACACATACACACACACACACATATGCATCAACATAAGTTTCTTAGGATATACTTACTCTAGTACTTCAGAAATCATAAGATTATAGATTTTTGATGTAGAAGAATACCGAGCTCAATACTTTCATTTTACAGATGAAGAAACCGAGGCATAGAAAATTTAAGTGACTTGTTGAAAATCACAGAGCTAGTGTCTATCTGAGGAAGCATTTGAAGCCAAGTCTCTGAGCCCAAGCCCAATGCCCTAATTCAGTATATTGTGCTTCCTCTCTTAGGTCTTTAATTTCCTTCAGGTGAATACTCCCTAAGTGCAGTAGACTAAGGGGCAGCTACACTGAATAGAGCACTGGACCTGGCATTGCAATGGAGCAGAGTTCACAGATCCATACGCTTACTAGCTATAGCTATGTGTGACTGTGGGCCAGTCTTTTAATCTCAGTGATCCACAATTTCTTCATGTCTAAAATGGGAATAATGATAGCCCCTACCACACAGAGTTAGTGTGAGGACCAAACGAGATAACATTTGAAGGGCTTTGCAGATGTTAAAAGTGTCATTGAAAGCTTACGCCTGCTATTTTGGTTATTAATGGAGATCACAATCTCTCTTTACCTTGACTACTGGCTTTCATAGATTGCTATAACTGAAAAAAAAAATCACTACTTAGTGATCAGCCATCTGGTGATTAGCCTCCCCAGATTTAGCTTGGTTCAGCTTAGATGACTAATAGTCTTCTGGCATTTGAAAACTTGCCATGTTCCCAGCTTAGCTGGCCCTATTACAGCTTGAGCTCAGGTTCCATAACCTTTGAGTATCCAAGGTCACCACCATTCTGCAAGGAGATATTGGAATAGAACTTTCATGTAGAATCTCAGAACGATATGTCTTCACCACCACCCCACCAACCCCCAATAATTTGTCCAAAGACATCAAAAGCAAATCTCTTCCCTTTCTAATATATTTGATTTCAAATGCTTTGGAGGCAGAAACTAGAGCTAAATTCCTTCATCTCATTCAGCCCGATAAACCATCTTTAGTATTCCCTCCCCGCCCCGACTACTGCATTTCCTCTTCTTTGTTCAGTCTTCCAACTCTTTTCTTTTCCATAGTAAATCCTCCCTTCCCTATTTCCTTACCTTTAACTGAATTGGTTGGAAATTCTCTTCTCTAGCTAGAGGGTAAGTGGATGCTGAAAGCAAAAAGTTTAAAAGGGATGTTTGTAGTTTTTAATGTTTGAATGCCTTAAAATGAGATGTTTCTGAAGATCTGAAGCCGAGAGAGGGAGAGAGAGAGAGAGAGAGAGAGAGAGAGAGAGAGAGAGACAGACAGACAGACAGACAGACAGACACCATAAATATTTAAAACAGGAGCATATTGTTTCAGTTAAAATTTATGGAGTGATTCACAACTCCTAGTTCAATTTTCAGAAATACACATCATGAGCACTGATGGAAAATGTGCCCTAAAATGACTATGTTTGCTCTCTAAAAGATGAGCCTTTTAGATATGTTTCACTTATTAGAGAATTTGTGACTGGGGGCCCAAACAGATTCACCATTTTCACAGCCCTGACCCTGGATTATTTATCTTTTTATAAGCTGTTCTGATGAAGACTCATCTGTCATCACCTCTGCTTTCAAAGCTGAGCAGCCAAGCTGACTGGGAAAGCTATATAATCTCCCTAAGAAAAACTCTTATTCAGGGTTTAGAAAAGTCCATTTTGGTAACCCTTTTAATCCTAGGCACTTCCCAAAAAAGCTACAGAAAAATCCAGAAGTAACTTCTGGATTCAGGCTATACAAATGAGTCAGCTAATTCCATTAAAAAATGATACTGATTTACCAAGTCAATCAAATAACTGGTTTAGCTAGTTATTTCACCAAGTTAACCAGTTCTGTTAGCATTATCCAGATATAACATAAGAGATTTTTACTAAGTCCAAAGTATCTGTGTATTTGAAGATTTAGTTTAATGTGTCACATATAGTCTCTGAACCTTATAAAGCCTAAGGTTATTCCAAAGAAAGTGGCCTAACAATCCATACAGAAAAAACTAAATGGATGAAAAATATCTATTCTATATTGTAGCATGAAAATTGAATGGCCAGTCCACTGAGTTAATAGATCAGAACCTATATTTGGGACAAGCACTGAAGATAGAGAATGAGGTCAGTCCTGAATTAAACAAAATGAAGAGAATGGATGGTTTACTTTTAGGCAATTTTGCAACATTTTAAACAACACTAGGCTGCTTCCTTATGCAAAGATCCGTTTTTTGAGGGTAAATGTTATCCCAGTGATTCCATTTGGTTGCTAACCATGGATCAACATGGAGTCCAAGAAATTAAAGATGATCCAAAGGTCAATGGAGAGATATTTAGTTGACACAAATAGGTTAGCATAGTTTCAATGAGGGTGACCTACACTCAAAATGTGACATATTAAGAAAACTAATGATTATAAAAGGTTCCTATTGCCTCTTTGAGCTGGCCCTGGAAATCTGGAGGACTTATTGTGGAAGAACAACAAGGCAAAGAGACAGAATTACTCTTGAACTCTACAGGGAATATACTAGCTATTCCCAGAGATTTCTCTGGGAATCTAAGTAGAATTTGACCCACCCCAATCCTCTTGGAGTAGTAATTCTTTACCTGTGGCCCATCAACTTCTTTTTAAAAATTTTTTTTTTGATAATTGTGTTTAAATATAATTGGTTTCCATTATAATCCCATGCATTTTAATTTATGCATTTAAAAGAATTATTCTGAGAAGAGATCCACAGGCTTCCCTAGACTGTTTCCCATCCCCCCTCCCACCCCCCCCCCCCCAAGTTAAAATTCCCTGCCTTAGAGTGACTTTGAAGCCCAGGAGATTGTTTGAACTACTCTATCTCCAACAACTGGCATGGTCTAAACTAGACATCTTTTCACCCTTATGGCTACTTCCTATCCTTCAGAGCTCCTCTACTCTTGACCTATAGCTCAAGGGCATTCCCATAATATCCAGTATTTCCTGCTGTACTTTCTCTGGCTCCAGCCTTGCTCATAAAAATGGCAGGCCACTGGGCACTCCCTGGATGAGGCCTAGATCACATAAGACTATTTATGAAAGTGGTTTTGTAATTCACTTAGGAATGTGAACAATTAGACTGTACTTAATATATATTGTCTTTAAAGCATTTAATGTTCTATGATACTATTTTCTGCTTTCACTTTTAATAGCAAGTTGGAAACCTGGTTCTCATACTATTTAGCATTATGTTTTAGTATTTTAAAAACATTTCTATCTTCAAATATTGAGGCATTACTTCCCTATGTCCCATGCAAAACAAAAGGGTTATTAGCTCTTATTCCTGAGGCATATTTCAATTTGACTATGTCAGTCTCATAATGGCAAACAAAGCAGGCCAAGGTAATTATTTTTCTTTTCCTTCTGCAAACTTTCGATAGCTTTTGTTTTTACATCACCTTAATTTCCCAGTATTTTCTCTCCCCGCCCCCCCACTGAGAACATAAATAATTAAATAGAAAGAGAAAAAGAAGAAGAAAAGCATTTAAACCAAATTAACCAATGCATTAACAAAGTCTGACATCATATACTGTTTTCTACCTTCTATATCCCCCACTTCTGCAAAGGAGAGAGATTTGTTTTTTTTTCTGGTCTTCTCTGGAGCCATACTTGTTCATTATAATTACACATCATTAAATTTCCATTTAATTTTATTGTTCTTAGTCTTTCCATCTACTTTACTGTGTTAATCGTGTGTGTTATCTCCCTGGTTCTGCTCTCTTCCCTTTGTATCATTTCATATAATTCTTCCTATATGTCCTTGTAATTGTCATAGTTGTCATTCCATATAATGCAGTAATATTTTATGGTTAGCCATTCCTTGGTCAAAGGGCCTCTTCTTTATCTTTAGTTCTTGGCTACTACTACTGCTATAATTATTTTGTTGTATTGTAGACTCAGTCCTATTCTAAAAGAGGCAGAGGGAGAGCATGAGACTGCAAATTAAGATGTCTAAAGATGGGGCTCAGTCACTAGCCAGCCGAGTAACCTTAGATAAATCACTTTATTTCCCTGATGCTCTTTTTCTGTTGTTGTTAATTTGCAAAACTTCAATTCAATAAACATTTATTATGTGCCTACTATGGCACTGTGCTGAGCTCTAGGGATAAAAGAGGCAAAAGACAGGTTTAGTCTAGAATACCCATAAAGTCTCTTACAGTTCTCACTTTATTGAGAGTGAAGTCAATTAATAGGTCTTACTTCTGAAATATGGATTTTTATGATTTTTAAAATGGACTTGGGTCTGGACGCATCATTCATAAGTGGAGTTTAACATGACAGGAAGTCTAGGGATATCTGCTTAAGTCCTATGGGAGTACTTAGCCAAAGAAATAATCTTTGGAGGGGAGAGGGTCACAAGCGGAAATACCTTTACGAACTGAGAGAATGGCCACCAGCCCAGTCTTACTGGTACCTGATACTTTGTCCTTTGATAATCTTGGACACTTTTGTCCCTGGCTGCTGCTGCAAATTCTATAGTAAATGCAGTTTTGCAGAAGGATGCTAAGATCCTAAGCAAATTTTCTAGACTATGACTGAATTCTCTAGATCTTTTCTGTAGCACAGGTACAGTCAGCTCTCCCAGATGACAACTAAGTTTTTGCTCAAGTACCTAGGGAAATGGCTTATACTTTTCAGATTTTTCTTGTGGAAGGAGGAAGGGAATATTGATGGTCTAACAACCTTATAAACTCTGCTAAGTGGTTTGGCATTATGGGAATCTCCACAGACTACTCTCTAAAAATCATCTTTTAGTGGAATTCTCTCTCTTTTCTCTGTAGTTTCAATTATCTATGGCTGTCTCATTCACTTTTTGTCATCAAAATAATATCCAAATATACAGCTGAATATCCAAATGTTAAATCAAATGTTCTGTTCCAATTTAATCTTATTTTGGAAATATCAAAGGCATTCTCCCACTTCAGCTATTTTTACAATATACTTTTTTTTGTCCACTCATTAGCAAAGTTTGGCATACAGTCAGCATTTAATAAATGCTTTTAATTCATTCAGTAATTCAGGGGGTAATACTCTTGGAAATGGCTCTAAAGAGTCAAAGAAACCCTTGCCCCATAAAAAGTCATAAAATTGTCAAAAAATTCAGGCTCAAATCAGTGACATTTGGTACGAATAAGCAGATGTTCCTGGAAACATTGTTCAAGGTCTTAGAGATCTCTAAAGTTAATTAGTTCTTCTTGCTACTATTAAGCTTCAATCATAGCATCATTTTAGGAATACTGCAAGGCCTCTCAGGACCATGAAAAAGAAATGTTGGACTGGAATGCTCCACAGCTTCTACATTGAATGTACTAGAAAAAATAATTGGTCTGAAATCAGGCCTGATTTTGCAGGCTGATCAAAGATTTGCTTAACCATCTGGTCTTCCTTCAGATTCATTGTGCTCTGTCTAAACGAGCTATTTCAATGGAACAGGCTGTGAATTCAGTTATGTCAGAGCTAGCTCAGACACAGGCCAAGACTCAGTATGTACCTCCTACCTAAGGCCTTTCCCAGTTCCCCTACCACAATCTCTCAAGTTACTTTCTACTTAGCATATATTTTGGATTTATCTGGGTACATGTGTTTCCTCTCAGTAGAAAATAACCTTCTTGAGGACAAGAACTAATTTTTTTTTCTTCCTATACTCAGTACCTAGCACAGTGAATTGCAATTAGCAATTAATATTTATTGATTGAACTTGATTAAATTGAGTGAAATATAGCTGAAAGTTATAACTAAAGGTGGGAATTGAGGATAGGAAGTTGCCATGCAAGCCGATGGGGAAAAGAAGAGCCAGGATTAAGACCCACATAATACTTAACATGATTTCTGTGAATATAGCCTAGTCTTTTCCCAATATACTTAACTATTATGTACAGCATCAAAAAGGAATAAAAGGCCTTAAGTTGAACCATAATATTTTGAAATTCAGGTCAGGCTAGGTCAGCAAACACTTATTAGTTAATATTATTAATAATGTTATGTGCCAGTCATTATGTGCAACACTGGGAATGAAAATACAAATATACAAACAAATTGCTCGCAAGGAGTTTTCATTCTAATGACAGAATGACACGTTAAAAAAAATGCTAAAAAGACAAGGGTTGAGGGTAGGCAAGAGAGGAGTTACTAGGAAGGTCTCTGACCTGGTCAGATCTCATTTGGAGAATTGCATTCAGCTCTGGACTCCATATTTTTGAAAAGGTTTTGATATACTGGAAAGCATTCACTGGAGGCTAACCAGAATGAAAAGGGCGTCAAGGTCATGTCCATATGAGTCTCGGTCAAAGACACTGGGACACTTATCTCAGAGAATTGTAGATTCAGGGCATACATAATAGATGTTGTCAATTATTTGGAAGGTTTTCATATGGGAAAAGGAATAAACTTATTTTGCTTGGCTCTAGAAAGGAGAATTGGGAGCAAATGAGTGGCAATTTCATGGAGGCAAATTTAAGTTTGATATTCAGAAAATCTTCCTCATAACTAGAGATAACAAAATTGTAATGAGCTCCTTCAGGAGGAGGTGTGTTCCTCCTCATTGGAGGCCTTTCAGCAAAGGTTAAATGACCACTTTGGGGGTGTATTTTGAAAAGAAATATTTTCAGGTGTGAGTTTGAAGAGTTATATAGCCTTTGATGTCTCTTCCAGTTCTGAGATTCCATGATTCTTTGAACTTGAGCAAGTCATATGACTTCTCTTGGTTTTAATTTACTTATTTTTCTGTGAAATGAAGAGCTTAGATTAGATGAGTGATCGGTAAACTATGGTGCAAGGTCTAG